>NC_090932.1:273173104-274437502 GCF_040938575.1 Ambystoma mexicanum | reverse complement strand
AGAAGAGGGTGTGCCTGGTGCACAAATATACCAGCCACCAGTGGTTGCTGGTGAGTTGTTTTTTTGGAGGGTGAAATATGTGGCACAACTATGTGTTTGCGACTGAGCATAGTGAGGGAGCATTAAAATGAGTTAAAATAGTGCATTACAAAACACACTTTCTGGGAAAATTGGGGTAAAAGGCCAACAACGTGGGTAAAAGGCCAACAATCGGTTTTGTAGGGTTTAGGGTAAATCATGAAAAAAAGTACAATAGATGCAAGTCACCAAATGTGCACAGGGCATTTACCAATGCATTACCATGCCGGTCCCTGCAATATATTCCAGTATAAAAAACATTTGTATGCTGTCTGTGCCCATACATTTCCATGCTGGCTCCACCAACATATGCTAGTATTCCAATATAAGGCAATACTTATGTTTGCTTTAAGACGCTTTTCTTTAGTATCATTACTGGCACTGGGCACAAAACTGGCTATGCCAATATATGCCAGTACTCCTATGTAAGTACATGCTCCCATTGGTTTGGCCATTAAAAGTGACATGTCACAATAGAAAAACCTGCCCAAACTGTGATTCATCATAGATGCTCAGTTAATAAAAAGTCATGCTACAGTGAAGAATATACAGGCCGCTACACCAAAACACCAGTCTAGCAAGGTAACACTACTTTATCATGCTTGCTTTTTTAAAGATGCTGAGTAATAAATGTCATACCAGAGTAATCAATGGCTAGACTGACTGCACCAAGATGCCAGTCTAGCCAGGGAATGGCACACATGAACTTGCCTTTACCCAAAAATAGCAGTAAAACATGCAAAGTCAATAAAGGATGTGGCAATAATGCTCCAGTGATCCCCAGTCTCCCACGGCCTTACATAGACATGTATCCCCTTTCACCCACCGGTCACTCACCCATACATTTCCTCTCACACTGGATTCAACAAACATGGCCCACACCAAACCCCACCCAGAACATTCAAACACACACTGCACATGCATGCTCATTCACACACCTGTCACTCACTCACACTTTCTCTTACATACACTCATTGCATTTTCTACACAGGCACACACCCACCCACCCAGAACATTCACAAACACACCATCACATTCATACTCGTTCACCCACCAGTCACTCAATCATACACCTTTTCTTACCTCCACCCATTGCATTTTCTACCCAGGGGCCGCATACACCCACACACCCAAAACATTCAAAAACACACCATCACATTCATGCTCATTCAACCGCCAGTCACTCACACACACATTCTCTACACAGACACACACCCATCCACTCATTGCATTTTCTACATAGGCATACACCCACCCACAACATTCAAAAACACATAGCACATCACTTCTCATTCACCCACCAGTCACTCACACTCTCTCTTGCATCCACTCATTACATTCTCTACACAGGCACACACCCACCAGCCCAAAACATTCAAAAACACACATTACATCACTTCTCATTCACCCACCAGTCACCCACACATTCTCTTGCATGCACTCATTGCATTCTCTCCAAAGGCACACACCCACCCACCCAGAACATTCAAAAACACGCCATCACATTCATACTCGTTCAACCACCAGTCACTCAATCATACACCTTTTCTTACTTCCGCCCATTGCATTTTCTACACAGGGGCCACATCCACCCACCCACCCAGAACATTCAAAAACACACCATCACATTCATACTCATTCACCCACCAGTCACTCACATACACATTCTCTTACACCCACTCATTGAATTCTCTACACTTGAACACACCCATCCACTCATTGCATTTTCTACATAGGCATACACCCACCCAGAACATTCAAAAACGCACATCACATCACTTCTCATTCACCCACCAGTCACTCACACTTTCTCTTGCATCCATGTATTAAATTCTCTACACAGGCACACACCCAACCACCCAGAACATTCAAAAACGCACATCACATCACTTCTCATTCACCCACCAGTCACTCACACTTTCTCTTGCATCCATGTATTACATTCTCTACACAGGCACACACCCAACCACCCAGAACATTCAAAAACACACATTACATCACTTCTCATTCACCCACCAGTCACTCACGCCTTCTCTTCCATCCACTCATTGCATTCTCTACACAGGCACACACTCACCCAGAACATTCAAAAACACACATCACATTACTTCTCATTCGCCCACGAGTCACTCATACCTTCTCTTACATCCACTCATTGCATTATCTACACAGGCACCCACCCTCCCACAACACTCAAAAACAAACATCACATCACATCACTTCTCATTCACACACCCCTTCTCTTACATCCACTAATTACATTGTCTAAACAGGCACACATCCACCCACACAGTCATTAAAAAACACACATCACACCACTTCTAATTCACCCACCAGTCACTCACGCTTTCTCCTACATCCTCTCATTACATTCTCTGCACAAAGGCACACACCCAACCACCCAGAACATTCAAAAACACACATCACATCACTTCTCAACTTCTCATTCACCTGCCTTTCACATACATACATCTGACACACACGTCACACTTGCAAAACACAGACCATATTACAAAAAAGGCCTTCTTACCTTTTTCTTGCAGCTTTAGTCCCTCCGTCCAGGCCCCCTCGGCTCCTCCGTGCTGCTCACAAACAGGAACCAGGAAGCTGTGAGAGCTTCCTGGTTCCTGTACGTGAGCTACAAGGAAGCCGAGGGAGAAAAGGTTGGAGCTGAACGAGGCATGTAACATGTGCCACGGTCGGCTCCAACCCCTACTTAATGCCTGATGTACCTGATGGGTGAGGACTGGGGCGGGGACCCACCAGACTCGTCTTGTTGGTCCCCCGTGCTGCGAGACGGCCCTCTACACAAGGAACTGCCTTTTTTTGGCACAAAAAAATCCATTTTTTTTAAAGGTGGGGTCGCAAGTGAGTCCCAGGGTTTGCAACTGTGGTTCCCAGAGGTCGCAGTTGTGATGCCTGGTGACCCCCAAATGACGTCCCTGGGTAGTGGTACACACTACATAGTACTCTTTTTTTCAAAACAGAAAAGTTCAAAACTCTTCAACAGATTACAAGAGAAGGTCGGTCATTTCAGTTAGTTAGAATTTATTCTCAATTTAGAAAGTATCTCTTTTGACTATTTCCATTTGAGCCGATACCAATCAAACAAATACCCGTGCTCTTGAGTATTCCTGAGAGGCAAAACACGTGCCTCGACGTGTAGTGATAAAAAGTGCATTGCGTAGAACTCGTTTCCTTGAAAACATGACCCCTTTCCGGCTTTTACTAAGGAGGGAGGGAGTGGAAAGGAGGTGCTCGGAAGGCACAGGGCATGGGTCGGTCATCTGGCCAATCAAAGCACGTGGCTGCCAGCCCAGCGTTCATTGTCCAATCTCTGATGATGTTTATAACTGCTGCGGAAACATAGTACCTTGGACGCTGACCGCTCTCCGTAGCTGCGCTTTCCAGAGAAAAGTAAACACCTCATGACTTTCCCTTTTTTTTCAGAGTAGGTTTGTTTACGGCGCCTAGGCCATTCATTTTGCCTCCAAACTGAAAGCGCGCTATGTGTGCTGATACGAGGCACGAGACCCGTCTCAGGGGGTATGGCTGGCTGTGTTCCAAAACAGCTCTGTGAACAGGACGGCCTGTACTGTACCGCCCAACGTGAGACTCCCCCGCCAGGGTGCACGCGGGGCCAATCCCCTGCAGCTCCTGCGAGGGAGGGGCTGTTACAGCACGAAAGGCAGGTTTCATCTGGCACCGAGCTTTTCAACACGATAGCGAACAATCTTTTGACAACTTCTCGGTATTGTTTTCTCTTCTATCTGCTACCAATTAATAATAGACTAACTATTGCTGGCTGTTAGGCCTGGATCCGCGTCATGTTTGGAATAAAACCCAAACAGGATAGCCGAAGAAGTGCTAAAAGAAAATGAGTGTTCAGTGTTGGATCCTGTCTTATTGTAGCCCCAGGTGGGCACCAGCTCAGCATGATGCAGCATAGATGACCATGGGGTCAGGGCCGTCCGTATCGTCGGCAGCGTGCTGGGCTGTTTAAAAAAATGTGGTACGCACCCCCTCCCTGTGTGCCCCTGGTCAATGGGCAGCGGGAGTGGGGGTGTGCGGGGAGTTCCGCATTTTGTTTCTAACTTCCTGATCAGGCGCCTGGCAGGGAGTTAATCACTGTCATAGGGCGCTCATGGTAATGCATGAGCGCCCAATTCCAATGAAATCCGCCTCGCTCCTGCGTTGGAGCGGGGAGGCAATCATCTTAAAAGGGTGCTGAGTCAAAACATCAGCACCCTATTGTTATTAAATGTGCCCCACTGCCGTGTGCGCATTCAATAACAAAAGGGCGGCTGCCGCACCTTCTCCCACTATGCATAGCTCTCAACTCACCCGCTTTTGGCGTGTGTCACCCGCCTTGAAAGCTGATGAATCACCCGCCAAGCCCCTCCTACGCCCATTCACTTCTATGGGCCTCTCACCCGCCAAAAAGAAAATCGGGTGTTTTCACCCGCCTTAGTGAAACAAAAGGTTGGGAGCTATGACTATGCCAGCTTGGGGGAGCCCTTGAAAGACTCCTCGGAGCTTGCATGGCGGGGGGCTAATGGCACCCTCATGGGCATGGCGGCCTGGGGGGTCGCCCGGCCCGCCCTATCATAAGGCCGGCCCTGCATGGAGGCTGGCATGGAAGTGCTAGTGTGAAGGGGCTGCGGGCCCAGCTTCTCTTGGAATTGTACTGGGCCTGGCTGCTCTTTGAAGGCTCAGCCACCTAAAGGAGGACTCTTTGGCTCCAGGTAGCAGCCTTCAATCTTGTGAGAGGCAAAAATCACCCGTCCAAAGTCCACAATCACACCAGCAATCTGCTCTTTGTGGGCTGGCGCTCGTGCCATGTGCTTGCGCATTTATTTAGTGCAGTGACGTTACATAATGTCACTGCGTGATTTCATGCAGTGCGCCCCTTCCGCGCCTCTTCTCGCAGCACCCCAAGAGCACAAAAAGAGTAAAAAGGTGAGCTAGGAGGAATACTGTAAAAAGAGGAAAAAGAAAGCAAAGGTGACCAAACGAGGAGAATGCGCAGTAAATAAGGTGATAGAGTTAGGATTGAAGGCAGGTGAGAGGAAAGTTGTAAAAGAAGAGAAGGAGAATAAGTACGTTTTGAGTAAAGAGCCAGAGGGAAAAAGAAGTGAGATTGGGAGGGACACAATGTAGGAGGAGAGAAAAGTGCAGAGGGGAGTCCAAAGGCGAGAAAGGAAAAAAGGGAACGATGGAAGAGATGTGAGAAAGTGAGGCAGAAAGGAGTAGAACAAGACAAGTGGGGAAGGAGACGAGAAAGAGAGGCTGAGGTGATAAGAGTGCATGGAGGGAAGATATGGGAGGAAGGAACAGAAGTGAGAGAACTGAGGAATGAAAAGGAGGTACGAGAAGTGAGACGGGAAGGATGAAGAGATGGGGAAATGGATGACAGAGGAAGACGTGAACTGAGCCAAGAAAGAATGCAAGATTTGAGAAAGGAAAGAGTAAAAGAGAGATGAGAATTTAAGAAAGTTTACAACAGAAGTAGGAAAAAAAGGACGTGTTCATAGATAAGAAACGAAAGATGGAGACATTGTGTGGAAAAGACAGGAATGACAGCAGTATATCAAATAAAAATAATGTGTGTCTAATAGTTGAGCCAAAAGACATTGAATGATTACTTTTAAGATAGAGAGCACACAATCTGAGATCACTGACTGAGCTGCAGCCCAGGGAGTGAGTCTGTGTTGTTACAGGAAGCTGGGAAATAGCCAGCATTCCTGGGCTTAATATCCTTAATCAGACCTCAATATCTATTTACCTATGTCTCGAGAAACCTACAAGTACTTTCTGCAAACATTCGAGTAAAGGCTTATCTAACCCTGCTCGGCCTGTTCTTTGTGGCGAGGAAGCCTGCACTGCGACTTCAGGTTCTGCGCCTCTTCTGTGTTTTAGGGAAGCTTGGACTGCTGTTGTCTGTATTTTACCTGGTCCTATCTATGAAGGAATTGTAGAGAGCGGTTCTGGAAGCAGTGCAGTTAAGACTGTGTATCGTGCATCCGCACAATTCCCACGGAAAAGAGAAACTGCCTCCAAGAGAAACAGCTCACCCCTCTTAGCCCTACATTCCATAGGGATGCCACTTAGTCACAACCATGGTTCCAGGCGACATCACAATACTTCCGCCTTCCTATACAAACTGGGAGAATGCGACAACGTGAACATCCGGAGAGCATGACCGAGTGAACTGCACATTCTTTGCAAATAAGTGGCCTCATTCTGAGGTTTGCGGTGTGGCATCAAAAGGTTGTGTTAATGGAATTACCACCACTTTTACCACAATGATACATTCCAAGTTTGGCGCTAATGTGGAGGAAAAACCTCCAGTATTGGGCAATCAATGTGCACAAGATTTTAACTGTCCTTACTGTCCTTCGCCACACATCCCATTACCCTGTGGAACACTGCCACAGTTGATGCAGTCTAAACGGCATACAGCAAAATATGAAGGCCCCCAGGGGTGTGATGTAGGGGGTGAGGTGTTGCAACTCTTCAGAGAACTTCCCTGGGTGAAAAGCTGATGACAGGTCAATACAGCTGATCATTTTTGACTACCCCACTGCGGCGAGCACCGCTGATATTTTCAGGAGGGGATACCTACCGACCCGGACTGAGCGAGTTCCATAAAGTAAAAAAACAAACACATTTTTCCTTTGGGATTGGTCACAGCACTACTGGGGCCCACCATTCAGAGCTTTTGATCTCCCTTATCACACCCCATTGCAGAACCACAATGAGTTCCTGTCTCAGACTCTCCTTCATGCTATGGTTTATAGAACGTACCTTATGCACCCCTGGCAGGGCATTGCCCTTGAGAGCAATTTTCTGCTCTGACAGCTTTAGTTCCCCTAATTTGCATTAAACACATCCCAAAGCTCTCTGTGTGACGAAATGACTTCTATTCTGCAGGAGGTTAGGGATGAGTGGTGGCTAAACCATCTACTCAGCGCCCACACTTCTACAAACCAACAGAGATCCCAACCATAAAGGTAAAACAGGCTTAGCCAAGAGATATACCTCATTCACCTTTCATGGTAACATGGGCAAAGGAAAGGGTACATTCTCAGAAGGGGTGTGAAAGTGATCCAGTTCGATGTGTTGACCGTGGTGATCCGGTGCAGGGTTCAAAGAGCCAGTGTTTCAAGTTGCAAGCAGACTGTTTTAGCCAGACAGGTGATGTGCTCCTCTTGGCACAATGCAGCAGTGAGCTTGTTCGACAGGTACAATGCAGAAGTAGTTCAAAGTTGAAGAGTGTCAAAAGCGGCGTCAGCGACTCACTCTGGTTTGAGTGTGGTGTACATGGTTTGAATGCATTTTGACCAGTTAGATGTGGCAGAAGAGGGAACTTTAGCTGATCTAGTCATCTATATGCTGCGATACCAAATGCAAGGTCACAAGGACAGGGTGAGTCATTTCAGGTTCCGCTCTCCCAGTCTAGGGAGGTTTGGCACAGTGTGGCTGGTCCTGGCCCTCAGCAATTGTTCCCACTGATGTGCTCTAGGAGTGGTTAGGGAACTGGGAACAGAGCTTGCTTCTGCCTTTGAACCACCCTTCCTCACCTCAATGGCTCAGGGCTTTGGAAATACCAACTCTCCAAAGAGAAGTCCAATTGAATTCTTCCATAAGACTTGAAGTCCAAACGTTAATCAAATAAGAGGTACGAGACCCCATCTTTTATAGGAAAAGTCCACAGGTGATTGGACAGCAGCACGCTTGCTTTAAGGGTTCCAATCCCTGTTCTGGTGACAAGTGGACTTTGCCTGCTTACATCATACCCAAAGTGCTTTGTACTAAAGGAAATGGAGGAGAAAGGAAGGAAAGAGAGGTACAGAGTGAAATAAGATGGTGGACCACCCACGCTTGGCTGCGCTCCCTCTGTCTATACTAATCCCCGTCCCCTTCTCTGACCCATAGCATCAAAGGCCCTTTGGTATGTAGCACCCTGGTGTGAGGTCAGTCCTTTTGTGTAGGGCATTCCCTTTGATTCCTGTTTCCAGGATACGTTCTTGCTGGAGAGAGGCGTTACCTGACCTTGCAAAGGATCAAAAGAGAGACAGCTCCCACTGGCTCCAGCCCTGTTGGGTGCAACAAGAGTGCCAGTCTTGGAAGAATACACATAGCCGTTCATGGCTGGGCTGGGCTCACAGGAATGACATCAGTATGATACCAATTTGAGGTTGCCTTAATAATTATAAGAACTACTAACCACCATACCTTAAACTCAGGTATGACTTATATTTAAAGTTTACAGCTGCCACCAGGATAGTAACTCTCATAGTTATGTTGTTTGGGACCAGAAATGTAATCCCTGCACTGAAGTGACTTGGCTGTCATTGCAGCTATTAGGAGTGCACCTATGACCTCTGAACCTGCTTTGTGCCACTGGAGACCAGGTGCTGCAGATCAAGATACTGATTCTGCAAGGTTCAGGTGTACGCTATGTTTTTGGCACTGTGTTTTCTGAAAGGGGGGTTTGGTTAGCAGGCCACCCTTTTGAATTACCCACATAATTGTATTATTCATTTTCTTTTAAAAAAACAGGGCTTCTACAACCTTGCAATCCTTTATACTATGTACCATGCATGTGTCACTTCAGAGATGCACACAGGGTTCTCTGCTTTAGGGTCAATGTTGATATGCAGCTTGCACTGGTTGTTAAGTGACTACAATTCAGTAATCCCACTAAGTCAGTGCCTCGTCTGGGACGCCCAAGGGAAGCCCTTATTTATATATTTTTATGACAAGTTATACTCTGGATGATAAACCCTTGTATAACACCCCTCTCTATGAACCGCCCTGATC
Organism: Ambystoma mexicanum; assembly: GCF_040938575.1. Taxonomy (NCBI): domain Eukaryota; kingdom Metazoa; phylum Chordata; class Amphibia; order Caudata; family Ambystomatidae; genus Ambystoma; species Ambystoma mexicanum. Next base: position 274,428,598 of record NC_090932.1, on the reverse strand, counting down.
TCACTGAGCCAAGAAGTAGGTTTGTTTTGCAATTTAAAAGATTTATTTGCAAAAATTAAACAATATATATATATCACACTTTTATAATAAATTAATATTTGATAGCACCCTTATGAATATAATGTTGATCAACAATAGATAATCTGACACTAGCACACTTCTTTACAATCAATGAGGAGTTAGTATAGGAAGGATAAGGTAGCAAAAAATACTTTTATGGTTTCAAGGAAAAGCAATGATGGAAAAGAATGCAACACAGGAATAACCTTGATTCGATTTCAACAAAAGACAATGTAATCACTTTTCCCCTTTTGGCAATTCACCTCCCCCCCTTGTGCAATATAAAAAGATGGAAAGGAGAGCACACAGTTCTCAGGAATACAATCAAATGTAGTTCAAAGTTCCAGTTCCCCCCAGCGAGCTTAGAGGAAAACAGGTATGATCTTAAAGCAGGCAAATCCTTTTAAATGTGGTGGCAATGAAGTAAAATATGCTAAAAATGATTTTTAATTCCCTATAGGAGATTCAGGGTAGGTGATAGATATTTAAGATTAGTTCAAGTCACACTGGCAATGCTCAATGAGGGATTAGCAGGTTGAAAATGAATTTTAGCAGCTCAAGCAAATGACGGCTATCTTTGACAGGAGCTAATTTTTCAATTCGCGGGAATTTATCCGAATGCATCGAGCGCGATTACGGAAATACTATAATGAATAGAAAGTCGGTATTAGGCTTGTTGGAAAGCTTAGAATCTTAGCTTTCAAAGGAAAGTTTCTTCTAGCTCAAACGGTCCAAGAGATACGGATGATTTAGTGGAGGTAGATTTTCAGAAATGAAATTACAGTTTCAGAATGAAAGATGCGCTTGGAAGTTCTGAATCAACAGGATGGACACACGATTCCTTATGATGCAGTTCTAATAGGTTAAAATAGTTTGAATTAGATTATTTTAAACTAAGAGATTGGTTTTCCACAGTTCTGGCTGAGTACTCACACTATGAATTTGAAATAGGCCGTCAGGGTCTGGTCAACAGGTTGGACTGGACTCCGGGTGGTTTCTGGTACTGGTTCTCTGGTTCTGGATCTCAGGTTCTGGTCTGGTCTGTGGTTCTGCTGGTCTGGATCAAGTGGATTCTGGATACAGCACTGCTTTCTGGGTCTGCTACCGGTTCTGGCAAATGTTCTTGGCAAAGAATCCAACAGCTCGCCCGGCTGTAGGATAGTTTGGTTGGATTGCTGGATTCTGAAGGCCTGCTGAGAAGAGTTCTCAGCTTGTGGGTTAGGACTTTGCTTTAAGTTCTGGAGTTAAGTTCTGGATCTCCAGATGTAAAGTCTGGAATCTGGATGGGAAGTCGTCCGTCAAAATGCTCCGCAAGAAAGTGGGAAGTGAATCTCTTGCCTGTCCAAGCAGTCTCTTTTTATGTGTTTTGAAAGTGGGTGGGTCGGCTCATTCTGCATTCCCAACCCTCTCATGATTTGATAGGTCAAGGATTCTCTGTGACCTGATTTGAGAAGGGATAGTGTGTCAGAGTGAGTCAGAGTCTTACAGTCTATTGAAGAAACGCCCCTTTGCTTTTACTTAGAAAATGAATTTTCCATAACTAACAGATTTCCCAGATACACATGTCGTTGAAATTACATACACATTTCACAGATTAATTTAAGATACACTCTCGCCCAACTCTGATCCCCCTCAGAGCCTGGGTTCCCAAATGCCACCATTTTGTGCTTTTTAGTGACTTTCGCCATATTGGTTTTTCCTCAAAATTTACACAGACATGCACCCCTTCCCTGAGCATATTGCTGGAAATTACTATGTCTCTATCCGCAACACAGTGTCTGCAATATTAATAAATAGCGGGGTTCGGTCCCAGAACACCGTACAAAGTGGAATTTGGGCTCAAATCGTAAGGGCATTTTTCATTTTCAGGATCCCCAAATTGTACATTTCTGTGAGCTTAATACAAGATTTTAGAAGCATTTAACTTAAACATATATTTGCTGCAATATGAATCCACAGTCCTGTCTGGCCCGCCCCTAGGAACTGGGAGAGTCAGGGATCACATGTCTCTCCTTTCAGGCAGAGCTCTGTTTACAGTCCACACCCAAATCAGCATACCCCATTCAATTGAAAGGGTCTATTGTGTTGGGTCCAGCAGGCTGCAGGGAAGTCCCCTCCCTCTCAATCAACAGGGCCATGTGATATCCCGCCTCCTGGTGTGGGTCTCTGGGGTGTTAAGAGTTCTCCGGAAAGGCATGTCTTTTGAACTTTTAATTACATAAGACCCCCGTCTGTTCACTGCACAGTTCTGCAAGACAGCTCTCCTGTCAGGATTTATAGAGCGCCAGCGCCGGTCAGAGTCCAATGCCGGTACTGCACCTATTTTTGACAGCTGTCTTGAATTAATACATTTCAAAAGGAAAGGATTTTACTTGATAGTATATGATCCTTGCTTGACATGGCATTGATGTGGATCTGTAGTAGAGTAAAGTAAAACACTCAACCATAGTTGGATTTTTGTTTGGTGGTTCCGGGCCCATGATCTTAGCAATTTTTGACATTAATAAAACGGGTTTTGAACAGAACCATCTTTCTTTGCACTGGTGGGTGGCAGGTAAGGGGACCATTTTGGTGTGCGCAAAACTGCACGGTTCTACTGGATTCTGGCGCAAATGTGGGCTTATCCACCCTCTTGGATTTCCTACGCCCACAGAACCAAATGTTGCAGCATAATGGTCCAAACGGGGGTCAGGACACCCAACAAGCCCCCCCGCCCAACTGCGCTTTGATTTCGAGTCGAGGGGGAGTCGGGTGCAAAGGATGTTTTGATCCACGCGCTGGGATGTGCGCATCATCTTCTTCCGATTCCGCAGATGACAAAGTTCAGCATCTTTTCCTCCATCAGGGTGGATCGATCAGTTCTCCTCGCCGGTCCTGATGGGAGTTTTGGGCGGTACCCCGGGCCCCTCGGATCTTTGCTCCCGGTCCCCAGGTCGTCTTCCGTGGTCAGTCTCCAGGTTTTCTTTCTCCTAGGATGACAAAGCAAAGCAGCAATACCTATTCCTAGACATTTCTCCCCCACTATTGATATAGTGGGGTGGCATATACATTTTATAAATCAATAGACATTTACATTCTTATTTTAAAAAAAACAAGATATAAATATAAGACATTTTCATTCAAAAATCATAATATTTTAGAGACTATATGTGGGATATTTTAGGGTTGGAACTGAATTACTCTGGAGCGGCCCCCTCTGGTATTGCAGAGGACTCCTCCAGTTGCTGCAGAGTGTGCCTGGGATGGCAACACTTTAACTGATTTATATGGACCCACTTGTCTTCCCCTTCTGCCACACTACCTTTGGGGATGCGGATCTTGTAGGCAACTGGGGAGATCTTGTCTATAATTTCAAAAGGTCCCTTCCATGTAGGCAAAACTTTTCGCTGTTTGGCCTGGTTTCTTTGGAAATTGTATAGATAGACCCGGTCTCCCACATTATATACTTTCCTGGAAGTTTTCAAATCGTAATGGGTCTTCATGCTATCAGCTGATCTTTCTAGATTTAGCTGAGCATAGGCAAAAGCATGTTGGAGGTGTTTCCTTAAATTCTCCACATGCTCATGAGTTGTGGAGGCATTTATCAATGTCTGCTCTTGGGTGCTGTAGAGCAAATGCTGGGGAAGCACCATCCTGCGTCCAGTCATCAGCTCAAATGGTGACATTTTAGTTGCAGATGAAGGGGTAGATCTGATGGCCATTAGGACCAGAGGTAATCAGATATCCCAACTTGGCCCAGAATCTGCCACAAACTTTATTAATATGCTCACAATTGTCCGGTTGTAGCGTTCTATTGCCCCAGAAGAAGCTGGCCGGTAAGCAATATGTAGCTTCCTTTTGACCCCCAGTATCTCCCACATCTTAGTCATTACTTCGCTGGTACAATGGCTACCTCTGTCTGACTCAATCCTTTGGGGTAGACCAAAACGCGAAAAGATGTGGTTGATCATCAGGGCAGCTGCTGTTTCTGCCTTGCAGTTTGGGGCCGGGAGACATTCCACCCACTTGGTAAACAAGCATGTGACCGTCAACATGTACTTGTTTCCCCTAGAGGAGCGAATCACTGGGCCTATGAAGTCAATTTGCAAATCTGACCATGGCAGTGTCATCCCCCTCTTTTGGAGAGGCGCCCGGTGTGTGAGGGATGTTGGCTGAAATTGTGCACACACAAGACACCCATTCAAGTATTGGTCGAGGTCCTGCCCCATGTGCGGCCAGTATGCACCTCTCTTAAGATCTCAAGTGTTGTATGAAACCCCCTATGACCGGCGGTGGCCGCATCATGGGCGTGACTTAACATCAGGCTTCGGAATGAGGTAGGGACCACCCACTGATCATGGCCAGCTTGGGATTTCCTTACCAACAAACCGTCTTGGATTCGGAACATTTTTGGACATTTCATCAATACTCTAAGGTCCTCTTTCCCAATGTAATCGGTATCCATCAGGGGAAAGTTCTCAGGGTCCTCAATGTGTTGGTAAAACTTACCAATTATTGGATCCCCTTTTTGAGCCGTGATCAAATCAGTGTCTGGGGTCTCCTTACTCCATTGTGCAATTGAAAGATCATTGTGAGCATTTGTCTGGGACCTAGTGATAGCAGTGACCTCGATTTCCCCCAACAGGGACTCAATCTCCATTAGATCCCCTTGGATGGCCCCGGTTTTGGCCAGCTGATCAGCTAAGTCATTTCCAGTTTTGTCTGGTCCCTCTACTTTGGAATGACCCTTGATCTTCTTCCAATAGATGGTCATCCCATTCACGGTGACCAGATCATCAATATTTTGGATTAACTTCCCATGTTTCAAGGGTTTGTTATTAGCACGTAAGATGCCTCTGGTTTTCCAATTAACCAGGTGCTCCACGAACCTGTTCCGTACATAATCTGAATCTGTGATTATGACCAGTTTGTGTAGTTGATTTTGGACAGCAGTGAGGATGGCTTGATACACAGCCATCAATTCTGCCACCTGACTACTTCGGGGACCAATTTTGTATCCAGCGGAGGGTTCTGGGGACTCATTCACCCATGCATTCCCTACGCCGGCCACCAGTTCTTTTTCCCCGTTGTTGTCAACATGGTAAGAGCATCCATCCACATAGACAGTGGGCATTCCCTCACACTTGTCTTCTTCAAATACTTTGTGTGGGGAATTAAGGTATGCCTCCATGTTGTCCTTGATTTTTAGACTTTCGTCCTCGAGACAGTTTTCTCTGGCACAATCATGCAAGTCAGCCAGACCTTGCGCGAGGGGACTCTTCTTGTTTTGGCCATACCTGACCTCCACAGGAAAGCCTTGCATTGACAGAATCCAGGAAGTAATTCGGGAATTACTCACATTTCCGGCCCAAATTCTGTCACTTTGGAGGTATTGCAGAGGCTGGTGTGGAGTCTCCACTATGATGTGTTCCCCCTGGATAAACGGGTGGTAATTCTTCAATGCCCACACCGTTGCCAGGAGTGCCTTCTCACAATCGTTGAATTTTTCCTCCACGGAGGATAAGGTTTTGCTCGCATAGGATATTACTTTATTGACCTTGTCATGCTTTTGGTATAATACTGCCGTCAAGCACGTATTAGAGAACCCTGTCTCCAGGAAAAACTCCCTGTTTCTGACAGGGTAAGCTAGGCCGGGCGATTGCGAGAGGCTTCTTTTGAGCTGTTTTACTGCCTCGGCTTGTTCTGGACCCCATTCCCACTTGACCCCCCCTTCAAGAGACGAATCAGGGGTCTGGTGATCTCTGCGTAGCCCTCAATGAACTTTCTGCTGTAATTAGTCAGTCCAAGGAGGCTCCTTAATTCCCGCAGAGTTGTGGGGTCTTTCAGTTTCTGAAGTGCTTCCACTTTCTTTTCCTGGGGACAGAGACCCTGAGGAGTAATTTCATGCCCCAAGAAATTAACACGGGTTCTACACCACTGTGCTTTCTGAAAGGAAAGTTTTGCTCCGGCGGCCCTCAACTGTGTCAGAACATAACGGATCTCCGCTATATGTTCCTCCACAGATGAACTATTGATGAGGACATCATCTACGTAAGCCAAGTTACCCCTTGCACCCAGGTCGGGCATGGCCTTGTGTAGGAAAATGTTGAACTCATTGCCGGAGTTGAGGTATCCGAAGGGAGTCCGGGTCCATGTATACTGCTGGCCCCCAAAGGTAAAAGCCAGTTGCAGAGACAGGCACGGTCCAGAATCCATTGGTCAGGTCTATTGCAGTGAATACCTGTGACCCCTGAATCTGGGCCAGCCCTTGGTCAATGTAGGGCAGAGGCCATCGGGAAGTATGGACCCGTTTGTTGAGCTCCCTAAGGTCGGTGCAGAGTCTCCACTGGCCGTTTGGCTTCAATATTCCCAGCACTGGATTATTGAAGGTGCTGTGTACTGGACGGATTATCCCCTGGGACTCAAGGTTCTTAATTATTTTAGTAAGGGACTCCATTGATGCGAGAGGCAAGCGACATTGCTTCACAAACACTGGAGTCATGCCAGCGTCTGTGGGAATTGTTGTCGTGTGGATGTCGGTGCGACCACAGTCATATGAGTCTACCGCAAAGAGATCTTGGAAATCCAAGAAAACTTGTTTCAACTTTTGCTTCTGTTCCAGAGTCACGCAGGCATCAGCTAGGTTGACTCTCTCTTCCACCATCTGCCTGAAGCCTGGAAAGACTTCTGGTTTTGCTATCTCAGCGGCCTCCTCCAGCTGGGTGGAGAAGTCCCTGGTCAGAGTGCTGATTTGGACTGGAGGCTTCAGGTGGGAAAGGCAGCCCTCATGGACCTGGAAAATCACCTCATCCCTCCTGAAGTCACAAGTCACATCTTCCTTACCATAAGTGCAGGAAGTGTACACCAGGAAGTTCCCCCCATGGCGGGTAAAGATCCTGTCTGGTGTTGTATTGTCATCACTGTCACTGTCAAAACAGTCCTTGGGGATTGGTCCTAACAGTTCATTTCCTAAATCAATGGAGAAATGTCGGTCATCAACCGCCATTCCAATAATGGTGCCTGCGGCTAGAGTAATACTCTTTAAGTCACTGTTATCCACCTCTATTGGAATGGTGTCATGTTCTATGTTGACTAATGGTGTTGGGTTTACCCCCAACCCTTGCTGTTGGAGAGAAGCATTTAGATGAATATAAGCATCAGGGTTTTTCAATTTTTGTCCTCTTTTAACTTTCACTCCCAGGGAGATTTGTCGGGTCCTTTCTGGGATAGTGACTTCCTCTTTAACCTGAATTTCAACTGCAAAAGGTAGCAATTGAGCTGACCTAAATGCTTTTTCTGGATCATCAAAGCCCATGGGATTATCTGCTAATCGGGACCAAGCTTTGAAGTTTATTAGGTCCAAACTAATGGCAAAGCGATTGAGAATGTCACTGCCTAAGTAAAAGGCAGCAGTGACGTCTCGCACGACCCAACAATTATGGACTATGCTCTTGTTGCCAATGGAGATTTTGAGCATACACCTGCTTGGCAGGAGATGTATCGAATTGGGCGTTTCCAGATCCATTTCCCATTTGTCTATCAGTTTGAATGTGGGAATGGCTGGATCTTTTTGGAGTTGGCGGAACACGGCTTCGCTGATGAAGCTCTTACCGTTGTTCACACACACTCGGGCAAGAACAGAGTCCTTCCCATCATTTAACTGAACAGGGATGAACAACTGCTCTCCAATTTGCTGAATATCAGCCAGCTCTGAGCTGATTTCACATCTTTCTGGACTATAGGAGTGGGAGTTTCTGATTGTGGATTAGTAAAGAATTTTAGAGTGTTTCCTTCCAGTGTGGAATACCACCTTAAACTGGAGGGAAGGTTGATTTTCAGAAATAGAGAGGACCCCCCATCACCAGTCTGTTGTCCTACTGCTATTACAGTCACATCTGGAATTTGGTTATTCTGGAAGTGAAATTCTACTTGGTCGGATTTTTGTTCAACCATGTGGCAGGTGCCGTTTAAACTAACATGGTTGACACTCTGCTTTAATTTTATTGGTCGGCTAGCCTGGGTCCAGAGGACCTTGTTTACGCAATCTATTAGGGGTGACAACCTTCTCAGGAGGTCATTCCCTAGTAAACAAGGGGTGCCCTCTGGAGTCACTACTATGACGGGTGTTTCACCTTGTGTCGCCCAATTTTGATGTCCAAATCTGCAGTCCCCTCGACGGGAATTTCCTTCCCGTCAAAGTTCTGGAGTTGTCCAGGAAGAGAGGTGAGAGGAATACGGTAATTCTCCCCTCTTCCTGCATTTAGTTCATCAAAGGCCCTTTTGGACAGAAGAGTAGCTTGGGATCCAGTGTCCACCACTGCCAAAATTGTACCCTGCCCCTGTACTTGAACCGGGGCATAGTATCTTCCCTCCTTCTCTGTTAGGGGGCACAGATAATGCACATTTTTGGACAACTGGGGGGCTAATTTTCTGGTTTTGGACATTGAGAGGAAACTTGAAAGAGGATATTCGAGTTCCCCTGGTTCCGGTCCTGGGCCGCCACCCCCCCCTTTTTGGAGGCAGTCACCAGAATGGGTTTGAACCCAGGGTTTTTGGTATTGTTGGTTCTGGGATAGGATGATGGGCGGTGACAGGTTGATCGCCACATCTACTCACACATCTACTCAATCTATTGATTCGGTTTTAGGTTCCCCTGGTTCCGGTTCTGGGCCGCCCCCCCCCCTTTTTGGAGGCAGTCACCAGGATGGGTTTGAACCAGGGGTTTTCGGTCTTGTTGGTTCTGGGATAGAATGATGGGCGGCGACAGCTCAATCCCCAAATCTACCCAGTCTCGGTTGGAATCCCTTGGGACCCATTTTTCCTTGGGAGGAGTTCCCCCATCTCTGAAGGAGACGATCCTTTTCCCAGGATCCTCTGAGGATCCCTCTCCCTCAAATTGGAAGACCTGTACCTCCTCCACAAAATGGGTCCTTTGTTTCTCCTACCTCCTCTCTGCTCCTTGGGTGGCAGACTTTCAGGGGTAGGAGATTTTGTTTCCGGTTCCTGGGTTTCCAGGGGCTGTTTACAAGTGGGGAAGGAAGCTTCCTCCAAGGCTTTACACCCCCCTTCCCATTGTGCCTCCTCCCTGGGAACCGGTGGGTTATCGGGGTGCTGCCCCGTCATTGTTCTGGAGCACCAGGCCCAGAGTTTGGTGCATTCTGTGCCGGCATGCCCATCTGAGGGTTCTGCTGAGCCCTTAGCATGCGATCCAGCTCCTGTGCCATATTTTGTACCTGGCGCCCAAGTTGGGAAACCCGCTCAGGCTGATACAGGGTTCTATTTTCTCCCCTGGGCTGATCCCGGGAAGAGTAGCTATCCCTTCTCTGGTAGTACCACGGGTTGGGAAGATTTGGGTACCCCTCCACCCTTGGCCTCCCCTCTCCCGGATTAGGTTGTCTGGGCTCAGGGAATTGGGGAAAGAAGGATGGATGATTTTGGGGCTGGAAGTTGGGTGGATACCTGAGGAAAAAGTTCTGCCCAGGGTCTGGTGAATTTCTGCCTTCCTGGGGGAAGTGCGGAGGGAAGTTCCCTGGGTTGGGCGCTTGGTTGGATCCCCCCCCTAGGGCCGGAGGAGTCCACACATAACCCAGTATTGGACTGTTTCCCTTATAGCGGGGATTTACATAGTCAGGGGAGCGAGGGACCCCATTTGTGGGACTACCTCCTTGACTCCCTGTCTGTGACTGGCCCGAGGGCCTTCTGGGTTTAGAATTATTCGGTGCAGGCAGGTTTTTAGGCCCCCCCATCTCCAAATCTAAAATGGGGGCAACCTTTACCTCTGCCACCTTGGCAGCAGCAGGGGTGCTGTTGGTTTTGGGGTTTTTGGGCTGATTCTTATTTTCCACTGGTTTCTGCACCTCATAGATGCGGGTGGCTTGCTGAATGACCCAGTCTAAAGATCTTTTCTTGTAAAAGTCTCTCACGAGCTGGGTCATTATGTATTTGGGTAAGGCATGGAAAAACGTATTAACAAATTCTTTACTGTCCGTGCGTACCCTTTTTGTAGTCTGCGCAAAAGCACGCTTTAACTCCTGCACAAATTCTTGTGGGGCCTGATCCTCCCCACATTGCAAATTGTAGGCTGCCTTGCGAGCCTCTTGGGGATTTCTGTGAACAGAAAAATGTTTCAAGATGGCCGCCCTGTAGGTGGATCATCTTGAATGATTTTGGTCCTCCAGCCCCGCAAAGAAACTGGAATATTCTGGGGAGAATGTCCATTTTACATACTGAATGCAGCTACTGCTGTCCTTCAAATGGAAAGTCTCCATCATTTGCTCATAAAGCTCCAAATGTTCCCAAACAGAATACTTGGCGTTCTTGTGATAAGGTGTGATGACACTCCTTATTGCCTTAATCTGTTTTAAGGGGTCCTTAAGCAAGGCCCTTTTTGCCTTATTGGCCTTTTTGGTTCGGGTAACCCTGGTCCATTCATCCTCTGACTCAGAAGCACTGCTCCCAGAGGTGCCCGTCTGATCTTCCAGGTTTTCCCGGATTCTGCGAGCCTGGGAATGGCTGGCAGAATGTGGGGACCTGGTCTCCTTTGTCCTGTGACGTTCAGAGGAGTCTTCAGATTCCTCCTTGCTGCCAGGATTTGATGGGTACCCCCCCCCCCCACTGACCTAACTGGGCAGAGGTTTTCAGGATGCCCTTAGTGGGCCTACTCTCCTGGGGTTCCCCACTAAATTGCACTGTACTTAGGTGCCCATACCCGGATGCCCGCCCATCCATTCCTGGGTGGTACTGGCCTATGAGCCCCCATGCTTTTGGCTGGATAGTAATCTGCCATCCCTGTGGCCCTGTGCTCATGTGCGCCAGGGGACATGGTGGTGGCAGAGTCCAAGGACTGGGAGAGATGAAGGCCTCTGGTACTAGGGCTCCTGAGGTTATGCTCAGGTGTTTCCCTTTCCCAGCGAACTTCATCTCTGTCAGCCCCTGCTCCCTGTTGTAATGCAAGAGCCTGCGCTTTCAGTTCCTTAGTTAAGGCCTTACTAGACTCTATCGGTCTCTCCTGCATGGCTACCTGTTGCTGGAGCCTATCATTGTGCTGACAGAGAGCCTCATTTTCTCTACGCTTCCTGGTTGGTCCTGGAATACTGGGCCAGTCTTTGCTGCAGGAGGGTTACCTCCTAAGTCCCATCCCTACTGGCCTGTTCCTTTCTTGCCAGAGCATCTTCCACCCTCCTGGTGTGCTTTAACAAGTTCTGATGCTCTTTTTGGAGGTCACCCAGTCCCTGGAGGGCCAAGTGATTTTCTTCAATTTATTCTTTTAATTGGCAGACTTCCTCGCCTAAGATGTCCCTTTCCTGACTAAGAGCCTGCATCTGTGCCGCCAGGTCGTCCCTCTGCCTTTGAAAGGCACCAGCTTTCTGGCGTTCTTGCTCAAACTCTGCCTGGGTATCCAGGTCTTTCAAAATCAGTTTATTGCTCTCTGTCTTCTCCCTATCTAGGTGGCTTTGCAGGGTGACTACCTGCTCTGCGCATGCCCTATTGAAGTCCAGTTGTTGCTCCAGCATTTTCTGGCTCTGCAGTAGGGCGTCCAAACCTTCTTGGTACTCCTTCTGCAAGGCCAGAAATCTGTTATCCTGGTCAGACTTTTCCTGTTGCAGGATATCCATATCCTCCTTTATTTTAATAATATACTGCCTACTATCATTTTCTGACTCCTGGCTCCTCTGCAGCCTCTGCTCAGAAGAGACCAGGTCAGATTGGGCCTTTTCTAATGCCATCAGTTGCCTATTTGCCAGATCTTGGCCTTCAGCACATTTGTCCTGTATGGCTCCCATATGTAAATATAAATATGCTGCTACCCTAGCAATCATGTTGTGCTCATCCTTGGCCTTAGGGGCCATATATAGTTCACTCAGGGCCACATGTAAGGGACCCTGATGTCTCCATATATCTGACCCTGTTTCAGTGATCTGGGGTGCGATTGCCTGCAACCAGACCGCCTGGTCCTGATGATCCCACTCACCTCTCACAAATAGCTTATGTAAGAGGTGTTCTCTGGCTATTTTGATATCTACCAAGGTCGTCATTCTGGAACTTGATTTCCTTCCTGACTTACAGAAGTTTGTATTTTATTTTGCAAAACAGACCGTTTCCTTAGAGCGTTCCTTTGAGGGGTGTTTGTACAGTGTAACGCGGTATGGTGATCCAACAGAATTTTTATATCCTGTCAGTTAGCACACTGTATTAATCTGCACAAGTGATAGACCTAATCCAGAATCCCGGACGAGCCCCCAATCTTGTTAAGTGACTTCAATTCAGCAATCCCACTAAGTCAGAGCCTCGTCTGGGACGCCCAAGGGAAGCCCTTATTTATATATTTTTATGATAAGCTATACTCTGGATGATAAACCCTTGTATAACACCCCTCTCTATGAACCCCCCTGATCTCACTGAGCCAAGAAGTAGGTTTGTTTTGCAATTTAAAAGATTTATTCGCAAAAATTGAACAATATATATATATCACACTTTTATAATAAATTAATATTTGATAGCACCCTTATGAATATAATGTTGATCAACAATAGATAATCTGACACTAGCACACTTCTTTACAATCAATGAGGAGTTAGTATAGGAAGGATAAGGTAGCAAAAAATACTTTTATGGTTTCAAGGAAAAGCAATGATGGAAAAGAATGCAACACAGGAATAACCTTGATTTGATTTCAACAAAAGACAATGTAATCACTTTTCCCCTTTTGGCAATTCACCCCCCCCCTTATGCAATATGAATAGATGGAAAGGAGAGCACACAGTTCTCAGGAATACAATTAAATGTAGTTCAAAGTTCCAGTTCCCCCCAGCGAGCTTAGAGGAAAACAGGTATGATCTTAAAGCAGGCAAATCCTTTTAAATGTGGTGGCAATGAAGTAAAATATGCTAAAAATGATTTTTAATTCCCTATAGGAGATTCAGGGTAGGTGATAGATATTTAAGATTAGTTCAAGTCACACTGGCAATGCTCAATGAGGGATTAGCAGGTTGAAAACGAATTTTAGCAGTTCATGCAAAAGACGGCTATCTTTGACAGGAGCTAATTTTTCAATTTGCGGCAATGTTTCCGAATGCGTCGAGCGCGATTACGGAAAAACTATAATGAATAGTATTAGGCTTGTTGGAAAGCTTAGAATCTTAGCTTTCAAATGAAAGTTAAAACTCGCTTCTAGCACAAACGGTCCAAGAGATACGGATGATTTAGTGGAGGTAGATTTTCAGAAATGAAATTACAGTTTCAGAATGACGGATGCGCTTGGAAGGTCTGAATCAACAGGATGGACACACAATTCCTTATGATGCAGTTCTAATAGGTTAACATAGTTTGAATTAGATTATTTTAAACTAAGAGATTGGTTTTGCACAGTTCTGGCTGAGTACTCACACTATGAATTTGAAATAGGCCGTCAGGGTCTGGTCAACAGGTTGGACTGGACTCCGGGTGGTTTCTGGTACTGCTTCTCTGGTTCTGGATCTCGGGTTCTGGTCTGGTCTGTGGTTCTGCTGGTCTGGATCAAGTAGATTCTGGATACAGCACTGCTTTCTGGGTCTGCTACCGGTTCTGGCAAATGTTCTTGGCAAAGAATCCAACAGCTCGCCCGGCTGTAGGATAGTTTGGTTAGATTGCTGGATTCTGAAGGCCTGCTGAGAAGAGTTCTCAGCTTGTGGGTTAGGCCTTCGCTTTAAGTTCTGGAGTTAAGTTCTGGATCTCCGGATGTAAAGTCTGGAATCTGAATGTGAAGTCGTCCGCCAAAATGCTCCGCAAGAAAGTGGAAAGTTAATCTCTTGCCTCTCCAAGCAGTCTCTTTTTATGTGTTTTGAAAGTGGGTGGGTCCGCTCATTCTGCATGCCCAACCCTCTCTTGATTTGATAGGTCAAGGATTCTCTGTGACCTGATTTGAGAAGGGATAGTTGGTCAGAGTGAGTCAGAGTCTTACAGTCTATTGAAGAAATGCCCCTTTGCTTTTACTTAGAAAATGAATTTTCCATAACTAACAGGTTTCCCAAATACACACGTCTTTGAAATTACATACACATTTCACAGATTAATTTAAGATACACTCTCGCCCAACTCTGATCCCCCTCAGAGCCTGGGTTCACAAATGGCAACATTTTGTGCTTTTTAGTGACTTTCGCCATATTGGTTTTCCTCAAAATTTACACAGACCTGCACCCCTTCCGTGAGCATATTACTGGAAATTACTATGTCTCTATCCTAAACACAGTGTCTGCAATATTAATAAATAGCGGGGTTCGGTCCCAGAACACCGTACAAAGTGGAATTTGGGCTCAAATCGTGAGGGCATTTTTCATTTTCAGGATCCCCAAATTGTACATTTCTGTGAGCTTAATACAAGATTTTAGAAGCATTTAACTTAAACATATATTTGCTGCAATATGAATCCACAGTCCTGTCTGGCCCGCCCCTAGGAACTGGGGGAGTCAGGGATCACATGTCTCTCCTTTCAGGCAGAGCTCTGTTTACAGTCCACACCCAAATCAGCATACTCCATTCAATTGAAAGGGTCTATTGTGTTAGGTCCAGCAGGCTGCAGGGAAGTCCCCTCCCTCTCAATCAACAGGGCCATGTGATATCCTGCCTCCTGGTGTGGGTCTCTGGGGTGTTAAGAGTTCTCAGGAAAGGCATGTCTTTTGAACTTTTAATTACATAAGACCCCCTTCCGTTCACTGCACAGTTCTGGAAGACAGCTCTCCTGTCAGGATATATAGAGCGCCAGTGCCGGTCAGTGTCCAATGCCAGTACTGCACCTATTTTTGACAGCTGTCTTGAATTAATACATTTCAAAAGGAAAGGATTTTACTTGATAGTATATGATCTTTGCTTGACATGGCATTGATGTGGATCTGTAGTAGAGTAAAGTAAAACACTCAACCATAGTTGGATTTTTGTTTGGTGGTTCCGGGCCCATGATCTTAGCAATTTTTGACATTAATAAAATGGGTTTTGAACAGAACCATCTTTCTTTGCACTGGTGGATGGCAGGTCAGGGGACCATTTTGGTGTGTGCAAAACTGCACGGTTCTCCTGGATTCTGGCGCAAATGTGGGCTTTTCCGCCCTCTTGGATTTCCTAAGCCCACAGCACCAAATGTTGCAGCATAATGGTCCAAACGTGGGTCAGGACACCCAACATGGTTTTCCCATCCCAACAAGGATGAGCCTGTCTCCTCTGTGAACCCATGCATTACGCTTCTTTCACTCAAACTCAATGTCAGTTTTGAGCAATCCCACCAAACTGATATTTACTCTCCATTCACCTTAGCGTGGGCGTGGGGGGGGTCAATGACTGCTGTAAGCAGGCACGCAGGTCTCCTATTAAGCTTGGATTCTTATTTCTGTCCAGATATGATCATCCGAGGAGACCTGATGGCCATGTTCATAGTGATATCAATGCCTCCCACCTGGAACTCTTCCATGCGGCTCTTGCAACCCAGAGTGAACATTTCAAACATTTGTTTCCTGCTTTCAGCCCCTCTCTTTGATGGACTTGACTGTTCTCTCACCTCCAGATATCACTATAGCCGTCTTTGCACAGTCACGCAACATGTCCACATCTTTTGCTTCTATGACATGCCAAGTTTTCTGCAAGGTGGAACAGGCTGTTGGCCAAATGTTATGAATTGCTGCATGGAAACACTTGGTGTTTTTGCCAATCGTATCAACTTTATTCGGACACTTAGCCTCACTGGGTTTGATTGCACTAACCGCAGCCCCCTCTGATCCGCTTTATCTGGCATACGTAATTGGATGTTAGGTCAAAACTCTCAGATATTGTTACAGCATCATCATGAAACATTTTTTGTCAGCAATTGCTCCTGGAATTTGGGGCCCTTTCGGGTCTTTAATGAGGTACAAAACCAAATTGACGTAGTTCCATGTGTTGCTCAGCAATATTACAGCTGCAACCTAGTTTTCAACTGGTTTGTTGCGTCTCTTCGGCCTAACGAAAACAATGTTCAACTTGCATAAAGTATCTTAGGTCAGAGTAAAGGAAGGATGTATTGCACTCATGAACTCTTTGTAAATAGGTCAGTCAATTTATTTATGAACTCTAGTGTTTGTATGTTATTTTAATTGTGAGTATTGATTCTTTTTGGGTTATCTTGACTCTGGGCTGAAATCTTAATTGTGAATATTGATTCTTTGTGTAAAAAACCTTTGTATTTATTCCGATTCTATGTTGTTGTTTTCTGTGTACTATTTTGTAAAGGTTTTTTCTAAAACCATATACAAATAAAATAAATGTTAAAAAAAGTTTTTGATCGAACACCACTTTGTTTTTGGAACCAAAGTCTTTCTGAAGTTTTCATACCACCTCTGGAGGCAATTTAGTTCCCCTCCTGCTCACTCGGATGGAGAATCGTACATGGTGTTTCTCTCAGCTCTCAAGTTGTGTCATAGGATGGCCTCTTTCCTTGTCGCCCAAAATGTGTCCCCCCTCCCAGTGCAATAAAATCAGCGGCAAACGTTTCTCTCCAACATTTAAATAAGTATAGGCATGACTTGGGCTCACCCAAGAAGGCCAGCATTGGGGATATGCCTCAGACAGCCATTGCCCTAGATTGCTGGAGGTTATAGAAGTATAAGCTTGACCTGGGCTCACCCAAGAAGGCCAACGTTAGAGATATGACTCAGACCGCCATCGCCCTAGATTGCTGGAGGTTCGATAAGTATAGGCATAACCTAGGCTCACTCAAGAAGGCCAGCATTGGGGATATGCCTCAGACAGCCATTGCACTAGATTGCTGGAGGTTCAATAAGTATAGGCATGACCTGGGCTCACCCAAAAGACCAGCGTTGGGGATATACCTCAGACAGCCATTGCCCTAGATTGCTGGAGGTTTTATAAGTATTGGCGTGACCTGGGCTCACCCACAAAGGCCAGCGCTGGGGATAGACCTCAGACAGCCATTGCCCTAGATTGCTGGAGGTTCCATAACATAGGCGTGATCTGGGCTCACCCAAGAAGGCCAGCGTTGGGGATATGCCTCAGACAGCCATCGCCCTAGATGGCTGGAGGTTCGATAAGTATAGGCGTGACCTAGGCTCACCGAAGAAGGCCAGCGTTGGGGATATGCCTCAGACAGCCATTGCCCTGGATGGCTGGAGGTTCGAAAAGTATAGGTGTGACCTGGGCTCACCCAGGAAGGCCAGCATTGAGGATATGCCTCAGACAGCCATTGCCCTAGATTGTTGAAGGTTCGATAAGTATAGGCGTGACCTGGGCTCACCTAAAAGACCAGCTTTGGGGATATACCCCAGACAGCCATTTCACTAGATTGCTGGAGGGGAGAGTGCTGACCAAGGAGATGCTTTGAATTAATTGCTATTGCTCTGGTGATGTTCTTTCTGTAATACAGCTGGTGCGGGAATTGTGCAAACCCTGCAACATACACAATATTGATAGTCGAACACTACATAGTGATTCACTGTGGGCATCGGTTATGCTTCACCACTGAAATGTAGGTTTTGTACATATAATCCTTTGCAGCATTGAATGAGTGTCGTTAGAGCATCACCCTGGGCAATCATGTTGCACATACAGAACACTTGTGGCATTGAAGTAGTGCCTCTGGGACTGCACAGTGCACAGTGACTTTGAGCCCAGTGCACGAGTTTCATTCAGGTTGGTGTACGCTGGCATGTGGGTCTGGGGCCCAATGAGTGAGGGCGCACTTGAATGTGCTTTTACAAAGTGGTCACTTACAGTACACTGATGCACGTGTCACACGTGGCAGTGGCCAGCTGATCAGTGACGTACATGCATGCCTTGTCCGATCCGGCAATGGCAGTTCCTTATGCCCCCGCAACAGGGGTGCCTTGAGTGTTGTACAATGCAAGCAGCGGAACGGGATCTCACAGGTGGTAGTAAAGGTGTGGCTAATAGCGCTGGAATGTCTAAAAGCAGCCACTCCCTGTCATTTCTTAACTGTCCAGCGAACTCAAAACATGGGATGACTGAACACCAGGTAACACAATCAATTATTCACAGAAACTAGTGTTGTGTTGTGAAATTGAACAGTGGATGAACAGGGTTGACTAGAGTGGCAACTCGACTGTTAACAGGTAAGCACAGACATAGCTGGTGCCATGTCTTCATATGTCTTCATATATGATACTCATATGATACTCATATATCTGAGTATCTTAGTGCCCTTTCCTATAGCAACTCGTTTGGCATGGCACAAATCACTCTAAGGCCATACCTAAAATATTTTCCTCAACAGTGCAATATAAGCACTTGCTGGTTTCCCCAATTCCCTGATTATAAGTATATGCATAATCTATATTTATAAAATGGAACATTTGTGGGTTTGTGGCTTGGCGAAACGTTGTTCCTTCTGCACCGTTTCACCAATCTGCACCAAATTTGGCATAGTTACCTGTCAGGACTCTCCGGACAATACTGGCTACGTGACATTTGGACACCCCACCCCGTTCCCTGCATTTCAGCAAAAGTACAAATGTGTTTGTGGGTTTGTGGCTTGGTGAAGCATTGTTCCTTATACAATTCCACACCGTTTCACCAATCTGCACCACATTTTGCACAGTTACCTGTTAGGACCCTCCGAATATTACTGGCTTAGTAACATTTGGACTCCCCACTTATTTCTCTGGATTTCAGCACCTTCACACATGAGACAGTAGCCTGAAATCGACGAAACATCAATGTGGTCATAGAAGGACCGGTCCTCAACCCTAGAATGCACACTTTCTGGGACATGTGCACCACAATGCACTGCTGCAAACTGCATCACGCCAGGGTGAGGCAACAGGTGAGGAGAGAGTACAGTAGGTCCCAGTATGCATCAGCACACCAACTCTCGTCCCGACGTCTGCTCCGGGGCATGTCAGCCAGCCACACACGCCCATTCTCAGTGCATTGTACAAAGCACATCAAGCTATAAGCGGATCGGAACAGTGACCACAGGATTATTGATTTTCAGCAATTGATTAGAGTGTTGTCATTTCTGTCCACAGAACAGGTTCGGAGAATGGGTACTTTTTGCTAGAGATCCCCAACATTTTTGCCATTTGGATGAGCATTTTTGAGAATTCATTAGAGTTCACAGTGAGTCTGGGCCTTCCTTAAAGCTCTGGCTGGTGCTTGCTAATGTGAAGATATGAGGGAATCAGGAAATATACTTTAGCTAAGGTAGATAAGACTTTATGAACAGATGAGTGAAGTTTTTTCCTAAACCTACCAGTTTCTTTGTCTCTGTGGAAAATATTGTGACCAGGATGGACTTAGCTATCGAGCCTGCTTTTCCCTCCTCCCGCAGGTCATGGACCACTGTGGAGTATCTGGGGACAGAATGGTTGTTAACTAACCGGAGTTTGGGAGGAGTAAGGCTTCTGGCACGTGCGTGTGCTTGCCTGGTTATTTTGAAGGCCTCAGCTTGTTATAAGGATTGCGGTTATTTTGAAAGATGGCACAGGCACGACCGTGTAGTATATGGAGATGGTACCCTGTTATATTCTTTGACTTGCCCATTAGTTGGTGGATGGCAAGGTCCCACGACAGTCTTTGATGAGAAAATGGGATCTTGTGAGTGGGTTTTGGAAAGCACATTTGGTTAGGCAGGCTTTCTACATAAAACAGCGGAGCATGGGTTCGAGTGGCGTGTCCTGTACCAAGAGGTAGTTAGGCATTTGGGGGAACCCAGTCAAGATCCTTTGTTGACACGATGCCTGATAATGTGGTCCCTCCCTTGTCGCGAGTACATAAACAACATCGTGGCCTGTGTAATGGAGAGATATTAAGGCATATTAAATTGCTGTTCTCTGTCCTTTCCATCACACGGTGGCGTGAGGTGATTCCTGTCTTGTCACCTTTGTCTTACAGAGATGTCTCTGAAATGGTATTATCTGCCACCATCCACTGCATTGTGTATTCTATGTTATTAGGGTTTCTGAGCCAAATAGTTATTTGAGGCTGATCATATTTCAGCAGCAGACGTGTTTGGGGGGAGTATTTGTGGCGTTTTAACAACAACATTCATCTGTTAACCTGGTACTATCAATTATTAACACACCTGCTTGGGGAAGGGGGGGGAAGGGTGTTCGGGTGCCCTCCCAGCCAGTCAGGAAGATCGGAACAGGGTTTTGCCTCATGGTAAATTCCACGTTCCAAGCCTCCTCAGAAATGGGAGGCTGCCATCTTCCCTGTCGGGCTGCAGGTAAACGCTTCCCTATGTCCCCTGCACCCCACCCTGCAGCCCCAATTTCAACCTCCCTCGACCTCTCTCCACCACCTCTGCCTGCCGACCCTCTTACCTGCACCTCGACCCCGCCAGCACCTTAATGTTCCTGGTGCTTCCCCCGAAGCGGCAATGGCCAACATGGAAAGGGAGAAGGGACTACCCGTAGTTCCCTCCTCCCTTACCAATGGTGGCCATCTTATTTTGTAGCTTTTCTCAATAAAAAAAAAATGATTAGCATCTGGGAAAAGCATTCCTGGCAAGCGAATAGCAATAAACCCCTCCAGGTTGGGGTAATTACTGGGTCTGGTAATGCCCTGGGGCTAACTAACTGTAACTACGCCCCATGGCATTACTTGATCCACTAAATAACCTAGCCCTTTGGGGTTTACTGCTTAATTAGCACATGGAGATCATTATTAACCTCCTCACAGCCAATAAGAATATTCGGAGTGCAGCTGATAACGACGGTTGTAGGTGAAAGGGTCGACTGCAATTGATTCCAATACAATACTTTCGAGTCAAAAGGACCAAAAAAAAGGTGGCTTTTTTTTTTTTTGGGGAGTCCCCCCTAAATCCCTGTTTTTGGTGTAAAAAACACATTTTTTCCTATACTGTAACAAAAGAATAAAAATACATTTAAAAAAAGGCATTCAACCTTTTTTTTCGGTCCTTTTGTTTCAAATCTATTGTAATTCGAAACAATGCATTCGACCCTTTGACTAGACACCGAGAACGACTGGTATTGACCATTCTGAACATTCCGACTTCAAAAGCAGACAAGGAAACAATAATACAATTTCCAGACAAGATTTCTTTTAACAAAAACACTCAATTTCTGGATCTTTTTTGCATTGCACCATTCAATTTATCACACCAAAGTGTGCATAGCCTTGTAGCCTTGGGAGGGATCATTATCACTTAGGCTAAATACCCTTTCCCGACCTATGTCCTTTAGCCTCCTCTCGAGCCATAAAAACTGTGCAGAGCATCATTATCTGGCAATATTGACCACTCCCTCGATATATAAGGCTATATTATATGAACCCATCTGCAATCCTACCCATAGATTCAGACCCCAGTTACTAGGTCCAAGTGAAAGCAGAACAAAATAAAAAATGTTCTCCTGTAAAAGTATAGGACATTTTATGATATTTAAGCTGTTAGTTTGTGGATGTGTGAGTCATCTGATTCAGACTGGTGGTTGATTGATGTTGATGCAGGCCTTATGGTGTTTGGAGTGCTTCCATTCCCAACAGCATTTTTGAGAGAAAATGGGACATTCTTGTTTTAGGATAGCAGACCCAGAAGCCCTATGATAACTCTGCTGTCATTGACTTGTAGATTGACATGGACTGCCAGCGCCAACTGGTACTCAGTTTGAAGGCTCTTCCACTCAGGGCTACTAAGATCATCTGCTCTGGGGGAGGCAATTTTATGTCATATCCTCCCGATTACTGTTAATTTATTGACTATGGGTTGCCATGGTTGGACAGATATTGCTAGAGGAAATTGATTCATCTCTGATGCTTGCCACAGTAAGTCCGGTGTGGACTTGGCAGCAGCAGCTCTGCATCCTGTAATAGTAAGCGTGTGGTTCGGATGAGTCTAAATCGGCCATTTGCACGCATCTAGTGGCAAGGGTGAGGAACACTGGTATGTAGAAAAACAAATCTCTCTAACATTGATAGGGGTTCACAAAAGACAATTCACCGCACAGGCTTTCATTACGAGAATGGAGTATCCTTGGTAAAGTGGGAGCAAGGGAAGAGGACCCAAGATTGGAGTCCTCCCGTCCTCTGCACACTCTAAAGCTACGCAACAAGGGCGTAGATTCTTAAGGATATAGTTTGCAATATTCGTTTTAAAGAACTCTTTAGAGAATTGATTCGACAATATTTATAACTTCAAACAGAAGAACAATGGTTTTTGTTTTTTAGGTGTTCAGGGATAAAGTGAGCACCTATTTATTTATACATAAAAATGTAGTGAAGACAGGAGAAATTACAGAACAACATTATAATGTCAACATAAACAAAAATTGATGGAAATTCCACTTTCAATGGCTTGACGCGTTTCGAGGAGATTCCTCTTCTTCAGAAGCCTCTGTGGATCTACTGTCTAGTCATTATGCATATAGGAAAACAATCAACAGAAGGTATACTTATAAATTCGTTAACCAAATAAACAACAAGCAGCATTGCTTCATTCAAATTAAGTATCTACATGTAGTGTGGTAAACAGTGCAAACATTCAATTTAGTTTGACCAGAGTAACTATATGGCCATGCTTTTAAAATTCAAAACACTATCTAGTATAATCCCGTGCACCTCTAATGGGAATCCAACCAAATAGAGCATCAATAGTAATCTAAAATTAGAAGCCATAATGAAGGCTGTTAATTCAGTGAGTATTTAGCAGATATGAGGCAATTATAATGGATCCTACATGGTTTCAATGGAGTCATGAGTAATGCATGGTGGCACTGTATTCGTGGGTGTATTGACTATTCTCAACTACGGACCAATAGCAATTCATCAAGTATAAGCACCTAAAACGGGCTCACATTCTATGTAGAAATTCAATTCAACAAATGAAACATATTCGAATTTAAGGACATATTCAACCAGTGTAAGTCTACTGTTAAGCATGGTAGGTACGAACTACTCACCGAAAAAGGTTTTTTTACAAAGAGGATATTTTACAAATAAAATGCACTAACCTATTGGTAACCCAGAGTTCATTATTGAACTATTTAAACTCATCTTACATAATAGCTACTTTCGATTCCAAAAGACCTTCTACAATCAAATATCCGGCACATCCATGGGCTCTTCTATGGCACCTGTCTATGCAAACTCCTTTATGTATAGATTTGAAACAGAACACGTCTTAGATAATCAAACATGGTCATGTAAGATCATACTGTGGAAACGATTCATAGACGATATATTTGGAATCTGGTGCGGCACAAGAACTGAATTGGACGAGTTTCTACTCTACATGAACACAGTACACCCAAAAATCAAATTCGCGATGGACGTTGGAGAACCAGACCTCCACTTTTTAGATGTCAGCTTGAAGATCTATGAAGGAAAGGTAGTGACCACCATTTACCATAAACCCACAGATACCAATAATCTTCTACACTTCACCAGCTTTCGACCCAAACCCATGCTAAAAAGTCTTCCTTACGGTCAGATATTGAGACTAAAAAGAATCATATCAGACCCAGCTGGCCTTGACATTGAATGCACTCAACTAATTGAGCGATTTGAGAAACGAGGATTTCCTCAGGACATTGTACAAGATGCCAACGATAGATCAAACCGTCTAACACAGAAAGACCTGTTAGTACCTAAGTCCAGAACTAATTCTACTCCACTGATGTATATTTCCAAATATTCACGTCAAAGTTTCCAGATTGGTAAATCTATAAGAAAGCACTGGCCTTTACTACAAAGTGATGAACACCTGAAAGAACTCTTTCCAAGAGTACTAATGATGGCATTCAGAAGGGCCGCAACCTTAGGGACAGACTCGTGAAAGCTGAAAGACCAAATAAGGATAAACAAATGCTTTTACAGACTAAAAAAATGGGTACTTTTCCATGTCTTAATTGTACCAACTGCAACAATGTAATTAAGGGTAATACCATCTCTCACCCATCAACAGGCAAAAAGATAAAGATCAGAAGCTTCGCCACCTGTATAACAGCAGGCGTCATATACGCTCTGAAATGCCCTTGTGGCAAATTATACATTGGACAGACTACAAGGTCTTTGAAAGAACGAATATCAGAGCACAAGTCTACCATCTGGTGCCAAAACCAGAAATCACCAGTAGCCAGACATTTTATGGAAGCAAAACATAACATCAGTCAATTGAGATTCCAGGTCGTTGAAGTTGTAAGCAAACCACAGTGAGGTGGTAATTACATAATTTTTGGCACAAAGAGAAAAATATTGGATATACCTTTTAGACACCAAATACCCAAGGGGTCTCAACGAGGAAACATCCTTGAACTGCTTCATTTAGATACTTTTAACGTTTTAGGTATTTCTGTCCTGTAGACCCTGCATTCTCTACTATGCACCAACAATTCACTATGGTTTTGGATATGGGAGGGCAGCAACGTCCCCACAACTGACTGTTTAGTGAATGGGATAATTAATATCACAATGGCACCCTATTGAAGTAACTAGACATCTGATATATCAGCAGCACTAATCATGTAGTCATAGCCATTGAAGAACATTCTTCACGCCATGCTACATATTATGCACATTTAAATGCATTGTTGCACGCTAGGACTTATAACTGTTAGTCCTGGTATATGATGGAACTCACAGCAATTTACATTTGCCACTTGTAATATTGAACAAGTAGACAGTGTGCATAACCAAGAATGTGAGGACATCTGGTACCATGTATCAGATTGTCCAGCAAATTAGATAAAGGGATGTAAATTGACATATTGTGATGTCTGGATACACTCGAATGATACAGAAGTGCCATGCGCATAAGTAGCACCACGTGTAGAAAATGTTTGGTAAAATAACTTTGTTTTGACATTCGACCGCTGCTGTTATCATTGTATTATTCAAACTTATGCTACTTTTAATAGAATTTTGATTATGTTGTTAGAAGATGACTTTCAGAATTTTACACACGTAACCACCTTTATTAACAGGGTTCCTTTACATAGCTAAAGATGGCCGCCACATTTCTCGAACATCGGGTTAGTCCGTTGTTGATTTCTACCCCCAGAATCTAGCCCGCCAAATACTAGGCTGTTTGTACACGGTCCCTCGTTTCCATGGGCACCGTGCAAACAACGAGCAGAGCGAAGCAGAACTGGATGTACATAGAGGCTGAACAGGCACGCGCTATGTATAGAATACTGTACACGTTTTTGACCGTGCGATCAATGATCCATATAGTCTTGAATACTCATTAGCACCCCACTGTCCTCCACAGAAAGTATTCGTATTCACGAGTTCCCAGACCTAACTGCACCCGTTCTTCGTGCAACGTTAGAGGAAAAACAGAGGGATCCTGCACGTCCGCCGTGCATTGAACCCTGCCGCAACATACCCGCGTGCTCTACCGCACGTATTACAGCAGGTATATGGTAATTTCCTCACTAATTAACGCATTCTTGTACTTGTGTATAGATATTTAGTCACACACAGTGGGCCTCATTACGACCCTGGCGGTAAGGGGTTAGCGCCAGCGTTAGCTGCGCCGACCCCTTACCGCCAATTACGAGTTCCCTTTCCGCCATGGCGGTTTTTACACCTGCTTTTAGCGGGTGTAAAAAACCATGGCGGTAAGGGAACTTGGTGTTAATTACGCCACCGTAATTTACGGTGGCGTAATTAACGCCTTCCCCACTCCCATTATGCCCTATGGGGCAAAAATGGGAATGGGGAAGGGTAAATGGGGATTGGGGATTTACCGCCCCGCCAAGGTCGGAATGGGGCGGTAAATCCCCTTACCGCCATGGCGTTAACGTAGTTAGCACCATGGCGGTAAAGTCACGGCCCTGGCGGTAACTTACCGCCAGGGTCGTAATGAGGCCCAGTGACCCGTGCGTTAACATTGATATCCACAGAGATCACCGGAAGTATTGAAGCACCTTTCTGTACCAAGAAAACACCTAAATCGAGGTCTTGGCACTGCAAGCATGTCCCCTTGGACTTATTTTTCGCCATAGATGCCACAACATTAAACCTCAATAGGTTAGTGCATTTTATTTGTAAAATATCCTCTTTGTAAAAAAACCTTTTTTGGTGAGTAGTTCGTACCTACCATGCTTAACAGTAGACTTACACTGGTTGAATATGTCCTTAAATTCGAATATGTTTCATTTGTTGAATTGAATTTCTACATAGAATGTGAGCCCGTTTTAGGTGCTTATACTTGATGAATTGCAATTGGTCCGTAGTTGAGAATAGTCAATACACCCACGAATACAGTGCCACCACGCAGTACTCATGACTCCATTGAAACCATGTAGGATCCATTATAATTGCCTCATATCTGCTAAATACTCACTGAAGTAACAGCCTTCATTATGGCTTCTAATTTTAGATTACTATTGATGCTCTATTTGGTTGGATTCCCATTAGAGGTGCACAGGATTATACTAGACAGTGTTTTGAATTTTAAAAGCATGGCCATATAGTTACTCCGGTCAAACTAAATTGAATGTTTGCACTGTTTACCACACTACATGTAGATACTTAATTTGAATGAAGCAATGCTGCTTGTTGTTTATTTGGTTAACGAATTTATAAGTATACATTCTGTTGATTTTTTTCCTATATGCATAATGACTAGACAGTAGATCCACAGAGGCTTCTGAAGAAGAGGAATCTCCTCGAAACGCGTCAAGCCATTGAAAGTGGAATTTCCATCAATTTTTGATTATGTTGACATTATAATGTTGTTCTGTAATTTCTCCTGTCTTCACTACATTTTTATGTATAAATAAATAGGTGCTCACTTTATCCCTGAACACCTAAAAAACAAAAACCATTGTTCTTCTGTTTGAAGTTATAAATATTGTCGAATCAATTCTCTAAAGAGTGCTTTAAAACGAATATTGCAAACTATATCCTTAAGAATCTACGCCCTTGTTGCGTAGCCTTAGAGTGTGCAGAGAACGGGAGGACTCCAATCTTGGATCCTCTTCCCTTGCTCTCATTTGCTATAGGGTTTTTGTGCCAAAACCCTCTTTTCCTCCTCTGCACCTCATAAAAGTATCGACACCACTTTCTGTGGTTTTCAAAATAATATCTTCAAACATCTCCTCTATTTGGGTGTGCACTCACTCCACCACTATACCGTATCCTTGGTAAAGTCTCTGGTGTCTGACAGAGTGAATCTCAGAGACTCTCGCCTTCTCCGTGCACATGCAGTGCTATATTTAAGCAGGGGGTGGATTACTTCTGAATGTTCATGCTTCTGGTGTCAGGTGGAGCAGACAGTGAAGAACGCCTAGCCCAATCAACCAAGCTGTCCTTTATTTGCAAGCGAGTGGAGATCCACTTCATACACTTCCCAATGAATCACTTAGACTGGAGAACAACTCTCCGCCCAATCAGTCAGTCTTCCGACACCCCTACTGCCCAGGGACTACCGTTTCCACAGTCCCAAATAACATGTTCTTGATAATGAAAATAACAGGAGACAACTCTACTTGTCCTTCTTGGCCTCTCCATGCTCTTTAAAACCACTGACCACGGGTTCCTCCTCCACATACTATGTATGTTTGCATGTGCACAAAAGGCCCAACTCTGGTCTCCCTCAAATCAGACCAAAGCCTTTCCTCAACATCCCACACTAGATGTACCAAAAATAAGTGCTAGCTCAGATATCTGCAATAAGAAGGCTTAAATCCACATTTCCACTTCAGACCCCAGGCTCCTAGCCACTACGTTTTCTCTTGCCTTGACTTTCACAATGCCATGTTGAAAGAAAGGCACAATTCCCCTCTGATCTTTCTGCAAACTGTACAGAGCAATGTTGTCTGTACCTTCTGAAGAGACAGCTATTTCACCATCCAGCTTCCAACCACCCCTGCTTCTTCCACTACATCTAGTAAAGTCCACGCATCACATACACATCCCTACACCCGAAACCCCAGCCTGTCTTCCTGCAACGATAGCCCCACTGTCTCATAGATCTGTGTTATAAATAATGAGACATTTCCAATAATCCTAGCAAGTTGGGCGTGACTCACGGGGGCCGGTGGCGTGACTTCGTCACTATTTGACTTGAATCTGTTGGGAGCATTTGTGCTCAGGCTTCAACTGGACTTGAAATTTGTCTGATAGCAGATTGAGGCTAAGCTTGTTTATGTTGCATTTGAATTTTGCTCTTTATCCTTTTTATTTTCCTTTCTGTCGACCTTAGTCTACTCATGAATGAAGATTCGTGCTAGTTCTAGAAAATTTAAATTAATCACCTCAAAGAAATCTTTGAACCTTTGAACCTTGAACCAATTGTGATGAATTTTTAGGATGTTGTTTTGTTTTGTTTGAATCTTCGAAGTGACCATTTGAAACAAAAGTTTTCTCTATATGTTAAAACTGTAGTTTTCTATAAAATAAAAAAAAAATAATAATAATCCTTCTCCGACAACATGTAAGAAAAGAACCAGAGTCCCAACACCATCAGAATTGGTTGTTCTTACAAGAGCAATATGCTCATGGCAGGACAGTTTGAAAATACTTAAATGCTCAACGAACAACCCGCGTCAGAAACAACAAAAATCAAAAACAGTGAACTACTACCCTGTCACCCTTTTGTAAAACTGGCTGTGTCAAAAATACCTTGCAAGAAAGCATAAGAAAAATTGTCATTTTAAATTTCTGCAATGCAGCAGCTATTCAAAAAGTGATGCTGATTGATTGATGAGCTGATGAATGACACGCCATACCTCACCAATACTCTAAAGGATCTCTGGGTACTATTCAATGAACTGCCTAGTGAAACAGGAACACTTTTAGCCGCCATGTTCAAGACATAACAACGGTTGAATTATGGATATCTGTGGGTCTGTGGCTTGGTGAAGTGTTGTTCCTTATGCAATTCCACACCGTTTCACCAATCTGCACCAAATGTAGCATAGTTACCTGTTAGGACCCTCAGGATATTACTGGCTACATAACATTTGGACACCCCACTCCTTTCTCTGGATTTCAGCACCTTCACACATGAGACGGTTGCCTGAAATCCGCGAAACATCAATGTGGATATCTGTAGGGAGAATAGTCCAGACATTTTGGATCCTGGACAGGGAACAGTCACCTGCCTTTTGAGTGCAGCTTAAATGCAGGGGATGAGCGGCAGGGCTGCCTGGAACCCCTAAGAGCATGGTGGGAAGAATGGGGCTCAATTGCTGGGAGTTCGACAAGGCAGGGATGGTGAACTCAAAAAGTTGGGCTCCAACATAAATTGAATCGGACTTGCTGCGCTCATCGAGTGGAGAGATACTCTTGCCTCCAAGCAGCAAACTAAGTGAACAGCAGCATTCTGAACTCTTTGACGTGTTCCAAAACGGTGTGACGGGAGATCTGCAGAGAGAACGTTAACGTAGTGCAAAGGTGAGCTAACAGATGGCTTCACTTCCAAGGCTGTGCTTTTGAAGGTTAATTAAGGAACACTTGCTTAGACTCCAAGTGAGTGGTGGCGGCTGCTGCCCACAGAATTAACCCACGGCTGCAATGATATCTGATCATAAGAAATGAAGCCAAGGATTTTTGCTTTGGAGACCTGAGGGAGTAATTGCCAAAGATGTGGTGGGATGGAAATAACATGAAGTATCTTCCAATTTTAAGTCCCAAGAAGAATATCTAGTGATATTCTGGAGCTGCTCGGTTAGAGAAAGAGATCCTTTTTCCAGGTTAAGATGGCATGAAGACAAGTTTGACAAACCTGCCATTCTTTGTTTTCTACCGACAAATTAATGTTAACCTGTGCATCACCAGCCTAGAATTGATTGCAAATTGGAAATGTCATAAGGATACTTAATAGTTGGATCCAATTAATATGTTTTAAGACTTGAGAGAGGGAAAAACACTAGGGACCTCTATAGGCAACTTTGTGGTGGTAGAACGAAAGACGCCCATTTGTATCTGATGAGATCTGTCTTCCAGGAATGACTGGACCAATTCAGGTGCATCCTAGATGTATGGACCTCTGATGATGGTACACATAGTAACAGGTGATGGAAAACTGTATGGAAAGAATGAAGAAGGTTATGCATGAGCACAAAAACCTTGTTGTGCTTCTCTACTGTAGCCACAGCATGACCAAAACACCAAGAAGAACTTTTCAGGCCTGTGTTTTGTTCCCAACTGCAGATTCTCTGCCATCTTCCCCATTCATCTGGAGATGATGAGGAACTTGGTGGTGTGTCTGACGTTAACAAGAAAAATGTGGTCCAATGTATGTTTCTTTAGGATGAGAGAGATAACTGCTGCCTTAAGGACGTGAGGGCTTTTGGTTATGGGGGTGGAGTCCTAGGAGCAAGGCCATCTATGACACAATGAAACCCTTCATTTCAACAATTGAATCCTAGGACACAAGTATCCATACAATAATCCATGCATTTCCCAGGCCAGGTCACATTTAGAAGAACCAGTACAAGGAACCCCCTCACCAAAGGAGCTTTGCAACCTTTTCGTCATTACAAACCTGACACATATGGCATACACGGCCGGGCAAGGAATGGAAAAAAGGACGAGGCAGGGTTCAGGGCAAATTATTGGTGAGGGTTTTAAAACGTTAATGTTAACCACTAAGGTGTAAATTGCTTTGATGATTTCATAGGTTCTTGTACTACCTGATTTGGGCTAAATTCATTCATTCATTTTCTCATTTGTTATAGCGCCTTTCACCATAATTATGGTCCCAAACCGCTTTTGGTTGAATGCCCTCGGATGGACCGGAGTCCAAAAATATGGGAGAATTTGGGAGATTCTATTATGCGTGAGTGCATTTCAGACATTAAAGTTAACGCAGGGTGGCTAAGACCCTTCTGTTCACCCATGTTTAAATGTAATATGTATGGGCACCGCGGGGATATACTATGGACTAAAGGGGTGTATCGTGTTTAAGGAGATAGGGGTCTCGAACCTCTAGAGCAAAAGGAGAGGTGGGAGAATCAAGCAATCCAAAGATTACGTCTCCAAGGATAGTGATTGTGAAAAGAGGGGAATCGCAAAGTAATCAAATCAGACATTCGCAAGAAGGATGGAACTTGCAGAATACAACACATTGGGCCTCATTACGAGTATGGAGGTAGCCATGCCGCTAAAAGCTACCCCCATACCAGGTACAAGGTCTGGGTCCCACAAAAGGGGACTTACCGGGCCATTCTGACCTTGGAAGGCCGGTAAATCCCTTTTGCGGGACCCAGACCCGGTACATACCCATTCCCATTTGAGCCCCAATAAGGCTCAATGGGAATGGGGAGGATGCCAACAACGGGCCCATTAATGATGGGCCTGTTGTTAGCATCCTGGACTGCTAGCGGGTCCCGCTAAGGTTGCCTGGTCTGACCATGCGT
Organism: Ambystoma mexicanum; assembly: GCF_040938575.1. NCBI lineage: Eukaryota > Metazoa > Chordata > Amphibia > Caudata > Ambystomatidae > Ambystoma > Ambystoma mexicanum. Next base: position 274,397,252 of record NC_090932.1, on the reverse strand, counting down.
TCCTTAGCGGGACCCACTGCAGACCTCGTAATAGGGCGGCCCGGAATGAACGGTGCCGGTCCCTTACCGGCAACATTCATTCCGTGGCCGCCTGGGTCGTAATGAGGCCCATTTTGTTAATTCCAAAGCCCCATTGAATAAAAGGGACAAGGCAATGTCCTTAAGCCCAAAACAACAAACATTCCCAAATTTGCTTCACGTCACCCACAAAGATCTTGGCAGATCGGGATTTCAAAAGAACAAAAATAATTACTAATAATGCGCCATACTGGCCATCTGTAACTGGCACATTTAACCTCACATGCGAGAGGTTGATACTAACAGACGACCTACACATAATGTTTCATTTCACAGTGTGCTCTTTAGCATGCTCAACAACGCAAGCACGCCAACAAATCCATACGAATAGCATAAGAGAAGCTTCTCCTGTTGACAAAAGCCACTTTCACCAGAGTTAAAAATGTTCCTGCAATACCTCATCCTAGTAAAGCACCAGACAAATGCATTTCTTAGCAGGATGTATACCTATCACACGTGTGACGCTATCTATTAATCAGACTTACTTTCAATTCCGTCTTCTGTAACCATTTCTCTATTGCTTGTGATCTGCTTGTCTAGTGCTCCAAACCTGCAAGACTAATCTTGTCCTACCTACTAAAGGCCAGGGAAGAGTTACCAGAGCCATGCATATCACCCATGACAGACAGAAAAGTCACCTTCTGAACTTATTTGATGTGCTTTAATGACTTGTGTTATACCTTCACTTCTAGCTGCAATGCCATTAGTGTGGAAACACTGAGTAACTACAATCAGATGCAACAGCTTCACGACTGTAGGGGAGAACCTTCCCTTTTCTAAGTATTTGCCTTGATCAGTTTCATGTTGGGCATTGTGACTTACCTCATTGCCCGACAGGTGGTACATCCTTGCTTCCTGCAGAAGAGGGAAGACATCTGGACACTGTCTAATCAGTTCATCAGCTTCAACTGTCTCAACAAAGTACCATGGGTCCAGAAGAGGCAAGCGTACATTCTCCAGGATGTAGGGGAGGAACGCAAGCCTCTCTGTCTGCTGGTATCTCACCCAGCTCATCACAGTCTCAAACACTTGCGCCTCCTCAGTCACACACAGGTCATCGCTTTTCAGGATACAGTAAAGAATGTCTACTGGCAGATCCAAGAACTCCTCGTGGTTTGAAACCTGCACAAAGTTCTGGATAATGAAGTTCTGCACCCGGTGTTTCAGTGAGATTAGGGAGTGAGCGTCGGCCAGCCTCAGGATTCCAACGCAGTTCTCCGGGTGAAGTGCTTCGGTGAGAAAACCTGCACAGGCATCGACCATCCGTAGAAACTGCACAAAACAAGACAAAGGGCGAAGATTGGATTAAGAGTCCATTATATAGAGCATGGAAAAGTTAAAGGAGTTTGCTCACAGAATAGATGCACTGAGTTCTCAACAATGAGACTGCAGCAGTGGCTCAAGAAGATATTCATTATACAAGGAACTATGACTTTATTGGATCGCCAGGGAAAAGGGAATATGTTTGTGGAATTGCTCCATCTGTGCAATTAGATAAAAGATCAGTCAGTGAAGGGGAACAACAAGGCAACACATTAACAGGAGCTAAACCCGAAAGCAAAAGTGCATATAAGGACCAACACAACTCCACACAGCGCTTAAACCATAGTTTCTAAGAAAAACACAATGTATTTACTTTTCCTGGGTTAAGAGACAGGTTTGCAGCATTTGTGACATATATAGATATGTAGGCTTGACTCTGTACCTGTCAGGAATAGTCCTACTGCTCAGTGTCTGAGAGATATGTTCCACTTCCCACTTGATGTTGTGAGAACACCAGGCAGACGCGTTCAGATCTTGTTGAATAGGGAGATTACATCGCTGCAGAATTCGTTAAATTCATCAAATTATTTTAGACGAATTTGGCCGCAAATATATGTGGGGCGGTAATCATCATAAAAGAGAAAGGGGAAGGTTGGGGAGTGGGGTTCAGGGGGTCAACCCATGCATATATTTGTCACCAAATGTAAAAAAAGATTTTTTTTTCTAGATTAAATCGAATTCGACAAAAAAACTCGACCAAATCACGTAGAACCGTTGATATGTTGGGGACAAAGTAGTGAAGTGTGTGTATTTAATAGCTCTGCACGGATTGCTAACTACTCAGTGACTGAAGTGCAGTCCACCATGGTGTGGGTGGGTCACACCTGTGTTGATGACAATGTTTTGTTAAACAGCATGATCCGAGGCAGTTCAACAGTGTAGGATACAGTTCTGCCTTGCAGCAGAAGATTGGATGGGGAAATGGTTTAAGGCGTGTGCTGCAGGCACCCATGAGGGAAACAGCTTCTAGTAAAACTGGAAACTCTTTCTGTTCTGATTGCAGCAAAAGGGGTGCGATACCAACAGACAGCTATTTATTTTGCTAGCCTTATGTTCCCTGGAAACAGCTGGCAGTCTGAGTGCATTTGAACTTTTTTTTACAAACTAAACGGAAAAGTAAAGTGTAAAGGCAAGGTTTTTACACATAATTTTTCCACCATGTAGTGGTAAAGTAAAACAAAGTACATGGGTGGGACCTTTCGCACTTAAGTGCAACAAAAATAGTTCCCCACCTTACAATGTATCTGTAAAATTAAAATGACCCCCTGTAACTGCCTTGCTGGACAATGAGCTAGATATGATCTATTTACAGAAATTTAAAATTCAGAAATTCCAATGGAAATGTTGGTCATTTGCAAGGGTGAGGGTGTACGCCGCATTTTGCCCTGCATATTTGCACTCTGCCGTGCAAATGAGTAAACACTACCCACCATGCTCACATGGCAGGCAGCATTTACAATTACAATTAAACACTGTCTGCTTTTACGAGGTGGTAATTTCAAGCAAATACCGCAGGAATCCATTGGTTTTCCACCAGCATAAAAATCTATGCTGGTCGAAAACCTGGTAGCTTTGGCAGGTGGAGCTGAAAAAGAGGCAGGCATCTTAAATCTGGCCCGAACCCAAACGCTTCGTGGTAATTTTAAAAGAATCTCACGGTTCGGTAAAATTGGTGGTAAAAATGTACCACCGTTTTTACTGATCTGCGTAACCAGCAAAGTGAGCCCCAGGCAAATTCGCCTTCACTGTTCTCTTTTCCACTCTGTTTTGGAAAAATTGTAAATGCCTTCCAAATTTCACAATTACGGGAGTCTTGCAACTGATAAATTCAGGTGGATTTCATATGAATCCATCGCACAACCACCTGCATAAAAATCCAATGCTGATGCTACTGACGGAATCGCTGTAGGATTTGCAAGTAGGATTTATAATCCTTGCGTTCATGCTAAATCCACTCCAGCTTGCCATTTCACCCGGCAAATACATCAAAATCCCTTGGACTGGTAAAAGTGGCAGTAACTATTACCACTACTTTCCCCACCACTTACTACCAATCCATGGATTTAGAAAATGACCCCCAAAGTGGTGCTATCTCTATACATACCTGTGTTACATATATCACTGAAAATACGTGCGGATCAAGTAGTCCTTTCTAATAATATTTTAAATATTATGACAGCTTCGTCATCGTTAAGTTTGAAAAATGTTATGTAATGCCTTTTTAGTTTTGGCCCTTGGGTGACTTTTAAGCATCCATATGCCCAAACGATTGCGTTGGAGTACAGCTAGGAGGGAGATGGAATAGGAGGAGGGACAACTTGTGACTGTTGTTTGGGTATTTACTCACCCACTGATTGTCCATGGCCATGTTAATCACTATCCCCATTCTGACCAATGACCTGCCCCTCCCAGGCTAAGCACATCCTCCTGTGACCCCTTTGAGCTAGCTTTGTCACGCAGTCACATCGAACATTTGGTGCTGTATGTGGCCGGTCAGTGTTATTTATAAGCAGCCTTTGGAGAGTTAGCTCCTGCTGTAATAAAAATGTGTTTACCAAGTTTACCCTCAGCCACTTTATATATAAGTACTAAAGTCCTGTAAAAACAAGCACTGGCAAAGCCAATAATGTTGGCCTTGCATAGATATTAGGCATTTGCCAGGCACTGCTATCACATGCCCAGTACTCACACCATTTCAAGCTGTTGCAATCTTATGGCCAGGTAGTAATGTTATCTTAGTCCCTGCCAAATGCCTATCCCATACCTACACAAACGGCAAAACTGTTGGCTTTTCCAATGCTTATTCCTGTTGCTCGCCGCATCTCATCAAGAAACATGCACAATCTCTGAGAACTATTGGATTTACGAGGACCTCAGGTAGATAAACTGAGGGGAATTATGGTCAATCGAGGCAGTACATTTCGACAGCAACCCAGAGAGCTGTATTATAAGTCTGATATTTTGATGCTTTTTATAGATATGTGTACATGTTTGCTTTGGTGATTAGCTATTGAGTACTGGCATTTCCTGTCAGGATTTTTAACCGCTCTAGTTTAATTGTTGCCACCAGCATATGAGATATACCTATCTTCACGAGAGACTTGTAAAGTGCCACCAAGTCCCCTGCCGCCTAATTGTAGCTTCTTGTTCTTGGCAGTTATAGATTCCAATCTCCATTCCTTTGAACTAGTCCAAAAAGAAGTTTGTCATATTAGATTGAAATCTAAATTGCATGGACTAGACCACTTCCGTTGGCACTTAAATGCAAAAGGTCCCTTCCAGTCAATTTTTAACTTTTCCAAAGTGAGGAGTAAAGCATGGTTAAATCGCCTTTACTTATGGAAGATTGAAATGCCTCCCGTAATACAGGCTGATGGTTATGGAGCTGAAATTGTTAGGCGACTCGGAAATAGCAGACATAATGGTAAGGTCCATCCGGCTCACTATGTCCCCCTTGAAAATTGAAAGATATACCACAGATCAGTAAAAATGTTGGTAAAAGTGTACAGCCATTATTAGCAATCTAAGAGACTTGGAAAATGACTGCAAGATGACTTGTGAGTTGCCTAAGATGTTGAGACCACATTTTCTGAGCATCCACTCATCTCCAATGGCTGCCCATCATTCAAAGTACTTGCAAAATGTTTACACAGCCAGTGCTGAAAATGGAACAACTTTACTTGGGGAACCCTCTCCTCCTAGGGCGGGGGTGGCGTGGCGATTTTCATAAAAGCAAAGAGCACTTTGGGAACATAAGAATATCCACAATTTGAAATTTGAAACATGTCTAATAGTGATTCAGAAACCCTTTCGAGGGACTAATTGAAGTTGGACTATTTTCTTTCTACTGGTCACAATACTCATCCTAACAAAAACTGTCTGTTAATGTCAATGCTAATGTTAATGTTAAAGGAGCTTTGTATCGTGCACTATCACCACTAGAGTCGTCTCCTGGTGCTCTGGCGGATCTGAAATTTAAAGGAGTTGGGGTGAGTTAGTAGGACCAAGCGGGACAATTGCAAGAGAGCTGTGATGTGCTTTTGACAGCTTCAGTTCGGTTAACACTGTTCGCTGAGCTTAGGTTTGCTTTTCGGTTGGTAGCCATTGTGTTCTGTTGTACGAGGCTATGTGTGATTTGTTTTGCTGTTGCAGTGTAGTGAAGTGTGTGTGGTTTGGTGTGCTTAATAGGTGTGGTTGTGTTTGGTTACAGTTTTAAAGGTGTACACAGAAAGGTGAGATTTTTGAAGTGGGTTGATAAGTAGCATCGCTATCTAGGTGTGACGGATGCTAATCTTCACAATTCTTTCCCAAACTGGTGCCTGCCACTCTCCAAACTTCTATCTAGATGTGACGCATGAATATCTCCCCATATCTGTCTAAATGTGATGCAAGGTATCATTCATAGTTCTGTCTAAATGGGACGCAAAGTATCATTCACATTTCTGTCTAGATGTGACCAAAGCTAATACCCACGATTCTGTCTAGATGCGACGCAAGGCAATATCCACAATGCTGTCCAAATGTTATGCAAGGTATCATTTACAGTTTTGTCTAGATGTGATGTAAGCCAATATCTACGGTTCTGTCTGGATGTGACTCAAGCCAACATTCACATTTCTGTCTAGATGTGACGCACGGTATTAGCCAATTTCTGTCTAGATGTGACGCACGGTATTAGTCACATTTCTGTCTAGATGTGACGCACGGTATTAGTCACCTTTCTGTCTAGATGTGACGCACGGTATTAGTCACATTTCTATCTAGATGTGATGCAAGGTATTATCCACATTTTGGTTTTTTTAACAGCTTTATTTAAATCGGTTGCAACATGGAGTGCCATTACATACATACATACATACATACATACATAGAGTTTGAAGCATTGAAAGAATACCACAAGTAGCCCCATTCACAGGGCCCTCCCACCACAAACCCGCAAAATTATAGGGTCAATATGAAGACTAGTGCGCATGCAGAAATAGTCTCAGCAATTGTGGTTTATATGTTAACGCTGGGAACTCGGCATCATAGTCCAGGAATGGGGACCAGTTATCAGAAAACTGATGTAGCCTACCCTCCATGACTGCCGCAACTTTCTCCGCCACTAGAATGTCCCAGATTTGAATCCACCATAAGGTAAGTATTGGGCCCTCAGGAGATTTCCAGGTTTAGGCAATCATAGTCTTAGCAGTCCGAAGGAGTTGAGTAATCAGCTTGGCTGTCTTCCCGGATAAATATTATATCCCCGGAACTGGCGCCCCTAACAGGAGCACTTCAAACTGAAGTGGAAGTCTGAGGGTGATATCCTCGATCAAGGCAATTATCTTTTTGCAGTACGCACCCATTAGGGGGCAGTCCCACCGCATATGAAAGTATGAGCAGCATGCTCCATATTTCCGCCAACACATTGGGTCCAGGGCTCTCTGCATTCGGTGTAACCTTGTTGGGGAAGGTATCAACAGAGTATAAGATTAAGGGCACACTCCTTGTTCATCGCACAGGTAGAGGAAGAGCGGCTCCTCGTCCAGACATCCATTTATACAGCTTCGGAATAGTATGTGGGCTTTGGATGTTTCTGATTTCAGTTGCACCTGCCAAGTATTCTGAAGCGTGGCTGCTTGTGAGTGAGAGCTCGGCTTGAGAACAGATCTGGGAGGTTCCTGGTCCATGGCACGGAGCAGAGCTCTGGCAGTGGTCAGGAAAACATGTTTGCCAGAGCTCTGCTGTGTCTTGTTTTGGCCCATTGCCTACCCTGTACACAGAACTATATATGAAAGTAACATACGGTGCATTTTAATCAGTACAAACCGCTGAATTCGAGCCATCCACCATGATGCTAATATCCACATCCTCAAATAGAATCTTATTTGAGAAATTATGGGGACAGCTCTGTACGCCAGACTAAGAGTCTTTGATTGGTTCAGTTGAGGCAATTGCTCATTTGGTTGTCAAAACACATTGTCAAAAATACACAAGCTAATGTGGTAGTAAAGAGTTTAATGGTTATTCAATATGTTAATCCTTCTGAATTCCTAGATATTTGCTGATTGAAATTCCTCTACACCTGTGTTTCATCATGTCTTGCATGTCTCATCAGGAGGGATAAAAGGAGAAAAAGTGCGAACCAGACTGACTACCCCTCTCTCGTGGACCTGTCGAATCACAGGTAAGGATACAGAGTCACTGCTTACTAATTATGCAGAAAAAACACTTGTAGGGAAACAATTATTTGGACCGGATGACTCACTGCATTATATCCATTCAGGTTGTATAACAAATATCTCTGAATTTAGAAATCCCTGAGAAAAAGGCTGGAATCTTGCTTCAGTGTTCAATAATGCGTACACCGATCCTGTAGGATAGGATATTATCTGTCCTGGAAGCTGGATTTTCACAGTATCAAAACGTCTTTGAAGGTCTCTTACTCTGAAGATCAGGTATACCTCAAACATTCGGCCATCTTGAAAGCGCACCCTTCTCTTTGGCTTGCTGCCCTCATCCCTGTCCCCATACAAACACCAATGACTAATGCCTCACTTTGCCCAGTTAACCAGTATTTGTCCACTGCATGGTCTGCAACTTCTCTGCCACTTCCCCACAGCAAACGTCTAGACTTGCACCAATAAATGAATATAGGCATGCAAATTACCCTACGGCACACCACCTTTACTGAGTATTACAACATGACTCCACCCACGTCTTCTGAAATACTTTAAATGTCCTAATTTCGGTCTTTGCGCCTGTTAGGCCTGGTGGCCTTTCGAATAAAAGGACCGCATACCAGGGTAATGGAAACCCGTCCTCTTTATTAACTGACAGAACGTAACTGCCAACTCTTCCCAAACTCCTCCCCTTTCTCGTCACGAGTCACGTGACTTCCTCACAAGCCTTGTCTCTGTTTTAGAGACAGCGGGCCATGACAACACCCCCGGAAAAATGTCCTTATGTGCTGTTAACATTCTTCGAATAGTCGTGGAGGCCCCCTGACATTCCTCTGTGGTCGGCGGGCAGTCTCGGGTATCATGTGTCCATCTAGTGTGTCACACGATTCGTCTGGCTACTGACTTGGTGGCTCAGGAGGAATCCACGGGTCGGCTCCTGACTCAGGGTTCCCGGGCTCTAGCTCAAGAGTTGGTGATCCTCCCTCTTCCCTTCTGCTGACATGTTTAAACTGCAAGCTGTTTCTCGTTACTTCTTTCTCAGCGTTGGAGGCAGTGATCATTGTCCCTTTTACTGCCGTGATCTGAAGGGGTTCTGGTGCAAACTGGGGGTCAGTTTTCCTCTGCATGGGCTGTTGGACCCATACTTCATCCCCTATCTGGAACTCTTTCGGCCGAGCTCCTCTGCGCTCATCCATTGCTAATCTTGTCTTCTCCTTTCTCTCAGCATCTCTCTTTAGAACTTCTTGTTATTGTTATTGTTATTTTGCACTTATATAGCGCCTTATATACCATTGGTATGGTCTGAAGGCGCTGGTAGGTTGAACGCCCTTGGGAACCGAAGTTCAGATCAGTAGAGAGAGTAGGGAGAGTCAAAAGGTGCGTGTGTGCACCGGATATGTGTGCAGCTCGTGCGGTACACATGTAATAGCTGATTCTTATTGGTAGGTGTGGTGGTTGAGAGATCAGGAGAATGTGTTCGTTCTGGCAGGATTTATCCGGAACGGATGTGACTGCGTTAGGCCTGAGGAAGACGCCTGGCTGGGGTTGTGAGACCAGCAGTGATTACATAGAATGATGTGGAGTAAGCGGTGGATGTTCGTATGAGAACAGTTATACCGAATGGTGTCATAGTATCTCTGTGTTCTAGTTGAGTGGTGATGTAAAGGAGAGAGTAAGCGTGGGGTGTGGTAAGAATGGTTATATGCTCTTTCAATGTGCAAACTTCTAAAATCAACTTTCCCAGAGAGGCTACCGGGCGAATTTCTAAGTACAATTTTCCATACAGAGGCTATTGGGAACATGTCTAAATTCAGTTTATCAGCGAGGCTACTTGGTACACTTCTAGGTGTAACTCTCGCGGAGGCTATTGGGTACACTTCTAGATGCAGATTTTCACAGAGCGTCTACTGGGCACAATTCTAAATTCAATTTTCCAGAGAGGCTATTGGGCAAACTTCTAATTGCGACTTTCCAGGGTGACTATTGGATACACTTCTATAATCAACTTTCATAGATGCTATTGGTAGCACTTCTAAATGCAGCTTTCACAGCGTGGCTAATGGGCACACTTCTAAATGCAGCTTTCACAGAGGATATTGGGCCCATATCTAAATTCACTACTTGGCTACTGGGCGCACAATTAAAATCCATTTTCCAGCGAGGTTATTGGGAATAATTCCAAATTCAGTTTTCCAGCGAGGCTATTAGGAACATTTCTAAATTCAATTTACCAGAGAGGCTATTGGGCACATTTCTAAGCTTGACGGAGAGGCTGTAGGGCACACTTTCTAAATGCAACTTTCACATGCTAACTTTCACAATTCCATCTAAGAGTGGACATGCTAACTTTCACAATTCCGTCTAGGAGTGGGCATGCTAACTTTCACAGTTCTAGAGTGGACATGCTATCTTTCACAATTCCGTCTAGGAGTGGACATGCTAACTTTCATAATTCCATCTAGGAGTGGACATGCTAACTTTCACAATTCCGTCTAGGAGTGGACATGCTAACTTTCATAATTCCATCTAGGAGTGGACATGCTAACTTTCACAATTCCGTCGAGAAGTGGACATGCTAACTTTCACAGTTCTATCTAAGTGTGGGCATGCTAACTTTCACAATTCCGTCTAGGAGTGGACATGCTAACTTTCACAGTTCTATCTAAGTGTGGGCATGCTAACATTCACAATTCCATCTAGGAGTGGGTGTGCTAACTTTCACAGTTCTAGAGTGGACATGCTAACTTTCACAGTTCTATCTAAGAGTGAACATGCTAACTTTCACAATTCCGTCTAGGAGTGGACATGCTAACTTTCACAATTCCGTCTAGGAGTGGACATGCTAACTTTCACAGTTCTAGAGTGGACATGCTAATTTCCACAATTCCGTCTAAGAGTGGACATGCTAACTTTCACAATTCCGTCTAGGAGTGGACATGCTAACTTTCACAGTTCTAGAGTGGACATGCTAATTTCCACAATTCCGTCTAAGAGTGGACATGCTAACTTTCGCAATTCCGTCTAGGAGTGGACATGCTAACTTTCATAGTTCTATCTAAGTGTGGACGTGCTAACTTTCACAGTTCTAGAGTGGACATGCTAACTTTCACAGTTCCATCTAAGAGTGGGCATGCTAACTTTCACAGTTCTATCTAAGTGTGGGCATGCTAACTTTCACAATTCCGTCTAGGGGTGGACATGCTAACTTTCACAGTTCTATCTAAGAGTGGACATGCTAACTTTCACAATTCCGTCTAGGAGTGGACATGCTAACTTTCACAATTCCGTCTAGGAGTGGACATGCTAATTTTCACAATTCCGTCTAAGAGTGGACATGCTAACTTTCACAATTCCGTCTAGGAGTGGACATGCTAACTTTCACAATTCCGTCTAAGAGTGGACATGCTAACTTTCACAATTCCGTCTAGGGGTGGACATGCTAACTTTCACAGTTCTATCTAAGAGTGGACATGCTAACTTTCACAATTCCGTCTAGGAGTGGACATGCTAACTTTCACATTTCCTTCTAGGAGTGGACATGCTAATTTTCACAATTCCGTCTAAGAGTGGACATGCTAACCTTCACAATTCCGTCTAGGAGTGGACATGCTAACTTTCACAATTCCGTCTAAGAGTGGACATGCTAACTTTCACAATTCCGTCTAAGAGTGGACATGCTAACTTTCACAATTCCGTCTAGGAGTGGACATGCTAACATTATGGCAATCTATGTTATTTGGAGGTAAGATAGAGTGGCATGGCATTGTGGCATAGAGTGATTGCTCTACTCCCCTACCCATACCACACTCACGGTTTTGGTGGTGTCTGTTAGTTGCTGGCTTCATTGGCTTCCCCTGCGGACACCTGCTGACACTTCCTGGAGCCGCCTCTGTTGGAACCGCCCTTGGCCATGTGGTCCTTAGCCACTGGGGGCTGCCGGGCAGAGGGCTGCCCCGGAAGGGTCGGTAATGGGCAGTGGTCGGACCAATAGGGAAGAGGGGGTGGGCTGGGAGGCGGGAGGAGGGAGAAAGAGGAAGCGGACACAGGGAAGGGAAACCGGGGGACAAAGGGGCTGCTGGCTCGACGGAGCGCGCCCAAGGTGATCATTTTGGGCCATTTTTGGGGCCCAGGGGGTTCTAGCAGGGCTCACTCACCTGCTTCCAGCCGCTGTAAGGATAGTGGAGGCGCGGAGTAGCGCGGGCCGTAGGCCTTCGGTGGTGGAGGAGCAACGGACCAATCACGTTGCGGGGGCGGGCTGGGAGGCGGGAGGAGGGAGAAAGAGGAAGCGGACACAGGGAAGGGAAACCGGGGGACAAAGGGGCTGCTGGCTCGACGGAGCGCGCCCAAGGTGATCATTTTGGCCCATTTTTGGGGCCCAGGGGGTTCTAGCAGGGCTCACTCACCTGCTTCCAGCCGCTGTAAGGATAGTGGAGGCGCGGAGCAGCGCGGGCCGTAGGCCTTCGGTGGTGGAGGAGCAACGGACCAATCACGTTGCGGGGGCGGGCTGGGAGGCGGGAGGAGGGAGAAAGAGGAAGCGGACACAGGGAAGGGAAACCGGGGGACAAAGGGGCTGCTGGCTCGACGGAGCGCGCCCAAGGTGATCATTTTGGCCCATTTTTGGGGCCCAGGGGGTTCTAGCAGGGCTCACTCACCTGCTTCCAGCCGCTGTAAGGATAGTGGAGGCGCGGAGCAGCGCAGGCCGTAGGCCTTCGGTGGTGGAGGAGCAACGGACCAATCACGTTACGGGGGCGGGCTGGGAGGCGGGAGGAGGGAGAAAGAGGAAGCGGACACAGGGAAGGGAAACCGGGGGACAAAGGGGCTGCTGGCTCGACGGAGCGCGCCCAAGGTGATCATTTTGGCCCATTTTTGGGGCCCAGGGGGTTCTAGCAGGGCTCACTCACCTGCTTCCAGCCGCTGCAAGGATAGTGGAGGCGCGGAGCAGCGCGGGCTGTAGGCCTTCGGTGGTGGAGGAGCAACGGACCAATCACGTTGCGGGGGCGGGCTGGGAGGCGGGAGGAGGGAGAAAGAGGAAGCGGACACAGGGAAGGGAAACCGGGGGACAAAGGGGCTGCTGGCTCGACGGAGCGCGCCCAAGGTGATCATTTTGGCCCATTTTTGGGGCCCAGGGGGCTCTAGCAGGGCTCACTCACCTGCTTCCAGCCGCTGTAAGGGGTGACTAACCCATGGAGAAGAGAGAAGTCACGTTAGGTTCAGTTTAATCAGGCTCAACAGGCAGCAGAGGTCTTGGCTGTTACTGCAGGGCGGCCATCTTTGCAGGGTCTCGTGGATCGGGATAAACGTAGTGTGCACAGTGGTCAGAACAGTACAAAAGTGATCTCAGGGCAAAAAGTAGCAATACTCGAACAACGATTTTCATTTGAATTTAAAATTCAATATTAAATCAATTCTTGTTGATCCTTTGCGCCGAGATGCGCATTGCCGAAATACTCCCCAGACAATGCTTACCGCATGTGAGGGACACTGGAGGTCCTGTGCAGCAGGATGCGAGGCTGTAGGAGCGCTGCAGCAGGTCTTCAATCAGGGGCTGCACAAGTGAAGAAAAAGAACACCAAAGGGCCCTGTGATGGGCCTTATGTGTCTAGGGCAGAGAAAGGACGGCAGAGAGGAGCATGGAGGGGAATCGCTGACGGGCTGTGCATGGCGAGGTATTGGTTGGTGAGATAAAGCTGTAGTGCGTGCAAGGAATGAGACTGACATAGTAGGGAGTGAATGGTAAGGTGGCTGGAAGAGTGAAGGAGGGTGATATAGAAGGTGGGGTGGAAAGGGGAGTAGTAGTGGGAGCACGATAGGAAAGAGTAAAGTCGGAAGGTGGATGTAGATAGTAGAGTGAAAGAGAAAGAGGGACATCCGAGGATAGAACAGGAGGTGCAGGGCAGAGAAAGAATATATGGTGGGTGGAGTAAGAAGGAGCAGAAAAGGGAAAGAGAAAGACATGGGGAGAAGAACAGGAGGGCGTGGAAGGAAGCAGACAAGTGGGGTCTGAGTGTCTGAAAGGCACCAATCCTTACAGCAAGGCATACATTAGTTTACAAAAATTGAGTTTGCTAATTAAAATGTTCTTGATTAGCAAACAAACTTACTTGATTAGCAATTTGTACCCTTTTTAAAAATTAATCTCACCAGACGTTATTTATACCAGAGCCATAAAATGAGCAACATTACAGCATTTTTGTGTACCGCTGAAGTAAGAGCTTAGTTAGAAGCATGTCTATAAAATGTAAAGGTCAACTGCACGAATGGACACAAACAGATATGATAAAAAAAGGCTCTGAAAACAGTTTTCAGTGCAAGACTGTGCAGCTGGGTCCAACGGGTGTTGCACAAGGCAGTGTCCCGTACATTGTATGCTTGACCCATCAGTCACTCTATAAGGAGAACTTCAGATGTTACATACATCAAAAAGTTCACAATGTTAAAGGAAAAAGATAGCCTCTGACAGAGTATGTAGCATGCTGTTGCGGCAGACAGGGTAACTGTCATCTTCAGGTTGACAAGATGGCCCTTGTCGGTCATTGATATCAACTGTTTTCAATATAGCAGTCAATACCACTTCCAGGGGTGGACAGGGACGCTAACTGCCCTCAAGCCCGGGCAAGGCAGGCACACAGGCATCATTCCAGCCCTGCATACCCATCAGTGTTTATCACTATTAGCACTCAGAGCCACCACCTGGGGGTACTGATAGTTTTTTGGGTTTATTTTTAAAGGAACCAGGCGTTGTGCAATTCATGTTTCCCTTACAAATAAATTACACATATGTCCGCGATTGGAAATCATTCTTTCCAGGACCAGCAGGTGCGCAGGTGAGTGAGCGAGGGGTGGCTGTTGAGGTGTGGCACTCCAGTGGAGACGCTGCATGGAGCACCACCTCCAAGGAGAAGGTGAAGGCTGGGCAGTGGCGCAGCGGGCCGGCCTAAAATGCAGGCGGATGCTTGCACATGATGCTTGCCTTCCCAGCCTCCAGATTGGTCAGCTCTCTCACACAGGTGCAAAAATATATTGCAATCATAATTGGAGAGCAAAGCGGGCTCTGGCGGCTAATTGCAGTACAGCTGTAGGTGTACAGACTGGATGCAACTATTGATCACTACTTTGCGTAAACATCTAGTTAGTTTTGTGTATTCATTATGTAATAGAAAAGAAAGTAAGACACTAAGCAGAGTGGATGGTATAGCGGGCACAGAACTGGTTAAACGAGGTTGAATATTGTAGTTTGCGGCCATCTTACTTTCAGGCTAGCTGGTATAAAGCAACAGGGTGCTGAGATAGAAGGTCTAGGAGTTTGGGATCAGCTCATGGGTTGAGCATTAGTTACATGTATGTAACCATCAGGTCACAGAACTAGGTTTGCCATCAAAAGAATTTGTCCATGCAATCATGTAAATTTTCAAAAGTGTTCACTCGTCAATATGATGCATCTTTCCAAACAAAACCAAGTATAGTTGACACTGAGCTTTAGATTCACTAACCTAAACTTTACTGACAAACATGGAGACAATGCAGTGTTTTAAAGTAGCAGTACTGTAATTATGCAACATCTTACATGTTTAGGGATGAATTGCAGGTCTTTTAAAGAAAATAAAGTTAAGACATATTGGTCTTTGCCAGGCAGGATATAGTTGGCTTAATAAAAGTATCATCCCGATTACTTCTGGTTTGCAATTATTTGAAAAATAACTTTGCCTAGCACTCCCACGCAGGCTTTTGGCACTTTTAAGAGTGGAGGAGATAACTGCTGCACTCTCTCGTCTTTAGCCCCTTTGAAATTGCAGTGAACAGAGAAAAGAGGGCAGAGAGAGCACTGAGGGCAACAGAGGAATTCAGAGTGAGCTGTGATTTCATTAAACAGGGCAATTTAAATAGCTAGATGTGCTACACGTGTCAATTTAATTAGCAAACGTACACAATTGCATAGCAAATTGCTATGCGACACTGCTTGCACAACTACCTTTAGGGGTTTTAGATCAGTGACCACATAGTTTGTTTCCAGAGGGGGTTTGAGAGAGAGTAGCCATTTGCCTTCAGGCCATCACGCTCAGACAGCTTCTTAGATAGTTTGGGTTACCGATCTGTAGATTCAAGCCTTGGACAGGGAAACGCCTGCGCAAGGAAGAGAGACGACACTTGGTGAGCCCCTTTACAATTCTGTAATTAGAACCCTTGAATTACTGGTGTGCTCTTGAGGTCATCTGTGACCTGGGCTGGTTTCCTGAGTTGCTGACTATCCTCGTGCGGACTTGGTTCCTCACCATCAGCTCTGCTGGTGTTTTGTTTGTGGCCTCGTGAGGCGTGTTGCGATAGTCTCTTAGCATTTGGCATAGTGCCTGATGTGGGTTGATGTCTTCCACTCGTGCTCTTTGTGGGACCTTTTTGATGGATGCCATGAATCTTTCTGCCATGCCATTAGCCTGGGGCCATCGTGGTGTTATTTTTTGATGTTTGAATCCCATGTGTTTTGCGAATATTCCAAATTCGTGGCCACATAAGGGTGGACCATTGTCTGATTTGATGACTTCTAGAATCCCCCATTCACTGATGACTTCATCAAATATGGCGGCTACCTGAGCCAACGCCATGGATTTTGCTTTCTTGACGATGGGAAATCTGGAGTGTTTGTCTATGAAGAGGAGTAGATAGTCACCTGATTCAAGCGGTCCGTAGAAGTCAACAGTGACTCTTATCCATGGATGGTCTGGAATTTGGATTGGCTGAAGTGGGACTGGGTGTTCAGCTTTGGCTGTGCATTCACATGCTACACAGTTTTTCACCAACCGGTCCACCATAGCGTCCAGGAATGGGAACCATACATGACACCTCAGTTGTTTCTTGGTGTTGTCTGCACCTCGATGCCCTTCATGCGCTGTCTTGATGACTTCAGATCGCAGTGTCGCTGGGATGACTTGTCGACAGCCTCGCAGGAGGATGGATTTGTCTTGTACAGCCAATTCTGTGTGAATCTTTGCTAGCCTTTCGAGTTCATCCCTGCATACTCCTTGATGATGGAGTATTGCACGACGGAAGTGCTTCCACTTGTTGTTTTCAGTTAGGCTGATGGCCAGAGCCATCGACGGGTCTGCTGCCGAGGCTAGCGCTACTGTCTCTTAAGAGATCACCAGTGGTAGGGCGTTGGAATTGACATAATTAATGTTTTCGGTGTCTCCTTGTCTTGAAATAGGCTTGCCCACTGGGTGCCTGGACAGGTAGTGTGCTGGAATGTATTGCCCCCCTGGCCGATGAATAATTTGGAAGTTGTATTCTTGAAGCCTGATTCCCCATCACTCTATCCTTGGGGGCATTTTTGTCCTAGGGTTTCCAAAGAGCGACAGCAGAGCCTGGTGGTCTGTGATGAGGGTGAACCTCTTCCCAATAATAAAATCATGGAAGTGTTCACACGCCCATACTGCTGCAAGGCTTTCTTTTTCAGCCTGTGAGTACGCAGATTCCAGAGGGGCGAGTGCCCTACCGGCGTAGGCCACAATGTGTCTCAGTGGGCATCTGAGCCGCTGGTTTGGGCTAAAATTGCTCCCAGTCCCACTGTGCTGGCATCTATCGCGATCTCCGTATGCCATTCCGGGTCAAAGTAAGCGAGCCTCCTGGCTTCCGCTAGTGCTTTATTGATGGAGTCAAAGGCTGCTTGGCATTCATTGGACCATGTGAACGGGACGTCCTTCTGCAGAAGTCGTCGCAGTGGGTCAGTGATGGTGGCAAAATGTGCAATGTATCTGGCGCAGTAACCTGCCATGCCCAGGAATGATCGAATGTCCACCACTTGTCAGGGTTCCTGTAGATTGAAAATGGTCGAAACTTTATCGGGGTCCAGGGTCATGCCATCTGCCGAAAATATGTGTCCAAAAAATGTGAGTTTCAATTTACTAAATCTGCATTTTTCTATGTTAAGCGTAAGACCTGCCTCTTGAATGGCTTGGCATGTTGCTCTTATAGCAATGTCGTGTTCGTTCTTAGATCTTCCAAATACAAGGATGTCATCACTGTAGTTAAGTGTTCCTTTTATTGGTGAAATGATCTGCCGTCTCGCCTCATGAAAAATCTCTGCTGCCGACGATATGCCGAAATTCAGGCGTTTGTATCGAAAGAGTCCGTCGTGCGTGGCAAAGGTGGTGATGACCCTGGATTCAGGGTCGAGCTCCATTTGATGGTAGCCCTGGTTTATGTCAAACTTAGAAAAAAGGACAGCTTTGTTGACCTGTACGATAATGTCCTCTATTTTTGGGCCAGGATGTCTCTCTCTCTCTCTCTCTCTGAATTGCAGTGTTGGCCATTCTCATATCGACGCAGAGTCTTAGGCGACCATCCTCCTTCGGGACTATGACAAGAGGTGAGACCCATGGGGATGGGCCCGTGGCCGGCTCAATAATGTCGTTCTTTAGTAGTTGTTTGAGTTCATTTGACACAGCTGACTGGAGATGGAAGCCAACTCTGCGTGGGTGTTGGGGAACAGGGCGAACAGACATGTCAATGTGTAGTCGGACTGGTGGGCCTTTCCTCTTCCCAGGCCCTGTGCATAAGAATGGGAATGCAGCCAGAATTGTTTCTTTCGTGATGGTGGAGGGAGTTAATGCGTTGACTTGCATGGAGCAGATGTGATTCCCTGATTTGGTTGGGGGAGCCATGGCGTGGATGGTGTCATTTTCTTGCACATGAATGTCTATCAGTCCCAGATCTGAGGCTGTTTTGCAGCTTAGGAGGCACCTCCCTTTTGTCAGGCTTCTAATTACGTGGATGGTTGATGTCGTGGCTTGGCTCTGATGGATGAGGTGACGTCTGAAAAACCCTACAGAGTGTAGCGGGATATCGGTGCCCCATTGAAAAATCTTGGATGTCGCCGGTGTTAGTTTCGGTTTGTCTTGGATTTGTAGGAACCCTCTTTCACCCATTATATTTACGGTGGCTCCTGAGTCAATGAAGAAACAAAGCCGTTTTCCACAAATGTCCACTGTTATCCATGGTGCTTCACCAGCTTTCGTGTCATCCACAATGAGGTTGACAAAATCTTCCGGAGCAAATGGGTCATATTGGGCATTCATGTAGTCATAGCCATATGGCACTGTAGTGTAGTACTCTTGACGCTGAGGCGGCCCGTCATATTCGTCACAGATGTGTGGGACGGGGTCTTGTTCCTCACATTCTTGTGGTTCTTCCTCTGGGTAGAGTTCTTCAACTACCCTTACATACCTTCGAGGTCCTTGCTGGTATGGTCGCATTTGATACGGCTGTGTTTGCGGTGGCCTCTAGTATGACTTATATTGAGGCATCGTGGGTTCTCGTGGTGTGGGGAAGGGCTTGCCTTCCTGGCAGACTGATTGAAAATGTCCTTCCCTTCCACAGTTACCACATTTTTGGGTGAGGGCCAGGCATGTATCTGCGTGTGGGAAAGCCATCCCACAGCGATAGCAGTGACGTTGCATCTGCAGTGTCGATTGTTGGCCGGGCTTGTTGTTTCTGTCATCCCCACGTTGTGCATTGGCATGGATTGCCGCTATGACCTCGGTTTTTTCCAGTTTTGTGGGTGAAGAGGCAGACATGTGTGTTGCTTGTCTGTCAACTCTTTTGAGGATTCTGGCCATTTCACTGACCTCCTCAATGGCCAAAGGTTTTTTAAGCAGTTGTTTGTTGAGTGTTGGGGAGAGACACCCTTCAATCACACGTAGGCGGATGGCTTCCTTGAGCAAGTATGCATGGAATTGGCAGTTTGCCTCTTTGATCCATAGCCTGGTGATGATTTGTCCACGGTTTAATCAACCCTTTGGGTGCATTGGTTAAAGATGTATCTTTCATAATCTCTGTTGGGCTCTATTACTAGCCGTTTGTTAAGTGCTGTGATTAGCATGGCAAAGTCGGGGTGTTCCGCCAGTAAAATTGTTTTAATCAGTGTTTTCACCTCTGACCCAACCGTGTTGAGAAACATGCTGCGCAGCCTCTGTACGGCTTCTTCTCCCGCCGCAGCAATTAAATTATTAAAGTCCTTGAGCCATTCTGTCCAGCGTGGCCCTTTGTCAGCTTGTGGTGTGAGGGAGAAAGGTGGTGGCATTCGCCATGCTGTATTGTTCAAGATTGCCGCAGGTGGTGGGGGGGCCTGGGTTTGTCCACTCTGGTCAGGGGACCTCATTGTGTCTTCAGGCTGGCTTGGTGATCTGTTTTACAGGGGCTGTGGGTGCCTGTTACGATGTCTGTCTCTGTCCGCGTTGTGGTGGGGCCACTTGGGTTGAGGCAGGTGTCTGCCTGTTACTGGTAGGCTGAGGTCTAGGCACGTTAGGGGGGACGCCACCCACCTCCGTGATTCGTTGCTGTGTGTAGGCTGTGAGCTTCAGCCACTGGCGGATTGCCGCGCAGATCCAGACGGCGTGTCTGGCTTTTAGCGCCTTTTTTTTTCAGGCACACCTTTGCAGGGCCCGGGATCAGGTCTCCAAATGCTGATGCTGTAGGAGGAAGAGGGTGGGCCCGGGATCGGGTCCACTATTTCACCTTTTGGAGGTGGAGTTGAGCGTGACCCGGGATCGGGTCTGCTGGTATTGAAACAGGGCCCGGGATCGGGTGTCAGTCATGCGGCAGAGGAGGAGTTGAGCACGACCCGGGATTGGGTCCACTAGTAAGGAGACAGGGCCCAGGATCGGGTAACTGTCATGCGGTGTAAAGCGGAATGCTCGTCAGGCTGGAGTGGAGCGGGGCCCGGGATCGGGTGCGCCGCAGAAGGAAAGCAGGATTTCAGCGTGGCGGGATCGCCCTCACTGTGGAGGAGGACGCTGGTGCGCGAGGGACACGACCTCATCACCAGTTGTTAGGCCTGGTGGCCTTTCAAATAAAAGGACAGCACACCAGCATAAAGGAAACACATCCTCTTTATTAACTGACAGAACGGAACTGCCAACTCTTCCCAAACTCCTCCCCTTTCTCGTCACAAGTCACGTGACTTCCTCACGAGCCTTGTCTCTGTCTTAAAGAGACAGGAGGCCGTGACAGCGCCTCAGTAGCTTTACTCTTCTAACACTCTGCACAGCAACGTTGCAGTGAAAACCAGATAAATAAAATGTATATTTTTTAAAGAAAGGAATAACTGCTAATAATAGCAGTATGTGAGCTTTTCCTGATCCCCAAATATCGGGTAGTCTTCCAGATGCCAAAGCCAGTATTACCCCTTTGTGCAGTGTCAACTTCCCACTGCAACATGGCCAGCCATGAGCCGTCCAGTGCCTGTATGTGCGAGAACGCGGCACTGCTCATCCAGCAGACTTCTTTACTCCTTTTATCTGGATTCTCATTTGTTTTCCTTCTGGGGCTTGTTAAAGGTAGAAATAGTGTCTTCCTTGTGAGTTGTCTGCCCGAAATAGCCATACTCTGATCGATGGGCGGAGGTCTGGCTGTGGGAAGGACAAGTTTTGAACAGCAAGAGTTATTAAAGCAGAGGGGGAGGCAGTTATGTCCCTGGAACTGTCCCACTTCTCTTTTATCTGCTCTCCATTTACACCTACCTCTTTGTTAAGGGCGTGCGGCATGGAGTGGGGTACTCAAGGAGGAGGAAATGGAAGAGATGAATACTGACAGGGTAATTCATAGATTTCAGTGCAGATGCAACGCAGAGAGGTAGCGTGCGCCAGCGTCCGCCAGCCATGTGCGCTAAACAGCATTCTGCCGCACTGCGTATTCATGGAATATCAAAGCCATTTTGAGCGCTGGTGCAGAGAACATCCCGTAGTGCCAGTTACGCCCCCAAGAACGCCCCTTGCGCAAGGATAATACATTGAAATCCCCAATACAGCACAAAGGGCCGTGCTAACCCTGCACCAGTTCACAGGGCCGGGCAGTGCATTTGGGGGGTGCGCAGGAAGTTTCACATGCAATAGGTCTTGGGCGAGCGGGATATGTGTATTCTGAGGGGTGCGCGGGGAGTATCACATGCGATAGGCCTTGTGTGAGCGGGGTACGTGTATTTTGAGGGGTGCACAGGGAGTATCACACGATAGGCCTTGTGCGAGCAGGGTACATGTATTCTGAGGGGTGCGCGGGGAATATCACATGCGATAGGCCTTGCGCGAGTGGGGTACGTGTATTTTGGGGGTGCGCGGGGAGTATTACACGCGATTTTGCTGGGCAAGCAGGGTACGTGTATTCTGAGGGGTGCGCGGGGAAAATCACACGCGATAGGCCTTGTGTGAGCGGGGTACGTGTATTCTGAGGGGTGCGCGTGAAGTTTCACATGCGATTTAGCTGGGCGAGCGGGGTACGTGTATTCAGAGGGGTGCGCGGGGAGAATCACACACAATAGGCCTTGGGCGAGCAGGTACGTGTATCTTGGGGGTGCGCAGGGAGTATCACACGCGATAGGCCTTGTGCGAGCGGGGTACGTGTATTCTGAGGGGTGCGCGTGCAGTTTCACACGCAATTTAGCTGGGCGAGCGGGGTACGTGTATTCGGAGGGGTGCGCGGGGAGAATCACACGCGATAGGCCTTGGGCGAGTGGGGTACGTGTATCTTGGGGGTGTGCAGGAAGTATCACATGCAAATTGGCAGTGTTGCACCTTACAGGTGTGCCAACACCCTCCTCCCCAGGCCCTGCAGGCAGCCCACACCACAGGAGACTACCCTGCACCCCAGGCCACGCCCCGCAGGCAGCCCATCCACCTTGGGAGTGCCCGCAGGTAGCCCATCCACCCTGGGCATGCCCCCCTGCCAGCCCACATGTCACCATGCACCAGTGAGCACGACTCATGTTTCCCTGCACCCCCACCCACCCAGCAGTGACAGGCACCTGCCAGCAGGCCCCGACTCATGTCCCCCTGCACCCCGACCCACCCGGCAGTGAGGGGCACCTGCCAGCAGGCCCCAACTCATGTCCCCCTGCACCCCACCCATTCAGCAGTGGCAGGCACCTGCCAGCAGGCCCTGACTCATGTCCCCCTTCACCCCCACCCACCCAGCAGTGACAGGCATCTGCCAGCAGGCCCCGACTCATGTCCCCCTGCACCCCCACCCACCTGGCAGTGAGGGGCACCTGCCAGCATGCCCCAACTCATGTCTCCCTGCACCCCCACCCACCCAGCAGTGACAGGCACCTGCCAGCAGGCCTCCCTGCACCCCCACCCACCTGGCAGTGAGGGGCACCTGCCAGCAGGCCCCAACTCATGTCCCCCTGCACCCCCACCCACCCAGCAGTGAGGGGCACCTGCCAGCAGGCCCCGACTCATGTCCCCCTGCACCCCCACCCACCCGGCAGTGAGGGGCACCTGCCAGCAGGCCCCAACTCATGTCCCCCTGCACCCCCACCCACCCAGCAGTGACAGGCACCTGCCAGCAGGCCCCGACTCATGTCCCCCTGCACCCCCACCCACCCGGCAGTGAGGGGCACCTGCCAGCAGGCCCCAACTCATGTCCCCCTGCACCCCCACCCACCCAGCAGTGACAGGCACCTGCCAGCAGGCCCAGACTCATGTCCCCCTGCACCCCCACCCACCCGGCAGTGAGGGGCACCTGCCAGTAGGCCCCAACTCATGTCCCCCTGCACCCCCACCCACCCGGCAGTGAGGGACACCTGCCAGCAGGCCCCGACTCATGTCCCCCCCAACACGTCATCACGATCCGCAATCATGGCCCTCATGGCCACCCAAAACCCAACACACGCCACCCCTGCCCAAAGAACCAACCAAGTATTACATCCAACCCACATTGAAATGCCCATAACATGAAACAACCCAAATGGCATGTATGTACATTAGCACATGTCCGTCACACACAGACAATGGGTGCCAGTGAATGTGAAAACCCACATATTAACATGCATGAAACCAATGAGAGAACACCACACATTGAAGTATGAAACAAAAATGTATTCAACACAAAATGAAGTGAATGAAATGAAAAAACATAATAATGGAAATAATAAATAAAATGCAGCATGTTCCAAAATGAAAAACAATATGAAATCAGAATCCAAATAAATCCAAATGAAAATGTGTCCAAAGTCATCGTCCAACAAAGCAAATCCAAAGGGAAAGAAATAAGTAAAATCCATTGCTCCATGGTGAAAAATAAAATTAAAATGACGATAAATCCACTGTTCAACTATATACAAATAACAAATCCAGGGTCCATGAGCCCAACCATTGAAATGAAACCTACAAAAAATACTACCTAATGAAGAACTATCTACAAAAAGGTGGGGCATAGTCCAAGCACCCCAAATTAAAGAAAAACATTAATGAAACCTAACACTAACTAACTATATACAATGGCGGCGGGCAAGTCCTACGGCTGACTTGCCAATTTCCCGGGCCAGGGCATCATCGAACTCCTGTTCTATGTCCTGGAGGCGGGGCTGTTCCATGGCCACGAGGTTTCGCAGGGATGACGCCATGCCCAACTCCAACTCCCTGCGAATTGCCTCAAGGCACTCGGCCCGCCTCAGCGCCCTGCGCATGGAGTTCTCTGCCCTGACCATAGTGAGCCGTGCCTCTTCTGCCCGCTGCCACTCCGCATCTATGTACTGGCCCAACCGCTGTCACACGGCAGACACTCCCAATCCAGGGTCCTCCTGCCCTCCGACCGATGCCTGCCCCTCTGATGTTGATGCCCCGAGCCATCATCGCTCCCACCTTGAGCCTGCTGCTGCTGTGCCTGTGCCCTGGCTCTTGATGCCTGCACATCCTCCTCCTGCTGGGGTGCAGTTGTTGGTGTGGCCACCCCTGCTGGACCTTTGACTCCCAACTGTGGCAGGGATGTGTCCTCCACCAGCCTGGCCGCTGGGTCAGAGGCAGCTCCACAGGGTACCCAGGTGATACATGGGCTGGAAGATGGCACAGAATACGACTGGCACATAGGGGGTTCAGGTGAGGAGGGGGTCGGAAGAAGGTCCAGCAGACAGATGAATCCAGTCCTGGTGACCCGTCCCAGTAGGTCAACGCAGTCAAAGTGGCATCCAATATGACGTGCAGTGTCTTCACGAAAACACTGTAGGTCACCTCGCATGCCCCGTTGATGCAACTCCATCTCAGCCAGGACAGGCTCAACCCGGTCCCGGATTGCCACGTCTGCAGGGAGAGGAAGGCCAGTTGTTGTGTGCTCATCCCCTCCCTGAAAACGGGTCTGGACGTAGGCATCCCTGCTGGTGCGGGATGATGCAGTCACAGGATTGGGGACAGGATTACACACAGGCACCTTCCCGGCACCCTGTGCTGTCTCCTGTCCCTACCCCTGAACTGCACCACTAGCACCAGTGGAATCCCACCCTCCAGAACCCATATGTGTGTCCCTTCCACTGCCTCCTCCTCAACCAAACCCCCACCAACCTGGATGACTCTGTGCCATCTTCCTCCATTGGACCCTGTGGGGTCTCAGCTGCCCCTTCTGCTGCCGAGGAGCCCACCTACAACCTCCGCCTCTTGGAACTAACATCGGCAGCTGCGGCCACGGCCGCGGCACCAGACTCCTCATTCCCTGACGAGATGACAACCTGGGAGGGGAGCTGGGCTTTGCGTTTCCGGCTGGCGGTGCGATCCCTGCCGCTTTGCTCCACAGCACCGTCTCCGCCCTCTTCATCAGTTGATGCTGCAGACAGGGAGAGATAGAACACAGGCTTCAGGGCACTGTACAATAGTCTGATACACACATGACAGTTGTACATGAGTGGCAGTGTCAAACCTCAAACATGGCATCACGCTCCTCAACACACATGTCATTTCAACTCACATACATGAGCACATCAACAGGAATGTTGCACCAGGCAGCACCATCCATACACAAACAACATCATGAGCTGCCGAAGGTGAGCCTGACGTCATATGCAACACTGGGAGTGTAGAACAGATGCACACACACCACCAGACATACATGCATCTGTACATCTCCACCACCTGTCGCTGTGATAACATCCCCATCCATGTCACATCTGGCAATCAGCCTCCTACATGTCAGTGTCACATGCATCCATGGTGTATCACACTTGCACACTTGTCATATACACACACATGCAAATGTGCATAGTGCAGATACATGCAGGTGGAAGCAGCATCCATGTGTGACACCACAACCATGCCACAGTACATACACCGGATTTCAAAAATGTGTGCACCCACACCTGCATTTGCCAAGCATGCTTACCAAGACATACACCATAGATGTGTCTCACACATGAGAGGACTCACATGCAGCAGGCTAATTTCCCCTGTACATACACATGCATACATGGCCCTACACAGACATATGTACAACCTGCACACTCCTGCCACACCTCAACATGCACAGCGTCCAATCAGTACACATGTACACTTACCGCTCGACTCCAGATGGGTCTGCCTCTCAAGGACCTGGAGGTGGAGCGCTGGGTGTATACGTTCCAGGACCCTCATTTGGTTGTTGGTTAGGCGGACCCGGCACCCCTTGGCATCCGCTGCCTTCAAGAGGCTCCGGGCCTTGTTGAGGGTCCTGGACCTGAAGTCCTCCCAGCGCTTCCGGACGTGTTGAATGTCGCGAACTGCCACCCCCTCCTCGTTGATGGCAGTCACGATGTCCATCCAGATCCTCTTCCATCCTTCATTGTCGGCATGTGAACTTCCAAAGAGGGCATCATACTGCCCCAGGACCTGCTCCACCAGGATACCAACTTCACTGGCACTGAAGCTGGAAGCCCTCTGCCTCTCTGGCTGGGTGTTGCCAGTGTTGCCAATTGGTGTTGTGTCCGACATGGCAACCCCAGAGGCAGGTGTGGGTGGGCAACTGGGTCCTGGGGCTGGGCTGTGGAGCGATGGTATCCCAGTCGGGAGTCTTCAGTTCCAGCAGGGGTGATCACAGCAACTGCACCCCTGCAGATGGCTGACATGCAGGCACGAAATAGCTGGGCATGTGAGCAGCAGTCAGGCAGGCAGCAGCAGATGGCAGGTGGGAGCGTGCTCGGGGCTCTGGGGGGCAGGAAAATGGCCTCCTGGGCAGGAGCGTGGTCTTCCGTGTGTTGTTGCGTGGCCAGCTTGATACGGAGTGATTTGGCACGTGAAAAAACTGAACGTCAGCATGTAATTCGAGGAAAGGCCCTTAGCGCGTAAGCGCATCTGTGACGTGACACGCAAGGGGCGTTTCCCTGAACACGGGTGCATGTTCATTGTACACGTGCAAAAACTGCTTGTCCGGGTGTGACTGCGTGCAATTGGAGGAAAGGGCCTTAGCGCGTACGCGCGTAAGTGACATTGCACGTGTGGGCTGGCTTAAAAGGTGCACGTAGGATGCCATTTTCTTGTACGTGCTTTTCGTGGAGAGCGAGCGGGGGGTTCTTGTACTTCTTGTCAGTTCACATGCGATAACTTAACAATGGTTCCATTTCGTACTCCCTGTTTACTCAGACAGCGTTCAATTCTTCTTTTGGCGGGGGTGTTGCCAACACGCACACGTGCCTCTTTTTCACATTTTTTCCAGGCAGACGGTGAGTCGCGCATGTATTTTCCAACTGTGGTTGCCCCCGTGTGTCGCATACCCGTTCAAAGGTCATTGTAGGCTGCGTGTACCACGCGTATGCCTATTTTTCTGCAACTGGGTGCCACAGCATAGTGCGGGTTCATTTTTCCACGCACGTGCTCTACCAGGGGTGGCGCCCTTCGGAGTGCCACAGGCACCCCGAAAACAATATTGTTTTCGGGGTGCCTGTGCATTGCGTGACCCGTCATCTTCCCCCAGGGGTCACAGACAGCCTTGCTAGAGCACTAGGGTACAAATTCCATCTAGTACCCGACCCTTTTACCCCAATTGCCCAGGACAATTGTTTACTGCAACTCCCATACACACAACAACATCAGTGCCATGGTTGGGAGGCGACCAAGCAGTAAGGGAGGCAAAGGTGGCCGAGCTCAAAGAGGTGGGCGCGGTAGGGGACGTGGCCAGGATGTGCAGGGTGGCCCAAGAGGCCAGTGTGTGGAGGACCAATCAGGGACACCTATTCCCCCCCCCAATGATTCAGGGAAATGTAGCTGACACCATCCCAGCTCAGCCCTTGTTAAACCGGCCCATATTGTCAACAGAACCGGCACAGGATGACTCCCAGGCTGACTTCCATGTCACCAAGTCTAAGCCACGTGCGGCGGTGAAAGTTGCTGTCACCAGGCCACGTGGATCTGGGGCAGCAATGTCATCTGCTGCCCCAAGTAGCCAGGGTGAGGAGGATGCAGGGGCAGCTGCAGCTCAATCTACCCCAGCTCAGAGTCTCCCAGCCGGGACAGTGTCGGTCCAAATCCATCACACCGAGGTTGGTTCTGCCAACATCACCCTGCAGCCAATGCCTGCAGTGAGACCTTTGGTCATTGTGCCTTTGGAAACTTCCAGTGCCCAGTCCACCCGCGCTTCTTTCCCTACCAACCAGAGCGGCGTAACCCACTCAGGGTCCGCACCACCTTCCAAGAAGAAGAAGGGTGCTCTTGCAGTACAGGCTGGAACCCCAGACACGGCTACACACTCCAGCATGTCAAGGAAGCCTAGTTTCAATGACGCCGAACTAGATGCACTTGTGGGCTATGTGTCGGCCCATAGCCGCGAAATGGTGGTGACTGCAGGGTGCAAGACTACGACTACTCAATGTAGGGCCCACTGGCAGACCATCGTGGACCGCATTAGTTCCCTTGGATTTGTGAGCGCACAGCTGATGATTGCTCTAAGCGCTGGAATGACCTGAAATGCAGAGCAAAGAAGAAGCTGGCTTCAAATCATGCCTCTACTCTGGTGACTGGCGGTGGGTCTCCACCAGAGGAGGAACAACTCACTGAACATGAGTCTGTCGCTGGAGGCTTCATCACAGAGGATCAGATCCAAGGCGTGGGAGACCTACCAGATCTTGAAGCAATGTCCGGTAAGTGACCATGCATGTGTGTGCAATCCATGTGGGTGTTGCTTGGGTGATGTGTTCTGATTGAGTTCCAGGTGAGGCTGTCTAGTCATGACTGCTATGGGTCACCCATGTGGTCCCTCAAAAACATTCCCCGGCCGTGTGTTTGCCTTTCACAGTATCCCTTCTGACCACAGTTCACTTTTTGCACATGATTAATCCACTTGGCCTTCAGCTGTCCTCTTGCCACAACATTGTTCAGACTCTTTTCCTCTTCATTCAGCCTGACTGATGAAATGATTAGCATATTTACCAGACATTTTTGTAGCCTACTGTCCCAAATGTGACATACTTCTGTGATAGAGTACACCACACACTGGCCCACATTGCTTGATTTATTAGGGGAAACATTTCTACAATCAGGCTGATTGAGTAATTTGCACCTACACATGGCCTGCACACTATCCTTTTGGGGCCCTGTTTGAATGTTGAACATGAAAATTGTATCCTCTCATGTCGAAGTGACCAACCATTGATGTATCCATGTGCCTGCCATCACTGCATCAGTGAACACTGGCTTTGTTGCAGCGTATGGCACATGCATGTTTTCTCACTCTTATTTACATGTTTAATTTCATGATGTCCATCTCACATGGATGGGTGACAGTACTGATTTGCTACCATCTGGGTGTCCTTGTCAAATCTGCCATGGCTCTGATACGTGCCGTCTGTGTGCTGGCATGTGTCATGTATGTGGATTGTCCATACCACTCACAGGCTAATGTTTGATGCCAGTGCAATCCAGCATGCAGCACATGTGTTGGTTTTCCATCTTGCAGTCATCAGTGTGTGCTTTTTTGCCTCCCCTTCCAAATCATTGACAGTGCATGCATGCCAGAGTTATTGTCATGTGGGACATGTGTCATTTATGTACTGGACCTCTGCCTCATCAGGCCTATGTGTGTGTGCTATGGTGCTCATGCCTGTTTCCATTTGTTATGTTTCATGTTTTTGCAGATGATCAGATGATAAGGCACTTGATGCTGTTGAGTAGGAGGAGATAGTGCAGACCCAGGAGAACTCACAGCCACAACAGGGCACCAGTGGCGGACGTGGGGTGGTGGTGGGTGAAAACCGACTACTCCTACAGACCATGCTGTCCACGGGTGTCTCTGGGTACACCTCCGGAGACCTCTATGAATCAGGTGCTGAATCAGACATTGAGACATATGTGCCGTCGCAGGTGAGTGTTTCTGGCAGGGATGCTGTTCTGTCCAACCCACCTGCACCGGGGGTAGACCCCTCTATGGGGATTTCAGTGTTGGAAAGTCCGCCTGTGGTGGTTATGGATGCAGATCACACTATTTACTCCTGTTCCTGGGCCAGCAGATCAATGGAGGAATGCAGTCCTGCAGCCTCAGGCAGTGCCAGCACAGCAAGGTGCACATCGCCTTGCCCCAAACAGGTGTGGTGCCCGCCAATGCAGTGGCCGTGCGCCACCAGGCAATACTGTGTGGGAGAACTCCATCTACACTATAGCAGCACAACAGGGGGCATCTTGTGAAATGATGGCTCAGGCAATGGATAGGGTGGCCACTTCCATTCTCCCCCCTGAAAGGCAGATAGAGCTCCAGCAACAGGCAACAGACTCCATTTGCCACTCACACAGGGAGGGCATGTTGGCGTCCGACAGGGACCAACGGTCTGGACTGGAGACTCTGCACACAGCCATATCTGTAGAGTCATAGGCCCACATGGAAGCCCTCAGGTTAGAACACAGGTCCCTCAGAAATACTCTGGGTGAACTTGAGGTGTCCTGGAGTACAAGGGCAGAACAGCAGCTGGAGCAGCTCACACGCACACTCTCAGCTGAGCTCCAAGCAACCAGTCAGGAGATCCGGGCATCACACGAGGCCATGCAGGCAGAAATGCATGCTACCCGTGAGGTGCTGCATGGGGATCTCCTTACCATCATCCTGCAGAACCAAACCTTTCACACCCGCATGCTTGCTGCCATGGAGGAGCATGCCAGGGCTTTGTGTGGGCTGCCTCCCATATCACGGCCACCTTCTGATGTACCACCAGAGGGTGATGACAGCGATGGCAGTTCTCCCACTGTAGCATAGCCGTGCAGGCCATGAGCCCATGGAGGTATTTTTGTTTTTTCTCAACATCCACGCATGTGGGTGTTGGGGTGCACCCTGTACCTCGTCCCTCCTGGGTGCCCCCCGGTCCACATATGGGCATTTTTATTTTTTATTTTTTTAACAGTGTGGTGCTTTGTGTGGCTCCCATATGCATCAACTGTATATTCTAGCTGGGCACATGCAGGCTTGTCCTGTCTTTGGGTTAGATGCTTGGGTTCCTGACACACACACCCCTCCTGCTTCCCCTTTCCATGGGCTTGCAAAGGGTGTGGCCAAGTGACAGTAACTTACACAGTGACATTGGGCTCCCATAAGTTGTGTGGACAGTTTGTGGTCAAAACTGTGTATACATCCCTAGTGGGTATTGGTGTGGAAATCTCCACTGCATGGTGGATTTATGTATGGTTCTACATCCCTGACTTTTTCCTTATATACATGTACCGTCTTAATGTCTTAACAAGGCCATCTACTTTGCAGATGCAGTTCATGTTGTATGCAGTTCACTGATACATTTGCCTTCCATCAACAATCTGCAGTTGGAAGGGGTCGATGTGTTGCCTTAGTCAGGTTGTGACGCTTGCACTACTTTTATTTTTTATTGTGATATATTGACACTGTTTGACCATGTACTGATGTTTTCTGTTGCTGGTAAGTATTTGTTCATGCGTGTTGTTTTTGTATTCATTATTGAGAGCACATTGTCTGTGGCCTGTTTCCATTTAGGACAGTGCACTTTGTGACACTTGTGTCATGTGTTGTGCATTAATTTGGTTCATTTCACATTGCATGCCATGCCATGGTGTGATGGGGAGGTGTTGGGTGACATGGCACTATTTTGATGTGGTATTTTGCAAGGGGGTAGTCCTTCATGCTGCATGAATTTGTGCCTTTTTGTGACACATCATTGGGTGTCTTTGAGTAGTTAGGGATGCACACAATGTAGCACTTCCAGGTGAACAATCTCAGGCTGGTATGGTTGTGACAGTTGAATGTCCCTTTTGTCATCATCATTGATTGCGAGCTGGTATGTGCCAGGCCTGTGTGCACTCCGCAGGGGTGGTATTTTAGGTGAAGTAATTTGCCACAAGCTGGGTCCGGGCTGCCTCATCACATGCCCTTTCACCTCCCATGTGCAGCGGCCGTGCATGTGGTTGGGGATGTGAGGGCACCACCATGCTCACCGGCACGCCCCGCCGGGTTGCAACGTTGTGCAGGACACATGCTGCCACTATGATGCTGCACACTACTCGGGGCGCATATAGCAGCTGCCCACCAGAGCGGTCAAGGGAGCAAAAGCGTGACTTGAGCACTCTGAATGTGTGCTCCACTATGCCCCAGGTTGCAATATGGGCTGTGTTGTATCTTACCTCGGGTGGTGTGATGGGGTTCCGAATTGGTGTCATCATGTAGGTGCTCAGAGGGTAGGCACTGTCCCCTGGGAAGGTGATAGTGGTTGTCATTAGTGGGGTTTTCCCATTTCTCAGTTTGTGACATGCATGCATGCACAGAGGCATTTATACTCACCAATTAGCCATGTGTCGCCATGCCGGCCAGCTTCCAGGTCCCGATTTAGGGGTAACATTCTGAATATGAAACTATCATGGCTGGACCCTGGATAGTTGGCATATACTGAGGTGATGATTCCCTTGGCATCACATACGACCTGCACGTTGATGGAATGCCAGTGCTTGTGGTTCTGATAGACATGCTCAGTGGCCCTAGGTGGACGTAGAGCCACATGGGTGCAATCAATGGCACCTAGGACTTTGGGGAAGTGTGCCTCCCCGTAAAATTGCTGGACAACAGCCTGCCTTTCTGCAGGTGTTCTGGGCATGTATATGTGCCTGCGGCCTGAGGGGCGTGCAGTCATGATGGCCAACACCTGGTGTAGGCAGCGTGACTGCGTGGCCTGTGACACACCACCCACTATGGCACTTGTCTGCTGAAATGAACCAGTAGCCAAGAAGTGCAGTACATTGAGCACCTTTTCCAAGGGTCTCAGTGCTTGCGAGCACAGGGTGGGTGATGTGAGGTCATCCTCCCACTCCCTCACCAGGGCTAGGATTATGTGTGGTGGAAACATGTACCTCCCATACACCTGGTCATCAGACATCTAAAAAATGCTGGTCCTGGGTAAAGAAATGCGGGGTCTGGCTATACTCCTCCTCCTGCGGTGTCCCACAACCACTGCTGCGAGGAACGATATATTCATCGTAATGTCTGAGCTTGTTTGTCATTTGTGCACACTTTTATGCTGCGCGGGGCCGCTTACGCCTGCTTCCTGCTGGCGTACGTGTTTCCGGTTTAGCGTGTCTTTTTTGGCGCACGCCTTTCCCCTGTTCAATTCCATGAATACATGTTGTTAGTGCGCGTGTGGGCGTTGCGAGCATTTACCTCCTGTACTTCCCCCGTAACGGCCACATTTTCACGCGTTGTTCCCCATTCCGCGTTTTATGCCC
Source organism: Ambystoma mexicanum (assembly GCF_040938575.1). Classification (NCBI taxonomy): domain Eukaryota; kingdom Metazoa; phylum Chordata; class Amphibia; order Caudata; family Ambystomatidae; genus Ambystoma; species Ambystoma mexicanum. Next base: position 274,364,254 of record NC_090932.1, on the reverse strand, counting down.
TGTGTTCCGCCCACTTTTCGTGTGTGCGCTACGCTATGGGTGCTTTCCCTGTGCGCGTAGCGCACGCTGTTTAGTGACGTGTGCGCCCGCGTGCGCCACCCACGGATTTGGCGCACATCCCGGCTTTTACTAGTGCAGCGCATTCCATGAATCGATCAGTTGCTGCATGCACGGCTTTGGCATGTGTGCGCTGTGATTTTCGCGCTTGCGCTCCCCTTTTCGGCGCACATTTATTCCATGAATTACCCCGCGAGTAATTACTCCCTGAGCTTACAATTGATTGCCCATGTGGGCTAAAAAGTGGCAAGGTGTCTGGAGGGAACAGAAAACCATGTAACATAATATTACATTACAATACTTTCTCCTTAGTCCTGTGTCATTGAACCAGTTGTTCATGTTTCAAGGCGGTCCAGGTTATCATTACTGAGGACAAAGTTGCTAATTCAAGGGCAGACATTGCCATCCACTAAATGTCAATAATACATTTAGCTGATAGGAAACTCAATTGGGAAACCCTATGCTCTGCCCTTTGCAAATGCAAAGAAGGCTCCAGCACTAGCAAACAGGTTCCCATGCCTGACTTCACTATCAGTCTTCCTGTCTGTACCTTCACCAGTCCCCATATATTGACAGATTTGGATTCACTAAGAATCATCCTAAATTACAATATGCAGTGCTGCTACATGTAAAGCTAATTTGTATATGAGAAAGGTCAGTTGGGAAGCCTTGGCTCCAATAGAAAGGAGAGGCGCAGAATTGGGATATGTAGAGAGTCTACCAATCCACCCCCAGATTAACAGTAACAAATGCAAAATGCAAGCTCAGGTTCAGCTCTGAAGTGAATACCCACCACCCAGACCTTTCAACTTAGCATGTGCGACTGCTTGTATACTGCGCTACTTGGGGAAGATTAGGAAATGGCCCATCAACACTCCTCCATTGCTTGACTATGAGTAGGGAAATCCGCATTGGAGGATATCAAATCTTTGTATATTACCAGTAGAATCACCCTTGAAAGAATGGGCAATGTTTTTAAATGAATAGATAATGTTTGGGGCCTTTGAAGAGCGTGTGTGTGTGTGAGCGCGCGCGTGTGTGTGTGTGCACGCGCGCGCCTGTTTAACGTTTTTATAGGAGTATGGATAGATAATGCTCCTCCAAAGGCTTGACAATAGCAGGATATGAGCATGGATTGTCCCTTGGATGCATGTGTAAAGCTTACATGCGAACAGAGTTTGCGGCCTTTGAAGTGTGTGCATGCATGTGTGTGTGTGTAGGAATATGAAGTGTCTGTGTGTTTCTGTGTAACATTTTTATAGGACTGTGGATAGATAATGCTTCTCCAAAGGGTGGGCCCTGGCAGGCTATGAACAGGGATTGCCCCTAAGAAGCATGTGCAATATGTGCATGTGAACAGAGTTTGCGCCTTTGAAGGGTGTGCATGTATAGTGTTTTAATAGGTATATGGATACATAAGGCTCCTCTGTGGGGTGGGCAAAGGCAGGGTGTGAGCAGGGATTGCTCATCAGAAGCATGTGCAATACATGCATGCGGATAAAGTCTGTACCCTTCGAAGTGGGTGTGTATGTGTGCGTGTTTGTGTGACAGGAATGTGAAGAGCGTGCGTGTGTGTGTGTGTGTGTGTGTGTGTGTGTGTACAGGAGTATGAATAGATAATGCCCCTCCAAAGGATTGGGCAATGTCTGGATCAGCACAGCGCGTGTCCCTTGCAGGCATGCGTATAGACATGGATGGGGAATGCTTCCTTAAACAAGTGCAATGCATGGTTATGATGAGAACATGTGCCTTTAATGCACTTCCAATGCTTCTACATGGATAGGAAATGCGACTGGTCAGTGTGTGCATTTCTTGTGCACGATTGTATATATTGCCCTGAAACCTTGCACCACTTGGATGCGGATTAGATAGGCCTCTCCATGATGCGTGCAGTGATCTGCTTTGACACAGACATGTCCCCTAAAGTGTATGCAGCAAGTGGCTACAAGGTAATTCATTCAAAATGAAGATACATACCGATATCCATCAATTCCTTTTGGGAAATGTGGGTCGATATCAGTAGTTTCTAAAAATAGGTGGAATCAGTGAAGTTACTCCGCATACACTGGTTACAAGGAGCTTCACCATACAGTGCTTCACTATCATTATTTCCCCAAATTTCCAGATCATGAGCCAAAGAAAAATGAATGATTTACAAGATATGACTAGTGCGCAATGTTTACCGGAAATTCCTTTCTATCTCCCACCGATATCAAGCCCTCTTGGCGGGCATGGGCAATAGAGTTAATGCCACCATGGATGCATGGATTTCAGAACATGGTGTACATTTTCATCTGCAGACTTGCCAGGATCCTTATAAACTATGATGTCACATTCTTCCCCTTGATAATCTGCAATGTCAATATTTCATTATCCACTAATGCGCGCTACAAGCCCAAACATTAGCTCAGATAAGAGAGTGGATTTGTACTCTTGTTTCTGATTTTGATGTATACTGTGACTCCATGTCCGATTATATCTCATTTCTTAAATAATGTCACGGAGACAATTGGTGCAACCGTGGGCATAGCAACCCCCTCTATCAACTGTGATAAGACTGGGCCGGGATCCAGCTACCTTGCAGCGGGTAAAGTCATTTACTTATCATGCAACACCCCGGCAAAGGTAGACTACTATGCCAAGTGGCATGACAAAGACACAGCTCTATTTGAAACTCGGCGGAAAGAGCTTAAGAAAGTGATGGCTCTGATTGAAGCACCTCCTACTGGATGGATAATGAGTCAAGAGCTCGCCTCAGAAGCAGGGCCAACCGGCACATTGCAATTTTGAATCCTGCATTAGCGCCGACTCAGCCCTTCACTCTTTGGATGTTATCAATTCAGTACCATTAAATTAGATAATAATAATGCCTGCTCTCACCACACTTAGAAGTGGGAGGGATGTGCCAACAAGTGCTATGTCAGGACACGCATTAGTCTTATTACAACAATGTGTTATTCTATTAGTTAAATAGGAAAGCTGAGAGATGTGACCTGCTTACTGCTAACTTGACTTTCTGTCTTCATAACTTTGATGAACCCTTAGAAAGCTGTTCAGAAGATGAACAAGGGTAATGATGGATTCTAGTGTATGTGTCTGTGTGTGTGTGTGTGTGGTGTGTGTGTTCGCGCGCGCGTGTGCATACATGCACGTTTTTAGTGAATTTAAGCTTCACTAAAGATACCCAAATGTAATCCTCCATTATATACCTTCGGAACAGGTGGCTGTGTTTTACCCTCTTTCTCTTTGCCCTACGGGGTCCTGCAAGTGGTTTGTGCATTTGGACCCCCTTCTTGTCTGTCCACCATTCACACAGGTTCACTGTGCAGCCCTACACTCATCTAACAGTGAGGGTTGATGTTGGCTCTCAGCATCCATATGAACAGCGTAAAAAAGGCGTGGTACATCCAGGGCTGGACAAAACAAGCTGGACTCAAAGAAATCATCAGATTATCATCCTACCAACCTAACCCATCCCCTCCCAGACCTTTGATATAGATGTCAAGTCTGCTTAGGCATCAAGTGATTCCTTGATAACTCTTCTACTATGCAAGTCAGTGAAATTTCAGAGAATGCCATCCAAACACATATTACACATACTTAAAAAAAACGACAACATCAGTACCTCAATAATTAATTCATTGCAATCATCAGAATGATTCGGAAGTCACAATCTTTTCCGTGACATATTAATTATTAAGAACAAACAGGCTCTAGATACACTTTAGACTCATAGGCATCATTTGTGGGTCCCCATCGGTCGCTAATGCGACCCCTGGCTTCCCTTTGTGTGGCCCCTGGCACAGCCTTTGCGACCCCTGTGCTTTTTGAAATAGTTTGTTGTTTTCAACAGGGGTCCCAGACCACTGTTGAAAACAACAAACTATTTTTAAAATATCACAGCGCAAGCTCATGCCGCCTGTCTGGGCTGGGCTGTGGCGGCTCCACTAAGTCTCCAGTGTGGTTTCGAGCTCACGGTTGCATAGCAACCATGACCTCGTCCGTCAGACGTCCGATGTCCACGTCATTACCTCCGCACCAGTTGAGCCTGTTAAGTGATGCAGAGAGCCTATATAAAAAGAAATGCACTCCTTCGGTGCAAAGGGGACAGTTTGTATGACATGTAAGTAGGTCCACGGTGAGGCCTGCTGCATGCCTGTGTGTGCGATGTCCCGGGGCTCGGCGTCTGCACCCTTTTCGCAGACACTTTGATCAGCAGGGGGTTCTCCTCCTCTTTCTCCTTCTATCTCAAGCTCTCATCGGGGGGTGCACGTGGAATGGGCCCATCAGAGCCCCCATCTCATCTTTTGATTATTAACTTCCTGGCAATCAGTGCGGCCTTGCACTCTGGGTGCCCAGGAGAAAGCTTCTAGAGCAGCTTTGGTGAAGGAGGGCCAAGTGCATGAGTGTAGAAGGGGCACAGTGCATGGGGTGTATGCAGGAGACAGGAGGTGAATGAAGAGGCCAGATTCCAAGGGGTAAACTGGTCGAGGGCAGAGTGCAGGGGTGAAGAGGCAAGTGTTCAAGGCTGATGAAGGAAGATTGTATGGGTCCTAGTGAGGGGCGCAGAGCTCAGAGTGTAGGGGTGAGTAGTAGGTCAGTGTGCGGGATTAGAATGTACATGTCAGAATTCATGTCGGAGTGACGATCTTGGCAAAGTCCTGTTGCCATCTCGATTATATCTAAAATGTGTTGGGTGGGGTTCGGTCTGATAGCACAGCAAGTAAAGCGCTTGCTTTGACATCTGTGCAGAGCTGACACAGGTTCGAATCCCGGCAAGGCCAACTCAGCCTTTCATCCTTCCGAGGTCGATGATGAGCACCACACACCGTGGGTAATAATAAGCAGCGCTCAGATGCCTGAGGGTTCATAGCGCTATATAAATGCTAAATTATTATTATTTCATTATCTCCGTGGGATGCCCCCTTTTCATCTGCATGCCCCTCTCCTGGACCCGATGTATCCAGGATGCCATGCAGTCTGCCACTCTGTGCTCGGCCCCGGTCCCTGTCTGCCATCTCGCAGGAAGCCACGATCCTGGAAGCATTGAAACTCATGCAGACCTGGTACCTCCGCCCCGAAAGCACCCCCTAAACTCGGAGCAGCCTGCAAGCCATGCAGCTAAAGGCCGCAGTGGGGGAGGGAACTCTCCAGGTCTCGCAGGCATTAATGGGTGAGTACCCTTAGTATAGCTGACTCCTGTGAGAGTCTGTGGTGACGTGACCCTCAGATCCAAGTGGGTTAGTGGAGAGGGAATTTGGGTGAATGAGGATCACCATGGCCTTTCTGCGTCATGGGAAATACTTTTGGTAATATCTCACAGGCATTGGCTGGTGAGTGGAAACTGCAGCCGTTATTTATGTCAGTTGGGTGAGGGGGAGCACCCTTAGAAGTTCTCTCAGACACTGGCAGGTGAGTGCAAGGAGCATCCTTACGATTCTTCTAGTGGATGAGTGGTGTACCCTGAATGCATTTCGGGGAGGAAGGATAGCTCAAGGGAAACATGTTTGTCCTGGAAGCAAGACAACGCACTGCAACACAGGTTTGAATCCGAATCCCACTCTTAGCAACCACTTGTTGGTCTTAAACACGTTATAAAAGAACAATTATAATAAGGAAGCAAGTGTCGGGATTGGGAATCACTTTCTGGTGGGGGGGTAGTGGAGAAGGAACTGTTAGGACAGTTTTTCTGAAGTCCAACTAAGGGCTTAGTAAAACCATTCAACTGAGGCAGTACAAGACTCCACTCTTAGTACAAGGCTGTACCACCTGAGTATAGGGTAGCGTAGACAGAGCAGCCAGGCTTATCTTAGGAGGGAGAGAGGGCAGGAGACACAGTACATGTGAAATTGTAATACAAATGATCCAAAGAAACACTGAAACACTATGTATTGTAAAAATAAAGGATTTATTTAAATACAGGCAGGTTACTTTCAGATTACATTCAGTAATACACGGGCAGTAGGCCCTTCCAGTTGTTCAGTGACTCTTGGAACAAATCACATAAACAGTCAACTGGACAATATACTTTTGGTGAATAGTGAAACACTTATCCTAGGTGCAGTAAAAACCTATAACTACTTTTGTCATAACACAAAGTTATACCAAGTGAGTAAAACCTAAGGATGTAATATACAATTACAGATGCTTTTGAAATCAGGGAACCCCAGATTGAGGTAAGCAATAACTCTGGTAACTTATTTTGGATGGCACACAGCTAACACAAGGTAAGTAAAACCCACATACTTTAACTTCACAATGAAGGGGAAAGTAAAACCCAATGTCACTCATTACTGAATAGGAATTCTAGGTAGGCAACAACCTAATGTAGACTTAGTAAGGACATGCTAGCAGCAAGTCAGGGGAAGCAAGACCCAGTTGGGGGACACTCATACAGTTACCCTAACAGGACTAACCTGGTGATACCAACAGTTGGAGGACACTTATACAATTACCCTACAGGAATAATCTGGTGAAACCAACACATTACTTGTGTAAAGAGGCACAACCTTAAAATACCTTCACATCTACTTTCTATTAGACTGGCAAAACAGTGGCCAAGGAAGAAAAGATATTAACCATACTTTTAATAATAGTGCATCACACATTCAAGATCAATAAGAACTTTTGTTACTGTTCACTCTTAGAATTACAGTTACCAACCAACTCTTTACAAGTAAGTAAAATAACTTGATTTCTTTTCTAGGCAGTAGTCCCAATCCCTTCAAAGTCTTTCCCTTATTCTTGAAGCATGAGTGTTCTCAGTGGCAGAAGGGGGGTCACTAGAAATAGTGACCAACAGGCAATGGTAGAATAAGTTCTTTAGTAGCAAAAGTCAGAGTTTCCTTAGGAAAACTGGCAAACGGGTGAGTACTTTACTTTAAAGTTAGAAGAGGGTTCAGGGGCTTCACAGAAGAAACCCCAGCAGGACTCTATCAGTGGGAAAAGGTGCACTGGACGAGGGACCTCCCAATCACAGAAAACACCCCAGTACTACACATAAATCCCAAAAGGCTTAAGGTAAGTATATACCCAAGCCAACACAGTACCTCAGCAATGAAGAAGAGATTGCAGCAGGAGAACTTCAGGGACTGCAGCTAAATACCCGGTCAGTGGATTCCTTGTCCTGGAGACTGAACACAAGACCTCAGAAGGGACTTTGCACCAGGGATCGATGAAGGAGGCTCTAGGCAAGATTTCTCTTGTGGCTGAATGTGTTTCTGGGGATTTGGCGCTTTTTCAAGGAGCACAGAAGAAGACAGAAAATTGTGGTTGAATTCTCGTCGTTTTAAAGGTCCAGCGGTATTGTGAGGGGACTTTTTGGACTCGATTTCGTGTCTCTGGAGATCCACCAGGATGCCCACGAAGTTTCAGCAAGATTCAGAATTTGGAAGACCGTGCACCGCACAGGGCAAGTTCACAGCAACCCGTGGGATGGCTCAAAATGCACGTCTTCTTGAGTCTAGTGGGTCTCACCAGGCTCTGGGTTCCGGTCATCGTTTTCGGAGTCCCCAGTTTGATTGGAAGAAAGGGCTGCAGCAGGCTCAGGTTACACAGCAGATTCTCCGGTCGCTGGAAATCGTCTCCGCCGCTTTTCCTTTGTCATCCTCTTCGGTTTTCTGTTCCAGTGGTTGACGTGACTTCAGCTTCCAGGTTTCCAGTATTTATCAGGAACTACAGCACAACTTCTGCATTCTCTCCCTGAATTTTACAAGAAAGGGGCGTCTGGTTGTCCAATCAGGACAGCCAGCCTCCCACTGGGATTTTCCCCAGTTGAAGCAAGGCGCAAGACAAAGGATGGGGACGTTTTTGACTCCTACCCCCCTTCCCATGCTTACAGACTGACTGGAGCCTGGGCAGGGTGTACAGGGGACTCTCGCTGAAGACAAAACTCACACAAAGGAATTTCCCACCCTGGATGTCAGAGGGAGGAGCAAGAAATGACAAGAAACACTAAAATGGCAGAAAAAGAAGACAGGGGCCATTTTGGTAAAATTAGCACCCTTAGGTGCCTTTACTGCAGCTGTGATCACAGCCCACGGTACAGGTGCACCAAATTAGTAAAAGGTATCACTGCCACCAGCCATTAAAGGTAAGCTTGTCACTGTAACAGAATTGTTACAGTTTTAATGTGAAAGGGGATACATTGTATCTCCGCAGCACTATACATAAGGTGGGGTGTGCTGGTTTCACCTAACAAAATGTAAAAGGGATACAAAGATCCTTTCTACCCTTGGGAACTGTAGTTCACTCAAGGTTAGCACAAGAAATTTCAATGGGGAGCCCCTAGGGCAACACAGCAACACCAGGCACTTATTTATTTATTTTTATTATTTTATTTTTATTTGAAACCTCCGCCTGATAATACCCAGTGTAAACACTGGAACTTCAAGGTTTGGTTACAACTTATTATTCATCATTTCAACAATCACAAAAGTTCTGTATACATATAAAAGGAATCTAGCTCCCACGTGAACACACGTCTTTAGACAGTTAACACTTTTTCATCAAGCCTTAGTGAGTCCATGAAGTCTACTACAGCGCAACTCAGTTTGGAGCAGTGACCAGCGCTGGCGTAAGACCACCAGTCTCTATTGCTTGCTGCAGCAGGAATAAAGTCACTTAAGTGCTGCATCCGTTTTAATACAAGCCACTTGCACTCGGTTAGAAGATGTTCAGTTGTTTCTATTTCGCTATTACAAAAGCAACACATGTTATCATTTCCTTCGCTTATATGTCGGCGCCACAGCATCTCTTTTGTTTATATGGCGCTTAGGCGAAGTCTCAGAAATTGATCACAGTGATGACGAGAGGGACAGTTTGTTAGATACAAGCTTGGTACATTTAGCTTGTGGGCCCCGATTTCTGAGTGTAGAGTTGTCGACATTCGTTGGCGATGGTCAATGTTCTGGTTCGAGCACCAACGTTCGAACTTCTTTTTTGTGACTTGTGGACGCATAATCAAGTCATTCAAGTTTAGTTCGGCAGTAGCTAAAGTTGAGATCATCCTCTGCTTCCACTCTTCTAAGATCTTCGATGTTCTCAAACCTGGACTTGGACAAAAAATTTGGAATGCTGGAGCCACGGGGGTCAGACTCATCTTGCGTAGTGCCATTAGTGATTTCCACAGTACACAAGTGTAGAGTGAATATAGCGACAGTTCATATCTTATCTGGATCATCGAAATATAAGGAGGCAGCCTCAAGACTCGACGCCAAAAGATCCCTTCTAGTTTCTGCCAGAATAAGATGTCAATATTCCACCCGGATTCTGACCCAAAGGTGATTGCTGGGACAACCTTTAGAGCGTAAAAGGTTAGAACAGGAGCAAGAGTGAATTTGCCGTAGTTTTTGTTCAACAGCTGAGCTTGGATGGTAAGTTGTATCATTCGATTTTCTATTTCTACTTTCCAGTGGTGTTTGTGTAGGGACTTGTTGAACGTAATCCACAGTTATCTAATGGAATTAACCACCCCAAGATGTTCCTATCAACTCTCCACGTGAAGGCTTTCCGTTTCTTGGATTCTCGTTGACCAATTATGACAATCTTTGTCTTTTCAGTGTTCAAGGCCAGATCGTTGATGTTCAAATACTCTTCTAGGTTCGCCAACTGCCGTTGGAGACCTATTTGGGTACGGTCCAGGAGAACCACATCGTCGGCATAGATAATGCATCCGATTTCGTTGTGATTTAACTTTGGTGGAAAACATTGTACATTTCTTCGGAACTCTGGTAGATCACAAATGAACAATTTAAAAAGTTCAGCTGCCAACGGGCACCCTTGTTTCAGTCCTTTGCTCATAGGTATTTGCCTGGATAGAGCACCTTGGTCGTTCAGTCTGATGCGAACAGCAGTTTGTGAATGTAAAGCTATATAAAGCAATTAAATTGCGGGGACAATTCCAGTTGATCAATTTTTGCCACAATTTATCACGATTGATGCTGTCAAAGGCGCCCCGTAGATCAATAAAAGCCAGGTAAAGATGCGTCTTTGCTTTTAGGGTTTCCAGTTCTAATATGTTTAGTAGTAATAAATTAACTTACACTCCAACACCTCTGGTGAATCCAGTTTGTCTGATATCGAAGATGAGGTTGGACACAGACCATGCTGCTAACTTTTGGCGCAGAAAAGAGGCAAACATTTTTCCTATAGTGTCCAACAGGGCAATCGGGCGATAGTTGGTTGGATCTGCCCGATTGCCCTTTTTATATATCGGCACAATAATTGCTACTCGGCAGGAGTCTGGGATCGACGTCAATGTAGACAGTCACAGAAACAACAATTCAATGAAAGTTGCCCATTGCGCCTCATTTTCCTTGAGCATCATGTTTGTTATTAGGTCAGGGCCTGCGGCATGCTATCTTTTTAAGGCCCGGATTGCTGCCTCTATGTCATCATTACTGATGCATAGATCCCATGATGTCAGGTCGAATTTCGGCACCGTCGATGTTTCCGAGAATGGATCACTAAGGATGTTTGTGAAGTGTTGTTCCCATTTTCCAGCAATTACATTTGACAGCATGGAAGATTGATGTACATTTCCTGTATTAAGAAGTACCCAAATTTCGCGGGAGTTCTTTGTTATCAGTTCCTTCATTAAGACCTCGGCTCTGTCTTGCTCGATTATAATCCTTTGAGATTTTAGCCAGTTACGATAAACCTGACGACGCTCTCGAATTTTGTTTTGGATAATCAGGTTGTTGCTGTTCAAGTGTCTTGATTTTTTTTTTTAAGGCACAAATATCACGTCTCATAGCCTTTTTTGCTTGCAGTAATGTCATGGATGATATATGTTTATGCTTTATGCTCGATCTGCGATTCAAGGCTTTTGCTGTAAGAAAGTCATATAATAAAGGAGCATAATTCACCGACAGGCTGTTTCATGAAGGAATTTTTGACCTAATTTCTCGATCTTGGGTCCGTCAATCCGGAGACGATTTCCTCCTGCGTTGACGGAAATTGAAGATTTGGGTTGTTTACATTCAGTGTACCATTCCACAGTGCAAGTTAAGCAAAGAAGATTATGATCACTAGAAGGCATGTCAGTTATTGCCAAGGTCATCTCTCCTTCGAATAGATGGTAAAAGACCCAGAAATAGTCAATTATTGAATGTGCTTTGTGGTTTGACCAAGTTAATTGAGGTGGTTGGTCTCCTGGTGCAGTTCCGTTTACCATCTTGCAATTACAATTTCCGAGAGCGAGGCTCCACTGGTGGCTCTGTGTAGATAACTCATCATCTGGTAGCAATTTGTAATTTCCAGAAGTAGAGTCATAGTTGAACCACGTACAGATTAGATCGCCAGCACATATAATCGATAGATTTGTGTACTTCAAGAGTGCCTTGTCAATGAGTGATGTGACCGTGTTTATAAAGGTCCTTGTGCTTATTTTGTTTGGGTTCCAGTATCCATTTAAAACAAGCAAGTGTTTTCTTGCAGAACGATTTTCTTCAGCAGTTTGTAGCAAGGCTCCTTGAACAAATGGGTTTGGGTTCAATGCGTCCACATGGCTCCACCACGGATTTATTTTATTCAACATCAGTAAGCCAGAAGATGGTCGCCCCAAGGCACTTTTAATGGCTGGATTTAATAGGGATACATAGCCATCTCTGATTGATGGGTCACTTAACCATGTCTCCTGGAGACAGATGATGAATACTTTTTCCAATTGGAGGTCACAGGTGTTAAATAAATGTGTGAATCCCCTGGTGTTCCAAAATATGAATTCCCGTTTGCGTTCAGATGCAGTGACTAATGGCTAACGCTGAGTCGCTGCAACATGGCGATTAGCGCTTTTTGGCGCCTGAGTGGAATTTTGTCTTGTGTTATTTGGGATTGACATTGCTTTATGTAGGTCAGCACATCTTTGTTCATGGCTTCCTTGAAAACTACTCCTTGGACTTGATGAAGGCGTGTTGGGTCCGGAACACAATGGTTCAATGGATATGTCAAACCCAAAGACTAACAAATCTTCTACAGCATTCAGAATGGTGTTCCTGACTGAAGCTGAGGTTATATGTAGTAAGACTTGGTCGCAGCATTTCTCCGTGGCATACTCCACGATTCGAATATCTTCGGATCTGATAGTGCGGAGCGAAGGAATGCAAGTGAAAAGTTTCATCACGTTATAACGATTCAAGTTTAGGTCGCAATCTTCGTGATGTACATTTTGTAGTCGCAATTTACAATGCAGGTTTCCTGGACCAGTGTTTGAAGAAGGTTGAGCTTGTGAGGTGAAATGAGGTTGTATGTGTGACTGCAATCTCATATACTTAGGATTCAATTGTACAGGTATTCTTGATCCTTGTTCGAGCACCTTCGTTCTGCAATCCAAGATCTTGTTCCGCCATACATCTGGATTGGGGTTTGACAGAGGCTCAGCACCAGAAGCTTTAGGAAACATGTGAGGTTGGCCACTTGGTTTGTCAGTGGGAGAGTCGTCTGAGTATGGTGAAAGATCACAGAGATCGATCTCAGACCCTGACAACTTGCTCGCAAAACCTTCTTAATCTGATTCAAGGCGTTGTCTTTTTTTTGCAGGAGCCACTATAGTTAGATGTTTTGATACCAAGTTTTCATCAGAGAGAGCGCCATTTTGCTCGCAAGAGATTGGCAACTCTGGCCGGGAGATTAGGCCTGGCTTAGTCAAAGGCATAACATTTCTGATGTATTTTCTTTGCTTCGTTTTCTGTTGCCGATTTTTAGGATCCTTCATTCTTGCTGATGGTACATCGTGAGACGCCTTTTTAGGTGATGTTTTTTGTACTGGCTTTGTGGCGACCTCTATTGATTTTGCAGGACCATCGAAAATGCCAATGGAAAACCGCTGGTTTCGAAGTAGCGGCTCGTGGAGCTTTGCACTTTGTTTGTTGCTTTATCGTAGGATTTGAGGTGACGTCCTGAGAAACCGCATCCAGATTTATTGTTTCAATTTGGTCAACTGGGCCACGGGAATCTTTGTCAGGATCCTCAATCGCAAGGGAAGTGGAGATTAATTGTGTTTTGTTTAATCAATCATATGAAATCGAAGAATCTGTCGCAGAGTCCATTGATTTAAGAGAAGGCATTTTGTTGGTGTCGACTACCGGCATTGATAGAACCTTTCCTGGCTCCAGGTTTGAGCCCATCGTTGAGGTAGAATGGCGCATCCACTTTACGGCTTCAAGCAGGCCGTCTGATAGGGTGTCATTTTGGCAATGATGTTGTGCGGCAAGATCGCTCAGCCGATCTTGCCATCGCATTGTCTGTTCGGCTTCGAGAGATAACTGAGTTTGTAAGAAATTGGTTACGGATTCGAATTTGACCATCTTTTCTTTTAGGGTAACTATTAAGGAAGTCTGATCTTTGAGGGCTTCATGCAGCGATTCATACATCTTTATAAACGTTAGCAGTGCAGTTGAAGAGGCAGCCAAAACGTTATTATAAATTTGCATCGCTGCAGTGGACGAAAGACTGGGTTTAGATTTAGAGACAGATTTTTCAGCCGTACTTGATTGTGAGTTGTTTACAGAGTCAGAGTGGAAATCACTGAGTCCCGAGGTATTCACAACTGGCAAAGCTAGAGTATCACGCGATGGCTGAGCAACTTTAGAGCGCGAGCTTGCAATCCTCGGCGTACTGGAGATGTCTTTGTGATTTGATTGCACACGTAGATTCGTGTGTATTACATTCATGCTGGAGACAGCCAAGCCTCGGGAGTTTTCTCCGTCTGCTAAGGTCGCACCAGTTCGAAAAAGGTTCAATTTTGGATTACGTAAAGTGTCACTTACACAAAGAGACGAGTTTTCCAGGCCGGCATCATGCTGGCGATTATTTCGATGGACAGAATCCATTAAAAAGTTAGTGTGAGTACATAACTTGGGAAGTTTTGACGTACACAGCAGATCAAGAGCCTCAACGGAAATCAGCTGTGTTAGAGTTTTGGCGCTTCTCTGCTCCTTTAATGGCCTTTCACTTTCACAGCCCTCTGGGTTTGGGAAATGATTTGTTTCATTTCCGCCGAGTCGGTCATTGTGGTGAATCGTTATGTCAGTAACTGGAGCACCGCCGACTACAACTTCGTTGTTTGTACAATTGGCAACAAGTGTATTTTGTCCCGGAGTATTCACACTCTTGTTTTCTTCTTCTTCTTGAGAAGCTTCCATTAACTCTGCATCCGTGCATTCAAATGGAGAGAAAAATTCATCTGCCGTTTCAGAGGTGATCAAATTTTGGTCTGTTTGCCGGAAATTGAGTAACAAAGGCGAACCTAACGGACTTAACGTTACACAAGGTAAGTCAGTCAACGTAAGTAAGCGACTTGGAGGCAGAATTTCTGGGTTCGTGGTGGCGTCTTCAGGCGGGGTAATCACTTCAAGCTCGGCAGACTCTTCAGGCATAATAGCAACCTCTGCGCGAGCGGGTTGATTTGGCTCCTCGTTTCCCGCTAGTTGATGGATGTGAACTTCTGGGGGCACTAATGCCTGAGCGGGCAAGGCGTTGCCACAGCGAGGTAATGGAGCTTTGTTTTTTTCCCCCTTTCATCTACGAGCTTGAATGTGAGTGGAGATGAGTTGGCAACGCTCGTTTCTAGTGATGGGGCGGGCAATAAAACAGACGATAAGTCAGACAGGGGATCAGAAGAGATGCTTGAGTCAGTTAACTGGCAAGCACGTTTAGCAACGCTTACCTTAGAGGCTTCGGGAACAGAGTCTGCCTTTAGAGCGGTCCACGGGTTTTGCATCCAACGTTGCTGGATGGTTTTTCTTTGTGTGTGCGGCCCTCCATTTCCTGTTTGGGCGGTTTGTGCGGTCATTGAAGACAGATCGCTGTCAGTCGCGGACTGATGCAGACTGATGCAGACAGACTCTGCGCACGACTCCGCGCGCGCTCCGCGCATGATTCAAGGCTTTATAGGCCCAGCCCACTAGTTGCCTTAAAGCAGCAGTTTAACAGTTAATGTCTTGAGGGAAAAGCGCGTTGCTGCAGCTCCTCTCGAGGCAAAAATTACAATGGACTGACGCAGACTGACTCTGCGCACGACTCCGCCAATAAGTTGTTAAACATGATAACTTTAAAAAGACACTATGGAGAGTCTTAAAAATGACACCCATAAAAAGAGCTAAAGATTAGGTGAGTGTGGAAAAAGGTTCCCACTCAATGAGGTATTAATGAAAAATATCCCACTAGAAAAGCAAAAAGTTCTGGGGTTGAACCAGGAAAGGAAGATTTACCAGCTCTGTGGAAATCTTACCTAACACTCGTCTCCCCCCCCCAAACTATGGAACAGGAGAAGCTAATCCTCACCTGGATGGATCTCTTGTTTCAAGTCGGTTAAACTGTTTGCTGAGTCAACTAGCAATCTTTTTGTAACCCTTGTTGTGATACTTTTTCTTATATCAGTTATCATTTGCAAACTACATGACCTACAAGTAGTGTTGGGCACTTTACTCTTGTCTACAGTATCAGATCTGATTTAACAGTCCCTCAGAAGTTGTGACAACCTCTGAACCAACAATAGGCTTTTTAAAAGGGTTCTGATAAAGAAATCCCTTAGACCTAGAGGGGTCTCCATGATTCCTCACCACCTCTCTCACATGAGCAGGTTGGGTCTCAGGTATCCTAGTTGGAGGGGTTGTGGCAGAGCATTGTACATCCTTCCACTTCCTCTTAGATCTGTTTTTACCTTGGTTAGGGTTTTCCCTTCTAACACTAGGATTTACAAGGGGGTCTTCAGCAGAAGAGCCCACAATGTCAAGGGATTTAGCCTTAGACATATATTTTCTGGATTTCCACCAGCTTTGAGGTTTACCAGTCCTCAAAGGCCTAGTTAGGTTTCCAACTTGTCTATCCACCCCTTCCTCAGAAGCAGTGTGGGTCAAAGACTTTAGAATTGGAACTGAAATGGTAGAGCATGGTTTGGGCTCCCATTTCCCTAATATTCTAGATTTCGATTTGCCTTTGTTAGAGGTTTCCCTTCTAACATTAGGACTTTCAGTAGGAGTCTCTATAGAGGATCCCACAGGTTTAGAGTGGTCTCTTGAAACAGAGACCCTTGCCTTGTCAGAACACCTATCCATCTCTCCTGTAGGAGTAGTTGGAGTCACGGGCTTTTTATTAGAAGGCCTAGTAAGAAAGCTATTCTTAGGTTTCTTATAACTCTTTTTGGTTTTCAGATTTTCAGGCCTGGAAGTTACATTCTGGGCACTCTGAACTAAAGGAGAAAACTCAATTCCTACCTTGGGGTCAAGGAAACTCCTTGCCCTCTTAGGGTTGTTAAAAACACCTACGCTTTGTACATCCATCTGGATCACCTCCACTGTAAGTGGGATTTCAGGTGTATCCATGTTTAGAGTTTTAGGAACCACTTCCACTGTAAGTGGGTTTTCAAATGGTTCAGCCACTACAGGTTTAACTGAAGGGGCCGTTATTCTAAAGGACATACACCACACAGGGTGTCTGACATGAACGCTAAGGTTCTTGTCAGTTTCAATAACGTTTTTACACAGTGTTATATATTGTGTTATGACCTAGCGGGCAGAGCGGCACCCGCGAGCGCAGCACATCGGATGCACCGGCACCATTCTGAATGGTGCCGGTGCATCCAAGCTCCCCATTCCCATTCAGCCTTGTGGGGCCGAATGGGATGTGGAGTGCCTTATTGCCGGCACCCGCAAATGGGCAATTACTGGGTCTGCCAAACTCAGCATGACCCGGTTTTTGCCCATTCGCGGGTGCTGGTAAAAATACAACTCCGGTGGCAGCCGTGCCCATTTTGCCAGCACGGCTACCGCCAGAATTGTAATGAGGCCCATTGTCTATCTCTACTATGAATGTGCAATGGGGGTGGCTGGCTGTGCCAACCCCAATGCACACACACAGTACAGGTTTGCCCCTGGCTTGTGGTGCAACAAGCCACAGCCAGGGGACAAACACTATCCTGGGGGCGTTAATACTGACACGCCCTGTAGCCAAAGCAAGATCTTGACCCCTCCTTTATCCTGCCTCGCACACAGGCTGAGGTTGGGTCAGGATTCTGACAACACCCCCAGGCTTTGTGAAAGCTAGGAATGGAGTGGTGAAGCCTTGCTCATGAGGGAAGAGGCCTAGAGCAGCGTGGAGCAGCATGCCGCCTTTACGAGGGGAATAACTAACGATATATCCAGGTAAGTGGATTTTTGGTTTGTGAAACTATGGGCCTCATTACAAGTTTTGTGGTGCAGTAAAGAAAGTAGCAGTATTTCCGTTACCACCAATTTTCCCGCACCACCAAACTACAAGTTTGCCGGTTTGGATGGAGGATTTACTTCCTCAGCACAGTAATACCGTTGCCGGTAATACTGGCAAATTCCCACCAAGGAGTCCTATGGGACTCCATGGAATGGGGAATTACCGCCGTTGCCAGTACATGTAATCTGCTGGGTAATTCTGGTAGACCAGATGCCGATAATGGTATCACCATTTGCTGGTATGCCGCCAGATTTACCGTCGGGATACGGGCAACCCTGGAATGAGGCCTTATGTGTTTGAGATTGTGTAGAGGGTGCGTGTATACTTGCTAGTGTCTGTGTATGTGCTCCATGGGCAGAGCGTGTGAAATTGGAATGCTTGAGGACGAGTGACGAACGGACCGACTTTTCGTGCCAATTTATTTTCGGATGCACTATTTAAAAGTGTAATTAATTGCTTTTTTCAAAACCTTTGGGTTCGGGTAGGCTAAAACACCTCCCTCCCCTAATCTAGCCATGAAGTGTTTATTAATGGCATGGTAATGACCCTGTCAGTGGGGCCCTGTGAAAGGCCCAGGTTACTGAGGGTCATAATGTGCATCTACAGCAGCAGAGTGACAATGTGACCGATGTCCAGCGTGTGTGTCTAATGCACCCAATAGTTTTAAAATCGTCCCCTTTAAATATCGCTTGAGGTAATGCTATCTTCCCTGCAAGATTCTGTTTGCTTTTTAAATTGTTTTTCTAACATGTTTCACATTTGAGTAGGGAGACATGGCAGTTTCAATTCTGCAAAATGATTGTTATGCATTAATGTATTCTGGTTATTACCCAATTTAAGGGCACTTTATTCAAATTGGTGCTACTTGGGGGATTGGCTGGATAAGCATGCATGATGCTGTTTTCCTGCAGTCTACCATCTCTTCAATCTAATGTCATAGCACCGTACATGTGCAGTGCCTAGATGACTATGGATCTGAAACGTTATCCTCCAGTTTTTCTTGGTTTCTTCCTGGTGGGCACTGTGTCCTCAGCGGGGCTTTGCCAGATATTGAGCAGATGGTAGTTGGGCTGGGCTAAGCAGGCAGATGGGGTGTTTATGTGTGTAAGCTGCAGAGGTCTGCATGTACATGTGTATGTGTATGTTTTTATGTGTGTGTGTGTGTGTGTGTGTGTGTGTGTGTGTGTGTGTGTGTGTGTGTGTGTGTGTGTGTGTGTGTGTGCGCGCGCGCGCGCGCGTGCGCACATGCATGGCCATGCCTGGGGCAAGACTGACTTGTTGTGGCCCTTCAATTAGTGGCAGTACTGGCATGCATTGTGGGCAGAGGTATCATGAAAGTATTGTACAGTGGCAATGATGAGATATTTTGGGTACCACCATCACGACAGTGTATTTGGAGTGTCAATGTGGACATATTTTTGGACACTAGCATCATGGCACTGTGTTTTACAGGACAGTGCTGGCATGTGGCAAAGGCATACAAGTGGATTACAGTGGCAATGCAGCCGTATATGTTGTGGGCACAAGTATCATGAGCATGTGCTCTATAGTGACAGTGCTGTCATATAGTGGGCTAAGGGATCAGGAAAATGTGTTTTGGCTACTTATCATCTATTGAATTCTTCCATGTGTTATCCCACAGAATCAATTTTGCATTGTACAACATTTTACCCAATATTTCAATTTAAATGTACAGCAAAAACCACCATTTCAACACATTATTTTAAAAAGATATATTGGGTTGCTTCGGGCTCCCTTGCTATGCTCGGTCCCTCACACTAATTATGGGGAAAATGTACTCCCCACCGCTGAAAACACTCACCAGCCGACGCTGTGTACAGCCTTTGCATGACAACAGTCTAAAGATAATTGAGTAGAACAAAAGGGAAAACATACATTTAGAGAATTACCAATTTTAGTAATGGACTTTGACAGTCAGTGTTAATTTTCACAGCACTATATTTTAAGAGTTTTCAGCATTTCAATATTAGTGAATACCAAAAGTCAAACATTTTGGACACTGTTGTATGAAGCGCCATAGTTTAAACGTGTGGTCGTCACTTCCGGGTGGCTAGGTGTTTCTCATGTATTTTATTTCATGAATGTGTTAACTGTGATATACCTAAACCAAAGAGAAATAAGAATAATAACATTGCACTTCTGCTTAGTGCTTCATCCCAGACTCCTTCTGCTTTTAAGCACTATAAGAACAGATTATGTTACCTAAATTAATAATTCTCATTTCACCAATATCAGGAGAAAGAAACCCTGAGCCAGCCCTGCTGAGATTTGAACCTGTAGGTGCTGATTGCACACAGAGCAAAAGGCCAGACGTGCAGAGGAAAAGGGTAGCTGAACACTGCTCAATGGAAATAACAATTCCTCACAAACAAACAACAATGGACACATGAAAAGTTAAACATACACTTACACTAAACCGAGACAGAATAGGAAAGAATAAAAAAGCCAAATAATGAAAATAAATTGCAAACAGAATTAGGAAAGGCAAGAGACACCTCGATCCAAAAAGCAGATTCCAATGCAGTGACCTTCCAGCGAGGAAGAGAACACAATCTCTACACTGGGATATCAGCCCCCATTTCAGACAGGAAAGGCCATCCTTTAAAAAGAAAAAGAAATGTAATCACAACAGGCAGAGACTTCCTGGTTCAACTCTGGGGTCTAAGGGAAGGCTCCAGAATGCAGTTTAGTGCAGCAGAATTTGGGGATCCAAGTCTTAGGCCCTCATTATGAGTTTGACAGATAAACAGGTGGCATTTGGAAAATATCCTGTTTTTACTGACCAGCTGATTACAAGTGGGTTACAACATGCATCATTTACAGCTTGTGGAATGGAAAACAATATTGCATGCTGTATTGGGCAGACACCACATGTGTTACATACTGCATGTAGTATTTCTATATAATCCCTGGTGTTTGCCCCCTGAAAATGAATTTGAAAACCCACTTGACTATACCAAAAAGTGACTCTCGAAATTTTAGACCCACAGCACTAATGGACTCATCCTCTAAAATCTTTTCAATACTTCTACTAGATTCAGTGCAATCGTATATTGCCCAAAACAATATCTTGCCTCGAAATCAGGTGGGATTTCGTAAATCCATGGGGTGTCCTCTCAAGGCAGCCATTGTAGCACATCTGCAGTATCAAACAAAACATTCGAAAACTGGCCCGATTTACATGGCATCCTTAGACGTAACCGCTGCTTTTGATACAGTCATAAGATAAGTACTTTGGTTAAAAACTCTCAAATTGGGTTTTCCGTTGCATCTTGTTTCTATTATCGCCTTATTACATTGCAACACATCCTGCAAGGTGAGACTCAACTGGGAAGGGGCGATTACTGACCCCATCTCCACATATATTGGAGTTAAACAAGACTGCCATCTGGCAGTGGTACTTTTCAACCTTTACATATCATACCTTGACTATTCATGGAAAGATCTTGCTATGTACCCCGCAAGATTGGGTCTTCTTCTTTTAAATTGTGTTGGCTTTGCAGATGACTTGTTGTTTTTTGACATGGCGCCATTTGGGCTCCAAAACAAGTTAAAGCTGTTTACATGTTTCGCACAACAACATAATCTTCAAACTAATCTGTCTAAATGTTTTATATAATTTTTCAAATGGAAAGCATAAAACCTCAAGGTTTGAATGGAAATTGGAAGAAATACCAATCATCTGCTCCGACAATACAATATTTAGGTCATATGTTATACATTAACAGATAATTATTCTGCAGAAATCTGGAAGACTATCTTAAATAATACAATCAAACCTCTTACCTACCAAATGAAAATAATTCTTTACAGTTATTGTAATTTCTCTCTCCTACCCCTTATACAGTTTTATTAAAAAAACATTCTTATTATTTTTATTCAAACAAACAATACAAATCAAACTTGCAGTGCATACTTTAACATTTCAATTATACATTGCTTTATCGTGTTCACTGCTACCCTTATCCGACCCCCCGCTTCGAGCCTACTTCTATTCACGTTCTGTTCCTGCATCTTATGATAGGGTATCTCTTTCTATGGATTCCGTTGGGTCTTGCCTTGATCCAAATAACTCTGCTATTAACAATTTCCAGGCCATCAGGGTCTCTGTCTCTTCCTCCTCCCCTGTACTGCTCAATTCTTGCCATACCATGGTTTCTGCATGAGCCCATTTCTGCAAATCTTTCCACCATACCTCTAGCCGTGGTCTGTGGCATGTGTTCCACCCCATAGCAATTCTCCTCTTTGCAAGCGCATATGCCAGGTCTTTTAGTTTGCTCACATGCTTGAGTTTTCGTGGTCTAGGGAACCCCCTAACAAGCAAGCCCACACTGTATCCATCACAATCTTAATGCCTCTTTCTGCTAGCCTATGTGCCACCTCGCTCCAAAAGCGCTCGATAACTGGGCATGACCAAAACATATGCACCATACCAGCATTCTATTTATCACATTTGGGGCATGCTTGCCGTCCTACATTTTTTAACCTGGCTATCCGCTGGGGTGTCATATACGTCCTATGCGTAATATACAGTTGAATCTGCTTTAATCTTGCATTCCTCGACACCTTCTTATGATACCCTTGGGCTCGTTCCCACATCCCATCATCCATCGGGGCCCCCACTTCCACCTCCCAGTCTTGTCTCAGTTGTACTACCTCCTTCCCTACTTTGGACATCATCATCTTGTATATTCTGGATATCTCATGTCCCCCCTCTGTCATATATTGAATCTATGGTAACATCTGGTTCTTCCGCCAGTACTACTTCGGGACATGTCCTCTTAATTCTCTGCACTATTCTATGATACGTGATAAACTGGCCTTTTTGTAACCCAGTTCCTCCCTCAACCCCTCAAAATCTATTATAGTCCCCTCTTGCAAAATATCACTCATCGTTGCTATCCCAACCGGTTCCCAGTGGTTTCTGATTATCATCCTTAGTTGCTTTTCTTCACCCGCCAGTGCCACTAGTGGTACCTGCGGGGAACACGGGGATAGGTTCTCCATCACCTGGCATGCCCTGCGCCACATCTTCCATCCAAGTACCATCATCCTTGGATGCCCTTCCATTTCTGCCTTAGGCAGCCACATAATCTCTTTGAAATAAAATGGGGCACAATCTTGTCTAAACAGCATGGACTCAGAGGTTGCCTCCTCTGAGAGCCATCATATTGCAGCTGGCTTGCTATATAATAAACTTCGTAGTTAGGCAATTTTATACCCCCTCTCTCATACACATTCTGTAGCTTCCAGAGGGCCACTCTATTTCGTGTGCCATGCCAACGGAAATCCCTACACATACTGTCCAATCTAATGAAGTACTTCTTAGGTATCAAGTACGGTATATTCCCCAAGTAACGCAGGAGCCTAGGTAGGACCACCATCTTCAACATTGCCCCACGTCCCATCATTGCTAAAGGCAGCTTCACCCAGAACCTCATGCAATTTTCGATTTTGTTAATGGCTACCTCTGCATTGCCCTAATGCTCCTCTTCCACTGTGTGGTATATATCTGTCCTTAAATAGCGAAATATGCTAACATCCCATGGTATCTGTAACACCGGTAGCTGTTTCAATGGGATCCCCTCATATCCACCCAATGGGAACATGCTGGATTTCTGAGGGTTCACCGCTATACCAGACAGCCCTGCATATCTTTCCATTACTTCCAAAATATATTGGAGGTTTTCCTCTGGGTTTCGCAAATACAACATGTCATCCGCATATAATGAGATTGGATGTCGTTCCTCTTCCACAGCAATGCCTATCGTATCATATTGTTGCCTCAAGTATATCGCTAAGGGTTCTAGGGCCAATATATAGAGTATAGGGGACCATGGACATCCTTGTCTGGTACCCCTACGGAGTTGCCATCTTTCAGATATCACTGCTCCTGTTTTAACTCTCGCCAGCGGTTCACTATGTAACATTTTCGCCCACTGTAGATATCCAGGCCCCATGCCATAGCCAGCCAAGGCCGCCAACAGCCATGGCCATTTGACCGAGTCAAAGGCCTTTAATGAGTCCAGTGATACAATTGCCATTTCACCTTTGTTCGCATTCCCATGCTCAATAACTCGATGGAGTCGTCCGAGATTATTGGATATGTTCCTATTCGGGACATAGCCTGTCTGGTCAGGATGTATTAATTTACCAATAACTCTCCTCAGTCTGTTTGCCAAAACAGCCGTCAGTATTTTGCTGTCTTGATTCAACATTGATAGGGGTCTGTATGAACCACAGCTATGCCCGGGCTTGTTAGGTTTGGGCAGCGGTATTATAACCGCTTCTCTAAGTGACTCTGGCAGTCTGCCCAGATCATATGCCTCATTCAACATTTCCAAAAGTGGGGGGAGCACCTCTCCTTTAAATGTTTTATAGAATTCACTTGGGAGTCCATCAGCACCCGGAATCTTGCAGGTGGGTAACTGCCTCATCCCCTCTTCCAACTCTTCTAAAGTAATCGGTGCATCCAGCTCCTCTCTCTCCTCAGCACTGATCTGCGGCAATCCTATGTCCTCCAATGTTTCTACTATTGTCGTGTGATTACTCTCCCCGTCATCCCCATATAATAGCCTATAATAGTCTGCAAATTCTTGGTTAACTCCCTCTTGGGTATCAACTACACTTCCATCTTCCCTTGTTATTGTTCTAATCGTGGGTCTGGGGGTTTCACTCTTGTATAGCCATGCCAAGATCCCCTCCCGCATGCTGTCTCGCTATATATTTTTTATAGTTTAGGTTACACAGTCTTTCCCAGTGTCCAGCACATTTCTGCTGCAGCCTGAGTATCAATTCAGTGTCTTCCTTGGTATTATTTTCTCTCTTCAATGCCCTTTCCAATTCTCCCTCCATTTCCCGTGGGTCAGCTAGGATCCCTCCTTGCAGTCCTTTAGACTTTGCTATGGCTACGCCTCTCATCACAACTTTAAAGGCTTCCTACAACGTGCCCGCCGAGTCCACACTGCCGGTATTCATCTCAAAGTAGTTAACAATCTCCTCCCTCATATCCTCCCTAAAAAAGGGGTCTTTCAGCACCTGTGCTCTGAGGCACCATGTCAGAATCCTCGCTCTCGGGGGACGATATTACCATCCGAGGATGAAAGGCAAGTGGTCCGAGAGGACCTTCGCTTTATATTCTGCTTGCATGATCTCCGTAATTATCCCTAGTGTGACAAAAACATAGCCCAACCTTGTTTGTAATTGCTGTGGGGCAGACTAATGCGAGTATTGCCTCTCTTGGGGGTGCCGTGACCTCCACACATCTTCAAGCCCAAAGTCATTCAGCAATGTCTGCAACGCTTTAGCGGCCGGGGCAGGTCTATCCATTTTCCCATCTGATCTATCAACCTTAGGGTTTAGTATAGAGTTAAAGTCTCCTGCCCAAATCACTGCGCTCCCCACACACGGTAAGGTTGTTACACAAGGTTCTAAAATATGCCACTGGGCCTCATTACGACCCAGGCGGTAAGTTACCGCCTGGGTCGTACCTTTACCACCATGGCGTAAACTATGTTTACGCCATGGTGGTTGGCGGACTTACCGCCCCATTCCGAGGTTGGCGGGGCGGTAAGTCCCCAATCCCCATTTACCCTTCCCCATTCCCATTTTTGCCCCATAGGGCATAATGGGAGTGGGGAAGGCGTTAATTACGCCACCGTAAATTACGGTGGCGTAATTAACATCAAGGTCCCTTAGCGCCATGGATTTTAACACCTGCTAAAAGCAGGTGTTAAAACCTCCATGGCTCTAAGGGACCTCGGAATCAGGCGGTAAGGGTCGGCGCTGTTTACGCCGCCGTAAACCCCTTACCGCCTGAGTCGTAATGAGGCCCACTGTGTTTTGATTCGGGGCATATGAGTTTACAATGCTTATCACCCTATTTTCCACCAATCCCCTCATTATGACCATCCTCCCATCCATCTCGACTATCGTCTGTAAGAGCTGAAACGGGACATGTGGCGCCACCCAGATAATCACTCCCCTAACATAAGCCGAATATGGTGAACCCACCATGGTCCCCTTCCATTTCTTCTCGATCATCTCCATCTTATCCCGCATCAGGTGCGTCTCCTGCAGCAAGGCTATGTCTATCTTCTGTCTACGCAGGTATAGCATGACCTTATTCCTCTTTAAGTAGCTATTGAGCCCCCTGACATTCCAAGTAATTATTTTAAGATCCCCCATGACTTGTTAGAGTCCCACTCCTCCCCCCACCTATGCAGTCCAACTCCAATTGTATTCCCCCTCTATATAGGCTTGTTTCCCAACTCAAACGTCCCCTAACTAAAAACACACCAAACACCTCAACCTCCCTTCTCTGTCCCAACAACACCCTCCCCAACTGTTGTCCAGCTCCATCCCTGGATCTGAGGCACCCCCGCATCTAGCCCTTTCTGGGAATAGGCCATACTCGTGGCTCAGCAGGGTGAAGTCACCCTAGTGCCTGTCTTACTACTAATTCCTGGGGGTAGGTTGCCTCCATCCTGCTGCTCCTGATTACTTCAAGTTCACTACACCTACCGCTACTCAGTTAACTTGTGCGTTTTATTCTCTATATTCCAGTCCAACAGGGTCAGTGAGTCCAAAAGTGCAATAGTACAATTCAAATGTTCCATGGTCTCTTACTAGGACCCCCCCCACTTATCCCCTCAGTATTCAAGATACCCCCCCTCACTTGTCACACTCTTCATGATCATGCTCCTCATATCGCTCCGGACAGCCCTGCAAATCCAGCCATGCCGTCGCTTCCTCTGGGTCAAAAAAGAACGCTCTGCTTTTATGCAAGACCTTCAGCTTCGCAGGGTACAAAAGCATGTACTTGATCCCAGCCGTGCGCAGTCTCCTCTTGACCGCCACGTAGCTGTATCACTGTCTCTGCACCAACATGGTGTAATCAGGATACAGCGTGATGTTGGTAGATGCCCTTTCTATCGTTCCACCTTTACGAAAGTACTTCAAGATTTTCTCTCTGTCTTTATAGTTCAGGATCTTCGTAATTATCACCCGAGGAGGGGCCCCGGGCCGTGGTTTCCTCATCAGGGCCCGATGTGTTCGTTCAACAGTAAACCCTTGTGAGAGCTTGTCTGCCCCTATCTCTTGCAGGATCATATTCTCCACATAGTCCGTGGGGTCCTGGCCTTCTTCTCCCTCCGGCAGGCCGACCACATGGATGTTGTTTCGTCTTGCCCTTCCTTCCGCTTCCTCTGCTCGGTTCTCAAGATTAGGCACCTGTTGCTTCAGTATGTGGCTCTCCTTCGTGTTATTTGTGCTGGTATCTGTGTTGGTTTTAACCGCACTCTCTAGACCACTTGTTCTTTCAGCCAACGCTCTGACATCCTGTCGCAGCAGGGTGACTTCTATTCCCACTGCATCTATTTTGTTCTCCAAGGCCGTCCGTAGGTCCGCCATTGCCGTCCCCCATGAGGTTCTCAGCTCTGTTATAGCTGCTAGGACCAGGTGGTTTTCTCCTTCAGGTATACCATCCACAGAAGCTGTTGCTGCGCTTTGTGCTGGAGCAGTAGGAGTCCGTTGCATCTTGGCAAAGACCTCCATTGTGGGTTGCTTACTCTTGGCCCTGAGTCCTTTCACCGACATCGTGCAACCCTGCCTGCGTTTCCAATTTCAGCCCCTCCGTATTGTGCTAGTTCTGTATCCCAGTATTTCTGTGATGCCCCCAGGTCAGTTCGGGTCCTGGAGAGTCGTCCTCAGAGGGCTGCAGTCTATGGTAGCATGTGCTGTGTTACGTTTCGAGTGGGTCGTGTCCTCCCATGTACCTTCTCTGACTATTGTAGTCAACACCCCAGTCACCTGTTCCCGGGGGCCACTAGGTGCGCTCTCTTCTCCACTGCCACTGTACCTCGGGCTTATGTGGCGTTTGGTGTTCCGTATTCACCACAGTGCCTGCCGCCTTTCTTCTTGTCGTGCCATCATCCAGGATAGGGTGGCTTATTATTCACTCCAGTTACTATAGTGCCAGTATTCTCCAATTCTTGTATTTGCACAGCAGCGTGCTTGCATGGGTCCAGCTTCATTTTGTACGTCCCATCTACTCTTAGGGGCAACAATATCAAATTAGTTTCCTGGGCACATGTCCCCCAGCAAAAAGAAGAGCAGACTTCCGATGCCCTCTGAGCTCTGGTGTAACACTTTGTTGCGTGGAGCACCTATTCCATCTAGTACAATAGCAGCGCAGCATTCTAGATGGTGTCTTCCACGCACCACTGTAATCAGAAAATGTATCTTGCTGGCCTCGCTGGCACCTTTGCAGAGCGCGGCTTGCTCACCGTTGTTCAGTCAAAGTAACGATGATCCTTTCCGCCGGCTCTGCACACGTTGGTACGTCTGCTGCCTCACAGTCCAGCCTGCCCGCTTGCATCCTGTGTGCTCTGCAAGTTTGTAACATGGGCATTCCCAGCTGGCAGCCGCACGTCACTTTGGTGTGGTTTAGAGGTCTCCACAAGTTACTGTATCCTGCCTCAAGAGAGGAGAGGCTTGGATACTTGTATCCTTTCTTTTAAAGCAGTGTTCCTGGATTTTAGCTGCGCAGATCAGCTGCAGCCGGCTCGCGTGCAATCAACTCCGGTGCTCAGTGACGGAGCACCAGTACTCCTTCAGTTTCCTGGCAGCTGCTAAACGTCCCTGCCCCTCGCGTTGGTCGCATAAGGGGTCAGCATTGCACATCCGCGTTAGGATTCGGAGCCCCGTGCAAGCCGTGCCAACGCTGGGCTCCAGTCAGGGTAATCAGCGTGTGGGTTGAACTCTGTGCCCCAGCCGCTGCTGAATGCTGTCTCCTACTTTCATTGTGCAGCACCCCATGAATCCATCGCGGCTTTTACAAAGTCCTTTTACTCTGTGGCCGACGGACGGCGGCCATCTTCTTTTTCTTGTTGTGTTCGCCTCGGGATGTTCTCGGGCTGCAATCTTCCTAATTTCTGCAGGAATCAGCGTGGCAATGTCTCATGACGCGCCTCAGGGTGTCCTACACCAGCACTTCAAATTGTAGATCTTGCTTGTTTCTATTCACGCGGCTATATCGGATGTTGAAAGGATCGTCAGGAGCGACAGTGGAGACACGTCCTTTCACATGGCTGCTTAGCCACGCCTCCTACCCCTTATACAGTTCTATTGCTATTATCTTTAAAGGCTTGATATCTGCCTATGTGACATGGATACTTACCTGATAAGTTGCAAGGTAGGCTATGGAAATTGGTATTGGGATTGCCTTCATCAATTCCAAACATCATTATATGCTATTAGTTTGGACTTCTCCCCCTCTCTGCTAAATGGAACAGGTGCCTTATCAAATAACCATGCCAAAATTATATGCCCGCCGTGAAACTCTATGTATGAGGAGTTGCACCTTATGTACATGAAGGCTAAATCTCCTTCTATCAAAAAAAATTACACAAAAAGTCAACTCAATTCTTGAGGCTACTTTGTTACCAAAGAAGATCTTTGTGCAAGATTACCTGCTTGTAAACGTAAATTTAAAAAATACCAATGGTTTATTCTGACAGATAAAGTTTGTGGTTATAAGTCTTTTATCGAATATCGGAATTTTCCGAGAAAATGGGGTGAGAGCAATGTATATTCTTAAATTTCCATGCAATAAAGTAAGAAAAACTTATATGCGCTACAAACTCAATCTATTGCCTACCAACGAAAAGCTCCAATCCTGTGACAAAAAAACAATCAATGGTCCCACAGGCTTATGCCAGTTTTGCACTAGATTTTTAGAGAAAGAAACACTTAAAGATCTTGTTATGTACTGCGACTGTTTTGAGGACGTTAGGCTCAGAACATTTGACAGCTATCTTGTATCAGGATCCGAGCTTTCAAGAGAATCTACTTTGAGTAGGTGTATGTGGGTCAACAACCAAACACTGATTCTCAAACCTGCTGTGATTTTGGATTTTATAAATGACAATCTTGTTACAAAAAATGCAATATATCACATATGCTAATTAGTTGTGCATTTTGTAATGATCTCAGACTGTCAAATGTGATTACTGGAGACATCTTTTGTGAGACTGTATTGTTTCGCTTGCTTGTTTTAATTTGTATCTAATTTAATATTCTGTTTTGAAACATCAATTTGATTTATCTGTTTTTTTAGTTTGAATGTTTTTCATTGTCCTATTCTGACATATTAATTTTGGTGTTAGGATTTTATATGTATTACCATTTTAAACAAATTAATATGTAAATATACTGTTTTGTAAAGGTTTGTTGTAAACTAAATACAATAAAAAAAATATATACCAAAAATTGTTTAAAATAGCCACATGGTGTTGGCAAGAACTGCAAGGGGAGACTAATGAAGGAGGACCTTCCCACTCTCATCTGTATCACCTGCAAACACTCTCATGTGAGTCCTAAAGATATATGCCACTCATTGGAAGGATAATGAAAACAACAATTAAGACCTGGAGACAATGACTGGCAGGTGAGCCCAAAGAGGGGCAAGGTTCTGGTAATCCCCTGAAAAAGAGTATGAAAGGTCAGAGCTGTGGAAACGTTCTGTGGTGCAACATGTACAAGGCTGGAGTTCTCAACAACAAGTCCAAAAACTCATTATAGTGTTTGGAGGAGTCCTTCAGCAAGAGAGAGAAGAAAAGAGAAGAAAGATTCCCTAGAGCAGGGGTCTACAGCTTTTGGCTCTCCTGATGTTTTGGACTGCAACTCCCATTATCCACAGCCCATTATAGTCAATAGCAAGCAATCATGGGAATTGTAGTACAAACCCTCTGGAGGGCCAAAGGTTGCCAACCTCTGCCCTAGAGGAGAAGGAGATGGGCCCCTGTTCACAGGACAAGTCAATATCCCCAGCTGCTCAGCAATGATCAATTGCTCACCCAATGTAGGCTGTCAGAGATACAATCCCCTCCATCCTCCAGCTCATACAGGCCGACATTGAGAGCACCACGTGGACATGCACTGTCATGCCCCCCTCTCTACAAGCTGCTGGCAGTCATGCACTTCTGTGCCACAGGAACATTTCAGCAGAGCACTGGACTGTGGCATGCCATTCTGCAGCAAACAGCCTCCACTGCAATAGATACATCTCCCTTCCTACCACACATACATTAGTCAACAGTGCCAAGGCCAGTTTGTACAGCATTGCTTGCTTTCCCAATGTGCTTGGGCACTAGACTGTACACATATATTGCTATGGTCCCAACCTCGGCAAGTAAGCAGGTGTCCGGGACCTGCAAACAGCAGCACTCCCCCAATGTGTATACCATGTCTGATGCTACTCTGTGCATCAAACACTGCTGTGTTCGCTTTCCAGTATCAACACAAGTCTCCATGGTATCTGGTCTTTCCATCTAATGCCATTGCATCTAATGCCATTCCATTTAAATGTTTCCATCTAAAAGATTTTCATCGAAGACGCATTTTTTGGGGGTAAAGGGATACTTTATGTTTAGGTGCATTATAAAGGGTAAAAAACAGGGGTTGAGGGCGACCCCCACCCCAAAAAAAGAAAACAAATGCATTAGATGCACATTTTTTAGATGGAAAAAATTCAATGGAATGGCATTAGATGCAATGGCATTAGATGGAAAGACCATAAACCGTCTCCATGATTCTGAAGAACATGATTCTGCCCACATAGTTGCACGGCCAAACCTGGGCATGGATGGTTGTGAAGTGACTGTAGCTTTTATCTCCATGCTCTCCCCCTCCACCACCACCCTCACATCCTCACATTGGTGTCATTCTCTCTCTCTCCATCCTCCTGCCTGATGTAAAATAATGGCAGCCATGTCAAGTCCATTCTCAGAGATGAATGGCGGGAGGGGCCAGAAAGCACTCACAGTCAATGCAAGCACAATGCACATGATTAAGACTTCATGGCTATGCATGGAGTCACCATGGGCATACAGCAGTGAACCCTATAGCAGCCGCCGGATACTCCCTCTTGCAATGCCACCTTCAGCCCATCCATGAACCCAGCAATCAGTATGAAGAGAACAATAACCAGGCATGTGTTTGGACCCATGCACTCATGTAGCAGGCATGTGGGCTCCTGAAGTCTAGGTTCTGGTGCCGGCAACATACACGCAGTGCACTGCAGTTCAGCTCTAAGAATGCTGGTAAGATTGTCATCCTGTGTGGCATTTTGTCCCCTGTTTGTTACCAATATGTTGTATTCTGGCACCTGTAGTCCAGCATATTTACTTGAAAAGCAAAGCATGTATCAGAATGCACAGAAAAGCACAATTTTCACAACAGCATTAAAATACTTGACATCTCAGATCACCTTCACCCCATAAAACTGGTTTGATTATACAGAACAAGACTAAGGAAAACTGATACATTTAATTAATGTGCTTACACATTACATCGCCCTTTAGCATTATGGAACATACACCTGGAAACATGTCGAGCACAACACACACTTGCCTAAGGTCATAGGGAGCACCCGTATCCATCCCAGAAATGTGTATGATGAACATGTTTTTTTCATTTTCGTTACAACTATGGGTCTACAAGCCCCACCATGCAACACGCTGTTCGATCAATAGCCAGTACCGGATATAGTGCATCCAAATGGCTTAGGGTCAAAAAGCTTCAGCTTTGGATATTAGCTGGAAGCTTATGAGAAACAAAGCTACTTCACAGCGCAGAGCCTCAGATACTCTGTTCTGCTCTGTTCCTTCAAGACATTTTTGCAAACAAGTAAAATAAACACTAAGAAGGGGGGGATTCAGTCTGGTGGTATTTTATCTGTGTTTTTAGGTTTCAACTGAAAACCAGAAAGCCTGTGAATATTCTTGAGATACATTTGTATCCAATGGATTTAAATGGGAAATCATTTACATAATTAGTGGTTATCCTAAAAACCGGGCAGATGGAATGACCTCTGTGTTTAAAGATTGGGTGCACTAAAAATGCACTAAAACTACCATGGGTCTCCTGCCTGCATCAGGGAATGGAACTGTCAACTCCGAGTTCCTGCCCTTCCTTTCAAAGAGTTCACAAGTGCATGCTCTCTATTTCTAGACCCTCTGGCTGTCTCTTTAGTTGGCTGCCTGCACAGCCAGGGTGAGATGCTTGCAGAGAGAAGACATTTGCCTCCTGGCCCCCTTGCACTCCTCTAAGGCAGGTACTGGAGTGACCGTACAGTATCAGTACCCTATCTTTGCTTTCTGGCTGAATCCTGAGTCGGTGATGTGAGTTGGGGTAATGGGTTTCACAGAGAGCTAAACCTCTTTTGCCCACTACTAAAGAAAATACAATTCTCGTTGCTGTTTTTCAGATATTTCAGTCAGTTTCACACCCTCCTAATACGAATGTATCAATATGCAGCACTTTCGCATTCCTATGCGGATATCTCCCAATTATCAAATGTGGCTGCAATAACTGTCCACTTCTGGCAGGACTGCAGCCCCTTCCCAGGGATAGAGCGCCACACCCTCAGGACAAGCGGAACCTCGATTAGAAGAAATTGGAGAAGATGGCGTTTGCGATGGGCTTCAAGGGTGTCATCAAGATTGGCTCACAGAGAGCACCTGTTGACGCGGGAAGTGAAAGGCGAATCATAGGGATAGTCTTTGTGAAAGTGCCAGGCCATGTTGCTAATGTTGTGTGGCACCAGCAGGGCCACAGGCTGCTATCCTGGCTCTAACCAATCCCCAAGAGTGAGCCGCTGACTGTTGGCTCTTTGTCTGTCACAGAGCTAAGAGCAACCCACAGCGTGATCAAGAAATATTACTCCTATGGGAAAACCCTTCTGGTTTGGGGTGCATAAAAGGCTGGTTTTCGGATTAGATTGTTGCCCTGCAACACGGTTGTTGCTGTGCTGGTACTAGTACTACTGCCCCTGTCAGTCTGATAGCGCTAATCTTCTCTCTCTAGGTTTGGAGCACACCTCAAGATTCACAGCGGCTCCTACTCATTGCGAAGGTATTCACTTTTATATGTGAAACTATGCGGTTTCATGTTGAAAGCCTGTAGTAATGTTTACTTAAGTTTAGCTTCATGCACTCCTTCAGGGAGAGTCTGGTGCTTTTAAAATGACATCTACCTCCCGAATTGGGATGGTACTGCATATTTACTGCGTGGGTTATATAGACAGCGTTTCATAGGGTAAATATGGCTTATTTACCCCCTGCAGTACACACAAAGTAGCCATATGACAGATACCCTCTTTCATCCCATCTCGTAATTCGGCTGTATTTTCAAAACAAGTAGAGTTGAAAATACCACAGCTTTTGCCTCTTACCACCTTCCACCTACTGAAAGAATTAATCCGTATGTCGCAAACCTGGATGATATATGATATTTTATTTATATCGCGCCCATACACAAGTGTTTCAGAGCGCGATGAGAATTCCGCCTCCCAGTTGCTAGCATGTGTCCTCAGGGCCGACCAATTCAATGCATTCCAGCCATCTAACAGACCGATAACAATTAGGTTTGCTTCCAAAAAATGTAAACATCATATTTATTCCAGTAGTGCTGATTGGACTGTTCCATCAGTGCAAAACCATTTTCACAGCGCCTACAGGTAATTTATCTCACAATGATCCACTATATAAATCGAACTGAAAATATGGATTATTTACAATATGCAGTACTTTATATGTACCCATGCAGTAGATGTCTGGGAACACCAATCAGGAAGAAATCGCCTCGTCCCAGCAACACCAGGGACAAAATCAGAGAGACGAACCACTGATGGACTAAGCGATCAGGTGACAAGGGCATGTGACATCACTTCTAAACGCCCTAGGGGTGTACAGCCAGGGACGTCCCAGTTAAGGGTGGAACAGTGAAGTGCAAAGACCAGCCATAGACCAGCCTCTTCACCTATGAGCCTTTGCTTTTGTCTTCCTACCTACTGCACCTGTGAATACGCATAGCTTGCAAAATACTGTGTTAACTCTTCCCTCTGCAGTACTCACCTGTTATTCATTCACTCTTGCTGCTCTTCCTACTCATCTCTCCCTATGCTTTCTCCAATCACGTAACTTCTTCCTTTCCTATCCCTATTATAAAACTCACATCACGAAACTCCCACTACTCCATATCTCTTGCACCGCCTACTTCCAACAAGGCCGACAAGCAAACCATACCTCCCCTAATACCTATCCACTTCGCCTCTCTTCCTCTGAGCTGCAACTTCTGTACTCTTCATTACTGGATCATTACTGGATCAACTGAACATTGCACTCTGAAGTGCTCAGTTTGTATGCAACAAAACTTCCTGTATCACTGACTACTTTCACACCAGCTCTCCTTCCGTAGGCTTCTTTGCTGTCACTGGAACCTAGATTTCTCCATCTGCCACTGCCACTCTGACAGCCCTGCATGACTCCAAATTATTCTTCATTCACTCTCTTTGTCTGACTGGCGGAGGTGAAGGTGTTAGACACCTACTTTCTTCCCACCTCAACACCTCGTAAATCTCCAATTCTGCGTCCTCTCCTACCTCTTTTGAATTCACATGTCTACTATTGCTCCGCCTCAATCAGTTCACATCATCTCCATTTATCGCCCTCCTGTTCCCACTGGACAATTCTTTGATGAACCTGGGCAACTCCTTGATTCTCTTTCCACTAAACATTGCCTGAGTTTCTTAGGTGACTTTAACCTTCCCTCTCCAACCACTTCTCAGAAATCTGAACTTAAGTCTTTTCTTAGTGACCACGCTCTCCAATCTGTCCATGACCTACCTACCCACAACAGGGGTAACTCTTTGGATCTCTTATTCATCTCAACCTCTCTCCGAGCTACTAATACTACTGTCACGCCATCCCTATCTGAGCACTCCATTGTTTCCATCACCCTCTCCTTTCCACCCTGTGACCTCACCTTACCACTTGTCTCACCGATTACTAAAAGGTAATTTAAACCTTCTGTCATTCCTCCCTTTCGTTCAGACATACAGTCTCCTAACTCATACCTTATACCTCTTCCACCAATACTGCCTAAGGCTCAGCATTCTCAGCAATGGGTCACCCCATTCATACGCTGTCTCTGCACAGACATGAGTCAGCTGCTGCACAAATGGAGGCGTGCCCAATCGCATGTGGACTTGCAACTCTACCTCTCTGCCCAGAACTCTCTAAGTCCTCTTTTAAAAGACCAAAAACAGAATTCTACCTCACCCTCATTGACTCTCACTTCAACCATTCTTGCTGTAAGGGCCCCCTAAACCCCAATTCATTCCTCCTGTGCCCATGACTATCAACTTCATTCTCACAGCTAATGACCTAGCCGAATACTTTGGGAAAAAATTAAAAAATTAGAGACTGTCAATGGCCTTCCTCACAATCCCTCCTCCTACATTCTACACTCTGCCTACTCTACCATCATCCACTGTATCTATCTCCCACTTTAGTCGCACTAATACTGAAGAGGCCCTATCTCTATGGATGAAGACTAACCCCTCTTGTACCCCCTCAGACCCTCTTGCTCCTCAGCTAGTCAAGCCTATTACCCCTTTAGTGGCCTCTCACTTTGCTGAATTCTTCAACCTGTCCTTCAACTTTGCTTGCTTCCCCTCTATTTTCAAAAAGGCCATGGTCTTCCCTCCTCTCAAAAAGCAATAGGCTGGCCCAAGCCTACAGGCTAACCTTTGACCTGTCTCTCTACTTCTGCACTAGTCTAAAGTACTCAAAAGGGTTGTGTTCAATGATCTTGAACATTTCTTAGACATCCACAACCTCTGAGAGCCCCTGCAAGCAGGTTTCTGCTCCTGTCACTCAATGGAAACTGCTCTCACGAATGTCTCCAACTTGATCACCTCTGCTAAGCACTCCAACCTATCCTCTTTACTAATTCTCCTATCCTCTTTACTAATTCTCCTTGACCCATTCATTGCCTTTGGCACTGTCAATCACTCATCTCCTAATACTCTCTCTTTTCTTGGAATTTGCGATCAAGCTCTTGCCTGGATTGAATCCTACATGGCACCTTGCCAATTCTCTGTCGCCTGGAACAACAATACCTCCCAACTCACTCCTCTAACTGTTGGTGTTCCACAAGGCTATGTGTTGGTGCCCTCCTCTTTACACTCTACATCGCTGGTCTTGGGGCACTAACCTCATCCTTTGGGTTCTCATACCAACTCTTCACATACAACACCCAAATATTCTTCTCTTTTCCTGAACTTTCCTCTGATATCTCTATCAAGATTTCATACTGTCTCTCTGCAATTGAATATTGGATGGCCTCACACTCTCTGATGTTAAACTCTACCAAAACAGAGGTGCTTTTCTTTCTTTGCCAAATACGCTCTCTCATCTCTACCTCTTCCTGTTCAGTTCTCCCACCTGACACTCCCCCCTACTCTACTTCAGCTAGAAACCTCTGCATCATCTATGACCCTTCTCACACATTCTCTACTTTCATCTCCAAAACTGCAACAGTGGCTCGCTTCAACCTCCTAAATATTCGGAAAGTCAGGCACCGCCTTCCTTTCAACATGCCAAGCATCTCTTTACGACTCTTGTCTTCTCTAAACTGGAATACTGTGCCAGCATCCCCTTTGGTCTTCCCAACCATGCCTTCTGTCCCCTCAACAACATCATTAACTTCACTACCAGGACTCTATTTGAACTCTGCCACTTCATACCTACTTCCTCATACTGTCACCATGCTGGATGGCTGATAAATTTCTTCTCATGGTTCACAAATCTATCTACATTAAGGCACCACATTATCTATCCTCCTCTATTCAACTCTACAAGCCATCTCGTAATATCTGCTCTGCCTCCTCGACTGCCCTTATGACTTACAACATGGCCCCAGGTGGGAAATATCAAATAAAATGCTCAAAGCTTTTAACTCTTTTCCTCCAGAGTTCAAGTTTGCCTGTTTAGGAAACATTGCAAAACTAATTTCTTCCAATCAGCCTTTCTTAAATTGTATTTTGCCTAAAGGGCTGTCGAAACCCAGTGAGCAATTGAAGCCCAGGAGATAAGCCCCTGGAGCACTTTTGCAGTCAGCAGACTTTTCTCTTTATAAGACTTGGCACACTGTTTTTTTTAAAAAAAAACATTCAATTGCCATGAATCGTTTCCCTAGAAAAAAACTTTGAATATAGTACCGAAAAATATCCCCTCTCTCTAGATGTATGCTTCGGTACAATACTGTGTTGCTCTTTTAGAAAGCAACTGGGGGAAGGATTTTGCTCTTTCTGCATGGACGGGACTCAAAGAGCAGCATCTTGGATATTGCTACTCATAATATCTGTTGAGAGAGTCATACCAGCCATTAATATACATCAGTGACAGAGCTGACACTGGTTTGATATCACATTGCTGTGGCTGCGTAACTGTGGGCTCTTGGCAGCAGTCACCATGCCCAAACCAGGCATGTCTTATATTTACAGACTTACATGCCACCGGATTGACCGAGGCATACAATTATTAGATTTGCAGACAGAGGTGCAGAAGATCAAAAAGATACCTCTGCCTGCAGGAATTTTGTTTTCCAGCAACAGTGAGGAATGCACATGTGGCCTTTGAAGTTGCAGTGTGCCACTGCAGGGCTGGAACTGGGGGCACATGTTTGCATTGTACATTTTGCATGGATCCTTAATGAAAGGGGGGTCTGATTAGCAAACATCACTTTCAGAAACAGAATGACCTGCTTCTTTCATGTAATAAAAAGTAAATAATTCATAAGGTTTTGGCTATTAGAGCCTCACCAGATGGCATTAGGTCACATACTAGCCTAATCCAGCCATTCAGTAACGCAAACGTCAGACACAAAAGCTTTGCTCAACAGCCAATCGGGCTAGCCCTTAAAATAACAAAATACTCAGAACCACTCTCACAGTTTGTTATTGGCCTGTCTAGGTCAAGGGACCAGTATAAACTAGCCATATGCTCATCTCACTCCTAAAACGTGGTTGTTATACAAGGGACCATTACAGAGGGTGCTGAATAAGGCTCTGAGTGAGCTCAGGTTTGCACAGTGACCATTTTAAACCCGTCACATGGTTTTGTGAAACAAAGTAATGACGTAAAACAAAATGGCAAAGAGTAGGATTTAAGAAAATACATTGGTATCTCAATGGTTTCCATAAGAGTAAACTGGGCTCCTAATGAAGTAAAATTGGCTACATCCTTTGTGAAGCCAAAACTAAATTACAGATGCCACCAGCCCATCGCACAACACGTGTAGGGCTATATAATCTACCCAGAGACACGTTGTGGTGCTTAAAAAGCACTCCTTATCTGAGAGACACATGGGCTTCCAAAGGACTAGCTGGTAAAAAGGGTTGTAGACGCAGGGGGACTTCAGAAGAGGCTCCTCTAACCACAAAAATAAGTCATAGATCCTAGGGAAGGGAAAATTAAGCATAGTGTTTAGGGATCCCATTAAACGAGACAGCAGAATCTTCAAAAATTGAATTCTGCCCTTACTCTGTTCTTGATATTGGCAGGCTTGGAATCCTTAGACCTGGGTGGAAAAATTCTGAGGGTAAGGCTGCTGTTGTGTGTGGGCAATAAATAAAGGTGCTGTGTTGCTGAAGATGGGTTTCAACCAATAGCTAGCTCAAAAATGGAGAGAATGATCACGCTCAATGCCAAGACAGCTAGGGGTGCCACCAGAAGCCCATCTCAAGCCTAGGCTATAGTGCTGCTCCTCATTTACAGATTCTTAGGCGGTCATTCCGACCCTGGCAGTAAGGGGTTAACAGCACCGGTAAAGGTCCCGGAGCTGTCAACCCCTTACCGCCTCATTACGAGTTCTGCTCGCGGGGCCCGCTAAGGACGCCTGGTCTTTCCAGGCGGCATTCGCGGATTCTGCGAGCAGCCCAGCATGCTAACAACGGGCCCATTATTAATGGGCCCGTTGTCAGCATGCTCCCCATTCCCATTGAGCCCTATGGGGGCTCGAATGGGAATGGGGATGTTCAGGGTCTGGGTTCCTTCAATGAGGAATTACCGGGTCCCCCAAGGTCGGAATGGCCTGGTAATTCCTCATTCAAGGAATCCAGACCCAGTACCAGGTAAGGGGGTAGCCATGCCGCTAATAGCGGCATGGTTACCTCCTATATCGTAATGACCCCTTAGTGGTAATCCCCGATTATAGCCCTGGTATGGGATGGACCATACCATTAAAATGTCTGTGGACGTCTGCTCGAATGCTCGGCTATGCTTCCGCCACCCAAGCTGGTGCCAAGTTGTGCAGATCAGAGAAGTGACTGTCTGCCGTTATGTGTCTGTCTGGGGGTCCCACAGTGCCTTCAGGGACTCCAGTGGTAGAAATCATGTAGCTGGACTCCAAACTTGCTTATTCAACACACAAGTTGAATTTCCTAATGCTGGGGCTCTACCAACAAACAAGAATGTCAGCGGTTTAGATTGCCGATCCTTGAATGTGCATTGTTGCATGTATTGGCTGGCATGGCTGAGGCATGGAGTGAGATGGCGGGGCAGTCGTCCTGCTGCAGAAGGTTGTATACTAATTGACCTTTTCACAATTGACCCCGGGAGAACTGACCGCAGGAGAATTGACCAAATTTAGAAGGTCAATTAGGACATATATGCGGGGGAGAAACCACCCACAACCCCCCACCCAATCCAAAAATCCCTACAACCCCCACCCAATCCCCTTATATTATTTATAATCCAAAACCAACCCAATACATATATAAAATAACTAAAATAATATAAAGGTCAATTGTGCAGAAGGTCAATTAGGACCACTATAATTAGGTCAATTGTGCAAAAGGTCAATTGTAAAAGGTCAATTTGGGCAATACCCTGCAGAAGCCCGCCTGAATGCAGGCAAGTTTGCCACCTCTGCAGCATAGGTCAGCGAATCCTGTGGGCGGTTGGAGGCCCTGGTGTTCATGGAAGGTTCCCTGGAGCACTGCTAGCTGGTTCTACATGTCGGCTCATCTAACCACGGATTCTTCTGCTACCTTGAGTAGGTAGATTCAGACATGCGTTGGGAAGGCCTTGTCCCAAGGTCAGGCCGAGCTCCTTAACTTAGTGTCAAGGATTATGGTGATGCCCCTGGCTGAAGTCAAGAGGATCTCCCTGGATGGCATTTGTCGGGTAAGTCAATGTTGTTTTCTCTCACTGAAGGAAGTGAAGCTGCAGCAGAGTTTTGCTCAGGTTTTCTCAGCTCTCTAGTAACCTTAATTTTACTATGCTGTGCTTTTGTGAAATCATTTCATGTTTTGCTTCTGGATGCTGATATCTTAGCATATGGAATCTGCCAAACCTCTGCCATAAAAGCCAATGTTTGGGATGAGGAAGAGGGGTCAGAGTGGTAATGCTCAGCTGAGCTACCAGTAATCTGAATATTAGTTGGGGTCCCATTCTTCCTCTCAAAACCCTTCCATCCCTTTCCGGTCCTGTAAACAAACCTTGGTGTAGCACTTTGTGTAGAGCATGCGCATTTATAGAACCAGCCAGCTGGTGAACTCCAGCTAATGGGAATAATAATATTCATAAAAATAAAACTTTGTTTTCACTTGGCAGGGTCCTTGTCTGCTGGATGCAGATGCAAGTCAATGAAAGTAAAGGATGGTGACGAAGCAGGTTAGGAAGCAGAATACAGGTGGTCCCCGCTAAGGGCATCGTTGACACAGAGCCAGAGCCCTACCATTACTACGAGTGTTCCTCTGAGGGGCTCCTCCAAATTAAATGAATACACTCTGTACGACAGTAATGGATGCTGATTTACTGAAATGCTGCCAAAAATATTTCATGAAATCTGCATGCATTATTTAAAAACATTTATCTATCTACTATTCCCACCCCCATCTTGAGGATAGCAATGGATTCTGTACAATAGTGGATCCCACTGCTACAGATTTTTCTTTTTTTACAATTTGTGGAAGGTTCATTAATAATGTAAATGATGTCCTGAAATCCAGGGTCGCAGGGTTGGCACTGCTTTCAGCAGCTCCAGTGCTCCACCCAATATCCAAATGTTTCACAAAAATATTTTTACAGTAAACTTAACTTTCACCCCATTTTGTTCTGAATGCATTGTGTTCAAAATGTATGTGTCCCATTATTATTTAGTTCATAGAGGGAGTGTAATATTTATTGTTCTCTTTGCTTTTCAGGAATAGCCCGTCTTCAGGAGGTAAAGATCTAGAACAGATAAATGTACATAATTTCACTATATTATATCGTACAATATAATAACAGACTTTCAAATCAATATAACATGTCTCTCCAGAAATAGAAATCCTGTTTGAGGCATTAGGATGATTGAGTTTATTTGTTAGTCCACCATCGCTGTTATTTATATTTTTCAATCACTTGGTATTTCCACAATTTCCATTAAGAAAACTAGCGTGACAGCCTTTCCTGTAATTTGTCCCTCATAGTATATGCTGCACAAACATCTTATGGAATACATAATATTTATACTGTTGTATGTTGTACATTGTTTCAATGTCATGTCCTCTCCTGTTTTGGGGTGATAATCAACATTGCCTTTTGTAATATTGACACAGGTGTCCTATTCTAGGCAAATGTAATTGACTAATTTGGCAGATTGCAGCACTGATAATGCACTGGGGTGATCTTTATTGGTATTAGTTAACACATTTTTTCAATTCCAAGATGAATTAATATGCAAATATCTGAATATTTTCAAAAGGAGTTGTCATGATTGAAAACTGACAATGTTCTCTAACGATGTGTTGAATTTTTTGTTACTTTGTACTGAATATTTCATAACATAGATTAATTGAGCTGATGACCCAGCCTCTTCTGGTTTTTACAGATCGTTTCTGTGCATACCATCCACCTTATTTTGGATCTTTGCAATTTCTCCAATCAGTAACCACAAGCCAAAAACGTGTTAATCATATTTCCTCTTTGATACTTTTACTCCACTTCACTGCTCGTTATTCTATTGATATGAAGTAATCGGCTATCAATTAGACTATCCATTGTAAGAGATGGATGAAAACTATGGTAATGCAACAAGTTATTACAATCTGGGTTTAGTGTATAGGAATGTTATGAATTGTCCTTCTTTGATATCAATATCAACACCAATATCTTTGCATTTGTTGATCTTATCAAAAAAGGACAATTGTCCTATTCGCGTCCCAGTCCAGATCCCACATATGTCATTGATATAACAATGTCAGTCTTTGAAAGATATGTCTGCCAGAGATCATCTTGAAATACAACATCTAAATCTGTTTCAAATTTGTACATGCAGATATCCACGCAGGATGAAGCCACGGAAAACCCCAATAAAGTACATGATTGTTAGTAAAAACAAAAATGTTTAAAACAAAAAAGTAGTCAACACCACTTCTCATACAGCCAATAAAAACTCTTACTGTCTCTTGCTTCTCCAGCAGTGAGTGCCAACCACTTTACAGCTTCAAGCCCTCAGCATTAATTTGCAAATGAGGTGAGAAAGAGGGCATCAGAAATGTCCACTTTGTCACCTCCTTTGGGTGTTCCCATGCAGGAATATTTCTCCTGCAGCAATGGGAAGTGATTTTGCTTCTCTTAAATAGAGACAATAAAAAGTCCAACATTTGCTTCAGACAAGCTACAGTTTTTACATTCCTCTTATGGTTGGAGGTAAAAATTGAGGGTATATTCCACCTTCATATCAGGTGGTAGTTACCCCATGGCATTATCTTGGAATACCACCATTGATAAATAGCCCCAACCCTGTAATGTGGAGCGCAGTATAACTGTCAGATTTGCAAATGCCACCTGTTTTTACCGTTATTGCCATATTTGTAACAATGTCCTTAGTAATCAGTGCACTACCAAAAATTCATTTTCGAAGGGAGCACCAACAAGGTAAAGGAGTACAGAGTCCCTTTAGTGTGATATACTACACTTAATATGAAAATAAAGTTTAAAGTGATGCACAAGGAAAGGGGAGGAGCTTTATTTCGCGGTAACACATTACATCATTGTGAATCCTTCAACATTTTTTTCACGTCCTAGGTTTAGTTTCTCATCATTCAATTCATTGCTTGAACTGTCAAACACAAATCTCTTCCTTGTCCTATTCAGTAGAGCATAAGGTCTCTGCATTGATGCGTTTACAGTATTTGCATTGGTGCCCCTCCAAAAAATCAGCGGTAAAACGAGTCAGCCCATTTTTATTTATGTCTCATCAAGTCCCAAAGAAAATGCCTACATGTTTGCCACTTTCAGTCCACTCATTATAGCAATAATTATATACATACATGTAGACGAAATAGTGTGCAATAGAAGCCTAAATGGTAGCATGCACAATTCAGTGAATAAGAACACAGGTCCTCCTCAGAGCCTCTAACTTGTTCATACCCCAAGACCAGGGGTGGACTGGCCTATAGAGAACTTTGGAGATTTCCCGGTAGGCCTCTTCACCCTGGGCCTCTTTTGTGTGATATTTCCACATTTTCTCATAGAAAAAAGGGTTGGACTTGCTGAAAAATTGTAATTTGGGGCCACTTTGAAAATGATTTCCAGGGCCTTTTTTGGTTCCAGGTCCACCCCTGCCCAAGA
Organism: Ambystoma mexicanum; assembly: GCF_040938575.1. NCBI lineage: Eukaryota > Metazoa > Chordata > Amphibia > Caudata > Ambystomatidae > Ambystoma > Ambystoma mexicanum. The sequence continues at coordinate 274,320,500 of NC_090932.1, read as the reverse complement.
CTCGTTGAACATTTTGAGAATACAAGTAGTGCGTTGAGTGCTCTAAAAAAAACAAAGGTTTTGTTATGATGAAGAGTTGACCCAAATGGAACTACATCACCAGTAAAACTACAGCTTTCACAAGATTTCTTGTTGGTTTTTTTTAATGACATGAAATGTTACTACTCAATGCCCACAACTCATAATAATCCCAGACACAAATGATTAAGCATTTTAAACTGAAGAGGGTCTAGGCACGTATCCTCAGAAGGGCACTTAATGTTAGCTAGGTGACATTAGCACAACATATTTGGTAACATTTTTGTAAATGCCTGGTGTCAGAGGCACCTATCACACTAAACCTACAAACTTTGTAAAAAACGGCTCGCTAGGCCTCGTTACAAGGTTGCCTGTATCCTGGCGGCATTACCGCCAAGATACCGCCAACGGGTAACAACGTTACCGGCACTTGGTCTGGCAAGATTACTGCCAGTTTATGAGTGCTGGTAAGATTGGTAAATCCCCATTTCATGGAGTCCCTTAGGACTCCATGGGGGATTTGCTGGTATTACTGACACTGATAATACCGGTGCTGGTAATACTGAATATTTTTGCCAGTAGGCTGGCGGAATTACCTCCAGATATTAGATGGAGGTAATTCCGGCCACCCCACTGGCAAACTTGAACATTGCCAGTGCAAATAGGTAAACACTGGCACGTTAATGCTGCATTGGCAAAGTCGTAATGAGAGCATCTGAAATACAATTACAATGGGCCTCATTACGACCCAGGCGTTGGACCATGGTGCTAATAGCACCATGGTCCATGCTGGTAACTTACCGACTCCGCCATGGCGGAATGGGGAATTACCACCCCATTCCGAGGTTGGCGGGGCGGTAATTCCCCATGCCGCCATGGCCCTTCCCCATTCCCATATTTGCCCCATAGGGCTCAATGGGAATGGGGAAGGCGCTAATTACGGCACCGTAAATTACGGTGCCGTAATTAGCTCCTAGGTCCCTTTGCGGGTTGGTTTTCGCAAAGGGACCTCGTAATCAGGCGTTAAGGGTTTAACGGCGCCGACACCTTTTACGGCACCGTTAACGCCTGGGTTGTAATGAGGCCCAATTTGTTTTAAATGTTTCATGTACAAATAGGCTGCAATACTTACATTAATGATTGTATTCCCTTATTAAGGTTAGTGTGAGCAAAGATTGCCTTACTTTTACAATCATCTACAACATCCCAGCTGAGGGTTTCAAAGGTGTATGAGGGCCTGCAGTCATTGTATTACTTTTGACAATAATAGACTTAAGGCACAATTCATAGATAACAATGTTCTGTTTCTTTCAATTATACAATAGATGCTCCGTTTTGAAAAAAGGAAAGTGCTCAGTGACACGCCTCATACTCCAATGAGTAACGCCATCACTATCCCTTCCTCCTCCAGAATCATAGGTGGTCCTCTGCAAAGTGCCTTCAGAATGTGTGGGTGTGTTCTATTTGTGCTGGGAAGACACCCACACAAGCTTTGTAGAGGACCAGCTATGGTTCTGGAGATGGAAGTGATAGTGCCGGCATTGCTGATTGGAGGATGAGGTTTGTCACTGAGCACTTTCCTTTTTTCAAAATGATGCTTTCTGGGTCTATTATGACCGAGTTTTGAGGAAAGCTCTTCAGTCAACTCAGCGTAGAGCCTGGCCGTGAGTCGCGCAGATGTGCTAATGGGTGCAAGCGGGTGGATGGATCTGCGGGCAGTGGCGCCTTCTCTTACCTGTAAAAGGCTGGCGGCTTCCAGGAGCCTCTGCACGTTCTGCTTGGTGATCAGCACTTTGCACGTGTAGGTGTAGTCCAGGAGCATCTGCATGGTCTCGGAATCGACGCCTTTGATCAAGACCTTTTCTTCATACTTCTCTTTCAAATCGTTACAAAACATGGCCCTGCAAAGAGTAGATAAGGTGCATCGTGTGAGGCCAAATGAAAGAAGTGCTGCACTGTTTCCTTTCTAGCGGCACTAAATGTTGTTCACTAGCGCCAGCATCAGCTCAGCAATTCTCAGGTGCCCACTTGCTCTGCCCAGGCTTCAGAGGCACTCACTGATAAGCACGTCATCCATGTCACTGTCGTTGGAATTAGGGAGTTCCCCAAACATGCAAACACCCTGCAGAGTCACTGTGTCAAGGAATGCACAATGTCTCTGTGCATTCACCCATGCACACAGCAAAATAATCCCTTGTCCCAGAGTAGCACACATGTGTCTCCCCACTCCCACTAACTTTCCTAATGACTGCTGTGTCAATTGCAGGTGTTATGTATGACTCCAAAGTTTTACTGTGCGTTTATGCTTGGAGTCTCACAGGTTTGTTAAGACCAGTGACACTCGTGAACAGTCCGCAGCTGAGTGACAATGTCGGAGGTAGGCAGCTTTTAAGCAGCATTACTTCCTGTTCCCCTTCCACCTCTCAGAATCGGAATTCGGATTTGCTGAGCAGTCATGGTGAGGCATGACTTGCATACCTCAATGGTAACTGTTGTTCCGGAGGCTTCGAGCAAGAGGAAGCTGCAGCTCATGGGCTAGGGAACTGGTGATTATGGCAAGAGGTACCTGGAGGTTCTGCCTAGGCCTGTTGGAGATGATGGCAGGGGATAGGTAGAGGTTATGACCAATGGCAGGGTAGGTAGCTTCACGTTCATAGGATCATAGCGAGTACCAGACGTTTGCTATGAGCCGTGCTTCAACCATATTGCAGTCACAGTGTTTCAGTGATGTGGGAATGGAAATTGATGTAACCATGAAAGAGGGACAAGTCCACATTACCCGGGAAGTTGGAAGCAGAGACAGGACTGGACACAGACACAGGTATGAATGCAATGAGCAGAACAAGGCACATTTATTAACAGAGATTGTAAATTGCAGGAATGCAAAACGGAGTAGTAATGTTTCTGCCTAATCTCAGCATGGGTACAGTGTTTGGAAGAGAGATCACACTCAGGACTTGGCATTTTGCAATTTTGAATCCCCAGGAAGGGCTGACTCACCCCTTTACCCTTGCAAGGTCTTTGCACTGAGTACCATTACATTGGCTGATGATAACTGTCTGTTACAGCATGTATAAGAGAGCGAACTTCAGCGTGAAGTGAAATATAAGAACACTTATTATTATGAGTTCCACGGTCATGTTCTGTGCTGAAGCACTGATCAATTAAATACTTCTCGCTTAGCCGTATAGAAAGGCCAAGGCGGCATGAACTCTTTGGCTCACAACATGAAATCCCCCTTTCTGTTGATGTGTGGATGCTTTTTCCTGAAGGAGTCTTTCTGGAGTGTGCGTTATTGCTGTAATGTTCTGGGGGTCGAGAGATAATTAAGGCAGAGGGGCCCTCTTTTTTGTTTAAGGAGGGCCTGACTCGTGAGGGTGGATTACATTGGAAAGAACAGACGAGAGTCAGCAGCTACCCCTATTCAGAGACGCATTTGGAAATAGGTGCGAATTGCAACTGAAAGCTAGGTTTAGCAAATACTAGCTTAATAAACGAGGTCACGGAATTTGGCAAAATAAATTCAAAATTCAAAGTTTAATATATAGACAGACATCTAAAAACTGCAGGCCTATAACTAACCACAAGGCCTTAAAAGATATACATTGGCCCGTAAGGGCAACAAAACACAATGGAACGTTTTAATTACATATTGTAGTGAGGGTTAGAAACAAAACAGTTTGTGCAAATTCATGTACCACTTAATAATAGTAGTACGCCATTTTTGTCGACAAATTGAATAATTGGTGTTTCTGGTTCGGAATAGGATTGACCCTCAGGAGGTGCTGTGTAGTAGTGAATTTTCTAGAGGGACCGAACTGTCATCAGGACGATGTTGATGGAGGAACAGGTAGTGCGAAGTACCTGTAGAGATAGATGACATGAAGTGTGTCAAGGGGTAAGTGACCAACGGGGGGGATTATATTTAAAAGCTGCAGGTATGTAACCTACCTTGTTATGTCGTCATGTGAACTTGAATGAATAGTTGGCAGCCGTGATTGGTGCTGTCAGGAATTGTGTTGGCTCCTACAGTATGCGAGATCTAGGAGAGTGGCACATAGTTACCTTGCTGTCTGATATGAATATATCATATTGAAGTTGAGCAAAAAAGAAAGGGTACCTGGAAAGGCTAATGACCAGGATAAAGAAGAAGGCCGACTGGTGATGCCAGCGATGGAATGAATCGCTGCGTAATGATTATGGTAACAGGTTGATCTGAGGAATGAAAGTGGCTAAACGTCTCTGGTGAATGGAGGGACACAGCCGTGCAAGTAGTCTTCGTCAGGTGAACTGGGAGACAAAGCTTGGGACGTGTTGACATGTATGAGTTATGGCTAGTGTGTGGTATCTTCACGGAAAAGTTTTGGGTGAGGAACCAGTGATATTAATTCACGTTATTGCTCGAAGTTATAGTGCAAAATTACCTCAGTAGTTTTCAGGTAGAGGCTTTGTGATTGCCGTCATCTAATTTGGCCGGCAATGGTAAAAATGCGCCTAATGGCGGTGCATGTGCATTCGAACTCCGTGCATTCCTTAAAATGGATAATCGATCGGTTTAAGAGTGGTAGCGGTGCCGGCGCATGCCGTAATTAAAAGATGGTGCGGCAGAATCATGGGGCGGACTATACAGCTTACCTTGTAACGTGAATTGAAGAGCTGTGCCTGTGTCGGCTGCACGATAGTGGAAATACTATGCGCATGCGTGCCGCGTAGCTTGTGTATTCAACACAAGCATTCTTTGAATAAAGCTTTATTGTTACATCAGCCGGCAAAACACGGCAGACGACAGAGCAGGATTAGTGTCCTGTTATCTTATTAAGGCAGAGAAATTACGAGTAGCATTGGGAACCATGTTATACATGCAGCGCTAAGCTGAGTTAAGGAATGTTTATAAGATCGACTATTTAGCAGTTCAATATCCGAGGTTTATAGCACAGTCATGCAAAGTATGTAATAATAAAGTATAATGCTATTCCAAGATACAATGTTTTAACGTACTTAACCATAACCAGCGACCCCGAGACCAAGGTAAGTAGTCTCCTGACCCCTACCTCCCAAAAGCCCAATTTAATAAAAAATATGGCGCTTACAAGCACCATTGCGCACTCGGCGCGTGTTGTGTCCCCCTGTGCCCGCCCACTTCCTGGTTGTTCCTCTGCCTGCCTCCCCAGTCCCGATTGGACCATTTAAAAAAAAAAAAAAGGAAAACAGAGGCCGCAGCGAGGCTCGGCACCAGCTGCTTTCCACCATAACCAGCGACCCCGAGACCAAGGTAAGAAGTCTCCTGACCCCTACCTCCCAAAAGCCTAATTTAATAAAAAATATGGCGCTTACAAGCACCATTGCGCACTCGGCGCGTGTTGTGTCCACCTGTGCCTGCCCGCCCGCTTCCTGGTTGTCCCTCTGCCCACCCCCCAACCCGCCCACTGCATCCGGATTGGTCCACATTCCATACATCAAGGACATCCCAGGGCAGCCCTCTGCCCGGCAGCCCCTGTGGCTAAGGGCCCCAAGGCCAAGGGCGGCTCCAACATTGGCGGCTCCAAGATGTGTCTGCAGGTGTCTGCAGGGGAAGCCAAGGAAGTCAGCAACTAACAGACACCAACAAAACCGTGAGTGTGGTATGGGTGGGGAGTAGAGCAATCACTCTACTCTAGCAAGCCCATGCCACTCTATCTTACCTCCAAATAACATAGACTGCCATAATATTAGCATGTCCACACTTAGATAGAATTGTGAACATTAGCATGTCCACACCTAGATAGAATTGTGAATATTAGCATGTCCACACTTAGATAGAATTACGAATATTAGCTTGCGTCGCATCTGGATGGGATTTTGAATGTTAGCATGCCCACACTTAGATAGAATTGTGAATATTAGCATGTCCACACCTAGATAGAATTGTGAATATTAGCATGTCCACACTTAGATAGAATTGTGAATATTAGCACATCCACACTTAGATAGAATTGTAAATATTAGCATGTCCACACCTAAATAGAATTGTGAATATTAGCACGTCCACACCTAGATAGAATTACGAATATTAGCTTGCGTCGCATCTGGATGGGATTTTGAATGTTAGCATGCCCACACTTAGATAGAATTGTGAATATTAGCATGTCCACACCTAGATAGAATTATGAATATTAGCCTTGCGTTGCATCTAGATGGGATTCTGAATGTTAGCATGCCCACCCTTAGATAGAATTGTGAATATTAGCACATACACACCTGGATGGAATTGTGAATATTAGCATGTCCACACCTAGATAGAATTGTGAGTATTGGCACGTCCACACTTAGATAGAATTGTGAATATTAGCATGTCCACACCTAAATAGAATTGTGAATATTAGCACGTCCACACCTAGATAGAATTATGAATATTAGCCTTGCGTTGCATCTAGATGGGATTCTGAATGTTAGCATGCCCACCCTTAGATAGAATTGTGAATATTAGCACATACACACCTGGATGGAATTGTGAATATTAGCATGTCCACACCTAGATAGAATTGTGAGTATTGGCACGTCCACACCTAGTTGGAATTGTGAATGTTAGCCTGCGTCGCATCTAGATGGGACTTTGAATGTTGACATGCCCACACCTAGACAGATTTCTGAACAACGGCCTGCGCCACATCTAGATAGGATTAGGAACGCAAACAAATGCCACATTTAGACAAAACTGTGAATGTTAGCATGCTAAAGGTCAGGTAACCCACTAACCGATATAAGCTCAAACTCTGCTTACTTTTCTCACTCAAAAAACTCACACAACCATCTCTCGCACAACAAGCCGCACGCACTTCACAACACTGCAACAACACATAATCCAGAGCAACAGCACACGCGGACTGACACCGATCCAATACCCGCACCAAAGCTCAGTATCTGGTGTATACCGAGCTGAAGCTGCCAATAGAACACCACTCCTCTCACTATCCTACTCCTCTTCACCTTACGAACCCATCCCACCTTATCATTTGCAGATCCGCCAGAGCGCCTGGGGACCAATTCTGTTGGTGATGGTACGCGGTACAAATACCTTTAATATTTAACATTTAACATTTAACATTTAAATCAGGATTGCATTGAGATGCAATGTGCATCGTGGTTTAAGAGACAATAAATGTGGTGCTTTCCTAGGAACAATGATGTGGAAAGGCCATGTAGTATGCAAATAAACATGATAGTGACAGATCCTTCTTGCCAGGCATGAAAGTAAAAAAGTGTATGTATATACTGATTTATCGGAACACATAATTTTTCAAACTTAACAAAAAAGAGGTATACAGAGTCATATATACCTTGGTTTTGAAAAATGGCGATTAGTAGAAAAGAGCGAAACATATCAGCAGAGAATCATGTCTCAGCCCGACGCCACGTGAGAATCACAAAGACAAGATCACCTACGTTACCACCTACACCCCTCTAGGTAACTCAATCATGAAAACCATCCTTCGTAACTGGGATACTTTACACACAGAATCCTTTAAACCACCTAAACCTCGCTTTGCATTTAAACGCTGCAGAAATCTAAAAGACTGTTTAGTAAATACCTACATCAAACCACGTCCACCATCAAATCCTGAATCAACACTATGGAATCTATCTCGGGCCATGGGTCACCACAGATGCGAAACTTGCTCTGTCTGCTGCCTCACTAAGGATTAACAATTGACCCGAATGGCAAAACCTGGACGTTCAACACCTTCACAAATTGTAGAACCAAATGGACAGTCTATGCCATCCACTGCCCATGCAAGTTACTATACATAGGCAAAAGCAAACGGGAAATCAGAAAGCGGATCTGTGAACATTGATCATGCATTAAAAATGCAATACCCGATAAACCCATGGTGGCACCTTTCCAAGAAAAGAAACATTGCCATAACAACATCTTTTGGTTCATCCTCCAAACTGCCAACAATCCATTCAGTGGCGGAAACAGAGACTTAGTTCTTCGAAGATTAGAACAGCAGTGGATTTTCCGTCTAAACTCAGTAAAAAAAGGTCTGAATGTATCCATCGAGTGGAATCTCTTTTTTAGATAAACACCATGTGGCTTTTACACTTGCTACAGATAGCCAAGCCCCCTGTTTGAATACACTCGTTTTAGACCAATACCAGTACTGTCATTATTCCACTGACATTTTCCAATCGTTTATTGTGGAATTCACTGTGCTCTGCTTTTTTTAATAATTTCATTATGATGTCTAAATTACATTAATTTGTCAACCTGATCTAGATTTGTTAATCTGTGTATTTCGATTATGACCTATGCCATACAAGTCTTTGCCATCAAAGATTGTGCAAACGTCATTTCCTGCTATATTATACTACAAGAAAATGTTTATACTAATGGGCCTATAGAGATGTGCTGGTACAGGATGACCAGGCCTTTTCGTCATCAAAGTTCTACTAATCACCATCTTTCAAAACCAAGATATATATTGTAACTCAATATGACTCTGTATACCTCTTTTTTGTTAAGTTTGAAAAATTATATGTTCCAATCAATCAGTATATACATACACCTTTTTACTTTCATGCCTGGCACGAAGGATCTGTCACTACCATGGTTATTTGCATACTACATGGCCTTTCCACATCATAGTTCCTAGGAAAGCACCACATTTATTGTCTCCTAAACCATGATGCACATCGCATCTCAATGCAATCCTGATTTAAGTATGTTAAAACATTGCATCTTGCAATAGCATTATACTTTATTATTACATATTTTGCATGACTGTGCCATAAACCTTGGATATTGAACTGCTAAATAGTCGATTTTATAAACATTGCTTAACTCAGTTTAGCGCTGCATGTATAACATGTTTTCCAACCTACTCGTAATTTCTCAGACTTAATAAGATAACAGGACACTAATCCTGCTCTGTCGTCTGCCGTGTCTTGCTGGCCGATCTAATAATAAAGCTTTATTCAAAGAAAGCTTGTGTTGAATACACAAGCTACGCGGCACGCATGCGCATAGTATTTCCACTATCGTGCAGCCGACACAGCTCTTCAACTCGCGTTACAAGGTAAGCTGTATAGTCCGCTCCATGATTCTGCCGCACCATCTTTTAATTACTGCATGTGCCGGCACCTCTACCACTCTAAAACCAATCTATTATCCATTTTAAGGAATGCACACAGTTCGAGTGCACACGCACCGCCATTAGGCACGTTTTTACCATTCCCGGCCAAATTAGGCGGAGGCAATCACAAAGCCTCTACCTGACACCTACTGAGGTCATTTTGCACTATAACTTCGAGCAATAACGTGAAATAATATCACTGGTTCCTCACCCAAAACTTTTCCGTGAAGATACCACACACTAGCCATAACCCATGCATGTCAACACGTCCCAAGCTTTGTCTCCCAGTTCACCTGACGAAGACTACTTGCACGGCTGTGTCCCTCCATTCACCGGAGACGTTTAGCCACTATTAACCTTTATAAATGATACATCCATTTTTTGATCTGAGTTATGCAATTCCTTAGATGAATGTGTTACCATAATCATTACGCAGTGATTCATTCCATCGCTGGCATCACCAGCCGGCCATCTTCTTTATCCTGGTCATTAGCCTTTCCAGGTACCCTTTCTTTTTTGCTCAACTTCAATATGATATATTCATATCAGACAGCAAGGTAACTATGTGCCACTCTCCTAGATCTCGTATACTATAGGAGCCAACAAAAATTCTGACAGCACCAATCACGGCTGCCAACTATTCATTCAAGTTCACATGACGACATAACAAGGTAGGTTATGTACCTGCAGCTTTTAAATATAATCTCCCCCGTTGGTCACTTACCCCTTGGCACACATCATCTACAGGTACTTCGCACTACCTGTTCCTCCATCAACATCGTCCTGATGACAGTTCGGTCCCTCTAGAAAATTCACTACTACACAGCACCTCCTCAGGGTCAATCCTATTCCAAACCAGAGACACCAATTATTCAATGTGTCGACAAAAATGGCGTACTACTATTATTAAGTGGTACATGAATTTGCACAAACTGTTTTGTTACTAACCCTCACTACAATGTGTAATTAAAACGTACCATTGTGTTTTGTTGCCCTTACGTGCCCATATATATTTTTTAAGACCTTGTGGATAGTTATAGGCCTGCAATTTTTAGATGTCTGTCTATATATTAAAGTTTGAATTTTGAATTTATTTTGCCAAATTCTGTGACCTCGTTTATTGAGCTAGTATTTGCTAAATCTAGCTTTCTGCTGCAATTTGCACCTATTTCCAAATGTGTCTCCGAATAAGGGTAGCTGCTGACTCTCGTCTGTTCTTTCCTATGCTCTGGGGGTCTGCATACCCCGAATGAAGGTACTGTTCTCTTGTTAGCATCAGCTAAGTGAGAAATGCAGGATTCTTCAAGGTACATGAACTATGTCTTTTTTTCGTCATGTTCCGTGATTTGTGCATGATCATTTTTAGCACTGCACAGCGCAAGCGAGAGAATATGGCAATCACCTGGCATCCTATGGCAGTGCTTTCCCGCCAGTGTTTTAACCAGCAAAGCTGGGCTGGACTGGGATTCAAAAGTGGCCCTAGAAATGTACTTCAATGCATGGACCCATATTAACAGACACTGTAAGCTTTGTAATAAATTCATGTCTTCATCCCACTCAAAGATGGCCCATAGTGCAGAGGCCTAGCAGGAGTTCCCTATAGGCTAAGCCCCCACTGCAGTAAAGGGTCCTGCCTGTCTTGTTGGGTGATACATCTGTTTGTGTGAATGTCCCGGAGTCGGCAGAATTACTTGAAGGGTGTGTTCTTCATCTATACTGTTTGAGCTTCGTGTTGCTGATCCCTCTACAATGTTCTAAGCAGGTGTAACAAATCACCAAACACTCAGATTGATACAATGCATCGCTTCAATACATGCAAACAATGCAATATTATTTTATAGGGTAACATTAAAATGGCAGCATCGATTTAGTCAATGGCTTTGCAAGCAGCTTCTCTCCAGATGTTTTTCGCTATGACTCCCATAATCCCTCACATTTGACTATGATGGCTAGGGCTCATGGGAGTTGTAGTCCAAAATATCTGCACAGCCAAAAGCTTCAGAACACTGACTTAGTCTATGTTCTTTGGGTATTAAGCTGGATTTCATTGGCAGTAATTTGGCCCTATCTGAAAATGATTGGTTTTAGGAGAACACACTGTAGAAACCATGGAATAATGACAAGGATGGGACACTCGGATAGTAGGTGTCGCAAAAGAAATGTTTTGTATATTACATTATTTTTTATATTCGAGTGAGAAACACTTAAAGGTGGTCTAAACCTGGGCCATCTGTTCAGGTTCAACATCTTGTACACTGAACGTGTTAAGATTTAAGTCTGGGGACATGGTAATCCAGAAGCGACGTTTTCTATAAATGTCCCTTTACTGTGGTATCTACGTTATCATTATATAAAGAAGCATACCCACATAATGTTGGAAAATACCCCTCCAAGAGCATGGTCACTCAGTGCTTTAAAGGTTCATAGTGACTGTTTCGACAGTCAAAGTTTTGACTGGTGAAAGTTCCGACACAAAAGTGTCGAGAAAAAAGTTTATAATTTTTTTTTTTTTTTATGGGTGGTCCCCCCAAACCGCTGTTTTTTTTTAACACCTATTTAACTATACCAAATTAAAATAAACCCTTTACTATTTTAAAAAAAAAATATTTGAAACTTTTGTTTTCGCCACTTTTGTGATTAAACTTTTACCTGTCAAAACTATTTTTTTGAAATTTTGACTGGACTCCGCTTTAAATCGAATTCTAACCATTTTAGATCACCTACTTGGGAATAAGAATGTGCTTCTCATTATCATCTACATTCCTGACATTATGGGATATTCTGTAATATGAGCAATACAGGAGTGCACATTCCATGATCTCCTAGCATCTGTTAAGTTTCAGTTGATTGGTTGAGTGGCCACCAATGCGCACCTTGTATCATTACTTATTAGAGAGGCTTCGCGGTTTGGCTGGAATAAGTATGGTGAATGTTGGTGTTGTTCATCCTGCTGTACGTAAGTAGAGCAGTGGTTCATTTTAGCATGTGCTGTTCTACACAGTTTTTTAATTAAAGATACACGTGTGATTTATATGATTATACAAATTGTGGTATTGATACATTAACTGGGAATAACAGACCACAGCATTGTTGTGTGAACTGGTCATACTGGTTTTTGGATATTCTGGGTTCTTGGTGACCAACTGGCTCTAGTAGGCTCTGACCATTGTGTGCAATTTGGCCATAATGGAATTAGGCCTTGCTGTGCTGTCTTTGCATGGTGGATTCTGGCCATTATGGTGGTGACTGTTCTACACACACAATTAAAACGTGCTGTGCTAAGAAACCATAACAGGGTCTTGCTGTGGTTACTGGGCACAATAGAATCAGGACTTCCTGTGATACTTGGCTATAATGGATGTTTGCCTTGTGGTCTTCCTGTGATACTTGGCTATAATGGATGTTTATCTTTCTGTGAATGCTTAGACTTACATAAAATGGCTATGCCATGCTGGCTGATTGGTTACGGGAGGATTCATTGCATTAGATTTGGTCGCAGCCAAATTCATCGCATTTCTTCAGCCGCAAATATATGTGGGGGGTGGGTAAAGGTAATAAATAGGGTGTGGGGTAGGAGGGATTGCGTGGGGGTCTCGCCCTGCATATATTTGTGGTAAAATGGTTCAAATGGAGAAAAAAACAATGGGTTTGGCTGCGTGCAAATCTACACGATTAAATCACATCGAACCAGCGGAGCCTTATATAATGTTATCTTTCGGTGTCAACCACTTGACCTTGTGCTGCCTGGACATTGTTTACCCCGGGCTTTCTGTGCTACCTGGATATAATGAATCAGACATTGCTCTGCCAAGAGAAGAGAATATAATCTAGCCATACCGTGCTAATTGGCCCTAATGTACTGATTGAGCTAATTCCAACAAATGGAAACTGCCCAAGCTTGTGTGCCTACCGTACACAGCATGCTGTGCTAACATGCCTTAACGGAATCACACCATCCTTTGCTAAATTTACATATTGTATAATTTGTGCTTTATAAAGTGGGCAAAATGGAACTGAAAACCAAGTCTTAGCAGAGCAGGGCTCAAGTGAGGGTACACGCAGCTGGATGGAGTCAACCCATTTTTTTCAGAAGATGGACTCAGTCCCCACCCCCAGCTAAAATGAGAAACATTGAATGTCCTCTTTGAATGAAAGAATTAAAGCCGACCTCAGGGATCAAACCACAGTCTTCAGGCCGGACACTTCACTACTGCCCAATGTAACCTGATGAAAAATAACAAACAACTAAAGGTGAAATGTCCCATTTCAGTACTGCAAGTTCCAGAGAAAACACTTGTATTGGTTTTTGGAGTTTAAAACATGCACACCTTTTAATGTTTTCAAAAACACTATTAGAAGAAAATATCCCGTATTGGTTTTGTCTGGGTGTTGATTTTATGAAAGGCAAATGCAATTTGTCCTGTGAAATGTGGGTGGTTATGCAATGCCAATTTAATGAAATGTGCATATTTCCCCTTGATATGCTAATTTCTGGCAACGTCACATCCCATTGCGATTGTTGATGAGTCCCCTCACTTTTATTTTTAGGAATTGACCCCTGTAGCAGAGTATACTGTAATTTACCCGGGATGTGTTAAGAATAAGTATCTTCTGGTTTCAACCTCTTGCATACGATATCATCAAAAAGCCACTAAACTTAGAAGTGGTCGGCCACATCAAATGGACTAATTATTATAATAAAAAACAAATACTATGCAAAATGCAAATTGGTAAAGGATGAGGTGGATGGTCTCTTAGCAGTAAGGGTATCTTTAGTGGAGGGATGCAACCGCAAGTTTTATTACTGGTGTACGTGTATTGACACCCCTCACATTCTACATTTGATACTATAACTTCAGATCTTAGGCCTATATATAACATTTTAAATATGAGATTCCAGAAGGAGATATCCTTATTGCAAAAGACTTGAATTCAACATGTCTACTTTAACCTAACGAAAGAGGGAGTAATATTAGAAGGGCCCTTTCGATCTAACTCTCGAAAATTGGCATGCTAACATTTGGAATAGTGTGTTTACGGTATGGGGACTCCACGTGCTTAATGGAAATGTTAGGGTGACATCCCACGTAAACCTACTTGGCACAATGGAGATAGGCACTCACGGGTAGATTACATTTTCGCGATGGAACACATTTGTTTCAAGTGTGATTATTTCAATATTAGAGAAAGAGATCAGAGTGATCATTATATGTTTATCGTCACATTCAGTTTGAAAAACGGTACAATTCGATTTAGGGGAGTAGCAGAACTTGATGTAAACTACAATAAAAAACAAAATATTTGGAGACAGAAATTGATCGCTGCTTTCAATGAAAAAATCACAAATGTTTACTTCTACCCAACACTTAATCTAAAAACAGAGGCGGCACTTTTATCCAAAAGGAAATTTGTGAACTTCCTGTGAGTCCCTTTAAACTGAAACCAAAACTATATACCTTTGATGAGACTGTCCAATTAAGGAAAAGAAACATGAGCAGAGAGCTATGCATAATGAAATAATTAGACATTAATTCATTCGAGAAGGTGGAGAAAACTAGGTTACAGAAACAAAAATATAAGAACTGGTTGAAAGCTAATAGGTATTTCACAGCGCAAAGGGATGTGGAACAAATGTTCAAAGTTATTCTGAAAATAATAGCACCAATTTCTCTTCTTACTACAGAACGGTGATAAACACCAAATGGATGCCCAACCAATCCAATATCTGAGGAGATCTGACCTAACCATTTAGTTGCTTTGCATACATGTAATTGGGAACATAAAATATATAATAACTATGACAATCCATTGAACCTCAATTTTAGCTACGAGATCTTCGCAATCATATAAAATCATCTAATTCAGGGGCCCCGGCCCAAATGGATTAAGTAATAGGGTTCTTTACGCAGCCCCGGAAATACGGGCAGCCCTACTGTTTATATATTTTGGTGATGTGATAAAAACTAGAACAACCCTTGGCTCCTGGACAACCTATTTTATCATCCCTGTTTTAAAAAAGGGGATCGTAAAAATCCAACAAATTATCGCCCAATTACTCTGCTGGACCGAGACAGCAAAATCTTCTCGTTATTCATTTTGAAAGAAATTGAAGTGTAGGAAAAATGGATAGGCAGACTTTCTAAACAAGAAACAGGATTTAGGAAAGGGGTGAGAACCACCTTGAACGGCTTTCCTACTAATTTATTAATAGATAAGACCTCTGAAAAGGAAACTCCATCTTTATATATCGCCACTATAGATCTTTCACAAGACTTTAACATTGTTAGTCAATGTCTGGATGAAATAAAAAAAACGGCAATTCCCTGACAACCTTCTAAAGAGTTTGATTAATTTACATAATAATACTAACCTTGCGCTGCAGAAATACACTTTGCACCGCTCCATGAAATAGTTGGCTAAAATTCCATGAATCAGGTCCTAAATCTCCCAAGTCTGCTGTGATTCAAAGACTTGACAAGAGAGCAGATCAATTTGGAACCCATATGAAATTTATTGCTGGGAAATACTGTAGATTCTCAACAATCACTTTGATCAAACTGTGCAAAAGTAACTCCAGCCTCTATGTACGGTCTGGAGGTTTGTTAATTGTTGGATGATATTAACTTTGCACGTTTAGAGGGAAATATTTAGCGCAAAGCACTGTTGATTCCAAACTGTGTGCCAATTACAAGTTTGCAGTATGAATTTGGGTTGTTCTCATTATATGCTATGTATTTATTTTTAATGTCTGCTACACCTTCATGTAACAGCGTCACAAAGCCTTTGGGCTGCAAGTGCGCTATACAAATGCAAATAAATAAATAATGAATACATAAAAACATTTATGGAGGGTGCTAACTATTTTGAGAAATATCATAACCTCTTTGAAAAATACGCTTTACCATGATGTATTGCGGGAGATGGAGAATCATGAACGTTTTTAAGGAAAAGTGTGGAAAGATTTTAGGCTTTTTAAAACTAAGATACAATTATATTAGCATGTACCCTGGTGCTGCAAAGACCAAACTGTATTAGTGGGACTAGTGTAATACTTGTTTGTGATCTTAGGGACCAATATAAAATATACAAAGATATTTGCATGTGAAAATAAGAAATATAGGATTGTCCCCCCTTACTTGGAGAAATTCCCTGATGCACTACACAGGAATAGTTTTCTAAGATTTAGATTAAATCTTATTGCAACCAATGAAATAGATTGCATTCGGAAGATCAAGGTAGACAGCACCTGTATATTCTGTGTAACCAAGAACGAAATAGGGACCCTTTATCATATTATGATAAAATGTCCCGCGCTAAAAACCCAGAGATTGGCAATGTTCACAAGATTTGTATATAAACAAAACTGGTGACACACTGATGAATTCTGGTACCGACTGATTAGTGGGAGAAATATTGCTTAGAAAATAGTCGTCGTGACATTTTTAAGAATGTTAAAACTGATAATAATGTGATGGTGCAGATAAGACAGTGTCACACAAGACCACGCCCCCAGCAGTCCCCAAATTAGAACGAACATACAGAATAAGGAAACCAGAATAGTTTGTGTTTTGTTCATGCAGCCACCATGTTGTTTAGCAGAATGTAACACAAGCAGGATAGAGTTAGTAATGCTTCACTGTAGTGAACTAGTCTGTATATTATTCACTTCACTTTTGTAACCTTTTATTCAGCGGTAGAGCCATAAAAGAACAAATTTTTAGAAATACATTCCATTTCATAAAATTTCATAAGATTTCAATAAATATCCATTACCCTGATGACATGAATAAAACATGCAGTCTTCAAATTGATAGTTCATATTAAAGTTAGCAAATACAGATAGAGATAAAGAAAAAAGGGGTAAAAACAGGCTAAAACCATCAATCATTTCCGTTCAGCAATCTTTAAGTTTACTTTTTTTTCTTCAATAAGTTGATATCACATGGGTGGAGAGATGCTAAACCCAAGTTATAAACCAAAGCTCTCGCAGCCCCCCTGCATATCCCTTGTCCCGAGTACATTGTTTTTACTGGGGTCAACATTTAGCTGCTTTAATGAGAGTTTAATCTTACCATCCAAGCCCTATGGATGAATTTGACCAACCTAAAAACCCTTCTTGGATCGCCGGCTGTCTTACAAAATTCCAGTGCTTCCTTAATTCTGCACTCCAGCTGATCTTAGTAAGGGAATTCAATAGAACTTCCTAAGTCCCTGCATGGTCGGGCAAAGGAACATGAAGTGGGTCACTGTTTCAACCTTTACTTTACACAGGGTGTACTTAATCGAGTTTCGTGCCTTCCATGTTACTGTAAAGGATGCCACCTTCATTGCACCTAATCTGAAGTAAAAAAAAGGGTATGTGCAGAAGGTGGTCTGATCCAATTCAGATATCGTTTGAACCCAAATTCTGCCTTCGTTCGTACAAAGTCTGGTGCCAGACTTAGGTTCCTACAAGCTCTTATCAGACAGCCTCTAAATGAGTCCTCCCTTAGAAGCACCTTTATACTCTTTGATTTCACTGTGTTTAATAGCCAGGGTTGAGCCCATGCCTCCTGCTCGTTTAACTCATACAGTCTCTTTCTGACATGTGGCAACCATGGTAATTTGGTCGCTCCCATAAACTCAACAAATGAATCATATCAGTCCTGTACAATTCCAATTCGGACACAGCCCACAACCGCAGCCAGTACAGGACTGGTCTATCTGATGTGGCAACATCTATGGGGCATAGATCCAGTTGTAGGTGGAGCAAAGCATTTGGTGATGATAGTGGGAAGCCAAGTAGTCTATTAAGGTGTTTATTTTCCACCCTGCCCAGTTGTTTCAGGTCACATACCCCCATAGTTCTGCCCCAAAGAGGGCAGCTGCTGTTGCCTGTTTCTTATACAGGTCGAGAGCTGGAGAGACCGCCCCCTACCATGTCTATTGAAAAAGGCGTGTGAATCCCAATTAATAATACTGCCTAACCTGTTCAAGAGGCATCCCCTCTGCGGTGGTAGATATTTTCACTATTTTACCAACTGTGGGCCTAAAAACCATTGTTTTCGTTTTCTCCACATTCAGAGACAGTCACAGCTCCCCACACTTCCTCATTAACACTGACAGAGATTGATTTAAGTCCTGGGGGGAGGTAGATAAAATCACTGCATCGTCAGCAAAGAACAGACCCGGATATTGTGTGGGGACCATTTTGGGCGTATCCATGCCCTTTGCAAGCAGCTCTGTTACCACCTCTTCTATATAAGTGCAGAATAGAGTAGGTGCCAGGGGGCACCCCTGCCTGACTCTTTGGTTGATCTCAAATTCGCTCCTAACCTTACCCCTAAAACCCACTCTCACCACAGCCTTGTTTTCCTTATGTAAAGAATGCATTGCCCTTATAAGACCCCTTGGCATTCCTCTCTTACTTAGGACCTGCCATAATAGTTTCCGTGGTACACTATCAAAGGTGTCCTGAGGTCGACAAATGTCGTGTAAAGTCTCATTTTACTCAGGATTGTGTATTTTTGAACGATATTGTGCAACCAGAAGCTCTGGTCCACTGTGCCCTTCCCAGTTTGAAATCCTGCCTGTAACATGCTTAGGATCTAGTTTTCGGTGACCCACACCTGGACCTGCCCTAAAAGCACTTTGGCAAAGATTTTGCCCACGCTATCCAGTAACGAGATCGGGCGGCAATTTGCCGGACATTCCTTGCCACCTTTTTTATGAATTGGCACGATTTCTGCCCTGCGCCACGAATCGAGGACAGAATCAGTTTTGATACAGGTGCTGAAGAGCCCCCAGAGAACCGGAGCCCAGATTGCTGGTTCTTCTCTGTATATGTCAATAGGGGCTTTGTCTGGTCCTGCTGCCTTTCCTGCCGTTTGCGATTTAATTGCATTTTCCACATATTTAATGGTAAACAAAATACCCTCTGATTTATCACTCATGGGTACGGCTGCGAGTTCTGACTCCCCCCTCACCCCCCCATATCATCTCGAGAACTGATCTAGCCACATTTGTGCTGTGATACTGCACTGGATATCCGTGTTTCCTGCACCTCCATCCCTGATACCAATTTCCAGAATTTAACGTAGTCCCTTGCTTCCAGGGTTGTTGCCAGTAATTCCCATTTGTTTTTACTGTATTGCTCTTTTTTGAGTTTCAGCAGTGATTTATATTCCAACCTTTTCACTCGCAGGAAGGTTTTATTAATTACATTGCCCTTTAACGACACTTTTGTAAGGTCCTCTTTGGCTAAGACACACTCCCATTCTACCATGACCAGTGTTTTACGCTTTAGCAGGCCAGTCTTACTCGTGACCAAAGGAAGGATTTTTTGAGGTCATATCCCCAAAAGACCTATCCTTGAATGATCTTCCATTTCTTTGCAACAGACTTTTTCTGTGTTAAGGAGAATACGTTTATACATTGTTGGTCCTAGATCCCCCTCGTTTAGCTTTGCCCATTTGATGGATTTTTCGACCATGGGCGTTGACTGTAATTGCCTGGTTACATCCACCCCTGTCGGATGGTGGAGAAGGAGGTGCCTCTAAATCAATAGTCACTGCCAGAGGCCGATGATCACTTCCCACTTGTTCCAGGACCGTGAATTCTCCGATTTTGGGCCACAACCCATTCGAAACAAATATGTAATCGATTATTGTGGAACCCATTGGTCCGATAAATGTAATTTTTGCATGCTGATCAGTGCCAAAACGCCAATTACAGGCTCGATCTCTAGCTCAAACAATATTCTTATAGAGTCCATAGCTAATCGATGGACCTTCTTGGGGCTTGGGACACTGGCCTGCGGAACGTCCCAGGCTTCATCCTGGTAATCCCAAAGATCATCCAGATCTGGGAGTGGTTCGAGCTGCATATTAAAGTCCCCTGCAATTATTTTCAAAACCCCCCTCCACCCCCGTCTTCTATTGGGGAAGCTTTGGCATACAGCTCTTGAAGAACTGCTAGAGTGTTAGATCTGTTATATATATTGAACATCGAAATTTCTTGTCCTAGCTGGGTTGTTACTTTCAAGAACTGTAAATTGGCTAAGTCACTAATTTGCTGCATTGTTTTCCAATTTTGGTCTACATCAACCCAGACCTGGAGTCCATCAATGGGTCGACTCCAGGTCTGGAGTCGAGCCAGTATACCCGCCGGTATACAAAAAGTCTGATAGCCCTGAATAGCCACAGGGGTCCTTGACCATGTTTCTTGTAAGAGGATTAGTTGAAATTCCCTTTTAAAGGAGAGCCAAGTTGGTGAGTCAAGGTGTCTGGCCAGACCAGCCACGTTCCAAGATATCATTCTCAGTAGCTTGTCTCACCCTGCAACACCAGTGGTGATTAATGGTCAATTTACTCACTCGAGCCCCCCTGCCTCTATCTGTGCGCCCCTTATTTCAACATGACTCATGTCTACCTCCTGTCTGTGGGCTGGCCCCGCCCGGGGAGCCATTGTTGGAGCTATGGGCTTAACCAGATGGATCTAGTGGGTGTTCTCACTCATATTTTGTTCAACAAATTGTTGAGAGCGGGCCATAATCCCCACTCCCATGGGGGGGATACCTGTTGATCAATGCCCAATATTCCCTCTACCTGGTCCCATGATTTCATGTAAATCTTTATGGAGTTGAACCTAGAGTTTGGTACTGGGATGCGAACACAGTTGAGCAGGTCGTCCTTAATAACTGACAGACACACACTGACTGCTCAAAACCAATGAGTGCATTTATTTTGAGGCTATCTGAATCCTCGAAAGGGTAAATTGGTTAAGTAAATCACTAGAGTCCCCCGACTACCGGACCCCATTCTTCCTGCTTGGTTGTAGATAGGCCTCCTTGCCCCCCCCCCCCAGTGGGCATAAGTTTGAACCTGAAAGCGGTATCCCCACCCCACCCTTGTCTGCTGACACTAGTGCCCTGCCTCCCGACCAGGTTACTGGGTGCTTGGCTCTGGTTCCATTGGTCATGGATGCGGGAGAGCTACTTTGGTCCCTGTCCTGCTGTGTTGGGCGCACTGTGGGTTTGCACTAGCCAGACCTTTTACTACCTTCTCCCCTATGTTACCATAGGTTCCCAAATATTCTCCCCCTTCCATCTCTGGCAGATAATGTCACCCATTGTCGACCCTCTCCAACCCCCCCCCCGGACTTTATGGGGTTGGGGTGCTGAGCAACTGGCCCTGGTTTTGAGTTTGTATATATAGTGCCCACTTTTTCTTGAACCTTTAAGTCCTTTAGTTGGCCCAAAAGCGGGCCCAAGTACCCTTGCAGGAAAGCTACAATTTCTTCCTTAAAATTTTAAATACTTTTGTTCACCAGTGTGAACAATTCAATCATATGTGAGTTGGTGGTCACCAGGCGTTCCACTTCCACCTCTGTCTGGGAGCCCATTTCCCTATAACCCTGTGGTTGTCCCCCGGTTGACTTCTTCTTACCCTCCAATCTATGCTTGGGTAGTATTATGCGTCTACTTTTATTGCCTCTCACTGCTTTTTCCATTGGCCCTTGGTTCCCCTCTCCCCGGTGGTATGCAGGGGTGTGTCACCCATGCCCTTGCTGGGATCCAGTAGGTCAAACTGGGAGGATAACTCCACCAGTACTGTTTTGCCACCCTCCATCCCCTCCTTCCTCCCCCGTTCCTTTGGTGGGGCATGGATCTCAATAATATTAACCCTGTATAGGGCTTGTTAGCTGGTAGAATAAAGGACTTGCCACATTCTTGAGTCGGGTTTGGTGGCACTTGGAAGGAGACCAAATGGTCTATCTTCGTAATGTGTGGTTGTTTAGCCACCACCCTCTGTCCCTTAGCTGGTGAATTTTGGGCACACCGAGATTTGTTCTTCCGAACCAACAGATTTAACGTTGGGGATTTTCCCCACTGTTTTAATCACTACCTCGCTAGTGGTTTCAATTGTGCCACTCCGCCCTGTACCTGGGGTGGTAGATTGCTCCGGCCAATCTATAACATATAAGAAACCTTTCATCTCTGATATTAGTTGGTTTACTTAGTTTATAGGTTGGAGCATCCTGGATATTTCTCTTTGCCCTCCATCCCCTGGTACAACGCTCTCAGCCTTTCGTTTCCTCATTCTCGGGGGTGAGGGGGAGAGAGGAAATCCACAGGCTGAACCCTCTTGCTGGGTGCGATCGTTGACTCACTCGCAGTGTAATAAAAAGCATATTAAAATGGATTAAACAGTCAAAAGCATATTCAAATCTTGTAGGAAAAAACAGGCTAAAATTCAGACTCACTCGCAGTGTGATAAAAACATCTTAAAATAGATTAAACAGTCAAAGCGTATTAAAATCTGACAGGCTTAAACAGGCTAAAATTCAAACTGATTATACTAATTCATACTAATGTTTGCTAGTTCATGTCATAAACGCTGAATTTTGTCACAGATAAAGAGGTATGGTTGATACTAATTTATACTAATTCTTGCTAATTCAATAAAATTTGATCACAGGTAAGGAGAGCACGAATAAGGGAAAAAAGGAGAAAGAGTCTCTGTCTGGCACCCTCCAAGTCAACAGTTCAATATGGGTATTTTATGTGTCCTTTTTCCTCTGGTAATTCCCCCCGCCTATGGCTGAGCAAGAAACGCCGGACGGCAAAAAGGGGCAGCCAGACTCCAACTCCCCTTTCCTGCTCCCACCAATGCCCACAGACTTCTTTAAAAAGATGAAATAAGGCCTGTGTCTGACTATAAGGGAAGAATTCCACCGTTCTTTGTTAGTTCTTTAATAATTTCTGATGCGCAAATTTCAGAAAAGCAGCGGATTACAATTGCACGCCTCTCCAGCACAAGCCACTCCTTGAGGTACAAACGCAATGAGGTGTGGATATTGAGATGGGGAGAACACTCAGTTTCAGTAGGAGTCAATATAAATCGATTTTCCCTCTTTTCCCTTTCTTTTGCAACTTTAACTGGAGTAAAAAACTTACTGTAAGGTAGGTTATCAGCAGTGGTAATAGTGAGGAAAGATTGGAAAAGGAAGGGATTTAACCTCCTCACATCTGCATATATTATTCACAATACCCCGCAGTGGCCGGCGGATTGAGGAATGCCCGACGGCTATAGGGTCTGCCAAAGTCCGACTCCCCCACCTCACTCCCACCTTCTGTGCTGCAAGCTGCACAGACGACTTTTCAGATGACTTTACCGCAGCTGAGACGCACACAAACGCAGGCAGCAGACACTCACCGATCAGGGGATAATCTCCAATAATCCAGTTGCTGGAGTCGGATTCAAGTCATGCCCACTTATCTCACTTATCCCAGGGGGGCTGGGATGTTGACAGCAAAATCCCCAGTGGTGGTCCTCAGTCCTGATCCTGCAGCCTGCTCAGACTGCGCTGACTGCAGGGACTCGACCAGGACTCTGCCACGCTCTGCTAGAATCATGGGTGTTGGTGAGCAAGCTCTGTCTCCTCCTGGTCAAAAGTGTAGACAGACTGCCCAGGGCTGCTGGTGGACTGCGCTGGCTGCATGGACTCGACCAGTATATCATAGGGATGGTTAGGTTGCTGAATACACAGACAGGGAACACAGTAAATGGTGGCATGCATAACTAGGAAGGGTACATATGAGAACATTATGCATGGTAAGAGGATCACCATTTTCTTCAGAGCAAGGCTCTGCACACCTTGTAGTTAAAGTTATACAGCATTGGAGTTTAAATGACTTCATAGAGATTTGTTGTTTGTCAATGGTGGTGTTCAGAAGATTGAGGATGTCAAGGTCGAGAAAGAAGGGAGGCCATGATAGGGAGCTGAAATTACACCAAATGGCCTTTCCCATGATTTTAGCTTGGATAAGCAACAATTAGGTTTGTTTCTGTTGAAGGCAGGGAGAAACACACACAGCTTTGATCGCCAGTGCATGCAGTAATGTTGCCAATAATACAATAGCAAGATGAACATATAGCGTTCTGAATGGTAAAAGAGTTTCAGTGCACACACAAAGAACACAGTAGCAGGATGAATACATTGAATCAATGGGCCTTGCACACTTGCCCGCACCACAATGAAGTAGCTATTTAATTATATTATGCAACTGCAAGGAACAGTATGTACCCTGAGGGAGGACATGATGAACTGTCCAAAGTTTGGATACTGCCTGTAAGATTGTGGCCCAGCATGAGAAAGTGAGATGGGAGTATGTTTGTTATTTTTGGCCAGGACAATGTTTCGATCCCTCCATCCACATACAAAATTATTGGGTTGTTGTGGATAAATGCAACATCCATATGTATGTCGTATGAGTGAGAATGGATCAATGGCGCACCTTTCTTGTAACAGTGTCAACATGTTGTGGTGCCAGTCAATTAAATGTTGTCCCAATGACGTCTCACCTAGTGGGAAGAATCTTGTGCGGGTCCAGAGATTAAAGATTGACCAATGACCACTGTTAACATATGGAATAATATAGGTGTTTGTATTTTAACTTCCAATTGTTAGGCGAGAATAGTATTCTTTATGAGTACTACAACATTATGTATTGTGGTTTATAACCGCACGTGTGACAGGGATTTCTTTAAAAGGTTTTTGGACCTTCTTCCGGCCGCTTTACTTTATGAAAAGAGTTGATTGATATTTTATTTCTATCGCGCTCGTACACAAGTGTTTCAGAGCGCGACAAGGCAAGGGAGGGGAACAGGGGAGAACAAAACAGTGATCTTACTAGGCCCAGTGACATTGATACGCGAAAGTGCATGGGAGAGGGGGAGGGAGTGCATGGAAGGAGGGATAAGTGGAAAGTGTGAAGCAGAGGAGAAACAGATTAATAACAATAAATAAATAATAAAGGCAACAAACAGTGGTAATGCAGACAGCAATTTGCAAGTGCTAAGTTTAAGGCAGCAGACAGGGTAGGTCTGATAAGTGCAGGAAGAAAAAGGGGGGGCTGTATGGGTAAAGATACAGACCCCAGTGCAAGGGGTGGCACAGAGGCAGTGCGGGAGGCTGGCAGGGTGAGCAGGTACCTGGGCCCGAAGAATAGAGGGTGGCCAGGTGCACAGTGCCAAGAGAGAACAGATCAGCAGGGGAGAGGGGGAGCAAAGGCAGAAGAAAAGAGGAAGGTCTTGAGGTGCTTCTGGAACCGGAGATGGTTCTCCTCAAGTTTTAGAGTGGCAGGGAGGCTGTTCCAGAGGGAGGCCCCAGCCGAAGACAGAGGTCTACCCCCAGCTCATTTCTTTGAAAAATGACTGACCCTGAGGGAGTTGGAGGTAGACGAGCGAAGAGCTCGAGAGGGGAGGTATTTGTGGAGGGATAGCTGAAGGTATTTTGGACCCAGGCCCCAGAAAGCCTTGTGGACAATGCAGAGGGTTTTGAATTTAATCCTTGCATCCAATGGGAGCCAGTGGAGAGATTTCAGAGCTGGAGAGATACGATCCCAGGGCTTGAGGCCAAGGACAAGTCTTGCTTGTTAATAAATCCGTTTTCTTCTTGCAGCCTGGTCCGCTCCATTATTTTGCATAAGTTTGTGTTTGGGAGCGTGAATTTAATTGGAGGCCACAGAGAGATTTCCAGAGTCCTCTGAGGATCTAGGGCTCCTAGCCACACCCGTTGGGGAGTGGTGTTGGCCTGTTGATACCAGAGTCTGTGCGTACAAACAAGGAGGTTGGCAGACACAGAGTTCTGCAAGAGTTATGCCCAATCTCGCAGGTGGCTCGATGTGTGGAGGGTAGTGCAGACAGTTGAAGGAGGTTCGACATCAGAGGACCTCAGAAATCCTAGAACGTGTGTTTACTCATGCACAAAGAATAACATGTAAATATGTACTATTTGTTTTTTGTTTAAATGTTATTTGAGATTAAGATAAAGAGAAAATAAGATATTTCTGGGGAACTAGGGAGTAATATCCCAGTGATTCAGGGAGGCCAAGTGATGTAGAATAGAAGTTATAAAGAGATATTGAAGCAGTGGATATTTTTTGTATAATGAGGGAAGATAGTAGTGTAGTGTTAGTATTTGTGAAGAAAGAGGATATTCCCCAATGGGGAAGGGTATATTGTGTAGAATAGAGAAGGTCCTATAAAGGAGAAGAGGCATTGGTTTTGTTATAAATAAGAGTTGTTTTTATTGATGATTGATGCTGTATAATATTGGATAGGGGAATGTTGAGATTATAATTGGATAGGATTTTTTGAGTAATGAATAAGAAGAAGTTTGAGGTTGGAGATGGTGTGATTATGTGTGTAGTTGGATGAGAGGTGCATTTATTGAAAAGGTGGGAGGGTGATTTGATTTTTTTTAAAAAGGAGATAAGGTGAGAGACACTGCTGGAACAGTATCAATTGAAATTGGTAAATAGAATATATTGTGGTGTATGAGGATTCCAGATTGCCCATATGTGTAAGTCACTCCCCCAACAGAGAAAATAGTAAAATATCATATAGAATGAGTTCATGTGAGAGCGGGTTAGATGTTCAGGTCATGGCCCACAGACAAAACACACACAAAGGAGGTGCTGCAGCGCATGTATACATAATTGACTGTCTATAAGGGAAAGAATTTAAAAATAGATTAAGCATTCTCGAGCTGTGGCAAATGTTTGAGAAGGAACAGGTAATCAAGTGTGACTGTAATGAAAAGAAGCATAATAAAATATGCATGCTGCCTAAAGCTCCTCCTCTAACACAATTCTCTTCAGCATCCACCGTGCCAGGATAGTATCCATTACAGCCAGCCACAGGATACACCAATCCCCGGTTTATATCCCCAGATGACGACAGTGACAAAATGACAAGGCAGATAAAGGAGGACACACGTAATTTGCTTGTGTTGCAGGTAGGGAACGATGCACTGTGACATTTAGAAGATCAAGTACGAGAAGCGCAAGAAGAACTAGAGAAAGAGAGGCAAGCAAGAAGAGAGGGACATGGAATAGGGACAGCCCCATATAAATGGAGAGCATGACAAATTATGTTTACAATAGACTGCAAGACCCCCAGGTGAGAGTACCAGCAGAAGCCACTGTGCAAAGGCAGAGGGGGGATCTCCCGAGTATTGATTTATTCTATTTATTGACCATTTATGGAACACCTATAGACAAGTGTTTCCGGGTGCCACAAGACAGGGAGGGGGACCAAGAAAACAACACCAATATATGGTCCTACTAGGCCTTGTCACATTCAGGCCATGTAAGTGCAGTGGCAATAAGTGCAGGGAGAGGGGGCAGGTCTGAGAGGAAGGACTGGCAATAAGGGAAGGGGGAGAAGTGCAGGAAGGCTGGGGCCCCAGGAGCTAGGCAAGTGCTGAGAGGAGCCCATGAAAGCAAGTGCCAGGGGAGCCAGGGTGTGAGGGTCAGCTAGTGCGAGGATGGATGGACCATGTTCAGGCTTGTCAGGGAAGGGTGCCCAAGGGTAAGTGCTGGCAAAGGTTGTCGGGATAGACTGGATGAAAGAGGGCCTGACCCCTGTAAGGAGCATAAGGGACCAAGCACCAGTCGCAGTGGCATGGAGACATTAGGAAGGAAGGGGCAGAGGGAAGGAGGAGGAGAAAAGGAAAGTCTTGATAAGTTTCCGGAACTTAAGGAGATCCGGCTCAAGTCTGAGAGGGGCAGGAAGGCTATTCCAGAGGGAGGCTCCTGCCGCAGAAAGAGATCTACCCCCCACTCTCTGCTTGGAGAAACATCTGATCTGCGTAGAGTTGGAGCTAGAGGACCGAAATACTCTAGCAGGGAGGTATTTAGGGAGAGAAAGTTGGATATGGTGGGGTACCAGGCCCCAGAAAGGCTTGTGGATGGTGCAGAGGGTCTTGAATCTTATCCTTGCAGCCACCGGGAGCCAGTGAAGAGAATTAAGGACTAGAGAGATGCGTTCCTAAGGCATGAGGCCAAGGTTAAGTCTTGCAGTCCTATTCTGGATTGGTTGAAGAGGGTGAAGGGAGGAAAGAGGCAGATTGAGGAACAGGCTATTGCAGTAGTCCAGCCTAAAGAGAAACAGAGCTCTGGAGACATTGAGCATCTGGGGAAAGGTGAGGAAAGAGAGAATGCCTCTGAGGAGGTGAAGCTGAAAGTTGGACTTCTTGGCAAGTTCAGTGATGTGAGGGGAGAAGGAGAGAGAGGAGTTGAAGATTACCTCAATATTTTTTGTCTCACAAGAGGGATGAGAGGGGAGGGGATGAGGGCCAACGCAGGTGGCCAGAGAGTGGGAGGGAAGCAGGGAGCAGGTGCCCCAATGCGAAGGATCTCAGTCTTGCTAGAATTAGGGCAGAGATCATTAGTAGAACACCACACTTGAATAGCGGGCATTCAGGTATGAGAGAGGAAGAAGAGGAGGTAGAGGAGGGAAGCTTAAAGGAGAGCTGTGTGTCATCAGCATAACACTGGAAGTGAGGAGAGAAGGTGGAGATCAAGTGGGACAGAGGGGCATGATATATATTCAAAAGCCACAGTGATAGGCTAAAGCCCTGAGGGACACTGCAGGTATAGAGTGAGAAGGCAGAGAGGAAAGGGCCCATTTGCACTTGGGAAGGTCGGTTAGAAAGGAAGGCGGTCAGTCAGGCCAGTGCCAGTGCCAGGTCTGTGATGCTTAGGGTATCACAGAGAAGATTTATGAGGATGGCATTATTGACCATGTCAAAGGCAGAGGAATGTTCGAGAAGGATCAGAACAGAGGGAGAATTGGAATCAAGATTTGAGAGCTAGTCACCACGGGTGTTCAGGAGAGCAGTTTCCATGTCTTTGGATGCTCTGAAGCCAGACTGGTGGTCGTGGAGACAGCCAGCCGATTCTATGTGGTGGGTCAGTTGGGGGATGACCAACTTCTCCAGGAAAAGGGTGATGGAGATAGGGCAATAGTTAGCCGGGCAGGAAGGGTCAGTAGATGGCGTTTTAAGGAGAGGGTGCACAAGGGAGTGCTTGAGGGGTTGTGGGAAAGACCCAGTGGCAAAGGAATGGTTACAGAAGTCAGCCAAGGCAGTGGAAAGAGAGGAGATGTTGTCCTTGATAGTTCTGGAAGAGCAGGGGAC
Source organism: Ambystoma mexicanum (assembly GCF_040938575.1). Classification (NCBI taxonomy): domain Eukaryota; kingdom Metazoa; phylum Chordata; class Amphibia; order Caudata; family Ambystomatidae; genus Ambystoma; species Ambystoma mexicanum. The sequence continues at coordinate 274,291,404 of NC_090932.1, read as the reverse complement.
CACCTGTTTGGAGTAGACTTTCCTAGAGCGGACTACTCTAGAGAGCTTGTCCGGTGCGATGGGAGAGAAGGATAGTAAGGGGGGACAAGCATGGGGTCAAGAAATGCAAGAGTGAGGGGGGTGGGGAGGGAAGTAGCGGAGAGTGGGGACAGGATGTCCAGGGTTTTGGTGGAGAAGTGGCAGGCCAGTGCAGTGCAGTGGACCTGGGAGGGAAGAGGAGAAGAGGAGACTGCAGTAGGATTGGCAAGCTCCTTGCGGATTTTGAAGTTCAGCCGTGTAATTGGTGTCCCCAGAAATGGGGGCTTGGACATGAGCCCTCTTCTTAGAGCGGATGGATAGTCGATATTGCCTTTCAATCAGGCAGAAGGCCAGTTTGTCAGAGGATGAGCCTGAGGCATGCCACTGCCACTCAGCAACTCTGCACTTGCGTTTCAGAGCGGCCAAGTCAGAGTCACATCAAGATTTGCACTTGGAGGCAGGTTTCATGCAGATCCTCATGACAGGGGCAAGGATGTCCAGAGTGTTGGAGATGGAGAGATAGAGGTTAGCTAGTGCCGAGTCGGTATGAGAGTCAAGTGCAGGGGTGGGAGGAGGATTGAAGGGGGTAGCAAATGCAGCGACTGACACAAGCTTCATCAGTCGAATGTCGTGTATGCCAGATAAAGTGAGTCAGCAAATAGGGAGGAGAGAGATTGTCCCGAGTGTGACACACCCTAATAGTGTTAATTATGATTCAGGGCATGGGGACGAGGATGAGGAAGGGAAGGATAATGAAAATTAACGCAGCAGTAGAACAATATGAGCAGAACTAACAGTAAGCAGGACCAATGGGATATAATGTTGGAAGGGGAAAAAAGATGCATTATCTCAGAGGGAGTGGGAACACGTGAAGGGGAAACAGATCTGGACATGCTGATCGAGGAGAATATGATGGAGGTAGACCCAGATTTGGTGTATATGGGAATATTGGAGGACAATGCTAGACATGTGGAATGACAGGACACTATGCGAGAGGATGTGGGAGTAGGGGGATGACACTGTATGTGTTGTCACCTCATGGCCATAGAGGTAGAGTAACACATTCTGCACTCATGTACCCTCCACAATATTAGACACAGTATCCTCATAATGCATAGCAAGTGCAGCAGACGCCATATGCCCTGGTAAACACTTTTGATTATGTACAGCAACAGACATTTCCAGGCGTGGCGGCACAGCCCCAGCCCCAAATTCAGCAACACCAACTAAGTGCCTTACAAATACAAGCACAGTAAACAACACAGCAGCGGGACAAGAACTTGATACGAGTGGGTCTTATACCACATTTTGGTCGGGTGCAAATATAGGAGAGAATGTGAAGGCATCATGGAGCAAGACACAAACAACAGATTCAAAGTTCAAATAAAATGGTTTATTATCTTCAATGTCAGGATGGTTGGAGACCTAACTTGCCCTATGCTAAGGTGGGATTTCCCTACCTAAAGAAATTAAGGATAGTCTGAGTCAGGAAGATCAACCTAAAAGTGTGTCTGTGTCCAAAACCTATATTTGCCCTCACAACTAAAGCTAAACAATGTGTAGGGATGTCAGCAAAAGAGGTAGTGTTCTAAATAGGGTTCTGAGCTTCTACCACCTCTGCGCGTACTTTCCAGCTCCCCTTCCCCAAGTTCACAGCAGTTCCACAAAAGTCTCAAAAAGGAATCTCGGGGTTCCCTTTCCGAAGAAGACAACACAGTTCCAAAACAAAATCTCTGGGCTCCTTTTCCCAAGAAAACAGCACCGTTCCCCAAATGAGTCTCAGGATTCTCCTCTCCCAACACACCAGATTGCTCAGCTTGCCAACATGCACTTAAAATCAGTTTCTCAATATTCAAAACCAATTCCAGGTCAACTTTCTAATTCTTGACAGTTCATGCAGATTACTTTCTTCTGCCTTTCTCTAGCAATCTCTTTCAGTCACTTGCAATTACATTTCTGTACATTTCTTTGGCGTTCACGGGTAGAGTACACCCGGTCTAGGATCAGTTGCTGGACCACACGGTCCACCCATCACAGGTCATGCAACCGGTCACCCTACGCTCGCTTGCCCTCACAGGTTCTTCTGTAGCTGCACCTGTGTTCTGATTCACACTCACTTGGCTCTCTCTTTGTCTGCCTTTTTGGCTTGCCACAACGGATTTCACTCTTTGCCAATCTCTGGACTTTGCCACTTTCTATGAGTTCAATTATGCAGTTCACTTTTTTGGTGCCGTGTTCCCTTCACCACATTGCTTTCACACTCGTTTGCAATGGTCCATTCTTGCTTTATATTGCTTCTCATGAGATTCTCTCTTAGCTTGCAACATATAATATTTGTTTTTCACACCAACTTTTCGTTTGCACATTGGTTTATTCAAAGCTTTCATATGCTCACCAAAAGCTTTCATTCAGTTAGATATTCAATAGTTTCCAGTACTTGTTTGCCCACACTTTGCAGTAATTAACTTTAACCATTTACTTTGGTTCACTGTGTCTTGCACCTTAATTCTTGCTCATTCGGCATTTCCTTGTTGCCACGTAACAGCCCCAGGAGTGCCCCGATTTGAGTGATCCCATTTTCTCATTCACCGGTCTCTGGCGTTTCCTCTGGGTGGCTGTCAACTCCTACTCAGCGTGGCATCCCTTCTTTGGTGTTTGGCGAGCCCCGCTCTTAGTTCGTTCTTCTATCTCTCTCTTTCTCTCTCTCTCTGGGTCACCGGCAGCTCTGCTCACATCCCGCGGATGCTGCCAGTGACTTACAAAGACTGGATCTCTTTCCGGCCCGCAGCTTCTGATGCAGGCACCCACCTGCAAGGCTCCCAAAACTGTGGCCTTCACACTGCCCCTCCTGGGCCTGGTGCCATAATTTCTTTATCGTCTGTGTCCTGGTTTCGGTTGCCTTGTCTTCCAAAGAATTTCTCTGTGTGTAGGCCTCCCAGCTGGTATCCCTGTGTTCTCTGTGACTCCACCTTTTATACACCTGTAACTGTTTAACAGTTTGCAGGTGTGAGTCGTTAGGCTCAATTTCCTGACCACAATTAGTGCAGCATTCTGGACATCCCTGATCCTTTCACCAGTCTGTAGGTCTCTTGCTTGTCTCAGTACTAGAATGGTGAAAGGACCTATTAGTGTCATTACTCCTACTAGCCTCTTCTTCGTCCCAGTACTATAGTGAAGTGAATGAGAAGAGTTGAGGGGAGTGAGCTTACAATAGCCTACAAAGGCAGGGGGAGGGTGATGTTAGTTCTCAATTGGAAATGGGGGATACCATGTCTTGCCTGTGGATATCCTCTTCCCTAGCCCCAAGGACCCAGGTGATCCTGCCTCACATCTCCAACCCCAGGGTCAGGATCCAAGAGGGGTGGCCTTTTACTGGCCACCTGAGAAGAGGATCCAAGGGGAGTAGGTGTGAGGACACTGTCAGGTTTCACACAGAACCCCTTTCTATCTACAGACACAAGCATATACCCACAATAGGACAGCCCACAGAGGACTCTGATGTGTCCAGTACCATAAGTAATTCCAGTTCCAAAAGAGGAACCGAGGATAGGGTGAGAATAGAAAACAGGACACTCTCTTTCTTAGTAGATACAGGGGCGACTTGATACTATGTCAGAGAAGAGGGGTTTGCATGATCAGACATGATCATGGGCACACAAGGATTTTCTGGAGCTATGTCAGAGGTTTCTTTCACCGAAGGTCCACCAATCACAGTTGGAACACAAACAATGTCAGCACTCTTGTTATATTCACGAAATACACCAGTGAACATATTAGGCAGAGATGTGATGAGCAAATTGAACATAACCATTTCATTCACGGAAAAAGAGTATAGCATGTTCTACACTGGGTATTCATTATGTGTCTGCCACAGCATTCATACAGGCATTTTGTGGCCAGGGGGTTTTGAGAGGGTTGCCACTTAATGCAGAGTTGTTTTCTTATGGAGTAGATATATTGTTGGGTTGGGTCCCCAGAATATAAAACAAGCTTTTACGATTGCCTACAGAGTATTTGTTTAGACCAAAAGTATCAACCAACATTGAATGTGGGACAGTGATTATAGTAAATTTAGAATCAGCAGTGGTAAGGTGGGACAGAGTGGGACGTAGTTCTATCTATTGATCCACCACTGTGATTGACTGACGAACAGTTGTTCCAAGATGAGGACGATGATGATGAGCTGATATTCCAGATAAGTATTCCATGCCAGTAGAAAAATAGAGCACAGAAAGGTCCCCAGAGGATATAGTTGGCCAAAAAGGTTTCACTGCACTTTCAGGAAAATGTTGAGAAAGTACCACATGAACTATAGACTAGTAACCCCCAGGATATAGGTCTCCTTAAGAGCATAGGAGTGGTCGGAATTACACTGGAAAAAGGGACAATATTACCCTATGTCAAAAGAAGCAGATGAAGGAATATATGAGACGAGTGCCACGCTATCATAGCAAGGCATAATAATACCATCAGAATCCATGTAATACGGCCATGTACTCAGTAAAACAATCCAGGGGAGGGTCATGGAGATTCCAGTGGTTCCTAATCCGGCAACAATTTTGTATAATTTACCCACTATGGCCACATTTTTCTACAGTGATTGATCTTAAGGATGCTTTCTTTTCCATACCATTACATCCAGGCTCACAATATCTCACCACATTTGCTTGTAGAAGGAAAAGATTTATTTCAACAATATTACCACAGGGGTACTGTGAATCCCCTAGTGTGTTCAATAAGTATTACAGATGGATTTGGCTAACATACAGACACAGGGCACCATCATACCATATGTTAACAACCTTTGGTGTGCAGCAACATGGAGCAGCTATGTAGGCAAGATTCAGTGTTTCTTATAACTTTACTGTCAGGATTTGGGATACAAGGTGGATAAGGAGAATGTGCAGTACTGTCAGAACAAAGCAATCTATTTGGGGCAAATAACATCATCAGAAGGGAGAAAGGGGATGCCAGAAAGAGAAGAAGCAATTCATAACACACCCCACCCAACTACAGTAAAGGAAATGCACCAGTTCTTGGGATTGTGCAGTTATTGCTGGTCATGGGTTTCTGAGTATACCACATACATCAGACACGTGTTACAAGTGTTAAAGGAAGCACAGAATGAAAAAGAACCCCTTATGTTGACAAGAGAAATGACAGAAGCATTTAATGAGTTGAAAGATGTGATCACTACCTCCCCAGTTTTAGCAATACCAAATTATGCAGAGGAGTTATTTTTATTTTCCCATTCAAATGGGTATGTGATGACGGCTGTCCTGACACAGAAAACTTTAATGGGGTACAAACCCTTGGCATATTATAGAGGTTTTTGGGATACAGTAAAGAAGGGACACTTCACAATGAATAAACACTGGCTGCAGCAGCATTTGCTATTAAGAAATCAGCAACAATAACAATGTGTTGTGCAGTGACATTGTATGTAGAGCACGCCCTGTTCGCAAGTTTGCAAAATTGTAAATCCACGCTCACTACACAGCGAGCATCTGGATATGAAGTGCTAATATCTAACCCTGCAATCAAGGTTGTAAGGTGCCACAGAAGTGACCCAATAGAGGAAGGAGGTTACATACATGACTGCTCCACATATACTGATTTATATGATGACATATCCCAGCGTAAGGAGAATAAGCTTTGGAGGGAGAGATTGTGTTTCTTGACTGTTCACCGATGATCAATCAGAGCACAGGACTGAGACATGGGAGCATCAGTGGTGCATAGTGAGGATGAAGACCTCGAATTGACAGAGAAAAGGAGATTGATCTTGCACTGCTCCGCGCAAGCAGCAGAACTAGTGGAATTGAAACCAGCACTAGAAATGTACACTGACAGAGAGGTGACGATCTACTCTGCTACTGCGTATGTAACATCGACTGTACATGCAGGATTATCTTTCTGGAAGCAAAGAGGATTTCAGCGATACAACGGAATGCCAGTGCAGCATGCCAAATTGTTGTCAAGATTGATTGATGCACTGTCCCTGCCTACGTCAGTGGCAGTGGTGAAGTGCTCTGCCCACTCTAACAGCACTGACTTGATAGTACATGGTAATGGTGCAGGAGACACGGCAGCCAAAGAAGCCTCATATTTCACATACACATTAGAGCTAGTAGCACTAGGAAGTGATGAAAAGGTGTACCAAATGCGAATAACTGAATTGCATAATGCATTACCACTGACACAGATAATAGAGTTACAGGGGCACGCACCACAGCAATAGCAGGATCTGTGGACAAAGAGTGGCTGCTTATTGTCCCTTACAGACTTATTGTGGAGACAGAACATGACAGGAAAGCCATTATGCCTCTAGAACTATTGATAGTAGCATTAGATCAATAGATCACCCTGCACACACGTCCAGAGAATATATTGCAGCTGATTTAAAGGAATATTTGTTTGTTCCTAATTTGCATGAACATGTTCAAAGTTTTATTGTTAATTGTGCAGTGTGCCAGAAATTTACTGTGGGTCATACATTGAGAACAGTGAAGGCAACATTATCCCACCTTCAGGGTCATTTCGGCATCTCCACATTGAAAATGTTGACATGACACAGACTTGTAATAGCTATCATTATATGATAGACATGATCTGTCCCTTCTCTCGTTGGATAGGAGCAGGCCCTTGTGTTCATCCAGATGCAAAATCAGTAGCCATGAGGTGTTGCTCCTCTGGGGAGTATGTGAAGTGCTATGATCTGATAATGGGCAGCACTTTGCAAATTATTTATTTAAGAAAATGGTTTCTTTATTGGGCATAAAACACAATCTGTGCTGTGTCTATCACCTCAGATGAACGGCGTGGTAGAACACTTAAACAGTCTGCTAAAAGAACACCTTGCTAAGTTAAGTAGTACACTTAACATGAAGTGGCTCAATTGTTTGCCTCTGGCTCGCTTTGCCTTATTCAATAAGCCAGGTTCCGACCACCACCTCACCCTGCATGAATTGGTTACTGGCAGAAGAATTAATGTTCCCCTTGCTCCTTCACATGACCTATCCGATGCCCAGAATTATGCCCTTATATTAGCAGATGAGTTTCACTCATATTTGACTGCCATGACTGATGCATTAAAGTTTATATACGACCAGGTGAAACTCTGACAGGGGACACTGGCGACAGCCAACAAAAGGGCAGAAGAGCTTCAAGATTCAACAGCACCGATACCACCGCCATAACAGTTGTATCATGGGGACATTGTGTTTGTAAAATATTTATTTCATAAGTGGAAAGCTCCTCGTTTCACTCGACCGTACATGGTGCAATGGGCCATTCAATCAGTTGTGAAGATAAGAGGAAGGAAGGTATGGCTCGAACTCAGCGAAGTCAAGAACGGCAACAGCAGCGCCCCCTGTCCGACAACAGAGATCAAGAAGAAGAGGATCCATGTTAAATTTAACTTTGTTCAACTATGTGCACCCAGTGACACACACATATTCAATTTTTCTTTCCCCATGATGCAGGATAAGTTATTATGGAAGAAGAACATGGCATGGGTAGTAATTTGTATAGTAGTGTTTTTGTTTTCTTTTTCTTTTTTTTTGGTTTGAATATAATAGATATATGATAAAGGAGGAGGTGGGTAAGCTATTTGAATAAAAGTAGAAATGTTATAAGAGCAATAATATATAATGAAGAGTTAGCATTGAGAGACACATATGAAGGTTTCCGTTCAGAAATAGCTAATTTGTTGTACAGTCATATGCAGGAGGTGGGAAGGAAGAGACCGAATGAGAGTTGCTATGTGTGCTCTCTCATTCCTTACACCATGGGTGCCACCAGACTGTTTGTAGCACAAGACGTACCAAGGCACACATCACATTGTTTGGTCCATCTTGTATTTTGCAAAATGAGAGAACTATTTCAGGGTCACTGGGTAGAAAGGGATGATTACCCTTTTGTTTTTATAGATGACGTTATGAAGCAGAAACTGATGGCGGAAAGATTGGGTTCAAGGAATATCACCATTTATTACACACTTCAAGGCCCACCTAGAGATGAAGAAACATATAGAACACACCATATTACAAAATGCACAATTGCCACAGGAGCAGTACTACCCTAGTGCTGGACAAGGCAACAGTTGCACATAATTGGAGAAGCCTTCACAAAAGGAGGATAGATGGAAGGGATTATGTGATGCAGAGCAGAGGTAATGGTTGGATTAGCAAAAGAAATAGTTGTATTTCTTAATGGTATGCACCTTGCTGACTGGAGGAAATATGCAAGGTTGCTAACGTGGCTGAATGTAAAGAAAGAGCCCATGCACATACAAAGGATGACACGTCCTTTGTTATGTTTTATATACAATAGAACAGTGCCAGTGGGAAAGAATACAGGATGTAACTGTATTAAAGCCCTGCCAGGAATGTGGCTAGGCACTGCCGATTTGATGGACCATTATTGGTGTTGCGTCATTTTGAGCATATATGCACCTCCCACCAGATTGGAGTGGTATTTGTTCTATTGCCACGCTGCACTCACCAGCACTTGTAGTGCCCGTGAGCCACGTTATGGCGATTACGGAACATCCAGCAGTAATGGATGTGCCCATCAAGAAAAGAGCTCCTAGACGTGTGGATTTACAAAGGAGCAGAAGGGAGAATTATTTCTTGCAGGATTCCGCAGACAGATTAGCAGCAATACTGATGAAATACAGGCTGTTTAGCAAGGCAGTTGTATTTCTGCATCTCTGCTGGCCCCTGGCATACAGGCGGCAACAAGTTAGAAATGGCTTCAAATTACTTGGTGGGAGTTGTTGCTATTGCCCAATGCCACAGAGGTCTGAAAGTCACTAAGGAAGACTTGCTCTTCATAATAGGTATCTGTTGGATCTCCTCACTGCTATGGAGGGAGGTGTCTGTGCAAAGATAGGGGCTAGTTGCTGTATGCTAATGCCAGCAAACCACGAACAGAATGGCAGTTTGACAGACGCCATATCAGCCATGCACACGCTGCACACTACCATGGAGAAGGAGAGTAGTAAAGTAGTAGATGAGGACTGGTATCATTTAATGTTCTCATGGGTGCCTACCTGGTTGGGGAAAATATTTAAAGTAGTAGTGTCAATCCTTGTTGTATTATTAATAAGTATTTGTATTTTACAGATAATATTGGGATATTGTAGGATAGCGGTGAAAAAGGAAGCACAAACACACATGATGTCCCTTACTGCCCTAGCGGTACACACTCATATGCAGATAGATGCCTCCCTTGGTACAGGAGAAATTGGGATGGTCATGATGATGCTCACAAAATTACGTCTCACCTAGTGGGAAGGCCCTTGGGCGAGTTCAGAGATTAAGGATTGACCAAGGACCAATTTTAACATATGGAATAATATAGGGGTTTGTAGTGTAACATTCAATTGTTAAGCCGAGAATAGTATTTTTTATGAGTATGACAATGTAATAATGTATTGTGGTTTATAACCCCTGGTGTGACAGGGATTTTTAAAGAAAGTTTTTGTACTTTCTTCCGGCCGCTTTACTTTATGAATAGAGTAAATAAAGCTGTTTTCTTCTTGCACCCTGGTCCACTCCATTATTTTGAATAAGTGAGTGAGTGGGAGTGGGAATTCAATAATGTGAAGAAATGTGTAAATATGAAAGGAAAGGTATATAATTTCATGAATAGTATTCATTGCTACTGAACATGTTATGGGTTAAATATGTAAATATTTATATTTCAATGGGCTTACTATGTTCAGTCTTTTTGTATAAGGTTTGAATAAACGAATACAATAAATAGAAATAAATAAAAAATGTATTCCAAGGCTCGTTATGGAAATAACTGGCAATGATGGAAGTACCCAGACTTTTTAGGAAAACAACTGCTATATGAAAGAAGTACCTAGTTATAATCTAAGTACGAGAGCATACCTCCTGTGATGACAGTGCCTGGGTATCCAATGCCAATATCTGACAAATGCTTCATTATCTGACAAATGCCGGCACATTGCTTTCATGAAAGCCAAAATGAATGGCTTTTCTTTAGCTTGATGCATTTGCTCAGTAAAACCTCTGCTGCTTCCACTTCAAAACAAGAATTGGCAAAGCCGCCAATTGTGTCTTTTGTGTAGTCATGAGTTAGGCATTTTCCAGGCACTGTCATAATGGTATTAACTAGCCATAGGTTGTCAACAGCAGCACAATGGTGCGAGTGCCTGGGAATAGGATAGCAGAGCCTGTCAAATGCCTAGCTAGTACCCATATACAACCCAATACTGCTGCCTTTACCAATACTTGTTTTAAAAGCACTTCAGTGCTTATAAATCAAGTGACAGAAGGAACACTTGATTAAGATATTTTGAATACACCAGTGGTGCATTTACAGCGGACGTTATGCCATTAACTCATAGAAGACTGCTTACAAATAATACTTGTAGTCCTTTACAGTGCATTTGATGTTGCTGATCAAAAGAGCTATATCACAGAGATGATATGATATGGCATTTATAATGCGCCTATACACAAGTGTTTCAAGGCGCAACGAGGCAAGGGAGGGGGAACACATGGAAGACAGAGACAACAATCCTACTAGGCCAGTTGTCATTCAGATCGCGAAAGTGCATGGAAAGGGGGAAAGTGCGGAGGAAAGGAACGGGACAGTGCAGTACATGGGATAACAGAATAAATAAACAATAAGTAAAAAGTATGGCCAGCTGGTGGCAAGTGCATGGGTAAGGGCAGACATCAGGTGTCAAGTGCTGGTAGTGGGACTGTAGGGCTACAGAAAAGAGTACCCAGGTGTGGGGCTTGCCAGGAAGGCAGTGTATGTGTGCGACTGGCAGGGGAGGGGTCCTGGACCCAAGATCAGAGGGTGGACAGGTAGCCAGTGCAGTTGCAGTCAGGAATTTGAGCATGTGAGAGGAGGAGAGAAAGCAGAAGCAAAGAGAAAGGTTTTGAGGTGCTTCCAGAACCTGAGATGATTCTCCCCAAGTTTCAGGGAGGCAGGGAGGCTGTTCCAGAGGGAGGCCACAGCCGAACAAAGAGATAATCCACCAACTCATTGCTTGGGGAAGCAACTGACCCTGAATGAGTTGGAGGCGGATGAGCGAAGAGCTCGAGATGGAAGATATTTAGGAAGAGAGAGATGTAGGTATTGAGGCCCCAGTCCCCAGATGGCCTTGTGGACAATGCAGAGGGTTTTGAACTTAATCTTTGCAGCCACTGGGAGCCAGAGCAGAGATTTCAGTTCGGGAGAGATACGATCCCTGGGCTTTCAGCCAAGGTCAAGTCCTGTTCTGGATGAGTTGCAGAGGGCGGGGAGTAGAAGCAGGCAGATTTAGAAAGAGGCTGTTGCAATAGTCCAGCCTAGAGAGAACCTGAGCTCTGGAAACAGTGAGCTTCTGGGGGAAGGACAGGAAGGGAAGAATACCTCTGAGGAGGTGCAGCTGGTAGTGTGACTTCTTAGAGACGTCAAAGATGTGAGGAGAGAAGGAGAGTGTGGAGTTGAGGATGACCCCGAGGTCTTTAGCCTCACAGGTGGGAGCAGGAAGAAGGCCAAGAGAGGCCGGCCAGAGAGTGACAGGAAAGGAGGGAGTGGGTGTGCCGATAAGGAAAATCTCAGTCTTACTGGCATTAAGGCAGAGATAATTGGCGGCACACCACTCCCGGATGGCGGACAGACAGTCAGAGATGAGCGAGGGAGAAGAGGTGGCTGAAGGTAGCCTGGAAATGAGCTGAGTGTCATCCGCATAGCATTGGAAGCTGGGGCAGAGCGGTGCAATGCGGTGGGCAAGAAGTGCCAGGTATTGGTTGAACAGCCAGGGAGAGTGGTTAGACCCCTGGGGAACACCACAGGTAGAGATAGAGATAGAGGAGAGGAAGGACCCAAGTTGAAACTGGGAGGGTCGATCAGAGATGAAAGAAGTCAGCCACGCCAGGGCCTGACCGGTGATACCCAGGTTATCACAGAGAGGGTTGAGAAGAATGGCATGGCTGACTCTGTCAAAGGCAGAAGAGAGATCAAGTAAGATGAGGACACAGGAGGTATTGGAATCAAGGTTGGAGAGCAGGTATTCACGGATGTTCAGAAGAGCAGTTTCCATGTGTCTGGCAGCTCTGAAGCCAGACTGATGATCATGGAGACAACCAACAGATTCAGTGTGAAGATTGAGCTGGGAGATGCCCAGCTTTTCCAGGAGTTTACCCGGGAAAGGAGTGATGGAGATTGGCGATAGTTAGCCAGGCAGGACGGGTCGGCAGAGGGTTTCTTAAGAAGAGGGTGCACAGGGGAGTGCATCTGGGGGAAGGGAAGACTCCAGTTGTGAAGCAGTGGTTGCAGAAGTCGGCCAGAGCAGGAGCAAGGGAGTCAATGTGGTCCTTGATGGTTTTGGAGGAACAGGGATGAACCTGTTTTGATGAGACTTTCATAGATAGGACTTGTCTAGAAACCTTGTCTGGGGAGAACAGGGGAAAGGCAGAGAAGGAGGTCGGAGAGGTGGCCGAGGAAGGGCCAGAGGGAGAGCAGGGAGGAGAGGGAGGAAGGGGAGAGGAGTAGAGAGAGTACAGGATAACCTGAGTTTTAGAGATGAAATGAGAAGCCAGTGCCGTGCAGAGGGCCGGGGAAGGGACATGAGAGGTAGAGATTGCAGCAGGATTGGCCAGTTCTTTCCTTGCAAATCCCATGAGGATGTATTAAAGTGCAGCTGGGCAGCTAGTCGGTAGGAATGGACATAATGAATAGCATGGCCAGTCAATGGATGAGTAAATAACCAAACAACACATCTACACCTGTGACCTCTCTCAATATCTGAACTTAAATGCAATAGTTTTGGCTTAAAGATGGTGCATGTGCAGTCTCATATACTGTGGTATTGCCACATTGTGCCAGGCAAAGTCTGAACTATTGTCCCGCCCACCTCATACTTCAAGTGCTGCCATCATATGTCAATTGAAGCCTTAAGTGCCCATTTATGATATGATATTTTATTTGTATCGCACTCATTCACAAGTGTTTCAGAGCGCAACAAGGCAAGGGAGGGGAACAAGAGAAGACAAAAGAACAATCTTACTAGGTCCAGTGACATTGAGAACACGCACGTGTGAGAGAGAGGGAAGGGGGGAAAGTACAAGGTAGAGGGGAGAAAAAGGAAAGTGCTGAGCAAGGGGTACAACAATGCAAAAAGGTAGTGCAGCCAGCAAGGTGGCAAGTGCAGGTTTTGAGTGCAGACAAGGGGTGTCTGGTAAGTGCATGCACAGGGACTGTAAGGTAACAGATACAGACCCAAGTGCAATTGTTGCCAGGGGCAGTGCGGGTGAGTGGCTGGGTGGGCATGGACCTGGGCCCGAAATCAGAGGGTAAACCAGGTGCGCTGTGCCGAATGCAGACAGATCAACAGGGGAGACAGTGAGCAAAGGCAGAAGCAAAGAGGAAGGTCTTGAGGTGTTTCCGGAACCAGAGATGGTTCTGCTCAAGTTTCACGGTGGTAGGGAGGCAGTTCCAGAGGGAGGCCCCTGCTAAGCAAAGAGATCTACCACCAACTCGTTGCTTGGAGAAGCGACTGACCCTGAGGGAGTTGAAGGTGGAGGAGCAAAGAGATGTGGAGGAGCGAAGAGATGTACAATCATCTAATGACAGGTAAAGCCAAATATGCCATCTATATGCATCATGATGTTCTGGTATGCAACCTTAAACCAGATTCAGCCTTATACATAATGGTATAGTCAGTATATCTAAAATATAGCCCCATATGTCTATGTGCTGCCATCATTTGCCAAATGCTTCCTCAAATGCCATCTCATGCCATATACATCCATTCCAAAAGATGGCCCTAGAAAAATTAAATAAGGTGCAACATGTGAAGCTTGGGTAAGATGATAGCTAACATCATCATAATCAGGAAGAGCCTTACATGTGTAGGTGCTGCAGGTATTTGCCAAGTGCACCTTCAATTGATCAAGTACTTTTATCTTATGCCAAGTAAAGCCTCACATACCAAGTAAAGCCTCAAAGGCCAAGTATACTTATCATATCTAAGTTACAGGCGTGCATGCCCAGGTTTTGCCATTATGGCAAGTACACCCAAGAGTGCCAAAGTCCCCCAGGGCCTTGCCCAAACCCTTAAGGGCCATTGCCTGATCCCTCTCCCACAGTAAATTAACTTTAATAAAGTTGCCTGTTGTTGCTGTGCCCTTCCCAAACACCTTGGTATCGCTCAGGGGCACAACGTTGCATAACCCACTGACTCCTTTCATCAGTCCTCAGTGCAGCCACACTTGAAAGGGTTGTTCTTATTAACATCACTTGCTGAAAGAGCCCTCCAGGCCTGACATTTAGATGAACTGGGCAAGCAGGCAGCTGGAGAACTCTACCACGCACAGGCTCTCTTGACCATCCGAGAGGGAGCGAGTTCTCCCCTCCAGGTGTATCAGCCCATTTGCATGGCAATGAGTGAGATGAAGGAGGGCTCCTACATTCAATTTTGAGCAGGGGCATAGTAACTGACAGAGTAGTGTTGAGGCTCCTCTTTCCACTCGCATCTTGACAGCAACATCTTGGTGATGCGATGAAAGGTCCTATTCATTCTTACTTCTTAGGCCTCTGATCAGCAAATATGCATCTCCCGAGTCACTAAATAAAGGGAAGGGATGGGAACTGCGGAAAGAAAACATGGGTCTTTGAGAAGTGCCTCTGTGACCAGAGCTCATAAAGCAGTGCCAGGGTGCCAAACTGTAGCAGTGTCTGCCCCTAGTGCCCCCCAATTTATGTCCCTTGGCTTATTCATGTCAGTGATGCAAATGTGTGCACCATAGTGATGCAAGCTTGCACACATCACTGAAGGGGGCACTTGTGCATCCCATTAAGTGAAGCATGCATTTCAACAAGGATTTTTGCATCTCCTAGTGAATGTTGTGCCACCCGCAGAGGGGAACTTGGGCATCTCACTGAAGGGATCTTGAACAAGAGGAGTGTGTGTGTGTGTGTGTGTGTGTATGTGTGTTTATTGCATTTTATTGAAGAACCAGGATATCCTTATGAACATAAGTGTGTGTGTGTGTGTGTGCGTGTGTGTGTGTGTGTGTGTGTGTGTGTTTATTGTATTTTATTGAAGAACCAGGATATCCTTATGGACATAAATGGCTTCGTGAGTAAAGAGAAACAGAGTGCACAGACATTCCCTGGGTAGATTGCATTTACAAGATGTGCTATTGAATTGGATGCTTCAGACCGGATGATAAAGGGGTATTTTGGGAATTTATACGATGTACATGGGCAGGGCAACAAAGCAGAAATATTCCCATATTAAGGCCTAGGACCAGTGTATACATTCTTAAAATACACATATCATAATCCTGTGAAATGAAAGGAAGAGCCGTGGGTAAGGCAGTTAGATGGGAGAGAAGGGTGGGGGTTGGACATGGCATCACTAGTAGGTTGAGTTTGAGTGTAATTTTAAAAGGTTCTACTGGGGAGGATAGCTCAGGGGCAACGTGCTCACCTTGGAAGCAAGACGATACAAGCACCACAGGTTCGATCCCCGGGTCCGTGCTTAGTATCTGGGTATTAAGCATGTTATAAATAACCTATCCTAACAATCTCAATATCATATCATCATACTGTTTAAATGTCTTTGATGGTCAGATAGAGCATTCAAGTGCAAACGGGAAAGTAGAGAAAAAGAGATAAAGCAGGATAAGGTGCCAAGCCGAGGCGTAGACAGGGTAGGGCCTGAGTGGGCAACGCCCACCCAAAATCTGTAAATGACCACTCTGCAGCGCTGCGTGGGCATTTACAGATGTTAATGTCACTGCGGTGGGCCCAACTACATTAGCTTCAGGCCCCACTAGTTATACAATCCTGGCTACGCCTCTGGCCAGGGGGTCAGAAACTGGTAGGTTAATTGATTGAGAGTTTTATACTGCGCTTCAAGACAAACTCAATCGTAGCGAGGGGCAGTTGACGAGGAGAATTACCAATATTGGGTACAAGTATCAAGGACGGTTTCCTGAAACAGTATAATAATAGTCCCTAAATTATATAAACAGGTGAATTTTCACCACTTTCCAAAACTGGAGAAATGACTCCAATTTCATAATCTCACAAGGAAGACTATTCCATAATTTGGGTCCGTAAACAGAAAATCTGCAGTCGCCTCTGTGTACACAGGTAGATGAAGGAATATGCAAAAGGAGCTTATCCTGCGATCGAAGTGCCCGTGCTGGCTGATAAAGGTTCAGTTTTTCTGTCAAATATGTGGGTGACAGATTATTCAGACCTTTGTAAAACACGCAGAGGATCTTGAATTTACTCCTATCCTCCACTGCCAACCAGTGCAGAGAGCGACGTAGCCCCGAAATGGGTGTAGACGTCCTCAGTCCAAACACCAGTCTGACACCGGCATTCTGCGCCTTCTGGAGTCGCTGAATTTGTTTGGCCGGGACACCGGCTAGGAGGCTGTTATATCATCTTGTTGTGAATTTACCAGTGCTCCCACCAATGCCACATGGTCCTTCACAGGGACAAAAGGGAGAGCGTGTCGTAAAAGGTGCAGAGAATAGAACACTGCCTGCACTTTGGCTCCAATTTGGCCTTCACACCTGACATCATTCTGCCATATGTATACAAGGTTTTTCAAACTAGATGCATAGTTTAATTCGGTACCCAAAAAAACTGGGGGTGGGGGACAACTGTCCCGACTCAGCAGATATTTTGGCCCAAATAGGGCAACCTCCATCTTCTTTGGATTAAGCTGGAGCCAACTGGTGGACATCCAACCACTTATTTTATCTAGACAGAGGCTTACCCTAATAAGTGACTCTTCCACATTGTGCAGTCTAATGAACGCCTGCGTGTCGTCTGCATATGACTGAAAACAGACCTTATGTTTCCGCAATATGTCTATTAGCTGTGGAAAAAAAGACTAAATAGCAATGAAGAGAGGGAGGATCCCTGCAGGATTACACAATCCTGTGAGAGGGAGTCTGGCAGATGGCCTCCCAACCTCACCCATTGCTGACGTTCTGATAGAAAGGAGGTAAACAACGTATTTGCACGTGCTGAGACCTGTCCTACACCTCTCAGTCGTTTGAGGTTGCAGGACAATGAGGAGCAGATTCCAAGTGGGAGAGTAAAGTGAGATGCAGTCAGTGGGGCAGTGGGGAGCAAGACCATGGATTTATTTGAAGTCGAGAATCAGAAATTTAAACGAGGGTGATTTTGAAAGGAGAGCCACTCAGCATGGTGTCGTTGAGTAGAGGTAGGGAGTTTTGGGTAGGTTGAAAAGGGAGTGTGTCGCAAAGTTTAGGAATTTGAGAGGAGCAAAGGGGTAGAGCAAGGAGTAGGCTTGCTCAGTAGTCCAGCTTGCTGAGCACTAGAGTAGAAGTTGGAGTTTTCAGATGGTGTGTAAGGTGTGGATGGACTTTACTAGTGTTAAGGAGGTTGATCCTGGCAACGATGCAGTAGCCATGATGAATCGGAAGAGTTTGTTTGGTGTCAATGAGAACCTCAAGGTGGAGGCCCATGCATGATTGAGTAGGTGAGGGGGTCAGGGGAAAGGAGATATGGGAAGGAAGATTCGGGCTGGGGCTGGAGGCCTGGAGAAAGATGATTTCTGTTTTAGAAGAGTTCAGCATAATGCAGCATAGACAGAGTTGCCAGGTGGTGGTTAGACAGTTGGTTATGCATTGAGATTGCATGGCTGAAGGATAGGAAGGAGAATTGAATATGTGTATCAACAGCAAAGAGAATATAGTTAAAACCAAAGGGAGGAAACAGGTGTCCCCAGAGATGAGGTGTACAGATTAAAGGGGAGTGAGCCCAGGACTGATACTTTGGGAATGGGAGTGTGGGACAGAGGTGTTGGAGCTTCATGAGAGCGAGAAGGGGCATCAGAGATCTAGGAGCTCACCCATTCAAGTGTGAAGTCCTCAAATCCGAGGAAGGAAAGAGTTTAAAGGAGGGGGATGACCTACAGTGTCAAATGCTGCAGAGATGTCTAGTAAAATAAAGGTGGAGGAGTGGTAAAGAAGATCGAGAGGTGGATGAGAGCCATCTGGGTGGAGCATTTGGACAGGAATCCAGACTGGAAGTGGGTCACTAAGTGAGTGTACCTCAAGGTAGTTGGCTTTGTGGTTGAAGACAACCCTCTTGAGGATAGAGTGGTGGATAGAAGAGAGTCATGTCTGCAAAATGAGAAATTGTTGGGGTCATCTGTGTTTTATTTTAGTAGTGGTATGGCTGCGACTATTTTGGAGCAGGCTGGGAAGATGCCAGGTAAGAGACAAAGGTTAAGTGGGGCAGAGAGTCAAGTAGAGGTGATGGGTGTAAGTTAATTAATAGTTTGGGATGCAACAGGATTAAATGGAGCATAGGATGGGTTGGCTGAGCAAAGGATGGGTAGAAGTTCACAAGGGGAAGTGGGTGAGTGAGATGAACTAGGGGATGGAAGGTTGGGAGAAGGAGGGAGAAGGAAGGATGAGGGAGTGAAGTTAGAAAGGAGAAGAGGAGTTGAGGGTGTGTCCTTGCTAAACATGATGCTAACATCTTTCTTGGAGTGACGAGGCAAGTGAGACAATGAAGTAAAATCAGTGTGGAAGACGGCCACGGTGGCAGTGTCATGATTGGGGATCCAGGTTTCAGCGACAGCCAATAACAAATGAATGGTTAGAGTGGTTAGACTGAAAGTAATTAGCGAGAATTATTTTTTTTTTGCAAAGAGACTGAGCTTTCCAGAAGCCAAGGGTGAGTTCAGTAGAGAGGCACAGTTGGAAGAGAGAGGAGCAGTAGAAGAAGAGAGTTTGTGTTTGTCACTGAGGTGGAGCCGTGCCCTTTAGTGTAACCCATGTCCCTGACACCATCTGTCCCATACAGAACCCTATCCCTCGAAGCACGTTCTGTGTCATTCACAGCAAAATTGCCCCTCATAATGTTCCCACCTGCCTTTATGGTGCCCTCCTTCTTTTATTGTGCCCCCAGTTTCTCACTGTGTTCTCCCACCCTCCCCCCTTGCTACTCAGACTCTTCCCCCGGCTATATTCCTTGACTACCTCACAGTATAACCTCCCTATTACTACTCATGGTGCCCATCCTACCTGTTGCTCACAGTGCTCCTGTTACATCTCTAAAGAGCAGTACAACCGTAACTGTTTGAGTAGTTGTTTGCTTTTTTCATTCTGGTTCTTGGAGTTTTGCTACTTCCTTGTTATGATTGCAGAACTACAAGTCCCGGAATCCAAAGAAAAAAAGAAAACAGGACTAGATCAGCTACACACGTTTGACAATGGACAAGTTGACTGTTCTGATGTCTTGGAGAGTCGTCCCCTATAATGACCTCAGTCTTTCATACGGCCCTCACAGTTCCACGGCCTGCCCTTCAATGAACCCATGTCCAAACTAGTGGCTTTCTTGTTGCTTGTTTATTTTACCAAAAGACCCAGACACTCGTGCCAGTGGCGTGTCCAGGGAGTGGCCTGGAGTGGCGTATGTTACGCCTGGAATCTGATTGGCCCCCCCAGGTGACACTGCATTATCCTAAACTATGATCATTATGTGTGTGCGCTCGTACTTCATGCCACCCCTGCATAAGTCAGTGCCCAACTTGCGCCACCCCAGTCAACCCATGCATCAAGCCCGATCAAGAATCCACAAAATCTAAAGGCTTTCTCTCTGATCGAATCTGCACTTAATGCTCTTTGCCAACTTGTATGGCTAAGCAAACACTCATGGAAAGCAAGCATTCAGGAAATGCCTTTCAAACACTATTCCCAAGCTGCTTCGGTGGGACACATTTCTCTGAGAAATACCACATTCTAGAGCAGATAAGAATGCAAAGCTCACCCGGCGTACCTGTTCAGGGTAAGGTTATTTCCAGTGTTAGTCGAGAACCCCTTCCCCGCCGCCAGGATCCATCTTTCATTTTGATACTATGACTCCCCCACCCCTCCATCCTGGCCACTAAGCAGACAAGTGAGTGGAAAAATTGCAAGGCCGGCGGCAAAGAGGGCTTCACGCAGACACATTTATGGTTAAATGTGGCCTCTGTTGTATTTCAAAGCACATTTCTAAGTTAATAATAGGTGCCAGTAAATTCCTGCTTTCTAATTGCTTAACATTTCAAGAAAGCACGGAAATAAAGAAAGGCATGGTTGGTCGAGGTGTTCCAACCTACTCTAGGGGAAGGTCTATTTGATCACAGGATGGACCATCTGAAGCTCTCAAGCACACAGACAGATCTCCGCTCTAAGGTCCATTGCTCCAAGAAATAAATAAAGCGGATCTATGCGATTTTATCGAACCAAAAACAGAAAATAACATTTTAACGAACCCAAAATACTGAAGAAAATACTGCATTTTTCTTTTGTGGGGTCCCATACTCCCTGTTTCCCCATGTTTAATACCTCACCTCAACCCCCTCCCCACCAGATTTAACCCTTTACCCCAACCCCACATATCTTTTTTTTGTAAAGGTACTTTTTCAGTATTTTTTATTCATAAAAATGTAATTCTCTGTTTTTTATTAGGTATAATCACTGGATTCTAAATAAAACATACACTGCAGTGAGTTGTGTTTGCAATAAATGTAGGCCTTTTAGGCCATTAAACATGGCAGTGAAGGGGAGATTCAAACTCGGCTCTCAGTTTTTGAAGATGAGGACCCAAAACCCTAAGGTACAATGCCAATGGTGTGACCATGAGGTTTTTACAAGAATACAGATAGCCTAAGCATACCTGGGATGGGCACACCATCATTCGTCACCCTGGGTGTGGGCAAAACCATGCACATGGGCATTGTGGTTTCCACAATGCACATAACATGGAGAGAGTCGAGCGGTGCAGTTTAGGCCTATCGCCACTAAGGGAAAAACTGAAATAAATGTGTTAGAAGCTGCTCCTCAATACTAAGGGCAGAGGCGTTGCTGGGTGGGGGCTGAGGGGGCTATAGCCCCGGGTCTTTTGGGTGTAGCCCCAGATAGAAGCTCAGGGGTTACAACCAAAAAGGATAGCTAGCCACCAGTCACGACAGTCTCAAAATTAGCATAGCCCCGGATCTTTTCCAGATCTAGCAACGCCCCTGACTAAGGGTCTTGTATTGTGGAAAAGGGTGCATCGCGTGTCCACCGATTTGGCAAATGTACATGACTACCTACGGCACGCAAAGAAGTTAAGATTTAAGCAGCGAACATTTATATAAACCTGAAGTAAACTTGGCCTCATTATAAGGATTGCCCTCCCGGTATGAAGGGGGGCGGTACGGGACCGTCCCCTTTCATTCTGGGAGCGCCGATTACGAGCTTCCGATCGCGGGACCCGGTTCGCACCCCTGGTAAAACCAGGCGTCCTTTCCAGGTCCCGCGAGGGGAAGAGGGAGGCAATAACGGGCCAGATGTAATCTGCCTGTTATTACCTCCCTCCCCATTCCCATTGAGCCCTATGGGGGCTTAAATGGGAATGGGGATGGGTTCCTGCAAGGAGGAATTAACGGGTCCTCCTATGTTGGAGTAACCCGGTAAGTCCCCATTGCAGGAACCCGGTAATGGGGCCGGAACGGACGCAGCCTCCATTCTCGTAATGAGGCCCAGAATGTTCCCGAATATCTCAAGATGAAGTTGTTGCATTTAAACAAAATGTAAATGTCCGTTTTAAATCATGAACAATTTGTACATTAAATATGATTTGGTTTTAAAACTTTTATGGCACAAGCCACAGCTGACTGTGGAGTTCCTATCGAAGAGGAATTCATTAGTAAATATATCTTTTCAGGGATAGCTTCTAGTCAGCCTACTCCAGAAACCCACATGTGGCCTTTAGGTTGAAGGCATCACTCTGACATGGCACAGGAACTCTCCTAAGGAAAATGTTCATTTGCACCCCTGAGGCAGACCTGAAGCAAATTAGTAATTCTCTGAATGTGTCTGAAAGATGGAGCCAAAGAGAGGGTATGGTCCTTAACACGAATGAACTGATCCCTCCTGGCACGACTTTATTCTGGTGGGAGGCTCTGACTCATTTTGCAGGGTTATGCATCAAGCTCCTGTGTGTTCCATATAACAGACACCGAAATAAGGCTTCTAATGGTCCACTGAACACCATATATTTCATTGCATTTTATCAAACACTTTTCTAATATGTCTTAGTAGGAGCATGGTGTAGATTTGTGGGACTTCAATTACCCCATTTTATAGCACATGTCCAAGCCTTAATGATGTGCATGAGTTGTGATGCCCCTTACCTCATAGGTGTACAACACTACCTCAGACATAGCACACGGTGCTGCCCACTTATGTAATACTAGTACTTCAGTTACATTGCTTCACATAGCACATTTATACAGTGAACCTCAGCTATAAGGTACCGCATTGCACAGATATACAATATATACAGTTACTGTACGCTACATCTCATGATTATACAATGCATCTTCAGTTACATCACACCACATTGCGCAGATGTACACAACTATTTCAGTTATAGTACACTACACCTCACAGATATACCATACACCTTCAGTTATATCACACCACATTGCGCAGATGTACACAACTATTTCAGTTATAGTACACCACACCTCACAGATATACCATACACCTTCAGTTATATCACACCACATTGCGCAGATGTACACAACTATTTCAGTTATAGTACACCACACCTCACAAATATACAATGCATCTTCAGTTATATCACACCACACTGTGGAGATGTACACAACCATTTCAGTTATAGTACACTACACCTAACAAATGTACAATGCATCTTCAGTTATATCACACCACATTGTGCAGATGTACACAACTACTTCAGTTATAGTACTTTACACCTCACAGATATACAATGTATCTTCAGTTATATCACACCAGATTGTGCAGATGTACACAACTAATTCAGTTATAGTACATTACACCTCACAGATATAAAATGCAGCTTTAGGTATATCACGCCACATTGCGCAGATGTACACAACTATTTCAATTATAGTACATCATAAAGCATCCATATGCACAGCTACTTCAGGTATAGTTCCCCACATTTGAATATTAAAAATACGTTTTATTTCAAAATATTTTAAAAAAAGACTTCAGGTAGACTACACTATACTGCGCCATCATTCAAAACTAATTTAGTTATTCAGCACCACACTGCACGGATATTTAAAACGACTTCAGCTATATTACAACACATTGGACATATACAAAATGACTACCGTTATACCACACTACCCAGCAAAGATCTATACAACTACTAGACATGTACTGCACTGCATTTCACAAATATAAAACTATAAACATCCACAAAGCTGCATCAGTTATATGCCACACAGCATAGATATACAAAAGCACTTCAGCTGTACTACGTCACATTTCACCCATATGAAAAAGTTCAAATGTACTACACCATACCCACTGATATACACACCTTAAGCCATACTGCATCATACTGCACTGATATACACACCTTAAGTGATACTGTACCATACTGCACTAATAGACCAAACTGGTTCCGTTTTATTTCTATGAACTACACAGTTGACCAAACATCCTTCAATTATATAACATCATACAGAGACAATTTTTTTAAACGACTTTGATTATACCACACGATGCTGCACAGCTATGTAGCGTGCTTTTCAACTGCGCCAGATCACCTTTGGCTTAGCAATTGTTAGGCGTTTAAAGCTTAAACAGTGCTAGAGTGTAATTGTGACAGTGGGCAAGTTGAAACCATGCCCAAGAAAACAGAAGGGCAAAGCCCTTCTACTTTCCCTGAGCCCCATATGGTCAGGTTCTCCTGACAGTAAAGCTGAAAGGAACTACGGCCACTTTGAAATGAGGCTGGGCTGTGAACCATGGCTCCTCTGGGAGCCTAAACCTGGACTGGGCTTCTTGGAAGTTCTTGAGGCCTACCAGGAACTTCATGGGAATGGTTATAGTGGTGTGTAAGGCGGGACTTCTCCTGCGCTGAGGCGGGACTTCTCTGGGAGTTGATTGGCATAAATCAGCCTACTATATCAATCTCATCCATCCTGGGATGCAGTTACCTTGTAGTGTCAATAGAGGGCAGCACGTGAATCTACACGGCTTCCGTTGGAATACCATAATTATACAAAAGGCTACTGTAGCAATAAGCCCAGAGACGGTGGGCCAATACCGCCCCAGGTAATGCCCCCAGGACTGTGGGCGGTATTGGCCTGCCGTCGAGGGACTTATTGCCATTAGTACCCCGGCCTGTTAAACTGGGGTACTAATAGCATTTCTTTCTGCTCCGCAACGCTGCTGCGTTTCGGATAAGAAAAAAAAAAGTAAAATAAAATGGCCCCCGGGAAAGGGAAATCATAGTCTGTTTTACCTTTCCATAGCGGCCATCGTGAGCGGACGAGCTTGGAACAGAAGTGTTCCCAGCGCGTTTGCTCCTGAGAAAAGAAGAAAAAATAAGGTAAGTAAGAGGGGATAGTTTGCAGGGGAGCGGGTCGAGGAAAAAATAACATACCCGAGTCCCCGGCAGGGGACAAAGGCAACCTCCAGCCATGGGGAGGCTCGGAACAGGGATTGCCCTGTTTCGAGTCTCCTCATTGGTTAAGGGGCTGCCACACCCCTCGCCAGGAACAAATGCAGGCACGTATGTGCGTCCACGGGATTACACCGTGGTAAGGCTCGGAAACGAGCCAATTATGTTACGTGTATCCCGTGGATGCACCTACGCCGGGAACTAATAGGATGTACAGCTCTGCTTCTGGTATCCAGCCCTCAAGACCAAAATAGTGTGTTTACATATATTTTATTTTTTTATTTTTTTATTGTTTCGGCTGATTCTAGTTAAACCTTTCAATTTAATTAGACATACATTATAAGTATTAAAATTGTGATTAGACAATTATATGTACGACAATGTAAGACACAATATAAAACACGAGTGGGCCTCATTATAAGTTCGCCAGTCCGGTAACAACGGTACCAGTAAGCCTGCCGGTACCATTGTTACCGGACCGGCAAACTAGGAGTTCTGCTCGCAGGTACCTTCCCGCCGGGCATACCGGCACCCGCGAGCAGAGCATGTCGATTGCACCGGCACCATTCTAAATGGTCCCGGTGCATCCGACCTCCCCATTCCCATTGAGCCCTATGGAGCTGAAATGAGAATGGGGAGAATTTCATTCCAGCGCCTGCGAATGGTCAATTACTGGGTCCAGCAGGGCCGTAATGACCTGGTAATTGCCCATTCATGGGTGCCAGAATAATTTGCAAGTTTGGCGGCAGCCTTCCGGTTTTACCGGCAAGGCTACCGTCATACTTGTAATGGGGCCCAATATAAAACACACTGTAAAACACATTTATAAAACATCCAATGAAACAACCACAATGTTGCAATCACATAAAAACAGGGGCCACTTGGGCAACCTTATACAGTTATACAATATTCGAGTCAGATATTTATATATATTTATATGAATAAGACTGTTGAGTTAAAAATAGTGTTTATATAGCCCTTTCCCAAAGTGCCTCACATATTATTACTATCTATCTGAAATGGCTACTCATATCGACCTTGGAAGGAGGAAAACCTCATCATACAGCCCTGGCAGGACTTGATCTCGCAACCAGTTCTAAGCAGTAGGCACTCAACCTGCCAAGCTATACTTCCGGCTTACAGAGTTTATGGGCCAGGCTTGATAAAACACCAAGCAAGCTCATCATCATCGCACATTCCTGTGCATGGCATCGGATGAAGTAGCCGTCTGTGTTGTGAAGAGGGTGCTATCCCTTGCCATGGATGAAGCAGGAAAGACTAGATGGGTAGAGCAAGAGATTTACACAGAGTGCACGTCACTATGCGATTTATTTTTGACAAGAAAGGTCAAAGGAAAACATCTGAAGACAGTCAGCCGAAAACGAAAACAGGAAGAGCTCTAAAATTAGAAGTATTGTTTTCGTGTTGCTCGCTAAAGGCCTGAGGCGTGCTGTTTCTGGTGCCGGAGTAGACAAAGGATTGAGGCGTCTGTTGCAACATGAGAGCCAAGCTATGGGAGGAGAGACGCACTCCCGAGGGCTTTTGTTTCTATGACTGTTTGTGACCTCTTGCTTGTTTGTTCTAAATGTAGGTGTAAGGTGCTTGGAGAACGTCATCCTTGAAAATAATAGTTATGCATGTTAGCACATGCTTTTGAGAATACTGGCATACTTGCCAACCTGACCCATTCCAATCTGTAGATGCTTATACAGTCCTGCTTTTTTTTCTTTGCATTCTGGGACTTGTAGTTCCATGTTTCCCATTATAAAACTCGGACTACAGTCGCAGAATGAAAATAAATCAGGATTGGATAACCACCGACAGATTGGAATGGGCCATGTTGGTATGTACTTTGGTGTCTGGTCGAGTACCTGACGGCCTCCTGAATTTAAAAGCAATAAAACCGATCAAGGATTTAACTCTGGAGAACATTCTACATACCATAATTACCCAACCGAAGTTGGTACTCATTTATTGACCTGCAGATCACACACGTATTGCAGAGGTAAACTCTCAACCCACTGAGCTATCTTACCAGCTGAGCTATCTTACTGCATTATAAAAGTAGTCCATGGCCATTCACTTATAAATGTGACCCTTATCTTAGTTTCATGCCCCAACTGTACTCTTTGTGCAACAAAATACTAATAAAGAAAGCAAAAAAGATGTCATTATTGCCAAGTAAATTAAGTGGAACCCTTTTCACGCTAACATACGGAATGTATGCTATGTCTACAAACTCAACAGCGTAATGGTCAAACGTGTCAGCCTTGTGTGGCATGGTTGACGGTTCTATTCTGCTAAGAATCATATATTTTTTTAAGCCACCGTTTAAGGGTGTTGGTAAAACTTTGAATGAATAGTATGTTCATGAAAACATTGTAATAATATCTGGATGCATTTTAGTGACAGAAGTTCGGAGACATGCTTTGTTTCCCACACTGTATTTCTTGTCACACCGTATGTCTGCGCCATAGGGAATGTGTTTGTTTGTTCGAGGCGTGGTTAACTGGTAGGCATGGCCCCAAAGATTAACTAAGATTGGTTCCTGCAGTCTATCATGGGGGGCAGGGGTGTAAGG
This sequence comes from Ambystoma mexicanum, assembly GCF_040938575.1. Classification (NCBI taxonomy): domain Eukaryota; kingdom Metazoa; phylum Chordata; class Amphibia; order Caudata; family Ambystomatidae; genus Ambystoma; species Ambystoma mexicanum. Next base: position 274,264,337 of record NC_090932.1, on the reverse strand, counting down.
AAGTCTACATTTCAGGGGGGGGGGAACTGGTAATGGGACGGGCCACTTCAGAAACTGGCTGGGGCAAACTTGGAGGCTCTGCCCCCTCGGTTCTACCCCAAGGGTTGTCTGGCGTGGCCCAACTATCAAAGGGTACATTTTAAAGTACAATATGCCAGTGAGAAATGGCAAACCGATTGAATTTAAAGATAACATGTACATTTATTTGCTATGATAATTTGTATATCTAAAGCCCAGGTATCCGAACAGGCATCACCCTTTAAGCAAAAGCGACCACCAGTGGCACAGGCGGTAGTGCAGTTTGCCACAAATCCAACTTCCACATGAAATACAAACCATACATTTCTGTTCATTATACCATCATATGCCAGTATTAAAAAAAACACTGGCTGTGCCCATATATATCCATTCTGGCTGCACCAAAATATGCCAATATTTCCATATATGAACATACTCATGTTTGCTTTGTGTATAATGCCAGTAACAAAACTACAATACTGTATAAGAAAACATGTCCATGTGAGCTCTGCCAATATATGGCACTATCCCCACGTAAGGACATACTTCTGGTATCTTTGCCATTAGAAATGCCATATCACAACAAGAAAACATGTCCAAGGTAGCTGCACAATGTGGGCCAGTCTAGGCACATAATAAAACTTATCATGGTTACTCAACAAGAAATGCCCACTACAAGGTGTCAAGCCACAGAAAGAAATGGATAGACTTGGTGGACCAAAAGGCCAGTCAAGCTATGTAATAACACATGCCATGCCTACTTTATTATAGATGCCCAGTAAAAAAAAAGTAATGCCACAGTAATAATTGACAAGACTGGCTACACCAAAATGCCATTGTAGCCACATAACACATGTCATGCTTACCTTATCATGAATGCCCACTGAAATGGCATGTTTTGGGAAATTCCCCCTTACCCGACCATCACTCTCATTCCCACCCCCACTTCCCACCCTCTACCCACAAAAATCAGCTCCTTGCCCAGCATTACACATATGCGCACACACACTCACAATTACACAACATGCACTCATTCATTTAAACATACCATTCACTTGCGCCCCCATTCACTGTACACTTGCTCATTCACACGCAGATCCAGCCCCTATACACCATGCACTCACTCATTCACAGACACATTACATAATACATACACACACTCCTTGCACACATGCAGACATACATAATGAGCTAACATGCAACGCCCTTTAACACTGCGAGTTTCAGGAAAGGCTTCCCTAGCCTCTCTGCCAAAGAAAAAGTAAGTGTGGACACCAGCCACCTCCCCCTTGATGTGAAATAACACATGGGGGGTCATTCCGAGTAGGGCGGTAAGGGTTAACGGTCACCGGTAACGAGACCGGTGCCGCTAAACCCTTACCGCCCTATTCCGAATTCCCCTTGCGGGTTGGTACTTAACGCCTGCAGGCGTTAAAAAACGAACCCGCAAAGGGACCTTTGAGGTAATTACGGTACCGTAATTTACGGTACCGTAATTACCTCCTTCCCCATTCCCATTGAGCCCTATTGGGCAAAAATGGGAATGGGGAAGGGCCCATGGTGAATGGGGAATTACTGCTCCGTCAACCTTGGAATGGGGCGGTAATTCCGCCATTCACCATGGCGGAGTTGGAAAAATACCGGCGTCAACCATGGCGCTAATAGCGGCAAGGGTCGTAATGAGGCCCATGATGTTGTTATATGTCGGCTCCCATCTGGGGGCAGGGAGGCAGTGAATGCATTTCATTTTTCTAAGAGAATAAGTTTTGCTGCGTTTGTGCAAATACATTTTTCTGTACGTACACTGTGTAACTTTAAGGTCACCAGTTTCAGGAAAGGCTTCCCTCCTCTCGCTGCTTAACAAAATGCAAGTGCGGAAGCCCCGCCCATTAACTCACATTCGGGGGTGTTAATGGGGGCTGAAGCCAAGTTAGTCCAGTGGCAGTGAGTGCCTCTTGGGGTGCAGGCTTTCATACAACAATGGGACAGTACTGGGAATGGGAGTGGAGGCAGGGGGATACCAGAGGTTGCCCAGGGTAAACACTGTTCGGATTTAGGTGCACCTTTAAGCATGCTAAACACTAAAAAGCTTTTGTGGCGATTGATCAGCCACTCACCCCAAGCAGTTTGTGTGGCGCACTCAATTACGTATATAGCTGTTCATGGAAAGGTTTGTGGTTCAAGCCCTGGGCATGATCCCTTTTACAAGTGATACCGTTAAAATGACATACATGTATTTGTTTTATAACTATGATGTTAATTTCTTGGTAAGCGGTCACTGACTGAACTGTGTAGATGCATGGTCCCTCCCTGCACTTGCAGCGGGGATATTTCAAGTGGTCAAACCAACCCCTTCCCAAAACGGCGTCTGATCCCCTAGATTTGACATTACACTAAAAATAACTTCTACCTTTCCAAGAAGCTGCACCCCCAACAAAACGTTTTCAGATCAAACCCGCAACTCTACCCACAATTTATATATATTCAATAAACAATTTGTTGAAGGGACGTTATGCTTACAAGTAAAATGGATAAACCTCAGAAATTCGCCAGTTATGCTAAGCTAAGCAACCATAACTCGTGCCACCACTGTGCACTGCTAAGACTAACACTGCAGGACATCACAAATGTCGTTGATGACATCACATGTGAAATTAATTTAGATGAAAAGTCCATACACCGTGTTGTGTTTTTTAATGTTGGTAACAAGATGTCAGGAGTGATCGGGAGACCAATCATGAACTACTTAATCTATTAAAGAATGTACTCATCCATACAACATTTTATTGGAGTCTTGTTGTTAATACAGAAACCTAATCATATATAAACATAGGCAATGACTGCAGCATGTACCATAGAAGTACACTATTTATAATCTTGTAATTTTGGATAGTACAATAATGAATGCTACCTTAGCATAGTTTTGAGTAATGTTAAACATGTAATAACTAGCTAACAATTCAAGACTTACTAAACACTTGTGCTAGTACAAACAATACATACGAAGAACCACAATGCATACAAATCAGAGGCACATACAGGGAAACTAAAGTAAGGAAGAAAGAAACAGCATCATAAGAAAAAGTTAGTAGCATACAAGTTTATCTTCATGTATACAAATTAATGTTGTGTTTGATGCCTGCTTATTGCCCCATGAATGTGCACCATGGGCTGAGACCAAACCCCAAGGAAAGTACTTTAAGAACATATGACAAGTTTGACCTCCAGATGTATAGCACCTTTTGAATTTTAATATTCTGACTGTCAGTGAACAAAACCACCTGGCCTAGATATGTCAGTGAACAAAAACAAGTGGCCCAGATATGTGATGTCATCAGTGATGTCATCAATGACATTTGTGATGTCATCTTTGATGTCTTGGGTGTTAGTCTGAGCAGTGCACGGCACTGGCGCTAGTTATGGTTGCTTAGCTTACCATAACTGTTGAATTTCTGAGGTTTTTCAGTTTTACTTGTAACCATAACATCCCTTTAACAATGTTTTTTTATTGAATTTCATAGGTTTCTATTAGTGCAACTTACCCATAACATCCCTTTAACAAAGTTTTTTTAGTGAATTTCATGGGTTTTCTCCAGTGCATGCTATTTTCCTACAACTTACTAATATCATACTTACCCCAATAGAGCAACATTTTTGTCCAATTCACAAAGTTTCACCTTAAAACTGTGCCATTTACCACCTTCTAGCATCATTCTTAGCACTTCTATAGACCTTTTGAAACTTTTTCCACTGTTTTTGGGTCCGTCGACGTCGGGCGCAGCATGATGATGAACACATTTGCAGTTCGTGATCGGGTCCGTGCTTGGAGAACAGTTCGGACCTGCATTTTCTACTGATCTATGACCTTTCAAGCTCAAAATGTACCCTTGCACAGTTCCTACACCTATTCTTACTCATTATCCATTAACAATCTAGTACAAAGCTCTTACTTAGAATATTAGCAAAACTGCTATTTATCTTAAAAATGGCATTGGCTATTGCCATCCCTTCTCCCCAAGAGCCACCACCACAATCTGGAGGACCTACACCACAAAAAAAGCACTTTACATCCAAAGACAATGAAGAGGAACAAGAAGATGAGGTAGAGAAAGTAGCTACCTCTAGCACCTAGAGAGAATCATGGGTGTGGCTGTTCTTTAGCACTTTGGGAATGTACCAAAGGCTAAAGCTACAAAAGTTAAATGCACTTAGTGCAACTTTGAACTCAGTGGTGGACTACCTGGATATTACTCCTACGGCACCACCTCCATGTGCCGCCACACCAAATCCAACCACCTCAATACTCTCAGAAAGGTTGTTCCTTTCTTAGCAAGTAGTAGGCTGTCTTCCTGCACATCATCTTTCTCAACCAATACTGTAACCACACAGCCTACAAATTCCGACCAGCTACCTTGCAAGCAATAAAAGAGTCTGTTGATCCATATCTTTCGAAGACAACAGTCTTCTGTATATACTGCAACACACCACTCTGCAGGGGGAAGCAATGTCGAAGTGCTTTTAAAGCTGTAATCAAGGACCATGAGAAACACTGCCCCTACCTTAGAAGTAACATACGTGCAACATCTTACCCTGCCCACCTGCCCTCCATATTAGTGCTAAGTGCCTCTACCCTCATTTCCCTCCCCACCTTACGTTCTAACCTCTCCTGCAAAAAAAATATACAAAATAACAAAAGAAAGTTTCCTTTAGGAACCACCTTTCACAGTTAAAAATAGAACTAAATAAAAAAAATCTTATACACACCATCTACTTTACATTTCTCAGTAAAGTACATAGACTCAATATTATTTTACAACATTTCCATTAGAATTTTGTGTTATGCTAATTGGAATAATGTGCTGTTCATCCCCCGTTCCAGGGACTGGAACGGGAGATGACGGCCGGCAGCCCAAGTTATCGGCCCAAGCAAAGTATGTCTGTGAGTGCCCTGATGCCTGCAGGCCTTGGTGCGTTTTACATAAATAAATAACGAGGAAAATCCTTTTCCAAGATGTCCACCATGGAAAGGGAAAGCGGGGCTGCGTACATAGCCCCACTTCCCTTTCCACAGCAGCCTGCAGAAGGCGGAGCGAGAACCCTATGACCATATTACCGCAACCATATTAACGCAAGCACATTTTATTCCCTTTCAAACCTATCCCACTTTTAAATAACTTTTCCACATAGCCAGTCCCAGGTGGACATGGCCACTTTAATCCCATTTGTCGTCCCTCACGGTCATGGACAGTAGCCAGATTGTCTGGGTCATGACTTTATGCCATGACCCGGACAATCTGGCCAATGCCCATAGCCAGAGGCCATACCTCAGTCACCAAAGGTATATCACCATTGTTTGTAGCTACATTATGACACTTGTCAAAAAATAAAACAAGGGCACATTTGCAAAACCATGCTTTAAGGTCCTTACCAATGCTCCTTACATCAGTTTGCTTGAAATCCGCACATGTTTTATTTTTTCAAAAGTGTCAAAATGTATGTACATAAAATAGTCATATAACTTAGCCCCCACTTGACTAAATCCATTCAGACTTTACACAAACATTCAAGGTTGGGTCTATAATCTTTCTGAAAACCTTTGCCCAAATTCATCAAACGGTAACAATGTTATAAGCCATCTAAAAATGTAGAAACTCCCCTCTAATTTAGCCCCCTCTTGACAAAATCCCACCAAACTTTACAAAACAATGTATATCTAGATTTAAAATTGTTTTGCAAACTTTTGTGCAGATTTGTCAAATTGCACCACATTTATAGGCCTGTACAATATTTTGAGACCCCCCCTCTAATTTTGTTCTCTCTTGACAAAACAGCTCTACACTTTCAAAACCGATTCAGCACTGAGTTGCGATTGTCCCGTTTTTATTTCATTAGCAATTCAGCGACCGATCTTGAGCTGGCGGGATGTTTCTGAGGGAAGAGGAAATATTTCATGTTTGTAGGAGGCATTCATGGATGATATTTATTGGGAGATGATGGATTTAATGTGGACTTGAAATGTAGGGTAAGGATATGAGGTCCCTTCCAAACTCTTCGCATTGGTGAATTTTCAGTCAAAGATAATGCCTTTCTAGCAAGACATTCCTAAGTTGTGCCCACTGTGAGAAATTCAGTTTTGTAGACTGTTTGGGAGGGGCAGGGGTTCTATAGCAGTCACCCTGAATACCAGCAGAGAGACACTTGGGCCCATTGGCTCCTGCAACATGTTATGTCTTCATGTGAAAGGTGACTCTGGATTGGGCAGAATGTATCCTCCCAGTCCTGGGACCCTGGATGGTTACCAGGCTCAGTGTACCTTCTCAAGCGGATGAGAATGAACATGGAGGTGCTGTGTGTTGCCCAATGTTGCCAACCCTCTTATCACCTAAGCTTGGGAGAGTGCATTTAGTTGCTGGTTCATGGGCAACACTTTTATCTTTCCACCTCTGGTTCGCTGGGAACAAATTCTCTCTGTTCACCTGGTTGAATGGGCATTGTCTTGCTCTGCTGGGTCATGTGTGCTGAGACCACAAAATTAAGCTCTCCTGCAAATAATTATGAGGAGTTTGGCCTGAATTTCTTGCAGGTGGCTTATCATCTTACTAACCAGGAACTTTCCATCTCCCCTCGTCCTTGGCTGGGGTGCATCGTATCTGCCTGCCTCTGGCTGCAGCGATCTGGTCAGCCCTTCCATGTGTTCAAAGTCTGTCTCCCCTTCTTCATTAACTTCAATACGCCTATAGCTTGCATATTCATCCTTATGCCTTTCCATGTTTGTGGCAATCAAGCATGTGCAAGCTAGGTATCCTTGCGGTTCAGCTTTGACGAAGAATATGAATATATACATAGAGATATGTATGTGTGTTCATCATCTACCTGTGTGAGTCATATGCATGTTTTATTTAGTCTATATGCAGCAAGCTAATGCATGTTCATGTAACATCATGAATGATGGCTAAGTACTTCATGTCTGTGTGCGGCTACGTCCCAACGTCAGTGTTTTCTCAATTTGCGGTCAGTCAGCTTGTTTGATTGCTGACATCTCCATCTCCCCCATATCATCCATTGGGTATGGTTTGAATGGCCATCTGAGAGAGCAGCGTTTCTCACATCTGCAATCCATTGATGATGGTGATGAAGGGCCTAAGAGTGAGGTGCATCTGTCGTTTCTCTGTCTGCAGCCCGAGATTCATGTGGGGGTCATGAGGACCTTGCTTGGACCTCGGGCTTCAAGACCATCAGGCAGGCCATGTTGTTCATTCACAATCTGATTGCTTTGAGGGTGAAAGCGATGCAGCTGAAGGTGAATTGGTTGTTTGAGGAGTTAGCTACGTGGAGCAAGAAATCATCAGCATTGACGTAGAAGCAGGTTCCAGATCTTTTAAGCAAGTTCAAGGTCAGGCAGAAGATGGAGTCTTGTGGAAATCTGCAGGATGAGCGTGATGGAGGTGCTGGAAGGGTCCATGGCATGCTTGATTGTGCATGTTTGTAAGGCAGAAATAAACAGCAAAAGGAGTGGAGGAGGGCGACACAAGCTACAGTCTGAAGGAGCATGATTTTGAATGTTAGACACACAGAAATTATAATTGCATTACGTTTAATGATAGTTTTATCGGTAGTATGAAATTGACACATTACATGTTGTAATCATTACACATAGTCCTCCTGTCTCGTCAAAGTCCTTACTGTTTGAAGATGGTCCGCATTCAGACAGATAGCTACAATTCAGCTCAATTCAGACTGTTTACCCAAGTCCCTACCCTGGGACTATATGTTTTATTTTATTTATTGTTAAGGTTTTTGGTTTTAAATAATGATCCTTTCACCTGTTCAAAAAACATAAAACCAACAGTCAAACAATCCTAATTACACAAACATTAAAATAAGATAGGTTAAACATTATTGTGCTATCACATCACAAATCACATCACAAATCAAACATGTGTTCACTCTACATCAATAAAAAATCCAGTGCAGTGTTATATGTACGCCAATTGGACCTAATCTCAAGATCCAACGTTGGCATTGCGAAGCACATCCGTAAAAAACGGAATCAGTGCCATTACCATTTTTATATTTTGTCCCACACAAAGCAACATCCACCAGTCATCATTTTTCAAGGACTTTCCCCAGATGCTTTGTATGCTGGCCATTCAAATCGTTGCAAGACAACAACATATGATGCAATGTTTCATTGGAGCCTTCCATATTGCAATACCTACAAGTCGGATCTGCTATCTCCCACTGCCTTCTAAGTATTAAAAATGCTTTAGTCAAATATGAATTTAAACAGAAACGTCAGACCTGTGTTCTATAAAAAAAACACACAGGAATTCCCAGAGATATTTTGGAAGAGTGCTGCATGCTCTATTTTCCATTATGATCTTTGGTTAAAGGTTTCCTCCCAATCTCTCCTCCAATGTTTGAGTTTTACAGCATCCAGGTTTTTGCACAAGATAGCCTCTGTGAAACTCAAAGCTATTTTCCATTCGCTTAGTATCTATTCCGCAAGGGAAGGCAACGTTTCCTTTAGGACTTTGAATGCCCTAACCGGAGGGATGACTATACATTTCGTACATAAAGAAAGGAACTTTCATACCACTCGAGCGTACAATGATATGAGCCCTAGCTCGTATCTTGTGGCACACATAGAAGTCCTTTTTGGTAAGTGCAATGTTCTTCTCCAGAATAAACCCTCTAACTTTAGCAATACCGAAAATGTTGTTGCAAAAAAGACTTCAGACCCATAGGTCAGAATGGCTACTGTTTTCATTTTGTAAAAAGTAACAAGCTCTATGGAAAAATAAGCACACCTTTTAAGAATGATTGAACCTTGCGCAGCCAAGTGTTTCATTTTCGTCCTCAGCTGCGAAATTCTAGCGGTGTCGTTCATACTAGCGATCAATAGCATACCCAAATAAGTAAATGAGCGTACTATGTCGATTTGCCCTCCTCTAATAACCCAAGTTGGGTGTTTTGCGCTCTTGCCTTAAGACCTTTGCTATATCTGAATTTTTGTCTTAGTGATGTAGAGGAGCAGGTAGACGCTATCCTGCCAGTTCCCTCGCTGTCATCATATTGGAAAAACCATGAATGGGATCCCCTACATCGTTCCTATACATGGGAAAAAGGAGAATGAAGTGCACACAAGCACTATAGATTAGGGTTTAACATTTGTTTAAATTAACTGAAGATCGTCATTTCTTAAAGATGTCAAGGTGAAAAAAGAACGTCAAACTCACAGGCTGGTTTCAGGCACAGAATAAGTATCATCGATTCTGTACTCAGATTATATTTCTTAGTTCAAAAAATAGTTTTTTTGAAGAATTTAAATTCATATGTGGTATTTATTGATCTGCAAACATTTTTTGATGTAGTCTCAAGGGCTAAACTTTCGAAAACCCTTTTAAAGATGTAATTTCTCTTGCCTTTCTTACATATAGTGAAGGAGCTGCATAATAATCATTTTGCTTCTGTACAATGGGGAATAGGAGGCAAGTGCTTGCAAGAATTGCTTAACCTATTTGATGATATTTGTCCTGAAAAAGGATTAAATATCCATCTATAAAACAAAATGTTTGGCTATAACCACTAAAGGTTCACTTAAGTAACACCTATACTTGCATGGAACTTTTGCTGAATGAGTTAAAACATTCAATTATTATCGAGGGTTCAATTAAGCTATGATGGTTCCTGCCATCGGTAGATTAACTAAAGTGATTTGCTTGCAGCCAGGCATCAGTGTGCAACAATTATGTTCTCCAAGCACGGGTGTTGTTAGGCCTGGAAAAGATCCGGGGCTACGCTAATGTGGGGACTGTAGGGACTCGCTAGCCTTTTGATTGCAGCCCCAAAGCTACTATTCATGGCTAAAACGAAAAGACCCGGGGATATAGCTCACTCAGTGTCACCCCTAGCAACGCCTCTGTCACCAAGAGAACACTTCAAAGCACTTTTAGCAACACATGTGAAGGCCCGGTCTTACGTGTTACTTGCAGGTTTATATATTTTGTTGGAGCCCAACTGGTCGAATTTGTTTTCCTCACGTTTTTTTTACCACCAACACTTAGATGGTAGGTTTGGGTCAGGCAATATTGGCGGGGTGGAGGGAGGTAGGGGTGGTCTGCATCCCTTCATTCTGTGGTAAAAAAAAATGCGGTATACAAAAATTTGAAAAACAAATCGACCAATTAACATTTCATTAAAAGTGATTGGGCCTGATTTCAAATGTGGTTTTCAATGGGATTTTCCCATATAAATACGCTTTTGTAAATCCAACCCATAGATCCTTACATGGGTATTTGTATGTGGTGATTGGTTTTTAATGCCAGCAGGAAGCAGCAGACTGCTTCCCATGAGCTCCAAAGGAAAATGTGGTATACTCTTTCATTAGCTGCCCTCCTCAGTGGCAGGCATAAGGAAGTGCTGCTTGTGTTCCCTCTTCTTTATTTGGAATACTTTCATATTGCCATGTAGCCCATTCCTAAGCTTCCCAAGCTTGCGAGCTAAGGGGAATGAGGGAGAGATTTGCCCAGGCTCTCAAAATGTGGCCAGGTGTGGAAGTTTGGATTCGAGCTAAGGTGTCCTGAGTCCACAGTCACCCACTTGATTCAGGAAACCTCACCTCCTCCCAATCATGGCCTGCTGCCACACATAAGGAAAATGGTTACTATTTAGCCACTTCTGCATCCCTGATGCTGAAACGGTTTCCAATGAACAAGAACTAGAATAACACAATCACATAGGGGGACATCCAGGATTTCATAATAGTTGTTGTGTTTCATATCGCACATGCATGCAGTACTAAGATGGTTGCTATGCCCACAGCATAGAGACCATGGACAGTTTTCATACAAAATCTGCATATCTCAATGTGAATACAATTTTTTATTTTTTTATTTATTTTGATTTGTAAAGCGCACTACAGCCCTCGGGCATCGAGGCGCTATTGCTCATGGTTACAGAGAGCGAGGGCCCAATAGGGTGCAGCGACAACATGAACATAGGTGACTGTGATTACATAAATCAAAATTAGCCTGGATCATGGAGAAAAATAGCATTCAAGCATGCAGGCATCAGAATGGATTGGGAACAGATTTATACAAACAGAACGGTTTTGACCACTTTCCTAAATGCTGTGTGCAATTCCATGTTTCTAAGAAAAGGCAGTAAAGAGTTCCAGTTGGTGGCTGCACTGACCGGGAAACTGGATCCATCTGCACGAGCCCTGAGCGTTTTAGGAATGGTGATATGGTTCATGTTAGTGGTTCTTGTGGGTCTGTCTGTGGCAGGAATGGTAATTCGCTGAGAGAGTTGGAGTGGGCAGTGTTGTGAAGACATTTGTGGGTGAGGGCGAGGGTCTTGAAAATAATACATTCTCTAATGGAGAGCCAGTGGACCAATTTCCTGGTTGTTGAGATGTGGTCCCTCTTGGAAATGCAAGTGGCCGCCCTGAGTGCATTGTTTTGTATGGTCTGAGGCTTCCTGATGTTTTTTGCAGATGTGCCTACCAGGAGGGCATTGCAGTAATCAAGCCGAGAGCCAATTATTGCTCTGTCTAAGGTGCGGCAGCTCTGTTGTGTTAGGAAGGGTCTTGCTGCGGTGATCAGTTTGCTGTGGTAGGCCAAAGCGGATGCAATGGCGTTAACATGTCTCACCATTGAGAGGTTCGTGTCCAAGTATACTCCCAGGGTTTTTACTGCCTGAGAAACAGGGATGGTGGTGTTATCTATCAAGAATGAGCTGTACTTTACATCAAGTTTTTTGAGGGTTGCTGATGAGCCGATAATGAGAAGTTCCGTTTTTTCACTGTTCAAGCAAAGCCAATTTATAGCCATCCACGTTTGTATTGTGGCATAGATGCAGTTTAGTGATCCCCTGTCGACCTTGTAATCACCTATTAGGGGGATGAGGACCTGTGTATCATCAGCATAATTAGTGTATGTGATGCCGTTGAATAGGGGCCTCATGAGCAGGTTGTAAAGGGTGGGTGAAATGCAGGATCCTTGAGGGTCTCCACATTTGATCCACATTTGCTCACTTTGGGGCTGGCAGAGGCCTGATCCGAGAAGACTTTCATAACTCTCTTTAAGCAAGGATGAGTTCCAGGTTATAGAGTTAGGAGGAACATTGGCGGTGGTAGAGAGGTGGTAGCATAAGGTGTCATGGTCCACCAAGTCAAAGCTGTGGTCAAGTCGAGCAGCAACAGGAGAGCGAGTTTGCCTGCGTCTCTAAGATCATCAATCTGGTTTTTAAGGTCTAGTAAAGCAGTTTCAGTCCCATGGCCGGGACAGAATCCAGACTGCCAGAGACCAAGCAAGTGATTTGACTCAAGTTATTTGTGGACCTGCAGGTAGACAGCATTGTCAAGAACTTTCAAAAGGAAAGGGACCGTGGTGATGGGTCTGTAATTCCCTGGGATGGATGGGTTGAACGTGGGTTTTTTCAGAAGTGGTTTTACCCATGCTTCCTTGAGACAGGCAGGGACATAATCTGAAAATTGAACGAGGTGTCGATAAAGACGCTGATGAAAGGTATGAGGGTGGAAGCACAATATTTGATGAGCGGCACTGGACAAGCATCTCCTTTGCAATTGGAGGGTTTAATGGATTTGAAGAGGGCAGTGATTTCCATTTCTTTCATTTCTCTGAATGAAAAGGCTGGGGCATCACAGGAGGTTTTGTCGTGGAGCTTAGATAATTGTTATTTTAGTGCCTGTTGGTGGTTGATGATTGTATTTTGGAGGAGGTTCAGCTTATCCAGCATAGCATCCTGGATACTGTTATGCCAGCCCTTGTCCTTGGTGAGCGATGGGGTGGTGGGAAAAGGTGTTTCCAACTCTCTGAAGATGGCAAAAATCTCTCTGGAACCTGATTTAGCATTTGCTATCCTGGTCTTGAAGGAGTTAGACTTTCCTTTAGTGATGGCAGCTATATATTCTTTTCAGATGGTCTTGAAAGCTGATTTGGTGGAGTCACTGGGTTTGGCTAACCAGGTTGAGAGAGCTGAGCTTTTTCTAGCACTTAGTTCAAGAAGCTCAGAAAAGAACCACGCATTTTTGTGCTTTGAACGTTTGGATTTCCTTAGGGTGAGTGGGTCTATGAAGTCCACTGCTTGAGAGATGATGGAGTTGTATGTGGCAGGAAGTGTGTCTGGGCCATTGGAGAATGTAGGCTTGAAGTCCATAACAAGGAGGTGGGGTAGGAGCCTTTCTTTGGTAAGTTGCCGGGAGCTTCTGGTGAGTGCTGGTGGGAGCTGCATAATGTGTGTAGGTGGCCCCTTGGTAAGGTTAAGTTCGAAGTGGATGGAGTGATGATGGGACCAGGGAATGGGTGAAATGGAGGCGATAGAGTGAGGGCAGTTGTAGTGGGCAATCCAATCAAGGGTGCATCCTTTGATGAGGGTAGGCTTAGTCACAACTTGTTTGAAGCCTAAAGTGGAGAGGGCATTCTTGAGTGAGGCTCCTTGAGAGTCAGCAGGGTCGTTTAGGCCTAGGTTCAGGTCTCCCAGGAGGATGGCTTTGGTGGTTTTCTTAAGATTGTCTGCCATTGCGTGTAAGAGGGCATCCTGGAAATCCATGACTGGCCCTGGAGGACGGTAGAGAATGTGAAGGGTGATGGTACTGTTTGGGGATGGGCTAACTTTAAGGAGCAGGTAGTCACTGTTGCATCCTAGTTCTCCTTGTACCTTTCTGATGGGAATGGACTCTTTAGCAATGGGGGATACATCTCCCCCTTTCTGCAGGGTGCGATTTCACCTACAAATGGTGTAGCCCTCGGGGAGAGCTAAGGCAAGAGCAGGGCTCGAGGCCTCATGGAGCCAGGTTTTGCTGAATGATTAGTAGATCGATGCTGGAGTTGGTGATAAGGTCATGGATGTCCAGGGCATTGGCGGGGAGTGACCAGACGTTGATGAGGATGCACCCGAGTGGGCAAGGGAGGGATATGTGGGCAGAATTTAAAGGCACAATGGGAACAGCACCTACATCAACATTTTATTGCACAATGAGAACAATAGCAGCCCCTGAGTGTGTAAGCACAATGGGAGCAGCAGCACCTGAGAGTGCGGCCAAAATGGGCACGATGGGGTCAACAGCAGCATCAACATTTGATTGCACAATGGGAACAATAGCAGCCTTTGAGTGTGTAGGTACAATGGCAGTAACAGCCACATCAGAATGTGAGGGTACAAAGGGCGCAATGGGGGCAACAGCAGCATCAAAATTCGATTGGACAGTGGGAGCAGCCACATTTGATAGTGCAGGCATAATGGGTGCAATGGGGGCAACAGCAGCATCAAAATTCGATTGCACAGTGGAAGCAGCAACACTTGAGAGTGTGGGAACAGTGGGCACAATGGGGGCAACATCAGCATCAAAATTCGATTGCACAATGGGAGCAATAGCAGCCTTTGAGTGTGTAGGCACAATTGGAGTAACAGCCACATCACAATGTGAGGGTACAAAGGGCACAATGGCGGCAACAGCACCCCCTGACAGTGAGGGCATATAGGGAACAACATCATCTTCTGAGTTTGATTGCACATTGGTAAACAATGCTACTTACTCACACCCAATTGTTCAATAGCAGCTCATTTGAGTACTCATTACTTATTTATTATTAGTAGCCGGCGAGGGACAATCAGATTGTCACAAACAATCTGATTGGCGCTCGCGGGGTCCTTTACCAGCCCAACAAGGCTCTGGTTGCCACCGCATCCCTCTGTGTTCCTTCCTCGAGTTGCCGCCATGGAAAGGGAAAAGGGGCTATGTGTAGTCCCTTCTCCCTTTCCATGGAGGCCATTTTCTTTGTTTTCTTTTTTTCCCTATTTTTTAATGCCCACCAAGGAAAGGGAGGCAGCCATTTAGAAGGGACTACGTGTAGTCCCTTCTCCCATTCCATGGTGGCCATCTTCTATGTTTACTTTTTTTTTACCATTTTCAGTGGCTGCCATGGACAGTGAGAATGGATTTCATATCCCGTTCCATGGTGGTCATTTGCTTTTTTCAGTTTGTGAAACGCCGGAGCGTCTCACAGACTGAATAAAGATGCTATTAGTACCCCAGCCTCACAGGCCCAGGCTTTGCTCTGGCCTGTAACTATGGGCCCCGGGGCATTACCTGAAGCAGTAATGCCCTCTCAGCAAGGGGCTCATATCTTAATAATTATATAGTGCTGTCACAAATAAAAGACTGCAGTTAGAATTCTGTATCTGTATCTCTTTATGGCTGTCTAACATTTCTTAGATGTTCTTAGCTGTAATGGTTAGTGAACTGGAAACACTTACAGGGTAATTCATAGATTTCAGCGCAGAGGCAGTGCACGCGAGCAGTGCAGAGAGGTAGTGTGCGCCAGCGTGCGCCAGCCGTGTGCGCTAAACAGCATTCTGGTGCACCGCGTATTCATGGAATATCAAAGCCATTTTGAGCGCTGGCGCAGAGAACATCCCGCAGCGCCAGTTATGCATCCAAAAACACCCCTTGCGCAAGGATAAGGCATTGAAATCCCCAATGCAGCGCAAAGGGGCGCGCTAACCCTGCACCAGTTCACTGGGCCGGTACAGTGCATTTGGGGGGTGCGCGGGAAGTTTCACACGCGATAGGGCTTGGGTGAGCGGGGTAAGTGTATTTTGGGGTGCGCGGGAAGTAATACACGCGATAGGCCTTGGGCGAGCGGGGTATGTGTATAACGGGGGTGCGCAGGAAGTTCAACACGCGATAGGCCTTGTGCGAGCAGGGTACGTGTCTTCTGAGGGGTGCGCGGGAAGTTTCACACGAGATACGGCTTGGGCGAGCGGTGTACGTGTATTTTGGGGGTGCGCGAGAAGTAATACACGTGATAGGCCTTGGGCGAGCGGGGTACGTGTATAACAGTGGTATGCGGGAAGTTCAGCACGCGATAGGCCTTGTGCGAGGGGGTACGTGTATACTGAGGGGTGCGTGGGCAGATTCACATGTGAAAGGCCTTGTGCGAGCGGGGTACATGTATTTCTGGGGGTGCGCGTGGAGTTGCACATGCGATTTCGCTGGGTGAGCGGTGTACGTGTATTTCTGGGGGTGGGCGTGGTGTTTCACACGCAAATTGGCAGTGGGGGTCCTCCCAGGTGTGCCCTCTCCCCCCTCCCCAGGCCCCGCAGGCAGCCCATCCACCTAGGCTATGCCCTGCAGGTAGCCCATCCACCCTGGGCATGCCCCCCAGCCAGCCCACATGTCACCATGCACCAGTAAGCACCCACTCATGTCCCCCTGCACCCCCAGCCACCCGGCAGTGAGGGGCACCTGCCAGCAGGCCCTGACTCATGTGCACCTGCACACCCACCCACCCGGCAGTGAGGGGCACCTGCCAGCAGGCCCCAACTCATGTGCACCTGCACCCCCACCCACCCGGCAGTGAGGGGCACCTGCCAGCAGGCCCCGACTCATGTCCCCCCCAACACATCATCATGATCCACAATCATGGCCCTCATGGCCACCCAAATCCCACTGCACACCACCCCTGCTCAAAGAACCAACCAAGTATTACATCCACCCCACATTGAAATGCCCATTACATGATACAACCCAAATGGCATGTATGTACATCAACACATGTCTGTCAGACACACAAAATGGGTGCCAATGAATGTGAAAACCCACATCGTGACATGCATGAAACCAATGAGAGAATACCACACATGGAAGTATGAAACAAAAATGTATTCAACACAAAATTAAGGCAATCAAATGAAAACACACAATAATGGAAATAAGAAATAAAATGCAGCATGTTCCAAAATTAAAAAAAATATGAAATCAGAATCCAAATACATCCAAATGAAAATGTGTCCAAAGTCTCCATCCAACAAAGCAAATCCAAAGGGAAAGAAATAAGTAAAATCCATTTCTCCATGGTGAAAAAAAAATGATGATAAATCCACTGTTCAACTATATACAAATAACAAATCCAGGGTCCATGAGCCCAACCATTGAAATCAAACCTACTAAAAAAAACAACCTAATAAAGAACTATCTACAAAAAGGTGGGGCATAGTCCAAGTGCCCCAAAATAAAGAAAAACATAAATGAAACCTAAAACTAACTAACTATATACAATGGCGGCGGGCAAGTCTTACGGCTCACTTACTGATTCACCGGGCCAGGGCATCATCGAACTCCTGTTCTATGTCCTGGAGGCGGGCATGTTCCATGGCCCCGAGGTTTCGCAGGGATAACGCCATGTCCAACTCCAACTCCCTGCAAATTGCCTCGAGGCACTCGGCCCGCCTCAGCGCCCTGCGCATGGAGTTCTCCGCCCTGACCATAGTGAGCCGTGCCTCTTCCGCCCGCCGCCGCTCCGCATCTATGTACTGGCCCAACCGCTGCCACACGGAAGACACTCCCAATCCAGGGTCCTCCTGCCCTCCGACCGATGCCTGCCCCTCTGATGTTGATGGCCCCAAGCCATCATCGCTCCCACCTTGAGCCTGCTGCTGCTGTGCCTGTGCCCTAGCTCTTGATGCCTGCACGTCCTCCTCCTGCCGGAGTGCAGTTGTTGGTGTGGCCACCCCTGCTGGACCTCTGACTCCCGACTGTGGCAGGGATGTGTCCGCCACCAGCCTGGCCGCTGGGCCAGAGGCAGCTCCACAGGGTACCCAGGTGATACATGGGCCGGAAGATGGCACAGAGTACGACTGGCGCATAGTGGGTGCAGGTGAGGAGGTGGTCGGAAGAAGGTCCAGCAGACGGAGGAATCCAGTCCTGGTGACCCGTCCCAGTAGGTCAACGCGGTCAAAGTGGCATCCGAGATGATGTGCAGTGTCTTCACGAAAACTCTGCAAGTAATCTCGCATGCCCCGTTGACGCAACTCCATCCCAGCCAGGACAGGCTCAACCCAGTCCCAGATTGCTACGTCCGCAGGGAGAGGAAGGCCAGTTGTTGTGCGCTCATCCCCTCCCTGAGAACGGGTCTGGACGTCGGCATCCCTGCTGGTGCGGGATGATGCAGTCACAGTATCGGGGACAGGATTACACACTGGCACCTCCGTGGTGGCCTGTGCTTCCTCCTGTCCCTGCCCCTGGACTGCAACACCAGCACCAGTGGAATCCCCACTCCAGACCCTTTGTGTGTCCCTTCTACGGCCTCCTCCTCAACCAAACCCCCCACCAACCTGGATGACTCGGTGCCATCTTCCTCCATCAGATCCTGTGGGGTCTCAGCTGCCCCTTCTGCTGCCGAGGAGTCCACCTCCAACCTCCGCCTCTTGGACCTACCCTCGGCAGCTGCGGCCACGGACGTGGCACCAGACTCCTCACTCCCCGACGAGATGACAACATGAGAAGAGGGCCAGGCCTTGCGTCTCCGGCTGGCGGTGCGATCCCTGCCGCTTTGCTCCACAGCACCGTCTCCTCCCTCTTCATCAGTTAACGCTGCAGACAGGGAGAGATAGAACACAGGCATCAGGGCACTGTACAATGGTCTGATAAACACATGACAGTTGTACATGAGTGGCAGTGTCAAACTTCAGACATGGCATCACACTCCCCAACACACATGTCATTTGAACTCACACACATGAGCACATCAAAAGGAATGTTGCACCAGGCAGCACCATCCATACACAAACAAAAGCATGAGCAGCCGAAGGGGAGCCTCAACTCACATGGAACACGGGGAGTGCAGAACACATGCACACACGCCACCAGACATACATGCATCTGTACATTTCCACCACCTGTCGCAGTGATGAGATCGCCATCCATGTCACATCTGGCAATCAGCCTTCTACATGTCACTGTCACATACACCCATGGTGTATCACAGTTGCACACTTGTCAAATAAACACACAAGCACATGTACATAGTGCAGATACATGCAGGTGGAACCACCATCGATGTGTGACACCACAACCATGCCACTGTACATACACAGAAATGTAAAAACGTGTGCACCCACACCTGCATTTGGGCAGTATGCTTACCAACGCATACACCATCGATGTGTCTCACACATGAGAGAACTTCACATGCGGCAGGCTCATTTCCCTATACATACACATGCATACATGGCCCTACACATACGTATGTACAACCTGCACACTCCTGCCACACCTCAACATACACAGCGTCCAATCAGTACGCATGTACGCTTACCGCCCGACTCCAGACGGGTCTGCCTCTCAAGGACCTGGAGGTGGAGCGCGGGCGTATACGTTCCAGGACCCTCATCTGCTGTTGGTTAGGCAGACCCGGCACCCCTTGGCATCCACTGCCTTCAAGAGGCGCCAGGCCTTGTTGAGGGTCCTGGACCTGAAGTCCTCCCAGCGCTTCCGCACGTGTTGAATGTCGCGGACTGCCACCCCCTCCACGTTGATGGCAGTCACGATGCCCATCCAGATCTTCTTCCATCCTTCATTGTCAGCGCGTGAACTTTCAAAGAGGGCATTATACTGCCCCAGGACTTGCTCCACCAAGATACCAACTTCACTGGCACTGAAGCTGGTAGCCCTCTGCCTCTCTGGCTGGGGGTTGCCAGTGGTGCCACATGGTGTGTGGGCAACTGGGTCCTGGGGCTGGGCTGTGGAGCGATGGTATACCAGTTGGGAGTCTTCTGTTCCAGCAGGGGTGGTCACAGCAACTGCACCCCTGCAGATGGCTGATGTGCAGGCACCAAACCGCAGGGCACGTGGGCAGCAGGCAGGCAGGCAGCAGCAGATGGCAGGTGGGAGCGTGCTCGGGGCTCTGGGGGGCAGGAAAATGGCCCTCTGGGCCAGAGCGTGGTCTTCCGTGTGTTGTTGCATGGCCAGCTTGATATGGAGTGATTTGGCATGTGAAAAAACTGCACATCTGCATGCAATTCGAGGAAAGGCCCTTAGCTCGTAAGCGCATCTGTGACGTGACGTGCAAGGGCGTTTCCCTCAACAAGGGTGCATGTTGATTGTACACGTGCAAAAACTGCACGTCCAGGTGTCACTGCGTGCAATTGGAGGAAAGGGCCTTAGCGCGTACGCGCGTAAGTGACGTTGCACGTGTGGGCTGGCTTAAAAGGCTTAAAAGGTACGTGTAGGACACCATTTTCTTGTACATGCTTTTTGTGGAGAGCGAGCGGGTGATTCTTGTACTTCTTGTTGGTTCACACGCAATAACTTCACAACGGTTCCAGTTCGTACTCCTTGTTTACTCAGACAGCGTTCAAGTCTCCTTTTGGTGGGGGTGTTGCCAACGCGCACACGTGCATCTTTTTCACATTCTTTTTCCAGGCAGATGGTGAGTTGCGCACGTATTTTCCAACTGTGGTTGCCCCGTGTGTCGCGTACCCATTCAGAGGTCATTGTAGGCTGCATGTACCAAGCGTACGTTTATTTTTGTGTTTCTGGGTGCCACAGCATAGTGCAGGTTCATTTTTTCATGCACGTGGTCTACCAGGGGTTGCGTGCACGTTAAATATTGTTTTTGGGGTGCCTGTGCATTGCCTGACCCATCATCTTCCCCCAGGGGTCACAGACAGCCTTGCTAGAGCACTAGGATACGAATTCCATCTAGTACCCTACCTCTTTCACCCCAATTGCCTAGGACAATTGTTTACTGCAACTCCCATACGCACAACAACATCAGTGCCATGGTTGGGAGGCGACCAAGCAGTAAGGAAGGCAAAGGTGGCCAACCTCAAAGAGGTGGGTGCGGTAGGGGACGTGGCCAGGATGTGCAGGGTGGCCCAAGAGGCCAGTGTGTGGAGGACCAATCAGGGACACCTATGCCTCCCCAATGGTTCGGGGAGATGGAGATGACACCATCCCAGCTCAGCCCTTGTTAAACCGGCCCATATTGTCAAAAGAACCGGCACAGGATGACTCCCAGGCTGACTTCCGTGTCACCAAGTCTAAGCCATGTGTGGCGGTGAATGTTGCTGTCACCAGGCCACGTGGATCTGGGCAGCAATGTAATCTGCTGCCCCAAGTAGCCAGGGTGAGGAGGCTGCAGGGGCAGCTTCAGCTCAATCCACCGCAGCTCCGAGTGTCCCTGCTGGGACAGTGTTGGTCCAAGTCCATCACACCGAGGTTGGTCCTGCCAACATAACCCAGCAGCCAATGCCTGTAGTGACACCTTTGGTCATCGTGCCTTTGGCAACTTACAGTGCCTAGTCCACATGCGCTTCTGCCCCTACCAACCAGAGCGGCATAAGCCACTCAGGGTCCACACCACCTTCCAAGAGGATGAAGGGTGCTCTTGGAGTACAGGCTGGGACCTCAGACACGGCTACCCACTCCGGCACGTCAAGGAAGCCTAGTTTCAATGATGCAGAACTAAATGCACTTGTGGGCTATGAGTCGGCCTATGGCTGCGAAATGGTGGTGACTGCAGGGTGCAAGACTACGACTGCTCAACGTAGGGCCCACTGGCAGACCATCGCAGACCACATTAGTTCGCTTGGATTAATGAAGCGCACAACTGATGATTGCTCTAAGCGCTGGAATGACCTGAAACGCAGAGCAAAGAACCAGCTGGCTTCAAATCCTGCCTCTACTCTGGTAACTGGTGGTGGGACTACACAAGAGGAGGAACAACTCACTGAACATGAGTCTGTCGCTGGAGCATTCATCACAGAGGATCAGATCCAAGGCGTGGGAGGCCTATCAGATCTTGAAGCAATGTCTGGTGAGTGACCATGCATGTGTGTGCAATCCATGTGTATGTTGCTTGGGTGATGTGTTCTGATTGAGTGCCAGGTGAGGATGTCTAGTCATGACTGCTATGGGTCACCCATGTGGTCCCTCAAAACCATTCCCCGGCCTTGTGTTTCCGTTTCACAGTATCCCTTCTGACCACAGTTCACTTTTTGAACATGATTAATCCACTTGGCCTTCAGCTGTCCTCTTGCCGCAACATTGTTCATACTGTTTTCCTCTTCATTCAGCCTGATTGATGAAATGATTAGTATATTTCCCAGACATTTTTGTGTCCGACTGTCCCAAATGTGACATACTTCTGTCATAGATTACACCACACAATGGCCCACATTTCTTGACTTAATAGGGGAAAGATTTCTACAATCAGGCGGATTGAGTAATGTGCACCTACACATGGCCTGCACACTATCCTTTTGGGGCCATGTTTGAATGTTGAACATGGCAATTGTATCCTCTCATGTCGAAGTGACCAAACATTGATGTATCCATGCGCCTGCCATCACTGCATCAGTGAACACTGGCTTTGTTGCAGCGTGTGGCACATGCATGTTTTCTCACTCTTTTTTACATATTTTATTTCATGATGTCCATCTCACATGGATGGGTGACAGTACTGATTTGCTACCATCTGGATGTCCTTGTCAAATCTGCCATGGCTATGGAATGTGTCGTCTGTGTGCTGTCATGTGTCATGTATGTGGATTGTCCATGCCACTCACAGGCTAATGTTTGATGCCAGTGCTATCCAGCATGCAGCACGTGTGTTGCTTTTCCATCTTGCAGTCATCAGTGTGTGCTTTTTGCCTCTCCTTCCAACTCATTGACAGTGCATGCATGCCAGAGTTATTGTCATGTGGAACATGTGTCATTTATGTACTGGATCTCTGCCTCGTCATGCCTATGTGTGCGTGCTATGGTGCTCATGCCTGTTTCCATTTGTTATCTTTCATGTTTTTGCAGATGATGAGGCACTTGATGCTGTTGAGGAGGAGGAGATGGGGCAGACCCAGGAGGACTCACAGCCACAACCGGGCCCCAGTGGAGGACGTGGGGTGATGCTGGGTGAAAACCCATTACTCCTACAGACCATACTATCCACGGGTGTTTCTGGGTACACTTCTGGAGACCTCTATGAATCAGGTGCTGAATCGGACATTGAGACATATGTGCCATCGCAGGTTAGTGTTTCTGGCAGGGATGCTGTTCTGTCCAACCCACCTGCACCGGGGGTAGACCCCTCTATGGGGCATTCAGTGTTGGAAAGTCCACCTGTGGCGGTTACGGATTCAGTGTCACACTCCACAATATTTGCTCCTGTTCCTGGTCCAGCAGATCAAAGGAGGAATGCAGTCCTGCAGCCTCAGACAGTGCCAGCACAGCAAGGTGCACATCACCTTGCCCCAAACAGGTGTGGTGCCCACCAACGCGGTGGCCGTGTGCCACCTGGCAATACTGTTTGGGAGAACTCCATGTACACTATAGCAGCACAACAGGGGGCATTGGGTGAAATGATGGCTCAGGTAATGGATACGGTGGCCACTTCCATTCTCCCCCTGAAAGGCAGATGGAGCTCCAGCAGCAGGCAACAGAGTCCATTTGCCATTCATACAGGGAGGACATGTTGGCGTCCGACAGGGAGCGACGGGCTGGACTGGAGACTCTGCGCACAGCCATATCTGTAGAGTCACAGGCCCACAGGAAAGCCCTGAGGTTAGAACACAGCTCCCTCAGAAATACTCTGGTTGTACTTGAGGTGTCCCGGAGTACAAGGTCAGAACAGCAGCTGGAGCAGCTGACACGCACACTCTCAGCTGAGCTCGAGGCAACCCGTCAGGGGATCTGGCCATCACGCGAGGCCATGCAGGCAGAAATGCATGCATCCCCTGAGGTGCTGCATGGAGATCTCCGTGCCATCATCATGCAGAACCAAAACTTTCAGACCTGCATGCTTGCTGCGATGGAGGAGCATGCCAGAGCTTTGCGTGGGCTGCCTCCCATATCACAGCCACCTTCTGATGTACCACCAGAGGGTGATGACAGCGACGGCAGTTCTCCCACTGTAGTGTAGCCGTGCAGGCCATGAGCCCATGGATGTATTTTTATTTTTTCTCAACATCCACGCATTTGGGTGTTGGGGTGCACCCTGTACCTCGTCCCTCCTGGGTGGTCTCCCCCCACCCTGGCCACACATGGCCATTTTTGATTTTTGATTTAAACAGTGTGGTTCTTTGGCTCCCGTAGACATCCACTGTGTATTCCAGTTGGGCACATGCAGGCTTGTCCTGTCTTTGGGTTAGATGCTTGGGTTCCTGACACACACACCCCTCCTCCTTCCCCTTTCCATGGGCTTGCAAAGGATGTGACCAAGTAACAATAACTTACACAGTGACATTGGGCTCCCATAAGTTGTGTGGACAGTCTGTAGTCAAAACTGTGTATACATCCCTAGTGGGTATTGCTGTAGTAATCTCCACTGCATGGTGGATTTATGTATGGTTCTACATCCATGACTTTTTCCTTATATACGTGTACCTTCTTCATGTCTTAACAAGCCCGTCTACTTTGCAGATGCAGTTCATGGTTTATGCAGTACACTGAAACATTTGCCTACCACCAACACTCTGCAGTTGGAAGGGGTCGATGTGCTGCCTTAGTGAGGTTGCGACACTTGCACTACTTTGATTTTTAATTCTCATATATTGCCACTGTTTGAAAATGTACTGATGTTTTCTCTTGCTGATAAGTATTTGTTCATTTGTGTTGTTTTTTTATTCATTATTGAGAGCAAATTGTCTGTGGCCTGTTTCCATTTGGGACAGTGCACTTTGTGACACTTGTGTCATGTGTTGTGCATTCATTTGGTTGCTTTCACATTGCATGCCATGCCATGGTGTGGTGGGGAGGTGTTGGGTGACATGCCACTATTTTGATGTGGTATTTTGCAAGGGGGTAGTCCTTCATGCTGCATGAATTTGTGCCTTTTTGTGACACAGCATTGTGTGTCTTTGAGTAGCTAGGGATGCACACAATGTAGCACTTCCAGGTGAACAATCTCAGGCTGGTATGGTTTTGACAGTTGACTGTCCCTTTTGTCATCATCATTGATTGCAAGCTGGTATGTGCCAGGCCTGTGTGCACTCCGCAGGGGTGGGATTTTAGGTGAAGTAATTTGCCATAAGCTGGGTCCGGGCTGCCTCACCATGTGCCCTTTCACCTCCCATGCGCAGCGGGCGTGCATGTGGTTGGGGATATGGGGGCACCACCATGTCCACTGGCACGCCCCACTGGGTTGCAACGTTGTGCAGGACACATGCTGCCACTATGATCCTGCACACTACTGGGGGCGCATATAGCAGCTGCCTACCAGAGTGGTCAAGGGAGCGAAAGCGTGACTTGAGCACTCCGAATGTGCGCTCCACTATGCCCCGGGTTGAAATATGGGCTGTGTTGTATCTTACCTCGGTTGGTGTGGTGGGGTTCCAAATTGGCATCAACATGTAGGTGTTCAGAGGGTAGGCACTGTCCCCTGGGGAGGTGATAATGGTTGTCATTAGTGGGGTTTTCCCATTTCTCAGTTTCTGACTTGCATGCATGTGCAGAGGCATTTATACTCACCAATTAGCCATGTGTCGCCATGCCGGCCAGCTTCCAGGTCCCAGTTTAGGGGTGACATTCTGAATATGAAACTATCATGGCTGGACCCTGGATAGTTCGCATATACTGAGGTGATGATTCCCTTGGCATCACATACAACCTGCACGTTGATGGAATACCAGTGCTTGCGGTTCCGATAGATATGCTCAGTGGCCCTAGGTGGACGTAGAGCCACATGGGTGCAATCAATGGCCCCTAGGACTTTGGGGCAGTGTGCCACCCCGTAAAATTGCTGGACAACAGCCTGGCTTTCTGCTGGTGTTCTGGGCATGTATATGTGCCTGCGGACTGAGGGGCATGCAGTCATGATGGCAAACACCTGGTGTAGGCAGCCTGACTGCATGGCCTGTGACACCCCCCCCCCACTATGGCACGTGTCCGCTGAAATGAACCAGTAGCCAAGAAGTGCAGTACAATGAGCACCTTTTCCAAGGGGCTCAGTGCTTGCGAGCACAGGGTGGGTGATGTGAGGTCATCCTCCCACTCCCTCACCAGGTCTAGGATTATGTGTGGTGGAAACCTGTACCTCCCATACACCTGGTCATCAGGCATCCCAAAAAGGCTGGTCCTGGGTAAAAAAATGCGGGGCCTGGCTATCCTCCTCCTCCTGCGGTGTCCCACGACCACTGCTGCAAGGAACGGTATATTCATCATAGCGTCTGAGCTTGTTTGTTGTTTGCGGGCACTTTTATGCTGCGTGGGCCGCTTACGCCTGCTTCCCACTGGCGAATGTGTTTCCAGATTAGCGCGTCTCTTTTGGTGCACGCCTTTCCACTGTTCGATTCCATGAATACGTGTTGTTAGCACACGTGTGGGCGTTGCGAGCATTTACCTCCTGTACTTCTCCCGTAAAGCCCACATTTTCACGCGTTGTTCCCCATTCCTCGTGTTACGCCCCCGTTACGCCCACTTTTCTTGTGTGTGCTACACTATGTGTGCTTTCCCTGTGCGCCGTTTAGTGACGTGTGCGACCGCGTGCGCCACCCATGGATTTGTCTCACATCCTAGCTTTTACTAGCGCAGCGCATTCCATGAATCGATCAATGGCTGCGTGCGTGGCTTTGGCACGCGTGCGCTGCGATTTTCATGCTTGCGCTCCCCTTTTCGGCGCACATTTATTCCATGAATTACCCCGCTAATGGCAAACGTGCATGTATGCATGTGTGCAGGTGTGCATGTGTGTGTGTATGCCTGTGCGAGCTTATGCCTGTCTGTGCGTGAGACAGCTGCATGCAATGGCCCACACACTGGCCCCGCCTGACTTCCTTGGTGTGCTCTTGAGGTCGAGTTGGCATCGCTGACAGGCCAGTCCAAGCCTGCAAATAATGGCGCATTACAGTTTTCATCATTTATAATTCACAACCATCTTTACAAGTTAAAATATTTTACACAAAAGCCAGGTGGAGCGATTTCAAAGCTGGGGGGGAGTGTGGAGGGAAAGGAGAGTGCTAGGACAGGATGCAGCTGGTGGCCACAGTGTGCTGAGCTGTTAAACTGCTAGTTGGTGTATTTGGAAGAGTTGCATCATAAACTCAAAGGGAGTGTCAGGTAAGGGTAGAGTAGACTGGGACCGGTCTGACCGGGGGCTCGCTTTTTGTTATGTTAAACCTTAGTCTGCCAGATTATTAGATTATTAGGCAGGTTGGATGTTTGGATTAATTGCCTTAAAACAACTGAAAGCTGAATTGGAAAGGAGGACCACCTCTAGAGGGAGCCACAGTAGCAGAATCGGAGAGGGATAGAAACCCTAAATGTCTTGCTCAAATCACCGAGTAGGGTCTTTGTGAAGAAGTGGGAGGAATAAGTGGGGTCTGGCAAGAAGGGCATTCCTGCAATCTAACCTGCAAAGGTCCTAGAGACTACTCTATGGGCCTGATTCACAGAAGCGTTTTATAATGGCTAAATCCATTGGAAAACGCTCTTTGAATCAAGCACTATAACTCCTTAGATGAGTAGAGTGCTACATGTGTTTAAAGATGGAAGCTGTTTGAACACATGCACCTTCTCTGACTTTCAGTGACTTGAAGACTGTGTTCCCTGGATAACTCTTGTGACATCTTTTTCTGAAGCTATTGTCCACAGGGGCCAGATTATCTAACATTGCACCAGTGCTAAAAAGTGAATAAATACACTTAGCACCACTTTTGATGCATAGATAATATGGACAGGAGCAAGTAGGTCTTGTCTCAAACTGTCATCTATAAAGGTTTGCACAAAGGAAAATAGAGGCAGAAGGTTTCTTGTAAACTGTTTATTTTGTAACATAAAAACACAGACAAGTCATTTTCATTTTTAAATGGAAAAGAGAAGCCAAAATAGGTCTTCACCATTGGTGCCCAACCCGAGGCCTGTGTCCATTTTCTGTGTCAGTTTCTGCCAAATAGCATTCCATGATCTCACACTGAAACATTCAGGCCTATTATAAATTCCGGCGGGATACTGGGAAACTACTGTACCATCTCTGCTGCACGATATCCCGGTATTACCAGGATATTACGGGCAGAGACTCCGGTAACTCCCCATTCCAGGTTGTCCCATAGGACTTCAAGGGATGGGGTTGGCCGAATTACTGGCACTGTTAGTACCGGTACCAGTGATTCAGGCATTTATCTGCCGGTAGGAGCCTGATCCACCGACAGGTCAGGCTTGCCAGTAGATCAGAGCCCCTACCGGCAGACTTGGAGTACGTTGTTACCTGCACTTTATTTCTGGACCGGCCAAATCATAACGATGGCCTATATACTTGATAGTGCACAATGACCAACAAGATGATTGGCTGATGCACATGCTCTGTAGGGTCTCCAGTTCTGGTCTCTTACTCTCCCCTATTGTTTCTCTAAGGGCCATTTTCAAGCGGGTGGTGCAGGAAATGATGGAGCAAAAACAAGGTGCATTGCTTTTATGCCTCGATTTTCCACTCCAGCCCATGTTCATCCTCACACAAGGAGGAGTGGCGTGGAGTGGAGTTAATCTCTCCGCCGTGCTTTCCTCCTCCGTGTTGTGTGAGCACTTTTTACATCTGCAGGAGATTTTCATGCAGGCATAAAATAAATGTATTGCTATGGAATCCACCTAAAATCAGCACCTGCTAAAGAGCAGGTGATTGTCTTAGGAGTCCTCTACTAAATGTTGCCGGCAAAGCGTAACTTTTTGGCAAAAATGAACATAAAACTGAAGAGTATTTTGCCTTGATGAAAATTGCATACACAGGACCCAACTAAGTGCAAATGTCGGTGATCCTCTGCATGCAATTTGCATTCCTTATCAACTGAGCCTGTCTTCCCCCTCCCAGGCCTTTTCAAACGCGTTACTGTTTGTCTCTGCACCACGTCGGTTGGAGAACGTGCTATGTCATCACAACCGTTTCCGCAAAAACGTATTTTTGAACGTTACTCATGCGCCACTGCGCCTTCTCGCCAGCGCTGCATCAGGAGCTCTAATTTTAAGAGTATCCTTTGCTGAATAATGTAGCTTCGTGTTCCGAGTCTATCCACTTAAAGAATTGGAATGTATCTATACGGTTCGCACCATTATTCTGCATGTCTGGCCTCATAAAATCTATGGATTGAACAACCCAACATTTTAGTCTCTCATCTCATGAGTGTCTCTCATCAGTCTTTACCGTTCCAGAAATGTTATTTATAAAACAGGGCACAATAGGCCTGATATGACCTGGATGAGGTTATGCCAGTGAAAGGGATCATGGCCATCTTTTCGTGCTACTCTTTTCTACACCCTCATACGGTCTGCCCTACCGTGCACAGTCCTGGCCCCCTTCCCCAGCCAGTTCCTGTTCCACAGCTTTCATTACACGCCACGCTTCATGCATGCGTGGCCTTGCTCACGTGGCTCCGCGACACCTGTCGCTCCTTGTTTTACGGCTGCTGCCCCACACCCGTGTCTACACCCCTGTTCCTCATATTTGCAGGTACACCCCTTTTGGACCCCATTCCACATTCTCCACTCTTCGGCGTGAAACCCTCTACCCCTGCTGCCCTGTATGTCTATTAGTGTTGTCACAATGTGGACTGCAAGATTCCCTGCCTGTTATGTCCTGTCTCTGCGCTGCGGCATGTGGGGAGACAGGATGTGGAAGGCTGTGATTGTAGGCCAGAGTGGCGCAGCTCCGGGGGGAGCGAAATCAGACACGACACGCTTGCTCATTCGATCGCCCGGAACTCTCTCCCATTCGCAGGGGCGGGGCTTTTATTAGGAAGCCCTGCGTCACCGCGTTGCGGGACGCAGGGCGGATGTAACATTCCTCATATATTTCAATTTAACTTAACATCAAGCAAACACATGTCAAATACTGGTTTGCAGATAAGTGAACTACAGAACCCAGGGCCTCCCCTCCTTATAGTTCTAGTGGGGCAGACTACCACACATAGTCTTTGAACCGAGCTGGCAGCTTGGTGGTGGTTCTTAAACCATATCACCCTCCTCTTGGGCTGGGCCCCACTGTCACACTGGGTGCCTCACCTTCCATGTCCGGCTCACCCATGTCAGGTTCGCTCCACTGCTCCCACATTCTGTCACCCGCTTGCGCCTCATCTTCCAGGTGAGGGGGTTCTTCCTCGTTCAGCTGGGGTTCTTCACCTTCTTGGTGACATTCACCACCCGTCCATAGGTTGCATGGCACCAGCTTGAACCACGACGCATTTCATGTTACCAGTCGGCGTCCTCTCTTCACAGTTATCATGGCTCCTTGTTTCTCACTAATGGTCCATGGGAGTGACTCGTATCTGGAGTCCAGTTTGGACCTTGTTGGGTTCTGTAGCATGACCACCTGGTCGCCCACCTGGTGGTTGGATGGCTTCGACCTCCTCTTGGCACTCATGCGTGCATTGGCTCCTTTTCTCCTCCTTTCGGTGCGTTCCTTGTTAAATCTGTCCAGGACCTTGCTGGGGTGGTGTGGAATGGAGGACTTTATGACTGTGCCAAACATGAGATCGGTGGCGGGACACCAGTCGTGCTGTGAGGGGTCACCCGGTAGTTTCGAAGAAACCGGTAAAGGTCGACTTTCCACGGGCTGGCATTCGCTCTCGATAATCTCATCACTTTGTTAAGTGTCCTCATGAACCGTTCTACATCGCCATTTGCTTGGGGCCATCGTGGCATGATGTGATGGTACCTTATGTTTAGTTCTTGCAGGTATTGTTTGAACTCCTCCCCTTGGAATGGGGGGCCATTGTCACTCTTTATGGTTGTGGGCAGGCCATGCGTTGCAAACATCTTTTCCATGGCAGGGATGACCCCCTCTGCTGCCGTGGATTCAACTATCTCGACTTCGGGGTATCGGGAGTGATCATCAATGGCCACCAGGAGGTACAGGCCTTCTTGCAGTGTACAAAAGTCGATGCTGATTGCGTCCCATCTGCCAATGCCTCGTTCGGCTGACAGGATTGGTTCTGGGTTAGGTGGAGCTCCGGTAATCTGGCATGGTAGACAGGTGTTTATTAGCTTTTCGACTTTCTCGTCTATCTGTGGAAACCACACTCGGTGCCCGATTCGAGCCTTCGTCCGAGCTATCCCTTGGTGGCGATCGTGGGCTAGCGCCACTATTCTGTCCTGGAAGCTCGGCGGGATGGTGATGCGATTTCCCCTGAGCAGCACTCCTTGCTCTGTGATCGACAGGTCCTGTTGTATGGTAAACATTCCTGTGAGGAACGCCTTTGCGTCTGCGGTCCTATTGTGGGTGTTCTTCATGAACGACTTCCAATCGCCTGAGAGGATAGAATTCTTCACCAAGTCGCAGCACGGGTCCTTGTGTGTTTCCACTTCAATGTCCTCCATGCTGACAGCCTTTGGTCTCATGGCCCGCACGACCTGGCAGATACGTTCCTCGGTCTCTTCGGCTATTTGGATTTCTTGTGGGGTCGCCGCTCGAGGGTGTCTTGAGAGGAAGTCCGCCGGGTTTCCACTTCCCGGCTGGTAGGTCAATTCAAAATTGTACTGCTGGAGGTGTAATAGCCATTTGGCAATTATCGCCGGCGGGTGAGAGGATGTGCCCATGAAGATGGGCAACAGGGGTTTGTGATCCGTAACTGCCGTGAATCTTCGGCCATAGAGGTGAAAATGACGACACTCCCAAAGTACTGCAATCGCCTCCTTCTCAATGTGCGAGTATCGCTGCTCTGTCATTGTGAGAGCTCTTGACACGTATGCAATGGGCCTCTTCTCGCCTTCTTTGGTGATCTGCATGAGGATGGCCCCTAGGCCGACAGGGCTCGCATCCACAAATAATTCCGTTGGGAGCTCGGTGTAGTAGTACGCCATCTTCGTGTCGACGGACAGCGACTCTTTGATTTTTTCAAACGCCTTCTGGCATGCTTGCCCCCATTCCCACTTTGTGTTCAGCTTGGTGAGCTCTCGCAGGGGTTCAGAGAGGGTGGCCAAGTTCCGGATGAACCTCCCACAGTATGTGGCCATCCCCAGGAAGCTGCGTACTTCAGTCGGTGTCACTGGCGGGCTCGCAGCCTGTATGTCGGCAACCTTCTGGGGGTCTGGGGAAATGCAAGTGCTGCTGAACTTGTAGCCAAAGAAAGATATTTCCGTTTTGAAGAATTCACATTTTTCTTTGTGAATAGTTAGCCCAGCGTCTTCTAGCCTGCCCAGGAGCATCTATAGTTGCCTCAGGTGTTCTTCTCTGTCCTGCTCATGGATCAAGATGTCGTCGCTCACATTTAGGACACCTGGTATGTCCCGGATGACCTCCTGAATTGTCTGTTGAAAGACTTCGGCAGCCGACGA
This sequence comes from Ambystoma mexicanum, assembly GCF_040938575.1. NCBI lineage: Eukaryota > Metazoa > Chordata > Amphibia > Caudata > Ambystomatidae > Ambystoma > Ambystoma mexicanum. The sequence continues at coordinate 274,232,257 of NC_090932.1, read as the reverse complement.
GATCCCAAAACTTAGACACTTGTATCTTCGTAAGCCCAGGTGCATTGAGAAAGTTGTTATGTAGCGAGAGTCTCTATGCAGTTTTAGCTGGTGGTATCCTGCTTTTAGGTCAACTTTGGAGAAGACTCGTGACCCGGTGAGGTCAGCCACGATTTCGTCGAGCGTTGGTGTGATGTGGCGCTCCCACTTGATTGCAGTGTTCAGGAGTCGCATGTCTATGCAAATCCGGACTTTTCCCGGCTGTTTGGGTTTTTTTGTGACCACCATCGGGGAGACCAATGTGTTGGCCCAGTGACTTCTTCTATTATGCCGGCTTCTTCCAATGCTTTAAGTTCTTTCTCTACTTGTTCACGCATGTGGAACGGGGTTCTCCTGTGTTTTACGGCTTTTGGCTGAACCGACTCGTCTATGTGGAGCTTGATTGTCTTTCCTTTCAGACACCCTATCCCGTTTTTCAGGTTGGGATACTGTGCCAGGATCTCCTCGACCACTTGTGCTTCCATCACTTGACAGACGAATTTGACGAGCCCTAGGTCTTCAGCCGCATCCCCACTCAGAAGGTATTCGATCCCCACATTTACGACGTAGATTTTTGACGGTAGCCTGTTTTCACCATGACTGAGTGTGGTGCGGAATCTGCCAACCACCGGTAGAGGCTTCCTACATCCATACGCAAACAGTAGAGTGTCTGTGTTTTTCAGATCTGGTTGCGGTTGCAGTGTTTGGAATGTGCTTGTGGGCATGACATTTACAGACGCTCCCGTGTCTATGGTCATCCATACCTGCTGGTTTTGGAGATTGACCTGGCATTTGCGCCTTCTGAGCCCTTTTTTCTGAGTCACCTGTCCATTATCCAGGGCTGACACGAGGTAGACTTTTCTCCCTTTCTTCCACTGTTCCTTGCTGGATTCCTGTTGGGCCCCTGTGATGTCATCCCCTTCTTCCTCAGTCGAGGAGTTTGTTGTTTCGACTCGCCTTGCATTGGCTTGCTTCTTTTTCTTGCTCCCGCTCTTCTCTTGGGGATTGTTTGGGGGCGGTAGTGGGTTACCCGATGATCGGCATACCTTAGCATAGTGGTCCTTTCTGCCACATGCGCCACACGTTGTCCCTTGCGCAGGGCAGTTCCGCCATCCATGTCGCGGTCCACCACACCATCCACACTCCGTGGGTCCCTGGATGCGTGTCTGCAATCTGGCTTGTGCATAGTTGCCGCCACCCTCATCCCTTGTGGACTGTCTGTTGGTGACATGGGCCACCATGGTTGTCGTGAGGGCCGGCTGTAGTTTTTGCAGAGTCGCGCCCATGTTGGTGGCCCTGGCATGTGCCAGCTCTCTTTGGCGACCCAATTCCAGAATGCGTGTTAGAGAGATACCCTTCTCGCTGAGTACCATCCTTCTCAGTTTCTCCGATTCGATGCCATTGATGAGCTGTCCCCGGATTTCTTTCTCGACATCCATGAACTCACACGATATAGCCAGCTTCCTGAGTCGAGTGTCGTAGGCATCTAGGGTCTCCTCTTCTGCCTGAATTGTGGTGCAAAATATGAATGTCTCATAATCAGGGTTGAGTTGCGGGAGAAAATGCACTGTCAGAGTATATTTCGCTTGCTGGTAAATGCCCTGGCCATCCCCGATGGTTAGCAAGTTAAAGATACGTAGCAGCTCGCCCCCCACATTTAGCAACAGGTGCGATCTCATTTTACTGGTGGTGGTTATGTCCTTACCGTCCATTTACATTTCGAATTTCTGGATCCATAGCTGCCACCGGGGACCAACTGAAGATGGATCTGTAAAGGAGTCAAATGGCTGGATCATTGCAGAGGAGCTTCCCTGTGGGTGTGCTTGTGGTGACGACGTTGATAGATTGGCCGCAAGTCTGGACGGCGTGCTGGGCCTGGGGGTGGATGTGCCTGTCGCCATAGTGAAAAAAACTCACTGTGTCTTGATGGGTTTTGATTTGTCACCTTGGTGTGGATCCACAGGCGCCTGTGCCTCTCAGTGGTCGAAAACCTCAAAACGTGGTGGATGAGCCAGTTGTGCCACTCAGGTGCTCACCATGGATGGTTATTTCAATCACGTGTGTATGTCGTGAGCATGAAATCTTCCCGCGTTGCACCATGGTGGGTCCGACCCCTGGAGGACAGTTGGTGGAAGTTGTGCTGCTTTGTGGCCATTTGTCGATAAGGCCAGGTCGATTTTCCAGGAAAGCAGATGGAAAGAGGGAAAAAGGGAAAAGGTGTCCAAAAATTTTGCGCGTTACTGTGTGTCGGAAAACAGCAGGCAGAGCGTCAAATACGTGTGCTGGGTCCCAGTTTCCTCGTCGCCATTGTTATGTCCTGTCTCCGCGCTGAGGCGCGTGGGGAGACAGGATGAGGAAGGCCGTGATTGTAGGCCGCAGTGGCGCAGCTCCGGAGGGAGCGAAATCAGACACGACACGCTTGCTCATTCGATCGCCTGGAACTGTGCCTCCCATTCGCGGGGGCGGGGCTTTTATTAGGACGCCCTGCGTCACCGCGTTGCGGGACGCAGGGCGGATGTAACACTGCCTAACCCCCTTCCACCACTGTTGATTTGTCCACGGAAAGCAGGCCACGAAAACCATGACACGCTTGGCAGTAAAGGAGTCTCATTTTTTTCTGTTAATTGTTGTTCATTCTGCATTTTTGAAATTGCACAGGGAATCTGGACCTCGACTGCAATGTGTTGCTTTTACGTGTATCGGACAGACTGGAGAGCTGTTTGTTCCTTGCCTAAAGGACACCCTCAAGGCGGCAGATAGTGAGTCTTTTTCTCTGTGATTTCACCCAAATTATTTTATTTCTAAAGAACTAGCCCTTAAATGATGATGATAGCAGTGCTTTTTTAGAGTGTTATTTAAGGTCCGAGGAACTAGGCACCCCCAACCCCCTTGCATTGCTAAAATAGTCGCATCAATTGGTGGATGCCGTCAATAATCTTTTGATTTTTTCAAATCTGGCGTTTTTATACTCAGCCACTTTTGTTTTAAAAAAGATGTACTAGAGTATGTGGAAATGTATCAGGTGTGCGTGGTTTAAAGCCTAGTTTTACTATGAACAATGGCAGAACCATTGCGACAGGGTCAGACGCAGGCATGAAGGCTTCTCATTTGCATTGAGGTTGCCTGGGGATTTCTGCTGGTCTTAGGCATTTTAGCGCGAACACAAAAAAATGGCGGATTCAGGCTTGGATGATGGAAGGGTTGCAGCGAATCCCAGAATACGCCATTCCTTTTCCACCAAAACACAGGAGTCCACAGTGACAAAATAATGACTGAGGTAGAGTCTATGATGTAGAATTTTCTGGGGAATCTAGCAAATACTAACTGGGCAAAAAGGTATGTGACCCCTGACCCTGAACAGAGAAACACGTCATCCATCAACCATGACTTCCGGCTATAACAGGATGGAATGAAAACTATAGGCACAACCAGGCTCGGACTGGCCTACAAGGCAATAGGCCATTGGCCGAACCAAAACGCAAAATGCTGGTGTGGGCCCGTTTTTTGGGTCAAAGTGGGCCACTTTTCTGGCCAATGTGGGCCAGTTTGATGAGTTACTTCACTATACGGCTTGTAGTTTTAACCAGTGTTGCTGAATAAATATTCTTTAAAATGCTAAATTTGCATCACATTTTATCAACAACTCCCCCTTGGTTACTATTCAGTGTCACAAAAGGAATAAATAGCCATTTGCAACTGTGGGCCACTCTTTCATTGGTGCCCAAGACAATTGTATGGCCCAGTCCGACCCTGGGGACAACCTGAATGACAGATGTGTACTGCTATGAGGAATGAAGGACCATAGCGGAGAGCATTTCTATCAACATTAGCCATTTAATCGGTTTTGGTAAGGGTTGGTTCCAGGAAATATAGTCAAGTCATTATAAAGAATGGAGAATTCCCTTCTGAACTCAGACCCCATGGAGCGTAGATTGTAGCACAGTTAACCTGACTATTGTGCAACAATACAAAGTATTTAAGAATATTATTCATTTATTTTAGGTTGCTTGTGTAGTGCCAAAAGTATACCTTTCTTCCACTTCAGGGCGCTTTGAGATCCTGAGCAGTGCCAGAAGAGGGGAGGGGAGTAGAAGTAACATTTTGCCGGGGAGGAGAACATAATAAGGGAAGGAAGTAAAGCCGAGGAACATAAACGAGGGACAGGAGAGGGTTTCACACCACAAATGTGGACAGCGGGAAAAAGACAAAGGGAAGGGGATGGAGTACAAATGAGAGAGTGGAGGCACCATACAATTAATGAAGTCAAATATTTACATACTTATTTTTGGTGTAGTGTATATAGCACAAATGTGTCCCCCTTTGTCTCGTCTCAAAGCTTGAAGACATCGGAGGGAGGCAGAGGGGAAGTGATGAGAAGTAAAATTATGGAAAGGGAAGAGAGTGGAGTAGGAGAAAGATGCAGAGCTTGTGAGAAAAAAAATAAGAAAAGGGACATGATATGAAGAGCCGGAGAGCAAGAGAACTTGGAAGTAAATAAAGGGAGAACGGGAGACCGAGAGGAACGAAGAAATGCGGTGTTCATGTGTGTTTACAACACACATCATATGCACTGAATGTTCCCTAGGTCCAGGCTTCGGGGATGGAGCCTGTGAGCAGAGGGTACTGCTGAGAGAGAATTTAGTCGGCGACAGTAAGAGAATAATGACTTGACCTGTGAATTGGTGACAGTGTAATGGATCACCATGATTTAGACACCTGGGGAGGGACGGGGGGAGGGGGCACTAGCAAACACAAATTGTTTATCAAAGTATCTTAAATATTCAAGGAAAATAAATGATCACGAAGAATTTCTCAATGGCCAATAAGATCCACTGCTGGTAAGATTTAGATTGGCTGTCAGACAATGGGATGCTCTACTGTTAATGCTTTTGGATAGAGTGGTGTGTGTTTATAATGATTACGCTCTCCCCCACTTTTTGCATGTGATTCAAGACACACCCTTAAATATGGAAGTTACTTTGAAAAGATAAATACCACACAAGTAGATCTAGGAACAATCTTTGGATTGGTATCGGAGGAAGCAATGAGCTTACCCCACACCTACAAATATGACTGCACCTTTCATTTTAGTGCCACAGAATGTCCATACACAGGGAAGGGACGCAACCACACATGTGCCAAAAGCAATATGAAGGGCAGGCCCATAGCAGGCGCTCTTTGGTTGTTTGCCTCCAGCTACACCGGTGGTGGTTCGGACTTGAAGAGGGGTCAAGGCCAGGATAGGCTGGTAGAGAAGGGTTACCTTGGCGTTCATGCTATGGCGGACCGTGGATGTCGAAGAAGTCGCAAAGGTGGTGGAAACATGGAAATGGGATGTCAAAGGGATCTGAGGGATAACATATGTGATGCAGGAGGAGCACTTACAGGCTCGTGAGGGATGAGGGAAACTTTCTTTTTGCACAGAAATTACTTTTAGTGATCTCTGAAAATACAGCAGTCCTTACAAAAGCAGGTTCTGGGGTCATGTCAACAGGTGTGTGAAGAGGGAGACCAAAGTGTGGACTTCATGACCCCCACCCGACTTGCAGGCTGAAGGCAGAAAAATGAGAGCTGCACATCACTCCTGGGCTCTAACTCGCCATCATGGATGTATCGCAGATGTTAGAAGCTTTATTCGCTCAGGCAGCCATTCAAACCATACCCAATTGACGACATTGAAGAGATGCAGTTGTCATCGATGGAACAAATTGACTGACTACAGACTCAATGGAGCTGATGATGTCCTCACTGGCATCATGACATAGATGTGTTAGACATGAAGCATATAGGTATCCATGCACAAAGCTATATGAACACATTTGTTTATTGCTGATAGACACAAAACAAATGTGTATGACCCATAGTAGAGGACCAATATACTTACAGCAGTACATGTTTAGCTATTTGGAACAGCAAGATGCCTACAACTACATATACATAGCTTTCTCATGCTAAATTGTGATTAACGACCATAAGAACCAAGATGGAAGCCATGGGTGCATTGAAGTGAATGGGGAAAGCAAGGCGTAATTCAGAATACAGAGAGGAGCAGACAGACAGAGCTGCCAGTGCAGACACTGTGCAGACAAGAACAAGCAGAGACAGAAAATGTCCAGTTTACCAAGGCAATAAAACACCTGAGAGAATACAAGCTAAAATCCTCATAATTACAGACAGGGGAGCTACTTTTCGTGGTCCCTACACACGTTATCTAAAAGAATAGGACAGAGCCTATTCATTCGAGGAAGATGGAAGAAGAGCTGTTGCCATTGAGCCAGAGGTGGAAAGATACAATTACTATACAGGTTCAAACCTGAATGCTCGGGAGTTAGGCGATCAGAGATGGCAATTTATTGGGAACATACTGCACCTTTGTGATTGTTCCCATTGCCTTGAGTAATTCCACTCAGCCTGGTAGCTGTCCAGGGTCCCAGGGCTGAGAAGACCTGTTCTGTCCAATCCTTAGCTACCTTTCATGTTAAGGTACACTATATTGCAATAGCTAATTACTTTCCTGATAACCTGCAACTTTGTATTTGTTACATTAAGAGGTGGCTCTGGAAGGATCCCCGAGATATGGCGATCCAGTGGTTATAAAAACCCCTACATTTTACATATATAGCTTTTCTGAGCTGACCAATTCCCTTCCATGGTAGGTTTTTTGGGACAGAACCTGTTTTTGTGATGTCACTTCCAGTTGAAATGGTGTGACACATGTTTGGAGGACGAGAGCTTTGGAACTGTTATGCTGTTCAATTGCGATACCTATAATTTTTATTGATATTAAAGATTAAAGACAGTAAACTTTGCCCTAATGTTTGAGTTTCTGTTCTTGTGGCAGGGTTTTTTTGGGGCCCAAGTACCCTCTTGCTGATAATCGGGGTAGCTGCTAAGAGTGCCCCTGCCGCTCCTTTACAGGTGGACTGGCCTACCGGGAACTCTGAAGATTTTCCAGTAGGCCTCTTTTGTGTGGTAACCTATTTTATTTCCTCATTTTCTAATGGGAAAAAGGGTTGGGTTTGCTGAAAATTTGTACTAATGGGGCCATTTTGAAAATTATTTCCAGGGTCTCTTTTGGTTCCCAATCCACCCCTGGACGCCAACCTCCCAAAGCATTGGTCCTTGAAGACAAATGCTGTTCTAAGCGATATTCAATCAAAAACTGTATCAATGCTGAAACTTTACCGCCACGCCACCGGAAACGCTCATGGATAAATGGGTGATTCGCGTGGATAGATGTGGAAGACTTAGCAGCGCATTAGCGGCTCTTATAGAAGTTCTGGTTGGATCGAAGCTTAGACTGATGCGTGATAAGTTTACAGGTTTACATTGTATAAATGACTGTAAAGCGCGGGGTGTGCACACTTGCTATCCCCGCTACCAACGCTACCTAACCCAAAGATCTAAATCCTAATGGAATACTTTTGGGGTAAGGGTGGGCTTGAAGGCTATCAGATGTGTCACGCAGTTGGCTGAGCCAGGATTGTCTAATAAGTGGGGCCTGAAGCTAATGTAGTTGGGCCCACCCCAGGGACATTAACATCTGTAAATGCCCACAGAGCACTGCTCAGTGTGCATTTCCAGATTTTGGGTGGATCCCTACCCTTTCTACTGCTGGCAGTTCCTTGTAATGGCCTTTGTAGCGGCCAAAGGAGACTTGGATAAAGGACAGTCGGTTGCTGAGGTCCGTACTCTGGTTGACTGGTTGGATGCCATGTGTAGAGGTATTCAGCTGCAGCAACACTAATAAGAAAATTGAGGAAGTCTTCAGAATTTTGTAACGGTAAGGAGGAGTTTGGAGGAAGTGATGCAAAATATTTTGTTTGCCTGAAGGGTGCCTGAGGAACCCGAAATCACCAGAGATATCAATATATTACTCAGTCATGAGAATCAAGAACAATATAACAGAACAAACCTGACTCCTTCTGTGAAGGATATGAGACCGGCAGGTCAGGCTTGTTTGTTTCATCGGTTTTATTATTGTTGGTATTGCTTAGTCATTGTCTTGACACTGTATTTCTTCTTTCTATTTTTCTTTTCTCTTCTAAAATAAAAATGCGTAGATGTCAATATCAATTAAAGAAAAATTCCAGACAAAACTTCCACTAAATACATCAATAACGTAGGGTTCAGCAATCACCCAGATAAAAGCTCCCCAACAGTCTAAGTACGCCAGCAGGTAGGGCGGGTAAATGCTCCCTGCCAGTCTAAGTACACCAGCAGGTAGGGTGGGTAAATGCTCCCTGCCAGTCTAAGTAGACCAGCTGGAAGGGCGGGTAAAGGCTCCCCGCCAGTCTAAGCACACCAGCTGGAAGGACGGGTAAATGCTCCCTGCCAGTCTAAGTAGACCAGCTGGAAGGGCGGGTAAAGGCTCCCCGCCAGTCTAAGCACACCAGCTGGAAGGACCGGTAAATGCTCCCTGCCAGTCTATGTAGACCAGCTAGAAGGGCGGGTAAAGGCTCCCCGCCAGTCTAAGCACACCAGCTGGAATGGCATGTAAATGCTCTGTGACTCTCCAACTACACTAGCAGCAAAGATGGGTAAATTCTACCTGCCAGTCTAAGTACACCAGCAGGTAGGGCGGGTAAAGGCTCCCTGCCAGTCTAGGCACACCAGCTGTAAGGGCAGGTAAATGTTCCCTGCAAGTCTCTATACACCAGCTGGAAGGACGGGTAAATGCTCCCTGCCAGTCTAAGTAGACCAGCTGGAAGAGCGGGTAAAGGCTTCCTGCCAGTCTAAGCACACCAGCTGGTAGGGCGGGTAAATGCTCCAAGGCAAGTCTACATACACCAGCTAGAAGGGTGGGTAAAGGCTCCCCACCTCTCTAAGTACACTAGCTGGAAGGACGAGTAAATTCTACCTGCCAGTCTAAGTAGAGCACCTGGAAGGGCAGGAAAATGCTCTCTGCCAGTCTAAGCACACCAGCCTGTAGGGCGGGTAAATGCTCCAAGGCAAGTCTACATGCACCAACTGGAAGGGCGAGTATATGCTCCCCGCCAGCCTAAGTAGACGAGCTGGAAGGGCAGGGGAAGGGTCCTCGCCAGTCTAAGCACACAAGCTGGTAGGGCGGGTAAATGCTCCAATGCAAGTCTACATACAGCAGCTGGAATGGTGTGTAAATGCCCCCCGCCTCTCTAAGTACACTAGCTGGAAGGACGGGTAAATGCTCCCTGCAAGTCTAAGTAGACCAACTGGAATGGCGGGTAAATGTTACCCGCCAGTCTAAGTAGAGCAGCTGATAGGGCAGGAAAATGCTCCCCGCCAGTCTAAGCACACCAGCTGGTAGGGAGGGTAAATGCTCCCTGCAAGTCTAAGTAACCAACTGGAAGGGCGGGTAAATGTTCCCTGCCAGTCTAAGCTCACCAGCTGGTAGGGAGGGTAAATGCTCCCTGCAAGTCTAAGAAACCAACTGGAAGGGCAGGTAAATGTTCCCTGCCAGTCTAAGCTCACCAGCTGGTAGGGAGGGTAAATGCTCCCTGCAAGTCTATGTACACCAGCTGGAAGGGCGGGTAAATGTTCCCTGCCAGTCTAAGCGCACCAGCTGGTAGGGAGGGTAAATGCTCCCTGCAAGTCTATGTACACCAGCTGGAAGGGCGGGTAAATGTCCCCTGCCAGTCTAAGCGCACCAGCTGGTAGGGAGGGTAAATGCTCCCTGCAAGTCTATGTACACCAGCTGGAAGGGCGGGTAAATGTTCCCTGCCAGTCTAAGCGCACCAGCTGGTAGGGAGGGTAAATGCTCCCTGCAAGTCTATGTACACCAGCTGGAAGGGCGGGTAAATGTTCCCTGCCAGTCTAAGCACACCAGCTGGTAGGGAGGGTAAATGCTCCCTGCAAGTCTATGTACACCAGCTGGAAGGGCGGGTAAATGTTCCCTGCCAGTCTAAGCACACCAGCTGGTAGGGAGGGTAAATGCTCCCTGCAAGTCTATGTACACCAGCTGGAAGGGCGGGTAAATGTTCCCTGCCAGTCTAAGCACACCAGCTGGTAGGGAGGGTAAATGCTCCCTGCCAATCTGAGCACACCAGATGGAACCACTGTGGTTTGAGCCTGGATCTTTCAAGGGTTCTTTTATTTCATCTCAACTTCAGTACACACTGTACTATTGTCAAAGGTGTATGACAAACGTTTTACTATAGGGCTATTTTATTTATTGAAACAATATCGAAATGTTCTGTATTTATTAGAGCTGCGTGCTGTTATTTACTCACCACACCGACAGGAGGTGGAGGCGTTCCCTGGGCAGTGAGCCTTTGCAAAAGGCTAAGTAGTGTGGAGAGGAAGGGTTTCTCTGTGAACATAAACCAGCAGCATGGACCGGAGAACACGACTTAGATAATCAGGCAGATAAGTGCAAAGGTCAGCTGTAACATAGTGGCAATGTACACAAAGGTGATTAGGAGGGGCAAAGGCCTACGAAGTGGCTTGGTGGAGCTTTCGGGCTAGAAGGTGGGGGGTTTCCAAGCAGGGGCTCTTTCAGATGCTATCCGGTGAAGCTTGAGTCTTGTTTGAAAGAGTTCCTTAGTCGCAGCCTCCAGTCAAAGACTTTGCACAGCCCACGAGCTGAGGCTTGTGTTCGGCGTTTCTAAACATCAATGTCCAACTCACTGTACTGTCCACGTGGCTGACTAGGCCACTAGAAAAAAGCATGACTGTGGTGTGGGCGGTGAGATCTGTGGTAGCTCGCAATGAGCGGCAGCACGGGGACAGGTGTGGCCCAATCTCTATGGGTCATACAAGTGGCAGGTAAAGAACCTTTGACTCGCTATTCTACCAAGTGCCTCAACTAACAGAAAAACATCCCGCTTGCTGTTTTGCATGCAGCCCACACCAATGTGATGTTGCTATTTGTGTGTCTTATTTACGTGGAACGTTTCACAAACCACTTCTGAAAAAAGAGGTGAATAATTTACAGTCACCTGTGGTGGATGCGCTGAGAGTTTCCGCTGTGAAAGTTTCTCAGAGAAGGTCGCGCCGGAGGGCCGCTCGTGACCATGCTTGCCAAGTCTTCACCGACTTATACATAGCAAAGTCCGCCACCGGGGAATTTACCGAGAGCGGCCAGAACCAATCAGGAGAATAGGAAGACACGTGTGGATTATATTAAAACCACAACCAGGTTTTTGTTTGAGGTTGGCGAAGCATGATTAAACCATGTTGTACCAGAGGTCAAAGTGGGCGGGAACTGAAGGGTACGATGCGCCTTTACTTTTCAGCATCATCTGTCTTGGTCCCCTTACTTTATGGGTGGGCGGTACCTGAGGGGGAGTGGTCTAGAGGGGGCGGGGCTCGTAGTGGACATCCAGCAATGCTGGACTACTTCTAAAAAAAGCACCTGCGACAGAAGCATTGCCTTTTACCGCCAGCTTTGGCACTGGTGTGTAATGCACAATGCTCGCTACATGTACAACTGAAAGGAATCAGTTGTACATGTAGCGAGGATTGTACATTACACACCAGTGCCAAAGCCACGGTAAAAGGCAATGCTGCGCTTTGCGCTGCGGTTCATGGGCTTGGGCGGCTGATTCTGGCCAGATCCCGAGATCCGGCTCCGTATCTGGTGCCGGATCTCGGATCTGCCGAGAGCCAGCCCAATGACCAGCACTGCCCAGAGTACCGTTCCAGGGCGCAACTTTTGTTTTTTAATCTTATCCTCTACTGTGGATTCGAACGTGGGTCCTGCAGTGAAGAAGCCAGGGTAGCACCTCACAGCTATAATCTTGCATCTTCTACTTTTGGGAGAAACAAGACCACTCATACAGCATATTCGCATTCTCACACTGTGGTAACAACCCACTAATCGTTTTTTGTTTTTGTTTTGTTGCTGTTGCCTTTCCTATTCATGCACCGATATTCGATGCAATGGATACATGCCATCCTAGTAACTACTATTCATAAGAATGCAGCGCTGGTCAATGGATACATGCCATCCTAGTAACTACTATTCATAAGAATGCAGCGCTGGTCAATGGATACATGCCATCCTAGTAACTACTATTCATAAGAATGCAGCGCTGGTCAATGGGCCAGCTCTTGTTGGGTCCAAGATCCGGCATCAGATGTCTGGCCAGATTTCGGGCCCGACCTGCCTTACCCCCAGCTCCGCTGAGGGAAGCTGGGGCCTCGGTGACCTAATCTGCTCTGTGCTCCTTTCTCCAGCCGTCATTCGTGTGTTTGTAGGGCTTATTTGCCTAGCCTGTTTTCTTTCTTCTGCCCTGTAAGGGACGCTACGGGGATCAATGGGCCATAACTATCACTGGGGCAGGGGCCATCACTGTTAAAAGCAGGCCTTCTACATGCTGGGCACACTGTTGTTTTCCAAATGTGCATCTTACAGTTTCATAGAAAAACAAAAGTAATTTCCAAACACAAAAATGTTGCTTAAACTTGCATTCACTCCTTTTCTTTGAAATGTGTTTCTTTTTTTTGTCGGTCTACCACACAAATACCCTATCGTTTTTGTGCCGCTTCCTTTGTGTTTCATCACAGGTTATTTATAAAGATGCTATATGCTTGTCAAACTGCTGGATAATCACACATACATTTCTCTGTTGCGCTGACAGCAGTTATTAGGAAAGCTTTGGCACTGGTGTGTAATGCACAATGCTCGCTACATGTACAACTGAAAGGAATCTGAAAGGATGGCATGTATCCATTGCATCGAATATCGGTGCATGAATTGGAAAGGCAACAGCAACAAAACAAAAACAAAAAACGATTAGTGGGTTGTTACCACAGTGTGAGAATGCGAATATGCTGTATGAGTGGTCTTGTTTCTCCCAAAAGTAGAAGAGAAACTTGTTCAACCCAGTGGTCGAAGTGAAAAAAAAGAAGTAGTGGAATGATGTTGCCCCACTTGCATTTTTGCACCTCCCAGCTCAAGGTAACGCCCCACGTGAATTCAAACCCCATACCTGGGTCCTTCCTTTCCTCCACCCCTCAACCAACGCTGTGTTTTAGGACTGGCTGCGCCTGCGTCTACAGCAATTCATATGCAGATGCCGAGCTGGACTATTTGGCTGCTTGGCAATAGGTTTCATGCCCCAAGCAGCCTATTGCAACAAGCGACAGCAACCCAGTGCCTGCAAGATTATAGCTGTGAGGAAAGTAAACTGTGGGTTCATGGATGCCAACTTTTGATTTTGACTACAGGGGCAGAAATATCCCCACCTCCGCCTTGAATATAAGCAACGGACTAGCTCAATCCATGCCCTGACCAACCACATTTTATAGCAATTTTTTTTTTATAAGGAATTGCAAAAAGTAATATGATTAACAACCAGATTTTAATATATAACATCTCAGCAACAGTCTCTCAACCTACTGAGCTACCCTGAGAACCTTCTACCGTAGAGCGTGTCTATGGGTCCCATAATGTACTACAAATGACTGCAGTACCAACAGTATTTTGGGTGCACCACTGCCATGGAAGTGATTTAAAGTGGAATTGATGTACAATGTTGGAAAGAAGATTAACTTTTCTCTTTCATACCCATTACTGAGGCGGACCTTACAGTAATAATTCAAAATCTTAAACCATCTAACTGTGAGATGTCTGTCCTGCCCTAATGATTAAAGCATGTGCCACCTCGCTCATCCCTACCCTCTGTAAGTTTGTCAATGCCTCTTTCAGGCACTGTGCAGTGCCCACTGATATCAAACACTCTTGGGTGAACTGATTGTTAAAAAAAACAAATCTCCCCCCTGATGATCCACTTAACTATCGCCCTATCTCTAATTCCCCATTTCTGCTTAAGATTCTTGACAGAGTTGCATATATTCAACTACTGGCTCATTTGAGAAATGGTAACATCCTGAATAAGAGACAGTCTGGCTTTCGGGAAAAGCATGGCACTGAGTCCGCTTTGCTGGATTTGAAATGTAGGCTCCTCCGACACATGGATCAAGGCGACCCGAGCATGCTGATGCTGTTGGACCTTTCCGCCGCCTTTGACCTGGTAGAGCATACTGTATTGATCTCCAGGTTCAGGGAGGTGGCGGTTTCTCAGCGTCGGCGGCTGATTGGGTTACCTCTTTTCTTAAAGACTACCAATGGAGAGTGAGCAGTAATCTGGCAGATGCTAACACCAAGGAGCTGACTCAAGGCGTCCCTCAGGAAGCCTGTCTCTCTCCTATCTTCTATAACATCTTTACGGTGCCTTTTCTGGACCTCCTGAACAGTAATAACATAGAGTTTACAAACTATGCAGATGAAACCCAGTGTATTATAGCCATCACTGGTGTCTTTTTGGATGATGAAATTAATATCAACAGGATTTACCTTCTCATCCAAAGCTGGATGTGTTCTTATGGACTGGCTCTTAACACAAGCAATACAGAACTTGTGCTTGTGGGTACTGATCCTAAGATTCGCAAACTTGAAGGCCAATACTCTTAACTGGTAATTGATGACTGTGTTATAAAGGTCAAGAAAAAAGTCAAGACTTTGGGTATTTATCTTGACTGTAACCTTAACATGAAAGCACAGGTTGGTAGCTTGGTGGCTCCGTCCTCCTATTATATTAAACTGCTTTCGCATGCCTGCCCCTTTTTTCACAAACCAGTAGGGAAACGCTAGCAAGAGCACTGATAATCTCCATGATAGTCTATTGTAGTAGCCTCCTGATTGGCCTTCCAAACTGCGAACTGAATAGATTGCAAGTGGTGCAGAACAATGCTGTTAGGGTTGTTATGGACAAGAAGAGGTCAGATCATATCTCTAAGGCTAGAAGGGAACTTCATTGGCTCCCTATTAAGGAACAAATTCTCTTTCGGCTCCTGTCCATCTCTTTCAATTGTATGAAAAACTCTGGCCCCACCTACCTCAATGAGGAATTAAGGCCTAAAACGAGTAAACACAATCTCAGATCTAATAACCACTCTCAGCTAATTGTCCCGGCATGTAGATTATCGTAGACTAAGGCCTGTGCTTTTTTTTCTGCAGCTCCCGTGGCATGGAACAATCTTCCCTTGAAACTGAGAGATGAAAATTCTAATCGAGTTTTCAGAAAAGGACTGAAGACACACCTGTTTAATTAAACACTTTATGGCTTTTCGAATGTTCTCCTACACCTGTTCTTCTCTCATGTGGCTTGTTAGCCAGTGTCTGCTCTATGTTTGTCAGCGCCCTTAAGCCTTAGGGTCAGTGGTTTCTGCGCTATACAAATTTATAAATAAAATAAATAATGTGGAGTTCGGAAAGAGGCAGCATGAAAGAAATTGCTGAATTTTTAAACTATTATTTTGAACATTTCCTATGAGCAGAGTTCAACTGCCAGCTCTGCCCCCTCAGAACTCTGTGCCTCCTCCAAACTAAGACCCTCCACCTGCAATAGACCCCGCTTTACATTTTTTCCATTTCCACCACTGGTCAAATGTCTAACCTGCCCCACACCACAAGGAACAAATGGATGTAAATGTCAATTGGCGAAGATCTTACTCTCACTTACCCTTCAATTAAACCCAGAGAAGGCTATTTGATTCACAAAGAAGTTCTTTCCTACTCCTGGTGAATGTTGCGAGTAAGTCAGAGAATCTTCATTGTGAAAGAACAAGCCCTTTAAATCGAGGGTAAGTCAAGGTTATTCAGAGTAACCTCAGTGGATGGGCCGCTATGCTATAGCCATGCCGGCATACTTGTGGAATCTGTGTGAATGGAGTGACATTGAATCTTTGCTTCGGGGAGACACCACTTTCCTTTTATTCAAACGAGGGGCATCTCAATGCAACACTCACAATGTTCTTTTCCTTCAAACCCACTCACAGTCTATACCCTTCACCGCCCTTATCATATCCTGGGCCCAACTGCCCAAGCTGCATGCTCTGTTTATAGCCAAATAGCTACCCACTGGAACGTCCTATTGTTAAGGATGGGGGCACAGTAACAACGAAATGTGGTGATGAATCTGCACAAGAGAGCCAGATAATTAAAAAGGTTGGACTGCTCTCAATGATGGAGTCTGGTGGGAGGGCTTTAAGCTTGTGATTATTCTTTCTTGAGTTTCTTGAGGGATGAACAACTTGCAGAAAGCTCTCATTATTATGAGTATCTCTCCTCACAGGTCCAAGGTTATCATAACCTAACAGAACGAACATCATGGAGCATGCTACATTACACTGGATGTGTTGGCAGTGCTGGTTAGTCTCTACATTATTCATGGTGCTCTCTACCTCTCCTTTCTACTCTGTTACTCTTTCTCCTATCCTACCTCTCTCTCAAAGCCTGGAAGGAAGAGGTTAAAGAAGGTGCTCCTGGCCTCTAACCCAGGCCTCCTCACTGCCAATACCTATGTCAATGCTTCTTCCAGACAGACTATCACTGACATCCTCTTCACTGTCCCTTCTCCTGACCTATGCACTCCCCATATGGTCTTTATCCAATCCCCTTTTCCTCTTTGCCCATTAATGTTGGAACCAGCTGGGACATTCTCTTGGCATACATCTCATCATCTAAATGCATCAATAATGTCTACCAAAATGGCACTATCATGGCCCAGGGCTCTCAGCCCAACCATCTCCTTTTGGATTGGCATTGCTTGTCCCTCATCAACTTCTCCCCCTTTCCTGCCACTCCTCCGAATGCCACCTCTCTGGCCTTCCTGTCCCCTCCGATGGGTGTATCACATCCCTGTACCTCACCGGGGAAGACTTTTAAAGGCAGCAACCAGTTTCACTTAGCGACCATTAATTCTCTCTCTGTTGTTACTCACTCCTCTGACATCTGTCACCTCCTTGAAAACTTTGGCCTGAATGTCCTTGCTCTCACTGAGACATGGCTCAATGCCAGATCTGTCACTACTTTTGACACTCTCCTTCCTGAAGGCTTCAAGATCCTCTGCAAGCCCAGGGTTGACCGCTCTGGAGGTGGAGTGGTCCTTGTCTTCCCTGAATGGGTCCCTGCTACTATCATTCCCACTCAATCTTACTCTTCCTTTGAATCCCTCGTCTGTAGGATGGGTGTCTCTCCTACTTTCTCCCTCACTCTCACCACTATCTATAGGCCCTCTGGACCTACCACCCTTTTCCTTGCTGAATGGGCTAACCTCCTCCCCTAAACTTCGCTTCCTGGGTGACTTTAACATTCATCTAGACTCTCCGGATGTGGCCACCTTACTTTGCCACAACCTCTGTGACTCTCGTTCCCTCATTATTCTTCCCTAATGCCCTACCCACTCTGCTGCACACACCTTGGATGCGCTCATCTCTGCAGACACTGCACTCTCCAACCCTCTAACTACTCCTCTCTCCTGGTCTGACCACTCTCTCCTCTCCTCTGGAGCTCCCTGGCCACCCAGCGATGCCTCTGCCTGCACTGCCAGTCTCCTTCTCGGTCATTCGACCGATGAAGCTTGTGTCAGTTGCTGCATTTGCCACCACCTTCATTCCTCCTTCCAACCCTGCTCTTGACTCTCATACTGACTCAGCACTGGCTAACCTCCATCTCTCCATCACCAACACTATGGACATCCTTGCCCCTGTAATGAGAATCCGCATGAAGTTTGCCTCCAAGTGCAACTCTTGGTATGACTCCAACTTGACCGCTCTGAAACGCAAGTGCAGAGTTGCTGAGCGGAAATGGCAGGCCTCAAGCACATCCTGTGACAAACTGGGCCGCTGTCTGCTCTAAAGCCAAAATCGACTCTCCTCTCTAAGAATTGGGCTCAAGCCCGCTTTTCTGGGACCACTGATAATACGGCTGAACTTTTCAAAAACTGCAAGGAACTTGTCAATCCTACTGCAGTCTTCTCTTCTCCTCTTCCCTCCCAGGCCTTCTGAACTGCACTGGCCTCCCACTTCTCCACCAAAACTCAGGACATCCTGTCCTCACTCTCCTCTACTCAACTACCCACCACCCTCCACTCTTGCTTTCCTTGGCCCCCATCTCACCCTCCCCCATTCTCTCCTCCTTTTCTCCCATTGCACAGGATGAGATCCCTAGAGTCGTCCGCTCTATGAAAGTCTCCTCAAAACAGGTGCTCCCCTGCTTTTCCAGAACTATCAAGGACAACATCTCTTCTCTCACCCCTGCCTTGGATGACTTCTGTAGAGTAGCAGATAAATATGTCATTATTGAGCTCTGCCCCTTAACCTTCGTCAGGCTGGAACAACAGTGATAGAGTCGTGTATATGACACTAAGCATTGTCCCGAAGCCGAATCGAGTGAACGAGAGACATTATGCACTCAGACAACTGTATCAAATGTACCCTCACACTGAGAAAGTAGACGGATGTCGACATACTGCAATTAACGTTGAAGAACTGTGAAGATAATCTAACAGCTGCAGAGTGATGTCTTGAAGTAAAGACACATGGACGCACTGAAATGATCTATGAATAGTCAAAGTAAAGACACATGGACGCACTGAAATGATCTATGAATAGTCAAAAGAATAAAAGATTTGACTGAAACAACAAGAGAAACATGTAATGAAGTCTGAAGAACTCATGAGTATCAAAGAAACAAGTGAAAAGTGGCGAAGTAAATGCATATAGGTGGAAATGCAAGGTAGAGGAGACATATAGATGTTTTTTGCAAAATAACCTTTAATGTGACTAATGCGGCCATGGGGGAAAAGATGGACGTTGGACTTGTATTAAATCTAACCGAGCTACCTCAGAAACAGACCAATGCTGCACATATGAGAGACGCTCGAAAACTAATTTTGTATGAAGGATGGAGAGGAGCCTCTTGGCTTGGGATCAAGAATGTCGATCAAGGAGTAATTTCAAGGCACAAAGGGAAGTCATGAGGATAAGCCATGGACAGCACACATATTTCTCTTAGATTTAGCTAAGAAAACATCACACAAGTGCCAGGTATTGGATAATAAAAAATGCAGAAAGCATTTGTGAGATGGAGTGATCAAGTTTCCAGGGGCCAAGAGGATTAAAAATCACCTAGTACAATTGAATCAAATAGCAGTAAATAAGAGGCCAAAATGGACAAATTTGTGGTCTCCTCACACGTGATGTGGAGGTGAAAACAAGGGCCAATTATTAAGCTCTGGATGAAGATAAGGGTGTACCCACACTCCCTTAAAGATCGCAGAGCAAAGAACAGGCTGCAAGTTCCACTACAAAGGAGAAACCTTGCCTAAGGACCGGACAATCAGTATTAAAAGTATTTAGAGGTAGTTCAAGGCGTGTCTATTCGATAAGGGACAACCAATGAAGTTATTGACACTTACATATACTATACTTATATATGTTCCCTTAACCAATCCCTCCCTTCTATAGGTTTTAAGTTTGCCACGTGGGATGGCGTCATACTGCTTGTGGTTTGCCAGATTGCCCTACTTTATTTTGAACTGACAATAAAGTAGTACTTTGCAATATTCTTTGGGTCTGTCTGGTTATTTGAGTCTAGAGTCATTTAGTATGGTAATTCCATTCTGCGCATAATAAACGCTTCAAGGTGCTACTGCACATTTGGTAGCAATGTGGATGGTTCAAGATGCAGTCCACCTAGGCCGAGAGCTACATTTTCGGATGATTGGCTACTCCCTCCATTAGCCAGAAGATCCTGGAGATTCCTGTGGGGATCGGCGAATAATCACACGTGTGGAAGAATCGGTTGGCAGGGGCCCCTTTGAAGAAATCCTTGCCCGGTCCCCGCAGGTGCCCCGCGGACTGACGGGGAACTGGTCGATGGGGGGAGTCAATGCTGAGGGACTCGAGCTGAACCATGGATGTAAGCGGAGCATTGAAGGTGGCAAACAATCGGGAGACGCCATTGTATATGTGTAAATATATAATAAAGAGATGTGTGTTTAAAGAAATAGACACCTCATTTACAGGTTCCAAGGGGGACCAAAGAATACGTACTAAACTCTAAGTAGATTGTATGATAAATATTCCTGAGGTTAGTGCAAATATGAAGAGTACGTATTACACTCCAACATGAAGTAAAAAAGGAGATGAGATACATCTACTGAGGGAAGGTAGAGGAAGGTAATCACAGGAAAAGAAAAGTGCACACGTTTAGGTGTTTTAAATATGTCAGTATAACACCTATACTGTGTATAAACTAAGAAACATAAAATGATAGTAATGAAATTGACGTCAATCAGAGAAGGATACAAATTAAGAATAAATAATAAAAATACAAATTGAAGGTTCTTGCAGTGGCAATAATAGAACAATAGGCTGGCAAGAATCGATAAAATTAAAAATGAAGAAACAAAGATAACCAATATCATAAAGATTCTAAAACTGGTTATGAATATTGTTTTTTTATGATAAAGGGCGGTGATTGAGGGTGCCTGCCCATATACATGTTTGTGTTATAAGTGTTTTAAGAACCTGGTAAGTATCGACAGTCCAAATCCAATTGTCATTATGGGAGATAAACCACCTATGCAAGACATTATCAGGCTATACGGCTAAGATAAAACAGTATCTCAAAGAGTGGCTTAAGGATACAGCGAATAAAGCACCAGTGCCGTGGCCTCAAGGAGGTTTGTTGTCAAAAATAGTATTGCAACATATGACAACTTATTTGCATGCTACATACAAGAAGAACAAATTGTAGAAAGGTTAGCTATTTTAGAATTGTGGAAAATGGATCAGAATGAGAAGGAAGACCCGGCAGACAATGAGTGGATTCTCAATCAGCATAAGGAGGAGGACGTCACGCCCTCTGCTCCTCTCTCTCATCCCAAAACGAATAGCGTTACGAAAGAGAAACAGGGAATTTATCCCTTAAAGGAAATGAAGGCAGCAGAGGGGTGTGTTAATCCAATATATACACCTCCTGCTTATACTATTGAAGACAGTATAGAAGAAAGTAAGGTTAAGGAGCAAAAACATATATCGACATGCTATGAATATAAGGAGCATGATGATCGAAGGAGTAAACAGATAAAAATAGAGGAGGAAGCCAAAAGACAAAAAGAGCGGAAGGACCGGGTCAAGGAAGGGGTCGTAGTGCAAAACTAATGGATGGGAGGACAGATATTACTTAAGGTAGATGGGAAGGGCTTCAACAGTGTTAGAGAGAGGGAAGAAAGAAAGGAACGAGAAGAGAAGGAACAAGAAAGAGCATACAAAGAGGAGAAAGAGAGACAGAGGAAACGAAGGGAAGATTGAAGAAGGTATGAGGACCAAAAGAAAGAGCAAGAGTGAATAGAGGTGAAGAAACATAGTGAAGTAGAAGCTCAGAGGATGAAAGAACATAGGATGAAAATAAGGCAAGATGAAAAAGGGATTAGAGAAATTAAGAAAAGAGAAAACGAAATGAGAAGGAGCAGGGAGCACAAGGACGATGAAATAGACTATTTAGTTAACCGAAGTATGGTGCCAATTGAAGCAACAGAATGATGGGAAGAAGAGAGAGGGTCACAGCAGCACTGGTGGGAGCTGCAGGGAATACCAAGAATACAGACATGGGCTGATGAGCACGGGGCAGAAGACATAGGGAAAAGGATTGGTGATCCGTATAAACAAATGAGGGACAAGGATGGTTACAAAACTAAGGGAAATGATGAAGGGTCATTGCCGGAAGGAACAGGAAGCAGATTGGGGGACACAGTGGCAGATGAACATAGGGCATTATCCATAAGCGGGTTGGATCCTGATGATGAAGAAAGGGGTGATAGTCATACGAGTTGGGGTATAATGATGTCAGACGAAGAGAGGGAACAAAACGAAAGGGCACATTGAGAAGGTGCATGTAGTTTTTCAATAGACCCAACCATGGAAAAAGGGGTCAAATGGTCAGATTTAGAAGACCTTAAAGAAAAAACACTGCAGCCAACACCATATTCTGAACAACCACCAACATGATCGCGCAGAGCAGGTGTAACATCCCACCATATGTGAGCCAATTAAGGTCACTGCCAGGCCAAAGAGAGACAGGTGAAACTAGCCCCAATTGGAGAATGAAGAGTGTTGGTGGGTACGATTTAGGGCGAGGGTTTTCAAAATTCCCATTATTAGAGAAAGGTGAACGACAACCACAATATATTCCGATGCCACAGATGGATAAGGAACATTTAAAGTGCAAATTGCCTAGTTTGACAGCAGGCGCAGGGAAAGGGATTCTGAGTTAGAATGAATGACTGCAGGAATTACGTTAGCAGTGGGTGACAGAAAAGGCCTATCTGGAGCCATTCTAGGGATGAGATCTGATGACATTTGGAAGAGAGCAGGGCATGCAAGTGTAACAGCACAAAACACGACACACGATGGAGCACCATTCAATAACTGTAGAGCAGACGTATGGAGAGTGCTTAGAGTATAGGATCCCGACACATCAGACATGGGTGCAATTATGACTAGGAAAATGGGGGAGGATAAGGACCCTGTTGCCTTTATTCAAGAGATTCAAGAAAGTTGGAGGCTTGAAAGTTGTGAATGGTGCGACAAAACTGTGGCATTATTTTACCACATTTTATGTCAGGGACTGCCTGAGCTAGTACAAAGGCAGATGAAGAAGCAGGTGGGAAGGCAGGCAAAACCTTGGCCAGAAATACAATTGAACAGTATACATCATTGTCGATTATTGCAAGAGAAGAACAAGAAAAAAGCTAAAGGTAGAAAGCAAGAGGAAGCGATGTTGGTCCAGAAAAAAGTGTTGACTTTTGCCATAGAAGGAGCGGTATTGCCAAGTGCTGAAAGTGTGGTAGCACAAGGGGTGCAGCCAGTACAGGCAGGTAATATGGAGTATCCTATGGATCAAGGTGGATATACATTTTGGCCATGAGGAAGAGTGAATGCATTTAGAGGAGGGCGAGGGGGATTTCAGAAATGCCAAGGAGGCGGAGGAGGCTTTAATGGGGGACAGATGCAGCAATGGGAGAATGGGGAATATAGCTTGAACGTGCAGGAGCAGAGGAGGAGGCATGCAACAAAACTGGCAGGCTGCAAGAGGGGGTATAGGCTACTTTCCACAGTATAATCCAGAACCACAAGAATATTATGCCCAAAAGCACACACAGAATCAGACACATATGCCACAAATACAGCAAGTACAACATATCCCAGCACAAGTGCAGATGCCACAAGAGTGTCTGCAGAAAACACCTATACAAACCAAGCAAACACAGACCCAGCAAACAGTGGCACCACAATGGATCACGAATGCAGGGGCTCTACAGGCATCTACACCCAAGATAGGGAGTGTGACTGTGGTAGGAAGAACTCCTTTCACAGGTACTGGGATGAACTTATACCCACGATAGGACAGCCACAGAATGACCTGATGTGTACAGTACTATCAGTGACACCAGACCCCCAAGAGAAAACAAGGGCCAGGGGGACAATAAAAGGCAAGACATTTTTGTTTCTTGTAGACACTGGAGTGACTCGTTCCTCTAGATCTGAAAGTTTTTTGTATGAAGTAACTGTCCTGTTGACATGGCTCCCCAGACTAGTGGGTAAAATATTGAGAATACCAGATGAATTTTTGTTCAGGCCAGAAATACCTATGGATAGTGAAAATGAGCAGATAATTCCTCTAGAGTTAGAAGCAGCACTGGTCAGAGAGGAAAGGGTGGCTGTTCATGGGACAGATGAAGCAGGAAGAGGATGGAGAGCAGTAATAGCTCTCGGTAAGGATACAGATTGGCAGATGAGGAATATTCAGAGACGATAATTCAGACGATGAATTGGTATTTTTCATAAGCTTTATCTATTGGATTAAGGTAGAGAACAGAGACATCCCATGGGGGATGATATTAGTGAGACAGAAACCGACATACTTTCAGGAGGATTTAGAAAAGGTACCAAACATTTAGTGGACTAATAGTCCTTATGACGTAGGCCTACTGAAGGGTGTAGGAGCAGTCAAAATTAATCTCAAGCCTGCAGCTATCTTGCCACAAGTAAAACGGTATCCCATGTGTTGAGAAGCTGATGAGGGAATTTTTGAAACCATTTCCGCTTTAATGAAGCAAGTAATATTGGTACCATCAGAATCTCTAAGGAACACAGATGTTTACCCTGTGAAAAAATCGAAAGGGGGGCCATGGAGGTGTATTCAGGACCTTCACCATCTTAATAATATTGTTGAAGTAGAGTTTCCCCTGATTCTGAAACCCAGGTACAATAATATGTAATATCCCACCAACAGCCAAGTAGTTTACTGTAATATATTTAGAAAATAAGTTCTTCTCAATTCCCCACATGAGGACTCACAGGATCTGACTTCCTTTTCATATAGAAATATCCAACTGAAACATACTCTTTTGCCCCAGGGATACTGCGAGTACCCCTAAATCTTTAACTGAGTCCTCCAAATTGATCTGGGTTATATACAGCTTGAGACTGCAATCATTGTATACGTGGATGACATTCTAGTGTGCAGTGAGACTGGAGAAAGATGCAGAAAAGACTCTGTTCAGCTCATGACTATATTAGCAGAGAAAGGATATAATGTGGACAAAGAGAAATTACAATATTGTCAGGAGGAGGTCCTATACATAGGACAGTTGATCCCTCAAGAGGGGAGAAAAGTGACACTTGAAAGAGCAGAGGCGAATCAGAAGGCTCCCCAACCAAATATCATAATGGAAATGCAACAGTCTTTAGGTCTATGTAATTATTGTAGGACCTAGGTGTTTGATTACAGCACATATATTCAACCACTTTTAAATGGACTTAAGGAAGCACAGGCAGCCAAGAAAAAGATAATATGGATGTGGAAATGACTGAGGGATTTGAAGAATTAAAACAAGCCATTTGTAAAGCCCCTGTGCTAGGAATTCCAGATTACAATGAAGAGTTCTCTTTATTTTCACACTCCAGTGGTGTAGTGATGATAGCAGGTTTGATACAGAAAACAACTTTAGGACATGGGCACTGACCACTAATATATTACATTGGGATTTTAGACCAAGTAATTCAGGGACATTACCTTTGTGAACAAGTTTAAGCTGCTGCTGCATTTGCGATTCAAAAGGCTGCAAGTATTACAATGGGGTGCTCAATGAAGTTATTTGTCCAACACTCTGTATTTGCTATTTTAGAGAAACCTAATAGTACAATGACTACGCAAAGAGCATCAGGCTATGAGGCAATAATTTCAAAACCAGTGATTACAATTGTTAGATGTAGAGCAGTGAATCAAGTGGCATTTCTAGCAGAATTAGTGAGTGGGAAAGAGGATTATATGCATGATTGTACAATGTATACTGAATTCTATGAAGATATTCCCCATGTTGGAGAAAATGCTTTTGTGTATGGGAGGTTCTGTTTATTTATGGTTCTTCAAAAATTGACCAAACAACTGGTGAAAGGCATACTGGGATGGCGGTAGTGAAATTGAATCGGGAGGGTGAATTCCAGGTAGTGACAAGTGCGAGATTGCCTTTGCATTATTCAGCACAGGCTGCAGAGTTAATGGCACTTATCGCCACACTCCAGAGATAGGAGGATGAGGTAGTGACAGTGTACTCTGACTCCGCCTATGTGACGTCAACCATACACAAAGGATTGTCACATTGGAAAAGGAGGAGTTTCCTCCATGCAGATGGCTTGCCCGTGCAACGTGCGACGCTATTGGATAAGCCTGTTTAAGTACTAAAACTTCCATTGGCTGGCGCAGCCCATACTAAAAGGGCAAACATGATTTCTTGCGGTAACAAAGCAGCAGACTTAGAAGCCAAAAAGGCAGCGTATTTCCCAACCATTTCTAATTTTGATGCAGAGAGTGTGAAACAATTGTCAGGACGGCGAATGATAATCAAGCAAGGGTTTAATATGTTATCCATTGTACCATTAATTTACAAGGCTGTGCACCACAGGAAGAACAGGATCTTTGGACAAAACAGGGGTGTTCTTTATCCCCCACTGAGGCTTTATGGAGACAGTATAGTACTGGAAATCCAGTTATGCCTCTGCCATTATTGAAGGTGGCACTGAGCAGCTTCACTGCCCAGCGCACTTCACAAGAGAGAGTCTTGCTGCCACGATCGCAGGAGACTGGTTCACACCAAATGTATTAGAACAGGTGGCACAGTTTACTGGAAATTGCACTGTGTGTCAGAAATTCACGGGAGGACACACTTTAAGAACAGTCAGAGGATCAATCCCAAGGCCTAATGGTCCTTTTCAGCATCTACATATAGATTATTTAGATATGTTGCAAGTATGCAATGGCTACAGGCCCCTTTTCCAGATGGATTGAGGCAGTTCCATGTACACACACCAATGCTGCATGTGCTGGAAAGTTTTCTGTGCACAAAGATTGGGTGTGTGCAAAGTCCTGTGGTCTGACAATGGACCGAATTTTGTGAATGAGTTGTTCGAGCAGACAGTTCTCCTATTGTGCATAAAGCACAAGTTCTCTTCTGCCTATCGCCAACAGGCGAATGGAATTTGTGAATGATTAAACAGACTCCTTAAGGAAAGGATAGCTAAGAATAAAATGACGTTGAAGAAGGGTGGTTGCATTGTCTGCCTCTTGCTTAATTTGCCATGAGGAACGAGCATGGTTCAGATCGGCACTTGACTCCACATGAGTTGGTGACTGGATGCCCAATGAGAATATCCCTTGCTCCTCCCACATGAGTCGAGACTAACACCCACAGTGTAGCTAAGGTTTTGGGTGATGAAATGCATGATTATTTAACAAATATGACCGCTAGTGTCTCTTTCATTTCATTTCTCAACAGATCAAACATCAGAGTGAAGGGTCAAAGAAGATTGAAGAAGATAGCCAACCCAGCGATATTGGCTCTTTACTTAAGCAGCCTAGTTTGTAACTAGGGCACCAGGTGTTAGCATGAAGCTTTGTGCGGACCTGTAATAAGCCCAGAAGGACTGTACTTAGTAGAAGAGGTCCTACCCACTGCTGTTAAACTAAAGGGAAGAAGAGCCTGGCTACACCTGACTGAAGTGAAGATCTACAAAGGAGAGACCACAATCACTACAACACCCATTGACTGCAAAGCAAGAGAAGAGGTTCCGCGCATGCAAACCAGATCAGTTATTAAGGGAAAGGATAAAGAATTCACAGATTAGAGAAAAAAATTCTGGAACGAAAAGACACTCCGTAAAAAGTTTAAGTACGAAGGGAATGGACTTGCTTCAGTTCCAGAAACTTTTTGTCAATTAAAACTCAAAACAGACTATACGACAAGCAGGAGAAATAACAATTACAGAGCATACTTTACACTGCTTGAGATATTACAGTTATACCAGAACAACGAGTCAACAACAAAGCAATACTATATCTGTATATATCTTTTCACGAATCACAGAATTGTAACGTTACCTTTCTGAATGAACTTTACACCTATATTCTTGAGTCTTATCCGGTTTTAGTAAGACAACATGTGGATGTGGCAACATTTTTTGAGGATCCTAAAATCAGTCCTATTGTTCGCAGAGTTGTTGTTGCTATTTTAATCGAGTGTTTGATACTGCCAAACATAAAATCTAAAAAAAAAGTGAAAGTGAATAAACTGAATTAAAACTGGGAATTTTCCAGTGTATAAAACACACATTCACAAGAAGACCAGCAACTCCACAAGAGATTATGTGGGATTTGAATAATATGGCATTGCTTCTTCTAGTTGCTCTTAGTTTTATGACGTTTCTTTATTTCTTTATGATTTATGTATTTAATCAGGTATTGTTTAATAAATCAAGTGAAATACCTGAAAATGAGACATCCCATTCTCTCCCTAACAAAGGTACGAGTAATATTTTCCCTGGTATATTTGAACAAATTGCTCGAACCAAGAGATTTTGGAGAAGATCATGAAAAAATAAATACGTATCTTGATAATTATGTTCACTTAAAAAACAACATGTGGTATCAGCACATTAAGGAGGTGGGGGAGAGAACGTCAGATGAAAGCTGCTATGTATGCTCCCTCATCCCTTATGTCATGATTTCAGCCAGAACATTAATTGCAAAAGAAATACCTACAGACGATGCAAAGTGCATCAGCCATCTAGCAGCGTGCACAACAAATGACAATTCGAAGGAAGATGGGCAACCCTACATGGCAATCGAAGAACTCACTTCCATATAAAGATGCTTATGTAAAAACACAGAAGATGGAGAAAGACATAGGCTGGCTGAGCACAATGCTCATATATTCATCCTTGACCAGAGAATAAGTAAGGATTGCGGAAATGAAGAGGCTGGGATGTGCAGATATACAAGAAACACCAGGATTACCAGGATTCTGGGAGTGGCCTCAGCTATTGGTTTATGGACGAGTTGCCACCAGCACAGGATGGGAAGAAGGAATGTTATCACGCACTGTACACTTATTGATGAAGGAATCAGTAAGCATAGTTAAAATAGTAAACAACATCTGCCTTAAGTCATGGGCCAAGTATTCCAAGCTACTAACATGGGTTGACAATGAAGTTAGACCGGTGTCCATAATACCTATATATAATGGGACAATATGCTTTAGCAACAAAGATCTGGTTCCAGTTGGAGAATATAAAAGATGCAAGCACATGCTCAAAGTACCAGGAATGAATGGTGGAACTGCTGTGCTAATGGATCATTATTGGGCATGTGGCTCCAAAGCTGATATGCAGGTGCCTAAAAACTGAGATGGAATATGCTCTGTTGTGATCATACATGTTCCTGCATCAGTGATTCCCCAAAGTGACCTAAATATTGAAGAGTTTCCAAAAATGGATGCACACCAGAGGAAGAGGAGGTCGCTTAGCCTCCAAAGAATGAAGAAAGAGAACTATTTCTCAGCAAAATCAGAAGACCCTTTTGATGACATTCCTGCGCAGCACAGATTATTCAGCAAGACAGCAGTGATATTTACCTCTATATTCATGCCAGGACTAGAGACTTCAGTGAACAGCAAATGGTTACAGCAAATCAGATGGGAGCTGCTACAAACAATCAATACAACAATTGAAGGATTTAACACTATCAGAGAAGAACTGCGGGCAATCAAGTTGATGACCCTCCAGAACAGGTATGGTTTGGATCTAATTAAAGCAATGGAAGGAGGCATTTGTGCAAAAAATGGGGCTTCTTGCTGCACATTCACACCTGCCCATGATGGAGAAAATTGAACCCTGACAGAAGCAATAACTATGTTTACAATCCAGCATACGAAAATGGAAGAAGAAGCTGACGAGGTAGATGAAGATGGTTGGTTCTTGTCCGTGTTTTCATGGGTTCCGACCTGGATGGCGAATGCCTTTAAACTACGTGGAGCAATACTAGTGTTGATATTGCTAGGATTCAGTCTTATATGGATATTTATAGGATAATACAAGAAAACTGCAAAGAAAGTTATTTGGAAAAAGATAATGATCGACGTGAAAAGTGGTTGTCACATGCCAAAGACTGAAGGCACCACCAGTGAAAGCAGAAAGAAAACTTTGTTGGCACACCCAGGAATTACGTTCTACCACACAAAAGGATTGTAAGAACTATATTGGACGTTGGGTGTTTTGCCAGACCACCAGTGAATTTTATCACATGACCTGCAGTGTGGATGAGCATATAAATAATGCAGGTGACCTGAGGGGGTGACAAAGGATGGATCCTGAATTTTAGATGGACTGAAGAGATGAAAACCATTTAGGAAGAGGAGGTGGTTGAGGACCCAACCAGAGGAGTGAATGTAGAGGAGCAGACAAATATGTCATTGTTAAGCTCCACCCTCTCACCTACATCATGCTGGAACGATAGTGAAAGAGACGTATGTATGACACCAAGCATTGTCCTGATGCTGCATCGAGTGTACGAGAGACGTTATGCACTTTGACAACCGTATCGAATGTACCCTCCTACTGAGAAAGTAGATGGATGTCGACATACTGCATTGAACAATGAAGAACTGTAAAGAAAATCTAACAGCTGCAGAGTGACGTCTTGAAGTAAAGACACATGGACGCACCAAAACGATCTATGAATATTCAAAAGAATAAAATATGTAACTGAAGCAAAAAGAGAAAAATGTAATCAAGTCTGAATAACTCATGAGTATCAAAGAAACAAGTGAGAAGAGGCAAAGTAAATGTATATACGTGGAAACGCAAGGAGGAGGAGACATATGGAAGCTTGCTACAATATAACCTATAATGTGACTAAAGCGGCCGTGGAGGAAAAGATGGATGTCAGACTTGTATTAAATCTAACCGAGCTACCTCAGAAACAGACCAAGGCTGCAGAGACGCTGGAAAAATAGCATTGTGTGAAGAATGGGGCCACTTGGCGTGGGATCAAGGATGTCGATCATGGAATAATTGCAAGGCACAAAGGGAGTAAAGAGTATAAGCTATGGACATGACAAATATTTCTCTTAGATCAAGCTAAGAAGAAAACATCTGCAAGTGTGAAGTATTGGATAATTAAAAATCAGGAAGCATGTGTTCGATGGAGTCACCAAGTCTCCAAAGGCCAAGAGGAGTAATAGCACCTAGTACAATTAAATAAAATAGCAGTAAATAAGAAGTATAAATTGACAAATTTGTTGTCTCCTCACAAGTGACTCGGAGGGTGAAAACAAGGGACGTTCATTAAGCACCAACTGAAGATAAGGGTCTAACCACACTCCCTCAACAATCCCAGAGCTAAGAACAGGTTGCAATGTACCTACAAAGGTGAAACTTTGGGTAAGGGCCAGACCAATGAGATGATGGACTAATTGGAGCAAGTGGGTAGTTATTTGACATTTTCACTGCACCTGGGTTTCGATTTGCTTACTTGCTCCTAACGAGTCAAAAGTCCAAGGTTGGGAGAAAATGCCAACCAATCATATGGGTGCATGTAGCAACCAGCTATACAAAGTTGCACAGGCCAATCCGCTACTGTATTCTGTTATAATCAGTATTAGAAGTATTTAGAGGTAGTTCAAGGCGTGCCTACTAGATAGGGGACAGCCAATGAAGTTATCAACATTTACATAATAAACACTTCAAGGTGCTATTTCCCACAACCCCTCAAGCCCCCCTTAACCCCACAGGCTCTTTCCCACAACCCGTCAAGCACTCCCTTGTGCACCCTCTCCTAAAAAAGCCATCTGCTGACCCTTCCTGCTTTGCTAACTATCTCTGTATCTCCATCACCCCTTTCCCGGGCAAACTCCTGGAGAAGCTGGTCAACCCCCAACTGGCCCACCATACTGAATATGCTGGCTGTCTCCACGACCACCAGTCTGAATTCAGAGCATCCAGAGGCATGGAAACTACTCTCCTGAACACCCGTGAAGACCTGCTCTCAAATCTTGACTACAACTCTCCCTCTGTTCTGATTTTTCTCGATTTTTGCTCTGCCTTTGACACGGTCAATCATGCCATCCTCATAAATCGTCCCTGTGATACCCTAGGCATCACAGATCAGGCATTGGCCTAGCTGACCTCCTTCCTTTCTAACCAACCTTCCCAAGTGCAACTGGGCCCTTTCCTCTCCACCACCTCACTATCTACCTGCAGCATCCCTCAGGGCTCTGTCCTATCGCCATGGCTTTTCAATATCTACATTGCCCCTCTGGCTCACTTGATCTCCACCTTCTCTGATCACTTCAAGTGTTATGCTAATGACACATATCTCTCCTTTAAGCTTCCCTCCTCTACCTCCTCTTCTTCCTCACTTATACCTGACTGCTATTCAGGCATGGTGCACTGCTTCTGAACTCTGCCTTAATGCCAGTAAGACCGAGATCCTTCTCATTGGGATGCCTGCTCCCTGCTTCCCTCCCACCCTCTGGCCGCCGTCCTTGGGCCCCTCCCCTCACCCTCTAGTGAGGCAAAAAACCTTAGGGTCATCTTTGATGCCTCTCTCTCCTTCTCCCCGCACATCACGGACCTGGCCAAGAAGTCAAATATTTTAGCCCCACCTCCTCAGAGGCATTCTCCCTTTCCTCACCTTTCCCCAGAAGCTCAATGTCTCCAGAGCTCTGGTTCTCTCCAGGCTGGACTACTGCAACAGCCTCTTCTTCAGTCTGCCTCTTTCCTCCCTTTGCCTGCTGCAATTAATCCAGAATAGGGCTGCGAAGCTTATCATTGGCCTCAAGCCCAGGGACCACATCTCTCTAGCCCTAAAATCTCTCCTGTAGCTCCCGGTGGCTGCAAGGATCAAATGCAAGACTCTCTGCATCATCCACAAGGCTTTCTGGGGCCTGGGGCCCCGCTACATCCAACTTTCTCTCCATAAATACCTCCCTGCTAGAGTCCTTTGCTTCTCTAGCTCCAACTCTCTGCAGATCTGACGTTTCTGCAAGCAGAGTGGGGGGAGAGGGGTAGATCTCTACCTTTGGCAGGAGCCTCCTTCTGGAACGGCCTTTGTGTCCCTCTCAGACTTGAGCCGGATCTCCTTAAGTTCTGGAAACTTCTCAATACTTTCCTTTTCTCCTCCTCCTTCCCCCTGCCCCTCCCGTGCAAATTGTCCCCCTGCCGCTGCGACTGGTGCCTCGTCCTTTATGTGCCTTACAGGGGCCAGGTCTTCCACATCCAGTCTACCCCAGCACCCCTTAACCAGCACTTGCCCTCAGGCACCCTTCCTGACTAGCCTGACTCTGGTCCATCCCATCCTCGCACTAGTTGACCCTTACCCCTGCTTCCCCTGTCACTCGCCCTCCTAGGCTCCCCTCACCACTTGCCCAGCCCCTTGGCCCCAGCCTTCCTGCACCTCTCCCGTTCTCCTCCTTATCCCAGCCCTTCCGCCCTGACCTGCCCCCCCCCCCCCTGCACTTATTGTAAATGCACTTGCATGGTCCGAATGTCACAAGGCCTAGTAGGGCCATTTATTGTTGTTGATTCTTCTCTGTCTCCCCACCCCTTTTTTTGTCTTGTGGCGCCTTGAAACTCTTGTGTATAGGCACCATACAAATGATCTATGAATAAATATTGATGCAGAAGTCCATAATGCGCAAATCTACAGGGAATGAAGAATCCAAAACATCTTATGCAAGATTTTGAGACCTTACTCCTAGTTTCAGTGACCAGTCACCCCTGAATTTAGTCCCTCGTATGGATAGTTCAAACAGGTTGTGTTAAGGTCATAATCCATTAATGTTTCAGCCTCAATATCTGAACACTTTTGACTGGCCTGCGACACACTTCCTCATTTTCAAATGTGCCCAACCTGGCCTGTTTCAAACTCCAGACTTTTAATACTGCACACGAGGAGTGAGAGAATGATATGTCAGTTTCAGAGAGGATGGAAACAAGCATTGGCATTGCCAATAGTTTTGGCATTTACTGTTCTTTACATTTTGCATTTATAGGGACCATGGTGCAAGGAGGAGAGTGCAAAGTTTTAAAGGAGTATGCAATAAGGGGTGCAGGTGTGCAATAGAATGAGAAGGGGAATAGAGCAAGGGAGGAAGCCATTGATTGAGGGTGCTATCGATGAGAAAGAGGAAATATGATCAAGAAAGTGTGAGAGTGAGAGGGTAAGAAATAAAGACAGAGTTTGAGAGGTAGGATGAGAGGGGATAGGGATAGGGGGTAAGGTGGCAGGGGCAATATAGAGGGTAGGGTGGGTTTGGGGGGAATTAAGAGTGTAGAGTGGGTGAGGGTAAAGTGAGAAGAGGTAGGGTTGAGTAGAGAAAGAGGGGTAGGATAGGTGGCTGTGGAGAGGGTGGTAGGGTGGGTGGGGACCTAGAGGGGGTCGGTTAGTTGGATGGGATAGAGACAGGGGATGGGGTGTGTGGGGGTGGAGAGAGGATGTAGGGTGGTTTGGTGGGGTAGAGCGAGTGAGGGTAGTGTGGGTGGGGGTAGAGTGAGTGCGGCTGGGGTTGAGAGATTCATGGTTTTACGGTAGAAAGTGGGGGTAGGGTGGGGGTGTGGCTTAAGATTCACCACATAGCAAAAGCCTCTCCCCAGAGAGATGGAATTAGCGCACAGTGCGCATAAATGTGAACGCAGTGCACACTCTCCAGGGTGCCTGCATTACCACCACCCCTACATAATTCCACGGGGGGGAGACGCCAGTGTAATCAATTGACCAGATTATTTCACAGGAGTAGATACAAAAGCAAAGGAAAACGAAGTATACGTTAAATGCCCTCCGCCCCCTCTTTAAAAGATCGCTTTTCAAAGTCGGGCAAAAGCTTCTCCCCTAAAAATGCATTTTGGCTGCTTTCGATTGGACAGTCAAACCCCATTGCTTGCTGCTCTTAATTCAGCGATCTGTCTATAGGAGACTGGTTACCCCTCCCTTATTGATGAGGCTCATCCATGAACCCACACCTTTTTACTTTTTGTGCTGTTTTTCCATTATTTGGGAAACAGCTCAGAAAAGAGGCTGCATAAAATGCACTTGAGTGAATGTTTATTCAATTCTGAAAAAAGTTTTCAAACATACAAAATCAATTTAAAACCACTGGAATCAGCACAAGATCAAAACACTTGTTCAAAACAATGTTTTGACATAACAAATCTATTCAACATGTGGGATGTGACTGGGGATTAGTATACAGTGTTTATGCACACTTGTACGAAAAACACAGTGCAGCGAAGATTATATGGATGAGATCATAGTCTGTACTACAGTATGATTTTAACCTGTAGTTATTTTTGACAGTTCTGTGATAGTTATTTGACAACTCAATCAAGTCACTGCTTCATTGTGTATTTATCGTTTCTGGGAACAATGAAAAAACCGAGATGTTTAGTTTTTTCTTCTAAGTCGACACGTGTTTCGGCTCTTTGACTGTGATGCACTTGAACGTACGTGCTCACATATTAGATTATTAGAGCCATCTTCAGGACATGCAAGTTATTCTGTTACAGGATTAGTCAGTCGGAAAGCCCCACATCTCACACTTCCTTTAAATTAAGGCAGATGACATAGGGATTACAAGGCGATTCCTTTCGTCCACAAAAGATTCTCTCTTCAAGACGGATTCGTCAATAGGGAGTGCTTATTTGCCCTCACATGGACATCTGTTTTCTTTCCCATGTGAATCGGCCACGGTAAGTAAGATTCTTCCCGGTCAAATTTTCAAGCACGGACCGGTCTCGAACAGAGATTCCAGCAGTTGAAAAGCGCTGCAGCGCACCTCTAATGTATCTCCTTCAAAGGAGATACATTAGAGGTGCACTGGTCCGTGCTTGAAAATTGTGACATTTGACAGTAGTCCTGATTGCTTGAAAAGACTTCAAACAAGCCACTATTGAATTACAGTGCGTAGTACAACACAAATTAACACTTAGTGCATCAGTCCTTGTATGACAAAGCATTTCCAGTTGTTATGCCAACCAAGGAGTCTACTTCTTGGAACCCCTTTCTTTACTGTAGCAATGATATTGGTGATATTTTGGTGGTTTACACCACCAAAAAGCACCAAAACCACGAATGACCAATGCATCACACGTGGTGAGTGTTTATTTGATTTGCGCATCCACACAGCGGCTTAGTGGCACTGCCACTCATAGGACTGCATCCCTCTCTTTGTTGCGTAAGCGGGACCCGCCCATTACTCTCCACTGGGGGCCAGGCATGCAGACCCAATGTCTGTGAGAAGGTCGCTCACTTGCCATGGAGTCTAAGAATGTGAGGGACGTGCACTAGCGTCAGGTTCCCAGGAACAAGCTACTTTGCAGTGTGCACAAAAAGCTCCTACAAAATCCTCAAAAAGGTTTAAGAGAAAATAAGGACAGCCAAACCTAGTACCTGGAGCTCTATTGCACCTCTGCCAGCGGCCCCAGCCACTCCCAAAAATGTCTCCGAAAACCCACTCCCGCGGTGTCCTGACGCGATCCCGTTTTCGTCCTTCTCGTCTAGCAAACATCTTTTCTTTTCCTTGCATGCGCCCCGAGCTGAACATGTTTGAGTGACGGCGCATTATTCGTGCAATCACAGTTTCCCTTACGATTCATGTTTGAATAAGCTCCAAATTACAGAACATTGAAAAGATGTTAACACAGAAATTAAGCAGTGCTGGCCTTTTCCACCGGGTCCTCTGGGAGAGGAGCTATCATTATAAGTATGTTTTATTTCTCTGGAATGAAGAGTTTCTTTATGGTTAGATATATTGTCACTGCCTCATTAGGATTACACTATCGGTTGCTGGTCCACATGGCCTTCTCGTGAGTTCTTCTTGCTCTTGCGTTCCAACGGTGTGAAATGTACTATTTAGGTAGCTTCCCACAACATGGGGTAGTAGTCAGGGCCATCTTAAGTGATTCTGGGGCCCAGACAGAGGCATATATGCCCCCATGCCACAACACGAAGGTGGTCTCGAGAGGATAGCTCAGTGCAACATGCGCGCCTTGGAAACAAGAACGAGAGGATAGCTCAGTGCAACATGCGCGCCTTGGAAACAAGAACGAGAGGATAGCTCAGTGCAACATGCGCGCCTTGGAAACAAGAACGAGAGGATAGCTCAGTGCAACATGCGCGCCTTGGAAACAAGATGACACGGAGCAATTCAGGTTCGATCCTCAGGTTCGTGCTTAGAAACCTCTGGGTATTAAGCGCGTTATAAATAACCCATCATATCATATCTCTGGTCATGCCTGCCCCTACACACCTGATCACTATCATAGCTTCATATCTTGCCCTGGAAGACTGGCAGAGACTTAACATACAGGGGGGGGACCAACTGCTTGATATTTTCCCCTGGCAGCAATTGCAGTAAGTATGGGACTTCTCTTGAAGTCCCCTTGACCCATTCAGTTCATGGCATATTAAGGGCAACATGGGCCCCTTCACAGTGAGAATACCTGTGCTCTGGCATGGCACATGTTTAACACAAGCAGGACACTGATCAGTAGCTGTAGGGAAAAGCAGCACATATCCTAGCATAGACACAGAACCCACATTAAACATCACGAGGAAGATACATAAGCAGAGCATATGTTATGTCTCAACTCACAGCATGGATACAGGACACAGATTGTGAGCCATCACAAAGTTAGACATACTCTGCCATAAATACAAGACATGAGAAAAATACAAAGAGAGCTATGATGCATGCAAGGCGCATTTTAGCAGCCTCCCAGAGCATACACGTGTCCAAGCATGGATATAGGTGACAGGTTGGAAGCAATGAGAAAGGTACCCATAGCATCGATAGTGATACGGATTAGATTAGAAGGTATAAGGCAGCTGCACACATCCAATCATAGACGGACATCACAAGTGCAAGAGAGCCATGGTAGTGTTGTGATGAATGAGATAAGAAACAAAGAACATTGTGATGTGAAATATACCAAGCTGGATTATTATTATCAATGAAGTAACACTCTAGAACAAATGTTAGGAGTTGTTGAAGGGTGCACCCTGAGAACTAATCACTTTAAGGGACTGTTAATGTTGAAATATGTAGGGACAGGATGTTTTGACAGAATGGGCACCATTCAATTAAATGAGTTGCCCAGGATCACAACTTTGTTTAAGTGTTGAAACTGGGATGTGAGCAAAATCTGTTATGTTGGACTTGACCACATTGTTTCTAATTTCTTGACTTTTGGGCTTTTGTCACTCTGTTTTGAAAACCTGTCTTGGAAACTACAAAATCAAATGGTAAATGAACACAACACTACTTTTCAAAAACTCTGTGGAGAAACATCTTTACAAAATCAAAATTAATATAGCTTCATTTTCTCCATCCTAAATGGAAGCCCATGAGTAGAAGCATACTAATTGATATGAGCCTAAGAACTCTAATATGGGTTTTTCTGCTATATTAAAGATTTAAATAAAATATACCCAACAAAAGAAAGAGTGTCATACGTTCACCTTCTTAAAGTACCCTTTTAAATCAGGCTGGGGTTTATTATGTGAAAAATATCCGAACTTGTAGAAAAAAGAATACTGTTTTATGTGTCAAATAAGCACACCTGAAAATAGGCTTGAAAGGGAGACCCTCGACATTTGGGCAGCTCTCTTATTTGTAGGACACTTTTTCCTGAAATCACTTAGGTGAAAAGCGAAAACAGACAATGCGCTTAACAATGCCACCAGAATGTGAGAAGGCAAACCTTTTCAAGGAAGACAGCATAGTTCGATACAGTGAGATAAGATGATCTGTCCAGGATCACAGTATCAAACAGTAGTAAAGCCCAAAAATGAGCATTGAAATATTGTCTCTGCTAGCTTGAATTTGGTTACGTAATTACCTCTCCTGACTATTGCATTATGCTATTTGTAGGAGGTGACTGCCCAGTTTTTACAACCTAAGATTGAACAAGTCGCCTAGCTCTAGGAATGTGCAGTACTATGTGTTTGTTTTTATAACAAGCGCTTTCTGGTGCAGGCTCATCGTTTTGTATACCATAGTGTTACTTTCACTAAAGATTATATACCCAAGCTTATCAACCTCAGTGACAGACAGGGCGCATCTGCCTTGCTGGGGTTTGGAAATGTGCTTTGGCACATGAGCACAGATCTTTGCAAATACTGCTTCACATACTTAGCTATCTTCCAAACAATCATGGCACTCAAGTGCATCACTTTGCATTTCAATATTGATTTTTGCATGTGGTTTATATATATATTCAATGAATAAACTCTGTTAAAGGGACATTATGGTTAAGTTGCACTAATAAAAACCTTTCAAATTCACTGAAAAAACTTTGTTAAAGGGACGTTATGATTAAGTTGGACTAATAAAAACCTATGAAATTCAAAGAAAAAACTTTGATAAACGGACGTTATGGTTCCAAGTAAAACCGAAAAACCCCTGAAATTCGCCAGTTATGGTAAGCTAAGCAACCATAACTCGCGCCACCACCGTGCACTGCTAAGACTAACACCCGGGGACATCAAAGATGACATCACAAACCACCAAAATCTGATGCACCTCACGCTTCACGCCAACCAATCAGCAAACACGTTGGGTGTCCGCGGACATGACGCAAGTCAATTAGCCAATCGGTGTCCTGTCCGCGGAGCGAACAGGGCAGTGTGTCCGCGAGGCGGACATAGATATCACACATTATTTTGCTTTATGTTTGGTCATTTAAAAAAAAAAACTACTGGACGGATTTACACCAAATTAACAAAAGCACACTTTCGGGACCAAGCCACCACTCCTGCCGCAAATTTGGTGAAAGTCTGTCCAGCGGTTTGGGCTGTAGGCGTGAGCAAAGTGTTTTTCCCATTATGTGTATGGGAAAAAAAAGACGTTTTGGGACCCCCCCCTATAACTTTTCCCCCACTGGACCAAACCTCACCAAACTTTACAAAGGAAATCAGAGTGGGCCATATACCTTTGAAAAGTTTGGTGAGGATTCGTCCAGGGGGAGCAAAGGTATAATCCGCCCAAAAAGTGCTCTTCCTATGGAAACAACAATTTAACCATAACTACACGTGTAATATATATATATTTATTCAAAAGAATGGTGAAATCCTGCACGTGTTGTGCCATTGTAAACACACAAACTGTATGTACTACACACAGCAAACAGAGAACGCATTACAGAATTAATTGATCAACTTGGTCCAAGTGGTCATCAACAGCCAAGCAGCAGCTGTGGACGTGAGCAGCACACTGTACAATTTCAAGGTGTATGATTACTGTTTTCTAAAATATGTGCACTAACCTCTTAGCAACATCCAGTCCGGTGAGGGGAGCCTCTGAGGGTGGGGCTCAGGGCACTTGCCACTTTTGCCCTCCTTCTTTGCTCCTGAGAGTAGTGGCTCCTATATCTTTGTAGAAGATGTAAGACTTTGCAGACCCTCATAAACCTTTGAGCTCCAGAAGTCCTTGGGATAACTTTAGTAGTAATCCCGACATCTTTAACCTCTGAGTCAAAGAAATTGTCTGTGCTCCCAATGGCCAATGAACGGGTCACTTCTTTATGGGTGGACCAGGACTCGGCAGTCAGGCTGCTGGTTCTGAATGAACTGTGGCTGCCATTTTTCAAATGATCCATCATAGGTGTTTGAGAAGAGTTTCATTGTACTTTGCAGTTCATTGGGGACATATTAGCAAAATGAGAATCTGCCCATTGCAAGATAGAGTGGCGAGCTTGGACAAACCGTTTCCCTCTCCCCACCTCTACTCAAACTATAAAACGGTTACTTGGTATTGTTTTCATATAAGAACAGGTGTGACAGAAGGCCCAACCATCACTCCAGGTCTCAGAGGTGCATCAGGGTTTTTATTAACATTTCAAAGGAGCTTAAGTCTGTCCCTCGATCTCTCGTCAAAAGCATCTCCTTCCTAACCGAGGGGTCCTTTGCCCCAAGTTGGTAGATAGCGATTGTTTCACCCCAGTATGTTAATCGCTAAATAGACTGAGATGTTGTCCTCAAGGCCATGGGACTTTCTAACGTTCCCTACTCTAACCAGTTTTAAGTGGTCTGAAGTCACATGGGATTTGTGTCTTTCAGACTTCCTACTGGATTCAGTTTTCTTTGTTCACTCTTTCCTTGCCCTGCCCTGTCTTGTCTTCTCCTCTCTTCATCTCCGCCCTTCCTCTCTCTCCTTCCTCCACTTCCTGTCCCTCTGACGTCTCTCACTCCCCTTCACCCTTTGATATTACTACCTACTCTGCACTGTCACTATTCTCTCCCACTCCTTTACTATTCCCTTCTCCACTCATCTAGTCCCTCATCCAGACTACTACTTCCTTGGCCACACCACTATTCCCCTCCGCCACACTACGACTGCTCAGACAGCCTCCTTTCACTCAGCACCACACACTACACAGTCACTCCTTGCACTAACTCTCTGAACCCCACTTGCTACACTAACATGCACACTGGCACTGCAGTACTACTTTCACCCACGAGCCATTACTTCACCTTCTCCAGAAATCGCCTCACGCTCCGCTGCATCTTTCTCTCTCCTGCTGGGCTCTTGGTCTCCCACTGCTTCCTCCTCTGACTTCACCTGAATAATCACACTTCCTGCTTCCTGTAATGTCTTTTCTGTACTCTTGCCCCCTCTCTGGGTTGGCTCTCTATCCCTGGCCAATCTGGCCCTCTCTTCCCTCAGATGTGTTGTAGGTGGAAACAGTTACAAATAATTGGCTAAGCTCCACCCACTTCCTCCACACTTGCCCACAGCTGAACAGCCATGGCGACCACACAGGCTGAATGTTCGAGTTCATGTCTGGGGGCTTTGTTCTTTGTGCCCCAAAGGTAATTCCTGTTGTTGGGAGGGGTGTATCCCCCTGTATTCGTCCCTGGTGGTCTAGGGGTTTTGCAGCAACTTTGGGTGCTCGCCACAGTTGTATGGCAGCCCAGATCGGCTTCTGTCTGTCGTGTGCTGGCAGTTTTGTGGTTCTCCTTTCACTTCATCAGTCTCACTCTGCTGGTCTCCCTCCACCACCGTGAATCACAGAGTCCTAGGGAGCTGGATACTGGTGGTCAGGTCCTGGTCTGCAGGAGGTTGGCATGCAGCATTGAATCACTCATTCCAATCAGGCGTGTCTCATTGATTCCTCACAGGTCTGGGATGGAACTAGGGGAAACAAGAGAACACTAGCAAGCATCTTGTTGAGGAGCCATGGCATGAGAAAAGGGTGGACTGCTCAGAAATAGGTTGGCACATGAGGGACAGGAATTGGGGCCCTCTCATCTGCCACTGCCTATCTCATGGGTAGCATGGGCTCTGGATTTCTCCCCGGTAAGACTCCCACCCCCAGCTAAGAGGGGTTCCCGTCCCTCTTGAGAAGGCCATGCTGCGGGCCTTGTCAAACAGGCCAGAACTGTTTTTAATGCATGATTGCAGCCCATTTTAGAAAGAATAATTTGCGGGCAAAAGGGGCATACTCAAACACCCCTATCCAAAAGTTAATTTAAAATATACATAAATTATCAAGAGAACTTGACTTGTTGACCACTCCCCTGAACCCACATTGACATCTGCAATGTCTTATATTGGCCCCGGGTGTATTAAGTGTGTAGGAACACTGTGGCTAGAGTCTTTGGTTGAAGATCTTATCCTGCGACCTTATGTGTCACCAGATGACGTTGCTTGCTCTCATGCTTCAATAACCACCTTCTTCCTCCGTGAGCACCTATCCAGGTTTTCACTGGTGGCCTGTCCCTGGAGGCCCATACGACTCCCAGATCAGGGTGCTCCAAAGGCACCCTGCTGTCCTTTTCCCAGAACAAGTCAACCTGCTTAGCTTGTTTTGTGACTCACTGGCTGGTGGCAGCACTTAGTGTAATTTTAGAAGGCTGCATGTTACTATTGCGACTTTACTTTTTCAGTGCAAATTCCCATAACATGGTGTCAAGGTTTTAGAAGTCCAGTGGGATTCCACAAGTCTGTGTAAACTCTTCAAGCATGGATACGACTGTGTGGCCTTCTCATTCTTGCTGACCAGGCTTTGAAACATAATACTCAGGTATCCCTCCGAGAGGAGGACCACATATTCATATACCACCAATCCCTCTAAACCAGGCTATTTGCAAGACCACTAACAACAAACCAGCCCTGCACCCTCCAAGAAAGGACTGACCTCTAACCTAGTACCCACCCCAGACTCGGACGTTAAGACCCATCGGAAACAATCAAATGAACAAATATGGGCACACAATAAGAAAGGGCAAACCATTTGGAAATGAATAGTATAAATAACCATCCAAAGCCTGGACCAAAAGCAACTCCAATCAGAACACCAACCATGCAAACAAGGCTGGAACAGACACTGGATTCCTTCGTGTCGGCCTCAGCAGCACTTGCAATGCATCTACTACTGTGCTGAGGCCTGGGACCTGTGGGATGCCGCACTAGCCCCTGTCCTTACTGACACTCTTGAGTGTTCAGAAACCACACTTGCCCCCGGCGGGACGATTGGCGAGAAACACTGCTCATGCGGTCGTCCTCATCATTTACCCCCTCCGGAAGGTTTGTCCATTCGGGTACACAGAGCCTAGCCCGTCTCCTGGGGTCTTCTCCCCAACCGCCTTGCTTCTACCCAAGCTTGGAGGCTGGTCAGCAACTCAGGTTTATTAACCTTAGTGTTGTGGGTAAGTCCCCTTGCTTGACATAAGATGCACAGGACATGCCTTTTATGGTCTCCAGGACTATTACTGTACCTAACAGTGACTAAACGTTGCCTGCAACAGTACTTTTATCATTGGGTGACTAAGCTGTGCGCAAGGCTCCAACCGATCCGACCGCTTGCCACCAATGTGACAAATCAACTTCCGGGGCACCAGTGGTCCAGGGATGAATATCGGTTTCTAAACCATCAATCAACCCCACACCTCTAGTACACCAGAAGGAATCCGAATAGATTGGAATAGAAGTGAATTCTAAGACCTCCTTGTCCAATGTTAGTACCGTGGAGAGAATGGCAGGCTTATCTTTACTTTACTTTACTTTACTTTACTTTACTTTACTTTATTCAACTTATAACGCGCTGCCTTGGACCTGGAGGCGTGAGGGCGCGAGGACATGACAAACAGAATAACAAAAAAACGTTATGAACGGAGAAACATATGAGTAGCGATGGAATAACATGAGGAACATAAGGTGTGGAAACAGCCAAGCCGAAAATGCAGAGCTAGTAAGATTAATGGAAGAAGTGTGTCTTGAGGTGTTTCTTAAACAAGGAGACCGAGGGTTGCTGACGAAGCATAGGAGGAAAAAGATTCCAGAGAGTCGGGGCTGCCAAGTAAAATGCCCCTTTCTCCACCTTCTTGAGTTTGCATCGTGGTACGAATAGCAAATTCTGGTTGCTGGATCAGAGAGCCCTGAGACTGGGTTTGATTGAGATTTGGTCAAGTAGGTATTTGGGCATTATGCCCAGCCTACATTTAAAGACGATTGTAAGAGTTCTGAATCTGACCCGGGCTTCAATTAGTAGCCAATGTAAGCGTCGGGCGTCAGAGATGTGGTCATGACGTGCCAGGCCAGTAACGACATGTACCGCTCCATTTTGGACTACTTTGAGTCTTTTAAAATCAGTTTTGCCTAGGCCAGACAAAAGGCTTCCGCAATAGTCAATCTTTGCACCGACTATAGCTCTTGCTATCGTCTACGCATTAGCTTGCGAGATAAAAGGTCTCAAATGAGACAGGAGTTTTACATAATATGTCGTAGCCGATATGATATTGCTAACATGAGCTTTCATGTTGAGGGACTGGTCCAAAACCACTCCCAGTATTTTTAACTTAGGTAGGGGGGAAATGCCAACCGTTCCTAACCTAAATGATTTGAATGTGGGGTCCAATTTAGCAAAGTAATTTGTGTTGGCCATGATTATAAGCTCAGTTTTGCTTTTGTTTAGTCTGCAAGGTCGTGGATCGTTGGTTAGTTGCAACACAGCGAAAATACAATTAGTACCCAATGATAAAAGGGACTGTCCAGGCAAGGTTGTATAAAAATATCTACTTCATTATTACTACAACAGACAGTTCTAGCACACTACAAATACGACCCACCCTGTAAAGTAACACAAAGGACAGACAGTTTCACACAGGAAAGTGATGCACTCTGGGTACTAACAGGAGGGTAGTTGGTAAAGTAATCAGTCTCACTGTTCAAGGTTATTCGGTTCCAGCAGCAAGGGGGCAAAGGGTTGTACCTGTCTCTAGGGGCCTTCGGAGAAGGACCAGGGGGAGAACCACAATGTACATGGTGCTGAAGAAGTTCTTGGTGCTCAACAGCGTCAAGGTGGTTCCAGGACGCTTTGCAGCCCTTGAGACAGTTAGTGGAGGGAGACAGCTGCAGGTTTCTGGTGACAGGCAGTTCGGCAAGCAAGGCTGGACAGACATCTGCAGGCTTGCCAGCGTGGCGGCTCGGGCCAAGAATCGTTGTCTCTATTCTGGTTGGTGGATCTTGAATGGTTGTCGAGGTGGCTCGGATGGCTCTGGTGTCTGCGGCGTGACAACAGTCAGTGGTTAAGCCGGATGCGGTTCGAGGACTCAACTGTCTAGAAAAATGTCCTTAAAAGATGGACGCTGGATGATGCTTGTGTGGCACTCCCCCTAGCTTCTTTGTAGGGCTCGTATTGTCCATTCAAGGCAGACGGCCCAAAGTTCAGGAGAGTGTTTGCAGGCAACGGCCTTGTCCTTTGTCCAGAGATTCTCCGGCACCTCCCACCTAGGAAGCTTGCTGGCAAAACCTAGCAGGGCATTCTGTGTGCTGGTTGGGTACCGGT
The DNA here is from genome assembly GCF_040938575.1 of Ambystoma mexicanum. NCBI lineage: Eukaryota > Metazoa > Chordata > Amphibia > Caudata > Ambystomatidae > Ambystoma > Ambystoma mexicanum. Next base: position 274,187,287 of record NC_090932.1, on the reverse strand, counting down.
TCTGGAGCTGCTGGATGGATCCTCTGAGTCTGGTATCTCCATTTCTTCCCTGGGAGATGTTATGGGGAGGGATCTTGCTTCCCTCTTGGAACACTTGGCCTTCCTTCACTTGCGGAAGATGTAAGGTAGACTGTACCTTCAGCTCAAGTCCAAATGAGTCTTTCTTCTTACTCCTTTCAAAGTTGTCGGATGAGCTGCTAAGTGAGGGGTTTAGCCCTCTTTCAAAGCCAAATGGGCCCACCTTAATGAATCAATCCTGGGTCCCCACCAACAATCTTCTGTTATGCATGAGGTCAGGACCAGAGTGTTCTGCAACAGGACAGACAATGGGTGACAACATATACCTAAGTCCCACCCATCTTCCTGTCTGTTCTAGATCAAAGTGTCTCTCTGGTTAACTGAACCTTCTGTGACTCTTCATTAAAGCACAGGTTTCCCTTGAAGTATGTGGCGAGAGCAGACTTCTTGTCTCCCCCAAATCACATACTTCTCCCTTCTGAAAGGGATCTGCTCCGCAGGGACACCTGTGGTAACTGCTGTACCCAGACAGGCCATTCACTACCTTTCATGCAGAGAGGTGGGAACTAGCTTCAAGTTGGCACATTGCATACCAAATAGTTGTTAGACCCGCCTTTCCTGTTGTCTGTCCGGCAACCAAGCCCCTCCTCTAGGCTTGCTTCAATTATCTTGTTAGTATGAACTGCACCAGCCGGATTAGACAAAAGGAATGCAGAGCCATGGAGCCTTTGATATTTAAATTAGGTTGTCCATGGCTGAGGAAGGTGTGCCTTCCCCCTACTTGAGATGCTTTGATGTATCCGAGGCTGTCACATTCCAGATAAATATGACAGGGAAGACAGTGCATGTAGGCTGTGTCTTCCTGGAGTACATGTGACTATGCGTTTTGTGTGGGAAGCAGATGAAATGGGGGCAGAATGGCTGCACACATTTCTGGGAGGTTGGTCTCCCATCATTCCTTTTCATTATTAAAAAATCAAAAAAGCCCAGGCGAGCACACTGTCCACTGTCCCTGTGTGGGTGGTCGAATTTCACACACCCGCAGAAGAACATTGCGTGCAAGCTGTCCAAAACTCAGACTTTTGCTGACACTAGAAAATGTGACAGCTCTGCCTGCTTGTAACAACAGCGCTTTCTTCTTGACTTCATTCGATTGGATAACAGTGGGTTTGGCCTCAGGTTTAAACCTACATCTATATTCTATAACATTTCATTTGGACTCAAAGACTCATTCCTGAACATTGAGTAACTTCTATGGAAGGCACTTCTCTAAAGACTCCAGATTAAAAGTTACCTACTTGTAATACACAAACATACACGTACATAAAGAATATATTTTTGCTAATGTATTCTGTTGGCATTCCCTTATTGTATGTTGTTATATGTTGCAGCTACCTTTTACCACCCTGCTCCCCTTCAAAGAGTGAAACATCAGACTGATTTGCCACGTTGACCCCTTGGAAAACGAATCATTAAAACCTAGATGCGGGTTGAGTTTCCAGACCCTACACATAACATCTCGGAAAATCCTTCTAACATAGACATCCAAGCTACTCCACTTCAAACTCCAACATCTTCTTTACCACTCCCTCTAAAAATTGTCCAATCCCAGCAAGATCCAGAGCAGATGCCTTCAAATGACTCCAAAGTGATCACTCTTTATTTCCTGTCTGTGGTTTAATCCCCTTGAAAGCTTCCTGGTTAGGTATGTGCCTTTGCTATTGGCTCTGGGCCATGCATTTGAGAAATAGTGTAGGGTCAGGGCAGGGAGAATCGTCACAGCATTCATCGACCTTGAAAATGCATTTGATGATTTGATCAATAGAACAATCTTAAGGTGCAAACATCATGAAATTGGAATGCCATACGGTCTGTTGAAGCTATTCCAAGTGAGCTATGTGGACTGGGAGGCTTTGGTAAGAGTGGGTAGCACAACGCTGCTATTCCCTACTAATAAGGGGGTTGAGCAGGATTGTACCCCTTATTTTTTATTGGGTGACCTTAAATACATCGGGATGATAGCCAGGCACATCAAGAAAAGAATCCAGGAACACCAATCCTGCATATGGACCAAAAGATTGAATGCACACTGGTGGAACACTATTTCAAAAAAGACCACAAGGAGAATGACCTTGCCTGGACAATTGTGGAAAGGGTGTCAAACCCAGCCAGAGGTGGAGACACGCATTCCCTCCTACTTAAAAGGGAACACAGGTGGATTTTAAACCTCAAAAATGACTAACATGGTCTGAATGAGATGATAAACTGGCAAACACATACCACCATTTAGTTTGTCTCATTCCCGTACTAGAAACAATGTATTTCCACCCTTACCAACCAGTGTTTCACTACACAGATGATCGACTATGGGCCTGATTACGAGAATGGAGGTAATGAAAAAAGGAAGGCGGAATGGTAATACCGGCATTGTTAACGGGTCTGGGGCATTATGACCCGACAACCCGCCAATACTGCCACCGCCCGTACCGTGCCCCTTCATACCGGCACGCGCACGTACATGCACCCCTTTGTGGAGTAAATACTGGGATGCCGGTAATAGGAGGACATCACAACTCAGGCGGGCATGCAATTACCGGCACCCGAAGGTGGTAATTAGGACATGCAGGATGGCGGCCATACAGGCATCGTGGACCACCCGTAAACAGCAATCTGCAATCAAGGCAACTGCCACAGGTGCACACAATCACCACAGGTGGAGTCAATGTAGCCTGTCCCAATATAAAAGGAGTACACCCAGACACCACACCCCTTCCTACACCAAAATGATACCACTAGCTGTTGCAATCATGGGGCTGGAGGACATGCCTATACTGCAACAACTACAGCAACAACAGCAACTACAACAACAACTACAGCCACAGCAACAGCCAGCACAGAGGAGAGGCAGGAGGAGAAGGAGGTTGAGACAGGGCCAGCAATTACCACCAGTGCAGCCATTAGTACCTCGTAGGCAGCCACCAATCCCTCGCATCAGACCCAGTCCATTCAATCTAACCCCTGAGCAGATCCACACACTGTACCTGTTGGACCGGGACACCATCACCCCCATAGTGGACATGATACACAACGACATCATCAGCCTCATAGAAATACGCACTGCCATTCCCCGCTACTAAAGGTGGTGTCTGTGCTCCACTTCCTGGCCACAGGCACCTACCAGCACACAGTGGGCCAGCTGCATGGCAATTCACAACAACTATTTTTATGCATGCTGAGCCAAGTGCTGGATGCCCTCCTGGAGCATGCTAGCACCCACATATCCCTACCACGGACTGCCCAGGAGATAGCCGACACCAGAGGCGTTGCTAGGGGGGGGTAAGGGGGCTATAGCCCCTGGTCTTTTGGTTGTAGCCCCGGATAGAATTTCAGGAGCTACAACCAAAAGGCTACCTAGCCCCGAGTCCCGACAGTCCCGACATTAGCGTAGCCCCGGGTCTTTTTCAGACCTAGCAACACCCCTGGCCGACACCAAAGTAGGCTTCCATGCACTGGCAGGCATGCCCAATTGTGTTGGTGCCCTCGACTGCACCCATGTAGAATTGGTAGTCCCCCATGCAGTAGAGGCGGTGTACCGCAATCGTAATGTGCAGATGGTATGTGACTCCAGCAAGATCATCACACATTGCTACACCCAATATCCAGGTTCTACACATGATGCCATGGTGCTGTGTAACTCCACGCTACCCCGTCACATAGAGCGACATGCCGGACGATGTGCCTGGCTGCTTGGTGAGTTGCCTGACAGGCCCATGGCAGAGCTTCGGGGTTGTGATGTGTTGGGAAGCATACTCCACCTGGGTGTGAATGGGGGGGATGCATACTCCACCTGGGTGTGAATGGGGGGGATGCATGCTCCACCTGGGTGGGAATGGGCAGTGAGTGGAGAATGCACACAGAGCTAAACACTCCTGACCTGAACCTCCCAACCCGAACATGACAGATCACTGGCACACATTGGACCAGTGCTGTATATCAATGACAACATGTAAAACGCACAACCTGGCCACCATGGGTATGTCAAGCAATGTATGACTAAACATGACTACAACTGTGCCAATGTGGCTAGTGTGACCATGCACAGTGTAGTATACACAGCAAAATTTTGAGGCAAAACATCGTCCTGCAACCACAGTACATCGGCATCAGCATGCAAGAATTCACCCTGCATCATCCATGCCATCCAGACTACCACACCATATTGCAGTATAGAATGCATCTAAATAATATTTGTGCATACGTACAGGGACATTTGCATGTCGACAGCAAATAGGTGCGGCCATGGCTGTGAATCCTATTGTTCTCCCCCACTATTTCCTGGATTTCTTGTTGTCCGGAGGCAGCATTTCTGAGTGCCTCGCACTCCGTCTTGTTGGACGCACAGGGCTGGAAGGTGCAGAGGAAGTGGGTGCAGAGGAATCGGGTGTGGTGGATGAGGTGGAAGCCGTGGTGATTTGCACAGCTGGTGCGGGTTGTGGCTGCTGCATGTGCAACAGGATAGAGATGAGGACCTGCGTAATGGCCCCCAGACTGTCTTGCATCATCAATGCAGAGGCATTGACGGCGGCTGTGTTCTCCGCTATGGCGGCTGTGTTCGCCGCTATGGCGGCTGTGTTCACCGCTATGGCCTAGGCAATCTCACGCCTCGTGCCCTCCCCATCCACAACATATTGACGGAGAAGGTCCAACATTGAGTGCCTCAAGGTTGGTGGTGGGAGCAGCAGTGGTAGAGGGGGCTGCGACTGGGCCTGCATTGGCAGTGCTGTACTCGGAGATGCTGCTGAGGTCAGAATCGTGTAGCAGCAGATCTGCGCTGCTGGTGGGTGAGGGCTGAGTGTGGGGTTGGGGGGTGGACACAGGGCTTGGGAAGTGTGGACATGCCACATGGGTGAGTCCATCCTCGTCCACATTCTCCTCCACTGCAGTTTCTATTTTGCTCAGTGGGGCACTGGCCTCAGCTTCCACTGGTATTGCCAGCTCCATGCTCCCGGTGTCAGTCGTTGATGTGGGGCCCTCATGTGCGGCCATGGCCTGACCACTCGCCCTGGGCTTCGGTGTGGCCTGCGAGGCTGCCCCGGAGGTGGTCTTGTCTGTGTGAGTGGTCTTGTGCCGGGACGTGGATGCTCTTGTGGCTGTCTCCTCACTGGCATCCTCTCCATCGGTGCCTGGGGGGGTAGAGATGCAGGGCATCAGTGATGGTGTTACATGCAAGATGCATCATATGGTGCTGTGGAAAATTTCATTATTCATACATTGATTTCTTACAGGTGTGTCACACAGTGTAGTATGAAGGGGCCATTTTGGCATGTGCCGTGACGTCGCAGTGCAGGGATGCTGCATGGCATGTGGCATGCCATTGTATTGGGCTTTGTGTGATGTATTACATGGGCACGGTCCGTGTGTGTTGGCAGTGTGTTGGTAATGGGATTGGCACTCAGCATGCATTTCAGTGTGGCAGGGTTTTGGCCTCCATATGGACAAGGATATGTTGATGTGTGTGTTGGGACATACATTGCCTTGCCTCGACTCTCTTCCACATCACTTGTGCTACATTATGGTTTCCCATACAGGGATCTGCAGGGTAACTCAACTCCATCTGCAGATGTTGCGGCACCCGTCTCCATCTCCCCAAATCCCTCAATGGACTCCATCTGTATGAAGCTACTGCAAGTTTCCTACCAGCGTGTAAGTTTTGTGGGTGAGTGGGGACCCCCGCCTGTGGCCATGGCCTCCCTCCTATTGCTGGCCAGGATGTTCCGTACCCTGAGGCGGAGGTCATCCCTCCTTTTTTTTACAGTCCTTGACTGTCCGTGGGGTGGTGCCAACTGCTGAGACCTTGCGGGCTACCTCCTCCCAGATCTCCTTTTTGCGTTGCGGCATCTCCCTTTTCAGGTCTTGCTGGTTGATCTCCTCAGCATGGGCACCTAGGGTGTCCGCCAGCATGGTCAGTTCTTCGTCTGAAAAATGCTTTATGCACAGGTGGGGGGTTGATTTCCTGGTAGCCTTTGACATGTTGAAGGGATTGGCACTGGTCTCTCCTGAACACAACTGGTGGTTTGGGAGGATTGCAATGGATTGTGTTTTTAAAGATGGTCGCCGGTGCATTTCCCGTTCCAACGCGATGATGTTACTTCCGGGTCCGGTATTACGAGCCCGGTATTAGCATGATGTTATTACCGGGTCGGTATTAAGGGGTGCCTCCTAGGCAGAGGCGGTATCTGTGGGTCCCGTGATGGCGCTATAGGGGGGGTTGGAGGGCCTTTAGCAGCATGCCGGTATGGCCATTACCGGCATGGGGGTTTGCGTGTGCTCGCGCACTCATAATCACCCACTATTGGCTGCGTCATACGAGCACGGACCCGCTAGTTCCTCCATGCCGGTAATGACCCTGTTTTTACCGCGCTCCTCGTAATGCAGCCCTATGAGGCAATTGTACAGTACTGACAAACGGTCAAGTTAGAACGTTTTATGCTCATAGCAGTCCCATTGGAACATGCAACTATGGCTGCAATTCCACTGATACCCCCTTATTTGGGGTTAAGTACTAAACTTACCCGTGCTACCCAGAACGTTTGAATTGTACATTTTAAATTATTAAGTTTTTACATACCAGTCACAAAAGACCAATTTATCATGGCCCCACATCTGCATTCGCTCTACATGCAGACAATCAAAATGGGACCCTCACTGGCCTATTCAGAATCTGTCACTATCTCAATCAGCAGATTTCCTCCATCCACACACTAGGACCAACTCCTTTCCAAGATGGCGTGCCTAGTGCAATATTACCCATTGCAACATCTTCAGAAGCACAGCACACTGTGCAATGTCGGTCACTATGGAAACGGCAGAAACATTTAAGAACGCCGGCTTTCCATTCACAGGTTACCCGCGCTTATTTCTGACATCGATTGCAAGATGAACCACACATCTGCAAAATCCCAGTATGCTGATGTACAGTTACTTATGTATGCAACCACAGAACCTAATGCTTGATATCTAATCTCGAGTGATCATGCACGCTTGCCACTTTGGGAGCTGTTAGCCGATGACCACGGGAACTTTCCCACGTCTACAACCCACTTTGGTTTCGGGCCACCATGACTCCTTTGAAGTAACTTGAACAATATCAACCTGGGCAACAATGTAAACATAAGTCTTATTAAGTGGACACACATACAGTCCGAGTCCCAATGTGGGCTACAAAGCCTCTTTTTTGCCAGCAAGTTTTGTTGCCGAATCGATCGGGAGTGGGTTACCGCTGCAGGACCCTGCCGCACGAGCCACAATCCACTTGGAAATGTATTTATTTATAAAACCTACCAGCGATTGTGCACACAGACAGTTTCCAAACAAATGATAGGACTGCTGTACATCTAAATCACGGGCTGTTGCACCACATGACACCATACGGGTTATAATACATGTCCCCTTTTCACTACTTATTAAATACCATCACAATTTATTCAAATCCCCTTTTGCACAAGTGTACTCTAACACACTACTGTACAAATGTTGGGCTAAATATGCTGTGCATTTTGTTACTTCTTCTCTAGGTGGTTCACAGCACAGCAATTTGTGTGACTCGCCACATCCAACCCAATGGTTATTCTTTTTTAACCCAATGAACCCTAGTCACAAGATCTGTGAGTATCTCTTCTATATATGTGTATGTAACTAATGTTGCACAAATATTTTTACGAGATGAAAACCTATCCGATGCTAGATTAGCAACACTAGAAGTGCTACTGTTCCCTTTGATTTCTTACAGGGTCAGACTGAATATCCCCGTAAAACATTTTGTGGTGAGATCATTCCACTTTTACAATTGAATATTGGATACGTACTAGAAGTGGCAATAGAGTTGTAGCCACTTTTAATAAGCAAAAAACAAAGCATACAAATGAATAGGTCCAAAGACACTATGCTCACAACGAGAAACTCCCAAGGTTTTTTTTTACCTCTGCAATTTTTTTAAAGAAGGAATCACTCTTCAGTATTGTATCGTAGAGAAAAATCTCTCAATTTTTTATGTTAGAGTTGTGTGAATCAGAACATAAATGCCCAATTCCAAAAAACTCAGACATCAGAATGGTATGCTGAACCAAAACAGAACAAACAGAAAAATATATGTTTACAACACACAGTACCAAAACATTTTCGGGACAATATCCAAATAGTGTACACATAACAAACCCAACCTCTATGAGGGTTTGTCAAAATTCACAACAAGATAGTGTACACATTCAGAACAAGATTTTTAAAACAACGTAAACAATTAGGAAGACACAAAACAATTTTTTGCTTGTGTGGACAGCAATTCATGTGCTGTGGTTTCAGGGGAGTGGTGCGTCTACACCAGGTGTTTCAGCCGTTTTGAGGTGGGCTAGGTGTGCCTCATCTTTAACACGGCCTTCATCAGGACGGAGTTCTGTGCAAAATGATGTCTGTGCTGCATGGGAGGGAGACTACAGTCAGGGAGGTGTATGAGCAAAATAATTAATTATACTGAATGAATCAAGATGCTGTGTGGTCCGTAATATCAAAACACACAGCTTACCTATGGGATAATCAATTTCACAGGCACTGTAATAGAGATCCGCTAGCCGCATTGGCTGGTCTCTGGGTAATCCTGTTGTAAAAAACAGAAAGAAATAGGGTAAGTTGAGGCTAATAATGTCCCCTTGCAGTCGTGTACACAAAACATGAAAATACACACATGTGGAGTATCTTACCTCTCACTGGAGGTATCTGGATCGAAAGGTCCAGTGTGGTGTCAAAGAAAACAACCACGAAATGCATGGCTAAAAAATAAATCAAAACTCACAGTGAGCATTCGAATCCAGCGAATACTCATGGAAATCTATTCAAAACACCGTGGATGCAGGGTTACCTGTGAGGCTGCAAAGTTAGCAGCCCGTCTGCAGTGGTGTACGGGCAGGGTTTCCTCTGGCTGCTGAGTCGCAGACGAGACTGCGGGGGCCTGACTGCAAAGCGTTGGTAACGCTGTTGCCAGGTCTCCGTGAGAATTTGTATGGCGGCCATCTTGGAACCAGGCACGGATCGAGTGGAGAGCAAATTAGTGAACTCTACTTGATCCGGGGGGGGGAATCGGAGCGCTAAAACAATTATGAGTGCGCTAGTTGTTAACGTGTGTCCGTAAAAACAATCTAGAGACTATTGTTGACATAGTGGTTGTCATGGCAACCATGAGCCACGCATGACAACCTAAATGAGTCATGCTTCCAGGAACTTCCATAGTGGGCCCGTGGGGTATAATTAAAAATGAGTTGATGCGCTGTGCCAATAGTGCGTATGAGAGTGAAACGATATACAGTCTCATGCATCTCAGAAAAACACATAGTGTACAAAGCCTGCAACTGGCAACATGAAAGCATACCTTGGGACAGCTTAATAACAGCCAGATACGGACTCTTGTGGTCAGCTGGGCACAAGAGTCCGTATCTGGTGCTTCCCTTGGCAGCAGCACAGGCTGGGCGGCCAATCAAAATTCAGCCGACAATGATAGTGTTTGGAGTAAGATTTGGATGTGCTAGAACCAGTGGTGGAAATGGAAAACATGTGGTGGGGGATCCCATAACACAAGGGCCGGTGTGTGGGAGGGGTTTGGAGGAGGGGGGTGGCCAAGGGGGCATGGTCTAGAGGGGCGGGGCTCATAGTGGACATCCAGTGAAGCGGGAAAACGTAAAAAAAAAAACACCCATGACAGCAGCATTGCCTTTTACCGCCAGCTGAAAGGAATCAGTTGTACATGTAGCGAGCATTGTGCATTACACACCAGTGCCAAAGCCGCGGTAAAAATCAATGCTGCCATCGTGGGCACTCTTCTTCTTTTTTTTAACTATTCCAGCGTGGTTCATGGTCTCGGGCAGCTGACTCTGGCCGGATCTCAAGATCCGGCCACATATCTGGTGCCGGATCTCGGATCCGCCGAGAGCCGGCCCAATGACCAGCACTGGCTAGAACTGCTAACTCCCATTGGCCAATCAAAATGTAGATAGGCCTGAGAACCACACTAGACTTTCTCGTTTTCCTATCCACACCCTCTCCCTCTCACCTTTATCGCTGTTTCTCTTTCCTCGGCTCTTATTTTACTCTGTGTACACTTTTCCTTTCTTCTTTCCAACCTGTCCTTTTATTTTCTCCCCTTACTCTTTTCTCATATGTTGCTCTCTCTCACTCTCTCCCACTCTTGCTCACCCTCCTTCCCTTTACATTTCTGTATCCTCCCTTCCTGCCATTCAAACCCCTCCTCTTTATATTCATCTTAACTCTGTTCATCCTCCCCCTCCTTGCTTCTTCTTCCGCGTGGACACTTCCGATTCTCTTTGCTCATAAGTATTCTGACACATTTGTGCAACACAAAAAGGGAGCCATTATAAAACTCCAGCTGAATTTGCAAGTACAAATAGTAAACGGTTACATGTCTTTATACCGAAAATGTTATATTGAAACACAAATATCGAGTATTTTATAACGAAAGCCTGTATACCGAATGCATTTTTTTCGGCAGTAGGTGGGGGTGCCCCCAAACTCCAGTTTACCGCCCTTAAAAACCCACCCCAAACATTTCCCCAAAAAATGTAACCCTTTACCCCACCCAAAAATACATTCAGCATACAGGTTTTCGTTATAAAGTACTCGATCTATGTATGCTTCAATGTAAAATTTTACGTATAAATACTGCATACCATAAGTAAACATTGTAGACTGGCCCTTTGTCTGCAACTCATATACAAAAATATGCGCTCCACTGGAAAGTCTCATAGCAAGTCAATGGTAAGCTCACACCTGGGTGGATCACTGTGGAGATCCACCCAGAGACAAGAATGAACAACGCCTCCATCTTCCTCTCTATTGGCCACCGATCACATCTCTCCTGGACTCTCCATCTCCTACATCTGTCTGCTACTCGTGATACTGTAAACCACTCTTCTCTCCTTCTCACCCTCTCCAGCAGAGTCATCAGCGACTCGGTGCCTGACTCGATTGCCTCCCACCTCTCAGAACGTGGCCACCTTGTGGAACAGCGCCAGCACCATTCCCGTACCCCTGCCACCAGGAGCGCCCCACGTGTGTCTGGTGTCGGGCCTCTCCTGTTCACTCAGCATACTTATCTCCCCTAGGTTTTTCCACTTATTTGCATTGACACCATTTCCTCCCTTCCCTTTGCTTTCTTCACCCATGAACTATCATTTGGTATAGGCAGCTCTGCCTCTGTGCCATCTGCCTCTGCTTAACACTTCAGTGGCTGGTGCTCAATTCCTCTAAAGCAGTAGAACTCTACCACCCTGAATCAACAGCCCCAACTCTCCTTTCATCCCACTTTTCTTCTGATCTCCTTACTCCATCCCCCAAGGCTTGAACATGTAGGATCCTCTTCGAACAGCGACTGCAAGATCCAACAATTCATCACTTCCGCTGTCATGGCTGGTACGATTAACCACCTGAACCTATGGAAACTCATTCTGCATCGCGGTTATCACAGCACGCGTTTGGATTGCTACCTCTATCCTTAGTTGCCTTGACTAGTGTTGGCGAGTCCCCAAGAACCTTACTTGCTATTCCTTCACTCCACTCAATAAAGTACTTAGCCTGGCTTCTCACATCCTCAATGACCTACCGAGATCTTTTTCCAATCGCCTCCATGCTTATTGGCTGACTATCTACCATCTATCAGTCTCTTCAAACTCCTCCACTGGTCTATAAATCTATCCATGGATTAGCCATCAGTATCTACCATGGATTAGCCATCAGTATCTACCTCCATCTCAAGTTGCTCATCTTCACGCTGTCTATGCTCCCAAACACTTTTTAACCGGTCTGTCATCTGGTCATGCGGCATTGCTTCCAGTGTATGCCCCTTTTCATGCCTTGTGCCACTTCCACCGGAACTCCCTTCTCCCAGAAATGAAAACAATGGCACAGTCTGGGATGCAACTGACCTTAAACACCACCTTCTCTTACTGAAAGGGGAACCCTTGCTTTTGTGTAGTGTCATCTCCCTATTTTACCCCTGCGCCCGCTTCTACTTTCCACTTCCACTATAACTGTAAATAATGTTAGCAATGGATCTGTTGGCCTGTATTGTATGGTGTGTATTGTCCACAATCTATCTCCCAATGTGTCTGCTCCATCTCCTGGTCCATCTTATACGCAAACCACTCTGAAGCACCCAGTTAGACAAATGCTCTATTTTGTGTATTGTGCCTATTGCACAATACTTCTCTTAGAAGCAACTCTCCTATGCCTAATAAATATAAATGTAAACATTGTACAACTATAATTACCTGGTAAATAGCTCTTTGCAAGGAATGATCCAGTGAAAATGTATTTAAGCAGATAGCCCACACCAGAAAGTTTCCAAACACACCTTCCCCTACTCTCTCTGGTGCACCTTCTTACCAGGTGCAAATACTCACACCCTCCTTCTATTGAAATAGCAAGAGATGGAAACAGACTGGCTTTGTGTTCTTCCTGCATCTGCTGACTCTTCGGTTAGAGGGGGACCACCAGTGGTGGGTCCCTTTGCCCACAGACTCTCTGTAGGCATGTGGGCATAACCTTGGCAGACATGCCGGTATGCGAACCGTCATTGTGCTGTCTTCTTCCAATGGAGATTCTGTCCAGCCCATACCCAGAGGGTTTGCTGGTGTGGGGGCAGCACATCATCAAACCAGGAGCAGGAGTGAAGAAAGCAAGACGTGGTCTTCTGTGTAGCGTCATTGCACCAGCAGAGAGAAAGCAAGGGTTGTCCAGAGGCCTGCACAAAACCTCAGAAAGAAACCCTACCTTGGTGACACCCCGTCTGGCTCTCATCGCCAGCCCCGCCCCATGTGTCTCTCACCACCCAGCCCATGTGGCTCTCACCGCCCAGCCCCGCCCCATGTGGCTCTCACCGCCCAGCCCCGCACCATGTGTCTCTCACCGCCCAGCCCATGTGGCTCTCACCGCCCAGCCCATGTGGCGCTCGCTGCCCAGCCCCGCCCCATGTGGCTCTCACTGTCCAGCCCATGTGGCTCTCACCGCCCAGCCCCGCCCCATGTGGCTCTCACCGCCCAGCCCTGCCCCATGTGGCTCTCACCGCCCAGCCCATGTGGCTCTCACAGCCCAGCCCCGCCACATGTGGCTCTCACCGCCCAGCCCCGCCCCATGTGGCTCTCGCCGCCCAGCCCCGCCCCATGTGGCTCTCGTGGGTCAGTTAGGCCCACGCAGATCTCAAAAGCGGACGCCAGTTTGTTGAGTACTTTTTATTCTGAAGTGCACACTCTAACACCCACAGAAAACACAAGAGATAGGACACAGCGGAGTGTCCGCCAATAACAGCTCTCCAACATTATTAGCATTAGTGATATCTGAGAAAAATAAAGATGTTTGATTACAATAAAAAGTGTTATTTTATGTGGAAATGCAGTCATTGGCCATACAGATTTTCTTAGTTTGAGTAGTGTATTCTAAATGTAGCTTTTGCTATTTTGTTTATGTTTTTTGTCTTAATACGTCTACCTCGCAGAACCTTGGCACAGAAGTGGACCAACTTTGAGATATGTAGGTCCATTTCGTCACACGTATTCCTCAAAGCACATTCTGCAATGCAAGGTATGGGTTCCTCTCTTGTGACTCCGTGTGCGTTTTTTGGCTATCAGGCAGGAGCAGTAGCCTACCATTGATTTGATTGTGAAATCTAAATACAAATATCTTTAAATATGCAGTGACACTATTTTCCTCAAAATTGCTATTTTCTTTGTAAAAATGTTTATGTCTGTCGGCGTGACCCACACCTTGGTCCCTGTGAAATATTAAAATGTGGGTGCATATTTTCCGAAGAGAATTTTGTAAACTGAACTTCTTTGCTCCACCCACATAAGTTCTGATGGAAGTAAATAACACAGCTATCTTCTCCAAAATGGCGCCTAACTGATGTTTCTGTAGTGAACGGATAGGATACCTGTAAAAATGCTAAAATGTCAAAAAAGAGCACACACAAGAGGGCGCTCGAGCCTGGCCATTGCCAGATTTGATGACCACAAAGCGGTTGACACAATAGATTGGGCCTATATGGTGGCGTTACTTAATACTTTCAGGTGCGTGGAAATTACATACGATGGGTACAATATTATATTCTGCCCCAAGGGGAAGGGTGGGAAGAAGTGCCTTAAGTGGCACTGGAAAATGAGCCAGGGCTCATCAAGGGGCGTGACCTAACGGCAGGGGTCGCCTGCCGACTCATTAGGCCACATCCCATTGACGAGCGCCGGCTCAAAGGGCCACAGGCTCCCTCACCAGGCAGCTTTTTATAGAAATCAGCACCCTCTGCCCAGGGACGTTATTTCACCAAAATGCCAGGGGTGGCGCAAGTGACATAACACAACCCTTGACCTTAGATGACATCACAGAAGGTAATTTCATTTGACCCCGCCCCCAAGTGACATCATGGGAAGTCATAGCTCTCAACTCACCCGCTTTTGGCAGGTGTCACCCGCCTTGTAAAGGGCTGACGCACCCGCCAAGCATCCTGCATGCCCATTCATTCCAATGGGTGTCTCACCCACCAAAAACAAAATAGGGTGATTTCACCCGCCTTTGCAACACAAATGGTTGAGAACTATGGGAAGTGATGGCACACAAACCTTTCACCCCTTGTCAAAACAGGAAGTGGCATTGCATAGCATTGTTCCTCGGTACACTGAGAAAAATATGGTTACGATATCACTGTAATATGATATACATTTCATAGAAGAATGGATCCACAATATGTAGCGTTAATATCAGTGTGTATAGGCCCATATTACTAAATTACTGTAAATGTAAGCAGACGTCCAACACAACAAACTGGACTATTGTACGTCACTCGGGCTAAACTGTAATCAGACATAGCAGAGTATCTTGAAAAGGCCTGAACCCCAAAGCGCAGACATCCAGTGCCTGCCAAGTGTCTGGCCACACAGTGTACAGTGCTGGCCTGTGATATTAATGTTAACAAAAGGCCTGTGCAATGTTAACACATGCTGTTAACATACACAGGGTGCAGTACTGCCCTGTGATATTAATGTTAACAAAGGGCCTGTGCAATGTTAACACATGTTGTTCACATACACAGGGTGCAGTACTGGCCTGTAATATTAATGTTAACAACACAAAGCATGTGCACTATTAACACATGCTGTTAACATGCAAAGGGAGCAGTACTGGCCTGTGATATTAATGTTAACAAAAGGCCTCTGCAATGTTAACACATGTTGTTAACATACACAATGTGCAGTACTGCCCTGTGATATTAATGTTAACAAAAGGCCTGTGCATTGTTAACACATGTTGTTCACATACACAGGGTGCAGTACTGGCCTGTGATATTAATGTTAACAAAAGGCCTGTGCAATGTTAACACATGTTGTTCACATACACAGGGTGCAATACTGGCCTGTAATATTAATGATAACAAAAGGCATGTTCAATGTTAACACATGTTGTTGACATAAACAGGGTGCAGTTCCATTTTAGAATATTAATATTAGCAAGTGATGTTAACATGAATTGGATACGCCGCTGGTCAGAATACCAGTACATTGCTGGTCTATAACGCAACAATGGTGTTCCGAACTGTCCATAGTTGAACTCCAGTTCCTACCTCACATTCTCTGCACTCTCTTCCCCCCTGATCGTCGCTCTGGCACTCTGTTGCCTGGAGCCTCAGCTCGACCTCCGATAGTTGGCTTTATCTGTCAGACCCGGGATCTGGCCAGGCAAACGCCAGAGAAGGGAAGCACTTAGGTGGTGTGAACACTGTCCAACAATCCTGGTGCATTAATTAGGACAATCCCAGAAGCCGTCGGAAAATCCTTGGAGAAGTCAGGCAATCCTGCAGCAGTCCAGCGGCCCTCGAAGCAGCCACGCAATCCTAGGGTTCAGCCTTTCATCGCAACTGTCCAGCGTGAGTCTATGCCTGGACCAAGTTCACCAAAGAGCCAGGAAGACGTTCTATGCCAGTGTCAGCAGCTCTGCCAGGAGGCTGAGGGTCGGGATGTTCAAGATGCACCTCTCCACTGAACACACACTGGGTCAGGCGAGAGAACACTTCTACCAATTTCAATACAGACTGTGCACAGTGATGTGTCCTCCACGTGCAGACTCAGACTGCGTGCAGAGAGACTACCGCCCACGTTATGCCACGAGCAGAGCGCACTGCGCTCTGGACACCATCTTGGACTGGAGGGCCATATCCAGTGAACGGTTTCCCTGCATGACAATCCTGCAGCAATGTGCAAGACAAGGGCTGCAGGGGGGCCTACACCACTGCCAGCGGCCCAGGAGCTGCCATTTAAAAAAAATGTTTACAAGTTTTTTTTTTAACAATTGTTTTTATTTTGTATTTTAATACAGGGGTCGCGAGGGAGACTGCAGGGGTCGAGGCTGCAAACACAGAGGTCATGGCTGTGACCCCTGGTGAACCCCTAATGACGTACCTGCCTCTCCCACTAAGGAGAGAGTTTGCTGATCTCTGAATTAATTTGCTAAAGGCTTGCCTGGCAGGGGACAGCACCTCACCTTTTCAGCCTTAATGGTGGCTCTGCCCTTCCCGGGCCTCGTCCCTGAGAAGGGGCAGTGTCACCATTAAGGCTGAAAAGGTGAGGCTGTTGGAAGTCAAGACCTTTATTCCTAAAGCCTGAAACTCTCACGAATGAGTGGGAACTTCATTCAGGCTTTAGAAAAACAGGCCTTTGCTTCCAGAGGCCTCACCTTTCTTCCATAATGGTGGTGCCAGCCCACGGGCATCTCTTGCTTGACGGGATGCCTCGCAGGTGAGGTGCCACCATTATGGATTAAAGGCATTTTTTTCTGAAGCCTGAAGCTCTCGTACATGAGCGACAGCTTCAAGCTTTAGAAGAAAAAGCCTTGTTCTGTAGCAGCAGGGGCTGCCCTGGGAGATTAGTGAGCTCCATGAGGGCCCTGTCTGAGAACGAGATTTCTGAGCCTGTTGGGGCTCTATCCCGGCTAGCCCTGGCACACTTCAAGCCCTGGTAAGAAGGAACCGGGTGATATCGCAACAGTGGCTGATTCAGAGAGAGAAGCGTCAAAGTTGCCCTTTATTGCCACTTTATCTGCCCTGGTGATGCAGCTACTGGCACAACTACCGTGTTGGGGTTTCCTTAGCACGGGTATCAGACTACATGGGATCAGTCATGTTGTCTCAGTATAGGCCGCTGATGTGCTAATTTATATAGCAGATCCTCTGGTTGTATTCCCTCAGATGTTAAAGGTAGTAGAATAATCACAGTGTAACTATGTGCTATTGTAGCAAAACTTTTCACCCTCAACAGAAACTAAAACAAAGCACCCACAACTTAAAATATGTGTGATAATCTAGGCAGGACGATCATTTCATCAAAACTCACTATCCCATTCTTGACAAAGGAAAACGCAGCCATTAATCAACATTGCGTCATCATTTCTCGAGCTGC
Source organism: Ambystoma mexicanum (assembly GCF_040938575.1). Classification (NCBI taxonomy): domain Eukaryota; kingdom Metazoa; phylum Chordata; class Amphibia; order Caudata; family Ambystomatidae; genus Ambystoma; species Ambystoma mexicanum. The sequence continues at coordinate 274,169,771 of NC_090932.1, read as the reverse complement.
CCAGGGAAACCTAAAGAATAAACCTCGCCTCCAGTTACTGCCGTCTTGGTCCTAAATGCGTCTGTGTTCACTCGTATGGGCAAGTCTGTTAAGTTGCGGGCCTGACACTCTGCTCAGGGAAATGGAGCAGAGGCATTGCTAGGGGGGTGGGCTCCGGGTCTTTTGGTTGTAGCGCGGGATAGAAGCTCAGGGGCTGCAACCAAAAGGCTATAGCTAGCCCCAAGTCCCTCCAATCCTGACATTAGCTTAGCCCCTGATCTTTTCCAGACCTAACAACACCCCTGATATGAAGTGCATGCATTTCCGACACTGACCCAAATGGTCTTATATAGGTTTACCAGGCTTTTGAGGATACTACAAGACAGCAAAGCTACAGTACCTCGTGGCTGCATTCTCGGACATGGCGGCAGAGGGGCACACTAATATGGCGAGAAAGTCTACTGGCCTCACATAACTGTTAAGGGTCCTCTTGATGATAAAGGTAGTGGCAAAGTGCTTTCCTGAAACTGTTCAAGTACTAAGGGGGCATGTGGCGTAACTCGAATGGGGGTAAGAAACAGAGACATGATTATTCCAGAGATGCTTCATTGGGGGACCAAAGGAAGATCGCGAGATTGGGGTCAGCCGCTTCAATCAGGCAGCTTAATGCAAACGTGTGCTTGCTGATCTTTGACAGAGCTTGTGTAACGTGGGGGCGAGACAGTCACAGAAATGTCCTGAAGTACTCAGCGGCATTGGCAGCAGACAGCAATGCCTGGCTGGACTTCCCAGGGTTCCCCCGGACACACCATGTGCATGTGGCATTAGCCATCCTTAGTTTGGGGCATAGGAGCATTTCTACGCTATATGAGGGTTCTAGACCTAACATTGCTAAAAAATTGGTGAGCGAAACATTTGGGGGCCCTGCTGATGAGGGAATGTGGGTTAATGTGCACGCACTCAAAGGGAGTTCTCATACTGTCGATACAAAATGAAATATCGTGCTTGTTCGACGACTGCACATATTTTACATACATTCACACCAGAAGTCTGCTCTGCCAACCCACGATGCCAACAGGGAGAGAGAACTTTTTTTTATATAGTTGGTGGAGCTTGTTACGTGGCACATTTCTAATTCTGCACTTTCTTTTGGGATACATCACATCTGAAGCAGGAAGACTGGCCTAATGATTTGGCATAAGGACTGTTCTAATCATCTAGCAGCCATGAAAGCAGATGTTGCAGAGAACCACCAGAGCACAACCAGCCGAGCTAGCTGCAGAATGCCTGCCAGCCAGGCCTCAGAGATGGGCATCAACAGCCCTCCTTTTGAGAAATACACAGTACTGAAGCTGCTGGCTCAAGTCCCAAGGCTGCCTCACAGAAGCAGCCAGCCATTTACGAAATGTACTTGATTCTCTCTCTTCGGCGAAATGACCTGTTGTTATGAATATGTACGGCTAATGGGAGGAGATTAATATGTAGCTTTGCATTGTACATAAGTATGAGCCAGGCCTGGGAGGGGGCAGAGTCGATGCAGCCCTCCAGAGCCTGGTGTGTGTGTTAACATTACAGCTTTTACACCCAAACTTCTGGCTTTGTTTATTATTTGAGTCTGAGTGCCGAGTGCCTGGAATGCCTGAGACGGTGTGAGGGAGCTAGATGAGCACTAGTATCGGGGGGAGCAGGACGAACCAATGTAACAGAGCTCTGCTATTGTTTTGAGTTTCTGGGCTGAGATTGTAAACCACTTGGAAATGCATCTGGGAGGAGGACGCAATACACGCAGAACCTAAAATGGGCCTCCAGCTTGATATGATTACTAGGTAATGAGAAGACTCATTCTCCTAAGATGGTAAATTGAACTCCAGACTTGAAGTGGTTAACGGCAGAGAGATCCCAAAAGCAAGCAAATAGTTTGGACGTAAATAGCAGGCAGGTTCACGCAATGTCTCTCAATCAACTTTTGATTAACTATTATGGCCCCTTGAACAATGATATGATAGGATATTTATAACACGCTTAATACTCAGAGGTTTCTAAGCGCAGATCCGGGGATCGAACCTGTGTTGCTCCGTGTTGTTTGGTTTCCAAGGTGAGCATGTTGCCCCTAAATTATCCTCCAGGTCAATCCCAAAGTTAAGTACACAAACAATCCCAAAGTTAAGTACACTTTACGAGCATGCACGGTTATCTGCATCATTGTTCGGGTTGTTGGGAAGGGCATGAGTCGCACACAAGAGTGTAAGGTGTGTACCAGCTGTGGGTTGTAATGATGTTGAACTGGATATATATATACCTCACGTTATGGCACAACCTGACAGTGCTTCATTTGTGTGGGTGTTTGCCAGGGCTCAGCCATGGCACTCATTTCTGAGCCCTGGCACTTATTTTCTCAGACACAGTTTGATTGTGATGTGGTGTTTTGACAACTTTATTATTGTAACTGCCAGTCACATGATAAACACATATAGAATCAGAGCAAAATGTAAATGATGATTGTGTTTAAAGACGCACTTAAATATGTGTCTCATGTCAAGATACGGCGAGTATGTTATTTTATGTGCAAATTGATTGGCATTTGTAAATCACACTTCTACCGTAGTGAGTACATCTGTCAACCACAATAAGCCGGTTGGAGCTGCAGCTTTAACCCCACTAATGTTGACGGCATGCACAGCATCCGTGGGTGGTGGCAACAGTGGACAGGGAGCTGCCTATCCTGACGTCTCAGGGGCGTGTTAGAAAATATGTGAGCCCCAGCACTTATTTTTTTCCAAATTAAGCACTGAGGGCACGATTCATGGAATATTTGCCCGGTTCAAAGTGAATTTGCACTGCTGAAAAGTGACTTTGCACTGCTGACACAAACCCTGATTAATGGAACCGTGCAAAGTGTATTTTTTACAGTGCAAAGTCCGGGCAAAGTCAGCACATGGTCATTTTTGCAGTACAAAATCACTTTGCTCGGCCTTTGCACGGCAAAAATACACTTTGCACGGTTCCATGAATCAGGGTTGGTGTCGGCAGTGCAAAGTCACTTTTCAGCAGTGCAAATTCACTTTGCACCGGGCAAATATTCCATGAATCAGGCCCTAAATGTGTGCTTTACTGCACAGACATTACGGGCTGCCTTTGCTGCCTGCTGCTGTCACCTCAATTCAAGACTTTAGCTGTGCACTTTGCCGCGTGCACGTTACATGCTGCTTTTGCTGGCACCCTGCCTCCACCTTGTTGCCTTTTACTCCGGTTTCATCTGCATTAACACCCTGCTGAGAAAGAGCAATCGCTAGCTTTGCAGTGGACATTTAGTGTTGCAGCTGCCTGCTGGCACCCTGACCCTTGATCATCTGCAGCTATTATGCTTCTTGCATTTCCTTGCATCCATTATTGGTTAAGCACCTCAGGGGTGCCTCAGCCTGTTTTTCTGAACTGTTGGCAAGGGGCCCCCCAAACATGACATGGAAATGTTCCCTTATGTGGCCGACACATTTTCAGCCAGTCATGGCTATCCTCCTGCTAACCTACCCCTAGAAAATGTAATATCACTTTAATAATTAAGGACATTGTCGATGCTACTAGTTATAGGCCTACTCTTTTCATGTATGCGTTATTTGTATTGAATATATGTATAGACCTATACAGCAGAAAGTGTTTAGGCGCCACAAGACTAAGGGGGAAGGGAACAGAAGAAGATAAAAACAACAATAAACGGTCCTGCTAGGCCTTGTGACATTCGGATTGTGCAAGTGCAGCAAACAGGAAGTGCAGGGGGGTATGCATATGTGTGGATGGCTGTACGTGCAGTTTCAGTGTCTGTTGTGGTGCATTAACGGGAGTGAAGTGCATGGCAGGCCCACTGACTTGTAAGGATCAGTGCTTGATTAAAGTCGCCCTGCGACATCACAACAAAAGCGCCGCCCGGATGCATTCAAACCTGCTTAATACACATGACAACTTTATTCGAGGAAATGTCGTCATTTAGAGTGCAGTAGACTGAGCGGGCTCCCAAAAGGAGAGAGCCGGAGGGGAGGAGGGCACCTACACAGGTATTGGTAAGATATCGCAGCCCAAATAGGAGAAAAACAATGCTCAATGAGACTCGCTGCGCTCAATCTCCTGTGTCAACAGAGATGCAGGAGAACTGGGGCCGCAGGTGGTCCAGGAGCTGCTTCCGGGGAACTATTTGAGTCCGCTGCAGCCAGCTGGTGAGGTTGAGTCATTGCGTTAGAGAGCAAAAACGAATTATTTATTTTCCGAACGCCTAAAAATAGAGTTTATGTCGGCGTGTGTCCTTCAGCGAGCATGCCGGATCAGACTTTAGATGCCACTCAAAGCAAATGCAGGAGCACAGATGGACTAACGGCCCCAAGCAGAAGTGAAATACCACACTTATGTGTGATGTGTGGGCCGACTTGTGTGTGGACAAACTCACAAAGGGCACCCGTAGCACAGTTTGGAGGTCTCTAGGGTAGACAAGAAAACTGCAATAGGGCCTAAATCCTGAACGGGTCATTCGCCTTGGCTGAGTCGGACTGCATAAGATTTCCATCCAACCTACCTAATGGTTACGCAGGTTGGGGACTGCCCCAATTACTTACTGATAATCTTCATTACTCTTAGTCCTACTAAGGGAACGGAGGATAGCACAGGGGTAACACGCTGGTCTTGTAAGCAGGACCACACAGAGCAACAGAGGTTCAAATCCTGGATCTGCGCTTAGAGACCAAACTCAGGTATGGTATTAGGTGCATTATAAAAATACAATTTAAATAAATACTCTTTCTCGTCACAGTACTTACTCAGGTATGGTATTAGGTGCATTATAAAAATACAATTTAAATAAATACTCTTTCTCGTCACAGTACTTACGTTTGAAGCCATACCATTTTTCTTTCTTGCAGGTATAATACCCCCAATTTACCCACAATCCCTTAGTTACCAGTGTCCCAAGCCGGATCATGGGACCGTCCACAACCAGGGAGTGAGAGGATGTTCGTCAGTACTGTGACAAGTAGGACTAGAAGTAATGAAGATTACTTGTAAGTAAACGGGGCATTACCACTAAGTCCCTCTTCCTCTCCCAATGACTTACCTTTGAGGTGTACCAAAGCAGGTATCAGGAAATAATATCCCTTTATATATGGTCGCCGTATATAATGTCACCGGGAAAAGGTCGTGGGGACATTATATATTTGACCATATATATAGAGAGAGGGGCAGCAGGGTTTGCGGGGGTGTCCCCCGCTCCCCATGTAAAATAAAAAAGGGTTTACGGGTTGCAGGGGTGTCCCCAGCATGTTCCATGAAATAATGTCTCCAATTATTACATTGAACCCCAAAGCAGAAGCATGTGTAAAGGTCCCAATGGAACACATCGTGAAAGGAAATGCTGCTGCATCCCATTACTTTATCACAACACAATGCCCCTTAAACCGTGCCCACAGAAAGCACACCAACCCCAAAGGACCCATCCCTCGGATTATACATGTTCAATGTGTAATTGCGAATAAACATGTTCTGATCAGCCCACGTGGCAACCCTACACATCTTCTAAAGAGAAACTCCCTGAGCGTCCGCCCATGAAGCAGCCATTCCAATAGTAGAACAAGCCTGCACATGCTCTGGAATGGGTAATTGTGCAGTCCCAAAAACCACAGAGACAACAGTCTGGATCCAGCGGTTTATGGAAACTGCAGAGGCCTTTCTGCCAGCCTCAACTGAAACAAATGTCTCCAAGAGACTGTTTTTCGAAGCCTCTGTGTTCTAGAGTTGTACTCCAAGACTGTTCTCCTAACGTCAGTGGTATCCCATGCATCTTCTTACATTATCCATGGGTTCTGAAAGAAAACAGGGAGAACCAGCTCTTGAGACATGTGAAATTTGGAAACTATCTTATGTAAAAATGTAGGAACACAACGTAACACCACATCTTCTGGGAGAGCTTGAAGCAAGGAGGCCTACATAATAGCATCCCTATATCCCCCAACCTCTGAGCTGACTTAATAGCAATCAGAAATTATATTTATACTGTGAGATGTTTAATATTAATACTCCCAATAGGCTCAAAAGGAGGACCCTCGTAAAATGTCCGTACCAAAGCAGATTCCACCGTGGCAAACACTTCTATGGGATTGGACGAGAGAAGGTAAGACTCCTTCTTGGCCTCCTTGTCTCCGGTGATGGTATTTAGGGCTACCCAAAGAGCATGAAGGGTGGACACTGCTGACCCTTATCGAAGCACTCCTGAGGAACTGAAGCACAAGCGGCAACCCAGAGAGAAGAGGAGACGTACTAGATCCCTCACACCACTTAACTGCATTTCCCCAATGCCCCTCGTAACCTTTCAAAGTGGATGGGTGTTTGGAGTGAAGGATAGTCTCCACCACCTGGTCTGAGAGGCCCTGAGATTTCAGCCCGCCCCTTTCAATTTCCAGACTGCCCATTGTATCCTGAGATTTCCAGACCTCTGACCCTGGATCCTTCAAATTTCCTGACAGTGGAGATCCAGAAGAGAAGGAAACCATCCCCTCTATAGCCACAAGGAAACCACTTGGATCACCATTGCTCTGATATTTTGTAAAACCCTAGGGATAAGAGGAATGGGGGGGGGAGTCATAAAGTAGACCCTTGGGCCACTCCAGCTTCAGGGCATCCACCCCCAGACACCTTCTGCATGGATCCGGCGGCAGAAAAACTGGACCTTTGCTAATGAAGATGAGGCAAATAGATTCAATATCGGGGACCCAAACTAGTGACAGATTTTCGAGAAGGTCCTATCTGACAGGACCAAATTCTGGGGATTGGGGAAACATCCTGCTGAAACGATCCACCTCAACATTGTCCACCCCTGTTATATGGTCCACATCCAGGGACAGCAGATGGCTCTCTGTCCATGACCCTATCTTTAAAGCCAGGGCATTCAGGGACCTCAAACCTGATCTGCCTGATGGTTCACATATGCCAATGAAGCTGTGTTGTCAGTCCTGACTAAGGCACCCTGCCCCATGATCCAGCCTGAGATCCTTGTGAGATCCAGGTGAATAGCCAAAAGCTGCCTCCAATTTGAGGACTTGAGTAGGTCCACCTTCTCCAATTTCTCCTGCATTGCCATAGTCCTTATAGTTGCCTCCCAGACTGCTGGTATCTGTAGTGAGGATGATCTTCATGGGGTGTTCCAATCCAACTCCCCTTCTGAGATTTCTGCTGAACAACCTCCCTTACAGATCCTCCCTTAATGTCTGGGTCACTAGGATCCAGGCTTCATAAGAATGGGAAGCTGGATTCTAGTGATCCAGAAGATGTGAAACAAGGGGTTTGAGATGAAGACAAGCCCAAGGAACCAGGAAGACAAATTATACCATATGGCCCTGTAGCACCAACATTTGTCTTGCAGACTCCCAATTCCTTCTGAGTACCCTGGTCTGAACATTTTGGAGACACAGAGCTCACTCCTGGGGCAGAAACACCTTTCCGTTATCTGGGATAGAATTGTGCTCTATGAACGTGAGGTCCTGAGAGAGAATCAGATGGATTATTTTCCAATTTATTAGGAATCCCAAATCCAGAAAGCCTGACAGACCAACATAACATGAGCCTGGATCATTCCCCTGAGATCTGCCTTGATAAACCAGTTGTCGTGGTAAGGAAAAACCTGATTCCCTTGCAGATGAAGATGTGTCACCAGGGAAGCCACCAATTTTGTAAAAAAAAGTTGGAGGCATTTTCAATCTGAAGGGAAGATCCAGGAATTGAAAATGACTGCCCCCCAAAGAGAACACAAGGAGCTTCCACTGTGAGGGGAGTATGACCACATGGTAGAAGGCATCCTGGAGATTTAAGGGCACAAACCCGTCCCTCTCCAATTATCAGATTAATTATTTTCTGAAGAATTTCGAATTTTAATAGTTTCCCATTCAAAACAAACATTTCATGGCTTTTAGATCCAAGATCAGTCTGTATTTCTCCAATGGTTTTCGGACCAAAAATATCAGAGACTGAAACCCCTGAGGCAGTTGAGTGTGAGGAACCCTCAATATTGCACTCTTTTCCAGTAAGCCCAGGATGACATTGTTTGTAGCCTTCCTTTTGATCTGGTTCTTTGGAATCTTAGTAATGGTCATGTGCGACTGAATAGCCGGACCCAACATTTTATATGATACCCTCGTTGGACTGTCAGGCCAGCCCAGGCATCTGATCACCACCTTTCCAAGGGTGAAAAATAATGCCAGGATCTTCTTCCCACCGCCCTGCTGTGATTACCAGACTGCTGAAACTGTCCCAGAGCTTTCTTTGCTTCTAGTCAAGACCACAGAATCTGCTGCCGCCTGAATTACTTAGATCTGTTTCCAACAGAATGGGCCTGGTGTTTGGACCTCCAGGGCTTTTGGGCAGAGGTTGAAGAGGGAGTATTTCTTCTAAGCTTATCTGGATGTTTGTCTGCATGGAAATCCTTGTGAAGCTTTTCTTCTGAAGAATCTCCAAACAGTGCGCTCCCCTCAAAAGGAATTTTCCAAGGCCTTTGTCTTCTGGGAGCACTAAGTCTTGCAATCTCTAATATAGATGTGGCGCTTGGCTGAAACACCAGCCCCCATGGCTATTGCTGTTCTCCGAATGCCATCATAGGAAAGCTCAGAAAGCAGCTCCTCTTGCTTCTTCATTTCCGTTAGGATGGGCGCACAGTACAAACCTTTGTCCATGGCCTTGCAAAGTTTCTGGAAACCTCATAGCACAGTCACTTCGGTATAAGGCCTGTATATATTAGCCCCAAGGGCCAGATGGGCACATGCACCTTCCTTAAGGCTACATTTGTCTTCCTGTCAACTGGATCCTGGGCTGCTGCTTCTTCTGCTGCCATTGATGACCTTCCCACCAAGCTTGCAAAGGATCTAGTCATCCAAGGTTTCCGGGAGGAAGGATTCCATACCCTTAAGAGGATATCATTTTGCCATCAAGTGCAGTATTGACATATTTTACGGAACCTTCTACTCCTTTAGGATCTTATTCTTTATCTCTGAAATAATCGGAAGACCCATCTTCGGAGTGTGCTTTTACTGATTTTTGGTTTGCTTGACTCTCCCTGGTGGGAGGGTTCTGAAAATTCCATGCAACCCCAGACCTGGGAAAGAACAGTTTCCACCTCGTCCCAGTCCAGATATTTTCTCTGTGCCTTAAACCCTAGGTGTGAAGAATCTGAAGCGGTCAAGGAGGCTGCGTCTGTTAAGGAAGAAGAGGATGATGAAGAAGATCTCTTCCTCTTCGTTCCTTCATGCTCCTGGATAGTGTGCTTCAGAATGCTTTTGATCGCCCTCCGCAATAGAGAAAACATCAATTCCAATGTTTTCTTGGTTGCCATCTTCTTCCTGGACTGAGAGTTCTTTCTGGACCTGCTCTCTGTGCTAGATGAGTCTTCCGCCCCTCCAGGTGATTCTTTTTTCCTTGAGTTTGCTCATGAGCAGGATAGTTTTCACTAGCAGACACAGAAGAATGCTCTGAACTTTACAGGAGATAGGGCAACTGGTATCCATGACAGCGAGTCCACATCACCCTAAATACCCAGCGCCATTCAGAAAAACCCAAACCAGCTCTGTTATCAGAGCTGGTCCCACCACCACTGGGGCGCACGTCCTTCAGGCCCGGCTCCAGCGGGGGGGCAGAGGAGCCAGGCCCCCCCAAGAACCTGCTCTGGCCCCCCCTAGAAAGGAGGCCTCTGCTAAGCCTGCACCTCCGTTTTTTTTCATGTACCGTTTTATTATCATTCACGTTAAATGTTACGTGAATAAAAAGAAGATGGTACATGATGATGCACACAGTGCATGGGAAGTTTAAGCCATACAGGCTGATGCTGGTGCTGCTATTATTAGATGCAGCCAGGCCGGAGCAGTAAATCACAGGGCACTCGCCACACGCATGCAGGGCAAAACACTGTAGCAACTTGCAAGGCTGCTGGTGCTCGATGTGCGCACAGGCTGACTTGGTCAGGCCCACGCCTGCGCATTGATTGAGCAGTGACTTTCTAATTTCACGTGCCCTCTCTATGCGCAGGCGTGGGCCAAGCCTAAACACCCTTCCCTTGCTGGCACAAAGTCGTACTACAGTGCTGTTGGCCTAGCCCAGGGGTGGACACCTCACGCTGCGATTGATCTAACCAGAAACTGACAGACGGGGTACTGGCAGATGACTCAGGACTGACAGTCTGACAGGTACATCAGAGAAAAAAAAATGCCTGTCATTAATCTTGCATGCTTTCTGTGCTTCACTTTGCGATTCAGTGCGCCTGGGTCTGCTGCATTACACACAAGTCCTCATCAATTCATGGCTGTGCCCACTTGCAGTTGGTTGGCACACACTTCATATAGGCTGTGCAAGGGGTGGACTGGCAAGCAAAAGAGGCCCAGGAAATAATGTTCAAAGTGGCCCCAAATTACACATCTTCAGCAAGCCCACCTGTTTTCCTTTGAGAGAATGTGGAAATGCCACACAAAAGAAGCCCAGCGTGATCTGGCCTACCAGGGAATCTCCAGAGTTCCCTATAGGCCAGTCCATCCCTGCTGAGTGAGGAGGGAGCGCCACTGATGTGAGTGGGAAATGATAGCGTGAGGCTAAGGAGGGTTGCATGGGGCACGAGGAGGGGCAAGGGCAGCCACTCTGGAGGGGAACTGGTGGTGTGTACAAGGGTGGTTGGTGGAGATATTAAAATCCAGGCAGGCATAGCAAGCAAGTGGCGTGGCAAAAGGAATGCACCCACATTCAGTGCGACCCCTGCAGGGCTGCTCCTGCACACACTATTGAACCAGCGATGCATGCCTCAACTGTTGGATTATAGTAGCCTGAGTCCAATGGCCAGTGTCATGGTGGACTCCATCACTTGGCGATGGCCATTGAATTGATATTGCATTCTGGGACTTGTAGTTTGGCTTTCTCAATCTAAACATGAGACTACAAGACCCTACATGTAAAGTGTTGTTGGCTGTAGCACGGGATGACCATGTCACTCATGCCATGTATGTAGCGAGGAATGTTGAAAACAGCTGGCGAAATCTTTCCAACCTTCCCTGGGGTTATTGAGCATGGCAGTTGCAGAAAGGCGGGGATCAGAAGTCAAACAACTGGAAGACATTGCAAGGACGTGCTGCACGGATTGCACAGCGAGTTAAGAGCTTGCTACTGTACTGAATTACCATCTGCAGGACGCGGATAGGAATACTGTCTGTGCCGATACTCCCTGTGCCAACGTCGATACAGAAAGTACCCCCCCATAAAAAAGAGTGCTACTTGCAATGCTAAGAAAACAACAGAAATGGGTGTAAAAAGGGCTATAAGAAAATGCGCTGTTATTATCTTTGGTGTAAACCCCCAGATAGCAGCGCAGGAGGTCACAGGAAGGCTCTGTGAAGGGGGTGTAAGCTCCAAGGTTAGAAAGATTTCTGGATTCTTAAGTGAACAAGGGCAGAGCCGGCTGAAGATGTGACGGAGCCCATTTTAACATGATGGTTGAGGCGCCCCTATTTAGAGTGAAAACATCCTGCGGCAGTGACCTCACACTCACAAACAAAATAATTAATAGTCATTTTGTAACCTGCACTCTTCACTCCATAGATTCCATCTCGACGCACACAGCTGTAGGAGAGAGCAGGCTCGGCCCTGGCAACCCTTAGCACTTGGCAGACAGATAGTTTGTACCATACCTGCACTGAACTACAGGCTGCCCTGGCAGCCATAGCAGCACATGCCCATATCTTTTTGGGTTTGGTTGACTTGTAATGGAATGGAATCCGGATTCAGGCAGCAGCTAGGCTCGCCTCGACTCCGGAGGAAGGTCAGCCCTCAGCACGAGCGGTCTGTGCTGCACCTGCACACATGCACATGAGGAGCAGTCAGTCACACGGACAATAGGGCACGTGCAGTTTGCTAAAGGCCGGGCCCCAGGCAGTAACCCTCACACATGTGCAGACGTGAGCCACAGCCTGTGAGTCCCAGGGAGAAATGCAGCAGTCTGTGAAGAGCAAACCATTCGTTCCCATTATGGATCCTTCCCCAAAGCAGGAAAAGAGGCCTTCCGGGGAAAGTCCCGGTGTCCTGGTGGGCCAGTCCAGCACTGGGCTGTGCACAGCGATAAGTTCACGTCCATTGGAAGTCAGGGCAGCTAATGTCCATAAGTGCCTACTGGGGTGGTTATGTGCCGTGGGGTGCTGGGCTTGGCTGTCTTTTCGTGCCCATTATCACTGGCACAGGATTTACATTTTGTCAAGACCTGGTGGTTTTTTTAGATAGTTTCACTTATATCCGTTCCCGATTTCTAAGAAGTCTGACAGGCTGTCTGGAATCTATAATCACCCCCTGTGATTGCCATTGGGTATTGGGTATGGTTTTGCTCCCAGGTGTGCATGGGGGCCTGCCAGTTTATGGCCGCGCCCATTGCTATGCTGCTGTTGGAAGTTGCTCTCAACACGTCATTAACTAAGCTGGAAAGGTCACTGGGGGCAGCTGGTGCCAATAACCCCCCCCTCTTCTCTGGGCCACTGTGTCATTGATAGCATTTGTCATGGCAACCACGCAGGCTCCCGGGTTGCTGGAAACACGTGCCCCTGCTCATACCTTTTGGGGCGCCGTGAATCACCGCTGCACAGGGCTTTGTGCGCCCATTTCATGAGTTTGTTTAAAACCTTTGTGCTTTTGGGGTTTTCTCTGCCTGGGCTATTGTGTGCACTCCCGGCCCGAAGCCCGTGGATGCCATGGTCACCCCGAGCTTTGAATTAAGGCCTAGTGTATTGTGTATTGGAGCAGACCCAATGACAGCCACATTGAGGGGGCGCTGGAGGGAAAGGTCAGCTCTGCCCGAACGCAGGGGGTAGGCTGTCCTGGGAGAGGACGGATGCGTATGCGGCTGAGGCTCACAGCAGCAGACCCTGGAGGGGGTCATTCTCTGCTTCCACAGGCCCTGACTGGCACCACACTGCTGAGGATATATGTAATCCTAACACCACCATGTCTCAGAGAGGGCAGGGTCTGCTCCACCGAACTTGGCACCACACTGCTGAGGGTTGATATAATCCTAACACCATCAGGTCTCAGAGAGGGCCTGGTCTGCTCCACAGAACTTGGCACCACACTTCTGAGGGTATATATAATCCTAACACCACCAGATCTCGCCTTCCGAGATGCATGCTCATCGCAATAAAAACAGCTTTGTGGAACATTTCCAAGTTTAATCCAAGAAAAAAACAGTTTCATTTCGGCTTTAGTTGACACCTGGTCGGGAATTGAATAGGAAATATTGCACAAATATATTTTAAATGCATGCACTTTTACTTTGAAAAAAAGATTATATTGAATTAAAAGCAGCAAGCAGGACAGACACACTTTTCACATATTGGAACTTTTTAAGAGAGTGCAAAATCCGATGCAAAGCAAACAGTCCTTGGAAATTCCAATATACTGTAATTGTGACTATGGAAGAGTTTTCACCACAGTGAGGGAACAGGCCCACACAGACTAAATCACCCTTGGGTGTCGTGCTACCAGCTTCAGTGAGAACGAAGGACAAACTGGTCTGGCAGGGGACAAGGTTGGAAAGCCTGATGCTCTCAATGCCTGGCACTGTAGCTCCGCTGCCCTTCTGGGCTTTTGTATTTGCAGCAGGAGGTAGGCAGTGAGACATGCTAGTGGGCTAGTGGCTGGTAGTTTGTTATTGTTGCTTTCTTGGCTTCTGCAGGGTTAGAAAGTGAAAGGGAGAGGTGCCATGCTTCTTGGGGAGAGATACACCACATGTCAGAATGAGGTGCATGGAGAGTTATATTGCATGAGGAAGACAGCAATGTGTGGTGGGGTTGGGAGTGAGGAAGAAAAATGGGAGGAGGCGCCGTAGTAGAGTGGTGCACTTGACAGTAGGGCGCATGGGACGGTTGTAGTCATAGAGGGAGAAGTACACTGAGAATGAGCAGCTTAAGTAATAGTGAGGTAGGTTCAGAGAGCGTGGTCTATGAGAAATATAGCTAGCAGGACCTGGAGACTGGGTTTGCACGAGAGAGCTCAGCTGTTTAGGGGAGAACTGTGCACTGTAGAAGTGAGAGTGTGGCAGTATATAGGGAGAACCCAGTGTTGGTTGCTTAGGGGAAGAGAGGAATATGCTGTCAGTGAATGTGCTAGTGTGAGAGGGGTACAGAGACAGGGACTATGCCTTTAAATGCTTTGTTGTGCTTTCTATGCATTGCCAGTCTGTTTCATGCACATTACTCTATCAAACTGTGCCATGCTATGCACAGTCCTGCTTGAATGCCGCGTTAAGACTTGCCATATGTTGTTATGCCATTTTGGTACCTGTTATCAATGGTCGACGTGGGGGCTAGCCTTTGGGAGCAGCGCTCCTCTACTTTTTTTCTATGTTTTACTGTTCCTATACTTTTATTTTTTAAAGAAACAGCTCCAGCATGGTTTAGTTTTAAAATAAAAAAGTGCAGGGAGAAGTTGAAACTGGAACTTCAGTGCACTGCAATGAACGTTCCCTTAAATAGCAGGTATGCTTGTTTGGGGGTTTGGACTGCACGTTGGAGGGGGTGTGGCAGGTCAGCAGGGAACATAGTTCCACTACTTCTTTTCGGACACTTCGATTACTGGACGCATATTGCTGGTTAACATATTGGCATACACTGTGGCCACAGTTTCCTTGCATCTGTTCCTTTCATTGGATTCCTGTTAAAACAAGCATTTGCAAAGCCAACAACATTGAAACTGGCATAGGTATTAGATAAGCATTTTCCAGGCAATGTCATACTATGCTCATGTACTAAGATGATTTACCTGCCAGCTGGTGCCGTATTATGAACAGGCAGTACCATCATGGCATTGTCTGCAAAATGCCCATGTCATGCCTGCAAAAATGCTAAAACTGTTTGCCGCTTTGCCAATGCGTGTTCACTCCCAATTGTTTTTTTGTATTGTTTCAATAAGTCCCAGGTGTTAAAGACAGCAGCATCTCCAAAGAGCCAGAGAGAAGGATGGAAATCGTCTAGTGTCTGTGAATGGGCGATAGGGTATGGCCCAATATCAATGCACAATGTAAAAGCTGCTGCTGGGGGCACAGTCCATTTAAGGCCCTGTATTCAGGGAGTCTAATCATGGTAGTTGTATTACTAAACATCAGGAGAGCTGCATGTTGCAGACCTCATTGTCTAATCATTCAGTGCAAAGCTTCATTCATGCAACGAGGGGATCAATTTTAATAACAAAACACAGGCCTCTTAGTTGGGTAAGCAGGAGGAATGTGTTCATGTAACACATGGCTCTATTTTAGTTGCACCTTTTCTTTCGCATAACGTTTTCAATGATCTTTCCACGATCTCAAGAGAGCAAAGCATTTTTTACTTTTGAGAAACAGAACAAAGTGCTTGCCATAAAAGGGCAGGTGCTGTGGCCTGCAGACATTTCTAATCAGGCCACTCTGGAGCCATCTGTGCTTATTTCATAACTAATTATCGTTTTTGTTTTGTTATGTATTGCAGTGTTTTACTCTAGCTCGAGCCGAGCATCATGGACACGTGTCATTATAAGAGGTTCTGTAGAAGCCACCCACAGTGCATCACAGTTTCCATCAAGTTCTCTGTCCGTACCACCCTCTTTTTGTGCAAAAGAGATGAAACGGCCTGATCAGCTAAGCACTATTGACCAAGCACAGCATCAATCATGCGCTAACACAGACAATATTATTGATTTGAATAGGGAAAAACCATCCCAGCCTTTACTGCAGTCCTATCCAAAAAGTAAATTTGGTACCCGTGAAAGAGCATTCAGTTCAGAATGGTACAAAACCCAAAAATGGCTGGAGTATTCTGTAAGCAAGGATGCTTGCTTTTGTTTTCCTTGTCGTGTGTTTACCACTGGGCAGAATGACAAGGACATTGTCTTTACTGTAACTCGTTTTCGCAATTAGAAACATCCCTTGGAATCTGGCAAAGGTTTAGCGAAACATGTTTTAAGCCAAACACACACCTATGCTGCTCTTGCTTTGGCAGAAAGTGCAAAAAGAATGCAAAAAGGAGACATAATTCCGTTTTTATTAGATACAAAAGTAATTGAAAACAATAGGTATTACTTAAAGAGCATTGGAGAAGTGATTCAGTTTCTCGTTGTTAATGAACTTCCTCTTCGTGGTGACACAGAAGACGTGCTGGATTTCTCGGGTGGCTTGTTTTTAAAGCTGTTTCAGTACACTTTGAAAAAAGATAAAAAGCTGGCTGATATTGCTCAATCCGTTCCCAAAAATGCCAGATATACCTCAAAAGATATTCAAAATGAAGTAATAGATACTTTAAAAAGCAGTTCTCTCGAAATGTTAGCAAAGGTATGACAATTGTGATTCAAAGAGTTTTTGTATCAAAAGTGATGGTACTCATGACAAATGCAACATTGAAAATGGGTCACTTATAGTACGTTTTGTAATTAAAGCCAAGAAGAGCATTTAATCGACCTTTTACAGTTAGAAAAACGGGATGCAGAACACATTGCCGAACGGATATTAAGCCACCTGACAAAATGTAATTTTAGACCAGAGCACATTATAGCTCAATGCTATGATGGAGTGTCATTGATGAGTGGCTGTAATGGGGGAGTTCAGGCTGTCATACAAAGGTGGTTAAAATGATGTATACCCTATATTCACTGCTATAATCATCAGCTCCATCTTGTTGTTATACATGCAATTCAGAGTGAACAAGTGTAAAACGTTTCTTTTATTTATGTAATCTTTTGCATACTTTCTTTCATCGCCATTACATAAGCCAGCTCTTAAGAGATTGCTTGAAATCAGATGGACTAGCCATTATGAGGTAACCAAATCTGTAGTTCAAAACATAGATACAATTTCGGATCTTTTATCAGAACTATATAATGATGACAGTGCTTCATCTGAATTGCGTGCTGAGTCACGTGGCATATTATCTCACATACAAAGAGAAAATGTATATAATGTTGGTACATTTTTATTCAAATTGCTGTTAATCCGGAAACCAGCCAACTCTGCATTCCAAACAGCGCAAACAAATCTTTCAGTTGCTGTAGAGATTGTGTAATCTACACTTGAGGCTCTAAAAAGTATGCGTGCTGATCCAATGTTTTATATTAAATATTGCTCTCCTTCTACTGCTGAAAATATTTCTTGTGATGTCACACATTTAGACAATGGACCAAAAAGACAAAGAACCCTAAATTGCCGATTTGCAGATTCTGTGGTGTGTACCACAGTTGGACAATCTGAAAATGACAATGATTCATCAATTACAGAACAGCAAATGCTAAGGAAACCACTGCTGCACATTCTTGACAGAGCAATTGGTGTAATGGAAATTAGATTCTCCCAGAAAAACACTATGCTAATAGAAGCCATTGCTGCTCTGGTTCCCTCATCACAGCATTTTCTGGATGTCAATGTTTGTTCACCTCTTTTAGAGCTAAAACAGATAAGCAAATCCACTTTGGAGGCAGAACTGGTAGTGGCAAAACCATTGCTGCAAAAACAAAAATCACAGCAGATTCAAATATTTCCACAATTTGTGAAGTGTTAAACAATTACGCAGACGCTTTTCCAGGACTGCATGAAATATATGTATCTGCACTTGGCATAGGCATTTCAACTGCGTCCTGTGAGAACTCATTTTCTATTACGTCCCGTGTAGTCACAGCCTTTCGGCGCTCAATGCTTCATGATCGTAAAGAAAATCTGACCATATTAGCACACGAGAAAGAACTGACGGGAAATCTTTGCATGGATGACTTTGTAGGGGAGTTTTCAAAGATAAAGAGAAAATTACCCCTTTAAATCAGTTGCCAAAGGACTATTCTCATTTGTCAAGAATACAGTTTTTTTGCATGGATGTCTTTGTAAGGTTGTTTCAAAAGTTAAAGAGAAAATTACCCCTTTAGTTTAAACCAGTTGTCAAAGGACTATTCTCATTTGTCGAGAATACAGTTTGTTGGAGAAAAAAATGTATGTCTTGCTCATTTTTTACTCTATTTTTTTTTAAAGTATTTTTGTTTTTGGGGAGTACACCTTAAGTCTAACCTAATTAATCATAAATATGTATGCAGTTTGAATTCTACAAATGAAAAAAAAAATGAAAGAACACAGATAGTTTGCTTGGTTAAAAGGGCAAGGGCAAAACCAAGGGTTTGAGCTTTTGGTTAGGTGTGTGGTAGGCATTTGCTAGGCACTGATATTATGGTGGTAGTACCTGGCCATAGGTTTGGAACAGTGCCGGGAAAATTATGTGATTACCTAGACATTTGATGGCAAATTCCTATGTAATACCTATACATAAGCCAACTGGCGTTGTCAATGCTTGTTTTAACAGGACTTCAGTGCAAGGAACAGATAATAATCAAGTGGCTAATAGGACACTTGATTAAGACATGTCTATTACAACATTAGCCATTTACTTCTGCAATACACTCTCAGCAGTCTGCTTAGAAATAACTGGCAGACAAAAGTGTGATATTTTAGATTGCTAGAGTGATCTCAAAGAGATCTCAGGGGGATGTGTTTTGGGTGGCTAGGTGGAGGTAGTGGGTGTGGCCCTGGGCAGTCCATGGCTGTGTAAATAACCAAACAGCTGCAAATTATGTGTCCTTTCTCACTTGCCAACTCCCACTTTTCTGTACTCAAATACAATTGTTTTGGATTAAAGGTGTCACTGAAGCACCACCTAATAGCCCAAACTAAAAATACAATGGCTAAGATGTGCATGTATGGACTTTGCAGAGCTCTTAATTTTCACACAAACTGCATGCAGAGTGTCAACCTAATAACAATGCTTGATCACTGCCCTAATTGAAGATGCCAAGAATGTGACTTTCACAATGTCTCTCCTATACTTTTGGGTGTCAGGCAGCCTGCCCTGCCTGAAAATGTGTCACGGCAAGAATGATGACTTTGTTCCTCTTCACTCTAAGGGTACCTCTCATAATGATTCCTACCTAATCAGAATGGATTCTTTGTACTTGGGGTTTCAGTGCTTTCTGTCATAGGTACTTACTGGTGGGTTTCTGACCAAGTGTGGAATACTGCCCGGCCAGAGGATGTCATGGAT
The DNA here is from genome assembly GCF_040938575.1 of Ambystoma mexicanum. Lineage (NCBI taxonomy): Eukaryota > Metazoa > Chordata > Amphibia > Caudata > Ambystomatidae > Ambystoma > Ambystoma mexicanum. The sequence goes on along the minus strand of NC_090932.1, from coordinate 274,150,713 downwards.
GGGACTGTTTATAAAGGACTGATCTTTATTAGCTCATGCAGTTTGGGTAACTGTCCATAGTGTTTGTATGGAAACAGAAAGTAACCCGTGTATTGTTTGTGCTAGAGGTTTGGAAGGCTATATAAAGTAGCTCCAGGATGGGTTAGGCTACTCTCACACCAACTGGAAATTGGGCCCCCCCAATAACACCTCTGGCCCACCTAGATGATACATTCTGGAGCCGGGCCTGACGTCCTTGTGTGGGAGTCAAGGGGCGTGGCTGCAGACCAAGTAACACAAAACCCTGTCTCTTCATGGAACCCAAGTCTGAGAATTTGCATAAAAGCAAACAGCATTTTGGGGAAAAAAAGAATGCCCACTGTTTTATATTTGAAATATATCTGTGGTAGTGATTCAGCAATAAATCTCTTGAGTGTGTAATGGAATTGGGTGCTGCTCGTTTCATTGGTCATAATACACACCCTAACAAAAATGCCTGTAAATGGCAAGTCATATATACCAATTTGCACAGCCTCTTACCAGCTGTGAGGCTTTAGCTATGTCTACATGGAGTGAACATTCAGTCTCACTTGCCGAGTCTTCTGTAGTCCTAGCTGCTTGTGGGTGAGGGCTCAGGCCAGGAGGTTTCCTGGACTATCCCTGGGCCTCAGGATAGAGCAGGTGTTTGGTAGGTAATCTTTGTGGGAGCTCCCCGCTATCTTGATTCGACCCATTTCCTACCCCTGGCTATAGCAGAACCTGATGGAATGATGGAAATAATGTTTGTGCCGTAGGAAGCTGTAACTAAGGCGTAGAGTCAGGATGTTAAGTAAGTTTGGAAAAATGCCAATATAGAGATACAGCCCAAGTTAGTGAACAGGCTGTTTTGTGTTCATCTGCTTGGCACCTTTCTATTTCCATGCTTTCTTGGAATGTTAGCTAGTACTGGTTCTAAACAGTGGCGGCTGGTGAATGTTTTCAGTGGAGGGGCGTACATTTTCCCCGTAATTAGTGTGAATTGTTGAGCATAGCAAGGGAGTACAAAGGAACCGAATACATTATTTTAAAATAATGGGCTGAAATAGTAATTTTAGAAATATTGGATACAATGTTGTACAAGGTGTACTTGATTCTGTGGGGGTAACATATGAAACAATTCAATAGATGATAAGTAGCCAAAACACATTTTCCTGAACCCTCAGCCCACTATATGACAGCACTGTCACTATATAGCACATGCTCATGACACTTGTGCCCACAATACATAAGGCTGCCTTGCCACTGTAATCCACTTTTGTGACTTTGCCTACAGCACAGGATGTATGTAATTTCATTTAAAGGTGAAATCTTCGAATTTCTTTTCTTCAAATAATTGTTTTAATTATGCAGGAGGAGACTCCCTTAACCCTCACCATTTCCCCCCACCTTATCCCAACCCCATCTATGTTTTAAAATGTAACCACTTATCCAACTAAATTCGGAGAAAACAAAATTCATAGATTTCTCATTCAGTGAAATTGTATTGGGTGAAATGTAGGTATACATACCTACAGCACATGCCAGCGCTGTCCTGTTTCATGATGCTGGTGTCCAAATACATGCCAACATTGACACTCTAATAACTGTCATGATGGTCATACCCAAAATATGTCATCATTGCCACTATAAAATACTTTCATGATTCCTCTGGCCACAATGCCTGCCAGTACTGCCACTAATTGAAGGGCCACAGCAAGTCAGTCTTGCCCCAGACATGCCCATGCATGTGCAGGCACACACACACAACAACATGCACATATACGGACATGCAGACCTCTGCAGCTTACACACATATACACATTTTATTTTACTTTCCTGCCTGCTCAGGCCAGGCAAACTAACATCTGTCAAACCCCGCTGGGCACACAATGCCCACCAGGAAGAAACCAAGAAACACTGGAGGATAAAGTTTCAGATCCATAGTCATCTAGGCACTGCACATGTACGGTGCTATGACATTAGCTTGAAGAGATGGTAGACTGCAGGAAAACAGCATCATGCATGCTTAGCCAGCCAATCCCCCAAGTAGCACCAATTTGAATAAAGTGCCCTTAAATTGGGTAAATACGTTGACTATTACCAGAATACATTAATGACATGTATATCATTTGTTTTTTATGCTGAAAGGAGAAAATACTTGTTTGACACTAATTTTGCACAAACACCGAGACAGGCTTGCGTAACACTCCTTTTGCAGAATTTAGACTGCCATGTCTCCCTACTCACATGTGAAACATGTTAGAAAAACCATTAAAAAAGCAAACAGGATCTTGCAGGGAAGATAGCATTACCTCCAGTAATATGTAAAAGGGACCATTTTAAAACTATTGGGTGCATTACAATATATTGCATACACATTCAAAATACACATGTAATCCCCTTGTTATAAAATTAATATTTTAATGTCAGCCATTATCCACACAGAGGGTTAATGTCACATGGGCAGGACATCAGTCCCATTGTCACTCTGCTGCTGTAGATGCACATTATGACCCTCAGTAACCTGGGCCTTTCACAGGGCCCCACTGACAGGGTCATTAACATGCCATTAACACACTTTATAACTAGATTATGGGGGATGGGGAGTCTTTTCGTCTACCCAAACCCAAAGGTTTTGAAATGACATGCCTTTAAATAGAGCATTCGAAATCTGAAGTGTCTGAACTAACAAAATGCTGTTGGCAGGGTGGGACTGGGGCAACAAACAACCCTGGGCAGCAAAACATAGGTGGACGCCAAACAAAAAATAAAAGTGGCCCACATTCAATAATCCCAGCGAGTCATGACTCACTGCCACACACCACCTGGGAAAACGCTGGTAGTGTGGCGCTGTGCACATTGGCATAAGCCAGGGCCACAGTGTATTCAGTTCCTTGTTAAGAACAAAAACACAACCCCACCATTGCTACCCTACAGATTCAGGGCCAAGGTAAGCCTGTCCTTGTGACAGCCGCACACATTTCACACCAAATGAGCTCAGGGTGTGCTGGCAAATCCTCAATGTTGAGGGGTGTAAATGCCTCCCCATACATTCCCAGAGCACGAGGAGGTGCAACAGTGCATTCCACAGAATAACAGGGAGAAAGTGGCTAAAAGCCACACAAATCTGCACACCTTTTGGTACGGAAACACATGAAAAATCCAACAAAAGCATGCCAAGTCAGCCAAGGAAATACAAGAACAGAGACTGACATTGCCCAGCAAAACACACCTTCCAGATAAAATGAATAAGAATGCAAGAGAGACTTGCGACACACACGCACACTCACACAACGCACTGCTCCTCTGGGGTTGGGTATGGCGGCCCCTGTCTTGCAGAACATTGCCACGTTCATTCCTGCTGCACTATTGGTCTTGTACATACCACCTTTACAGATTGGCACCTGCTTTCACTCGCCTTTCCATCACGCATGAGCCATTAACGAAGGACATCACAAACTGTGTTGGCAAACACACACAAAAGTGTGGATGATGTTTGGCAACTTAAAGCAAACCCATACTGTATTCAGAAGGGTCGTGCTGTCTGCCTTTGGAGGCTAGGGTGAAAGGCTACAACTGTTTGCTGGCTGTGGAAGGAGTTGGGAATCCTAAAGCACAATGCTGTAAAAACAGCTCAGCAGGTAAAGCAACTGTTGCTGAGATGTTATAGGTTTAGACATGGCTGTAAACTCAGTGTGTTTTTTCCAATTCCTGCTTGTAAATGTGCTGTATAGTGTGTTGTTTCCACTTGGGGATGATGGGTACAGCTGCCTCACTTGACTCTGAGAGTTTCTGCACCAACAGCGAAAATAGAAAATTGCCAGCCATGGCTGCAAAGCAGTTTACATGGCATAAAAGATAGTTTCCCAACAGGTCTGCCTGTTTGAAATGCCAGTCAATCTAGAGCAGTGGGTCGCATATCATCTGTTACTGCCATGCCACTGGCTGTTCTGCAATCCAAAAGGTTTCTACACAAGCCCCAAAGCATTTCGGGACCACTGTTCTTGCCAGTAAGACCCTACAATTTGCTATGTGCCAGCCGGCCCTTGACTCAATCAAGAACTTGATTCTCACCGTTTGCAGTGACAAAACTTTGCAATATATCTTAAACCTGATGGGTTTTATTTTTCTCCTAAGGAGGTCTGGGCAGTTCAGAGTGGTAAAACAATCACAGCATTGCTTCCTTTAACTAGGTTACCCTTGACTTTCATGGAATCTTGCTAGCAATAGGAGTTGCATACATGAACAGAATTCACCTGAGAGATGAGTTCAAGTGCTCTTGCATAGCACCCTTCTACCATTATTGGTGGCCTTGCTGCGCGTGTCTCTGCAAGGAAAAAGGGAAGAAGTGGGGTTCATTACTGGGGCCCGGGGAGAGGCAGCTGCCAATCCTGTGGTGCTGATGGGTGCAGGTCACAAGTGCCCAGTTCCTAAGCGCCAATCTGCTTTCTATAGATTTGTTGGAAAAAACATGAGAGCATGTTATCCATAAGGAAGCAGCCATGATCTGATAGACTATAGCGCCGCCACTAATGTGGGAGTGTAAGATAGAGCTAAAGAGGAGAGCTTTGTTGTGGCTCGGTTAGAGTTGATGTGGTCACAGCTAGTCCTGTGGTGGCCTCCTGTGAGGGTTTGTCTGTGTAGCGTAAAGAGGTAGGAGGTCTTAGATGGGAGTCAGTCAGGGAAACAGGAGTCTGCCTACACTTCTACCCATGCCATTTGATTCCATTTCTCTAGCTGACAATGCCACCTCTCAATCCCGCAACCTCACTCAGACCCTCTCGATCGCTGTTCTCTGTCTCAAATATATACACTTTATCCTGGAATGTAATGTACTTTCTATAGTTTCAGTGTCTTGGAAAAACATTTGAATGCAACATGGCTTCAAGGTGCAAGAAAGCACTACCTGTTGGAACAAGAATTGTGAGGAGGAATTGGAAACAACTGCTTAACTGCGAAGAGGGGAGGGACTAGATGAAATGGAAAATCTGTGTACAAATGAGAGGGTATCCGCACGAGAGATGGGAACACATTCCGTACAGTGTGAGCAGGAGTGGGCTGGCCCGTAGGGAACTCTGGAGATTTCGTGGTAGGTCTCGGCAACCTTGGTCTGTTTTGTGAGGTAACCTATTTTATTTCCAAATGTTCTCATAGGAAAAGGCTTGGGCTTGCTCAAAATAAGTAATCTGGGGCCACTTTGAAAATGATTTTCAGGGATTGTTTTAGTTCCCAGTCCACCCCTGAGTGTGAGCAACGTAACGGACATGTATATGACATGAGGTGGTCTGGACTACTGTGCCTTGGAAAAGCAGAGAAACAATGTATATATATTTATGTTTATGTTTATACAGCGCTTTACACCAAAGCGCTTTACATTATAACAACAAGAATACATTGAAAATCAAAACAGTAGAAGCAAATTACAAAACATGAATCAAACCAGTAAAACAATAAGAACAATTTGCCTATGAGGAAAAAATGAGAAAGGAGGGGTGAAGAAGGGAAAAGAAGAGCGAGAAGAAAGGAATGGAATGAAGGGTTCTACGTTATTTCGCCGCGGTATTTTTTCATCGCCGTTTATTTTTTGAAAAATTCGTTTTTTTTTTTTAGGGGGGTTGCCCCCCCAACAATCCCTCCCTTTTTTCTTTTTTATTCCCTTGTACCCACAACCATATATGACATTTTTTAATCCCCCCAAAAAATAAAAACGATGAGTTTTTTTCAAAATAAAAACGGCGATGAAAAAACACGCAATGAAAAATACCGCGGTGAAATTTGTGTATATCGGAATGAAGATGCGAGATGTGGGGAGGAAACCTTAGAGGAGACGGAGCAGGAAGAGAAGGGTAAGGAGGGGAGGGCATGAAGGAAGAGAGAGGAAGGTGATGGTAATGTCTACATTTATTATATGAAATTATGATTATAAATATAATTATAATTATACATTTACGATAATTATAATAATAAATATAAAATGAAATTATATAATTATAATAGGAAAAGAAAAACCTGGTTATGAATCATAACAAACAGGTATAGAAGTGCATTTAAGCATGAATATCAGACACATTGGTGTTATAAAAAAAGAGGGAATATATGGATGGCACGAGGCTCCCTAACCAAGCTATAAAGTGATCAGTGGCTATGGCAGTCACAGGCGCTGACGTGTCTTTTACCACTAGTCAAGTTAGGGGAAAAACTGAGCTCCAGATTAAGACCGTTTCCGAGCATTGTTAATGTTAATGTTAAAGGACATTTGTGCCGTGCACTATCACCACCGGAGTGGTCCCCTGGCGCTACAGCATGGCCATGGGAAAGCCAATATTCCTTTTATAAAGTGCTTACTTCTCAGATGTAATCGGTGCATAAGAGAGAAGGCTCCACGACTTACGTGTATACTCAGCATCCCCATTGAAAAGACTGGTACCTATTATCGCGCGCTTTCTCCTCCATCAACACATCGACTTTACTGGCAGGGGGAAGTCCCGCATCAGCGTATGGTCCCGAAGCCACTGTATTTCATGCAAAGATGGGCTGGAAAGTTTCCATACAGATCAACCTATATGGCGTAGGGGGAGGGCACCAAAGAATGACCTGGGACACATAATAAAGTGTGTACAACAAGTAACCGAATCGCTAGAGGAAAACAAAAGCTGCATGTTATGTTTTGTTTTGAAGCAGCCACTAGAACTTGCTTTGACTTAGATTTGGAGGTGCACATGTGAATTCAAGGCGTATCTATTACCTGATCGTATGGATCCTGTGCCGCTGGTGGCCCAAGGTCAGGCAACTCCAGAACTAGGTGATACTGGCTGCTCTCTGGACCGTGGCGGGCTGTATCTCTGAGTGACACCCTGATCAGTCTCTCTGGCTCGCGAGGTGGGGAGGGCACCCACTGGATAGGTGGAAAGTCAGCCATGGCTGCACGAGCCCGGCCCAGCGAGGCTGGACCGACTGCTGGCGTTGCAAGGCAGAGCCCTGCCTAGCAATAAGAATTCATGCGTATTGGTTACCAATGAATTAGCATCACTGAGACAGTGCAGCACTCCGCTGCAGCAAAGAAGTAAAATGTAAACGTTTCATGAAGTTACATATTATAATGAACATGAATTGAGAGTAAAAATCAGCCCAATCGTTAGCCAATGAAATCGGTCCATGGAATTTGGATTGCATTTTGGGAAATGGCCGATTTCCCGAATCGGCAGTCCAACCCTGGTTGTTGGCGAGTCCATTCGTCACTCGTCCTCAATCATTCCAATTTAGCACGCTCTGCCCACGGAGCACACACACTCACACACACACACAAGCAAATATACACACCCTCACCACAATCTCAAACACATACTTTCACAAACCACATATCCAGTTACCTGGATACACCGTCCGTCGGTCTCCACATAATGGGGCATGCTGCTCCACGCTGCTCTAGGCCTCTTCCCTCCTGGGCAGGGCTTGACTACAAGTACCTGCCCAGGATAGGAGTTGTCTCGAACAGGGTGACTCCCTTCACCCCCCCCCCCTCTCAGCTTTTGCACAGACTGGGGGTGTTGTCAGAATCCTGACCCCACACCCAGCCTGTGTGAGAGTCAGGATAGGGGAGGGGTCAAGATCTTGCTTTGTATTAACGCCCCCAGGATAGTGTTTATCCCTGGGTTCTGGCAATACCGTCAACCGTGAATGGGCAATTACCGACCCATGCAACTCGTAATGGGCTGGTTATTGCCCAATCACGGGTGGCAGTGCCGGCAGCGAGTATGGCGGCTACCACCATGCTCGTAATGAGGCCCGATGTCTACTAGTGAAGAAGGCATCATAATGCAAGCTGTCACTCATTGGCATTCTCTATCCTACAGTGGGCTGAAAGGAGGCGGGGCAAGGCCCCCTCTGCTTTCATAGGCCAGCCGTGCCTGGTTCTAAAACGAAGAAAAAGAATGTGAGCGACGGCTCACTTAGTGAGTAGAAAGGTGGCTGCAGTGGGCTGCAAAGATGGAATTTCCCAAGTCTCAACTCTGATGTATGTATCATAATAAAGCTCCCGGTTTTATGTTATGTATTTTTGCACCATTTGGGTCTGTATTCATCCATGTTTATTTTGTGGTCATTATCTGTATTTATCCTTGTTTCTCATTTCCTATGTAAAAAAATGACTTTTAACCAGTATTTTTCCACATGTGTACAGGAAAAACACACATTTGCACTTTGATACCTATGATGGGAAGCTCATAGATCTGTGTTCTTGCACAGCATGTCAAGCGCTGCACATCTGCCACCACTTGAACAACCTAAAAAGGGATAAAGTTCCCTTTTCAACCTCTCTCTATGCTACTGCACTGCCATTGACCTGCAATGCATGATTGACAGCTCAAAGACCCAAGCAGGAGACATGCATTTCTGTTTTTATGGGAAAAGAGTGATTTCCGTCTGTATTTATGTGTAAAAATCAGTGAAAACACAAAAGAGGGAGCCTTAACCATATTCATCATCTCAATGTTTTATTGACAAAATGCTAGGAGACAGCGGCAAACTCCTTCACCGTGTCCAATGTGTTATTCGCCTAGGACGGCCCTTTTCACGCAGGCAAAGTCTCTTCCTTTCTTTCTTCCCCTGGAACCCACCACCCCCTCCCCCCACGTTCTCACCTCAGAGCTCATCGGATGAGGTTCAGACGAGCACTGAAGACTCACTCATCTCCTGATGGATTTGGCTCTTGGACCTTCCAGAGCAGGTTCTCGTTCCTTTCCCTGTTCCTGTCACATCCCAAATATAGCACTCTGAAGTCACCATAAGTTGTCTTTGAGCACTATACAAACACCACAAATACAATAAAAACACTTTTTATATGCAGTGTAGCACTCTATTGAAGTATGTTTAATGCAAAGTGATATTTTCTGGTTAGGTAAATTGCATTTGCACCGTAGAACTCTAGTGACGTCTGCGTGACAAATGATGCCGTCTCTCGAGTACAGATTTCTAAAAAATAAAATAAAAAAGGAAACAAAATAACTGCCTTGCATGAAAAATCTACATGCACTCTAATTGATCATTCACTTACCGACCAAGCTCTCTTACCTTCAGTTGCAAGGGAAGTTGTATATCATATTAGCATCTGTTAACGGGCACCAGCCAATCAGAAGGCCAGGAACGCAAGCTTTACTATATACTAAAGCCCCCGGTTCCTTGAAGGCCATCAGTGCCTCACCCACAGTCGCCATTTCATTTACAGTCACACTGTACCCCACACTGGCCACCACAGCCACACCCTCCCCTCATCGCCCATGTACACGCCCCCCCCCCTTTGGTCTCCACCTATCTGCTAGTTGGATCCCTCGCCTCGACGCAGTGCCTAAACCGCTGTCATGAACATCGCAAAAAGACTCAATTTCTATGTGCATGGGCAATCTTTGCTTTAGTTTCTTTTTAAGGGTATTCGGCCCAAATTCCCTTTTGAAAAAAAAAGTTTTAGCACCCAGGGTGCTAATAACTCTGTTTCTCAAAAAGGGTCTTTACCAACAGGTAGCTCCCCAAGGTCCACTGGGCCTGTGACTTGGGTACTGCGCCGTTTCTGGACCCCATAAATAATTACATCACAGTTTATATAGTGCTTCAACTGCATTCTTCCTGCCTCTAAGCACTGAAATAATAGATATTATTATTACCCAATGTAATGGTATTCCATTTATTGATCTCGAAGATGCAAAGGCTAGCTTGAACTTAAAAAGTGCAAATTGGCTCCATATCTGAGACACACACTTAGTCCAGGCATACATAATAACGCATGCATTATCCTCAGAACCTCTCCTGTATTGTAGAAAAAGCTCAAGAATAAGACTCTAACCCTACCTCTCTCTCTCTGACGTTGAATCATAAGGGAAGCTATATAATAATAATAATAATATCAGGTTTAAATGCAGTGCTTTTGCACCTTCCGCCTGCATAATTATAGATGTTATCAGCAAATCTTTTGGTATTCATCTTATCAAGAGGTGAAGGGGCGAGTTGGTCTTGCTGGGAATACATTTGCAAGTTCACGAGCTCCCATGTCTGAGGTGAGCAATTAACGCATGTGTCACCCCCCCGACGGATACTGCGTTGTAGAAAAAAACTACAAAAAACATTACATTTTTTTATTGATTTGGTTGAATAAAAAGCAAAAATGATCAACCTTTCAGTTTACATGATAACATCAAGAGAAACGAAAAAAAACAAGAAGCAATTATAATGATTGTTATACGCACAAGGAGTAAAATACCAAAGAAAGTGATTCACTACATAAATAATTAAGATTTACATCCATTCAGACCTTAGGGCTTGGATCTGTAGGCTTTGGTCTCTGCACCATACAAAACTGTGGCTACGACTTTCTGATTATAGAAAGCGATTAAAGCCGAGCACGAAAAGTTCCCATATTTATTATACATTATCCGGGCTTGCAAAATCGCTGTCATCATTTTTCTTTTGATTTTCGTATAATAGGGGTGGTCGGAGATGTGATTGTTTATATTTAGACATAAATACCGATATTCATTAATCACCTCCAGTTTAATTCCATGCAAAGACCAGTTGGAACAGTGTTTCTGGTTTTTTGCTTCAGACCGCATTGCATGATTTTTGTTTTTTCTGTATTTATTGATAGAAAGTTGTCATTGGTGTAAGTCTCTAAAAAAGTTAATCAGTTCTGCAGGCCTCTTGGGGTCTTGGATAAAAGGACCAATTCGTCTGCATAAAATAGCCAGGGAATTGGGTATCGTCCTAGCTTGGGGGAATTGGATGTGACATCACTGAGTTTGAGCCTCATGTCCGATATAAAAAAGTTGAATAGGGCGGATGCTAAAATACATCCTTGTTTCAGTCCTCGGCGAGTATGAATGGGATGTGAAGGCTTACCATCTAATGTCAGATGGATTTGCAACGACGTATCAGTATGAAGCTGGCCAATAAGTGCTAGAATCAAGTCCGGACAAGCTGCTTGGGTGAGTTTTACAGCTAATAATTGCCTGGAAATTGAGTCAAAGGCTGACTTAACGTCAACGAAAGCCATCTAGATCAGCTGATTTCTTCGAAAAGCAGTGATTTTTTATTGCGCTAATAACTATGAGATTGATAGACGTTCCTAGTCCAGAAATAAAACCTGTTTCAAAACATTACAACAACAAAGCATGTTATATTGAAATCATTTAATGGGAAATGTGTAGTATGGTCCAGTAAAGCAATCTCAGGTTTTGGATAACATTTACAGGCGGATAATGATTCTGCCATAGACATGATCCACATGTTCTGGACCTGCCCCAAATCTCAGAAACTCTGGCAGGCCGCCGAACAAACCTGCAGGAACGCTGGCCTAGAGACATACGAGTGGACACCCAAGGAGTGCCTACTGGGCACTTACCCGAGACTAACTAAAATCAAGCACCTGGCGAAGCTTATGGACATGGCCTGCGTGTTAACCAAGAGGACAATTGCCATGGCCTGGAAATCCCCAGCAGGCCCCAGGTATGAGCCCTGGATCAAAGAGATGGAAAGGTGGACCACGGCTGAAAATAGAGCCTGGGAGGAGGGGAACAGACGGGGAGGCGACGACGTGAGCAACAAGCTAGAGGCTTGGAGGGCCCTCCTGAGAAACATGATCTTTTCAACGACCTATAAACCTCCTTGAGCCTGTCCCCCCCCCCCGAACCCCAGAAGACAACAGGCAGCAGAGAACAGCCCATCACACCTATGTACTCAACTTTGTCGCCGCCCTGAGTGGGCAAATGCAGATAACTGGCTCCGGACCCATGCCCCTAACCTAGAAACAAGGAATATAAGGCCCTAGTACACGGTGGGACAGTCGATGTTGTTATTTTGTTTATTTATTTGTTGTTACATTCTTGTGAGATTAATTGGCACACAATATATGCATCAGATGATACAACCCAGAGTAGTTGCTCAACAGTTCTCTTCTTCTTGTGTATGTATATTTATAAATGCCAATAAAAACATTTAAAAATAAATAATGATTCTGCCATGCTACACTTATCGTTTTAAAGAATGGTTAACCAAGACACCCACATAGACCCTTGCCAACATCCATGTATGCAAGTGTCCTAAATTCCACCCTTAGTCAATAGCCTCGAATCTAGAATTTCGAGCCTTATGCAACTGTCATGGCCATGATGAACTAGTCTTCTTTTCGCAGCTCGGACATACTAAATCCTAAATGTCTTGAGAACATAAGGACATTTGGTTGATGTTATGTGTTATGTTATGTTGAAGTGTTTATAAACCACAGCTTATGCCCAAAAGGGCACTATGGCACTGAGAAAACCAACAACTCTACCTATGTGAAGACGAAAGAAGTCCGAAGCTGTACCAAACCAGTGGTCGAAGTGGGCGGGAGCGGTTGGGAGCTGCACTCCTCTACTTTTAAAATATCTTTTTACTATCTCTACACTTTTGTTTTTTTAAAAAAACATTCTGCAATGGTTTAGTTCTAAAATAAAAGTGTAAGAAGAAGTTGAAACTTGCACTGAACATTCCTTTAAAGAGCAGGTTTGTTTGGGGGGTTTGGATTGCGTGTGGGAGGGGGTGTGGTGATGGGGTTTGAGGGCATGCCAACAGGGAACATAGTTCCACTTCTTCTTTTCATACACTTCGACCACTGTACCAAGCACAGCTACGTTTTGAATTTTGCTCCTAAATATAAGAAGGCCTTGAGTATTACAGAGGGATTTCGGAATACTGTTCCATTACTTTGATGTTTGCATCGTAAATGCTCTACCACCAATTAATTCATAGTAGAAGCCATGGACAGTCTGCAGATGTTTGCTGCTCGATCCTAATGACCAAGAAGAAGAATATTTCAAACATGTTCTAGCAATGAAGCAAGGTTTTGTGTTTAGTAGCCACAATGGCCCTCATTCCAAGTCTGGCAGTCCGGAAATAACGGTGCCGGTAGCAACGTACCAGAACCCTTTTCGGACCACCAGATTACAACTATGCCTGCAGGGGCCATTGCTCCCGGCAGGTCTGACCTGCCGGGAGCACTGAGACTTGTAATGTCTTGGTGGCACCGGGATAACAGGTGGTGGACCAGTGTTGTGAGTTTGGCGGAAACCCGCCGGTATCACCAGCAGGTTACCTCTAATCTCCTAATGAGGGCCAATGTGTAACAGAGAAGGCCTTAAAATCTATTTGTCTTGCCACAGGTAGCGAATGCGGATGCTACATGGCAGGAGAGATATGATCTCTATGTGACAATTTGTGCAGTAGCCTGGCTATAGCATTTTGAATACATTCAAGTTTGGTTAAAGCCCCAAAAATACTGAGCTTGCATAATCCAATCTGGCTGCAATAGGTGGTGTGAAAATAGTTACTTGATGTGGAAGGAAGGAATAATGTAAAATCTTTTTTTAGAAGTTTAAGTTGAAATGTGCAGATATTGTCATCTTATTCGTAAGATCTTTATCCAGATGAATTCTGAGTAGGTGGAGGGCTAAGATCTACCGACCATGGGTTTGCGATCCAATGTGCTAATTGTGATCATCACAGTGGGATTTCCATCTTGGTTGCATTCAATTTCGAGGGTTGGCATTCATCCAGCTTTGAACTGAAAAACAGCTCAGCAGGTAAAGCAACTGTTGCTGAGATGTTATAGGTTTAGACATGGCTGTAAACTCAGTGTGTTTTTTCCAATTCCTGCTTGTAAATGTGCTGTATAGTGTGTTGTTTCCACTTGGGGATGATGGGTACAGCTGCCTCACTTGACTCTGAGAGTTTCTGCACCAACAGCGAAAATAGAAAATTGCCAGCCATGGCTGCAAAGCAGTTTACATGGCATAAAAGATAGTTTCCCAACAGGTCTGCCTGTTTGAAATGCCAGTCAATCTAGAGCAGTGGGTCGCATATCATCTGTTACTGCCATGCCACTGGCTGTTCTGCAATCCAAAAGGTTTCTACACAAGCCCCAAAGCATTTCGGGACCACTGTTCTTGCCAGTAAGACCCTACAATTTGCTATGTGCCAGCCGGCCCTTGACTCAATCAAGAACTTGATTCTCACCGTTTGCAGTGGCAAAACTTTGCAATATATCTTAAACCTGATGGGTTTTATTTTTCTCCTAAGGAGGTCTGGGCAGTTCAGAGTGGTAAAACAATCACAGCATTGCTTCCTTTAACTAGGTTACCCTTGACTTTCATGGAATCTTGCTAGCAATAGGAGTTGCATACATGAACAGAATTCACCTGAGAGATGAGTTCAAGTGCTCTTGCATAGCACCCTTCTACCATTATTGGTGGCCTTGCTGCGCGTGTCTCTGCAAGGAAAAAGGGAAGAAGTGGGGTTCATTACTGGGGCCCGGGGAGAGGCAGCTGCCAATCCTGTGGTGCTGATGGGTGCAGGTCACAAGTGCCCAGTTCCTAAGCGCCAATCTGCTTTCTATAGATTTGTTGGAAAAAACATGAGAGCATGTTATCCATAAGGAAGCAGCCATGATCTGATAGACTATAGCGCCGCCACTAATGTGGGAGTGTAAGATAGAGCTAAAGAGGAGAGCTTTGTTGTGGCTCGGTTAGAGTTGATGTGGTCACAGCTAGTCCTGTGGTGGCCTCCTGTGAGGGTTTGTCTGTGTAGCGTAAAGAGGTAGGAGGTCTTAGATGGGAGTCAGTCAGGGAAACAGGAGTCTGCCTACACTTCTACCCATGCCATTTGATTCCATTTCTCTAGCTGACAATGCCACCTCTCAATCCCGCAACCTCACTCAGACCCTCTCGATCGCTGTTCTCTGTCTCAAATATATACACTTTATCCTGGAATGTAATGTACTTTCTATAGTTTCAGTGTCTTGGAAAAACATTTGAATGCAACATGGCTTCAAGGTGCAAGAAAGCACTACCTGTTGGAACAAGAATTGTGAGGAGGAATTGGAAACAACTGCTTAACTGCGAAGAGGGGAGGGACTAGATGAAATGGAAAATCTGTGTACAAATGAGAGGGTATCCGCACGAGAGATGGGAACACATTCCGTACAGTGTGAGCAGGAGTGGGCTGGCCCGTAGGGAACTCTGGAGATTTCGTGGTAGGTCTCGGCAACCTTGGTCTGTTTTGTGAGGTAACCTATTTTATTTCCAAATGTTCTCATAGGAAAAGGCTTGGGCTTGCTCAAAATAAGTAATCTGGGGCCACTTTGAAAATGATTTTCAGGGATTGTTTTAGTTCCCAGTCCACCCCTGAGTGTGAGCAACGTAACGGACATGTATATGACATGAGGTGGTCTGGACTACTGTGCCTTGGAAAAGCAGAGAAACAATGTATATATATTTATGTTTATGTTTATACAGCGCTTTACACCAAAGCGCTTTACATTATAACAACAAGAATACATTGAAAATCAAAACAGTAGAAGCAAATTACAAAACATGAATCAAACCAGTAAAACAATAAGAACAATTTGCCTATGAGGAAAAAATGAGAAAGGAGGGGTGAAGAAGGGAAAAGAAGAGCGAGAAGAAAGGAATGGAATGAAGGGTTCTACGTTATTTCGCCGCGGTATTTTTTCATCGCCGTTTATTTTTTGAAAAATTCGTTTTTTTTTTTTTAGGGGGGTTGCCCCCCCAACAATCCCTCCCTTTTTTCTTTTTTATTCCCTTGTACCCACAACCATATATGACATTTTTTAATCCCCCCAAAAAATAAAAACGATGAGTTTTTTTCAAAATAAAAACGGCGATGAAAAAACACGCAATGAAAAATACCGCGGTGAAATTTGTGTATATCGGAATGAAGATGCGAGATGTGGGGAGGAAACCTTAGAGGAGACGGAGCAGGAAGAGAAGGGTAAGGAGGGGAGGGCATGAAGGAAGAGAGAGGAAGGTGATGGTAATGTCTACATTTATTATATGAAATTATGATTATAAATATAATTATAATTATACATTTACGATAATTATAATAATAAATATAAAATGAAATTATATAATTATAATAGGAAAAGAAAAACCTGGTTATGAATCATAACAAACAGGTATAGAAGTGCATTTAAGCATGAATATCAGACACATTGGTGTTATAAAAAAAGAGGGAATATATGGATGGCACGAGGCTCCCTAACCAAGCTATAAAGTGATCAGTGGCTATGGCAGTCACAGGCGCTGACGTGTCTTTTACCACTAGTCAAGTTAGGGGAAAAACTGAGCTCCAGATTAAGACCGTTTCCGAGCATTGTTAATGTTAATGTTAAAGGACATTTGTGCCGTGCACTATCACCACCGGAGTGGTCCCCTGGCGCTACAGCATGGCCATGGGAAAGCCAATATTCCTTTTATAAAGTGCTTACTTCTCAGATGTAATCGGTGCATAAGAGAGAAGGCTCCACGACTTACGTGTATACTCAGCATCCCCATTGAAAAGACTGGTACCTATTATCGCGCGCTTTCTCCTCCATCAACACATCGACTTTACTGGCAGGGGGAAGTCCCGCATCAGCGTATGGTCCCGAAGCCACTGGATTTCATGCAAAGATGGGCTGGAAAGTTTCCATACAGATCAACCTATATGGCGTAGGGGGAGGGCACCAAAGAATGACCTGGGACACATAATAAAGTGTGTACAACAAGTAACCGAATCGCTAGAGGAAAACAAAAGCTGCATGTTATGTTTTGTTTTGAAGCAGCCACTAGAACTTGCTTTGACTTAGATTTGGAGGTGCACATGTGAATTCAAGGCGTATCTATTACCTGATCGTATGGATCCTGTGCCGCTGGTGGCCCAAGGTCAGGCAACTCCAGAACTAGGTGATACTGGCTGCTCTCTGGACCGTGGCGGGCTGTATCTCTGAGTGACACCCTGATCAGTCTCTCTGGCTCGCGAGGTGGGGAGGGCACCCACTGGATAGGTGGAAAGTCAGCCATGGCTGCACGAGCCCGGCCCAGCGAGGCTGGACCGACTGCTGGCGTTGCAAGGCAGAGCCCTGCCTAGCAATAAGAATTCATGCGTATTGGTTACCAATGAATTAGCATCACTGAGACAGTGCAGCACTCCGCTGCAGCAAAGAAGTAAAATGTAAACGTTTCATGAAGTTACATATTATAATGAACATGAATTGAGAGTAAAAATCAGCCCAATCGTTAGCCAATGAAATCGGTCCATGGAATTTGGATTGCATTTTGGGAAATGGCCGATTTCCCGAATCGGCAGTCCAACCCTGGTTGTTGGCGAGTCCATTCGTCACTCGTCCTCAATCATTCCAATTTAGCACGCTCTGCCCACGGAGCACACACACTCACACACACACACAAGCAAATATACACACCCTCACCACAATCTCAAACACATACTTTCACAAACCACATATCCAGTTACCTGGATACACCGTCCGTCGGTCTCCACATAATGGGGCATGCTGCTCCACGCTGCTCTAGGCCTCTTCCCTCCTGGGCAGGGCTTGACTACAAGTACCTGCCCAGGATAGGAGTTGTCTCGAACAGGGTGACTCCCTTCACCCCCCCCCCCTCTCAGCTTTTGCACAGACTGGGGGTGTTGTCAGAATCCTGACCCCACACCCAGCCTGTGTGAGAGTCAGGATAGGGGAGGGGTCAAGATCTTGCTTTGTATTAACGCCCCCAGGATAGTGTTTATCCCTGGGTTCTGGCAATACCGTCAACCGTGAATGGGCAATTACCGACCCATGCAACTCGTAATGGGCTGGTTATTGCCCAATCACGGGTGGCAGTGCCGGCAGCGAGTATGGCGGCTACCACCATGCTCGTAATGAGGCCCGATGTCTACTAGTGAAGAAGGCATCATAATGCAAGCTGTCACTCATTGGCATTCTCTATCCTACAGTGGGCTGAAAGGAGGCGGGGCAAGGCCCCCTCTGCTTTCATAGGCCAGCCGTGCCTGGTTCTAAAACGAAGAAAAAGAATGTGAGCGACGGCTCACTTAGTGAGTAGAAAGGTGGCTGCAGTGGGCTGCAAAGATGGAATTTCCCAAGTCTCAACTCTGATGTATGTATCATAATAAAGCTCCCGGTTTTATGTTATGTATTTTTGCACCATTTGGGTCTGTATTCATCCATGTTTATTTTGTGGTCATTATCTGTATTTATCCTTGTTTCTCATTTCCTATGTAAAAAAATGACTTTTAACCAGTATTTTTCCACATGTGTACAGGAAAAACACACATTTGCACTTTGATCCCTATGATGGGAAGCTCATAGATCTGTGTTCTTGCACAGCATGTCAAGCGCTGCACATCTGCCACCACTTGAACAACCTAAAAAGGGATAAAGTTCCCTTTTCAACCTCTCTCTATGCTACTGCACTGCCATTGACCTGCAATGCATGATTGACAGCTCAAAGACCCAAGCAGGAGACATGCATTTCTGTTTTTATGGGAAAAGAGTGATTTCCGTCTGTATTTATGTGTAAAAATCAGTGAAAACACAAAAGAGGGAGCCTTAACCATATTCATCATCTCAATGTTTTATTGACAAAATGCTAGGAGACAGCGGCAAACTCCTTCACCGTGTCCAATGTGTTATTCGCCTAGGACGGCCCTTTTCACGCAGGCAAAGTCTCTTCCTTTCTTTCTTCCCCTGGAACCCACCACCCCCTCCCCCCACGTTCTCACCTCAGAGCTCATCGGATGAGGTTCAGACGAGCACTGAAGACTCACTCATCTCCTGATGGATTTGGCTCTTGGACCTTCCAGAGCAGGTTCTCGTTCCTTTCCCTGTTCCTGTCACATCCCAAATATAGCACTCTGAAGTCACCATAAGTTGTCTTTGAGCACTATACAAACACCACAAATACAATAAAAACACTTTTTATATGCAGTGTAGCACTCTATTGAAGTATGTTTAATGCAAAGTGATATTTTCTGGTTAGGTAAATTGCATTTGCACCGTAGAACTCTAGTGACGTCTGCGTGACAAATGATGCCGTCTCTCGAGTACAGATTTCTAAAAAATAAAATAAAAAAGGAAACAAAATAACTGCCTTGCATGAAAAATCTACATGCACTCTAATTGATCATTCACTTACCGACCAAGCTCTCTTACCTTCAGTTGCAAGGGAAGTTGTATATCATATTAGCATCTGTTAACGGGCACCAGCCAATCAGAAGGCCAGGAACGCAAGCTTTACTATATACTAAAGCCCCCGGTTCCTTGAAGGCCATCAGTGCCTCACCCACAGTCGCCATTTCATTTACAGTCACACTGTACCCCACACTGGCCACCACAGCCACACCCTCCCCTCATCGCCCATGTACACGCCCCCCCCCCTTTGGTCTCCACCTATCTGCTAGTTGGATCCCTCGCCTCGACGCAGTGCCTAAACCGCTGTCATGAACATCGCAAAAAGACTCAATTTCTATGTGCATGGGCAATCTTTGCTTTAGTTTCTTTTTAAGGGTATTCGGCCCAAATTCCCTTTTGAAAAAAAAAGTTTTAGCACCCAGGGTGCTAATAACTCTGTTTCTCAAAAAGGGTCTTTACCAACAGGTAGCTCCCCAAGGTCCACTGGGCCTGTGACTTGGGTACTGCGCCGTTTCTGGACCCCATAAATAATTACATCACAGTTTATATAGTGCTTCAACTGCATTCTTCCTGCCTCTAAGCACTGAAATAATAGATATTATTATTACCCAATGTAATGGTATTCCATTTATTGATCTCGAAGATGCAAAGGCTAGCTTGAACTTAAAAAGTGCAAATTGGCTCCATATCTGAGACACACACTTAGTCCAGGCATACATAATAACGCATGCATTATCCTCAGAACCTCTCCTGTATTGTAGAAAAAGCTCAAGAATAAGACTCTAACCCTACCTCTCTCTCTCTGACGTTGAATCATAAGGGAAGCTATATAATAATAATAATATCAGTCCGCCCTGCACCTTCCGCCTGCATAATTATAGATGTTATCAGCAAATCTTTTGGTATTCATCTTATCAAGAGGTGAAGGGGCGAGTTGGTCTTGCTGGGAATACATTTGCAAGTTCACGAGCTCCCATGTCTGAGGTGAGCAATTAACGCATGTGTCACCCTCCCGACGGATACTGCGTTGTAGAAAAAAACTACAAAAAACATTACATTTTTTTATTGATTTGGTTGAATAAAACGCAAAAATGATCAACCTTTCAGTTTACATGATAACATCAAGAGAAACGAAAAAAAACAAGAAGCAATTATAATGATTGTTATACGCACAAGGAGTAAAATACCAAAGAAAGTGATTCACTACATACATAATTAAGATTTACATCCATTCAGACCTTAGGGCTTGGATCTGTAGGCTTTGGTCTCTGCACCATACAAAACTGTGGTTACGACTTTCTGGTTATAGAAAGCGATTAAAGCCGAGCACGAAAAGTTCCCATATTTATTATAAATTATGCGGGCTTGCAAAATCGCTGTCATCATTTTTCTTTTGATTTTCGTATAATAGGGGTGGTCGGAGATGTGATTGTTTATATTTAGACATAAATACCGATATTCATTAATCACCTCCAGTTTAATTCCATGCAAAGACCAGTTGGAACAGTGTTTCTGGTTTTTTGCTTCAGACCCCATTGCATGATTTTTGTTTTTTCTGTATTTATTGATAGAAAGTTGTCATTGGTGTAAATCTCTAAAAAAGTTAATCAGTTCTGCATGCCTCTTGGGGTCTTGGATAAAAGGACCAATTCGTCTGCATAAAATAGCCAGGGAATTGGGTATCGTCCTAGCTTGGGGGAATTGGATGTGACTTCACTGAGTTTGAGCCTCATGTCCGATATAAAAAAGTTGAATAGGGCGGATGCTAAAATACATCCTTGTTTCAGTCCTCGGCGAGTATGAATGGGATGTGAAGGCTTACCATCTAATGTCAGATGGATTTGCAACGAGGTATCAGTATGAAGTTGGCCAATAAGTGCTAGAATCAAGTCCGGACAAGCTGCTTGGGTGAGTTTTACAGCTAATAATTGCCTGGAAATTGAGTCAAAGGCTGACTTAACGTCAACGAAAGCCATCTAGATCAGCTGATTTCTTCGAAAAGCAGTGATTTTTTATTGCGCTAATAACTATGAGATTGATAGACGTTCCTAGTCCAGAAATAAAACCTGTTTCAAAACATTACAACAACAAAGCATGTTATATTGAAATCATTTAATGGGAAATGTGTAGTATGGTCCAGTAAAGCAATGTCAGGTTTCGGATAACATTTACAGGCGGATAATGATTCTGCCATGCTACACTTATCGTTTTAAAGGATGGTTAACCAAAACACCCACATAGACCCTTGCCAACATCCATGTATGCAAGTGTCCTAAATTCCACCCTTAGTTAATAGCCTCGAATCTAGTATTCGAGCCTTATGCAACTGTCATGGCCATGATGAACTAGTCTTCTTTTCGGAGCTCGGACATACTAAATCCTAAATGTCTTGAGAACATAAGGACATTTGGTTGATGTTATGTGTTATGTTATGTTGAAGTGTTTATAAACCACAGCTTATGCCCAAAAGGGCACTATGGCACTGAGAAAACCAACAACTCTACCTATGTGAAGACGAAAGAAGTCCGAAGCTGTACCAAACCAGTGGTCGAAGTGGGCGGGAGCGGTTGGGAGCTGCACTCCTCTACTTTTAAAATATCTTTTTACTATCTCTACACTTTTGTTTTTTTAAAAAAACATTCTGCAATGGTTTAGTTCTAAAATAAAAGTGTAAGAAGAAGTTGAAACTTGCACTGAACATTCCTTTAAAGAGCAGGTTTGTTTGGGGGGTTTGGATTGCGTGTGGGAGGGGGTGTGGTGATGGGGTTTGTGGGGAGCCGGTGCATGCCAACAGGGAACATAGTTCCACTACTTCTTTTCATACACTTCGACCACTGTACCAAGCACAGCTACGTTTTGAATTTTGCTCCTAAATATAAGAAGGCCTTGAGTATTACAGAGGGATTTCGGAATACTGTTCCATTACTCTGATGTTTGCATCGTAAATGCTCTACCACCAATTAATTCATAGTAGAAGCCATGGACAGTCTGCAGATGTTTGCTGCTCGATCCTAATGACCAAGAAGAAGAGTATTTCAAACATGTTCTAGCAATGAAGCAAGGTTTTGTGTGTAGTAGCCACAATGGCCCTCATTCCAAGTCTGGCAGTCCGGAAATAACGGTGCCGGTAGCAACGTACCAGAACCCTTTTCGGACCACCAGATTACAACTATGCCTGCAGGGGCCATTGCTCCCGGCAGGTCTGACCTGCCGGGAGCACTGAGACTTGTAATGTCCTGGTGGCACCGGGGTAACAGGTGGTGGAACAGTGTTGTGAGTTTGGCGGAAACCCGCCGGTATCACCAGCAGGTTACCTCTAATCTCCTAATGAGGGCCAATGTGTAACAGAGAAGGCCTTAAAATCTATTTGTCTTGCCACAGGTAGCGAATGCGGATGCTACATGGCAGGAGAGATATGATCTCTATGTGACAATTTGTGCAGTAGCCTGGCTATAGCATTTTGAATGCATTCAAGTTTGGTTAAAGCCCCAAAAATACTGAGCTTGCATAATCCAATCTGGCTGCAATAGGTGGTGTGAAAATAGTTACTTGATGTAGAAGGAAGGAATAATGTAAAATCTTTTTTTAGAAGTTTAAGTTGAAATGTGCAGATATTGTCATCTTATTTGTAAGATCTTTATCCAGATGAATTCTGAGTAGGTGGAGGGCTAAGATCTACCGACCATAGGTTTGCGATCCAATGTGCTAATTGTGATCATCACAGTGGGATTTCCATCTTGGTTGCATTCAATTTCGAGGGTTGGCATTCATCCAGCTTTGAACTTCTGGCATGAAATTGACTAAGTTGTTATTAGAACTTTCCTGCACTATACTAGAGCTTTGCAGGGTTGCAGTGTCATGAGGATACATGGAAACATTTTTTTTTACAAAACTGTGGAATCATTTTTCAAGGGGCTTTAAATATAGGTTAAAAATAGAAGAGACAGCGCAAAGCTTTTGGGACACCAAAAGTTAATTTTACATTTTGGAGTAGAGATTAGAAGCCTCCCAATTCCGATAATTGGGAAAGGTCTTCAAGAAAAAACTGTACCAAAGCAAGACCTGTTTTGTTTTTCAAAGTCTAAGCAGGTGGCAAGTCTAAGACTTCCAGAACCCCCCTTGTTTTGCATATTAAGTAACTTTGGGTTTCACCCTAAGTAACCAGGGGAATCCAAACGCAGATTCCTTGCTCATTGTTCTTAGAGAGGCACGGCTCCACCTCACTGATGAGGCCCAACTAGGCCAAAACCCGTGTCTGGGGTTGCTGTTGGTACTCTTGCTCAGAGGAGAATTGCTTAGCATTTCGGTGCTGGACTGCCCTTGTGCAGGACAAATACTGATATGCAGGGATATTTCTCCTCTGTGAAAGGGACAGTGAGTTTAAGACTTGGTTGACACTCTCCTGGGGGCTATCCACCCAAGAACAGGTCAATGGGCTGTGTTTGTGGCGATAGTGGGACTCACAAAATCCCCTGTGTTTTGTATACATCTATAGTTGTATGCCTGGAAGATTGCACGTTCGTCTGAACCTAGGTCTTGGACAGATTGGTCACACACAGGAGTTGGCATTCCAGGATGGTGAGGTCATCACTATTCAAGATAAATGAGTACGTTTGTCTGACTACACTGCTGCCCTGATTGCACTTTACCCTGCGTTTCCCCTGGCACTTCCCCTCTCCCTCCTCCCTGCACTTTTGCGTATCACGCTTGCATGATCTGAATGACACGAGGCCTAGTAAGATCGTTTGTTTTGTTCTCCCTCTGTCTTTCCTCCCTTGTCTTGTCGTACCTAGAAACACTTGTGTACAGGTGCGTTATAAATTACTCATTATATCATATCATGCATCCCTTTCCCTATTTTGTATGCATGAATGTTTGAACCTAGATAGGGCATGATTACCAGTTTCCATTATGCCTATGTAGCACATCATTGCTGGTTTTCTAGCAAACCCGCTTAGCACATCAGTAGTAATTTACATTACGCCCAGTAATGTATTGACAGTATGCTCAATTAGCAGATCATTGCCAGTTTCCAGCATACCCACTTAGTACACCATTATTAGTTCACATTATAGCTAGTTTCCAAGAAGTTTACTTAACCTATCATTATTGGACCTTAACTGTCCTTTCGCCACAGGTTTTAACCTTCTCATGCCAGTCCAGGAAATAAGGAATATCACTGCTCCCCAGTATAGTCTACGTCCTTGATTGGCAGCAACACCACCACAAGCAGTGGAAACAGCAGTAAAGACCCAACACTAGAACAGGTTGGACACTAGGAATAGTTGCGAAAAACTTGCAAGGTTTAATAGACATCTGGTAAACTAAGTATAAAGACAATGTTCATAGCCAAAAAGTGCTAGGGACGGTCTCAACAGAACACTTCTACAACACAATGAATTGACTACAAAAATCTGGAAAATTATCAGGCCATCACAATCTTGCCACAGTTAGATGGTCATCCTCTGCTATCTAAGTGGAAGAGGCCGGTCGGTGTAAGAGACTTCAGCCTTATCAGACACTACAGGAAAAGAGGATGCCACCCACTCTGTGTCCAGGTAACTGCTACCAGCGGCACTTCTGGGATTTTTGAAGAGGTCTGCGGCTTTCCACCGACCCAGAATGGTAACAGTTAACATTACTGAACTATCATGTATATGGCTTGAAAGATCTATCCAAAAACCAGGGCGGTCTTCCACGTGGTTCCCAACAATGGAGTCAACCCTCATGGCAAGAGAGAGCACATCAATAGCATCATAACTACTCTTTCCCTGGAGTGTGGAAGAGTCCATACCCACTGCATAACAGAAGCATCTTGTGGACATCAAGACCTACCCTTCTTCCAGTCAGTACAGCAGAGCGATCCCTGGCAGTTAAATGCACATTGTAGACTTCATGGCCTACCCTTCTTCCAGGGAGCACAAAGGGATGAGCACTGACATTTTAGAGCACATTAAAGACATCAAGGCCTACCCTTCAAATAGGAATGTAGAGGGGTCGGCACACACAGCAAATTGCCTTTAAGACTTCAGAGGGTTGCAGGCCACAACCTCAGCGGGGTGATTCTTATTGGATTTGTCTATATTTTAGAGTTCTCGTAGCCAGGGAGGTGAACAGCTGAGTGTATCTTTCTCCTAAAGCTTCTTGTGTAGGGTGTGTTGTAATGACTATTGCATGTGCCACAGGCCTTCATCCATCTTGGCGTTTGGTAGTTTGGGGCAGGTGGCCCCACTGGGAGGAGGGTGAGTCAGAGCCTTTTAGCATAACTCGTATATCCACCAGACCTTTCAAAATACATCTTGGCAATGTCCCCCTATGCCTGGTGCTTTCAGTGCCATGGATCATGATATACATTTTTACATCCTTAGAGGTGTAAGTAAGAGCAGTACACAGTCTTCTCAGACTCCTTAAACCAGAGAATGTATTGTATTGTGTTGTATTCTACTTTTCATTTATATAGTGCCTTTTACCATTATTATAGTGTACAGGGGTCCTCTTATCCCACCATATAAAAATTGTAATCCAAAAAGGAGCACACACCGGGCAAAAAGCAAAACTGTTTAATACAGCTGGTTGAGTACACATCAAACAGAACAGTGGGCTGGAACTGTTTGATGAGAGCTGACATCTGGGCATACAGCAAACATTAGTTTTAAACTTCAAATAAAATGTTCAAGGTATTAGAAACAGTTGCATCTCAAATGTTCATATTTCTCATTGTACCCATGAAGCTCATTGGCTAAACTACCTCATATCCTTAGCACTAAGCGTATGGTAGTAGAACGTGATTGGAGCAAACAGTTCAACAGTATCCCAAAACATCGCCTCCCCAAGTGGAGGAACATCACTTCTCACACCTCCCGGGAACAATTTGCAATTAGTAAAATAACAATTGTGCTGACCACTGGGACTTCATTTTTCTGGCATTGGTCAGCACCATTGTGCAAAAAACACGAGACACCCTGCTTCTGGTGGGAAGGAAGACATTCAGATGGCACCTGCCAGATAATGGACTTCGCAGACCTTGTGCTGCATACTCTGAAGGCTGGCCACCTCCCAGGGACACAGAAACCTACCTCGTGGGAAGGGAGACATTCACATGGCACCTGCCAGATAATGGACTTTGCAGGCCTTATGCTGCATACTCTGAAGGCTGGCCACCTCCCGGGGACACAGAAACCTACTGTCTGATTGGTTCTCCCAGGCAGGCCTCTCTGTGCAGCTTCCCCATTCCCATATCCACCTGCCGAAAAGGCCCTCATACCTATGTGAATGGTTCTCTGGCTCAGGCCCACTTCCCCTCTACACTTGGGTGCCCATGGGATTGGCTTGCCGCCCCGTTATTATATAACCCAGTGCTGTCTCAGATGCTTTGGTCTGCCCATGACACAGAGCCTAAGCTTCGTCGCCTTACTCCCTAATCTGTGGTGTGTTGATCATGTTTTCAGGGCAGGTATCCCAGGTGAAGCCCAACCTGGGGGCATCCGTGCTAAGTGTGTATACCTGGGATTTTTCCCTATCTCATAGTAATATACATAAGCTCCCTGGGCTAATGGCATATAGAGTGAAACC
The DNA here is from genome assembly GCF_040938575.1 of Ambystoma mexicanum. NCBI lineage: Eukaryota > Metazoa > Chordata > Amphibia > Caudata > Ambystomatidae > Ambystoma > Ambystoma mexicanum. Next base: position 274,124,132 of record NC_090932.1, on the reverse strand, counting down.
CTACCCCTGCATTTCCCCTAGAGGCTTTCATTCATGGTGTTACTACAGTTTGTTTGTATGCCTGTGTTTTCCTCCCTAGGAGGTGCCCCATCCCCTCTTGCTTACTCCCATAGGCGGTAGGTGCACCCCCCCTATCTGGCACGGAAGTAGCACCTTTAATACATTCCCACTTCGATCGATCTTTTGATCGACATCTCCTACCCACTCATTTCCTTACTGCTTTCCTTGGGTACTCACACCCGTCTGACCCTGTTCATGTCTCCCTCTCCTTTGTACCCTTCCAGGTATTTTCCAAACACTAGTATATTTTTCCCATCTGGTGATCATTCAGCCCAAAGTGCCTCAAAAATTCCTAAATCTAATGGGGGCTCTGCAAAAATGAACTCTACATCATTCTCACTCTCATTCACGCTTGGAGGATCCTCATCTAACTCGTTACCAAGCTCAATCTTGTTTGCTGTCATTATCTAATGTGCTTTCCTTTGGTGGAACGTGCACTGGCTGATGACCCACTGACCGACACAGTTGGCAATGAGCATCACAACAAGCACAGGGACAGTTATTTTGAACATTGCTGCCAGCCTTTCTGGAACCCAGGCAAATAACAAGTCAAGCCAGGTGTTTGACATGGTGTTGTATGTCTCTTTCATCATTCTTTCATTTATTGTTTGTATCTCCTCGAGAGCTTCCAAGAGTGTCCCTTTGGCAGCATCATTATCTGCTATTGCTGTGCAGCAAGTGTGCTAGATCTTGTGGCACACCCCACCCTCCATTGCAGTCATAAGGTCCAACATGTAACAATTCTGTAAGGCCATTAGATGCAGCGTTCAGAGCTTTTATCACACTGCATTCAGTTCTTTTTCAGTAGCATTAGCCAACTGGAGCAGCTCGTAACGCGTTATCTGAATCCACTTTGCGTTAGTAGCTGTTTGCACCCCGGGAAGCAGGTGCAAGCTACCAAACACAGATTCTCAGCTGAACAGTCTCAAGTGTGGTGGGATAGCATTCAAGTTCTGGGTGGATTCTGCTGATATGTAATTGCTTGCTCTCTTCCTCCTCATTACCTCTGGTTGTTCATCTCATATCTTTATTGGCCCTTTTGCTTTATGCTTCAATTTCTGAGTGGACAGCACATTGAACGGTAATCAAATCTGCACAGGCACCACCAATGCAGTACTCTGGAGGGTCACAAGTGCACATACCCCCCTCAATTTGGAAGTAGCTGGGCATACGCTCTTGTCCCACAGGCCCACCATACGTCCATCACTGACGCTATCCCTTTCTGCAACGCTGCAATGCTCATTGTAATCCAGCAGCTGGTGTTCATCCCCAGCGCCACCGTCCCATTTGCTCTAAAACACGAAGAATACTGTGTGAGCGGTTTTATGTAAACTGGGTGATGTTTTTCATCTATCCACGTTAAGGCATGTACATTGGCATTCCATATTCTCCCCCATCTGGCAACTATTTTCTTCACCATTTTCCCTTCAAACCCCACCAGCCCTTCTGCGTGGCACTTCACCATCCCTCTTTCCCATTTTCCATTGTGATACACCAAACCCTGTATTCGCATTAAGGGCCTGGAGTGGCACTATGGTATATCATGTCCTCTTGAATTCTTATTGAGTATTCTCTTGTGGGCAGTGATCACCTGTTTTCCCCTCTGTGACCCTGCCATGTTATACCCTAATATCATGTCATTGGTAGCATCTCCCATGGCCATGCTTTCTAATTGCATATAGTTGTCTGCGTACACTTCCTCCCCATCTATTCATTTCAGTTCTACGGTTTGCTCCTGGAACAGCCTCCTAGTTGTGCACAGGGACATATGCATCAGGCATCGCCCTTTCTATACTGTCACTTCTTGTGACAGGAATTGTTTTGGTGTCCCTGCGAGGTGTGTGATGAGTGAGCACACATAGCATGTGCCATTGGTGCTCCCACGCCCCACCCTCTTCATCTCTTTATACCATCAATTTTCAGACGCAAGCTCTCCACCCTACCCAATAGCACTTTAGAATTCCTCAATACTAGATATTGTTCTTTTGGTACATATTTCCCTTCCACCATCAGCCGGAGTACCCATAATACCCCCATTCATTAGGAACCAGAAGAAAAAGAGAGGGCAGATGACAGAAAAACAGAACAATCCAACCACTATTGAATTTGCATCAAGTTTTGTTTTTCTCTCCTTCCCCCTAGTAGTGTCCTGCCCATGTTGTCCTTCATTTATGGGACTCTTATAGAGTCTTTTAGCAATACACAGAGTCAATGATAACTGGGTTATACTTCCCATTAGGTGCTGCTTCTCCCTTGTCTTTTTGTTGTGCTGCTTTGGTATCTGTGGGTGTCGTTTATGTATGGACCCATGCCCTAATTTCCTTGAACTTCATGGCCATTGGGGTTGCATAGACAACTTCGAATGGACCGCAAAACCTTGGTTCCTTCCACTTCCTTACAACATTGCAGATGAGAACTCTGTCCCCGGGATAGAGGGGCTGGGCTTGCGGAATGTTCTCCTCTCAATGGGCACTTGGGCACTCTACATGTAAGTCGCTGGACCCTGGCGGGAAATGTGTTTGAGGACATTTGTCATTTCTGTTAAATATTTTTTCATTTAGTCTCTGAGGATCTCTGATCTAGGGTTAGCATCTGAAATTGAACGTGCAGGAAGGACAGGTGCATGCATCCTCCTACCCGTTATTTTTTCATGCAATGTCAAATGATGAGCCGCACAAAGTGAGTTGCGAAGGGTGCAAAGAGCAAGGGGGAGGCAAGAAAGCCAGTTTTGACACAGAGTAGAGGTTAGCTTCGCCAATCATTCGTAAAGCAAGCCATTCAGCCTTTCAACAATCCCATTCACCTGTGGCCGGTACCCTGTGTAAAGTTTCTGTTTTATCCCTGAGAGGTGTGTAATCTCTTTGAAAAGGTTGTTGGTGAAATGTTGGCCATTGTCCGATCTTATCTCATCACATATTCCCCACCTTGGAAACACCTCCCTTACCATCAATTTGGCTGCATATTTATTTGCGCAGGGCCCAGTCTCAAGCCAGCGTGAAAAGGGACAGACGACAACAATTAGGTACTTATATAACAAGCATCTTTCTTGCAGTGCCGGAAGGGCTCTTTCGGTCGCACTATCATTCCTCTAATGGTTTTTAATGTTTGCCTAGACAAAAACGGTTGAGAGACCTTACAGTTCAGCATAAACTCTGCTACTCTCTCATGCAGATTTGTCACATACCATCCCTCACTTAACTCTAATGTTATATTCGCTTTGGAGACATAGGTTGGAAAATGCAATTCCTTGAGAGCTAAGTTCAGCAATTTCTGAGGCATTACTGTCTTTCCCGTTCTATTCTGTCTCTGTATTCAGTCTGTTGGGGAAAGAGAACACCCTCTTTGTATCCACAAGTCTTTCTTTTCTTTTGGGGCCTCTCCTTGTAATTCTATTATTTGGACAATTGGTATCACATTAAAACCTTCACCCTCATCGCTTTCCTGCCTTTTCCTTTTTTCCCCACCATCATTTGTTTTCCTCTTTTTCCCTCTGGGAAGAGTACCTGCTTCCGTCTGGTACTATGCTGCTTCTTTGGCTGCTCTGTCTGCCATTTCATTCCCTAAAGATGTGTGGTCCTGTACATCTGTGTGGGTGGCACATTTTATCATTGCCACTTCCATTGGCACTTTTAACACCTCTATCAACTGCCCAAGTAGTTTGGCATGTTGTACTGGCGTCACATCGCTTCTCATGAAACCACTCCTTTCCCATCTGGCCAATCCTGAATGTATGGTAGATGTTACATAGGCACAGTCGGAAAATATGTCTTCTGAGTGTCCCTCCATTATGTTTAATGCATTTATCATTGCAACTAGCTCTGCCGCTTGTGCTGAATAGTGTGATGGAAATCACATCTGATACCCAATTGCATATTACCCATGTACGTAGCATACTACAGCTGCTCCTGTATGTCTCCTGCCAGTATCGAGGTCTATACTTGATGGCCCATCAATATATACCATGTCTGCCCCTTCTATTGCTTCTTCCTTAACATGTATGTCTCCTTCCATTCAATCCATATATGCTTCCCAGTCATGCATATACTCCCCTTCAGCTGTGGGTTCTGCCACAAATATTGCTGGATTTACCACACAACACCTCATAACCTCTATGGCTGGGTTTGTTAGTGTCACCTCATACCCCAATGGCCTCTGTGTCATTAGGGTGCTTTTTGATTTTTCCAGGATAGCGAACATCGAATGCTCCACGTACAGCACTACCGGGTACCCCATCGTGATTTTCGCTGCTTTTTCTGTTGCAAAAACTGCCACCGCGAGTGCTTGTTAGCAAGGCAAATGTCCCCGCATTAATGCATCCAAAAGGCTGCTGTAGTAGGCCAACGGTTTGTGGTCCTGTGGTTTCTTTTGCATAAGGACAGCTGTCATTACTGAGCCATCCGAGTGGAAGAACAAGTGGATTTTTTCTTTATAGTTAGGGGTGGCTAGTACACGTGCATGTGCTAATGCTTCTTTAAGTTCTTTAAACCTTTCTCTCATTTTGGATGTCCATTTTATCTCCCGCTTTTCTTTATGAGCTTCTTTTAGTGCCTGCAGCAAGGGCTTGGTGTAGGTTGAGTAGTCAGAACAGAAATCCATGCCCTGCAATAATTACACAACCCTAGAAATGTCTACATTTCCTTTACTGTGCGTGATTGTGCTGTCGAGTGAATTGCCTCCACCTGCTCTTGTATTATTCTGTGCCCTTCAATGGATATTACTTGCCCCAGGTACACTACTTCCTCCTGACAATATTGTAGTTTTCCCTTATCCATCTTGTACCCTTTCTCTGCCAGTAACATCAGCAGGGGCACTGAGTCCGCCCTATACTCTTCCTGAGTCTCACTGCATATCAACGAGTCATCAATATATTGATCACTGTACTTGGCATTTGTAAATTGCTCAGGTCCATTTGGATAATTCTATTGAAAATACTTGGTGATTTGTAGTACCCCTGGGCCAGTCTAGTGTGTTCGAATCTCTTTTCCCGATACGTAAATGCTGTCAGGTACCGTGAATCAGGGTGCAACAGAATGCCAAAGAAGGCATTCTTCAAGTCAATGACTGTGAAGTATCTTGCCTGTGTTGGGATGTTGCACAAAACATGTGGCAGGGTGTGGTGCTACTGGAAATTCGGCTTCAACATCATTTAGAGGCAGTCAATCTTGTCTAAATCCCCAGGACCCACCCTTGGATTTCTTTATCGGGTGTATAGCTGTGTTACATGGCGAGGTGGAAGTTTGTATGATACCCTGCTCCCAAACTGCGTGCAAGGTTGAGTATTTTCCCTCATCCACTTCTCTAGACAATGGATATTGTTTAGATCGGGGGAGCAGTGCTCCCTACTTCAGTTTTATTTTCACTGCCCCCACTCATTTTAGTACATCTACATCAAGGGGCCCTTAGTCCACAATTTTCTGGGGACCCTCTTGAGGTCGTCATCTGCATGGGTACTCCCCTTCTTCACTAGTTGTGTCCGTATTGGTACCAGCATCTCCACTACCTTTACTGGGCAAGCTATTTGTAGCTGAAATACCATTTCTCCTTCTTCCTCTTCGTTGGAGAACAGCTGCTCATCCGTTACTCCTGTTATCGTCAATGTTAGGTCAATTCAGATCACCAAGCGCCATTCTATATTGTCATTGTCTGCCCCACACAGGATCACTATATCCTTACATACTCCTCTAGCTGTAGCACGAGGGTGGTACCTTTCATGTCGTCCCTTTAACACTGTTGCTTGAACAAGAATTCCATGGTTCCCATTTTCACTGCTACCTCGGGTTCCGCATCGGGCTCTCAGTAACTGCTGGGACTGGACACACTTGAGCTTTCTGTGGGTCCCCCTATTGCTGCATGTTGCCCTGGGGAAAAGGAAAGGGGTTTCCCCCTACAACACTTACCCCGGTGTAATGGTGTACCACATTCTGCCCCAGCAGCACTGTACCCCCGGCCACCACTGCTGGAGTCTGTGTCATAGCGGAAGTCCCTCCTCCCCCTTTAAGGACTCCCCAGGTACCTGGGTTACTCCCTGATGCAAGGACATCTGTGCCTGCTGCATCGGGGATAGGTGAGGCTGCATCTGCTGCTACTACAGTGGAATTGTGACCCTTCCTTGCTGCTGTGCCATTTGTATTGCCTGTGCTAGGGCTTGTTGTACAAAAGGACAGGTGCGTGCAACATGCCCCATGTTTTGGCATATAAAAAACATGGCACAAAGACCCTGTATTCTACCCCTGTATATGCACCTCTTCCTCGTTGCTGGTACCCTCTCCCCATGGGGAAGAGCCCCCATGCATATAATTACCCTGTTGTGGCATTCCCCACTGCAGTATATACTGTGGCGGCACATAACCCCCTGGTTGTGGCAAGTGTTCCACAGGAAACCCTCCCTGTGGGCCGGGTTCCACTGTGGCAGCGTTGGGTACAAGCAGTGCCCCTTCTATTGTATACTTTGCCAGATTTGTGTACCAATTTGTTTTCTGCTTTTGCAGCATTCTCAGCCGCTTGCCTCACTCTCTTGTTTTCGTTTGCACTAATGCCTGTATTTCAGGCCAGCCCTCAGCTTTGATGCCTGCAAACTTATCTAATGTTCCCTGTACTTCTGTCGGCAGTCCCTTTATCAATATGTGATAGAACAAGGGTATACATTCATCCCAGGACCTTCGCGTCTCTTGTGTCCACAGATCCTGCACCTGTTTTATATAATTTGCTGGGTCATCGTCGCTTTTTATTTTATGGGCCATTACTGTCCCTAGGTCGTAACTGTCAGGATGCACACTGCTCAGACCCTCACAGACTTGTGCTTGACAGTTATTAAATGGAGCTGCATCATGGGCATGTGTGCTTAATTTCCTTTTGTACCCTGCCTGGTTCCATATTTTGTCTGCCTGATCTCCTATGATGGCTGTGAATAAACCTTTCATGTGCCCGATGGTTAATGTCACCCCTGCCGTCTTTTTCTCGAGTACCTGTATCCATTTACTGGCCGCCACCATGAGGGAGGGCAGGCTGCATATTAGATTATCCCTGTCCATCGTTTGCCATGGTACATTATGTGTGTCTCCTCTCCCTTTCTGTAGTAATGGCATTACTCTTGTCCTTGGACCTATCCCTCCTCCCACTTTGGACGCTTGAGGTAATCCCATTTTTACCTTCCCAATTCTACTGCGGAGGGGGGAGGTGGACCAGTCCCTTCCACTTCCGTCACTGTCCTGTTGCTTTTGCTCTTTCCTACCACCCTCCTACTTTTATCCGGCATCCACTCGTCGCTGTCTCGATTACTCCATTCTTCCCATAGATGTCTTTCATCTGAGGCTGCATCGTCATCCCCTCCTTCCTCCTCTTTTTTCCATGTCTTCCTCCTCATCATCCAGTTTGAATGTTATTCTCCCTGATAGCCACTCCCCCTTATTTCCCTTATTTTTCCTCTGCACCTCCCCCTCTATCACTCTCTCTGCCTCACTGAATAATGCGTCCACCTGCTGTTGCGTATTCTTTTCTATGTCTGCTTGGTATTTCCTCTCTCCCATTGTGTGGATTTCTTTCCTTCATGCATCTCTGTACTTTTCCCGTGTCATTTTTGCATGGTCCCCTCCCTAGGTTTCTCGCTGCAGGCGGTAATGACGTATAGACACCATAGGGTGGGGCGCAGAGCTCGATTCACCTCCTCCCGTAGTCTCCGCTACCTCTTTTTTCACTTTATCCCCTCTTGTCTCTTCATATAATTTCCAGAGCCCCAATATGTTCTGTCTACTTTTAAACATAGAGCCCTTGTATTTTGTTAACAAATACAAGAATGTATTTCCTATTATTTTGCCATCAAAAGTTCACTCTCTGGGCTATGCATGGAAACACTCACCTGCAGTCTCCTGAGCACTTTGAAAATTGTACTTTAATATTTTATCGCAGTACTTGGGCAATTTTCAGCACATGTGATCCAGGGGGATATCTAAATAGGCCACTATTCCCTGACCTCTTGTTGTGTTTTATCCCAGCTACCCTTTGTATCCTTCCTACGTTTCTTGTTCTCCCCCCTTTTTTCTCATCACATGCACTCACTCCCTATCTCAGCTAGTTCACTCTGGCCCTCTCCACTGGCCCACCCTAGCATTCCACTCAACACGCTGGCCCTCTCCACGGGCCTGACCACTCACTTTGTGTTAGTATCCAACGGCCCTCTCCACAGGCTCACTGTTCCCTACATTAGAGCAAATGAGCATCGTGCCTCCTCTGTACCATCTGCACACGCCTGCCGCTATGATGCCAAGTACACTATTTTAGATGAGGTACCTCTGGGTGTTGACCCTTCCACCACGAGTTCACACCCTAAACAGCACTAACTACCACACGCATGTGCCCCTCTATAACCACAGAACAGAAACAATTCAATGAAACAACCCTTACCCCAATGACACAACTATACAATTGTCGGTACTACGCACAATTCCCGCCTGATGGGGTTAACCTCGTACTACGCACCTCTCTCACTCTAATGCAGGTGTGCCCACACTCACATCCACTCCCTATTGGGTGCTATGCACTAATTTCTAATACTACTTCGCCGATCATCCTCTCTCCTTGAGGATGCGTCCTAGACACCATAAAAATCTATCCTCCCCTGCCCTGGGCATGCAACCACTATGCAGCGCGTTCTTGCATGGTCATACTCACATCCTAGAAACCCTCGAGTCCCCTCAGCACCGAGCCCCCAGCACAAGCTCACCCCTCCCACTGAGCACAATCAGTGTTTGGGACCAGGCAGACTTTCGTGAAATTGCCATCTGCAGGGACTCCTCAGTGATGCGCGTTGGTCAGGTCTGCAGTTGATGGACCCACCCCCCGGGAGGGTGGCCAGGATGCCCTCAGCTAACTGGGAGGACTAAGGATCTTGCTGGGGGTGCCAAAAATATATAGGGGTCCTTGGATCACACCATATAAAAATCGTAATCCAAAAAGGAACACACACCGGGCAAGTATCAACGCTGTTCATTATAACTGGGCGAACACAAATCAAACAGAACAGCGGACTGGAACTGGTTGATAAGAACTGACATCTGGGCATGCAGCAAACATTAGTGTTATACTTCAAATAGAATGGTCAAGGCATTAGAAACAGTTGCAGCTCAAAAGTTCATATTTTATAACGTTCCCATGAAACGCATTGGCTAAACTAGGTCATAGCTTTAGCTAAGTGTATGTTAGTTGAACATGATTGGAGCAACAGATCAACTGTATCGCAAAAAACATCACCTCCCCATGTGGTGCCAAATCGCTTCTCACACCTCCCGGGAACAATTTGCAATTAGTTCAATCGCATTTGTGCTGACCGCTGGGACTTTATTATTCTGCCATTGGTCAGCACCATTGTGAAAGGAACACGAGACACCCTGCTTCTGGTGGGAAGGGAGACATTCACACGACACCTGCCAGATAATGGCCTTCACAGACCTTGTGCTGGATACTCTGAAGGCTGGCCACCTCCCATGGACGCAGAAACTTACCGTCTGATTGGTCCTCACAGGCATGCCTCTCTGTGCAGCTTGTCCATCCCATATCCACCTGCTGAAAGGCACTTATAGCTATGTGAACGGTTCTCCGGCTCAGGTCCACTTCCCCTCTACCCTCGGGTGCCCATGGGATTGGGTTGCCACCCCGTCATTACATCACCCAGTGCTGTCTCAGCTGTTTCGGTCTGCCCTTGACACGCAGTCTGAGAATCATCTCCCTCCTCCCTGATTCGTGGTGTGTTGATCATGTGTTCAGGGCAGGTTTCCTGGGTGAGGCCCAAACTGGGGGCATCCCTGCCAAGTGTGTTCACCTGGAATGTTTACCTATCTTGCAGTAATATACATAAACTCCCGGGGACGATAGCATACATAGTGCAACCCTACCCCTGCATTTCCCAGCAAGGCCTTCATCCATGGTTTTACTACAGCCCTTTTTGTGTACCTGTTTTCTCCCCCCTAGAAGGTGCATAATCCCCTCTTGCTTACTCCCAGAGGTGGTAGGGGCACCCCCTATCTGGCGCTTAAGTAGCACCTTTAATACAGTAGTCTCAATGCACTGGTAGTGGGAACGCCCTCAGTAGACCCAAGTCCAGAGTGTTGGAGGTCATGAAGTAAGATTAGAATGCGTGTGTGCATTTGACTAAATAAGGATTAGCAGGGCTGGCCAGTCTCTGGTAGAGAGCAACCCATACGGTCAGGCTTGTGGAGGTCTTCACTGCATTCTGATGTGTGAGGTGTTGAGGTGGAGTCTGGTATAAGTAGGCAGAGAATTATGTGAACAGCATGAGCAAATTTTATGATAGTCCTTGTTGTATTCTGATGTGTGTGGGTAGCCATGCCTGTGGCCAGTGTCCACCGGAGTGGTGCATTATATGTATTTTGCAGGTTCAGTGGCAATTTGTTGTTTTTGTGCCTGCTTCAGTATTGGCTTCTTCCGTCGATTCTTGTGGCTACAATAAAACGGTAAGCGACAGCGGCAGTCCATGTTCCAATTATTTGCACCAAGAGGAGCACAGGTTGTACTTCATGGTTCTTCTAGGGCTAGGCAGATAGCATGGTGAGTCTACCCAGATATTGTGTGCTTACTGAACCTTTGCAGTTGTTACGTTTACTATGGCCGGCCCATCCTATGGTTCAAACATGCGTAATAGATGCCCATCCCTCAAGTCCTTCCAGTGCGATTCCGGGGCTAGTTGTTGTACTGAAAGTATTTTGGTTGCCTCCAAATGCCTCAAAACAGAGGCTATTCTGCTCTGGCTGTCTTGACTTAAAGGGAAAAATCTTTTATCTAGCAGCTTTATAAACATTTATTGGAACCTCTATAGCAATCAGAGCTTGGACATGAAAAACCCAAATTGGAGCCATGGAAACAAGTGTTATCACCTAATCCGACGGCTGTTTCAACCCCTTCTGCTACTCCCATCAGAGGGCAGGATTATCCTGATGGTGCTGCCACTATTTCATGAATAGAGGTAGCACCCGTCAGGCCACGGATAGGCAGGCTCGGGCTGGCCTACGGGTCAATGCTGGAAGGGCAGGTTCTACATGATAGTGTGGGCCTGTTTTTTTGGTCGAAGTGGGACAGGGGGCCTCATTACGACCCTGGCGGTAAGGGGTTAGCGCCATCGTTAGCTGCGCCGACCCCTTACCGCCAATCACGAGTTCCCTTTCCGCCATGGCGGATTTTACACCTGCTTCTAGCGGGTGTAAAAATCCATGGCGGTAAGGGAACTTGGTGTTAATTACGCCACCGTAATTTACGGTGGCGTAATTAACGCCTTCCCCACTCCCATTATGCCCTATGGGGCAAAAATGGGAATGGGGAAGGGTAAATGGGGATTGGGGATTTACCGCCCCGCCAAGGTCGGAATGGGGCGGTAAATCCCCTTACCGCCATGGTGTTAACGTAGTTAGCACCATGGCGGTAAAGTCACGGCCCTGGCGGTAACTTTCCGCCAGGGTCGTAATGAGGCCCGCTGAGTTACTTCACCGTGCAGCTAGTAGTTTTGACCAGTGTTACTAAACACATGGGCCTCATTACACGGACAGCGGTGGACCAAGGTGCTATTAGCACCTTGGTCCATGCCGGTAAAATACCAGCACCACCTTGGTGGAAAGGGGAATTACCGCGCTATTCCAAGGTTTGTGGGGCGGTAATTCCCCCTTCCCCCATTGCCCTTCCCCATTCCCATTTTCGCCCCGTAGGCCATAATGGGAATGGGGAAGGTGCTAATTACAGCACCACAAATTGCGGTACCGTAATTAGCTCCCTGGTCCCTTTGCGGGTTGGTTTTTAACGCCTGCAAAAAGCAGGCGTTAAAGTCTCCAACCCGCAAAGGGACCTCGTAGTAAGGCGGTAAGGGTTAACGGTCACCGGTACCATTAACGGTGACCGTTAACCCTTACCGCCGTCCGTGTAATGAGGCCCATAGTCTTTAAAATTCACAATTTGTAACATGTTTTGTCAAAAAACTCCCCCATGTGAATTTCTCAAACAGCCTGTCACAAAGGGAATGAATTGGTGTCTTGCAACTGCTTGACACTTTTTCATTGTTACCTGAGACATTGTATGCCCCCGTTTGACCCTGCGGCTAGGGCTGGCCGTCTTGTAAACCTATTAACCACTTAAATGCCGGGTTATTATGCAAGTCTATGCAAAAAGGAGATATAATTGTGATTTCACAATTACAATACTAGAATGTCTAAATCACCCTGTCATGTATTAAAAATTTTTTCATACATTGAGCTTAGACAGCCCGACAACCTGACTGAATCCCCCCATATTTTTAATGGCTGGCTTGCGGGGCTATACCATGCATTATTGGCCCAGAAATTAAGTGAAAGGCCCTGAGGAAACCCACTAAGACTATTAGAACCCCAGTCAAAAATGACATATAATACATTTCAACAAATATAATTTAGATATGTTAATATGGTTATGCTGTATTTCGAGGCGGAATTCTAGCTTACTGCATGCAGAGTTAATGGTATACAGCTTGCGGTAACTACCATATGCACCCACCAGTACCTGCTCAAGGTGTGCTCGGGGGTGCGGCAAATAAAGGACGCCTTGTCTCCAGCACAGTGTCATGTAAACTTAGGTTTACATTACACTGAGTCTTAAACACACTTTACAAGAACACCAAGGGGCTCAGTTCAGCCGAACAACAGAACTGAGGCCCCCGCTGTTATACATTTGTGGGCGCGAACAGTGACGGACCCAGGACACATCCTGTAGCCCCTGGATTCAGGCCCCCCCTGAGGTCCAGGGCTGTCTGAATGTTGGCGAGAGTGGGGTGGGAGGGAGGGGTAAGGGTGGGAGAAGCACACAAATCTCGCACAGGGTGCTGGCAGACCTGGGGCTGGGGCACTGGCACCCAAAATCAGGCAGAGGGTGAAAACAGGTTTGGAAAACTGCACACCACTTGGCAATCTATACGAGTCCCGGGCAAGCTGAAGAACAAGCTTGAAAGTTTCAAGAAAGAGGCTGTCATCTTAAACGTTTAATTATTTATGCTTTTTGCGGTTTATTTCAGGTTTTTCCGGAACGAGTCCAGGTGTCAATGTGCTGCACAGCAGTTATGATCTGAGCAGTAGCATTGTGAAGGTTCTACTGGTCCTGACGTGGGTTTATGGGGACCTTGTTTATGCAGCCAGTGAAGGCTTTGTCAATACCTTAGAAGCGCCAACGTCTGAAGCACCTGCAACAAACCCCATCCCCTTCCCTGTGGATCGCAAGCACGATCGCAATAGATAAAGTTCTGCAGAATAGAGTGCGATAAAAACAGGAAGTCAAATGCATGTGTCTTCTTGTCTCTGCGGCTTCTCTGGAACTGGGAGGCAGGTTTTGGCCCGGAAGCAGTATGAGGAGGCAGGAAACCTCCAGCAAGGATCAGAGAACTCTGCAGATTTCCTGGTGACCTCTGCCCCATGGGCCTCTTTTCTGTGCGTACCCTGGTTTTCTGGTCCTCCTACCCTCTCCCCCAGGCACCATGTCCAGTTCCTTACATTTCCCTGCACCCCCGCAAATCCCTTTGAAGTAAAGACTTTGTCACAAAGCTGCCAACACTTACACATATTATATGTCCGTTTTGTGTTACATTAAAGTACTTTGTAATCCCAATATAGGGAGAAAGTACTTGATATTCACTCTTTGGACTCTTGGGAGAACCCCCGAATCGTGCTTGGCGGGGGGGGGGGGGGGGAGATAGGGCTTGCTCACACATTTTAATATGGGGGCCACATTTGGATCTTAGTCTACCCCAGCAGCAAGATAATAATAATACATGGTTAGTTATGTAGCGCTTTTGCCCAAGCACTGTACAGAGAACATTCAAGTACAATTATTATCGCCTAACGGAAGGTGAGTACTCATTTATTGATCTCAGAAGAATGAAAGGCTGACTTGGCCATGCCAATATTGGCAAATGCAAATTCCAAACAACACACAGAGCTCAGCAGCAAGCGCTCTACCCATTGAGCTATATCACCAGCTAAGCAGCATGGCCGCTTCGTCAGCATTCAACCCAAAATGGAGAAGGCTTTCTGGGTGACGCAGGTCCTATGTCCCAGGAGCATTTCGGGGCCCTCTCAGGGTTACATTATATGCATAGGACGCTAGGGGACCTCAGCTGATTGAAAGTGGCAGTCTCACCAAACCTTTATTTCTGAGACTCAGTATAAAAAAGGCTGCACGCTGGCCATTGCTAATAAAGGCAGCAACGCCTCATGGGGGCCTCATTAAGAGTTGGGTGCGTCTTCATCGCTGAACCCCACAAGCAGCATTTAAAGTTAATGCCTGCAGAATTCTGAGGACCTCTGTGACATTTAGGGATAATAGCCCTACGGGCGGTAACACAAGAAGGTAGGTAAACACATGAGGTAAATACTGCATGACCTATAATCAGATGGGCAGTAAAAACAGGCAATATTTGAAATACTTCCCACTTGTACTATTACCATATGACTTATAACAGTTCCATAAACTGTAGGCGTAGGGATCTGCAGCCTGCGGCTCTGTTCATGTTTTGGACTACGAATACCATAATCCCTCAACACTGCCTATGCTGGATAAGGCTGATGGGATTTGTAGTCAAAACATCTGGAGAGTCAAAGGTTGCAGACCCCTCTGAGGTGTAGAAATATTTTAAGAATTGAGAATGATTGAACGAATTAATGAATGAAAGAAAGGAATGAATCAATGAATGCGTTTATGAAGATTTTCAGTCCCTGCCGATTTCAAAATAGGAAAAGGGGATACGTTTCTTCATAAGGTCCACAAACGTTTCATTCTTAATAAAATAAATGGCCATGCCCCAACAATAGGGCTGCCAACAAATATGCAGACACTATTTCCCTGCCCGCGTGTGTGTGGACGTGAAGGTCAAGAATGGTAGAGCAGAAGTAGTGGGCGTAGCAGCGGATTGTTTTTCTTCTACCCCACTCTGGAGCAGTCTTCGGCAAAGCAGTCAGGTTGTGGACAAATTTGACTAATCACCACATCACCAGCAACCACCATTTATCCAAGAGGCACATTTTTGTGTCTCAGATGGGTCGCTGTTGTAGGTTTTGGCATTCCCCTGCCTCCTGACTAGGAATCTGCACATCCTGCAGCTCTTTCTTCCACCCTCTTCTTATGTTCCATGCCAAACCTAGGACTTGTGCCATAGTTTTTGCTATAGATGGGTTGGTACTAGACAAGAAGAAGAATGTTGCCTTCTTCCCATCACACTTGGCATGACTGTTTCAAGATTACTAAGGCGGTTCCTCCAAAAAGATTAGTATTTTGGGGACAGCATTGTTATTCAATTTCAATCAGCATTTATCAACTTCCCATTTTGTTTAGATTTTTCTCAAAAGCATATTTTAATTGTTCTGTGTTGGTGTGTCGCATCAACAGATTAGGATTATCAACAGAATTATCGCACTCTGCTGAAAAGCAGCAGCAGAATCTGAAGTACAAACAACAACCCAGAAGACACCTGCTCATTCCACAAAAAAAGTAAGTTAAATACCACCATAATATTTTTACTATTACTCAAACACACTGTGGGGTTCATTCATGGTATTTCTGCGCCTGAAAACAGAGATTGTGAACCATTCTGTCCACAAATCCCCATTTGTTAAACAGGGATTTGCAGGCAGAATGGTGCACAAATCCCCATTTTTCAACGCACAAATGACATAACTCAGCCCCTAGAATTTGAATATTATAGAACAAAGAATTGTTTTAATTCTATACATAAGATTTACTATTTGTGCTTCTCCTCACCACTAGTTTACTTTCTACTGTCATCTGAACCCCAGTTTAGTAGCACATAAATTCAAGAATACCCATCCCAACTAGTTGTAGTTGCCCAATGCACAATCACACACCATCACATGCATCTTTATCATCATACTCAAACACTCATGCACACAGCACACATACATTGCAGAACACCCCAACCCATACCTTCTTTATTTTTTTCAACAGACCCTAAAGAATGGCCACCAAAAATCAAGTCTGTAGAAAGCAATGCAGAAGTAGAGCAAATGAAAATAGAAGTGTCCAAAATAAGCACCCATCTGTAGCAGAATTTGTACAAGAAGTTCAAACAAAACGGCTAATACAGTCATTTAACGAAACAAAACAAGCTTCAAGTACAGAAACTTTGCCTCCTCTATCAAAATGTAAAACGAAACAGAAAACGATTAAAAAGAGGTCTTTACACCAATTTATCAATCAGTATGTGAAAGGCAAAAACAAAATCAAAATGAAACTACTGCAAAATATGGATACCTGTCCAGTGCGCAAGTACACAGGACTACAAGGACATTCATTAGCCTACATTTCAGGACCTATTTGCAAAACCACCTTCCATCATATCAAAATGATATCAACACATCATTCAACTATAAGAAACCTAGTATATAAACTGTACTATGCTAAAAGTCCTGCTTTAGCACTAACCAATTTAAATAACATTCTTCCACACGGTACAGCCAAAGAACTACTTGAAGAAATCGACTATATCCAGAAAAAATATTTTGGAAGTGCCACTTACAAAATGCAATAGCTCTACAACAAATTAGCAACAATTCTACGCATGGCAACCTTCTACTACACACATACAAAAAAGAAATACTGAAATTTAAAAGTACATCTGCTGAAGTACAAAACCATGTGTGTATATGTTGCCGCAGAACTTTTTATAAAAGTAACGCAAAAACTGTAGACCTAACACACAAAATAGAAGACAATGAAGATTCTAAATGGTTTGAATTAGCTCTCTACCTTATAGCAGAAAACAAATACGAAATAACTGACCCCTTAATACTTTGCAATTACTGCACTATAAAACTTGACAACAACCAAACTCCTTCACGTGCTATCACAAATACTTTGGAATTATTCCCACTATGAAAACCCCAACAACATTTCAATGGGTCTCATTACGACCCTGGCGGTACGGAGTGAACGGCGCCGTAAAAGGTGCCGGCGCCGTTCACTCCGTACTGCCGCATTACGAGTTACCCTCGCAGGACACGGTAAGCACGCCTGGGAAAACCAGGCATGCTTACCGGGTCCCGCGAGGGGAAGAGGGAGCAAACAACGGGCCATCTCGTAATGGCGCATTGTTTGCTCCCTCTCCCATTCCCATTCAGCCCTATGGGGGCGAAATGGGAATGGGGAAGGACCGTGTCCGGGTCCTTGGAGGGAGGAATTACCGGGCCTTCCGAACTCGGAATGGCCCTGCAAGTCCTCATTCCGAGGACCCCGACGCGATTTTGGCAGCAGCCATGCCACCAATAGCGGCATGGTTACCGCCAAACTCGTAATTAGGGCCAATTTATTTTAGAGCATCATAATTCAAACAGTGCACCCCTTTCAAGCAATAATACGCCTTCAACCAAAAACAGCAAAATTACCTCCCTCTGAATTGGTGAAAGGCATTCATGGCAAAGTAGTGTATTTACCATTAGATCTAAAACAAAATGTGCACACTCTGGGAGTGCAACGTCCAATGGAGCAATCTTTAATTATCTTAGTAAATGGAGTACCTACAAAAGACAAAAGAATTTGGCAACAACTGGTAGACTTACATAAAGTTAGTCAATCCTTGCAATATCTAAAAGACAATAATGAATACTACAAAGAAATTCATATTGAAGAAAACCTGAAGGAAACCACTGAAATAATTCAAGAGTCACCAGAAACTGGTCAATTTGAGCTTCTAGATCCTGCTACAGTATCCAATACTTTAGACCATTATACAATTCATCCATTGCACTCTAATGACACCGTAGAAGATGCACTAGAAACGTACCAAATGCGACAAACAAAAGGATCACCAATCAGCATATGGGAAAAAAGTATAGAAGCATGTGCTTTTCCTCTACTCTTTCCTACTGGCAAAGGAGGAAGGTACGATGATAGACCTATTCAAATAACAGCATCAGAATACCGCCCGTTACGGATGTATTCTGAAGATCCTAGATTTAGACAAAATGTGGAATACATATTCCACCTACTCTTTGAAAGTGAACTGGCAACTCTATGTTACGGAGTTGCACACAGATTAAAATCAGGAACCCACTTTCAAAATATGTCAGCTACACAATTATTACAAAAAGTGCAAGAAAAAGATGAGGTTTTACAATCATGTATTAGCAAACAGGCGTGGTACTAAAGAGTACTGGTTCCGACATCATGGAGATGTACATTGTATGATAAGAAATCTTGGCCCACCCACTTGGTTTGTTACATAAACAGGGTAATTCATAGAATTTCGCTGAAAAGTGTCGCAAGCGGCTGGCGCAGAGTGTCCGCGTGCGATTGACTGCGCCAGGCACGTGCGCTAAAACCGATTTCCGCGCACAGCGTATTCATGGATTTCATGCTCCCAAACCAGCCGTGGCGCAGAGTATCGCAGCGACCCTGCAGCAGCGCCAGTAACGCCCCCAAGAACGCCCTCGCGCAAGGAAAAGCCATCAAAATCGCTAAATCATCGCAAAGGGCTGCGCTAACCCTGGACCAGTTTACAGGGCTGCCAAACAAGGAACGCAAAGCGGGTAACGTGCATATCAGGGGTACACGTGAAGTC
Source organism: Ambystoma mexicanum (assembly GCF_040938575.1). Lineage (NCBI taxonomy): Eukaryota > Metazoa > Chordata > Amphibia > Caudata > Ambystomatidae > Ambystoma > Ambystoma mexicanum. Next base: position 274,105,483 of record NC_090932.1, on the reverse strand, counting down.
ATACACGCGATTAGCCAGGGTACGTGTATTACAGGGGTACGCGGGAAGTTTAACACGCGATTGGCCAGGGTACGTGTATCACAGGGGTACGCGGGAAGTTTAACACGCGATTAGCCAGGGTAAGTGTATTACAGGGGTACGCGGGAAGTTTAACACGCGATTAGCCAGGGTACGTGTATTACAGGGGTACGCGGGAAGTTTAACACGCGATTGGCCAGGGTACGTGTATTACAGGGGTACGCGGGAAGTTTAACACGCGATTGGCCAGGGTACGTGTATTACAGGGGTACGCGTGAAGTTATACACGCGATTAGCCAGGGTACGTGTATTACAGGGGTACGCGGGAAGTTTAACACGCGATTGGCCAGGGTACGTGTATTATTACAGGGGTACGCGGGAAGTTTAACACGCGATTGGCCAGGGTACGTGTATTACAGGGGTACGCGTGAAGTTATACACGCGATTAGCCAGGGTACGTGTATTACAGGGGTACGCGGGAAGTTTAACACGCGATTGCCCAGGGTACGTGTATTACAGGGGTACGCGGGAAGTTTAACACGCGATTAGGCAGGGTACGTGTATTACAGGGGTACGCGGGAAGTTTAACACGCGATTAGCCAGGGTAAGTGTATTACAGGGGTACGCGGGAAGTTTAACACGCGATTAGCCAGGGTACGTGTATTACAGGGGTACGCGGGAAGTTTAACACGCGATTGGCCAGGGTACGTGTATTACAGGGGTGCGTGGGAATCATCACACGCGATTAGGCTGGGTGGGTCCTCACAGGTGTTCCCTGTACACCCTCCACGGCCCCTGCAGGCAGCCTACAAAACAGGGGACTACCCTGCACACCTGCTCATGTCCCCCTGCACCCCCACCCCCCAGCAGTGCAGGGGCAGCCTCCACCAGGCCCCCACTCATGTCTCCCACCACCCCCACCCTCCCGCCACCAGGGGCAGCCTCCACCAGGCCCCCACCCATGTCTCCCACCACCCCCACCCCCCCGCCACCAGGGGCACTCTCCACCAAGCCCCCACCCATGTCTCCCACCACCCCCACCAGTGCAGGGGCACCCTCCACCAGGCCCCCACCCATGTCTCCCAACACCCCCACCCACCAGCACTGTGGGGCACGTGGCCAGCAGGCAGTCAGGCAGCAGCAGATGGCAGGTGGGAGCGTGCTCAGGGCTCTGGGGGGCAGTAATTTGGCCTCCTGGCCAGGAGCGTGGTCTCTCGTGTGTGAACGCGTGGACAGCCTGATAGGTAGTGAAATCCCACACGTCAGCAAAGGCCCTTAGCGCGTAAACCCGTCAACAGCATATGCGCGCCTATAGTCACCTGCACGTGCAGGAAATTGTTGCGTGACACGTCCCAGTGTCAAAGCGTGTGATTGGTGAAAATGGATGTACACGTAGAAGTGACAAAGCGTGTGATTGGTGAAAATGGATCTACACGCAGAAGTGACAAAGCTTGTGAATGGTGAAAATGGATCTACACGCAGAAGTGACAAAGCGTGTGATTGGTGAAAATGGATCTACACGCAGGAGTGACAAAGCGTGTGATTGGTGAACGTACACGCCGCGTAAGTGACGCTGTACGTGTGGGCCTGTATATAAGGTACATGTAGAACACCATTTCCTTGTACGTGCTTTTCGTGGAGAGCGAGTGGGTGAATTCTGTACTTCTTGTCGTTTCACACGCGATTTACTTCACGGCGTTTCCAGTTCGTATTCCCTGTTACCTCTGACAGCTTTTTCTCTTTTTTCTCTTTTACTGGTTTACCTGGGCCTGTTCCCTCAAACAGTGTCCCCTTCTACTGTTGTCCTGTCTTCTCAGACAGCGTACACATCTTCTTTTGGCGGGGGTTTAGCCAGCCAAACGCGCTCATTCTTCACGCTCTTTTACCTGGCAGACGGTGAGTCACGCACGTATCCAACTTCTGTGCTTGCCCCGTGTGTAGCCTACCCCTTCAGAGGTCATTCTAGGCTGCGTGTGACACGCATACGTTCATTCTTGTGTTACTGGGTGCCACAGCGTAGTGCAGGTTTTTCTTTCTGCACACGTGGTCTAGGAGGGGTTGCGTGCACGTCATCTCCCTTTTTTGGGCCTCCTGTGCGTTGCGTGACCCGTCATCTTTCCCCAGGGGTTACAATCAGCCGTGCTAGAGCACTAGGGTACAATTACCATCTGGTACCCAACCCCTTTGACCCCCAATTGCCCAGGACAATTGTCTACAGCCACTCCCATACGCACATTAATATCAGTGCCATGGCTGGGAGGCGAGGATTCCGTAAGGGTGGCAAAGGTGGAAGAGCCACAAGTGGTGGCCGTGGTGGATCCGGTAGGGGACGTGGTCGTAACTTGCAGGGTGAGCCTGTCCCCCCATGTGTGGAGGACCAGTCAAGGGCACCCATCATCCCACCCCCCTGCCCCCCCTCCCCCCCTCCCGTTGAGTCTGAAGTGGCTGACACCATCCATGCTCAGCCCTTGTTGGACCAGCCCATTGTGGCACCAGACCTGGCTGACTCCATGGCTGACTTCCAGGTCAGCAGGGCTACGACACGTGCGCTGGTGCACGTTGATGCCATCATGCCACGTGGATCTGGGGCAGCAAGGTCATCTGCTGCACCAAGGAGGCAGGGCGGAGTGGCTGCAGGGGCAGCTGCGGCTCCATCCACCCCAGCCCTCACACACCCAGCCAGGACAGTGTCGGTCCTAGTCCATGCTGCTGACATTCCCCCTGACACCATCACACTAGAGCCAATGCTTGCACCAACTCCCATGCTGAGTGTGCAATCCCACACTCCTGATACAGAATCCACCAGGGCTCCTGCCCCTAGTGTCCAGAGCGGCGCAGGACACTCAGGATCACCACCACCTTCCAAGCGGAAGAGGAAGAGTGCTCGTCCGGCACAGGCTGATGCCCCAGACACGGCTACACAGTCCGGCCCGTCCAGGAAGCCCAGCTTCACGGATGACGAACTGAATGCACTTGTCGAGTATGTGTCCGGACATGACAACGAGATGGTCATTGTTGCAGGATCCAAGACCACACCTGCACAACGCCAGGCACACTGGCAGACCGTTGCGGACATCGTAAGTGCCCTTGGAATCGTGAGGCGCACAGCCAATGATTGCTATAAGCGCTGGAATGACCTAAAGCGCAGGGCAAAGAGTAAGCTGGCCTCAAGTCATGCCGCAACTCTAGTGACTGGAGGTGGGTCTCCAGTAGTAGACATGGAACTCACTCCACATGAGTCAGTCGCTGGGACCTACGTCACGGAGGAACAGATCCAAGGCGTGGGAGATCTGGCTGATTACGAGGCATTGTCCGGTGAGTGCACATGCATGTGTGTGTCATCCATGTGCATGGTGTGTGTGTGAGGGCTTCTGTTTGGGTGCCAGGTGAGAGTGTGTGCGCCTCAGTCGTATGGGTCAGCCATGTGCTTCATGCAATACTTCCTGCGCAGCTGCATTTGGCCATAGCAGTATCCCTTCTGCCAACAGTAGACATCTAGCACAACTGCACGCCAGTTGCCCTTGAAGTGTCACCTTGACACAACATATTTGCTTATTTTTCACTGTTCATTCAGTCAGTTTGTTTGCATTCCACCACTTTCACTAGGCATGTCGCTGTCCACTAGTCACATGTCTGACATGGGTATGGTAAAGTGGAGTGACTTTGTTACCTGGATATCATTTGTACACACATGTCCCTGTGCTATTTGACCATTTCAGACTGGCAGCTCCAGGTGAAAAATCTGACCTGTTAGAATCAGAAAAGCTATTACATGCGGGAACTGGACTGAATGAATAGGTGCTGCCCTCCTCTCCATCTTCACTCAATAGCAATGGTACATGCCATCTGTGTGATGGCATGTGTGTTTCACCTGCCAATCACAGGCCAATGTGTGATGCCACTGCCAGGCAGCATGCAGAAAATTTGTTCATCTTCCATCTTGGTGTCATCAGTGTGTGCCATTTGCCTGCACTTCATACGCAGTGAGGGTGCATGCATGGGAGGGTTTTAGTCATGTGGGACATGTGTCAATCAAGTACTGGTTCTCTTGCTTCTCAGCCCTCAATGTGTGCCATGGTGCTAATGCCTGTTTCCATTACTTTGTTTTCATGTCTTTGCAGGGGAAGACGCACCTGATACTGCTGGGGTTGTGGAGATGGTGCAGACCCAGGAGGTGTCCCAGGGCCGACCAACCACCAGTGAGGGACGTGGTGTGGTGGTGGGGGAGAACCCACAAGTGCTGCAGGTCGTGCTCTCAAGGGGTGTCTCTGGCTGCACCTCCCCCGAGCTGTACTCAGGTGTTGATTCGGATGAGACCTACGTGCCGTCGCTGGTGAGTGTTCCAGGGAGGGATTCTGTTCTGTCTCACCCACCTGCACCAGGGTCAGTACCCTCCATGGGGATGTCAGTGTTGGCAGCTACGCCTTCGGTGGTTACGGATGCAGGGTCACACTCCGCGACATCTGATCCTGTTCCTGGGCCAGCAGATCAGAGGGGGAATGCAGTCCTGCAGCCTCAGGCAGTGCCGGCACAGCAAGGCGCAGTTCGCCTTGCCCCAGACAGGTGTGGTGCCCGCCGACGTGGTGGCCGTACGCCACCCGGCAATACCGCATGGGAGCAATCCATTTACGGTATGGCTACCCAACAGGCTGCATCATCCGAGATGATGGCTCAGGCCATGGATAGGGTGGCCACTTCCATTGTCCCCCCAGAAAGGCTGATGGAGCGACTAGAGCAGGCAACCGACTCCATCTGCCAGTCACAAAGGGAGGACATGTTGGGGTCCAACAGGGACAGGCGGGCGGCACTGGCGACTCTGCAGGAGGCCATCTCCATTGAGTCCCAGGGCCACAGGGAAGCCCTGAGGCAGGAGCTCCTACACCTCAGGACGACTCTTGTTGAGCTTGAGGCTTCAACACACCAAAGGACAGAACAGCAGCTGGAGCGTCTCACCCGTACGCTCTCAGCTGAGATGCAGGCAACGAGGGCGGAGGTCCGGGCATCCCGTGAGTTGTTGCATGGGGACCTCCGCACACTCATCCTCCAGAACCAGACCTACCACACCCGCATGCTTGCAGCCATGGAGGAGCAGACTAGGGCCTTGCGTGGGCTGCCTCCCATAGTGCAACCACCTCCGGATGCAGCTGCACAGGGTGATAATAGCGACAGCAGTGACACTCCCACAATAGGGTAGCCGTGTGGGCCATGAGCCCATGGAGGTGTTTTATCTTCCCAGGATCCACGCAGGTGGGTTCTGGTGTGCATCCTGTCCTCGGACCTCCTGGGTGGCCTCCCCAACCCCCCCGGGCCCATCAATGGCCATTTTTGATTGTTTCTTATTTTTATTTTTATTTTGATTTCTTTTATTCCCAATTTTTTTGGGACGATCTGTTGGCTCCGATCTGTTGGCTCCGATCTGTTGGCTCCGATCTGTTGGCTCCGATCTGTTGGCTCCGATCTGTTGGCTCCGATCTGTTGGCTTCCGTGGTTCCTGTGGGCATACGCTGCATTGTGGCTGGGCACATGCAGGCTTGTAATGTATTTGGTTCAGATGCTTGGGTTTGAGTCACACACACCCCTCCTGCTTCCCGTTTCCATGGGCTTGCAAAGGGTGTGCCCAAGTGACAGTGAATTACACAGTGACGTTGGACTCCCATGAGCTGTGTGGCCAGTCTGTAGTCAATACTGTGTATACATTCATAGTGCATATTGCTGTTGTGTTGTACACTGCATGTTGCATTGATGTGTAACTCTTCTTCTGTGTCTACCTCCCAATTTGCAGGTCCCTTCCTCAAGTCCACACAAGGACCTCTAGTCTGGCGATGGGGACCATGTTGGCAGCAGTGCACCTACAACTCTACATGGCGCCAACACTGCACAGTTGGTAGTGGTGGGAGTGCAGGCATTTCCAGGTGGTGAGACTACTAATATGTAACATTTTTGATGTCATGTTAATGGTACTACGTGCTCAAGTATGTTGTTGGTCCGGCATTGCTGTGAGCATTTCAGGTGTTGCAGGTTTCTAATAGTGCCACTGTACATAGTGAGAGTGATGTCATGTTGTGGGGATTACTTTGTTTACCTGCAATTAGCATGACATGGCACGGTGTGTCGTGTGGCAGTGCTGGGGTTGGGTTGGCTGACATGGCACTGTCCTCTTGTTGCATTTTGCAAGTGGGTATTCATTTTAGCTGCTTCAATGTGTAACTTCACAAAACTGCATTGGTGGTGTCTGTGTGGGTAGGGATGCACACATTGTGACACTTCCAGGTGAACAATCTCAGGCTGACATGGAATTCCCGGTTCATTCTCCACACATTCAGGATCAGTGTCAGGTTGAGTCATCATTGATTGTCAGATGGAATGTGCCAGGGCAGTGTGCACTCCACAGGGGTGTGATTTCTATGTGAAGTAATTAGCCACTAGCTGTGTACGGGCTGCCTCCCCCCGTGCCCTTTCCCCTCCCATGCGCAGCGGCTGTGCATGTGGTTGGGGATGTGGGGCCACCACCATGTCCACGGCCAGGCCCCGGCGTGTTGCAACGTTGTGCAGGACACATGCTGCCACTATGATCCTGCACACTACTGGGGGAGCGTATAACAGCTGCCCGCCAGAACGGTCAAGGGAGCGAAAGCGTGACTTCAGCACTCCGAATGTGCGCTCCACTATGCCCCTGGTTGTAATGTGGGCTGTGTTAAATCTTACCTGGGGTGGCGTGGTGGGGTTCCGAATTGGCGTCATCATGTGGGGGCTGAGAGGGTAGGCACTGTCGCCTGTGGAGGTGGGGATTGGTATCATTGGTGAGGTTGTGACCTTGCTCAGTATCCAACATGCATGCATGTGCAGTGGCATACATACTCACCAAGCAGCCATGTATCGCCATGCCGCCCAGCTTCTAGGTCCCGGCTTAGGGTGGACATTCGGTAAATGAAGCTGTCGTGGGTGGAGCCGGGATAGTTGGCATATACTGAGGTGATGATTCCCTTGGCATTACATGCTACCTGCACGTTGATGGAATGCCAGTGCTTGCGGTTCCTATAGATGTGCTCAGATGCCCTGGGGGGACGTAGAGCCACATGGGTGCAGTCGATGGCACCTAGCACTTTGGGGAATCGTGCCACTGCGTAAAAATCCAGGGCGGCAGCATGCCTTTCTGCAGGTGTTCTGGGCAGGTATATGTGCCTGCGGACTGATGGGCGTGCAGTCATGATGTTCAAGACCTGGTGTAGGCAGCGTGACTGGGTGGCCTGTGACACCCCACCCACTATGGCACTTGTCCGCTGAAATGATCCAGTGGCTAAGAAGTGCAGTACATTGAGGACCTTCTCCAGGGGGCTGAGTGCTTGGGAGCACAGGGTGGGTGATGTGAGGTCATCCTCCCACTCACTCACCAGGTCCAGTATGATGTGTGGTGGAAACCTGTACCTCCCATACACCTGGTCATCAGGCATCCCGAAAAGGCTGGTTCTGGGTGTGAATATTCTGGCCCTGACTATCCTCCTCCTCCTCCTTTGGTAGCCCACTGCCACTGCTGCTAGGAACGGTATGTTCATCCTGGCGTCTGAGCTTGTTATTTTTAAAGTCCGCAATTTATGCTTAGCGAGTGTTCTAGGCGAGCGTGTGACCCGCGCACCCCTGGAATCCTGTTCCCAGTCCAATAGCGTGTGGAAATTCACACGCACCACGGGATACAGCGTGTGACCCGCGCAGCCCTGGAATCCAGTTCCCAGTCCAATAGCGTGTGGAAATTCACACGCACCACGGGATACAGCGTGTGACCCGCGCAGCCCTGGAATCCAGTTCCCAGTCCAATAGCGTGTGGAAATTCACACGCACCACGGGATACAGCGTGTGACCCGCGCAGCCCTGGAATCCAGTTCCCAGTCCAATAGCGTGTGGAAATTCACACGCACCACGGGATACAGCGTGTGACCCGCGCAGCCCTGGAATCCAGTTCCCAGTCCAATAGCGTGTGGAAATTCACACGCACCACGGGATACAGCGTGTGACCCGCGCAGCCCTGGAATCCAGTTCCCAGTCCAATAGCGTGTGGAAATTCACACGCACCACGGGATACAGCGTGTGACCCGCGCAGCCCTGGAATCCAGTTCCCAGTCCAATAGCGTGTGGAAATTCACACGCACCACGGGATACAGCGTGTGACCCGCGCAGCCCTGGAATCCAGTTCCCAGTCCAATAGCGTGTGGAAATTCACATGCACCACGGGATACAGCGTGTGACCCGCGCAGCCCTGGAATCCAGTTCCCAGTCCAATAGCGTGTGGAAATTCACACGCACCACGGGATACAGCGTGTGACCCGCGCACCCCTGGAATCCAGTTCCCAGTCCAATAGCGTGCGGAAATTCACACGCACCACGTGATACAGGTTCGCTGACGTACTTGCGTGTGTAAGTGGCCGCGCACCCATTAAATACACGTACATAGGCCAATCGCGTGTACGCGCACTTTTGTCCAATTACACGCGATGACACTCTGACGTGCAGTATCTCCACGTGTGCCCCGTCATCACGTGCTGAGTGGGGAACACCCGTGCGGGTCACGTCACAGACGCGCTTACGCGCTGAGGGACTCTGGTCCAATAGAATCGCGTATGCGTGCTGACGCGCTTACGCGCTAAGGGCCTTTCCTCGGATTTCACGCTGACGTGCAGGATTTTCACGTGCCAAATCACTCCGTATCAAGCTGGCCACGCGAAAACACACGGAAGCCCACGCTCCTGCCCAGAAGGCCGAGTTACTGCCCCCCAGTGCCCCGAGCAGCCTCCCACGTGCCATCTGCTGCTGCCTGCCTGCCTGCCTGCCTGCTGCCACCGTGCCCTGCCATTTGGTGCCTGCACATCAGCCATCTGCAGGGGTCCAGTTGCTGTGTCCACCCCTGCTGGAACTGAAGACTCCCGACTGGTATTACATCGCTCCACAGCCCAGCCCCAGGACCCAGTTGCACACCCACACCTGCCTCTGGGGTTGCCATGTCGGGCACTTCCACATCTGGCACCAGTGGCAACCCCAGGCCAGAGGGGCAGAGGGGCACCAGCTTCACTGTCACCGAAGTTGGTGTCCTGGTGGAGCATGTCCTGGGGCAGTATGATGCCCTCTTTGGATCGTCCCGCGCCAGCAAGGAAGGACGGCAGAGGATCTGGGCCGACTGTGTGGTTGCCATCAACGCGGAGGGGGTGGCAACCCGCGACGTCCTGAAGATCAAGAAGCGCTGGGAGGACTTGAGGTCCAGGACCCTTGTGAAGGCCCGGCGCCTCGTGGAGGGGGGCCGGGGCCGCATGAGTTCCATCCAGATGAGGGTCCTGGAACGCGTACGCCCAGCGCTCCACGCCCAGATCCTTGAGAGGGAGGCCCGTCTGGAGTTGAGCGGTAAGTGTCCATGCATTACTGTGTGAGACAGGGCATGTTGCGGTGTGCTGGTTCTATGATACTTGCCTGTATGTGTGCCATAGGCCATGTATGCATGTATGTGTGCAGGGACATCATGGTAATGCATGTGCGACCAGTGATGTGTGATGCACATGGTTGTTGCATGTGTTGAAATGCCGCATGGGGAGCCCTATTCAGATTTTGAACATGAGAGCATGCCAGTCTCTGTACGTGGACATGGGTGGGGGTGAGGGATGGGTGCTGATGCCAGGTACATATATGGTAGCCATGTCTGTGTGCCTGACCTGCGTGTCTGTGACTTGTGCATGCCATGGATGCATGACACATGTGTGTGACAATGCAGAGATTCAGTAAAGCAGCCAAATTACCCTTGTAACCGCTGTGTTTGGTGTGTTTGGGGCCAGATGGATGTGACTGAGGTGAAGTGTGTGCATGTGATGGGCATGAGGCATGATGCATGTGAGTTACATATCATTGAATGTTTCAAGAGTCCATTGGACATGCATGGAAATGTCCATGGCATGCACCATGCCTGTTACTGTGTGTGTTTTGCCTGGACTGACCCATGTGTTGTGGAGGGACATGATGGAAGTGTACTTTGACAGTGGTGCTCATCTGCTATTGCTTCCTGTCTAGGGGACCATTGTACAGTGCCCTGATGCTTGTGTTCTTTGTCTCCCTCTACGCAGCGGCTAGTGAAGAAGAGGGCGGAGACGGCGCTGTGGAGCAAGGCGGCGGGGATGCCCCCACGGCTGCAGCGGAAGGGGTGGGTGAGCCCCCACAGGGGCCTGCTACGGTGGGAGACGGTGAGGAGCCATCCAGGTTGGTGGTTTGCACAGAGGAGGAGGAGGCCGCCACTGGGGCACACATGGGGCCTGGTGGGGGCATCCCTGCTGGTGCAAGTGGTGCAGTCCAGGGCCAGGGGCAGGAGGCAGCACAGGTCACCGTGGAGGGGCCTGTGCATGTCGCTGTCCCTGACCCTGTGAGTGCACCACCATGCACCAGCAGGGATGCCCCGTCCCAGGCCTGTCCGCAGGTAGAGGGGATGTCCATGTCACCTGACTCCCCTCCACCTGCGGACGTGGGAACCCCTGGCCGTGCGGAGAAGGTCCTGATTGGGGTCGCGATGCGCACGGCTGTGATTCGTGATGCCGTGCGTGCTTCCCGGGAGGAGCACGCACGTCATCACGAAGTGCACCGTGCCGACGTGGCCCAATTGGGATCGGCCATGTTCGGGGGTTTCCTGCATGTGTTGGCCAATGTGGCGGCCCTCTCCTCCTCTGTGCAGGCTATCCACCAGTCGTTCTCCTTGCCGTCTTCCAGCCCAGATGCCACCAGGGCCCCCTGTGGACCTGCCCCGACCAATGCAGCCAGCTCGGTGGGGATCCCATCCCTGCCACAGTCGGGAGTCAGAGATCCAGCAGGGGTGGACACCAGAGCAACTGGACCCCAGCAGATGAAGGATGTGACAGCATCATCGGGCAGGGCACGTGCACGACGGCGTCGGTGGTTTCCATCAGCCTGGATGCCGTCGTGCTGGCACAGGCAGTTGCGTCGGAGGCAGCAGCAGGCTCAACGTGGGAGGCATCATGGCTCGGGGCCATCAACATCAGGGGTGCAGGCATTGGCCGGAGGGCAGGAGAACCCTGGAATGGGAGTGGCTTCCGTGTGGGAGAGGTTGTGCCAGCGGATAGGTGCGGAGCGGCAGCGGGCAGAGGAGGAACGGCTCACGATGGTCAGGGCGGAGGACTCCATGCGGAGGGCGCTGAGGCGGGCTGAGTGCCTCGAGGGTCTTCGCAGGGAGTTTGAGCTGGACACTGCGTTATCCCTGCGGGACCTCGGGGCCAGGGAACATGCCCGCCTCCAAGCCATTGACCAGGAGTTCGATGATGCCCTGGCCCATGACAACAACCAGTGAGCCGTCCGAATAGCCCGCTGCCTTTGTATATAGTTGTATAGTTAGGGTTAGGTTTCCTTTGTTTTTTTGATTTTTTTTTGGTTGCGATTGGACAATGCACCACTTTTTTGTATATAGTTCACTTTTTAGTTAGTAGTCAGTTAGGTTTAATTTGGTAGGGCTCATGGACCCAGGATGATCTTCTTAATTGGCTTATTTTAATTTTTCAGAATTTTTTCTTGGACATTCATCTTGTTTTGTTTGATTTGCTTTGTGTTTTTTCTTATTTGCTGTTCAATACATATTATTTTTTTATTCTTCAAGGTGTCGTATCATCTCATTGCTTTCAGGCATGTCATGTTGGGTGTTTTGTCATTCACTTGCAGCCATTGTGTGTGACAGACATGTGTTAAATTGCATTATTTACATTGGGGGTGTAACATGTAATTGCCTTTGATATGTGGGTGGGTGTGATAGTTGGTTGGGCCTTTTGGCAGGGGAGGATGGGCATTACGGACATGATTGGGGAATGTTGGGACCCAGGTGCAGGGGGGCATGGATTGGACATGAGTGGGGGCCTGGTGGAGGGTGACCCTGGTGGCTGGGGGGTGGGGGTGGTGGTAGACATGAGTGGGGGCCTGGTGGAGGGTGACCCTGGTGGCTGGGGGGTGGGGGTGGTGGTAGACATGAGTGGGGGCCTGGTGGAGGGTGACCCTGGTGGCTGGGGGGTGGGGGTGGTGGGAGACATGAGTGGGGGCCTGGTGGAGGGTGACCCTGGTGGCTGGGGGGTGGGGGTGGTGGGAGACATGAGTTGGACATGGGTGGGGGCCTGCTGGCAGGTGCCCCACAGTGCTGGGGTGTGGGGGTGGTGGGAGACATGAGTTGGACATGGGTGGGGGCCTGCTGGCAGGTGCCCCACAGTGCTGGGGGGTGGGGGTGGTGGGAGACATGAGTTGGACATGGGTGGGGGCCTGCTGGCAGGTGCCCCACAGTGCTGGGGGGTGGGGGGGTGGGGGACATGAGTTGGACATGGGTGGGGGCCTGCTGGCAGGTGCCCCACAGTGCTGGGGGGTGGGGGTGGTGGGAGACATGAGTTGGACATGGGTGGGGGCCTGCTGGCAGGTGCCCCACAGTGCTGGGGGGTGGGGGGGTGGGGGACATGAGTTGGACATGGGTGGGGGCCTGCTGGCAGGTGCCCCACAGTGCTGGGGGGTGGGGGTGGTGGGAGACATGAGTGGGGGCCTGGTGGAGGGTGACCCTGCACTGCTGGGGGGTGGGGGTGGTGGGTGACATGAGTGGGGGCCTGGTGGAGGGTGCCCCTGGTGGCTGGGGGGTGGGGGTGGTGGTAGACATGAGTGGGGGCCTGGTGGAGGGTGACCCTGCACTGCTGGGGGGTGGGGGTGGTGGGTGACATGAGTGGGGGCCTGGTGGAGGGTGACCCTGGTGGCTGGGGGGTGGGGGTGGTGGGAGACATGAGTGGGGGCCTGGTGGAGGGTGACCCTGGTGGCTGGGGGGTGGGGGTGGTGGGAGACATGAGTTGGACATGGGTGGGGGCCTGCTGGCAGGTGCCCCACAGTGCTGGGGTGTGGGGGTGGTGGGAGACATGAGTTGGACATGGGTGGGGGCCTGCTGGCAGGTGCCCCACAGTGCTGGGGGGTGGGGGTGGTGGGAGACATGAGTTGGACATGGGTGGGGGCCTGCTGGCAGGTGCCCCACAGTGCTGGGGGGTGGGGGGGGGTGGGGGACATGAGTTGGACATGGGTGGGGGCCTGCTGGCAGGTGCCCCACAGTGCTGGGGGGTGGGGGTGGTGGGAGACATGAGTTGGACATGGGTGGGGGCCTGCTGGCAGGTGCCCCACAGTGCTGGGGGGTGGGGGGGTGGGGGACATGAGTTGGACATGGGTGGGGGCCTGCTGGCAGGTGCCCCACAGTGCTGGGGGGTGGGGGTGGTGGGAGACATGAGTGGGGGCCTGGTGGAGGGTGACCCTGCACTGCTGGGGGGTGGGGGTGGTGGGTGACATGAGTGGGGGCCTGGTGGAGGGTGCCCCTGGTGGCTGGGGGGTGGGGGTGGTGGTAGACATGAGTGGGGGCCTGGTGGAGGGTGACCCTGCACTGCTGGGGGGTGGGGGTGGTGGGTGACATGAGTGGGGGCCTGGTGGAGGGTGACCCTGCACTGCTGGGGTGTGGGGGTGGTGGGTGACATGAGTGGGGGCCTGGTGGAGGGTGACCCTGCACTGCTGGGGTGTGGGGGTGGTGGGTGACATGAGTGGGGGCCTGGTGGAGGGTGACCCTGGTGGCTGGGGGGTGGGGGTGGTGGGAGACATGAGTGGGGGCCTGGTGGAGGGTGACCCTGGTGGCTGGGGGGTGGGGGTGGTGGGAGACATGAGTGGGGGCCTGGTGGAGGGTGACCCTGGTGGCTGGGGGGTGGGGGTGGTGGGAGACATGAGTTGGACATGGGTGGGGGCCTGCTGGCAGGTGCCCCACAGTGCTGGGGTGTGGGGGTGGTGGGAGACATGAGTTGGACATGGGTGGGGGCCTGCTGGCAGGTGCCCCACAGTGCTGGGGGGGTGGGGGTGGTGGGAGACATGAGTGGGGGCCTGGTGGAGGGTGACCCTGCACTGCTGGGGTGTGGGGGTGGTGGGTGACATGAGTGGGGGCCTGGTGGAGGGTGACCCTGGTGGCTGGGGGGTGGGGGTGGTGGGAGACATGAGTGGGGGCCTGGTGGAGGGTGACCCTGGTGGCTGGGGGGTGGGGGTGGTGGGTGACATGAGTGGGGGCCTGGTGGAGGGTGACCCTGCACTGCTGGGGTGTGGGGGTGGTGGGTGACATGAGTGGGGGCCTGGTGGAGGGTGACCCTGCACTGCTGGGGTGTGGGGGTGGTGGGTGACATGAGTGGGGGCCTGGTGGAGGGTGACCCTGGTGGCTGGGGGGTGGGGGTGGTGGGAGACATGAGTGGGGGCCTGGTGGAGGGTGACCCTGGTGGCTGGGGGGTGGGGGTGGTGGGAGACATGAGTTGGACATGGGTGGGGGCCTGCTGGCAGGTGCCCCACAGTGCTGGGGTGTGGGGGTGGTGGGAGACATGAGTTGGACATGGGTGGGGGCCTGCTGGCAGGTGCCCCACAGTGCTGGGGTGTGGGGGGGGTGGGAGACATGAGTTGGACATGGGTGGGGGCCTGCTGGCAGGTGCCCCACAGTGCTGGGGGGTGGGGGGGGGGGACATGAGTTGGACATGGGTGGGGGCCTGCTGGCAGGTGCCCCACAGTGCTGGGGGGTGGGGGTGCAAGGGGACATGAGTTGGTGTTCATTAGTTCAAGTAGTCCCCTGTGGTGTGGGCTGCCTGCAGGGGCCGTGGAGGGTGTACAGGGTACACCTGGGAGGACCCACACTGTGAAATCACATGTGGAACTTCCCGCGCACCCCTGAAATACACGCGCCCAGGCTGTTCGCGTGTGGAACTTCCCGCGCACCCCTGAAATACACGCGCCCAGGCTGTTCGCATGTGGAACTTCCCGCGCACCCCTGAAATACACGCGCCCAGGCTATTCGCGTGTGGAACTTCCCGCGCACCCCTGGAATACACGCGGCCAGGCTATTCGCGTGTGGAACTTCCCGCGCACCCCTGAAATACACGCGCCCAGGCTGTTCGCGTGTGGAACTTCCCCCGCACCCCTCAAATACACGCGCCCAGGCTATTCGCGTGTGGAACTTCCCGCGCACCCCTGAAATACACGCGCCCAGGCTGTTCGCGTGTGGAACTTCCCGCGCACCCCTGAAATACACGCGCCCAGGCTGTTCGCGTGTGGAACTTCCCCCGCACCCCTGAAATACACGCGCCCAGGCTATTCGCGTGTGGAACTTCCCCCGCACCCCTGAAATACACGCGCCCAGGCTGTTCGCGTGTGGAACTTCCCCCGCACCCCTGAAATACACGCGCCTAGGCTGTTCGCGTGTGGAACTTCCCGCGCACCCCTGAAATACACGCGCCCAGGCTGTTCGCGTGTGGAACTTCCCGCGCACCCCTGAAATACACGCGCCCAGGCTATTCGCGTGTGGAACTTCCCGCGCACCCCTGGAATACACGCGCCCAGGCTATTCCCGTGTGGAACTTCCCGCGCACCCCTGAAATACACGCGCCCAGGCTGTTCGCGTGTGGAACTTCCCCCGCACCCCTGAAATACACGCGCCCAGGCTATTCGCGTGTGGAACTTCCCGCGCACCCCTGAAATACACGCGCCCAGGCTGTTCGCGTGTGGAACTTCACGCGAACCCCTGATATACACGTAGCCCGCTCCCCCAGACCCGATCGCGTGTGAAACTTCACGCGAACCCCTGTGATGCACGTACCCTGCTGAAATCGCGTGTTAGACTTCCCGCGCACCCCGGTATACACGCACACGTATTTTTTGTCAGCGGGTGTCCGTGTTTGTGGGTACCCCTTTGCACGTCTTTTTTCCTGGAGGGCCACAGTATGGGACATTCATCATGGCAGTATATAGGTGCGATTTGTTGGCGCACCTTTTGGCGCACATTTCTTACAGCCGCAGAGATGCTACCGCCTGCTTTCTTGTGGCGGTCGTGTTTGTGCCTGTGCGCTGGTTTGAGCGTGCGCTTTTTTCCCCTATTCTATTCCATGAATACGTGTTGTAGGCGAGCGTGTGGGCGTTCCGCGCACTTGTGCCCTGTACTTCCCCCGTGACGCCCACGTTTTGGCAAGTTGTTCCCCATTCCGAGTGTTACGCCCGTGTTCCGCCTACTTTTGTTGCGTGCGCCGCGCTATGTGCGATTTTCGCTGTGGCCTGTGCGATTTTCGCAGTGACCTGGCGCACGCTGTTAGATGGCCTGTGCGCCAACGTGCGCCGCGCACTTTTTATCGCACATCCGCTGGTTTTCTCGCGCACGGCCTTCCATGAATCGACGTGCGCTGCTTTTCGTGCGATTTTCGCAATTGCACTGCGATTTTCGCTATTCCACTGCGATTCGCACGTTTTTGCCCACTTGCGCCGCGCTAATTATTCCATGAATCGGCCTCAAAGTTGTGCAGAATATGCATGGGAAGATTTACACGATTTCCTACGCATATCAAACAAAAACAAAACAAACATAGATATACTAACACCTGGAGAACTTTGTTCTGTAGATCCTGTTAATGTTTCAAGATATTTTCATCATCGCTTCATTGCTATGCTACACTTTATTTGTAATAAAACTGTTCCTCCCCTCGGAGAAGTGCAACACTTCTTTTGGAGAAAAGAATACCAACCCAGAGGAGCACCACATATCCACATGCTTTTATGGATTAAAGATGCTCCTAAATTTGGTCAAGACAATGATGCCACTGTGTTACAGTTTATTGAAAACTATGTCACTTGTGAAATTCCATCGGATGGAACAGATAGTGATCTTCATGCACAAATTTTACAATTTCAAAGACACAAATGTGGCAAATATTGTCGTCTCAAATACAAAAACA
The DNA here is from genome assembly GCF_040938575.1 of Ambystoma mexicanum. Classification (NCBI taxonomy): domain Eukaryota; kingdom Metazoa; phylum Chordata; class Amphibia; order Caudata; family Ambystomatidae; genus Ambystoma; species Ambystoma mexicanum. The sequence continues at coordinate 274,088,690 of NC_090932.1, read as the reverse complement.
AAGGGAAATACTACACCAAATGCCGCTTTGGTTTCCCTAGACCAGTTACAAAAACAGGTCAAGTGAACAACTTCATGTCTTCAGTTAGACATAGGGCCTCATCACGAGTTGGGCGGTAACACCAGCGATATTACCGGCGGCGGTATTAGCCCTACCGCCAAACCCCCCGGCGCTATTAGCGCCGGATCATGGGTTTCACGGTAATGGAATTCCCCAGAGCCCATTTGGGAATGCCCCATTCCCCATTGGGCTCAATGGGGAATTGTCACGCTCTTACCGCCAGCGGATTTCCCGCCGGTGGTAATAGCACAAATTTTCAGCGAATTTCCCCCAGTTCAGAGCTGGGGAGAAATCCGCCAAAGCCCTGATTTGGCAGACCCTTAAATCCAGCGGTTATAGCGCAACCGCCGGATTTAAGGGTTACCGCCAAACTCATGATGAGGCCCATAGTGTTAAAGGTAAATCACCTAAAAATACATATTACATAAAAAGAACAGAAGAAGAAAAATATATCAATGATTACAATGCAATCATTGCCCTCTTATGGAATGCAAACATAGATGTGCAGTACATTGCACACAATTCCACTGCAGTTGCACGATATGTTACAGCATACTTAACCAAAGCAGAAAAAACAGAGCTTCAAGACCTCTGGAATGACCCGTCATCAGACAAAACACTGGGCCTCATTACACGGAATGCGGTAATGGTTAACGGCCACCGTTAATGGTAACGGTGACCGTTAACCATTACCGCCTTACTACGAGGTCCCTTAGCGGGTTGGTGCTTTAACGCCTGCTTTTTGCAGGCGTTAAAAACCAACCCGCTAAGGGACCTCAGAGCTAATTACAGCACCGCAAAATTGCGGTGCCGTAATTAGCGCCTTCCCCATTCCCATAGAGCCCTATGGGGCAAAATGGAAATGGGGAAGGCCATTGGCGGAAGGGGGATTTACCGCCCCACCAACCTTGGAATGGGGCGGTAAATCCCCTTTCCGCCAAGGCGGTGCCGGTATTTTACCGGCATGAGCCATGGCGCTAATAGCGCCATGGCTCACCGCCTTCCGTGTAATGAGGCCCACTGTCTGAGAAATTGTACAGCTTGGGCATAAAAATGCTATCCCATAGAGAATGTGGCTCCTATGAAGCAGCAGATCGTTTAACCAGTACTACTTTGTATGGAAAATCTGAAAATATAGTATGGCTAAGTCTTGGTCCTGCTAAATCTAGAAAAAGAGTTCTCAAATCATACGACGACATAGTAACAATAGCCAAAAATGATCCCAACAGCCAAGCCATTTTGAAAAAGAATTTGCTGGACACATACTACCCAAACAGAAGTACCACTTTGGAAACCATGTGTCTATACCACATAGCCCAAAACATCACATACAAAAATAATATAAAACCTGATGAAAAAAAAGGTAGATACAGAGTGACAAATTGTGATGGCAGCTTAGTAAAACTGACCAAACCAAGTTTAATTAATCATATGAAATTGTCATTAAAGACTCCTCAACATAAAGAACTATATTACATGTCCCTGCTACAACTCTTTAAACCATGGAAAAAAGAAGAAGAACTGCTAGATAACTATGACTCCTACGAAGATGCTTTCAAAGCAAATGAAAGCACTGTAACTGATGTACCCTTTACACTCTACAAAACAATGTTGCACAATGAACAGCAACACGAAGAAGAACTCCAGGCCCAACTAGTTACGGACACTGCTGACAGTAGTCAACCTTCTATAACAGGAAGCCAAGAACCACTGGGACAGCCACTAATAGCAAATGAGGAAGAATTAGCTATGACGGAAGTAGAAAACACCATGTGTCAGTATGAAGATAAAGAAGACTTAAGTATACTACAATCAAAACTAGACAATGAGCAGCGTAGTATTTTTCAAGAAGTAACAAAAGAAATTGCACATGGTGTACAATATGAAAATAAAGAACGCACCTGCCAAAATGACAAACCTATAGTACTATACGTCAGTGGTGAAGCTGGTTCTGGCAAAACATTCTTAATCAAAATCATCAGCAAATCTTCAACAATTGACAAACAACAAACTGTCAGCTGTTGTCACTGCCCCCAGAGGTTTAACTGCCTACAACATAGACGGTGTCACTTTACACCAATTACTACTCCTGCCAGTAGTACACCAAACTAAATTAGACTATTACAAACTTTCTACAGAAGCTGCAATGGAACTATGCAAAGTGTTAAAACAAATGAAAATGCTACTAATAGATGAAGTGAGCATGGTCTCCGACCTAATATTGGCTTTGATTCACCTCAGATTACAAAAAGTACTCAAAACAAACTACGAAGAGCTGTTTGAGGAAAACACATTATTGTTTTCGGAGATCTTCTTCAATTGACAGCAGTGAAAGGTGAGCCTATTCTCTGCCATAAAACTGTTGGCAGCATAGGAAATGTCAACCTTTGGAAACATTTCCAATACAGAGAATTAACAGAAAACATGCGACAATCTGCAGATCGCACTTATGCCAACATCTTAAAAAGTATTAGAGTTGGCATACTATCTCAAGAATCACAAACAATATTGAAAACCCGGTACATTCATGCACTTTATGGCAATAATGTATGTGCTATGGATGTTATGGAACAATTAGCACACAAAAATATCAATTGTATAGCCTTAATGCCAACTCTTGCAAGCTGTTCCAAATTCAATGAAACAATGTTGAAAAAAGAAATGCAACCAATAATTGAAATTAGCGCCACAGACAAACTAGACGTACATGGTATGCCACTACCCATGTGTAAGCAAGCCACAACAAGACTAAATAGTTTAGAAAATTCAATCTCCAACTCAGCTGGGTTGGAAAAAATATTAAAATTATCCTTAAATTGTAGAGTAATGCTTAAACATAACCGTGACGTGGATTAAGGATTAGTTAATGGAGCACTGGGTACAGTTGTTGGCTTTCAAACATACCCACGTGACAACAACATTCAGTTTGTCAATATTCTCTTTGACAAACTTTCAGAAGGGAAAAGGATAGGACGCTCAACAGCTCGATTCCTTCTCTTCAAAGACATGTATGTACGCAGAGAACAATTTTCTCTAACTCTTGCATACGCAGTCACCATTCATAAATCACAAGGTCTTACCCTAGACAAAGCATTGATAGACATTGATAACACAGTCTTTAAAGAAGGCATGAGCTACATTGCACTATCACGCTTACATACACTTGACGGTCTATTTCTAATCAACTTTGATGCAAGTAAAGTAAACGCTGATATTCCTTGCATTTTAGAATACAATAGACTTCGTTCACTATACACCCCCCATCTAAAAACAAATCCTGTTCCACAAAAAGTAAAACGTTGTAAAAGAAAACTAAATCAAACAGAAATGCAACAGGATGTCATTGCAAATCCTCCAAAGAGTGTAAAAGAAACTAATACTTCATCAAGTACCACAAGCAAAACTCCAAAAAAAGCACTCAGATACAGAACTACCTGGTCCATTTAAACTTTCAAATATAACTGGTGTAAGTTGCTATGCAAATATAGCAATGAATATTCTATTTCAATTACCACCAATTGTTGACAACATTTACTTACACAGTACAGACCAATTGTGTTTGCAAATGTTAGTACTTCATAGAAACGCAACAAACAATCCTGACAACACGTATAGTGTTCATGGAATAAGACAAGAATTGGACTACTGTGCTGGAATGGTGAAATTCACTATAAACTCACAGGAAGATCCACAAGAATTTCTAATGTACTTACTACAAGTACTGGAAAATAAAAACATACCTATAAATGAAATCTTATAGATTTCATACATGTGGAAACATACATGCACTCTCTGCAACAATGTGACACAAGACCAAATCCCTAATGAACGCTTCGTGTATGTATCAATACCTAATTGTGAAGCCGTTCCATTTCAGCAACTTGTACAAAATGCAAACCATGGTAGATTATGTACTACCTGCAATTTGGATAATCACTCCACCTTACTAACACAAACACATAGTAAATACGTAATACTAATGCTTCTATGTTATAATGCAGATGGTACCAAAAACAACTGCAAGCTGACTGGATTCACACATGGTCAAGTATCACTTGGTAAGAAAACCTTCACAACAATAGGTATGATCTACCACGCAGGAGCCACAACCAATGCAGGACACTATACTGCATATATTTTAAAAAAATGTGGATGGTTCGAATGTAATGATAGTACCATTACTCTAAAGCAGAGATTACCAGCAAATCTTACAAACGCTTATTTAATTTTCTTAAAACCAAAATTTATTAACTTATCTGTACTTCAACATTAACAAAACTCTATTAAAAAACTATAAACTGTTAGAATATGCCAACAGCTATCTAACTGCCCCAAGATTCTACAACAACTAAACAGATAAATGAATACCACTAAATTATATCAAACAATAAACAGTTAGAATACGCCAACTGGTATCTAAATGCCCCAAGATTTTACAATATACAAACAGATAAATCAATACCACTTAATTATAACAAAAAATAGACAGTTAGAATATGCTAACAGGTATCTAACTGCCCCGAGATTCTACAACAACTAAACAGATAAATGAATACCACTAAATGATATAAAAAATAAACAGTTAGAATACATCAACTGGTATCTAACTGCCCCAAGATTTTCAATAACCAAACAGATAAATCAATACCACTACATTATAACAAAAATAGACAGTTAGAATACGCCAACTGTTATCTAACGGCCCCAAGATTTTACAATATCCAAACAGATAAATCAATACCACTTCATTATAACAAAAAATAGACAGTTAGAATATGCCAACAGGTATCTAACTGCTCCAAAAATCTGCAACAAGCCAAAATATAGAACATTAGCCAGAAACAACAAGTGAACACCGAAAACAAACAAACAAATAGACTGTAGCATAACAATAAAAGTTTTTTTTTAATCCAACATGGATTTATTTTTCCCACAGAACCAATGATTTTAGCAACAAACACAGAAAATGAGCAAATTGCACAGTACACTGGTTTGTAATCTACTAAATATGAGGGTAAAAAAATGTTGATTATTCAATGTTATAAGTCATTACAAAATACCAATACTAACATGATCTTTTCTTTTATCACAGAAATTAACAAAGAATATATGTACTCCAGTTACTAAACCAAACAGTAAGTATATTATAATAAGTACAACCATCGCAGCAAATCACACCCATAGTGACTTATAACTTCAGTGCTTATAAATTTGGTCTTGGCCATGCATCCAAGACTCTAGGCCCTGGCCACAACCAGTGCAGCATATCACACCCATACTGGCTTATAACTTTGTTGCTTATAAATTTGTTCTTGGGTCCCAAAATTATAAGCCACTATGGGCGTGATATGCTGCGGTGGTTGTGGCCAGGGCATAGAGTCTTGGGTGCATGCCCTGGCCACAACCACCGCAGCATATCACACCCATAGAGTCAAACATTTTAACTATGCCATATGGGCACTTTTAATGTCCACGAACATTATGAGTGTTCTTAGAACATTTTCAACTTGCCTACGAACAGTACGGACAGGTATAGCGTCCTCAGAACACCCCCATTTCGTTTATTTACGAACATTTCAGAACACTGCGTGTGTTCTTAGAACAGTCTCAACTTGCCTGCGAACAATACGGACAGGCATAGTGTCCTCAGGAGACTTGATGTGTTCTTAGAACAGTTTCAACTTGCCTACGAACAGTACGGACAGGTATAGCATCCTCAGGACACCCCCATTTTATTTATTTACGAACATCCCAGGACACATGTTCTTAGAACAATTTCAACTTCCCTACGAACAATACGGACAGCGTCCTCTGGATACCCCAGTTTAGTTTATTTAGGAACATTTCAGGACACCGCCTGTATTCTTAGAACAGTTTCAACTTGCCTGCAAACAATACGGACAGTCATAGCGTCCTCAGGACACATCCATTTGTTTATTTACGAACATTTCAGGACATCACTTGTGTTCTTAGGACAGTTTCAGCTCGCTTGAGAAGAATACGGACAGGTCTACCGTCCTCAGAACACCCACATTTCATTTATTTGTGAACATCCTAGAACACATGAACAGTTTCAACTTGCCTACGAACAGTACGAACAGGTATAGCGTCCTCAGGACACCCCCATTTCGTTTATTTATGAAAATTTCAGGACACCCGTGTTGTTCGCGGTCAGAACGAACACAACAGGGGTGCATGCCACCTAAATAAATACAACATTTAACCCATCTCTTACTCCCCCACCCTCCCCAAACAGTCTTACACGCCAACACACTTTACTAAATAGTATTTTTCCACCAAGTTTCACTGCACTGTCCGCGAATTCAAGGTGGCGGGCATTTCTAAAAATCTGACGCACTTCACGCTCTTCACCATCCAATCACCGAAGACGTTGCATGTCCGTGGACATGACGCAAGCCGATTAGCCAATCAGGGCACTGTCTGCGGAGCGAACAGGGAAGTGTGTCTGCGGACCGAACATAGATATCACAAATTTTTTGTGACCTACATTTTGGTCATTTTAAAAGAAAACTACTGGATGGATTTTCACCAAATTTGCAAAAGCACACTTTCGGGACCAAGCCGCTGCTTCTGGTCCAAATGGTGATAATCCATTAAGCGTGAGCAAAGTTTTTTCCCCATTCAGTCTATGGGAAAAGAACAAGTTTTGGGACCCCCCTTATAACTTTGCCCCCCCTTGACCAAACCTCACCAAACCTTGCAACAAAAAAAATTCAGAGTGACCCATATACTTTTTTTGCAAAGTTTGGTGAGTATTCGTCCAGGGAGAGCGAAGTTATAAGCCACCCAAAAAGGGCTCTTCCTATGGAAACAGCAACTTAACCATAACACAGCTATATATATATCTAGCTATATATATATATATATATATATATATATATATATATATATATATATATATATATAGAGAGAGAGAGAGAGAGAGAGAGAGAGAGAGAGAGAGGTATGCATAAAACAGTATCAAAAAAATAAGCAGTGACTAGACCTCTAGGATACGATCTATGGAGCAGAATCTCATAAATGATTGCAAATGACAAAGTCCAGAGGATGCGCTTTTTACATTTTTAGTAGTTTGAGAAACGCACAGGGCACCTTATTCTCAAAGGTGACTTGTGCATTTCAGAGTGACTGGACAGCAGAGCAAAATATGTGCTGTAGCAAACATTGAGAAAGCCAATAAGTCTGGCTTGTGTGCACTGACATTTTTTTTTTCTACTGACTGTGCAATTATGTATTGATATTTCTGCTATGGGCAGACACCCCCAAAGCTAGCTGGTGTCTATTGCTGTTTCTAAAACAAGCGTTAGCCAGATGAACGTCTTTGTTGTCCAATTTTGTACCAGCAATACACAATCTTGATGGCACCACGCGTGTTGGTCATGTAGGCCGTCATATGAGCAATAGTACCTCACTTGGAGGGGTGTTCCATATATTGAATCTGCCTTCGGGTTCTATGATTGAATGTGGTGATTTTAGGACATCATTAATTGGTTGTTTCCTTTTCCCTTTCCTTGTGTATATATTGCATGTATATGCATGTATTGCATGCATATTGGATTTTCAATGAAGGGTCAGACTTGGACAAGAAATAGTCCCGGACACCAAAAAAAAAGTGGCCCACCCCTCGCTTCAAAAAAGTGGCCCACCACTCGCCTTACGACACTTGACCTCTGATGACATCAGCAGACGTGATGTCATTTGACCCCACCACAAAGTGACATCCCGGGAAGCGGAGAAACACGACCTTTCACCCCTTGACAAAACAGTGGCATCAAATAGCATTGTTCCTAAGTACACTGCGAAAAATATGGTCATGATTTCACTAATGTGATATACATTTCATACAAGAATGGATCACCATATGTTTCATTAATATCTGTTTGTATAGATCCATATTGTCAAATTACTGTGAATGCAAGCAGAGGTTCAAGGCCCAATGATAGTATGTTATTGTATAGCACTTACACTTAAGCTCTTTTCTATAGAACAAATATGCATACAATATCACCGAACCTGTGTTGGTACTCATTTATCGACTTAAGAAGGATGAAAGGCAGAGATGGCCTTGCTGGTATTCGAACCTGCAGATCACACACACATCGCAGCAGCGAGCACTCAACCCACTGAGCTATCATATCGGCTATAGTAAAATGAGCAATTATTCTGTAGTCGATACCATTAAACAGGTAACTGAGATTTAACAGCAGACCAGTTAAATTCATCTGCAGGTCTGGTGCAAAGTTGGCATCATGTCAAGCCTGCATGAATCTAATTTCAGGCTTCTGAGGTTGGCAAAATAGGGAAATCAGCGCACTCATAGGACATCCCATACTCTGAGCACTCACTACCTCATATATGTAAACAAACATCCTGAACAGCATGCCAGTGAGATGGGAAAGATAGACACATTACAACAAAGCATTCATTGTGGCACAATAAAGTTAATGGCCACTTGATGTAATATGGTCAAATATGTGTACACTGTACAGAAGCTTTTAGGCACAAGGATTTTGTCAAGTGACCAAGGACACCAAGCTGGAATGTCTTGTGAAGATCGTAATAGAGACAACGGCAGAAAAAAAAACATGCTATTACTGCAACTTGCGAAAGGCAAAATACATAGTCCAAAATGGATGCTTATTCTACTCTAAAATTGGTTGTTTATCACTAATAACACTAATACATATTTATCACTAATACAACAGCACAGCAACACCAGGGGGCACCGTGCCCACTGGAGTGGTGGCACTGTGACAGCCGCTGGCCTGGCGACTTCCCTGGCACCTCAACTTTGCATGCCGCAGCAGCATGTGAATGATGCGTGCATCATAATTTATGATGCACACATCATGCATGCAAATAAATCATCAAAGCAAGGTAACATGTGTTACCTTGCTTTGATGAATTATGCCGTTGCAGGAATTTTTTGTTTATTAAAAAAATATATAATTATTTTCCAAATAATTTTTTTCCAATTTCTTTTTTTTTAATGTCCATACTGGCCCCAGCATGGCCAAAATCCGGCCCCCACTCTCCAGGGACGATTTCGGCCCAGCCACGGGCCGAAATGCCGAGGGGCCAATCCAAACCTGTTTCATGGGCACCAATTGAATGGATTGCTGCTTTGAGTGATGATATGTTATGATATGGCATTTATAACGCGCATATACACAAGTATTTCAAGACGCAACGAGGCAAGTGAGGGGAAACAGAGGGAAGACAGACAGCAATCCTAGTAGGCCAGATGACATTGAGATTGCGCAAGTGCAGGGGCAAGGGGAACGGGGAAAATGCAGGGGGAAGGGGAAGGGGCAGTGCAGTACATAGGATAACAGTAAAATAAATAAAGACAATAAATGCAAGTGCGGCCAGTTGGCGGCAAGTACAAGGGTAGGAGCAGACATCAGGGGTCAAGTGCTAGTAGGGGCTGTAGTGATACAGAAAAAGTCCCCAAGTGCAAGGGTTGCCAGGGGGCAGTACAGGTGTGCAACTGGCGGGGAGGGAACCTGTGCCCGAGATCAGAGGGTAGCCAGGTAACCAGTGCAGTTTCAGATTCAGCCAGAAGATCAGCAGGGGAGAGAAGGAGTGAAAGCAGAAGCAAAAAGGAAGGTCTTGAGGTGTTTCCGGAACCGTAGATGGTTCTCCTCAAGTTTCAGAGAGGCAGGGAGGCTGTTCTAGAGGGAGGCCCCACCAGAAGAAAGAGGTCTACCACCAACTTGCTGCTTGGAGAAGTGACTGACCCTGAGGGAGTTGGAGGCAAATGAGTGAAGAGCTCGAGAGGGAAGATATTTAGGAAGAGAGAGTTGAAGGTATTGAGGTCACAGGCCCCAGAAGGCCTTGTGGACAATGCAGAGGGTTTTGAACTTAATCCTCACTGCCATTAGGAGCCAATGAAGAGATTTCACGCCTGGAGAGATACGATCCCTGGGCTTGACGCCAAGGACAAGTCTTGCAGTCCTGTTTTGGATGAGTTGCAGAGGGCGGAAAGTAGAGGCAGGCAGATTTAGAAATAAGCTGTTGCAGTAGTCCAGCCTAGCGAGAACCAGAGCTCTGGAGACAGTGAGCCTCTGGGGAAGGAGAAGAAAGGAAGAATACATCTGAGGAGGTGCAGCTGGTAGTGTGACTTCTTAGAGGCCTCAGAGATGTGAGGAGAGAAGAAAAGTGTGGAGTCGAAGATGACCCAGAGTTTTTAGCCTCAGAGGTGGTCGCAGGAAGAGGGCCAAGAGAGGCTGGCCAGAGAGTGACAGGAAAGGAGGGAGCAGGTGTGCCAAAGAGGAGAATCTCTGTCTTACTGGCATTAAGGCAGAGATCATTGGCGGCACACCACTCCTGGATGGCGGACAGTCAGAGATGAGGGAAGGAGAAGAGGTGGCAGAAGGGAGCCTGAAAATGAGTTGAGTGTCATCTGCATAGCACTGAAAGTTGGGGCAGAGAGCAGCAATGAGGTGGGCAAGAAGTGCTAGCTATTGGTTGAACAGCCAGGGAGAGAGGTTAGACCCCTGGGGAACACCACAGGTAGAGATAGAGGTAGAAGAGAGGAAGGACCCAACTTGCACCTGGGAGGGTCGATCGGAGAGGAAGGAGGTCAGCCAAGCCAGGTCCTGATTGGTGATACCCAGGTTATCACGGAGACGGTTGAGCAGGATGGCATGGTTGACCATGTCAAAGGCAGAAGAGAGATCAAGCAAGATGATGACACAGGGAGTGCTAGAATCAAGGTTGGAGAGCAGGTCTTCACGCGTGCTGAGGAGAGCAGTTTCCAAGCTTCTGCAAGCTCTTAAGACAGACTGATGATCATGGAGACAGCCAACAGATTCAGTGTGAAGATGAGCCCTGCATTTAAAGGTGATCCTATGTCTTGGTAGATTTTCTTATATTAGGCATATGCATGTCGAGCTATCTACTGTATGGTTTATGAACATGCTAAATATAAGCATGTCCAAGAATGACAATGATGTTATTGTGCACAATGTTGTTGTTTTTGCCTTTTTATGGAACAATTGCTTCTTATGGAAACATGTATATGTTTATTATTTTACTTTTTTGTGAGCTTTTATGGATTATGTTGTGCGAATATAGTGCATGATGCAGAACTATGTTGTGTGTGCCATTCTGTGAGACTCTGTGTGGAAAGAGGGGCTGCAGACGTGTAACAAGTGTGACATATGTTTGATAAGGAAGGGTAGGGGATTTTGTCATTGTTTCTTGGGATTACATTGTTTTCCTGAACTTAGCTAGTTTCCAGCCACTTCTAAAGTAATTTGCCTAAAATAATACATTTTGTTTACATGGGAAAGCTGGAAGATAGACATGTAACCAATATAGAACAATTTGGTCAGGTACCCACTAGACCATTTCTGGGTGTATGGTGGGCAGTGGGTCTTTTCCGTTCAAAACCCAGGAAATACCCAGTTTTATTGGAGTCTTATTCAGTTTTCTATTGCCCTTATTTATCAATGACTTAAAAGGTGCCCGCAGCAATACGCAGAATACTTTGTGGGACCCTCAAACTTCCCAACAAGTAGTCTATTGCCGAGGACATTTGTGAATTTGTAAGGAAAAGGGAATAGAGGTACTGTTTAGAGAGAGGATGGTATCTACTATCAGTATCATACTATTTGGGCAAAGAGCACACACTTCAGAGTGATAGTTTGAGTCAACCCTCGCAGAATACCAGCCTGTGGTGTATAGGTGAATGGGAGATCCCTTCAGCTCACACATTACAAGAAAGAATGCTTGGGCAGGAGAGGCTGCCATGGTCAAGATTCAATGGCATAAAATCAGCTCTCGCTGGAGATCAGATGCAAATCCAACATCCGGATCTTTCATCAATACATCAAATAGCTACTCTATACCTAACTTGTGGTGTTTCGTAGGTTCCTTCTGGATAGATTTGGAGTGTGATTGGCCTCCTAATGGTTGAGTTCACGTAAGTGCGCTATTCAAACACGTTTAATCATTCGCTCATGAAGCATGTTGGATCAAACCTTGGTCTCAGCTGGGAAACGCTCCTCTGTCCAGTGTACGAGTTGCCCCTACTGCAGAAGAACGCACTCGTAGACAATGCTGCCTTTGCTAAAATGTATCCAGCAGTTCCATTGAGATCAGCCCATGAGGCACATTTAGTAGGAATTGCTTGATGGGCACAAATGCATGATCAGGTCAATCTAATTCTCAAACTCCTTTTTATGTATGGTCATTTGACGAGTCAGTCTAGTAAGAGAGCCAAGCAAGTTTGGTTCTTGCACCAGATGTTTGTGAGTCACTTGCAGGACACAAAATTCCGTGTCCTTCTTCCAAGGTCGATAAAGGAAGTACCATTCTATTGGGTAGCAGTAGCTTCCACTATTAAAGCACTTAGAAGAAGACATCCGGCATGAATGTCTAAAATAACAATGGATGTCATTATTTCTTAGAATCCATTGTCTGTCTGGTTGGCAATTGCTTTGAAAATTATTTGAAAATTATTTTAAGAATCTATGGCACATGCTGTTCCTAAGATGAAAACATTGCTTTTTTCTAGGTCATTGGCTCTTCAAAGGTGGTGTCTTTAAGAGATGGAACAAACTCCAGCAGAGGTAAGAAGCATGAAGCCCCTTATCAGGCATCCTGATAAGCAGTGCAATATGGGAGAGTTGAGGCTCTAAAGGTCACCAAATAGGGGAATGAATATGGGGTTATCATATCAGATGATCTCATAAATGGTGAAAAGTGTGTAAAGGCACTGTGGAGAGCAGCTTGGATGTTGGCGTGCAGGAGGAGTTGTACGCAACTGGCATAGAACAGGTGGATTTATTTTTTTGTTGCCTTGCAGGTATACCATTTGGTACCATGTTACTCGTACTGGTATTCAATCATATTTAAACTATACACTAGTTCAGAACATTTCATCGCTCAACATGTCCCTTGTGAGACTTCCTTGTATCCTTGTGCCAACACATGTTTCACTTTTCATACGCTTTCTTTTCAGGTAAAATTGCTGTACATACATCATACGCCAGTTTGCTAAGCAAGATCACAGGGTGTATGATCCATGCTGGGGTGAAGGGGCATCTTCAAGGAATAAACCTAGTCATTCCCATCCTTTTGATTCAGCAGTACAGTCTAAAAAAGAGAACTCAGATGATCCCTTTTTTATTTGAACCCCTCGGAACTCAGATGATCCCTTCGACATTTAAACCCCTCTGAGCACATGCTTCGGGTTTGGAGTCAAGGGAAGACATACAACGTTTGGTTGTTGGTTAATAACATTGGAACTGATCCAGCCTCCACTCAAGCCAATATCATTTTACAGGACGTTTGGAAGGCCCAATTCTCTGAAATGTACACTCCTCTGCAAATACTGGAGCATCCATTAACTCTTGAAAACAATTCCCCTTGGTATATAGAATTTGGCTGTATGCAAACCCTTGAGAGCTTCGAGCCCAGACAGACTCTCAAAGATACTCCTAAAGGCAATCCAGAGCTAAGAGCCTCTATTCTCCTTTCCTTGTTTAAGAATTTGCTTAAAACGTGTCTGATTCCAACCGTGTTGAAATTATCCCATATAGTCCATCTATATAAAAAGGGAGCCTGGCAGGACCCTTCCAACAATCAGCCGGTAGCCCTTTTTGGTGCTCCTAGTAAGTGTCACTGCCCACAGTTCCTTTCCCTGGGATCACCTCACCTGGATCTTCACTGTGGCTGAGTACCTTCTGTCTTCTTCTCCGGTCCTTCAGGGGTTTCTCCTCTTCGTCTTCCTTCTTTAGAGATCCTTTCCCCTTCTTACGTTCAAAGAGATAGGGGCAGTCTCCTCCCGAGGCCACCTTAACCGTTGATGGCACAAAACAGTCAAGTGAACCCTGGGGAGCCCACTCCTTCAAAACAGGGAAAAAGCCTAAAAGGCAGAAAAAACCCTGTGTACCTGCAGATGATGATGGCCCGGTGGATTTGAAGGCCCAGAGGCTGGTATGGTCTTGCAACAACTATCTTGTTTGTAACTCCAATGGATGGCGGCACTGTTTCTGGGCATTCCTTGGGAGGAATGAAGGAGCCCGGGAAGGAGAGGCACAGGGTGAAGCCACTGAAGAGGGCTTCAGCAATACCGACGGAAGTGTCTAAGGAAGGACGAAGGTAAGATACCACAAGAACAAACAGGGTAAACAAAGGAAAGCTCTACCGGAGAACAGGTAAGATCAAGGAGAGCGAGAAGTCAGAGCGAGAGAGAGAGCGCAAGAGAGTATGAGCGAGAGAGAGAGAGCGAGAACGGAGATGAAGTGAAAGTGACCCCGAGCGGGTGGGAGCCGGCAAGTCGGAACCCAGCCGCCGGGAGAGATGGGTCTGCGGCAGCGCGAGGCTGACCACAGAAACAGAGCAAACCAAAGCCGGGGAAAGTAGACTGAATAGAATAGAAAGAAAGGCGAGGGAGGAGAACAGATACCCGGAGAGAAGGCTAAGAGCAGCAGGTTAAACAGGGGAGCAAAAGGGGAATTGCCGAGAAAGGGGAAAACAAGGAAGGCACTGGAGAGGGACAAAACGAAAGTCAGCGAAAGCGAGTTGAAACGCGACTCGCAGGGGGCGTGGCTTCCTTAAATGCCTGCAGCAAAACAAAGGCTGGACCGCTAGCAGACAAGCCGTAGAGACCTAATAGCGCCTCCATCTTGCCCATAGCTTCCATGGTCGCAGCGGTGTGACAGTATGCCCTCTCCTCATCCCTTCTCCTCCGGGTTTCCCTGGGTGAAGGCGATGGAACAGTCTTAGCAGACGTGGGGCGTGAATGTTACGTCTGGGTTCCCAAGATCGTTCTGCAGCAGAATACCCTTTCCAATGGACCAAATACTGTACGGTGCCATGTCTGTAACGGGAATCCAACAGCCTCTCCACTTCATATTCTTCAGGGTCAGGATCCTCGATCCTTGAGGAGGAGAGTCTACGACGACTCATGGGATCGGGATGATAAGTTTTCAGGAGAGAGGTATGACATACAGGGTGAATCTTCTTCAAACTATGTGGCAGTCGTAAACGAAAGGCGACAGGATTCACCTGAGACAAAATAGGGAATGGACCTATGAAACGGGCCGAGAATTTTCCTGGGTGAATCCAACTTGGGAGATATTTGGTTGATAACCACACCTTGGTTCCTACTGTCCACCTGGGATTAGGTGATCTCTTCTTATCGGCGTATTTCTTGTAGCGGATCCTACTAGCCTCCAACTTCTGTACCGCCTCCTTTTGGATGGAACGAAGATCATGAAGGCGTTGATCAACCGAGGGCACAGTTGTAGGAGGTACCCCAAAAAGAGGTATGTGTCTCGGATGATACCCGTAGGTAAAGAAGAAGGGACTAAATCCTGTAGTGGAATGTTGGGTATTGTTGTAGGTGAATTCAGCCAATGCTTATAGGACTGCCACATGTCCTGTTCCTGATGGCAGAAACAGCGGAGATATTGTTCGAAGGTGGCATTTAAACGTTCTGTTTGGCCGTTGCTCTGGGGATGGTAACCAGAAGATAAAGCTCTCTTTATCCCCAAAGAGCTACATAACGCCGACCAAAAACGTGAGGTGAATTGGGCCCCCCTATCAGACACAATGGTCCGGGGCAGGCCATGTAATCTCACCACATCTCTCAGGAATACTTCAGCCGCAGCAGGAGCAGAAGGCAGGCCAGGCAAGGGAGAGAAATGTGCCATCTTGCTCAGGGTGTCTACAGTCACCATGATAGCTGTGTACCCCCTAGAGGGGGGAAGATCTACAATAAAATCAATAGAAATATGTTCCCATGGCTGTGATGGTAGAGGTTCTTGTTGGAGCAGGCCTAATGGTCGGTGAGTGGTATGCTTGTTGGCTGCACATACTGGACAACCCGTCACGTATGCCTTAATGTCTTTTATCATTCTCGGCCACCAAAAATATCTAGAAGCCAAATGTAGGGTTGCCCCTTGGCCCTTATGCCCAGCCGAAGGAAGGTCGTGGCACCAATACAAGGCTTGAGTTTGGAGTTCCTTAGATGGTAGGTACAGTGCGCCCTGATGAAAGTACAACATTCCCCTCCTTACCAGGAGTGGTTGGTACTCCGATGACACTTCGGAATGACTGGTGGCAAGCTCTACTTCTTGCAAGAAGGAGCTAATCATTCCCAGGATTCTCTTGCCCGCAAGTATTTCATCCTGGCCCTGATTCTCTTGGTACTCCAGACTCCGGGAAAGAGCATCCGCTAAGGCATTGTCCTTTCCGGGAAGGTATGTTATTTCAAAGTCAAATTGGGGAAAAAAATAGGCCCATCGAGCATGTCGGGAGTTACGACACTCCATCTGCTGCAAAACCTTCAGATTCCGGTGGTCTGTACGGACCAGAAAGGATGGGCAGCTCCCTGTAATAAATGTCTCCATTCAATGCATTCCTGGCGGATCGCCAGTAGCTCTCGTTACAATACTGAGTAATTCCTTTCAATAGGTGTAAGCGACCTGGAATAATATGCAACCGGATGTTCCACTCCATCCTTGCCAGTCTGTAGGAGGGTGGCTCCAATTGCCCCTCCGGAGGCGTCCGTCTCTACCACAAAGGGGAGAGATTGGTTAGGTTGCACTAGAATGGGAGCTGTCGTGAAGGTCTTATTGAGTAACTGGAAGGCTTGATCGGCATCCTTATCCCATTCAAACTTCTGACCCTTCTTAAGAAGACGAGTGATGGGCAAAACAATGTCAGAGAAATTAGGGATGAATCGTCTATAAAAGTTGGATATACCCAGAAACCTCTGTATCTCCTTGGGACTCTTTGGAGTAGGCCATCTAAGGACTGCCCTTACCTATTCGGGATCCATCTGCACCCCCTCCTTTGAGAGGATGAACCCTAAATATGACACTGAGGCAGCTTCGAAGACGCACTTCTCTGGCTTAACCAGGAGCTGATTTTCCCTTAACCTTTGGAGGACCTGAGTGACATGCCTTAGATGTTCTGAAAGGGAAGAAGAAAAGACCAAAATATCGTCCAGATAGACCACTACTGAGGCATATAACAAGTCCGAGAAGATCTTATCAACGAAACGCTGGAATACGGCGGGGGCATTCACCAGACCAAAGGGCATGACTCTATATTCAAAATGTCCCAGAGGAGTCCGAAAGGCGGTCTTCCACTCATCCCCCTTCTTTATTCTCAGCAAGTGGTAGGCTCCCCGAAGATCTAGCTTGGTGAAGATAGAAGCTCCTTCTACAGCTTCAAGTACCTCCTTTATAAGGGGCTTGGGTAGCTATCTCGAATAGTCAAGCTGTTCAATCCTCAGTAATCTATACACGGCCTGAGTTCTGCGGTACCCTTCTTGGGAATGAAGAACATTGAGGCCCCTGCTGGAGAATGAGATTCTTGGATCAAGCCATTTTGTAGATTAGCATCTAGATATTCCTTCAGTGCCCTTCTTTCTGGTAGGGACATAGGATACATGCGCCCAAAAGGAACCGATGCTTCAGGCTTCAGATCGATGGCACAGTCCTCTGCTTGATGTGGGGGTAAAGTACGGGGTAGTTTATCTTCAAACATCTCGGCGTACTGCTGGTAATACGGAGGAATCGTCTGAACCACAGCCGAGGAGGTTGGAATTGCGACTCCCTTCCCCTCAAAAGGAGATGCCTGGGTTAGACACGAAGCCGAGCAATACGGCGACAGAAAACATACAGTGTTAGCAGACCAGTCAATCCTGGGATTATGTTTGCGTAGCCAGGGTATGCCCAGGATGACTGGGAAGTGGGCAGCTGTAATTACATCAAAGGTGATCTGTTCTTGGTGCTGAAACAAAGACATGGTGGCTGGACCTGTCTCCTTGATGATGGGTCCAGATGAGAGAGGGGCTCCGTCTACACCCTCTACTGGCAAAGGACAGTCCTTTTGATGTAGGGGAATAGCTTGTTCTTGCGCCCACTGAATATCAATAAAGTTTCCTGCAGCACCGCAATCCAACATAGCCAAGGTTTCTAGTGAAGCGAGAGATTCAAAAGTAAGATGAACCGTAAATAGCATAAGTCTATGGTCCTCTCCCGACTCGTCCTGTTGCCTAGAATTGCAGGGATTGTTCAGCACAGCCCGGTTCCTTTCCCTGCTCAAGACCGGGGAGATGCGTTTCCCGAGCGTCTCGGGGGTACCTCGGGGCATCTCCGAAGCAGATGCTTTGAGGATCCGCAGTACATGAAAAGACCTTGGTCTCTGCGTCTCTTCCGTTCCTCGAGAGTCAACGGACCTCTAGTTGTTCCTATTTGCATAGGCTCTTCTGTCTGTGGTCTGGTAGGGGGATTTGCTGTGGGGATTCCTACAGACGGATGAGGTCTGAACCTCCTTCTTTCTAACCTTCGCTCCTGCAATCTGTATTCCAACTGCAGAGACATCGTGACCAAATCTTGGAAGGAAGCAGGACGTGCCATCCGAGCAAGCTCGTCCTTGAGTTCATCATGTAAGCCTCGTCGGAAGAGGGTCTGCTGTACTGAATCCGGCCACCCCGCCTCCGTAGCCAATTTCATAAATGTGGAAGCATAAGTCTGGACATCTTGGTTTCCTTGACGGAGGTCTAGAAGGGCTTCATAGGATGAATATTGAACCTCTGGTCTTTCAAATCTGACACGCATTAATTGAGTGAACTGAGTGTAGTCATTTACAGCAGGGTTTGCCTGAGCTATCAGTGGAGTAGCCCAGGCCAAGGCATTGCCCACAAGGTTGGAGACCAGAAAGCCGACCTTGGCTCTGTCGAGCTCATAAGCCTTAGGTCGGAACGTAAAGTATATCATACAGGCATCCAAAAATTCTTTCAAGAGTTGAGGACTGCCATCATATTTCCCAAAGGAGAACGTCAGGGGAGGTAAGTCGCCTCGGAAATCCTCTCGAGCCGCTAATTGTTGGCGTAAGTTGATATTCTCTGTTCGGAGGTTCTGAACCTCTGCCTGGAGGCCTTGAATCGCTGTCACCATCTCCTGGTATTGCTCCAAGGAGGCCATAGTAGTTGGGTGGCGTTGCAAACTGTCACTGCCCACAGTTCCTTTCCCTGGGATCACCTCACCTGGATCTTCACTGTGGCTGAGTACCTTCTGTCTTCTTCTCCGGTCCTTCGGGGGTTTCTCCTCTTCGTCTTCCTTCTTTAGAGATCCTTTCCCCTTCTTACGTTCAAAGAGATAGGGGCAGTCTCCTCCCGAGGCCACCTTGACCGTTGATGGCACAAAACAGTCAAGTGAACCCTGGGGAGCCCGCTCCTTCAAAACAGGGAAAAAGCCTAAAAGGCAGAAAAAACCCTGTGTAGCTGCAGATGATGATGGCCGGGTGGATTTGAAGGCCCAGAGGCTGGTATGGTCTTGCATCAACGATCTTGTTTGTAACTCCAATGGATGGCGGCACTGTTTCTGGGCATTCCTTGGGAGGAATGAAGGAGCCCGGGAAGGAGAGGCAGAGGGTGAAGCCACTGAAGAGGGCTTCAGCAATACCAACGGAAGCGTCCAAGGAAGGACGAAGGTAAGATATCACAAGAACAAACAGGGTAAACAAAGGAAAGCTCTACCGGAGAACAGGTAAGATCAAGGAGAGCGAGAAGTCAGAGCGAGAGAGAGAGTGCGCGAGAGAGTATGAGCGAGAGAGAGAGAGAGAGAGCGAGAACGGAGATGAAGTGAAAGTGACCCCGAGCGGGTGGGAGCCGGCAAGTCGGAACCCAGCCGCCGGGAGAGACGGGTCTGCAGCAGCGCGAGGCTGACCACAGAAACAGAGCAAACCAAAGCCGGGGAAAGTAGACTGAATAGAATAGAAAGAAAGGCGAGGGTGGAGAACAGATACCCGGCGAGAAGGCTAAGAGCAGCAGGGAAAACAGGGGAGCAAAAGGGGAATTGCCGAGAAAGGGGAAAACAAGGAAGGCACTGGAGAGGGACAAAACTAAAGTCAGCGAAAGCGAGTTGCAACGCGAATCGCAACGGGCGTGGCTTCCTTAAATGCCTGCAGCAAAACAAAGGCTGGACCGCTAGCAGACAAGCCGTAGAGACCTAATAGCGCCTCCATCTTGCCCATAGCTTCCATGGTCGCAGCGGTGGGACAGTAAGATCTTTTTTACTTTATTATTAAAGGGTATGGAGAGGTGGGCCATTCAAGTGAACATCCACAGCATTCACCAATCAGAGTTCAGAAAGCATATATGACTTCTTAAAATTGAATTTTGTTACATGTGTTTCAAGAACATGCCCAGGCACAACAGTACCCTATATTTCTCATTTCTGTTGATCTCTCTATTGATTTCAATAGAGTGAGCAGAGGCATCTTGTGGGAAAAGCTATTGAGTTGGGCCTGACCAGTTCAACTAGTCAACATTCTTAGACATCTTAATGCCGAAACCCAAATTCAATTGAGGTTGGATGGGGACGGGCGTTTAACAAATCCGATTACCACCGACTGTGGGCTACAAGAGGCACCCACCCTCTTCAATCTCTTCATAGCTGATTGGAAAAATGTTTTTTTTTTACTCTATGATTTTTCCCCTGCGTCTTAGTTCTCATGCTTTTCAGTATATGCTCTTTGCAGATGATACTATTTAACTTGGGAGGACCCTGATAGGGCCACTGAGTATTTTTTTGAGGACCCTAGATTTGGAGATTAATATTCCTAAAATATAAATCCTGATTTGTAATCATAAAAAATCGAAAACCATGGCATTTCAATGGTATACTCATCATTCACAATTAGAGGTAGTAGAATCTTGGAAATACTTCAGCTCCTTGTTTAAGCATAAGCACTTGGTTCTAAATGCTTATAAGGATATTCAGGCTGCCTCCTGGGCTCACTCTGCCCAATTGCAAAAAATGGAAAGATCATTTGGGCACTACTGTACTTTACAATTGTCAAGATATTATAAAGCTAAGATTACACCTTGGTTATTATACGGAGCAGAATTTACAAATAATGACATCCACTGGTCTCTGGTTGAGGGCAATTTGTGGCAACCCACTTTACACCTACCCAATGGAGTCCCCATATCGATGATAAGACAGGAATTGGGTGTCAGCTCTCTACAAAAAATGGTTGAATGGAAAGGTTAACCCTATTTGTTAAAATCGTGGGCTCTCCACACAGTCATTATTCATTAAATTGAAAGTGGAGAAATCTTTCATGTATAATTCTGACCAACTGGGTGATGTCTAATGAACATCTCCTGCCAGTTCTAAATGTCGACAAAAGGGACCTAGTCCTTAATCCCAATTCAGTTAAAAACAAATTACAGGTATGTGACTAGATATGCATGAGAGATTGTGCTACTAACTACACATTGTTGTAAGTACTCCACTGGAGAGCACAGGGGTATAAATCAGCTAGAAAAATATTTATTCAAGTTCCGTGATCGATATGGGTGGCAAACCTTCATGAGGCAAAGATAATCTCTAGCCATCGAATGAAGTGATTGGGGTCAGACATAATATTCCCGGGGACCGTCATTTATGTAGGATTTGTCATTATCTGAACACAATCCAGACACTAGATCATCTTTTTATTTCCTGTCCTAGGTTACAGCGTCAGCGAGAATTGAACGTTGCATTCTTCGTTCACAATACCTTCATATTAACTAGCTCCTGTTTTTGGAACAGAATTTTAACAGGGAATTCTACCTCTCTGACCATTGCTGCCTTACACTTTATTTCAAATGATTTAGGTAGAACATGGAATAGAAGTTTATTAGGGAGACAATATTCCCTTTTTATTGTTGATTTTGTTGCTTTTGTATGTATATATCTAGATGATTTGTGTGTAGTAGGTGAAAAAACTACTAATTTTACATTTGAATGTATGGATATCGTTTAGCTTTTAACTTTTGAGCTATTGAGGACATTATATTTATGTAAGTTAACGTTTAAAAATGATTGTTTTTGTTTTTCTCTTTTGTTTTTTCATTCTTCTTGTTTTAATATTTCTTGATTGCTTAATTTGAGAAAGGTTTTCGTTGTATAACCATATCAAAAATCATTTGAAATACCTTCTAACCTCTGGTAAATCACATACACGTGTACAAATAGAACAGACAAGTACAAAACAAACAAGGGGAAAAAAGGGGAATAGTCAATTACAAAACCGGAAAAAAGAATGAAATTCTCAATAAGAATTACCATATCAATTTGTCACAACTACTGGTTTCACATACTATAACACATTGTTAGCCATGGATTAAATAACTGCTGCAAATGCCAGTGCCTGAAGTGATTAATGATTGTGCAAGATCCCATATTTAAACCTGAATTCAGTCCTCTAGTAGAGCTAATAGCGGGTTGGCCTGGAGGCTGATATGGTGACTCATATAGAATGCATGCTAATAACAGTAAACCCGTCCTAAAGGCGTTTGAAAATAGCAAGTGCATGCAGTTTGCTTACGAAGTGATAGACCTCCTATTTTACTGAACTCTCACATGCGTGTCTCACTGTTAGGGCCTCGAAATCTATAAATTGCCCAGTGCGTGGTATGTACAAATAGTTTAAAAACATTATATCAACAAACACTGGCAATGCCAACAGTTTTTGCTAGTGTGTAGGCATGAGAAAGGCATTTGCCAGGCACTGCCGTAGCAGCTGAAAAATGGTCTGAGTACCTGGGCATATAATAGCAGTGCCTGGCAAATGCCTGATAGTTATACACAAGCCCAAACTGCTAGCTTGTTTTTATTACGACTCCAGTGAAGGCAGGCATTGTGCATGTAAATCGAGTGGCTGAGTGGTTAAGACATTTTGTTGACACCCCTAGCACGCTTACAGCTCCAATTAAGTCATTAACTCTCAGAAGACAGTTTTGAAAAAACACTGACAGTCACTTTCAGTGCATAGTTTGATGGTAAGGCTTGATTAAAGCGAGCTCAGTTCGTATGAGGAGGTGTTTTGAGTGGGGAGGGGCAGGTACCGAGCGGAAAAGGCCGTAGGGATGAGCATGGCCCTGGGCAGTCAATGAGTGGACAAACAACCAAACAACACCGGCAAGCGTTGTGTCCCTCCTCACATGTAATTTCTCCCTTATCTGTACTGTAATGCAATAATTTCGGCTTACATGTGATGCAAAAGCACTACCTAATAGCCCAAACTAAAAATGGGAAAGGATAATACCAATGGGGGGGTCATTACGAGGTTGGAGGTAAGGGATTACCGGCACTGGTAAGGGTGCCGATGCCGGTAATCCCTTACCTCCGTATTCCGAGTTCCCTTTGCGGGTCCTTCCTTACCTCCTGCTTTTAGCAGGAGTTAAGTACGGGACCCGCAAAGGTACCTCGGAGGTAATTACGGTACCGTAATTTACGGTGCCGTAATTACCTCCTTCCCCATTCCCATTAAGCCCTATGGGGCAGAAATGGGAATGGGGAAGGGCAAAAGGTGAATGGGGAATTACCTGTCCCTCCAACCCTGGAATGGACCGGTAATTACTCCATTCACCATGCCGGATTTGGGACAGTTTCGGAGGCAACCATGGAGCTAATTACTCCATGGTTAGCTCCAAACCCGGAATGAGTCTTGTATTAATACATAGAACAGTATATTTGGATGCTACCTAGCCTGTGTGCTGAACTGTTAATTTCTCAACTATAGCAATGAATTGGTTACTTGCCCATCTCCTTCTATTGATGAGTGTGTGCTTTGTTTGATCTTTGCTCTGCAGTTATAACAAAATCCATACGAGCACTCAATATGTATGCCAACTTAGTGTAATGAACTAGTTTTGTGGTGATGTGGTGTCATAAGTAATTATAATGTCATCTAATAAATATCCTCGTCTTATATAATGACTTGGTAAAAGTTCAACTGGAATTTAGAGTGAGAAGCCTTATGTTAGTAAGACTGCCTTGCATATGCTTATGTTTTGTATACCATCTGGTCACCCCATCACCTATTCCTAATAGTAGCTTCATATTGCAAAACCGGAGTCCGTCCAAGGCTGTTGAACTCCCCTCCAATGCCATAGCTGTACATCGTGTATGCTTCCACTATTCCTAGTGTTATCGGCGACGAGACGCCATCTTGGAATTATTGTTCCTTTATACTGCGTCAAGTCACATGTCTATTGCTGATGCTAGCACACTATGTTTAAATACTGCTGGATACCCTAGACTGAATTCTATAACAACGTTCAATGTTACCTATTGCGGTATCCTGTCATCTGTCCAGCTGAGTCACTTTATGTGTAATCTTTTCATCTACTCCCCTGGCACTTCTCCCCTTCTCTTTCCCCTGCGCTTGCACGATCTCAATGTCACTGGAAAGATCAGTCTTGTTCACTCTTGTTCCGCTCCCTCGCCTCATCGCGCATGGAAACACTTGTGTATAGTCGTGATATAAATAAAATATATCATATCACAGAGAATATGTGATAATAAAATTCATGCTTAATAACAGCGTCTTGAGGTCATCTTCAAAATTGGTTACATTGTGCGAGGCAAAGTGACCTGCCTCCTGAGTGTGGCGAGGGAGCCATATTGAAGGGTTACAACTTACGACTCTGAAGAAGGTCAATTCCTGTGTGCGAAACATATGTCGGCTCAGCAGCGCACCTTTTTTTTAATTGTTAGTGTTAAAATGGTTCTATGGTGCAAGTAATGCTAAATTGCATCAAAAAACGTTCAAGGATTCTCCAGTTATTTTGTTTCACTCTATGTTACACCACTAACAGCATGATGTACCCTTCATAATCTATACTGCTGCGCAGTGGATGTTTGCTGGCCCAATACACGAGAGTCAAAGATGTGTCTTTAGTAAACATGTTCAGAGCTCGTTTCCAGCCTCACAGCCTGTGGCCATCTAAAAGTGGACATATCCTACCTCTTGACATCAAACCTTTGGCAACCACGACCACTCCACCTGCCGCACTGGATGCGCATTGGTTGGGTTATGCATTCCAGCCGATGAAGCGTAAACAGATCCAGACCCAGTCTTTGCATCGCTGAATCAATCCAGTGGCAAAGTATTGAAAAGCACATTCAGTGCTGGTGTAATGAGCTAAACATTGCTTCTGGCTACAACGTAATCATCCATGGTCTCACCCATTGCCTATTGCTCTACCAGAACATTGCCCTTGTGAGCAATCTGTAGTGGACGGTTGTTGGTGTGGGTCACCATCTGTCCTCAACTGTGCAGTCATAGTATAAAGATCGGACGAGAGAAAGGTCCGCTTAATTAGGTCATTTACGGGTGGGAATTAAGATATATAGTCTAAAGGTTGCATCAACAAACCTGCGCCTACCCAATAAAGACAGCTCAGTGCCACAACCATGTTATTTCTTTTTACCATTTATACATTTTTCAAATATGCTGTCTATCTCCTTAGTGATAACATGCCCAAAGCAGAATGCCAGCACTGGTGCCTTCTCCTGCTGGCCTGATTGGCACCTTGCTGAGCGAGTTGCTCCCTGAAAATCACAGGGCCATCACATGAGGACAGGACACTGGGGCCTTCAGGTATCCGAAATCTGATTAGGCCTTCAGATTGCTAACAAGCAGCCCCAAGGGGTGACAGTCAGAATTGGGTGCCTTTTAGCAGAATGTGAGGGTACGTGTGGGCGCGCCCGCACGTGTGCGCTCTCGTGTGCTTGTGTGTGATCCTTTATGCCACCTTCACTGCTCAGGCAATGTGTTGAGACCAGTGACATTGGGCATCACCTTCCACAAAGAGGATGTGAAGACGGCCTATATGATAAAAATGCTTCTTTTTATTTAAGCAAAAGGATAGGAACATAGGAACAAATAGTGTTTGAATTATACGGGCCTATTGTGATATACAATAGCTTAACTTCCCAAAATAATATGAGTCAGGAATGTCAAGTAGAATTGTGCTCCTATACAAATCACCCAACCAGCCAACACTCTCACCTTCCGAGCATCTGACTCAACAAATGCTTACTTACTCTACAACTCAATATACGGCTACAACAAATACCCTGGCGCACCACAACTCACTGAAACTGTTGCACCCCTCTTACACACTGACAAAAGATACCCAGTGCCCACAGATCCCCCTAACCCTGTCCTCTCAGGCCACCCATCTGCGGAAGTCAAAAATCCCATAGAGAACTCACCCGCATCAATGCCAGTTCCTCCTGGTTCTACCAACGCTAACAGTTGAGCACAGCGCCAGGTCTTCTCCTGCTAACCCCCCAACCAGTGCTCATGTCTAGGGTACACGCGGTTGGACGGAGTCCCCGACTTTCTTTCAAAAGTCCCCCACATTTTCCCAGGGGCCACCTTGATATGCTAATTTCTGGTGACACCACATTCAATTGGTATGTTAATGAGTCCCCCCACTTGCTTTTTTAGGACTTGTCCCCCACCTCCCTCCTCCTCTTTCAGGTCAACGTGAGCACCGGGAGATCATGAAAATGGCACCGGTGCACGGTACAAACCCAAATAACATAACATCAAAAAACTTTTACTCCCAACTTTGAAAACAAGGGAATAACATACTGTTAGCTCATGTTGTTATCTGCAGCCCTGAGTGGGATATTTAGCAATGACAACATGTTCATTCTTTTATGGTGAGCAGTAAAGTGATCTACAGCTGGATGGGCTAGTGAGCACTATGGGACTGCTCCATGATAGGTTGGCAGCGGGGTTTAAAAGTTCCACTGCATTGCAGAACTAGGAGCAACACTCCCATCACGTGCTTAATTTGTGGGGGTGTTTGCAGCCCCGGCACTTATTGGCTCAGACTGAGATTGACTATGAAGTAGTGATAGCAAGAGCATCCATCAACCCCAATGAGCAAATTTGAGCTGTAGTTTAACCCCCATTGTGGGGAGCACCTGTGGGTGATGGCAGCAATGGTGGAGAACTTCCCGACCACCGTGTCACAAGTGTGCAAACAAATATTTGGGCACTGGCACTTACTTTCTTACAAATTAAGCACTGCTTTCATGTGAAAAGTACCAATAATTACAGGACAGTGCAGCCACTTAGGGTGCCACCAGCTGAGGTGTTAGAAGCCCCTACAACTTTTCTGGGTTTTCTAATTGAATGAGGCGAAACTCGTGACATATACTTTGCTTGACATATGCATTTCAAATAGTCGCTCCCTGTTATATCTGTGGGTCCCTTGCTCCCGTGGTATTAATTTCTCGGGGGAAAAGCTACAGTTCACATCCTCCAATTGGTGATGAAGTGCGGTTTACATACAGATAAACACAGCCCCAACTTTTCATCTTATCAAAGCGAGGGGCAGCACATGCATAAAGAGTTGCACACATTCTCAGTTGGGCAGCCTGCTCTTCCCTGTGGTGTCAGTAAATAATGGAGAGTTGCCGTATTTTAAGAGAGGCTACGGAAACCGTGGAGGTCAAACTTGTCAGAACACTTCCTGAGCATATGTCCTTACTAGATAGCTTTGAGGCGCAATGAAACATGGGGTCCCTGGCGTTACTCTGACTGCATCGTTTGGCTGTACAGTCTACACGCTCATATGATAAAAGCCACATTAAAGCCGAGTGTGCATATTTAAATCGCCAATGTCACAGTATTACAAAGAAAGTTTTAAAAAAGAGCGGCGGTTCACCTAAAATAGTTGCTGGCCGCCGCCAGCACCACGCGGTGGCACCGGAACTCCTTGCTGTCCACGCGCAGCACCACGTCGGTGAGCGAGTTCTCCAACCGGAGGTTCTCCAGGCCGTTCTGAAGAAGCAGCGAGAGGCCCGTGTCGTCAAACGTCAGCCTCTCCCCGCCCGAGCTCTCCAAGACATCCTCAATCTTCTGGGGGCACTCCTGCGTCACGGACGCCGGGGGCTCCTCGCAACTTTTCTCCACCGCGTCCCCCATGTGGAATGGCCTGGAGATGTGGCCGCTCTGTGTGTGTGTGTGTGTGGCCTCCAGTGGAAACGCTCACTGGTTTCTGTTGGGTTGCATTGCAGAAGTGATGCGAGTTTCCTGTTCCTGACACTCAAACTTATCTGCGGCTATCACAGGCAAAACAGGAAACCTTGCGCCTTCTCGCGCGGTAGCCGAAAACACAACAGCGGGTTTCCAGTGGAGTTTAGTCAGCTCTGTGTGTGTTTGGGGGGAACTCAAGATGCCTGTGTTCGAAAGATTAAGCTTGAGGAAAGGAAGCCCTGCCCTGTATGGCCGTGCTCCTTGCGTTTAAGAGATTGCCCCTTGATGGCCAATGAATTGCGAAATCGTCAGGTGCCTATTGGCGTCCACCAAACCTGCTTCCCTAATGCCTGAAAAATAAGCATCTTTAAGCACAAAAAGTTCAAATGGTTCTTCATGACTGTCTTAATCTGCCCTAAGGCGCATAGTCAATGGTAGGCACCATGGAAACGGTAGGTGAAAACATCTGGAGAGCAGCAGGTTACAAACTGCTGTGCCAAGAGGTTCCTCTAAGGCAGTGGTCTTTAAACTGTGGGGCTGACCCCCATGGGGGGGTGGGCAAAGGGTGTCCAGAGGGGCGCCAGGCTCTCCCAAAAGAGGCACAGTGGCCCTCATTACAAGTTTGCCAGTCCGGAATCCGGTGTTACCGTGATGGCAGTGACACCGGTTCGGTGACCGGATGAATGTGGAAATAAATGAAAATTACGACTTGGCGGCCGTACGTCTCGGCACAGTGCAGAACCGATGCCACCGCCATCACGGTAACACCCACGGAGATGGATGCACTGGGCCAAATGGCTGCGGTACATCCGTATCCACGAGGCGGAACTCACTGTGCTTGTCAAGCACATAGTCGATTATGCAAGGGCGCTGTTCAGCGCAGACCAGAGGTGCTCCACGCAGCAGAGAAGAAAAGCCATATGGGCTGAGGCTGCCCAAAAGGTCTCAGCTGTAGGGGAGACCGGGCGGTCAGTAAAAGAATGCCACAAGAAGTGGGACGACCTGCGGTTGAGGGTGTGGAACCTGCTGTCAGCCCACAGGGAGACCAACATCCCTGCAGCGCCAGTCAACAAGCAGGCACCGCTGGAGAATACCCCTGCTGCCATTTCAAGTGCACCTGCAAGTGCTGCAGCACCTCCAGGCCATGCAAAGTCCAAGGCCGTGGAAAGCACGCAAGACCATCAGGCTAGTGAGGCACCAGGGTCAGGGAATAAGGGGTGCACCTCCACACTGGAACAATCGGGCACATACAGCCCGACCAGCCTACACAATCCAATGAATTCCCCTACGCCATCGCTGCAGGAATTGACCACTCGCCTGCAGCGCATTGAACAGCATCAGGACACGCTGGCAGGACTTGTGGAGCGACACCTTGAGGAATTAAGGCTCCAACATGAGGGGGCTCGGTTTCAGCGGGAGAGCAACGAGCAGTCAGTCCGGTGCCTATCACGCGCAATAGGCTGTTTTACTATAACCAACATGTTGGTGTCCAGAAGGGAACGAGAGGGAAACAACATACAATCTAACAATGGGGAGAAAATGTTGTTGGCCCTGCAGGCCATTATGAGCCGCCCGCCCCCCCAAACCCTGCTTTGCCCTCCACCAGCACCACTCGTTCAAGCTCTGTGGCCGGCAGGCCCAGGAGGAGGTCTATGTGGCTGACTGGAGCAACTGTAAGGGACAATCATGGGCCCTAGCAAGGGAGAAAATAGGGTATACAGTGTGACACTGAAGTCACACATGATTGTGTTCTGGGCCTAGTCGTTGGGTGGGTACGTTAGAGAGGAGGGGGTGGTCCATAGTGGGGTTTGCTAGTTGGGGCCTGGTCGGTGGGTACGTTGGGGAGGTGGACAATCTTCTTCCATGTGTGTTGAAATCATTTAATCTAAGTGTCACAAATTGAAGTGCACCATGTGCATTTGAAGTTGATCAGAAAAAATTGTATATAAGAGCTCCCCGTGCATGTAGGCCATCAATGGCACACCGGCCTGGTTGCCCACCCATCCCATCATCAGTGGCATCATCATCTTCATCCTCATCTGCTGGCTCAATGTCCGGGGGCGGTGGAATGTTCCTGCGTATGCACAAATTGTGTAGCATAGCACATGCCAGCACAATTTTGCCTACCTTCACGGGCTGTACTGCAGTGCCCCGCTGTATCGGCTGAGGCAGCAGAATCTGGCATTCAGCAGTCCAAAGGTACGCTCTATCACGCCACGTGTCCGTATGTGTGCCCGGTTGTAGGCCTCCTCATGCCTGTTCTGTGGCCGTCGGATGGGCGTCATGAGCCATGGCGTGAGTGCACATCCGTTATCACCTGCATGGGAGTGACGGTAAGGAGACATGTTCGTGTTTGTGGTATTACTTTTTGTATAAAATAGCATGTCTAGACTCTCTGTATGAAATAGGCACAGTGATCACTATAACCCACAGATGGGCTATCTGGTTGGACTTATCTATTCTGCACACTCGGGTCACACATTCCTACAGAGACTGTTTTGTCTGATGGTTCCATTTGTGAAGTGATGGTAGGCAACTACATGTCTCAATCATTGCAATGTGCCATGTGTTCAGATATGGTAGTTGGCTCAAGTATTGTAAGGTGCTGGCAAGATCTGTGTCAGGCAGACTCAGACCACACCGATGAGGTGACGTCTGCGCACAGTACGAGGTGTACCCATCGTGCACATGGGTGTAGCTACTATTTATTCACCGGCCAAGATACTCGCAACCACATGCTATCATTGCATTTTGTGCCACCCCATGGCTATGGTATTCCTAATGATAGCCAGGGTATGTATTCCGGTGACATGGCAAAATGCTGTTTGCCTGTTGTAGCAGTAGGCTGGGTGGAATGTGGTGCTTGGCTATTCCCCCCGCCCCAACTACACAGAGGTCATGCATTGGTACGTCTGCTCACCCAACAGGCAGGGGCACTGTGTTGCTTGGCTATTCCACCTCCCCCCCCCAAGTACACAGAGGTCATGCATTGGTATGTCTGCTCACCGAACAGGCAGGGGCACTGTGGTGCTAGGCTATTCCCCCCCTCCAACTACACAGAGGTCATGCATTGGTATGTCTGCTCACCCAACAGCCAGGTCCTTTCTCCCGCATGACGTTCCATGTACCGTGGCAATGTTGAGTTCCGCAATACCATTGAGTCGTGTGTGGACCCTGGGAAACGTGCACAGCAATGCGTGATGAGTTGTGCATCACAGACCATCTGTACGTTGAGTGAGTGAAATTGCATCTGATTGTGATACACACGCCTCAATTGCATGTCTGACAGTCAACTCCATGTGCGTACAGTCTAATGCACCAATACAATTGGGCGGTTTATGGTCATAATACCGAATTTACAAATCTCGAAAAAATAAATCTCGAAAAAAAAGGCCGAAAAAAAAAGGTCGAATTTTTTTTTATGACGTTTTTTATTCGAAATGGGGGGGGGGTCCACCCCACCCCCCTTTTTTTTACCTTTTTTTTTTAAATCCCGGACCCCAAAATAAATATATCATTTAAAAAAAAAATGCAACTTTTTTTTCAGTCTTTTTTTTTCGACCTTATTGTTATTCGAGATTATTTTTTCGAGATTTTGACTGACCACCCAATTGGGCATTCCGGCAAGGACATGGAAGGCCCCTTTGGTGGCATTGACCTGTGCAAGGGTTCGGGGTAGTGCAATGTGATTTGACACATGGCGCAGCAGCGCATCAAGTACCTGGAAGAGTATCCTTGAAAAACAGGGTTGTGACAGCCCGTGCAGTTCCCCAACAGTGTGCTGATAGGTTCCAGTGGCAAGAAAGTGCAGTACAGAGATTACCTTCAGCAGGGGTGGGAAGGCAGTCCCGATGTTGATTCTGTTGCTGATGTCTTCATCGATGATGGTGACAATTGATAATATTGTGGCCATGTCAAGCCTGTATAATGTGTGAATTTGACTTGGGGTCAGGTTCCAGGGTGGGGCCCTGATGCAGGGGATTGCTGGCTGCCTGCGGGGTGGTACCTGCTGTACATTGATATTTGGGATGGCCACAGGGTTACTCATTTGCCTCCTGCACCTACACCACCTCCTCCTCTGCCTCAGTGCTGCTTCTAACTCCACTAATGCTTGCAGGTTCCCCATCCCTTTTGCGGCTAGGCCGACTGCCAGGATGGTTGTGTTAGAAGGTGAGTTGGGTGTGGGTGTGGCCCTTTCCTAGGTTCCCAGTGGCCTATGATGGGCAGCTGGCCTAATTGTGCACACCTGGGGCTTGTTGAAGCTCACTTGGCACTATTTAACGCCTAGTCGGTGGTGCCAGTGTTAACGGTGCGGTGTTCACAGTGTTCCTGCCATTTTTATGCCAGTATTTCTGTGTATGTGGTAGTCGCAATGTGCCCGGTATCACACCGTGCCAGTAATTGTGGGAGCTCCGGCGAGTCGGGCCACTGTTTGCGGTCACGGTGATATCGGGTGCGGTTGCACCGTGGGGGTCACTTTGCAGAGACGGTGTTCCCGCCATCGCAGGTCAGAATGTGCCGGTCCGGTAAACGGTGCCGGTACGGATCTACTGACACCGTTGATTCCGTACCGGCAAACTTGTAATGAGGGCCAGTGACTGCTTTTAGTAGAATATATAAACAGAAATGTCACCTGGGGTGGGGCCAGCAGCAAAATATTTCCTCAAGGGGGGGGTGTTAAGATGAATTTCTGAACTCTGTCCTGGTGGGCAGAGGTTCAGAAGGCCAACCTAGTTTCTTGGAACAGGGTAACCTTCTGAATAAGCCAGACCAATCAAGGTAGCACTGGCGGCAGTCAAGACTAGGTCTCAGGAGGGGTGAGGGTGACTGAAAGCCCACAATGCGCACACACAGTAAAGAACACTACAGATCACTCCCAGTGAGGTGTACATATTAAACATAAAACATACATATACATTTATTCAAGGCCTTTGAAATCAAACACAAAGCAATTATCAACAGTAATAGTTCAAACCAATACAACACTACTATACATATATATACAGTACCAAGTGGCCTAAAGGGTGAGTGCACAGAATGGGTCCATAACCTAGGAGGAAAGGGAGCAAGCAGTGCAAATAGTCTTTAGGCAGTTCTTCATCAATCAATCCCTAACTAAGAGGCAGTTCAGTCTCTACGAATAGTGGAGCCTAACGCTCAAAAGTACTTTCAGGTGCTGGTGCACACGGTGGTGCAGAGGAGCAAAAACGGGGTCTCTTGCAGGGGCTGTAGCAGCTCAGGAAGGTGGATGAGGCGATGAATATGTTCCCACTATTCCAGGATGGTCTCCCCAAAAGGGCAGAATAGGTTCCAGGAGTTGGGAATAGGGCGGTAGCTCAGGCTACCTGTGGAAAGGTGAGTAGCTCTCAGGGGACACTCGTGTAAAAATTGATGGATGCACTTGGGGCCACCCAAGGGTTGCAAGTACTCACCGACCCCAGGCACACTCCGGACTAAACTTCGGCAGTCGAGTCCACTTCGGTTGCAAGTTCAAATGTGTCAATTTTGCGGCTCTGCGGCTTTCAGTACTGACTGTCTTTAAAGGCATGTCAGTTTCCCCATAACAAAGTGAGCAAAAACCCAGAGGAGTGCAGCTGAAGGCTTTTCTCCACTGGCAAAAGTCAGGCTAGGCTTGTCAGACAGCAGCAGAAAGTTGGGTGTACTCAACTGGAGGAAAAATTACACATACATGGGACATTTTCCTAACAGGGGGCTCGGGTAGAAAATCTTTGCTCAAGGAGGGCTTGGCATAAAAAAAGTCTGAATACCAGTGCTCTAAGGCAATGGGTCTGCAACCTTTGGCTCTCCAGATCATTTGGCCAATGGCTCCCTCCTCCCGTAGCCAGCAGGTGGTGGTGAGGTGTATTCATGGGATTCATAGTTGTATCCACGTCTTTCAGATCCCTACTCTAAGACAAGGATTGCAGATACCTTTACACCTCGTTACTAGGCCTTGCTCCTTATTCTTCTAGAGATTCATGTTTCAGATCGCTCCGAATGATCCCGGAGTGGATCCCTGCTTCTGTCATTCCTAAGCAAGTCTACTCCTCCTTTGAATGACTGGTCTGCATGCTCTCTATCTCTCCTGGCATCTCTCTCACTGTGGCCACCATCTACAGGCCGCCTGGCTATGTCGCCCTCTTCCTCTCCGAATGGGCTGACCTCTCCACCTCACTCCTTGTTGATACCTTTCAACTTCTCCTCCGCTGAGAAATGAGCATCCACTTGGATACTACTAGCCCCTCCTTTGGGCTCTTTCGCAACCTCTACGACTCTCTCTATTCTACCCTTTGGCCCGACTCACTCCACAGGGCACACCCTGGATGTTCGAATCTCATCAGACCTCCCCCTCTCCAACTCTCTCACCACTCCTCTCTTGGACTGACCACTTTCTTCTCTTCTCTCACCTTTCACTCTACATCCCTCAGGTTAAGCCGACCCCAGCACTACCACCCACCTTCTCGGTCATCCTGTGGAAACAGAGAAATTGATATGAGGCCGGGAAGCCCAAAAGGAAACACACCAACACAGGTTACAAAGGACATACAAAGCGCTTTATTTCAAAGTTACAAAGTTACCAAAGTCAATTGACATGCGAATAGCTATTCGGCCCTCTGACTAACACGCAAACCTTCAACGTTAGGTTCGCACTGAAAGTGGGAGAGACCGATCATCGGGATGCTCGGGCTTTTATACATTTTGTGCTGCAATGGCCAGCCCTCTTGCAAGTTAACCATTCTTGGAACAACGGCTAGGGTTCGTAGCCAGGTCGAACATGCAATTTCCATATATTAGATCGGTTCCGCTGATACAGTTACATATTTACACCTAGGTTAAACAGAGGACAGGGTCTCAGTTCATGACCCTAACAGGTAGCCTGCGGACATATTATTCATTCACGTGTGCGGAGGTCACCATAGCCGAAGTCTTACTCGAAATGTCATTCGGCCTCCATTTTGTGATTCGAGGTGACTTTCACACGGCAAGAGTACCTAAAATGGCGGCTAAATCCAAGATGGCAGCTTTCACGATACATTAAGGTCAAGACCTTGCCGCGGAACCTATGTACATAATATTCTTTAGACAGCTTGGCGTAGGCCAACATACATTTAAACGATGCGATTGGGGTCACAATATTATATCGATTTCCACAATCCGGCCCATGAAGCGTGTGTCAGTGGAGGCTTTCGCTCTCTTCCTCCTACACCATTAGCTGACTCACACTCTGACACAGACCTCTCCAACCTTCATATTTCTATCTCTAACACTCTGGATGTCTTTGCCCCTGTCATGAGGATCCTTTGAAGCCTACATCCAAGTGTAACTCTTGGTATGATTCTGACCTCGTCACGCTTAAGCGCAAGTCTAGGGTGGCTGAGAGGAAATGGAGGGCATCAAGTGCACCCTCTGACAAACTGAGCTGCCGTCTGCTCCAAAGGCAATACAGACCCTCTGTCCTCTGTAAGTAGAGAGCCTACATCCAAGCCTGCATCTCTGCGCCATCTAACAACTTGGCCAAACGTTACAAAATCTGAAAGGAGCCGGCCAATCCTGCTGCAGTCACTACTTCTCCTATTCCCTCCCAGGCCCTTGCACAGTCTTGGCATCTCATTTCATCACTAAAACTCTTCACATCATGTCCACTCACTCTGCCTCTAGCTCCTCTTCCTCTCCCTCTACCATTGCAGGCCCCTCTCCAGGTGTTTCTCCTCTACCTTTATCCTCTTTCTCCCTTTTCACTCCCAGCGAGATCTCTAGACAAGTCTGATCTGTGAAAGTCTTGTCAAAGCAGGTGCTCCCCTGTACCTCCAAAACTATTAAGGACCACATCGAGACCCTTGTTCCAGACTTGACCGATTTCGACAATCACTCTTTTGCCACTGGAACCTTCCCCTCCCTTCTCAAGCACTCCCTGGTGCACCCCCTTCATAAGAAGCCCTCTGCCGATCCTTTCTCTCTGGCAAACTATTGCCCGATCTCCATCACTCCTTTCCGGGGGAACACACCTGTGGAAAGATGGCCATCTCCCAGCTTAATCTACATTAACCAATCTGTTGGTTGTCTCCATGACCATGGTCAACCACTCCATCCTGCTCAATCATCTCTGCGACAACCGGGGCATCTCTAGCCAGGCTCTTGCCTGGCTGACCTCCTTTCGCACTGATCGACCCTCCCAGGCCCAACTTGCGTCTTTCCTCTCTTCTACCTCTCTGTAGTTGTGGTGTTCCCCAGGGGTCTAAACTCTCTCCTTGGCACCCCATCCCAACACATCTCTACTTCCTGCTTTAACTTTCAGTGTTATGCAGATGACACCCAGCTCTCCTTCAGGCTCCCTACAGCCTCTTCTGCTCCTTCTCTCATACCAGACTGTCTGCCCGCTATTCAGGAATGGTGTGCCTCCAAAGATCATTTCCCTAATGCCAGTAAGACTGAGATCCTCCTCATTGGGACACCTGCTCCCACCTTCCCTCTATCACTCTGGCCACCCACCCCGGGCCCTCTACCTTCTCCTTCCTGTGAAGCGAACAACCTTGGGGTCATCTTCAATTCTACCCTGTTAGGGAGAATTCTCATAAATGTGCTAATTCCCTTCACCTTAGAGACCCCCAGCAACTTTGCTGGATTTTGAAGACTTGATTTATTTTACCTGGAGAGAGTGTGAGCCTTTTTTCCCACCCTCTCATGTATTTTGATGTGTGTTTTACTCTTGTGTTCTTTAATTGTGGAGTTTTAGACAACTCCATAGGCATCATCTTTTCATTTGTGTCACACAGCACCCTCAGTTATAAATACCTTCTCTGGGATAAACTACTATTTCCCAGAGAAAGTAAAGTGAAATTGACTTTACTTGTCTTTCCAAATTCCTAGACCTGGCACACACTATCTTACAATATAGAGTGCTGGAGGGGTTCCCTAGTATCCCCTGTCTAGAAACTCATGTAGCAGTCAAATGCTAACCTTTCCTCTTGAAATGGCTGGTAGCAGTGGTTTTACAAAGAACTACCATGTTTTTCCCGACCGCGAACACCGGTAGCGTTGAATCGCGGGAGCCATGTTTTTCAAGATGGTGTCTGAGCCTCCATTGTTTAAACGGGTCCAGGTCTTCTTTGTTCGCCATTTCTTTTTGGAAAGGTCCTTCTAGAGTTTGTCTCTGCACGCCAAACCAGGTTTGGTCCCTTTGTTCCTACGCCTTTGCGGGGTTCAGGACTGAAGACCGTCTCTGTTGCCCGAGTGACTGGGGTTGGGCAGGAAGTGAGGGAGGTGCCCGAAACTCCCTGTGCTTAGTCTCCTAGGAGACCCAAATTCACTCTGGCGTGATTGGCTGGCTGACTGTCCGGCAAGGACAGCCTCCCTGCTGGGTGAGTAGCAGCTAGGCTGGATTGAATGGGAGAAAACAGTTTAAAAGGTGAGTCTCTTGGCATGGAAGGCAGAGTCGACCACTGGAACGAAAGAACCCGAAGACAAGCTGGAAGAAGACGGCTGCTGCAACTCCTGGACCATTTGTTTGCCCGTTGAAGCCCTGCTGCAGGTCTGAATCGCCAAGTTCATCTCGACAAAGAAGCCCTTCAAGGACGACTTCTCCCTTTGAGTTGGTGGGACCAATCAACTCGTAAGTCACCTGAATACCATTCTCGGAGCTGGTTGTATTTTCCTCAGAGTGCTGCAGAAACCGAATAGCCAGGGAGAAGGACACCAGTTTGTGTGCTTGACTACAACTACCAGAATTGAAGATTTGCCTTTGCCAGCTTTTTTGACCAGTCCCAGTCAGTGCAGGAGTCCCCTGACAACCTCCCTCTTGTCCCCTCGACTGAGACTCAGGAACAGCGAGATCTGCAGGAACTCCAGGAACAGACGCCTTCAGCTGCATCTTTTTCTTCATTGTAAGGTACTATGAAAGCCTGACCGAGAGAACTTACCTCTCACTGTGAAAGTGCTTGAAACTTTGGCAACTTCCAGGCCTAGTCAGCTTGTGACCCAACATATGAATCTTTCTTTTACGAACTACCTCTGAGAACTTTGGCAAAGACTTTTCCGTTTAACTTCCAGAACCGTTTATCCTATACAAGACTTTAGCCCATTGACTTTAGCCTAACCTATTGCATTGAATCAACTCCCCTGGGAACTCAAACTATTTGCACTGTTTAAGAGTAACTGTAATATTAGTTTTATTAACTTATGCCTTTTTGCTCCTACTTCAAATGCTCTGAATGCCATTTTCTCCTCCTTCAAAGTAGTTTAAATTCCTCAGAACCTGATATTGTGAAATACTCAAGTATATTTTTGTGTGCTATAGATGTCCTCCTTCTAGCGAACGTTTTATAACTGACTGTGAAATAAATTAGTATGTGTTTTACCAAGAAACCTTGAGTATAAGAGTCTATTTGAATACGTGTAATTATAGACCTCTGTGTAACATCCTCACATTCCCTCTTGAGATAAGCCTGGCTGCTCAGCAACGCTACCACAAAACTGTGTAGTACAGACTTATACCAAAGGTTGGTTTTGCTTACACCTGTAGTCCTAGTTGTGTGTAGTGATCCCAAAGGGTACTGCATGCAAACTTTGCCTAACACACCCTCTTCTTTTCTCCTCACAACTCCGTCTCTAGGATGTCACACTATATGCTGCACCTCCTCACAGGTATTCTTCCTTTTCTCACTTTCCACCAGAAGCTCACTGTCTCCAAAGCCTTGCTCCTCTCTAGGCTGGACAACTGCAACAACCTCTTGATAAATCTGCCTGCCTCTACTCTTCACCCTTTACAGCATATCCAGAATAGGACTGCAAGACTTGTCCTTGGCCTCAAGCCCAGGGATCGTATCTCTCCATCTTTGAAATCTCTCTACTGGCTCCTGGTGGCTGCAAGGCTCAAGTTCAAGACCCTCTGCATTGTCCACAAGGCTTTCTGGGGCCGGGGACCTTGCTACATCCAACTTTCTCTTCTCCTTCTCGAGCTCTCTGCTCATCCACCTCCAACTCTCTGAGGATCAGATGCTTCTCCAGGCAGAGAGTGGGGGTAGATCTCTCTCTTCAGCTGGGGCCTATCTCTGGAACAGCCTCTCTGCCTCTCTCAAACTTGAGCAGGACCATCTGAGGTTCCGGGAAAGCAACTCCAGACCTTGTATTCGCTTCAGCTTTCTCTCTCCCACTCCCTCGCTGAGGTCCCTGTCTGCTGCGCACTCTAGTTACCTGGCCACCCACTGAACCTACGGGACCAGGCTCCTGCATGACCAGTTGCCCTTGCACTGCCTCCGCGCCTCCCAACCACTTAAGGGACTGTGTCTGTAACCCTACGGTCCCCTGACTCTCTGCACTTAGTTCTGAGCCACTTACTGAAGCACTTACGAGCTACTTGCACGGTCCCCCTCCCAACCCCTGGCACTTCTCCCCCTCACTCCCCCCACACTTGCGTGATCAGAATGACACAAGGCCTAGTAAGATCGTTGTTTTGTCCTCCTCTGTCCCCCCTTCCTTATCATAATAACCAAGCCGTGGCCCCCCGTCAGCTGATAAGAGTTGGACCTGAATCGATTTCCAGGGACGACTTAGCCTTTTTATCCTTCCAAGATTGATAAAACAAGCACCATAAAAATTGTGGTGATACTTAGCCTGTTATTACAGCGCTTAGAATCAGGTAGAATCCAACATGAAGAGCTATGTAAAAGCACATTATTTTTAATAAATGTATTTAAAATTATTATGTTTTGTTTTATAGGACCACAGCACCTGGATTACAGTTGTTTGGACAAAAATGAGGTGCTCAAAACAATGTATTGCCAATTGTATCCTTTAGGTAATAAGTAGTTGTTACCTTTAAAGAAAATAAAAAAGAAAGAAATAATACATTTGGAAAGATGACACTAAGTACCTCCCTCGAGGCCCATTCTTACAAATTGGTCTTAATAGGCTGGCTTTCCTTGAGAATGGGACTTTCTTTAACGTGACAAACGTTCTAAATGGTGGGGGGTCAATTTAAAGTGCCCATACATTTGAATAATCAATTTTCAATGCTGTGTGTGCTAAGCCATCAATGTTAGCCACCACTGATTTATTCAATTTGCTAATAGTGGTTTTAACCCAGGAGAAAGGTATAGCACAACAGCCTAAGTGAGAAGTCATGTAGCATTGAATGAAAGGGGTAAAGGTCAGAGATATAATAAAAAGTATGATTGCAGCGTTTGCGCTTAATTCTGTTTTCTTTGGAGAGTAGGACTTTCATTAGTCACGGCCTTTGTGATTATACTTCTGTAGAGGAGTAGACGTGTATGTCACTGATAGACTCCACCCCCTCACCATCATCATACTGGATAAATAACAGGAAGATACTGTGCATGACACCTGGTATGATACCGCATCCAGTGTAAGAGAGACGTTATGCACTCAGACAACCGTATCGAATGTACCCTCGTACTGAGATGGCAGCAGGAGATTTGCAGGCACCAGTGAATATCGAGGAGTTGTAAAGAAGATCTGACGGGTGAAAAGTGATGTCACAAGGAGAAGATACAATGACTCACTGAAACGATATAAGAATACTTAAGAATGAAGATGTAAATGAAGAAACAAGAGTAAACATACGTACTAGTAAGAAGAAACCATATATACATAGAAGATAAGTAACTAGATAAGTAGTGAATATATATATGCTGAAATGCAAGGTAGATGAGCCGTATAGAAGCTTGCTGCAGTTGAAAACAACATGTGTGAAGCAGCCATGTTGAAAAGATGGACACCGGCTCTCAATGATAGTAAACGAAGAGCTCGAAGGAAAGAGACCAGAGCTGCAGAGCTGAGAGAGGCTGGAAATACAAAGAATAGAATAGCTGCTGGCCAGAGATCCAGGATGCCACAACAACAAGCTACTGAAGGGTACAATGGGAGATAATGAGGAAAAGCAACATGCACAGGACATATTTCTCTTAGGTTAAAGGAATGGTTCGGTCAGAAATATTATTGTCCCTGTGGTTCGGCCATGTGCTTTTAACCATAATTCGATCGATCGTACAAACATTTCCTATGCACCTTACCCAAGTTTTCGTCTCTTGAACACAAGCAAAATCAGGCAGCAGGGCGCGGCCATCTTGTGATAATCTTCTCATTTGCCGCATTGCCTTGGGTGACCTGCGTTTGCAGCACTAAATCATATCCCCCACCCCTGAGCCTGACATCACCAAATCATTTATATTCTCCGCCTCTCTCCGTGACGTTGCTGGGCAGTGTAGCCAAACGCGCCCAGTCGTCACCTATGCGACTAGATGCGGAACCCGGAAAACAACACACATCGTCTCACAGCAGAGCGCGTCACAATTAGGAATATTAAACTGTACTTTAAAAGGAAAAAGCAAGACTGTACAATTGGTATAGTGCATTTATTTTACATCAAATGTTTCGATAACATTTGGCGTCTGACATAATCGGAGAAATTGGATTTTTTTTTTCTTTGCTCCCGTTCCATAAATCCGCAAATGTTTATCGTGAGTCATGCGCTGTTTCTTTTGGGTACACAGGGTGTTTGTTTTGTCTAAATGAAGCACTTAGGTCGCTCGGTGAATTGCAAGGCTGGTGTATCAACTTGCCATTAGACCCCCGTTAACAGTTGTTATTTGGCTCCTAATCACCGGTACCGCGTACGGACATATTGGACCTTGTCTGTCATCCCAAAAGATGGTTAAGTAGATCCAGTGATTGACATGTAGCTGCAGCTGGCGGTTGAAGAAGCCATTGGTCGGGGTCTGGAATAGATGACAATCGCAGAATGACACGATGTACCTGTT
The DNA here is from genome assembly GCF_040938575.1 of Ambystoma mexicanum. Lineage (NCBI taxonomy): Eukaryota > Metazoa > Chordata > Amphibia > Caudata > Ambystomatidae > Ambystoma > Ambystoma mexicanum. The sequence goes on along the minus strand of NC_090932.1, from coordinate 274,047,030 downwards.
TGCAAAAGATAAAAATTCAAATGTGTCTCAGTAGCCAATCTTTATTATATTTATTAATAATTTTCTTTATTAGCGCAGAGGTGACACAATGTGAACCGAGAGAATACAACATGGAATATCAAAGTACTCTGCTATTTGCTTCCGAGGCTAGTGCGATCGAGAATGTTGAGCTCTAAACATAATGCGTAAACTGGGGCAAGAATTCGAGGTGCAAAACAATGTAATGATTTATTAGCGTAGAGCCAGGGAGAAACGAGTGGTGGTCTACATGCGTCTCGATGCCGGCCTGCCCATGTGCCCGGTAGATAGCACAGCACACAAAGGTTGTACTAGCACTTCATTGCAATATGCCACACAGAACGAACAAGTACAATATCACCCAGCAATAACGGTCAGCTATTTGTATTTCGACTAGTTCTGGTATGAAATCGTCTAAAGAGAAACTTACATTATATTCGGCATTTCCATTCTCTTGGCGCTTTGCAGACCGTAATGCAGACTCCTCCGTTTGTGTCAATGATTTCTCATAAACTGAACTTATATGTAACTAGGTGCAGTTTCGGAATGGGCAACCTTATCACATCATACGTTATTACACCCCCCTTCAATTCAATCCCTTTCTGAATGGTCCCTGCCTCTCAAGGTCAAAAAACAATACAACCTTATACTGTGCGCCGGACGCGTGGGCCTCCCATCTGCCAAGCAAAAATTCAAAGCTGGTGACCTTCACTCAAAATGAATATACATTCTTACTTCGCAGCATCCCGTGCCAACTCATCCATGATAACATGAATTTTGAAGCACAGGCACAGGAAATTGGGGGCTGTCACTGCTTGTTGTTCGTGGCGCTGCTGAGCTGTAGGAGAAATTTGCCAATGACAGAATGCCCCCTATTCCCAAATTATAGTCAGTGTAACACAAAAACAGAGTCAAAATGTGTCAAGTAATAGGGCCACCTCTGCTTATCTCATGGCCTCCTACCCATGGCATGTTTTCACAGTCAGTACTTCTTGCGTACCTACAATGTTTTGTGGCCTAGGTCTAATCCCTTTTGTAGGACGAGCATGCAAGTCAACTGCCAAAACCAAAATATTCTTAAACACTGTTACCCATTGGTCATTAACACGAAAAATGAAGGTTCCACAGTATCTTGACTAAACTGTGAAATGTGAAAGCAATCTTAATAGTTGTAATATATTTTTAAGAAAAGCACTGAAAGGATAGATTTCAAAAGAGAAATTGCATACTTTATTTGTACAGTTTATAGAAACATTTTTTGAAAAACTAAAAACAGACGGTAATCATTTCAACCGTGAATTGAATGATTTAACAAGCTCTGCTTTGGGTGGACATGGCACGCTGGCAATGTTTTGTGACAATGTATGTGTGCTCTGGACAGATTTGTGCGTGATTCCATGAGTATGCATCTCGACGACATTTACAATAAGATCTTTCACAAAATCGAATTCCATTTTCTCATATACTGGTTTGACAACCCATTTTTTGCTTCTTTTCGTAAAGGCCATAGTGTAGCGAAGCATCCCTAAGTTTCCTGCAGTCCTAGATTGTTGCCGGCCTACATTCTCGTTATGCGCCAATACCAGAAGTAAAGTCCGACATTTCTTCCCTTGGATGCCAAAATGCAATCTCTTTGGTCTGTACTTTAGGCACATATTGTGGAACACCTCCAAATCTCCTGTGTGACAGAATTCTGTGAGTCCCTTAAGATCTCTTGATAGAGTTTTATCAAACACAATCTTCTCAAGGGCTTTGTGTGGAGGTGAAGATGGGATCAACCACTTCTTCTTCCGTGCCTGCTCTGGGGACAAAGGGCCATGTTCACATTGGTGGAAATGTTGGTTTTCTGTCCAGTGGTGAACGTTGGAACAGTGGTGCATTAGTGACTGCCATTTTTCCAGTAGAATGTTCCTCTGGATTGTAGATCTTCCACTGATTTTATAAAACCAAGTTTCTCCATGGCCACCGAGGATTTACATTGGGACACCTGCACAACCACAATTTTCTTACTTTCCATGTCCTGAAGATGGTAGGTGCAGTACTTAGCAGAAAATCTAGGGCCGTCACACTGTCCATCGTCGGCTAGCCTGAACCGTTTGTCGGGGAATGTACTTTGAATAGCCAATTGTTCAATTCTCCAAGCATCACTAATGGCAGGGAATAGATAATCACGTTGGTATTTGTAGTATTGCGTTTTAGAAATGAAATGGAGTCCCACAAACTGAAAGAAACTTGATAACTTCATGAAACTGGAGCCACTGAAAAGTAAAGCTGCTGCACACAGTAGATTGCCAGCTGGCAGTTTCCCCAGCATCGGTTGAGCGGACCATGAAAATGCTTTATGTGACTTTTCACAGGTGCTATGTATTTTGAGGTTACTGCCTTGTGTTAGACTGGTCACGCTCACCAATGGCTTTCCACATACTTCCCTTCCCAATGAATGCACACATTTCAGCATCTGTATAATCTCCATCAAGCTGCTGTCGAATACTATGTATTTGGCCTCTTTTATCATACTGTCATCTGGCAACACTGTGGTTTCGGACTGAACCGTTGTGGACATATCAGCCAAATCGGACAAACTATAGTCGATATCTTTGTCTGTTTCGTCGGTCAATAGTGTTGATGCTTCAGTTTCTGTCATTTCAACATCTGTTACTTGACGATGGATAGGAAAAAAAACATTAATGTGGAGTGTTTTTGGGGGCATTTTTTTGGCAGGTGTCGATTGTGTCAAGTGCTCATCTAGTAATGTTAAACTATCATCTATAAATTCAATTTCACCTTCCTCTGGCAGAGCAGGCGCATTGTAGCAATGGTCCAAGAACACTTTGCTGGAATCGCTGGTCATATTAGATTCATTTTCTGGCCATTGGACATAGGCATCTCGAGTGTGAACACGACGCGCATCAATGAATAGTTCATCCATGGTGAAATCAGTTTGGCAAGCAGCAACTGTCATTTGTATCGCTGTCTGTGTCTGCATAGTCTGTACTCCATCGGGAAACTACAGGACAGATAGGAAAAGGGATGTTCAGTGTAAATCAAACATATAGTGTTGTACAATTTACATTAAAAAAAGCATATAATGAAGGCCTTAGCACAAAACTATTGCCAACAATATAAAGTGTTTATAACTAACCTTATTTTTATTTCTTTTCTTTGAAATCTTCTTTACTCTAGCATCAGCAAACTGGTGCACCGACCCAGATCCACGTTCCTCTGGTTCAATATACGGATCTTGTATACATCCCTACAAAAATAGTATCCATTTAAAATAAGTCATTTGCATTACACATATAATTAGACCGACTTTATTTCATTAGATGGTACTGTCAGTACGCATACCTCTGGCTCCGGATCAACTGTAAGGTCTGGTTCCGGAACAACTACAAGGGGTAATGTAATTGTAGAGGACGCTGCAGCATCTCCCTGAAACACAGTGCTTGCATTAGTAAGGTCAAAAAGATTGGAAACTGGACCTACAATTCGGAAAGACGAAAAAGGTACATATCAATAGTAAAGTAGGAATGAAACATTGTGTAAAGCAATGATACGTTGCGAAAATATGATCACATTATCTAGAATTCCGTGCATAAAAACAGTCTGGAACAGAATAGCTAGGTAAGATTCCCTGATACGCCCTCGAAGTGGTTGATGACTCCCGGCAAGACATGGATGTTGAATCTTGTTCCTTCATATTCGGTGGATAGTCATGGAGTGGTAAATGGAAAGTATTATTCGATTTAGAAATTCCAACATTGCAAAATGGCATGTAAGGAGAATGAATACGAGAAAATTATACTTATTGAAATGCATAATATAGCATAGTTATCCGTCCCCATAAATCATTTTTCTTTGTGGGCTCGACAAAACAAGAACTGATGTTTAGCAAAATAGTCATTATTTCAACAGCTATTCAATCACATAAATATAGAAAGTACTATAAGTGACATTTACACCAAAAATACAGGCGTAAAGCTAAATCCGGAAGCGTGACTCACCTGTGGCGGCATTTTCACGAATAAAGTCGGAATAGCGCTGGGGAGCGATTTCCGAGTTGTTCTCAGCTGATTCCTCTTTGTGTACAATGATGTGTCGTACATATCCGGGTCGAAGTGCAGGCTGCAGATGCGTTATCGATGGGCCCTCTTCTCCTCCAAGACTTGTTTGACTCTACTTTCAAACTCTTCCAGTGGATATCCGCAACGTCTGACCCATTCTCTTATTAGATCAACAGTCTTAGGGAATACATGCATTGTAATGCCTTCGGATTTGTCATGGGTCTTCGAAGGGCAACCGAATATAGAACATGCAGGCATTGTTGTAAATTCTGCAAAATAAAGGTCAACATTATTAGAAAATTATTTTGCATAAACGTGTGAGAAAGAATGAATTGGACCATACATTGTTCATTGCACGCTTTCTTTTGGGCACCACAGCAAAACCAGTGCAGCGTGTGCGGCTGTATTATGGGATAAATTGCAGAAGCGATTCATTGATGTGTTGAAAATCAGAACATGTTACTTGTCCCTTGAATGTACTATCGTGCATGAAAAGGAAAGATGCTTATATTATATACATGGTCCGTGAAGCATGTAATACTATGCCAATGGACATTGATAAAAATTGATATCTTGATAACATAACAAAAGAAACTCAAGTCAATAGCAATGCACTACCGAGTTCGATACTTCGGAATAGATATACATTTACAAATGAAGGAGATATGATTAGGATACATGCCCTTACCTTTACCAACAAACAATTGGATTCAGCAAGCAGAGTAATTAGTGGCAGGAGAACAGGGAGATGTTCACAGGTAGCACACTGACGAGTTCACTCGAAACGGTCACAGAATAGCACGTTCATGAGTTGACTTGCAGTTCTCAAAGATGTTCTCATGGTAAATATCCACTTGTTTATAAAGAATAACAAAAAGGGGTGTGTTTGTGAATGAATGACGTGTATATGTCGTGGTATTATGTACATTGCAGGGGAGCGGCCTGCTTCAGGGAGCCTGCCTGGAGACACGGGGTATGGGGAGGCCATGTGAAAAAAGGCCCCTGGGCATAGGATACCTTTTGAAGTGTACATGTTGTTTGGCACCTTGGCCTTTCGTGCCCCTGACAGCACCCCATGGCAGCGCACATCCACTAGTGCGGACTGCCTTTGATAGTGGGGGGTGGGATGGATGGGCCAGGAGGCGTGCAGACAAGGAACTGGAACACTGCTGAATTGAGACACACTTATGTGGATTGCAAGGGCACGGTCTGCTTCAGGGGAGGCCTGCGTGGAGACACAGGGTCTGGGGAGGCCATGTGAACAATGGCCCGTGGGCGTAGGATACCTTTTGAAGTGTACATGTTGTTTGGCACCTTGGCCATTCGCGCCCCTGACAGCACCCCATGGCAGCGCTCATCCACTGGTGCGAACTGCCTTTGATAGTGGGGGGTGGGATGGATGGGCTGGGAGGCATGCAGACAAGGCAACGGAACACTGCTGAATGGAGAGACACTTGATTCACTTAAAAACTGAAACAACCATTGATAAAAAATATGTTGTGTTTTATTTGGGTTCTTATTTTGATGGCACAAAAATACTAGACATTGTAAAGGTCTGGTTGCAGCTCAGCGAGGGAAAATCCCCTGTACTGACCGCTGTCACTGGGGAAAGTTTGTCTAAGGGCGCCAACGACACAGGCAGGTATTATTCGTCGAACGCGATGCCAAGACTCCCATGAAGCCACCAGATGTACGAACGATAGGCCACCAGCCGGTACCACCTATGAAAGAGAAAGATAAAATCTGTTTTTAAATGACCAACATAAGTGTATTAAACCTTAGTTGTCAATGACAATTCTTGTATGCAATGGCATTTTTGCCAGGACAAATGCTAACTAGACACTGCACAATATTGAACGACTTTTATGCGACTACTAGTAGAGAATTGCAAAACTAAACGGATATGACAATGATATCTTGAAGCTACGAGAATATAGGGGACAACCGTGAAATGGTAGTGGCCTAACTGACATCCCAACCAGACTATACTTACTCGTTACTTGGATTACGAGGGCGAACTGTTGCGCAAAGTTCGTGCATAAGCACCATCAAAATCCTCAACACGGATCGTGTGAGACAGACTGCGTGAAGTCTGGCAGCTCGGTAACGCATTGCGGCTGTGGATCACCTTGCGATATGTAGGACAAGCATCCAGAGTTTTCTCGGCAGCAGCAGTTCTCCACCTCGGTTGGCATTAGCGCGCACCGATTGCAGGTACACCAGGTGGAAACACCGTCCATTCGACTAGGCCCAGGCTCTTCATCTGTTGAAACGTCCGCCCAACTGTTGTCCAAATCCCCATCGTTTACAGAGCTTCCTCTTTCCAGTAATTCCTCGAATGAATACTCGGGCTCGTACAGGTAGGGCAATATCGTTGCCATTGTGTGGTAAAGAAACGAAAATAAGTTATAGCGGTCGTACTGGTATCTGTTCACACGGGCTACAAGCAACAATGGTAGTTGACCAGAGCACAGAAACGAGTCACAGAACACTCAAAGAAATACAGCGAGAGGAACGGAAAAGAAAATCTGCTGTTGTGTGTTGTGAAACGCTCTGTTTATACTTATCGAGGAAAGATGCTTCCTGCCGTTTCCATGGTGACATGTCATTAGCTGAGGCGCAGAGAATGTTGACACGAGACGCGCTTTGGCGTTGTGAAATGGGCGGTACGCGTCTAGTGATGTCAGGCTCAGGGGCAGGGGATATGATTTAGTGCCACAAACGCAGGTCATCCAGGGCGATGCGGAAAGTGATAAATTATCACAAGATGGCCGCGCCCTGCTGCCTGATTTTGCTTGTGTTCAAGAGACGAAAACTCGGGTAAGGTGCATAGGAAATGTTTGTATGATCGATGTACATGGCCGACCCATAGGGACAATAATATTTTCTGACTGAACCATTCCTTTAAATAAATCAGCAAACATTTACCAGTGCCAAGTATTCACACTAAAAGATGCAGAAAAGCCTATCTGAGAGGGAACAACCAAGTCTCCAGAGGCCAAGAGGAGTAATGACATTCCGTTTAATTGAATTAAATAGCACTAAATAAGAGGTCGAAATTGACAAAATCATGGTCTTCTCACACGTGATTCAGAACTCGAAAGCAAGGCCTATTTATTAAGCTCCAGACGAAGATAGTGGTGTACCTACACTCCCTTAAAAGTCCCAGAGAAGAGCACAGCCCACAAGGTCATCATCAAAGAAAAGGCCTTGGCCTATGGCCTGACCGATGAGAGATGATGGACTAACTGGGGGAGTGGGTAGTAGTCTGACGTTGTTCTCTGCACCTGAATTTCGTTTTTTGCTTCCGTGCTGCTAGTGAGCCAAGTGTCCAAGGTTGGGAGAGAATGGCAACCAATCACAAGGGCCCCTATAACGATGAGCATACAATGTTGCATGAGTAAATCTGCTACTGTTGTACTGCTATAATCTGTATTACATGTAGTTAGAGGGAAGTTCGAGGCTTGCCTACCATAGAGAAGGAGCCAATAAAGTAACTAACACTTATAGGCTCTATAGGTAGATATGTTCCCCTGACCAATCCCTGAACCCGATAGGTTTTGTTCTTTGCCACGTAGGATGATGTCACAGCCGACGCACTTTTAGGTATAAAACCTTTGTGTAACCCATCTGCATTGTGAGTATGAGGACTACAATTAGTTGTTCGCCAGATTTCCCTACTTTATTGAACTGATAGTAAAATAGTACTTTGCCATATTCTTTGAGTCTGTCTGGTCATTTGGGTCCAAGACTGTTTATTATGGTAATCCCCTTATGCCCATAGACACGCCCAAAAAGTGCTACAGCACACCCCAAAATCAGCTTCTGTGATTGGATTTTGAATCTTGTCATCCACCCATAGCATGGCACTAGAGCGACAGTTGTTCTACTTCAGATGTGCACATTTTTGGCATTATAAATGATGCAAGCATTCTCAGCAGGTCAGCGTTCCTGGCTCTTTTCAAGTATTTGCTCACTCCTTTTGCAGTTCTAAGGCGCCTCTCGTCAAACCAGGCAACTTTAAACATTGATGGCTCCCTATGGGTAGAGCTTGACCAAAACAAGAGAAGCTTCTAACTAGCTGGGCCATCCATAGAGCATCATTTTCTAAAACCAGCCCAACTTTGGGTAAAAGATGAGCTTCTCTCGTATCCAATTTTACAGCACTATAAAGACTGCCACTCTTCCCCGTTTGATAAAAGCCTATGCTCACCACCCCTGAAGCCAGTGCCCTTAGGATGTAATAACTCAATAAATATTCTGAACTGGCTACACTCAGCATCTCATGTAACCACCCCTAATACCCACCGCTTCACCAGAATTGCCGTATTCTCATGGGGCACCAAACATCATCCATTCAGACAAAGCCACAATTTCCTAAGAGTTACATACCACCGCACTTACTCCATCCCTTTAAAGCCCGAATGCTGATCACTGCTATACTGCGCTAGGTCTTCCCGGAAATGATAGTCCTCCATAAACACTTGTAACAACTCAGATTCACACAAAGGGCCTCACTACAAGTTTGATGGTATTTCCAGCAAAAATGCCACAAAAACGTGTACCTTGCTTATTTGCTACTCATTTTGTTGTTAAAGATGCCAAATAACGAGTGGTGGGGTGTGGCTGATAAGCATTTTGGAGTCCTCCATTTCAGGTTTTAAGCACTTTCATTGGACGGTAATTTCACCAGCGGTAAATCCTACATTTGTTGGCAGTAATATGGAATAAAAACACAGTACTGGAGGTTTTCGTTGTACAGCACCTCTAAATTCGTGTTTTGGTGGGGCAATGAAACTGGTAATAATGTAGTTCTTTTCTTTTTTTACTGCACTGCCATACACATAAAGAGGCTCTATGCTCTTTACCAAACTCTTCATATCCTCCTGGGTTTCACCCAGCTTTTTGGGCAGTCCCAAAATTATAATCTGCGGACATCCTTTTATGCTCTAAATCCATTCAAAAATTCTCACATTGAACTCTGCTCCCAGGATTTGCAGAGAGATCTGGATTTTCACTAAGCTGTTCACATTTTCTTGCACGAAATTGGGTCATGCTTTGTCATAGTACAAGTTCTTGAAGCTACAGTTAAGATTTTCACGGCTTCCCAATCAATAGTAGATGATGGTGTAAGTTAGGGGGTGGTTAGGAGGGTGTTGTGATGAATTGGATTCAGCCTCGCAGGAGTGCAATGATGAGTAGAGGTAAAATGGCCCACGCAGCCCTCACATTTCTACAACCAAAGCACAACACACTCATAAAAAGAACACAGGGGCAATCAAGAGATATACCTCCTTCGCCTTATGTGGTAGCGCGGTGTACTCTTAAGAAGGGTGTGAATGTGAACTAGTAGTCACCCAAAAAACACAGTATGACAGTGCAAAATAAAGGGAATATCCAATCAAGTTTCTTTAAAAATATAAACACTTTAATAAAACACCATCTACATGTAGAACGAAAAGAGATTACTAGAAAGAAAATGTAACCATAGACCTAGGGCCCTTTAAGACGAGGTAGCAATACTTAGAGATAGATGGGGTTGCAGAATTTACTGAAACATCAATAATCAAACCGACTCATGAAGTTGGCAAAACTTAGTCTGTTTTATTTGTAAAATAGGGAGTTACAGCAGACATCAATGGACGTTCGCTCGATTTGTGCATATTATAAAAAACACATCTCTTATAGTCAAAACTTGTCATAAGTGACGTCACACTACGTGGAAAACTACAAAAACCTACTTGGGGATGTGATAGGTTTACAGGGAACATCTAGGTATACGTTCCATACTGACAGGGGAAGTGATTGGGTCTCTACTGTCAGGTGGGGAACTAAACCCATCCCAAGTGGAAGTCATCTTCTGTGTCACACTAATAATCAACACTCTATTGGTTACACAAACTATAGGGCTCTTTGATACATGGCCCCTCTACCATTAGTTTGGCACCCTTGTCACCTTCTGGTAAAACCCACACGCTAGCAGCACGCAGGCTACCATACCAGGCGAAGAGAGGGTCGGCGTGATCATGCCTCCCCTTCCAATTAGCCCAACATCTATCATCACTATTGCAGTCTGACAGTCAATTAAGGCTTTGAATTTGGCCTTGCAGAAGCTCTCTGTGCCTGAGAATAAAAGGGAGTATCTTCTTGGTTTTGGTGTAGCCCGACTCAATGTCTATTTTGATCTGACCATGTGACTTAGAGACCGCGTTTTCGAGCTTCTTGCTGCATTTAATTTGATTAAATTATGAACTTTTGATTGACGCCTTCAGTGTTTTTCCATTCTACCTCAAACAGAAGTTTGTTTCTTTCTCACGCTCATTTTACTACTGTATGAACACCCAGTTCCACGGTGGCTTAGACTTCTTGGTGCTGTGCCAGCCAGGCCTTTCTTGAATTTCTCCTCTGCCATCAGTAATTTTCCAACTGCGCCACACTGAAAACTCTATCCAATCACAGGGTTTCAGGCCCTGCTAAAGGGCACTGTGGAATATCCAGGTTCTATACATTCCTATGTATATACATTGGTGCATCGCCGCAAACTATTCATTACGTAGCAAGCCTTAAAATCACTTTGAGTACTTGCGTTACTGTGTCTGTACAAGTGTAACCTGATTTGCATTTTCTATTCACTGTTTTTGTAGCATGAGCATCTTCATCTCGAGCCGAAATGTTGCTCACATTCGACACCTCCTCTTCAGACCTTAAAGATCGCGTATGTATTTTATCTCGTGCATCTCTTCTCGATGCGTCAGCTCTACTCCGCATGATGTCACCATTCTTCTCTTTCACTCATTTTCACACTTCTTCTGGCACTTTATCCAGAAGACCATAATTTTTTTGTGAATGCATATATGGTTTTCTCAATGGATACCTTGTTTCCAGGATTGTCTACGGTATAGGCATTCTCACCGGTACTACACGTGTCTCAATTTCTGGCTCCCAACATATAGGCAACATGGGCTGAGCTTTTGGTGGGGGTACCTGACTCCACCTCTACAAAAACACCCCAAAGGAAAGAATAAAGAAGATGTAACAGGCGGGAGAAAGTAGCACTCTGTAGTTCCAGGGGTGGTAGGTAAGGTACTGCCATAAAAAGGATATTGGGTTGAAAACAGGAGTGATCGTAACCTAACCAGTCTCTAGGGTATAAATAGACCGTGGGGGCAGTTCAGTGTCAACAGAACCTGGATTCAGTTGTTGGTGGGCTAATGAATCAGACCCAGTGTCAAATGATGTTGCAAGCTGATCAGGCTCAGTTTGGGTACGTTGGATCGTGAAGACGCTGGCAGCAAGCGGGCGTCGTGTACAGGTGAATGCGGGTGCTCAGTGCAGTCGAACAGCGAAGGTTCAAGTGATGCAGCTCGGGGCGGTTCCACAAATGCTTTGCAGTTGACCAGGCCGAGTCAGCCTTTAGCCGCTGGGCGAGGTCAGCGAGTGTTGCTGCAGTAGTTCGAGTCAGTGGGCAACAGTTGTCGAAGTGGTGATCGAGAGTGCATCAATGTGCAATCAATAAGGTGGCAGTTCACTGGCTAGCTGGGCCGAACCATGGTTGTAACCCCTGGTTAGGGTCGTGAGTGACCATCCAGAGATTTGGTTTGGGTTCCGGCATTGGGCAGTTGCTTCGGTCCTAGCAGGTGATGTGTTTCACTAGGGCACAACGCAGTGTTGAGCTGGTTTAGATGCAGTGCAATAGTTTGGCTGGCTGGAGGAACATAGACACCAGCACCAGCATCTTCGCTATTGTTCAGGATGCAGGGAACACAGAGAGACTACTATGGTGAAATAGAATAGGGAGCTTTGGCTGGTCTGGCTCTTCGGTTGCTGTGGGGCCAATGCAAAGGACTCAACAGGATGCTCCAGTTCAGGATCTGCTCTTCTGGCACAGAAGATCCGCTGCAGAGTGGTTGGTCCTGGTCCACAGCACTGGTCACTCCCGATATTCCCTGGGAGTGGTTAGGGGACAAATCTTCCTTCTGTCTTGGATGCCTCCTTCTTCAGCTCAGGTTGAGGGCTTTGGACAGTGCAACTGTCCAAAAGGAAGTCCAGGTGAGAATGTTCCGAACATCTCTTCGGCCTTAAAGGAACCTTGAGGAATTGAGGAAATTCTGCTGAAGGGGTGCAAAACCCCTTCTTTTAAAGGCACAACTCCTCAGGTGATTGGTATAAAGCTAGTCTAATTTAGGGGACCAATGCCTGCTCCTGCTGATGTGGACTTCGCCCTGTTGATGTCACACCCAAATCCTTACTCTAGTCGGTCAAACATCTTGGAGAGACCATCAGCATTTTGGTGGTGACACCCTGACCTGTGTACAATGGTAAAATAAAACCCTTGCAGGCTGATTGACCATCTCAATAGTTTTGGGTTTTCCCCTTTCATTTGCATCAACCATCTCAAGGGTTGGTGGTAAGTCTGAATCACAAAAGTAGATCCATACAAGTATGGCCTAAACGTCTTCAGTGACCACACAATAGCAAAGCATTCACGCTCAATGGTTGCCCACCTTGTTTCTGGTTCCTTCAGCTTCCTGCTGATGAAGCAAATTTGGGAGAGGAGATCACATTCAAGGGAGAAGCTATGGTCCCATTGTTCTCTATGAAGTTCCTATAGTACCCAGTGAGGCCTAGGAAGGCTCATACTTGGGTTTGAGTATTTTGGGGTTGCCCAGTTTTGTACAGAATGCACTTTGCTAGACAATGGCCAGATTTCACCTCCTCCTACCTCATGTCCAAGGTAGACCACTTTACTCTGACCAATTTGACATTTACTAGCCATTATGGTCAGATGGGCCTGCTCAAGAGCCTGCAAAACATATCCTAAGTGGTCAATATGTTCTTTCCAAGTAGGGCAGAACAGTGTAATGTCATCCAAGTATGCCATGCAGAAGTCCTCCATCCCATTCAGAAGTTGATTAACCATCCTTTAGAATGTAGCAGGTGCATTCTTTAGTCCAAAAAGGCATTTCCTTAAACTGGTAGAGGCCTGCTGGGGTGGAGAATGCAGTTTTCTCCTTGGCATGGTCTGTCAGTGCTATTTGCCAATAGCCTGAAGTGAGATCAAATGTACTGAGGTACTTGGCTGAACCAAGTTTATCCACCAGTTCATTTGTCCTTGGTAAAGGGTGGGCATCAGTCTTGGTGACTGTATTCAGAGCTCTATAGTCCACACAGAATCTCAACTCCTTGGATCCTGCTTTTGGTACTAGAACAACTGGACTAGACCATGAACTGGTAGAGGGCTCAATTACCCCGAGATCAAGCATCTTGTTGACCTCCTCCTTTATGTGGGATCTTACATGATCTGACATCCTGTAACCTCTGTTTTTGACAGGTAGACAGTAACCAGTTTGAATATCATGCTGGCCCCAAGGGGTCAAGCCTGGTGATAGTGAAAGCAGGAAGACAAACTGATTTAACAGAAATTTGCACTCCTCCTGTTGTTCAGGTGTCAAATTAGAAGAGAGATTAACTGCTTCTATTTTCTCATCTAAAGGCTGGCCTCTGAGTAGGTCAGGTAGAGGTTCACTCTCCTACTCCTCTTGGGCTGAAGCTAGAAGCAAAGCTCCCACTTCTGGTCTTGAGACATAAGCCTTTAAACGGTAGGTGTGAAAGACTCTGGGAGCCTCCTTAGGATTGCCTAAATCCACCAGATAGTTGACCTCTCCAGGTTTCCCCACAACCTTGAAGGGTCCTATCCACTTGTCCTGTAAGGCCATCTGCCTTGTAGGTACCATAACTAAAACTTGCCGGTCTTGAGTAAACTCAGCCATGTTGGCTTTCTGGTCATGCCAATGTTTGACCAGAGCCTGACCTGCTTTTAAGTTATCAGATGCTTCTGCTATCATGTGTGACATTCTCCTCCGGAGACCTGTCACATAGTCAGTGACTCTCACTGGCTTGGGGGAAGGAGCACTCTCCAACCCCTCCTTAATTAGGGCCAATGGGCCTCTAACTGGATGGCTCTAAAGAAGGTCAAAGGGACTAAATCCATCTCCCTCCTGAGGGACTTCTCTATAAGCGAATAGAAGGCATGGCAGTAGAAGGTCCCACTTTTTTCTAAGGGGTTCCTCTAAAGCACCTATCATGCTCTTCATTGTACTGTTGAACCTCTCTACCAATCCATTTGTCTGAGGATGGTAGGCAGTTGAGAACTTGTAAGTTACTCCACAGTTTTTCCACATGGCCTGCATGTAGTGGGACATACAATTGGATCCCCTGTCAGAGATATCTTCCTTAGGAAAACCTACTCTGGTAAAAATACCAAGTAGGGCCTTAGCAACAGCCTGAGCTGTAACAGTCCTCATAGGTATAGCTTCAGGATACCTAGTAGCATGGACTACTACAACCAGGATAAACCTGTTTCCTGAAAACGTGGGAGGGTCTAAGGGACCAACAATGTCTATTCCTACCCTCTCAAAAGGAACTCCCACCAATGGGAGAGGCACCAAGGGTGCCATATTCTTGGCTCCACTCTTGCTAGATGTTTGGCAAGTGTGACAGCTCCTACAGAACTTATCCACATCAGACCCCAACTTAGGCAAGTAGAAATATAGAGAGAGCCTTTCCTTGGTCTTCTTAAAACTTAAGTGACCAGCCAAAAGTATCTCATGGGCTAACTGGAGTATGCTTTCAAGAGGCACTACAAGTCTTCTTTAGTCCCCTGGGATAGACTCAGTCGGTACACTGTAGAAGAGGCCATCTTCCTAGTATAACCTATGCTTCCCTGGCTCTTGCCCATCCAGCTGGGAAGCTGCCTGTTGGCGAAGACCTTCAAGAGTAGGACACTCTTTTAGACCTCTGCTGAAGTCTGCCCTACAGGGTCCACCCTTTGCTAGTAAAGACTGCAGCTCAGGATGGTCTGCAGGATCCAGATCTCCAACAGGAGCAAGGTCCTCTTCCAGCTCTGATTCCTCAGTAGCTGATTCAATCACACAAGGTTGTTCCACACACTCAGCCTCAACTGGTGTAGGAGTCACAGGTGTGACTTTGGACAGTCCTCTCGGGGATGTCCTTGGTGGTAGCACAGGAGTGCTGGCTGGTTTCTTCCTGGAGGGTTTAGGTTGCCCCTTTTCCTCCTTCTTCTTAGAAATTGCAGTCAGTAAGTCCTGTGGACTAGGAGTTATAGTTTCCTCTGTAATCTCCTCTGGAGAGCCCCTTAAGGTACTCTGGTTACCAGTCAATTGGTCGAAAACATTTGGTCGACAGGACAATTGGTCGACACCATTTGGTCGAATGCCAAATGGTCGATTTTTTTTTTTTTTTTTTTTTTTTACCCCTTTTTTGTTTTTTTTTGGGGGGTCCCCCCCCCCCCCCCCCCCCCAACCCCCTTTTTTTCTTTTTTTTTTTTTTCCCCACACGAAACCCCACAAAACACATATATATATATATAAAAAAAAAATTCGACCATTTGGCATTCGACCAAATGGTGTCGACCAAATTGCAGTCGACCAGTTTGTTGTCGACCAATTGACCGGACACCAGGTACTCTCTCTGGCCTTCCTAGCCTTCTCCTGTTTCCTTTTGCTAGAAGGCCTGGGGGTGCTTAATACAACTCCAAGAGTTTTTAAGTCATTCCCCAACAGGACTCTCCCAGGTACTTCACTCTGCACACTTACAGGTATCTTGACAGTCATCTCATTACACTGGATGAGAGCTGGTAACTGTGGAAGCATTGTAACAGAGCCTCCAGCAAGCTTAGTTAGGAACATGGGTGCCTTAGCAACATCCCCTTCCCTGAAAAATGATTCATCAACTACAGTTATGCTGGCCACAGTGTCTCGAATGGCAGGGGTCTCCTGACCATTGACAAGAACACTATCTTTGTAATACTCTTTATTACTGTCTGGAATAGAATTGTACACATCCAAGTCCTGTTGTTCCCACAGACCCAGGGATACTAAAGAAACACTAGCTGAGACTTTCATGGGTTCCTCAGCCAGTAAGTGAAAGTTTCCACTTGCCATTGGTACTTCATCCACTGGGGAGAAGGCTAAGGAGACAGTGTGGACCCCTGAAGGTTTACCCTTACATCTGGGATCCCCTTTCACATGGTCAGTTGACCCACAAGCATAATATTTACCAAATGTTTTTATGAATTTGGGTTTGTTCTGACCTTCTTCTGGTTTGTCTCCAGAAGGTACATTAGCCTGATTTGGTTTCCCTTGGGGCTTACCCTTGTTATGTTTGTGGCCCTCTTTTGGAGTGGAAGTATTTGAATTGTCTTTGGTATCTTTCTTGTGCTGCTTCCCCTCATCCTTCTCTGGGTTACACCAGAATCCTTGTGAGTAGCCCTGTTGGCAACCCAGAAGTCAGCCGCCCTTTCTAACTTTTTGGATCAATTTCCTTAGAGTCAGCCAAGTGCTGTCGGAGCTCAGGAGAGCAGGCATCATAAATAGATTCCAACATAAACAGATTTCTCATACCTTCTTAAGTGTTCACTCTGTAACCCTTAACCCATCCATCTAAGTGTTTCAAACATTCAGTCACCCAGGTAGCCCAAGGGGTGCAATCATGCTTTCTGAGGGTTCTAAACCTCTTAAGATACTGAGACGGAGTCTTCCCAAATCTAGTTATCATATCTAGCTTTCCAGTTTCATACTCCTTTCTGTCTATATCCCCCAACTTCATTACCACATCAGTTGCAACAGGGGGTAGCCTAGAAAAAAGCCAAGGAATCAACTGATTCCCTGTAATGTCTTGAATCCCATGGTTATATTCAAAATCAGCCAACCAATCCAAAATATCAAGCTTAACCTCATACATACTTACTGCATCTTTGGGCATGCAAGGCCTCTTAGGACTGGAAGACCTAGAGGACTCTGGGAGAGAACAGTTTCAAGGGACAACCTTTTCATTTCAAGTGTATGATTCAATTCCATTTCATTGAGTCTAGGCTCTTGATGCTTTGTTTCAGTTTGAGCTTGGATTCTTTTAAATTCTAACTCCAGTCTCATATTTTCAAGTGAGACAAATTCAGGACATAGGTTTGGACCTGATGGGGTCCCTGTGGTCAAAGGTTGAGTCCTATGAGCAGGTAGAGGTAAGACAGGGCCTACATTCTGAGACTCTTCTGCCTCATCTAACTCATCCACAATATTAGAGCTGGGCTCTGACATATTATCATCCTCATCAACATTTTCCACTTTTGCTGCAGGGTTAGGGGTTTCAGACCCACTCCTCAGACTTTGATATTCTAACAACTTTTCTATCAATTCAACCTTTTTGCCTTTTACAGTGAGATTCCTAGCTTTACACATATCTCTCAATTGATCAACAGTTAAAGTCACCAGGGTCTCCTGTCTGTAGCTTTCCATATCAGTCATGATAAAACAATTGCTTTACTAGTGTTGCTTTGCCTTGGGAGGATTATTTGAACAAAAGTAAAAGTAGCACTCTAAATGTAACAAGTATACGTTATCCTCACCGCTGTACACCAGTGTTAGGCAGAATCACGTGCAGTACCCTTTGGGAACACTACAGGCAATTAGGACTACAAGTGTAAGCACAATTTCACCTTTGGTTCAAACCTGTACTACACAGTAAAATGGTAGCAATGGCTGAGCAGCCAGACTTATCTCAAGAGTTTAAGTGAGCAGTAGAGCAAGTTACACAAAGCACCAACCAATACTTTGATTCAAGCAAACACTTACTCAAGGTTTCTTGGTAAAAGAATATACATTTATTTACTCAGTCAGTTATAAAACATTACTCTAGCATAGGCAGCTCAATATCACATACTAATACACCACAAAAATTCAATCGGTAAGTAAATGAACAAGTTCAGCTCCAAAATGAAGTGGGAGCAAAATGACAAAGGATAAAGGATCCTTTATATAAATATATAAATGATAAAGGAGGGAAAAGACAAGGTTATAAGAATAGACAGCCCAAATACATTTGTAGGCAGGACAAAGGGTTTCAGTTAAATACAACCAGCAATTCTTCTCAAGAGTCCTGGGCCAAAGTCAATGTTTCAGCGTCTTTTGTATAGGATAGCACAGTTCTGGTTTATAATGGTTAAGTCTTTGCTACAGATTTTTAAAGGATTTGGCTAGGCGAAAAGTTTGACGAATGTTTAGGGAAGGACAAGCCTTCGTAGTTGAGGAAAGTTTCACGCACTTTCTCGATGGCCGAAAAGATTTCCGGACCGCGTTTGCACAGTACCTTATCAATGAAGAAAGCTGTAGCTGAGGCCGTTGTTCCTGGCAGTTCGAGCAGATCTCGCTGTTCCTGAGCTTCAGTCGTGGGGACAAGAAGGAGGATGTCGGGAGGTTCCTGCACTGTCCAGGGAAGAGGCCAAAAGCGGTAGCACGACATTGGTTTAAGGTGTGAGCGCCTTAAAGTCCACTGGTTTCCTTCCCTCTGGCTATCCGGTATTCAACAGCACTCTGATTAAAAATTCGACCAGATGGGGACGGTGTTGAGGTAGCTTGCGAGTTGGTTGTTCCCACCAAACTCAAGAGATGAAGTTAACCTTTAAGGGCTTCTCTGTCGTCGGAATTTCAGGCGATTCGGACCAGCAGCAGGGCTTCACCGGTCGTCCAGGAGTTGCAGCAGTCCTCTTCCTTCCTCTCCTCTTTGGTTCTTTCGTTCCAGTGGTCGACTCTGCGTTCCAAGTCCCAGAGACCTGCTTTTAAACAGTTTTGCCCCATTCATTCCAGCCTGGCTGTCACTCACACACAGCAGGGTGGCTGTCCTTGCCGGACAGCCAGCCGACCAATCACACCAGAGTGCATTCAGGTCTCCTAGGAGACTAAGCACAGGGAGTTCCGGGCACCTCCTTCACATCCTGTCCACCCCAGACACCCTGCCACCAGAGGAGGGCTTCAGTACTGAAGCCCGCCAAAGGCCAACAAACAAAGGGACCAACCCTGGTTTGACGCGCAGAGATAAACACAAGAAGGACCTTTCGTAAAAGAAATGGTGAAAAAAGATGACCAGCGTTTGTCTTTACAGACAGGTTGTGTGGCTGACACGATTTTTAGCTACCGTTGTTAGCGGTAGGGAAAATTCATGGTAGTTTGATCTAAACCACTGCCACCAGCCATTTAAAGTAGGAAAGGGTAACATTTTACTGTTACATGAGTGTTTTGACTCAGGGGAAGCTAGGCAACCCCTCCAGCACTATATAGTAAGATAGTGTGTGCTGGGTCAGTAAATTTAAAGAGACTAGTAAAGTCAATTTAACTTTACATGCCCCTGAAGACAGTAGTCAGTCCCAGGGAAGGCATTTCAGCCTTGGGGAGTCTGAAAGACACCCCTGTGCCACTGCACTGAAGGTGCTGTGTGACACACAGAAAAAGATGATACCTATGGAGTTGTGTTAAAACTCCATAACCAAAGAACACAAAAGTAAAACACACATCAAAATACATGAAAGAGTGGGAAAAAAAGGCTCACACTCTTTCCAGGTAAAAAATCAAATCCTATAAATCCAGCAAAGTTGCTGCGGGTCTCAAAAGGTAAGAGAAATTAGCACATATTGAGAATTCTCCCTAACACGCCACATTTAGTTTTAATTATGAATATCAGCTTGCGTCGCATCTAGACAGGATTGCGAATGTTTGCCAGTACCACATTTAGATATATTCTGTGATTGTTAGCTAGCGTCACTACGAGACAGGACTGTGAATGTTAGCCAGTGCCACATTTAGTTTAACTGTGAATATTGGCTTGCGTCACATCTGGACATGATTGTAAATGTTAGCGAATCCCACACTCAGATAGAATTGTGAATACAGTAATCTCAAACGTGTAAATGTAATCCAGAACTTTGGGCTCGTAAGAATAAAACCTCTGCTCCAGACACTCACCTCTCCTATCACTATGCTCACTCTCTACTCTACACCAAAACACAATAGAGCACAGCTACACCCCTCGATCAATTTCGGCCTTGCTGCTCACATACAGTCACCCTAAAACGCAAGTGTAGGGTGGCCGAGAGGAAATGGCGTGCTTCATGTACATCTTCTGACAAACTGGCCTGCCGCCTGCTGCAAAGGCAATACCGGCTCTCTGTCCTAACCAAGAAGATAGCGCATATCCAAGCCCACGTCTCTGCGGCATCTAACAACTCGGCTGAACTCTTTAAAATCTGCAAGGAACTGACCAATCCTGCCGCAGTCTCGACCTCTCCTGTCCCTTCCCAGACCCTCTGTACGGCATTGGCGTCTCACTTCATCCCTAAAACTCAGGACATCCTGTCCTCTCTCTCCTCCTATCCACTCCCCACACCTCCCCCCGCCCCCTGCTCTTCCTCTGGCCATTCTGCAGTCACCTCTCCTCCCTCCTTCTCTGCCTTTCCCCTGTTCTCTGCAGACAAGGTTTCTAGACAAGTCCGATCTATGAAAATCTCGTCGAAACAGGTTCATCCCTGTTCCTCCAAAACTATCAAGGACCACATCGACTCTCTGGCTCCTGCCCTGGCTGATTTCTGCAATCACTCATTCGTCACTAGAGTTTTCCCATCCCCCCTGAAGCACGCCCTTGTGCACCCTCTTCTTAAGAAACCCACTGCCGACCCCTCCTGCCTGGCCAACTATCGCCCAATCTCATCACTCCCTTCCTGGGCAAGCTCCTGGAGACACTGGCTGTCTCCCAGCTTAATCTCCACACTGAATCTGTTGGTTGTCTCCATGACCATCAGTCTGGCTTCAGAGCTGCCAGAAGCATGGAAACTGCTCTCCTGAACATCCGCAACGACCTGCTTTCCAATCTTGCGTCCTCATCCTGCTTGATCTCTCTTCTGCCTTTGACACTGTCAACCTTGCCATCCTGCTCAACTGTCTCCATGACAACCTGCGTATCACTGGCCAGGCTCGTGCGTGGCTGACTTCTTTCCTCTGTGACCGACCCTCTCAGGTCCAACTTGGGTCCTTCCTCTCTGCTATCTTTGTCTCTACCTGTGGTGTCCCCCAGCGGTCTAACCTCTCTCCCTGGCTATTCAACCAATACCTGGCACTCCTGGCCCACCGCATTGCCACTCTCCGCCCCAACTTTCAGTGTTATGCGGATGACACCCAGCTCATCTTCAGGCTACCCTCGGCCTCCTGCTCTACTTCCCTCATCCCTGACTGTCTGTCTACTATCCAAGAGTGGTGTGCCGCCAATGACCTCTGCCTTAATGCCAGTAAGACTGAGATTCTCCTCATTGGCACACCTGCTCCCTCCTTTCCTGTAGCTCTCTGGCCGGCCTCTCTTGGCCCTCTTCCTGCTCCCACCTGTGAAGCTAAAAACCTCAGGGTCATATTCGACTCTACACTCTCCTTCTCTCCTCACATCTCTGACGTCTCTAAGAAGTCACACTACCAACTGCACCTCCTCAGAGGTATTCTTCCTTTCCTCTCCTTCCCCCAGAAGCTCACTGTCTCCCGAGCTCTGGTTCTCTCTAGGCTGTACTACTGCAAGAGCCACTTTCTAAATCTGCCTGCCTCTACTCTCTGTCCTCTGCAACTCATCCAAAACAGGACTGCAAGACTTGTCCTTGGCCTCAAGCCCAGGGGTCGGATCTGTCCAGGACTGAAATCTCTGCACTGGCTCCCTGTGGCTGAGAGGATTAAGTTCAAAACCCTCTGCATCGTCCACAAGGCCTTCTGGGGCCTCAATACCTTCAACTCTATCTTCCTAAATACCTTCCTTCTTGAGCTCTTCGCTCTTCTGCCTCAAAATCCCTTAGGGTCAGTCGCTTCTCCAAGCAACGAGTTGGTGGTAGATCTCTTTCTTCGGCTGGGCCCTCCCTCTGGAACAGCCTCCCTGCCTCCCTGAAACTTGAGGAGAATCATCTTCAGTTCCGGAAGCACCTCAAAACCTTTCTCTTTGCTTATGCTTTTTCTCCTTCTCTCCCTTGCTGACTTCCTGGTTGACACTGACTTTGCACTGGTTGCCTGGCCACCCTCTGATCTCGGGCCCAGGTCCCCTCCCCTGCCAGTCGCACTCCTGCACTGCCCTCCTGGCAACCACGCACTTGGGGACTGTTTTCTGGATCCCTACAGTCCCACGACTAGCACTTGACACCTGATGTCTGCACTTACCCTTGCACTTGCCCCCTGCTGGCCGTACTTTACCTATTGTTATTTATTTTCTTATCCCATGTACTGCACTGTCCTCTCCCCTGCCCCCCGCACTTCTCCTCCCTCCCCTTCCCATGCACTTGCGCGATCTGAATGAAAACTGGCCTAGTAGGATCGCTGTCTGTCTTCCCTCTGTTCCCCTACCTTGCTTCGCCAAACCTTGAAACACCAGTGTATAGGCGCGTTATAAATGCCATATCATATCATATCATATCATACAAACAATACTCCAGGAACACCTCAACATCCTGCTAGAACGCAGCCATACCCCACGAAAACACGGCCTAGCTGCTCACGTAAGCGTCCTACACAGGCCTAACGCTGCCAGAATCCAGTCTCGGAGCCCAACCTCCAGACTGCACAGATTCAACTGATCTCAATAGCACCACACCTAATGTTAGGATGTGGCTACCATCAGCCAATCCCATTAGCTGCACACATATTGAGTGCACCCAAGCACCCTATGATACCCTACTCTCTCGACTTACCTGGACTACGGTCCCTAAGGGCGTTCAACCCACAAGCGCGTTGAGGCCATACCAATGATATATACAGAGCGCTACATGAATGCCAAATCACATAACATAACATATCAAGTGTGGATTTTAAGAAAAAACTGGCATTTTAGCTGGAGGTGGTAGTTTGTTAGCTTGTTGTGCCGTTGGGCTGGAGCGCTGAACAACTCTAACTCACTAGTGTTCTGATGAAAGGGAGTAGCAAGTTGCAGTGGTGGGGGAAGGAGAGAGTGGGAGCAGAAATGAAAAGATCTGCAAGGTTGAAGATGGACGGACCTACTGAGTGGGGTCGTTCCAAAGCCGAAGGTGCGGGAAGGAGCTAGAGTCAGAAATATATTGGGAATAAATCAGAGATTAGTACTTTATTGGAAGGTCCGGAATATGAGGTAAGTACTTGTAAGCAATTTATGCCTATTGATGAGAAGCTCCGGGGGGCATGGTCTAGATTCAGAAATATTTGGTCGGATGATGTTCTGGATGAAATTTCTGAGTTAGATTGGAAATACATTCTGAAGGTTAACTTGACTTTGGGTCCTGATATGGGTTTACGTTTAATTCGACAAAAAATTATTGGAAAGTTATATTGGACGCCTGTTAGGATGTTTAAATTGGGGCTCCGGCCAGATGATTTGTGTTGGGGTTGTAATAATGACAAGGGTACATTATTGCATTTACTGTGGGACTGCCCGAGAGTGCTGGAGTTTTGGACGGCAGTGATTGATAGAATTGATTTGATTTTTGATGTGGTTTTGCAGAGGTCGGCAGTGAATATCATACTACTTTCCCGTAAGGATAGGGGTGGTCGGATTGCGAGGCATTCTTATTGGATTGATAGGGTCATAATGGTGGCTATCAAGTTAATACTCAGGGTTTGGAAATCGAGGAAGAAACCTAATGTTGATGAATGGCTGACGGAATTTACATGTTTTGGCACAGTATGATAAGGTTTCATTTCATAATAAAGATAAGGATGAGGATTATTTGAAATTATGGGGTCCATTTATGGCTCTATATGATTGATGGGAAGGTGGACTTGTTTTGACGGTTATGGTAGTAGTAGTGAAAAGGGTGGGGTTCCCCCTTTTTTTTTTTTTGTTTGTGCTGTCTTGTGTGGTTGTGGTTATTTTGTTGGTTATGTTTCACTACGGTTGGTTTTCTGTTTGATCTGAATTATTTATGATGCTGTTGTCTTTTTGTAAATGTCATTCTTTATGCTGATTGTGAAGCATTGTTACTTTTACTATTGTTGTTTATATGGAAAATAATAAAGTGTTGTTGAAAAAAAAGAAAAAGAAATATATGGGGGAAAGCCCATGATAGCTTTAAAGACGAGTAGTAGAAATGTGTAGAGGGGCCTGTTGTGTTTAGAAAGCCCCTTGGCTTGGAGGGGACGGAGGTGCTAGCAGAGGAGCCGAGGAGATTGTAAAGAGTGTGGGTGGCGAAGATGGGAATCTACCCAAGAGGAGCAAAGGCGTAAGGGGGGAGGTCCAGGGTGAGTCTCCAACAGAAGTCAAGATCAGTGAGTACCAGGGTGGAGATGAGAGATTTGGTGGAACGGTAGTTAAGGAGAGGGTGGATCTTCCTGATGTTAAGCAGGTTTAATCTCCACTTCATCGTGATTGATGGGCTCTCCTTTCCATTTTCAAGGACACTCTCATTGCTACGTGTTCAAGGCCCCTTCCTTTCCATTTGAATGTCTGCAACTTCTCTTGCCAGTTCATCCCATTTTGATTTCAAACATGAAGCTGATCCGCCAGTGTCCCAGAGGTTGTCTCTTAATGCCAATGGAAATCACTGCCACAATCCCGGTTTACTGCCACATAATACATCTATTTTTTAGGTGCTGAGTTCATGTCTCAAGAAACTGCTGCTCTACTCTTCTCCCCTCATCGCGGCACTCTCCTTGAATCTCTAATGTTCCTTTGGTGATGCAGTCAGTTAGGGGCATGATGTCCTGGCTAATCGGCCTACCGAAGACGGGCTGTCCAGTTTTGTGAGACCACCTGCCCCAGGCTCAACATGGAAGCTGCTTCCTGCCCTCTTTCACATCTGTACTCCTATACTCTGAGCCCTTCACCATTTGCGGTCTAAAAAGCATGAACCCGGAAGCCCAAGAAACAGAAGGTTGCACTGAGAAGCGCAACGTGCAGCGTGTTGGGCTTCCAGGTTCAGGCTTATCAGGATATGAACAGGTGGAGCCAAAGCCAAGTATGGGGTGGGCCATGGTGGTGGGGGCTGCAGAGCAGAGGGAGAGTGCGGGGCAGGCTCCCTCAAAAGGAACCTGAGGAGGGCTGCCAACAGCCTTTTCGGTCTTTAATCCCAAAGGTCTGCCTTTTGTTTCGGGCCTTTCGGACATAGATCCCCTTCACATATTATTTAGGGCACCACAAAAATAATGAGGCACTCATTGAAAGTGACGACCCACCTATGTTCTCATGAAGCCAATGGTCGGTTTCCATCTTAGAGAAAACGACATAAATTCCAACAGCATAGATAGGTTTAGAGACACAAGAACAAGTTCACCATGCCCCAAACAAGGCAAGGCCTGGGACCTTGCCCCTGGCGCACACCATCTATCCCCTGCGTGCCAGCATACAGGACACTGTCACGCAACCCTCTCTTTCTTCCTTTCAATGTGAAGCCTGGTCAGAACTATGCCTCCTACTTTTTTGACTTTTGCCTTTTTAGGGAAGGTACCCTCAACTTCTTTGAGTCACATGCTTTTTCAGAGGGATTATGTATAAATTACTTGGACCATTCTATAAACCTTTACATTTGTATTGAGATGTCATGGAAAGACATGTTGGGAACACCTAATCAGAATGAAAGAGTTTTCCGACAGGCGAGGGCCAACCGGCCCTAACCTTCAGATTCCTCCATCATTTCCCCACATTGTAATGACAAAAGATTAGAATATGGCTTTCACCCTCCCAGTGGGGGGTGGCCATGGCCCGTAATGGCGTTCGGGCCTTGGTAAGGGCTGTGGGCCGTTACCTGCTATGGCCATCCCCCACGGAGGGGGTGAAAGCCATTCACGCCCCAGGGTTTATCCAGGGTGCAGATGTTTTTTTTCTTCCTCTGGAGATTGGTGGCGCAAGGAACGCCAAACTCCAGAGGAAGGGAAAGAGAAAAAAAAGATGGCCACCGCAATAGCAAAAAGGGACTAAGTCCCTTTTCCATTTCAATAACCGTCAGAGCGGGAGGTGTGCCAGACTGAAGCATAAAGCTCTGGTCCTGCAGGTAAGTGGGGAAGGAGGGAGGGGGTGGGGAAGAGGTCTGACCAACAGGTAGAGAATGTATATTCCACCAGCCCCTTGATTAGCTCAGCTCCCTTCCCGGGTGTGAATGTTGATTAGGGAACCGCCACATCTGCTGTGTCTTTGCTTATTCACAGCCGGCCCTACAAGCTGTTAAGAGTGCTGCTGTCTTTGACAATGGTCCCAGCCTCGCTCACATCGCTAACTCGAGCTGGCTGACTATTACCAATTGTACGGCCCACCCATAGGTCATCGTCAAAATGTAGCCTGCATTCTCTTGGATTACCGCCGATTACATTCCTTGTCATTAATTATGCACTTGCCAACACACACAATCCTCTAGCAAGTATTCTAGACATCTATGATGGCATACAGCTCTTACCTACATAATGGATAAATACTCCAGCATAGACATTCAGAAGCCCCATTTTTCTGGCACAGGAGCAGCACAGGCGTATGTACTAGCGCGTAGTTGCTAGGATTACACATCTTCACATAATATGTATATGGCCTTATTTCCACAGGCGGTGCTGCTAATATGGGCATTTGTTCTGCAGGGTCCAGAGGTTTCAGAGTAGCACCATTTTACCTGTAGTTTAAACATTTATCTGTTGTTCATTCTGCATTTCTCAGACAAACATACTTCGATTAAATGTTCATTACTACTAGTCCTACCCTTCCTCAGTACAGTACTTACCGGTGAAGCACCTACCTTCATTGCAGTAGCTATTTTCTATTTTTTTAAGCTCTGCCCGCATTACTGGCAGGGGCGTAAACCCCCTGTGACCCAGAACCCACCAGTTACCCATTTTACAAGTGGATTATGGCTCTTTCATCCAATCCTGGGCAGGAGAGTTGGGTTACAAGTACTGTGATGAGGAAGAGCTGGAATATGAATAATGAAGATGATTCACAGTCCACATTAAGTAGGTTGTGTCTCAGGAAAGTATTAGGCTTGGATCAGGTGCCTCCCTACATATGTCGAGCAAGGGAATTCCTTGATCATCCGTGCAAGATGTTGCTATTCCTCTTGGATTGGAACACCCGGCCAAGGCAATGGTCGCTTGAATCCATTGACTGGTGGAGGTTGGTGATGCCTGTGTAGCATGCCCCAGCCTTTACAATACTGATTTTCTGGTCAGAGAGGTTCATTCCAGGTATGTAAGGATAGCTCTCCTTACAAGGCGTCAACAGGCCTACAGGAAGATGTAGACATTTCCTGCAGGGCCTCTGCAGAAAGGGCCTCTTTTGCCCATTGCTGCATAGCATCTGCCCAATAATGATGTAAGAATATCGAGCAGAACCCAAAATTCTGTTTCCTGAAAATGGGAGAGGGGCTGCTCTGATGATCCCTCCCAATGTTCAAGCACTTGCACAGGCAAATTATGCATCCTGCAAGGGCAGGAAGAAGAAGGTGGTTAGCGGCAGAGGGAGGGGGGCACTATTAGTAACTCCCAATAGTATGCATGCACCTCTGCCAGGAGGGGAGCTACCCTGTGATGGGTCCTGACTTGCTAAGGGAGGCGATCTGAGTTTCAGCTGCCCTGTGAGAGTGATATTTTAGTGACGAGCAAGCGGGGGACCTGCAGGAAGTTTCTGTGAGTTGGGAAAGCAGGATATCATGATTTTGTAAAGCTTTCAGAGGAAACGAGAATTGCAACACTAACATGGAACATTATTGTGTGGTCTAGCGCATCTACGAGTGGTAGACGGTTTAAGTTATTTATGCACTGCTGGTTTATTTTGTCCAGGTTCAAGGCCCAACCACCAAAGAATGCAAGCATACATCACGTAGCTACCTCATCCTTGTGAATAATAATAAATCCATCTTTATTTATAAAAGTGAAAATGTGTGGGCGGATGAGTTCGTGACAAAGCGTGGTTATTTATACAGTTCCACACCTCTTCACCAATCTGCACCACATTTTGCATGGTTATCTGTTAGGACCCTCCGTACAATACTGGCACATGACATTTGGACACCCTATCCTGTTCCCCGGATTTCAGCACAAGTAAAAATGTGTTTGTTGGTTGTGGCTCAGTGATGCGTTGTTCCTTATACAATTCCACATCATTTCACCAATCTGCACCAAACTTTACATAGTCACCTCTTAGGACCCTACGGACATTACTGGGTACATGCCATTTGGACACACCACCCCTTTACCTGGATTTCAGCAAAATTCTGAATTTGTTTGTGGGTTTTTGGCTTGGTGAAGCATTGTTCCTTGTACAATTCCACACCATTTCACCAATCTGCACCCAAATGTGCATAGTCACCTGTTACGTCCCTCCGGACAAGACTGTATAAATAACATTTGGACATCCCACACCTTTCCCTGGATTTCAGCACCTTCACACATGAGACGGTTGCCTGAAATCGGCGAAACATCAATATGGTTGTAGAAGAACCGTCCCGACACGAGGAACATAATTCAAGGCCTGTGTGGGACCTTGAAAATCACGTTTCAAGGTCCTAGGATGCGTGGTTTCCAAGATATTTCCACTGCAATGCACCACAACGAACTGCACCACGCCAGGGTGAGGCGACAGGTTGGTAGAGAGCACAGAAGGCCCCGGTATGCAGCAGCACACCAACTCTCACCTCCCCCCAACATCTGCTCTGTGCCCATTCTCAGTGCGGTTTACTTCAGGGTGCAAAGCACATCAAGGGATAAGCGAATCGAAACAGTGACCGAACAGGATTATTGATTTTCAACAATTGATGAGAGTGTTATCATGTCTGTCTACAGAACCCAAACCCATGAAGCTCACTGGTTAATTACGTGAAACATCTAACCTCCCAGTTCAACTTTGGGATTCCCAGAGTGCAATTTGCTAGGTAATTTCTAATATGTAGACAGTGTTGATTCCTTAAGTGAGAGAGACTGTTGGTTCCTGCTGGTGAAAACAGTGGGTTGCAGGGCAGCATAGCATTAGCTCAGTCTCTGCTCAAGGGAACAAAGCATGCTAATGTGTTCGTGATGAAGCCTTGTATTGCAGGGCAGCATAGCATTAGCTCAGTCTCTGCTCAAGGGAACAAAGCATGCTAATGTGTCCGTGATGAAGCCTTGTATTGGGGGACTTTCAGGTAGCTTCAAAGTGTGTGGAGATTGTGTTCTACGGGTTCTGTGTGTGGTAGTGGCAGAGACCAATGCAAGCAAACACAGAATGATACACTAAAGCCCAATGAGATGGCTCTAGGGCATCCCTTCTGTTACCAAGAGGACAAACACTACATGGATGAGCTTAGATACTGCATGGTAATGTAGGCCTTCTTGATGGTGGATGGAATATTTCTAGGCATGAGAGGAAGGGTCCCTTGGGTACTTTGGTCTGGATTTGACCTACACCTCTACTCAGAAGCCCTAGCTGGGAACACACCTCAGTAGTGGGAAAGTGTTTGCACTTCCCCTAAACAGCAAAAAGGTATGTGGAACTAATGTGCCAGCACACAGTTATGGGATAGGAACCCTTAAGATAACAAGACCAAAAGTGGGGTACCTGTTTATCTTAGTCTGAAGTGCTGCACTGAAACCTGTCACTCTGATCCGGGATTCGCTGAAGTTTGCAGTTGAAAGATTTCTGTTAACATGCCAACCCCCAACTCTAGGGGTACTGTCTCTTTGAAGGCAATGTGCTGCTTCACATTGACAGGTTTAGCAGGCAAGACTGATAATGTGTGTCCAGAAACACTTAATTGCCAGTCATTGTTCACTTCCTCTCAGGGGATGACTATGAAACAATGATGCCACGGTCACTCAAACCCAACATCATGATCCCCTTTCATCAGCTATTGCCACTTCGGGCAGAGTGTACCACACATATGGACTTTTCCAGGTCACTTTCAAGGTTAGGGCGAGGACTAGCTGGCACTTAGAATCTACCTTCCACTCTGATAGAATTTCAGGGCTATAGCGCTTTATAAATGACAAACATAAACATTAACAAGCAGCTGCTGTGAACCTTCTTTATCCAATAACAATCATAAATGCACCTAAGCACCCACTTCACCGCTCTCTCTTCCCTTTAGCGCTTTGAAGCGGCGTCTGTGGCGTCTTATGTGCTAATTCAACAAACTAACATTTATGCTGCCAGCTTTTCTGCTGCTCTTCCCCTCTCTCCATGTCACCTCACCTACTGCTTTCCCTTTCTCCTACCACCTCACAGCTCTTTGGAGTTAACAATTCGTTGGAGTGCTTCGCATATTGTTTTCCACGTTCTTAAAAATATATGTTATACAATAGGTTTTTGTTAGTAGAGGAACTGTCATATTTTTCACATTATGAAAAATGTGGGGTTTAGTCCTAAATTGCGATGTGGTCCATTTGCTCAATGTGCTTATAGAGGCTCAACTTAATTTCCCTGATGAGAACCAACAGGGCAGAATCAGCTGTCTGGGTTGCTGAGGTTACTCTTGGTCAGAAGAGAATTAGCTAGCATTTTGGTGCTGGACTGCCCTTGTGGGTGGGACCAGACTGATATGCAAATGGGTATTTCTGCTCTGTTAAGGTACACTGAGCTACAGTATGGTTGTAGACCCCCCTGAGTGGGAACCATCCCATTCACAGGTTATTTGGCTATGTTCATTCGCATTAGAGGGACTCCCAAATGTTTTCAGGTTTTTATTTTATGTTAGGTTTTTGTTATGTGTTGTTGGGGGAGAACCTCTCAAGTTTCCATATGCTACTTGCGAGTAGATACTCCTCTCCTGGTTTTATTCTTGCATTTCTGGGACGTGTCGTTTTGCTTTCCTCGTTGTAAAATCAGGCTGCACTCCCAGAATGTGAAAAAAAAAGCATTGACTGGATGGAGGACCTACTCATCCATTGAACAGGGAACTCGAGAGCTCTGCCTTGGAGGTATTCAGCTAGCACCTTACTTTTGCATGGTGTAATAAGCGGTCTCTTTCAAACCAATTTCTACAGCCTCTTTTGGATCCCAATTCACCCCTGCTCTAAACATTTCAGTGGTGTCATAATTCTTCATAGAGAGAAGAGGAAACCTGATAGAATGCGGGTAGGATAAGATCAGTTTATGGACATTTCATCTAAAACCATTGCATCTAATGCCATTCCATCGAAATCTTTCCTTCTAAAACATTTCCATCTAACGCATTTTTTTATTTATTCATTTATTTTATGAGGGGGTTCCCCCAAACCGCCTTTTTTACCCTTTAAAATAACCTGAACAGAAATTAACCCTTTACCCCCCAAAAACATGCATTAGATGGACATTTTTTAGATGGAAAAAATTTGATGGAATGGTATTAGATGGAATGGTTTTAGATGAATTGACTAGATACTGATGAGATCATATGACGAATGAAACCCTGATAGGACTTTTGGTAGAAAGGAAGGGTAACATTGTAGCACCAGAGCCGCAGATAGGATACCCAGGAACGGTGGTTTTGCTAATAAGGCTCTTCATTTTTACAGACAACCTTCCACAAATATATAATAACAAGAACAAAAAATAGAATAAAAAAGCAAATCCCTTAAGGCCCTTAATTCCGCAAGCCTGTGGCAGAAGTAATTGCCACCAATAAAACCTTTTTTAGAGTCAAGAGTTTCATCATGATGAGCGTGTCTGTAGGTTTTGTATGCCCAAGAGTGAGTCCCAGGGAGGAGACCCTGAGTACGAAATAGGGTGGGAAATAGGAGAACTACAAAGCAACCCCCACACCAGCACCGCCCTTTGGGGATTGTCTGTCCGATGAGGCGTTTATAGCTGTGCGCTGTGTGCGCCCTCAGTGAACAAACACTTCTCCTGCAGAGAAACCATCTTGGAGGAATGACATCAAAACTGAGATGCCGCATGATGGAGGTTGAACGACATACCCATCTCCCCAAGTGACAAAATGTTTCCAATGATGGCTATAAACCTTAAGTTCTGAACATATATGACTAAAAGCACTGAGGGGAGGCAATTCTCCAGGATCCGCATTTCAATATCCATGCCACCAAGTTGTATTTGTTTATTTGTTTGGAAGCCCTCCCTCTAAATCACAAGCAGATGCGGGGAGTGGGGGGATTAGAATTCACGGTGCCCTCGACCGATATAAGGTCACCATGATTACCACTGCCATGCAGTCCCTGATTTTTGGATCCAAATAATTCCCCTATTTTGGTAATGGTTTCTTTATTTCACTGTTTTACCCCTGGTTTTATCATAATCCTTACCCTGATTTTCACCCAACCTGACACACCTTTCTACGTAGCTCCTTCCTAAGCTCCATCACCCTCCCATTGCTCCTGATCATCTTCACTTCCCTCCATCTCCTTCCGCCTAATCCGCCCCACAGACTTAAGCACTTCTTAGACATAGAGGCAGTTTGTCAAGGACGGCGTCCTGTCGGCACTGTGTACCGGGTCCTTTTTGGTGATCCGTCGTCACTGGACTGGATATGGAGGTTATGTAGAGTGGCAAATCGGCTCAGCGACCCCAAGAGAGTGAGAACCTGGTGCTGTCGCCCCGACATCCCACACCACGTGAGCACTTCCCCTCTATTACTGTTGTACGAGCATAGTCGAACACTGACATGGGAAGGAAGGCATTGGCTTGGCCGCAGGTAGGTAGGCCTCCAGAGAAGTCCCAAAGATGGCAGGCTGAAACTGGAAGGGACCAGGCCAATAGGAAGATCAGGCAAGGCAAGGGTTGGCAGGTCATGAGGCAGAAGGAAAAGGCCAGTGCAAAGGATGGTCAAGAAAAGGCTGACAAGGCAGGCAAGCCAATTAGGAAGGACCGGGCAAGAAAAGGCAAGACTAGACAGGCAGGACAGAGCAGGTTCAGGTAGAGAGATAAAGTAGGACTATGCAGGCAAGACAGGGCAGGTTCAGAGAGAACTGTCAAGACAAGGCTGCATGGAAAACAAGACAGGGCAGCAACCAAAGGGTACTGCCAGAGCGCACTAAGACACGCTGGGGAATCGGAAATGGGAGTATTTAAACTCACTCACAAAAGTGAGGCTCCATGGTGCTTGGTTGCTTTGTTTCCACCAACCAACGCAAGTTGGCTGGCACCGTGCATGTGCGAAACCTGGGAGCCGGGCCACCGCGCATGCCTGGTAGAAACAACATGGAGGTGCCCACGAAGCACTGGCGGCTCGGTCTGGGGTGCATCCCCAATCGTCTGGCACCCAAACGCAACCAGGAGCATAAGCACCAAGGCAGGTGCGGCAGGAAAGTGTGTGTGAATGGATGCATATCAGTATAAGTCTCTGTTGCGTGTGCACATGCTGTGTGTGGAGCAGGGCATAAGGCATGCAATGTCGTGGAGTGAGGAGCAGGGCGATAGGCAGGCGGGTGGGCTATGACATGAGTTCACCTTTGCCCTTCAGAGAACCTTATAGTGGTTCATTATATTGGTTCACCCTAGATTCCTAATGACCCATCTAATGCTACATTGCTGCATTGTTTCATGTTTTGATTCGTATTATGCCATTAAATAGGAATGATGTGAGACGATCCTGCAACGGGTGTACCCTCGATAGCAATCGACGATGCATCGTCCAGTGAAACCATAATATTAGCAGTGCGGTGTCACATAGCCTCCCAACAGGTTGCAAAACAACCTGGCATCATCCACCCAGAACTATCAATTGACATAGCGTAAAACCTATTGCACCACAACCATGCATGTTGTAACACAAACCATGACTACACTCTCAGGAAATAGCAAGTGAAAGACTTCATGTGTACACACAACTATGCAATCCTTTATAAGCAATGTGTTCCCAAAGCCTTATGTATTTTATTTACTCAAACAAAGAAGTTTCATCATTCCAGGCTCTGCCATATTGTCACACCTTGCTGTGCCCCAATGTCATGTCAAGGGACTGCAGTCCAGCACATGTCAATTACAAAGCCTCGTCATCTCCCTCAGCAGAAGCAGCAGTGAGTGGTAGTGTGTGGTGGCAGGGTGCTTCTGAGTTATGTTATGTCATATTACTCGGACATCTATAGGTCAGTTTCTGTTTTTTGTATGGCCTGTTAGGGCTTTAGGTCCAGCATGAAAAAGGATGTGCTTATGGAAGGCTAGTGGGAGCAGAGAAAATGTTGCTACTTTATTGGCTGAACGATGCAAGTCTGGAATGTACTATTTCCTGTGTGCTGATGAGTGTATATTAATGTGGGACCAAGAGAACAATCAAGAAATACAGAAGGTAGTTCACCCCCATTACGTGTCAAAGACACCAGTTTGGGGTTGGATTAATATCTAAATGTGCTAGGGGTTTTAACTATGACTTTTGCAGGAACAACCAGGTTGGAGAACTGCTTTAGTGAAAAGACCTATTTAAGTTGACACAGTCTCAGGGATATCACACCTGGCTTGCATTTTAGCTCACGCACAGTATCTAGAATGTTACACCCAAGCTGCTCCCTGACTTCTCCGTCCCTGAGATATAGTGCCCAGGAAACTTCTTGACTTCCATCGGGTTTCTTCTTGGCACACATATTGTCATTCCCTGGCAGCAGGTCACATTCCCAAGTTACTTGGGGTAATGTCACAGCATGCCTACCAGGAAGTATGGTTTACTACCCATTGCCTTTGGGGATTACCTCTCCATCAAAAACAGTGGGGATTACCTCTCCATCAAGAACGGTGGGGATTACCTTCCCCTCAAGAACGGTGGGGATTACCTCTCCATCAAGAACGGTGGGGATTACCTCTCCATTAAGAATAGTGGGGATTACCTTCCCCTCAAGAACGGTGGGGATTACCGCTCCATCAAGAATGGTGGGGATTACCTTTTCATCAAGAACGGTGGGGATTACCTCTCCATCAAAAACGGTGGGGATTACCTCTCCATCAAGAACGGTAGGGATTATCATTCCATCAAGAACGGTGGGGTTTCCACCAAGAATGGTGGGGATTACCTTTGCATCAAGAACGGTGGGGATTACCGCTCCATCAAGAATGGTGGGGATTACCTTTCCATCAAGAAAGGTGGGGTTTCCTCCAGGAATGGTGGGAATTACCTTTCCACCAAGAACTCTGGGGATTACCTTTCCATCAAGAACAGTGGGGATTACCTTTCCACCAAGAACGGCTTCCCCCTTTCTCAACATATAACTGTCAATTTTCTTGCAATTATTTCTCCCCCCTTGCCAGGCTTGGCGTCAGGATGAAGTTGTCAACCACCCGCCTGGAGTCATCTTGCTGGGCTTCAGCCCTCAAAAGGTTCTGCCTTTCTCCTTTTGATTTCTGGCTGCTGTCAGGGTCTTATATATGGACCTCTGCAGGATTGTGGAATCTTGTGTTTCTTTCTCCCAGGAATCTGCCATGGTCGCAGATATAGCACTCAGCCTGCTAGTGTGGGTTTTACCTCTGTTGGTTTCCTCATCGTGGAATACTGCCCTTATTGTGCTCTTTTCTACCCTCACCTGAGCGCTTTTATAGGGTGGTGGATTACTCTGATTACTCAATAACCCTCAGGATTGTCTCCTCTTTTCCATCATTTTCCTCATCTCTCAGGATTGACCCGTCCCTGGTCCTCCTATTTTCTCCCAGGTATTTCTCCACCCTTCCAATGGGTGGATTCATCCCTTTCTCCCCTATTCTGATTGGCTGGCTTACTATGGTTTTCAAGTCCAGGTCTGCCATTTGGAAGTCAGTCCAATGTGAATTCAGTGTTATGCGGCTATACATAGTGCTGCAAGGATCCGCATAGCCACCCTTTGCATTAGGATATGCAAGTGTGGAAGGGAAGCCTGTTGGATCTGTGATTAGCCCATGTGCTAGCATTCCTCGAGTGGCAGAGGCGGTCCTCTGCTGTACAGTGGTGTTCAAAGTCAACCCCACTCCGCCCGAATGTCTCAGCAGAGAGAGGCTTTGTCACTCACAATCTGAATGGTTAAGGGGGTGGGGGAATCTCTCTCTCTCTCTCTCTCTCTCTCTCTCTCTCTCTTTCTCTGCTTCACAGAGTGTTGTCTGGCACAGAGTGGATACTGTACCCCATCTTTACTGCTAGCTTCCCGGTGGTATAAACAGTATATGTGAGTAGGTGGGGGTGGACTTTCTCCCTGGGTAGCATTTCACGGTGATTGTGCACATACCCAGCCCTGAGTGTCCCACCAAACTTCACAGATGTTCACAGATTTTCCCCTGTAACGTGACTTCATTGCAGCTGTGTGTGATTAAAGGAAATGTAGTCTCTGCATTTGCAAAAGATCGAATAATATTTGGTTCTTTGCAAATGCAAAGACTGGTGACCCCACGGCCATGCACAGGGACGTCATTTAGGGGTCGCCAGGTGAGGGCCATTTTTTTTTGTTTTGTTTGTTTATGCAAGCTCCTGGGCTGTGGTGAGCACCATGTGGCGCTTTGCTTCTGGAGTGGCTGGCTCTCTTGTTCAGGCCTGTTAGAAGAAAAAAAGAAGAAAAACAAGAACAGGGGTTCCACAAGTCTAACACTTTCAGCAGTGACCCTAAATAAGAAAGAATAGGAATAACAAATAATTTGTCATTCTGGAATTCTATGCAATAATTGCTAGACTCATTAAAGGTTTATTTCAGGCACACTTCAGGGGGCGAGGCACTGATTTATTCTGTTCTTAAACACCTCAACTCGGCCTTTCATCCTTCTGAGGTCGATAAATAAGTACCAACACAGGTTGGGGGATATTGTATGTATTTATTTTCTATATAAAGGATTTAAGCGTAAGTGCTATATAATAACACATCATTATCATTTGGCCACGGACATCTGCTTGCATTCACAGTAATTTGGTAATATGGGCCTATACACACTGATTTTAACGATACATATGGAAATCAATTGTTGTATGAAATGTATATCACATTATAGTGATATCTTAACCATGTTTTTCGTAGTGTACTTAGGAACAATGCTATGTGATGCCACTTCCTGGTTTGTCAAGGGGTGAAAGGTCGTGTTCCATCGCTTCCCTCGATATCACTTCGGGGTCGGGTCAAATGACATTGCTTCTTGTGATGTCATCAGAGGTCAAGGGTCGTGTGATGTCACTTCCGCTACCCCAGGCATTTTGGTGAAATGACGTCCCTGTGCACGTTGTTGCCCTGAGTTATGTGTTGCCCTGTGCAGAGCATTTAGAAGACAAGCAGGCCAGTGACATAGAATCATGACCTTAATTGTGCACAATCGGCAGTGTGAAATGCTGTCCCGGAGGGAACTTGTGTTACTGGGTAAGAGCAGGATGACACCATCACCACTGTGGCCAAGAAGCCAAGGTTAGTGGTAAGCACATGTGTATGTGTGTATGCATGCTTGTTTCAATGTGTGTGGATATGAGTAAACTTGTTTGAATTAAGGTCTGCACACGTGTGAGTGGAGTGAGATGTTGTGTGTCTCTGTGCAGTATGTAATATGAATTAGTGTGGGCGAGTGAGTTTGTCTTGTTATGTCACAAATGTCCATGCTGCACAGTAGGCCTTCCCTCCCCACCAAGCACACGCAAATGTGCTGGTGTTTGGCGGCGTTGCGGGGATCCATGGAAATGTTCTTACAGTATAAACCCCACATCTATGTGCACTCCCAGCACTGGCACCAACAGCGGGTTTTTAAGGCAGCATGTTGATATGTTTTGGGCACACTAATACACAGGAGGGCCAAAAATGTCAATTGATGGGGCCTGCCCGTAGACTGAACGGTATTATAACACAAAGAAATGGGCAGGACACATAAAAAATGTAGAGATACTTTAGTATACAGACATGAAGCTCTCCTCTAAAGCCTATTCAAAGGAGACAGAGAGGAACTACCTGTCCCTCACAACAGTTTACCTCACCCTAGAAAGTAGCGGTGGGCTGTCTGTCTGAAACAGCAGATAGAACAAGAAAGGAGAACCAAGGTCCATTTCATGAAAGGTTATATAACATGAGACACTACCAAAAATATATATAGTTTAAAAATGGGAACCTGCGTCAAGGTGTCTTGCTTTATTAGCCTCGTCTGTGTGAACCCTAGGGGTATTGCGACCCCAATCCTAAAACCCCCAAATCATTAGCGTATGATGATCCGATCATTGTGGGCAGCATATCCAGCCTAAGGCCATCCCATCCAGTTTGCTCGACCGGTTTCAGCGACATTCTATTATTCTGTGTCGCCTTCTTCAGGACCGTAGAAGACTATGCAGACTACAATCTATGTTGTGGGCACTAAATGAGTGCTTTATTTAGCATGTGAGAATAGCTTGCAATATTTACTGTTTTCTCCATACAAACATCCATTAGGGATAACTACTTAGTCAGTACTCCCTATTAGCTCAATTCAGCAGAATTGGTCAGTACTCCCTATTAGCTCAATTCAGCAGAATGTTCTCTTATTAATCACAGTTCACCCTTTCTTAATCGAGCCGACCTTCATTACTGTAGAGGTAGACACAAACACAGTTGCACCAACCGTGCTTGTCAGCATCTGTAACATCACGACTTGCATACAATTACAACATAGTCCATAACATATTTTGACTTACTCAAAAAAAGGCTTGTGAAGTGGGTGGCCTCCCGCTCATATTTTGGGCACAGCCGGTATGAAAATACTTTACAGTGGCAAAACTGGCAAATATTGGCCCCAGGCATCATAAGTGTGCTTCTATGTCCTACAGTGACAATACTGACAGAAACTGGGCACAGCTGCATGAACTAGTCAAAAGTGGAACATATTGTGGGCACTGCAACATGAAAGTATTTATAGTGGCAATTGATATTGATATTTTATTTCTATCGCGCTCGTACACAAGTGTTTCAGAGCGCGACAAGGCACGGGAGGGAAACAGGGGAGAACAAAACAACGATTTTACTAGGCCCAGTGACATTGAGAACACGCAAGTTCATGGGAGAGGGGGAGGGGAAAAGTGCACGGAAGGGGAGAGAAGTGGAAAGTGCGAAGCACAGGAGAGACAGATAAATAATAATAATAAATAAATAAATAAATAATAAGGGCAACAAACAGTGGTAGTGCAGCCAACAATTTGCAAGTGCTAGGTTTAAGGTAGCAGACAGGGTAGGTCTGATAAGTGCAGGAAGAAAAAGGGGGGCGCTATATGGGTACAGATACAGACCCCAGTGCAAGGGGTGGCCTGGAGGCAGTGCGGGAGGGTGGCAGGGTGAGCAGGTACCGCGACCCAGAGGACAGAGGGTGGCCAGGTGCATGATGCCAAGAGAGAACAAATCAGCAGGGGAGAAGGGGAGCAAAGGCAGAATAAAAGAGGAAGGTCTTGAGGTGCTTCCGGAACCAGAGATGGTTCTCCTCAAGTTTTAGAGTGGGAGGGAGGCTGTTCCAGAGGGAGACCTCAG
Organism: Ambystoma mexicanum; assembly: GCF_040938575.1. NCBI lineage: Eukaryota > Metazoa > Chordata > Amphibia > Caudata > Ambystomatidae > Ambystoma > Ambystoma mexicanum. The sequence continues at coordinate 274,007,828 of NC_090932.1, read as the reverse complement.
CCGAAGGTGATAAGGCTGACATATATCACTGATGGCAATACTGCATATTTGAGTGTGCTTTAAATCTCATAACGGCAATACTCACATATATTTGGCACAGCCAGCATGAATGTGTTCTTCCAATGGCAATACTGGAATATATTGAGCACAGGTGCCATGAACATGTCTTGTTTCTGTGGCAAACCCAGCAGACTTCATACGTGATTTTCTCTACCTACGTGCAATGTTTGCATGATGGGCAGTAGGTCCCCCTCAACGCCATCACACCCACACACACAATTTGTGCGTATCTGACTGGGAAGAAGAGGATAATATGAACCATGATATTTTTTTTACAGGGTTATACTTGCATGTATGGCCATACCCAGCAGGGACAGCATGAACACGGTTTAATGGCAGCAATATTGGCATATTAAGTCACAGCCAGCAAGAAAATGATTTAGCAAGCTGGTATACATTGTGAGTACAGGGATCATGAAGTCTGCTTTACAGTAAGAACACTGGCATATATTGTGAACACAGACATAATGAAAGCTAGTTTTACAGTGGCATTTCTGGTGGTTCCATGTTTTGACTCTACATGTAATTACTAGACAGGTCTTTCCCACATAGTCACTACATCAAAGTCCTTTTCCTGGTAGCTTGGTACCTCCCAGCCCCTCCTCTTCAAAATGGGCCCCCCTCTTAGCCCACAGCCCCTGCCCTACACACCCACGAGGAGGGGAGGCTTTCCCCCCACCGTCCAGCTCCCTTAGGGGCCCCTTCTTTTACCTACCCGATTCTCCTGATGCAGCTCTGGTCCCTCTGTTCCTGCTGCATTTCCTGGACATTGCACCACAGACATCCTGTCTTGTATACCTTTGCTTCATCACTGTATAATTGTACCCTACCTTGCCTGTAACTCGAAGATTAAGCGCCCATATACCTTTGGGTCAGGTGCGCTATACAAATTAATAAACAAACAAACAAACAAACAAACCCTCACATGGTTCTTTGCCACATTGCAAGTGCAGCCGGGTAATGACCCATGTTGCACTTGCAGTGCTGCTACGGCATGCCACCATGCTGGAATATAGTGTGGGCTCAAGCATCATGAAGATGTGCTTAACAATGTCAGTGCTAGCATACATTGTGGGTTCAGGCATCATGCACATGTGTTGTCAAATACTGCTGTTTACTGTTGGTTACCCTGTACCTATTGCACTTATTTCATGCTTTCCCACACATAATGGGTTGGAAATTGTATGGCTCTTTGCCCAATTCTCACAACAAATGTATGGTAATGTACCATTTTAAACCATCTAATTAGAGATTTTTTTCAGGGGGAGAAAGCCTCAAAATATCCCTATATTGGAAATATTGACATCCCATCACCAAAACAATTCACCTGTCCCATTGAGGGTGTCTATCAAATGTGACATTGCACTGTCTGCTGATGGGTACAGGTGAAGGATTGCATTCGTGTAAGTGAGGTTATGAGGTAGATACGTAGATGTTAGTACACAAATAAAGTTGTATATGTTGCATAACAATCATGGGTCACTACCAAAGCACCAGACAGCATTCTCGGGCCAGTGGTCACGTCCATGCAACACAACAATGCATATAAGAGTATAGCATAGACCGGAGGACAGCTCAGGATCAACGTGCTGGTCTTGAAAAATAAGACAATGCTGAGCAACACAGGTTCGCTTCCGGGTCCCTGTTGTTAAGTGGTGATAAAAGAAAATGTAATTAATTCATTAATTAATTACTTAAATAATTAGTATGGCAGATAACGCTGCAGCATGGAATTCAACAAAGGTAGCAGGCGCCCCTCTCTCGGAAGAACAAGGCATGATAACCTGTTCAGTGGTTTTTAACCACATTGAGAGTTCGCAGCCATCTATTTGCTCACTGTACCTTTCACAGATGGGAAATATCCATTTGCATAACAGTCTTTGTCCCGCCCACATGTGCAGTCCAGCACCGAAATGCTATGGCAATTCCTCTCCGAGCAAGAGTACCAACAGCAACCCCATACACGTGTTTCAGCCTTGTTGGGTATCATCAGTGAGGTGAAGCTGAGCCTCTCTAAGCACAGTGAGAGGGAGACCACGTCTGGTTGCCCCCAGGTAACCTAGGGTGACCAACCACAAGTTCCTTCAAAGAATTCAACAAAGGTAGCCGGAGCCCCTCTCTCGGAAGAACAAGGCATGATAACCTGTTCAGTGGTTGTTAACCACATCGAGAGTTCGCAGCCATCTGCTTTTTGCTCACTGTACCTTTCACAGATGGGAAATATCCATTTGCATATCAGTCTTTGTCCCGTTTTTCACATGCAGTATTGAAACTCTCAAAACCAACTAATCAATCTTGAAAGTAGTGTAGGGGCCTGGAAGAGTGTGTCATTACAGGGCTGACTACCTAAGGGGCTTGGGAGTCCCTTGTGATGTAGGAGGGAGAGATTACTATGATGTTAAGGCTAAAGTTGATAGTGCAGCTGAGGAGGAGCTGCTGAACATATGATTAGATTGGTTTTAATCAGAAGTGGATAGGGTGGACAGGAGAGGGGATAAGATGACTGCGGAGGACCATAAACACCCATGGCTAATATCAGGTGGCTATATGTGTTGAGGCTCGGAAATGCACATATAAGGAACATATTAGGGGACTGCAGGCATGTATATCTTTGGCCTCATTCTGTAGCCTTGAATGGGGCAAGGTAGGAGCTAGGCCTCATTGCGAGTATGGCGGTAAGTGGTAAAATTGGAGGTAAATGAGTTACCTCCAATTTTACCAATACGCCAAATTATGAGGTTCAGTGTTGAGGTGAGGATTTACCTCCAGCAAAACCCTGGAGGTAAATCTTCCCACTCAACGCCAAACAATCGGTGGAATTACCACTTGAAATTCCACCGGTGGTAATTCTGCCAAAAATCCCCAATGGAGTCCTATGGGCTCCAGAAAATGGGGATTTACACTGCCTACCACCACTTGTAATCCCGTGGTAAATCCACAGGACCAAGTGCTGGTAATTGTAACTCCGTTTGGTGATATTTCAGAGGATATACCTATGAAATACCTCCAAGCTCTTAATGAGGCCCATTATAACATGCTTGGATCCATTAAGCCATATCCTTAAGGATTGCCCAGACTTCTCATGCCTAGCGTGGCTGCTGCACTTATGCAGGGCTTCACATGACAGTGCAGACCCTCTCTGAGATGCCACTGCCTCCTGTGGGATATCAGAAATTATTGCAGGTTTTCTTCAGTCATTTTGAGGCCACACTAATTCACTGGACCATGCCACTCACCAGTGATCTTCTACAGATCAGGGGAGCTGCTCCATGATCCTGAGCAGCATCTCCAGAAAGGAACCGCCATTTCAGAGCAGGAAGCTAATTTTAGCATTGTCCAGCAGCCTTCTGATTCTCTTCTCTGGCATCACAGGAAGACAAGTCAAATATGTCATTCAATGCTCAGAACTAAAAGGACTAATTCGGATAGGGTGGCGATAATCCCAATTGCTCTAGAACCAAACCACTCAGATATGAGGTACTTTTGAATGAAACTGATTTAAAGAGGTCGTAATTAAGCCTGAGCGAATCTCCCGAGAACCTATTTACGAATGTTTGCAGGCTCAAACACTGGATTTGGGTACATCTGTGGAAAGCCTGTATGCGATTCAGAACTTGCACAAGGATTCAGATCCGATCACTGCCTTCATGTGGGATTAGATTACTTACATGAGTACTGTGCTGAGTTCTTAGGCAGGAGGCAATTCCAGATGCCTGTATGAGGAATGTGCAACTTCCGGTTTCCTTTGTGGGTTGAGCTCGGCTGCAGGAAGGGAAGGCAGGGCTGATTCAGACACTAGGGGCAACTTGTTAGGCTTTGGAAGGAGATTAGGCAGCAATGTATTGTCTTTCCAGCAAAGAGGATTGTGTGTTGTCTGTGTGTGTTGTCTGAAAGTTTTGTTATTTTTGTAGGGAAACCTTATTTTATTTCTTTGTTTGGGAAGTCATTTTGGTTTGTAAAGAAATGGGGTCTGGAACACCAGTTTGGTGTGGGAAGCCAATTTATTTTTATTTTGTTTGGAAAACCTATTGTTCTTTATTGAAAGAAAATGGCTGGGTGGGAGATCGAAGATGCTGTGATGTCCATTAGTGAGTACAACAATCTTGATGTGGTGGGAAAGGCTGAAATGGAACTGCTGTCCTCCTACCGCGAATCTGAAGACAGTTAGGCACAGTTATATAGCATATTTGGTGTGATACAAACAATCTGCCTCCTCCTCCAACCTATGCTGCTGCCGCTCAGGATGAAAGTGGGACTGATGACGGCACTGGTGTTGATGATGGGGCTAGTATCGATGGTGGGAATGATGGTGATGATGATGAAGGGCAGGAGAAGGAGGAGGGAAGGGGCGTAGATGAGCATTTAAGTAAATGGGTGGTGGTGGAGCATGCAGTAGTGGCAGACGAGGAAAGGGAGAACGAGCATAGGAATTGGGGTGGAGGAAAGCGAGCAGACACATGCAAGAGTGGTAGAGAAATGGGAGGAGGAGCTTGACCGTGATAAGGTCATGATGGAAAGAGTGGTGCAGTTAGTAGCATTGAGGTCCAGACTAGGAGGCAACAATCCCAAAAGGGGTGCAAGATAGGTACAGGAGTCCCCCTGGAAATAAATGGACGGCAAGAGGAATACCTATATTAGGGCATGAGATCATTTTAAGCTTCCTGAGGGGTGTTTTATTCACATAGGCTGAAATCGCAGAGTGCATCTTGGGCTAGGTGGGGTAGGATCTCGGCCAGCACTTCACTGGGTACAATGGCCCACCTGAACCACTTACAGCACTCGCACGGGGTGGTTGGGTGTATGACATTATGGTCATTATTATTATTTATATTGTTTAAAACTTGCACCTAGCTCGAGAGCAGTTGAGCACCGTATAGGGCTTGCGTAGCCAGCGTTTGGGCTGGCATCTTTTACTAGTAGCGCAGTACTGTCCACCGCCAATCAGTGAGGAGGAAGAGGTGATCTCTCACAGGACACTGGGAAAAAACATCACAGTCATAGATGAAAGTATGTCCCTTGAGTGAGCAAGTCATGCTGCTGCGCTGATGGTATGGTACCTGCACACAAAAGGCCCAGACCCATTCCAGGCAGCATCCAAGGGTGCATGTGTCCTAGACTTCCTGTCCCATAGAGGAGGTTAGGGTATGGGTTTACTCATGGCAAAATTGCCAATTCAAGTCCATTCGTTGGCTTCCGTTAAAAGAGATTCTTCTGTCACAACAAATTTTTATAAATCACAATGTTGCAATTGTAAAGCTCAAACGCCAAAAGAATGCTGCAATCCATAAGTAGAAGAAACAGTTCTACAATAATGTGGAGTATTTAAGAGAAAAGAAAGCAATTGTAGCAATTGTAGCAAAATACAAAAAGGATGTGCAAACTATTAAATTTGAATGTCATCTAAAAAGAAACCAAAACATGGTTAATCTATTAGCCAAAAAAAAAAAACGCGTGAAATTTGGCCATGGTTGAGAAATCTTTCAACGACCTCAACGGACGTGCTATAATCTGCAGTTAGCGGTCGGACTTGGACAGAGTATTTTAAAATGAAATATGTGCTGCCAGAGAGATTCATTTCTATTGAATTACATTCTTTACCTGCACTTGTGCCCTCGCATTGTCCATGGAGAGATGAGGACATAATTGCAGTAGTTAAGAAGTTGAAATTCTCTAAGGCAGCAGGGCCGGATGGGATTCCCCCGTGTGTATTAAAAGATGACCCGAAATTTTGGGCTGGACTCTTAAAGCATTGCTGTGATCATTTCTTCAAGCATAAAGTGTTTCCTACTTCGTGGTCCACAGCTGTTATCATTCCTCTACACAAAAACGGACCTATTGATAATCTGTCAAATTTCCGCCCTATAGCATTGTTGGGTGTGGCAGCGAAGGCTTTCACATCTCTAGTGTTCAATGAACTGAACCAAAGTATCTCTTCTAAACACATTTTTTCACGGTACCAGACAGGATTTAGGAAGGCAATGGGTAAGCAGTTGAATGCCACAATATTAGCACATCTCTTAACATCTGCCCAACAATTAAAAAATTGGCCTATTTATATGGCCCTACTTGATCTATCATGTGCCTTTGATAGTGTTATAAGGGGAATCTTGTGGAAAAAAATGCAACATTTCCAGATTCCTGCACGCATCATTTCTTTAATTGCTTCGCTCCATAATGGCAAGAATTACAGAGTAAGAATTGATAATTGAGGGCTACTAACTGTTCCCATATATACACATATAGGTGCTAAACAAGGGTGTAATTTCGCCGCCATATTGTTTAACCTATATTTTGCGGATGTAGCTTCCCTCTGGACTAATGCCGACACATTTGTGGTCAAACTAGGTACATTACGTATTAGTAGGCTTGCCTTTGCCGATGATGTAATCTTGGTTGACTGCACAGCGTCTGGGCTACACATTTTTTTAAAAATTATTTCTCGGAATTTCTTTTTAAAAATAACCTTGCTCCAAATCCTGCCAAGTCAAATATCTTGGTCTTCACGAACAAGAGAAAGATTGTTTCTTACAAATGGGTTTTAGACACCATCGCACAGATGAAGGTAATTGCACAGAAGTTATGTAGTTTTTTGCTATTACCTCTGGTTGAAGGTGGAAGCCATGATTCTTTATGGTCTCGATCTTTGTATTCTACCTATCGGGGCTGTCCTTAATGTGATTCAAGGCATGATTTGGAAGAAGGTATTGCATTTACCAACCTGCCTTCTAAACACGATAATTATTCATGAACTCGGCCTGTCATCACTAGCATCTAGGCTAGTGTGGAGAAGGTTGATGAACCTAGCAAAAATGTTACAGCCCCCACGGAATTGCCTATATGAGGATTTGGCAGCAATGATAGCTAATGGGAATCCAAATTCTTTGACAGCTTTTTATAACCAATTGAAATCGACTCTCAATGCATTTGCTATGCAGCCTGGGAATTTGATAACATGTCCTCAGATTGTAAAGAAAAAACTCTTCCAATCGGACTGGGCAACTACATCAGACACAACAGGCACTTATGGGTCTTATAGCGAATATGCAAAGTTTAGACATAAGCAAAAACCTCAACTTTCTTACATCATTCAGGTCCCTTGTAACAAAGTGAGGAAATTGTTTAAGCGTTTTAGAGCTGGGTGCCACTGTGCTGGGTGCCACTGTGAAAGAAGCTGTGAGACTGTAAGGAGCTGAGACGTGTACAACGAGGGAAACAGCGCCTTGATTGACACTTTTGCTGCATCCCGCCTCCCTTCTCCACGGATTGGTCTGTGATTTTTTCCTCTCCCATTGGATATTGCTTAACAGCCCAAACGCACGCGCGCGCGCATCTCGGGCAAGTACTCGGTTAAGTACCGCTTTGCCGCGGTCTCTTTTGTTTTCAAGCTGGGTGCCACTGTGAAAGAAGCTGTGAGACTGTAAGGAGCTGAGACGTGTACAACGAGGGAAACAGGTGACCATTGCGCCAGAGCTTATTGGCAACTGACTTTCATGTGCGAACTTTGGCTGACTTTTGGCTGATTGGCTCCTGCTCCTTTCTCTTTCCTCAGCGCCTTGATTGACACTTTTGCTGCATCCCGCCTCCCTTCTCCACGGATTGGTCTGTGATTTTTTCCTCTCCCATTGGATATTGCTTAACAGCCCAAACGCACGCGCATCGCGCGCGCGCATCTCGGGCAAGTACTCGGTTAAGTACCGCTTTGCCGCTTAGCCGCGTAGCCACGGAGCAGCGACGCACTGTTCTAAATATCAACCTTGCTCACTGCTAGTTGCGAGTGACATTTTCTGTGTGGAGAGTTTTGTACGTTGTGTGAACACCTCCTAATACTCTTAATCTACTCACCGTAAGTGAAAATTTCTCCCCTTTCATTACAATGGTGTTGACGCTTAAATCAGGAATGCCTGCAATTGAAAAAATTAATGTATGCGTAGCAGAATCAATCATGACCCCGAAATCCTCCTCGCGCACTATTCATCTAAAACGAGCGTCCAAGTCAGCAACTCTATCTCGGTCTTGTGCTCCATTGGCTGACATACGAAAGTTTTGTGCGCTGGGGCCCAAAATGGGGGAGGGAAAAGAAACTCCTCAAGAAAACTTGTTGAATGTAGAAACAGCAAAAATGCCCTTGGGTAGTAATATCAAAGATCAGTTAATTCAAGATATTGATAATACTCCCTTCTCATTTATGGTGGAAGGTCAGGAGAGGCAAATTAAAGAACAATTGGCCGTTAAGGGGGGTGATAAAGAAACGTTGCCTATTATCATTTCACAACAAACTACAGTAACTGTAGTTGATATAAATCAAGGCGGCGCTAAGCAAGATGTTTGTACGGGCTCTCCCTCTGATAGTGCTATAGTGAAGGTTTTCCCGGTCTTGGAAGAAGGTTCTAATGTTGACAGCACTGTTCCTATAAGAATGCCGGATAACAGTAATTTGGTTGAGCAGTTTCCCGATAACGATGCAATTCGGCATGATCTATCGAGATCCCCAATAATGTTTTCACCGACACAAAATGAATCTTCGGTGTTATCATGTTCTTTTGTGCAGCCCACTCCGCGCAGAAACTACGTAAACCCTGGTGGCAATAACCAGATTACGCAGGGGAATTTTGTAATTGGTTTGGAGACCTCTATCCAAACAATGAATGCTGCGCTGTTTTCACTGACAAGGCTATATGATTCGTTGGACACAAAATTGAATGATCAACAGATGTTGTTATTGAAACTGGTCCAGGGACAGTCAGCGAACTTGACGTCATGCGAACAGTGTAAGACTTGTAATAATGTACAATCGCAAATGGGGAAAAATCTTACTGATATGCAAAGAAAGATGAATTATACTAATGATCATGATGTTTTATTGATTGATTGTAATCAGAATCAGCAACTGATCTTACAACAAGATGCTGGGAAAGAAATAAGATTAAAACCACTAACTAATAATAAGCAGATTGAAGATCATGAAAAATCTTTAATATTGGTCCAAGACCCCATTAAGATCGACATACAGCCTATTTCGAAATTAAATGCGGACAATAAGGAAGTATGTCAAATAGGCCAGCAATGCTTGAAGAAAAAAAAAACAAAAGTGAAGAATATGATAACCCCGTCCACACTAGGTGATGAAAAGGTTCATCAAGAAATGGTTGTTGAAAATACTAATGTAATTCTGATAGGTGATAAAGAGCCAACATATTTGATATTTGAAAAAAAAAATCAAAAGACTCAGATGGTAAAAGTGCAAGAAACTAAAAAGTCAAAAAATTTGAAAACCTTACCAAATTCTAAGATCTCTGGTACTAGGCACTTTTTACAATCTCTGACAAAACCAAAAACTGTAACAGCTCTGGCTCGAAAAGCAATAGCCAATAAGTATAGGGACGCAATGTTAATCAGAACTAGTCAAGCAAGTCAAAATAAACTAGCCTCCCTCGCATATGAGCCCCTTGATAACTTAGTATTGTTGAGTAATCAGAATGAGAGTACAGATGCAAGGGAAGTGACTACTGCACAGGAAGCTCCGAAAGCTCAAGCGGAGCCTGAGTTTACTACTTCTACTTCAAATGGTACGATGTTGCCTGAATTTGCAAAGGAAGGAGTGCGAGTGGCACCAGTGGAATTAGTGGGTGAGAATATATTAAGATTGAAAGAGTGGAAAGAGGAAATTGAAAACTCGTTAAAGAGAATCGTTTCCATTGTAAATAGACCGAATGTAGCGCAGCAGAGTGATGGGAAAAACGATGTCGGGAATGATGCTTCATCGTTTAATACAACTCCTCTAGCTTTTCGGAATCAACCTTATCCGATCTCTGCCCCTAGAAGAGCACAAGGAAAATTGGTAAAATCTGTAACAATGCATCACCTGATTCTGCAGTGCCGCTCGCACCCGTTTCGATGTTTTGATTTGAATAGACAATCTGTTATGAACATCATTTCAGATGTACCGTCATTAGAGGGGATTTGTTCGGGTGACATTGATCAAGTGGAGTTTATACACGGTTCTGACCTATCAGTGGTTAAACTATGGATGAAATCAGGGTTTGTCAAAAATGCTTTGTGGCAAGCCAGAATGGATTTATACGAACTGGGTTTTGTGTTAATAAATCTAGCTGAACCTGTGCAACTACCGACTCCGTTGGGGAGAAATCAATATCAATCTAAGGCAAATCAAAATGTGAAGAACCAATACACTAATCAATTTTCGATCAATGAGCTGGAGAGTCTTAGTCGATCAGATGATATGCCTGGAAGATCATGTGGGAATTAACTATCTCAGCCTTCCACATTTGTCTCTCTTGCCTCTTGGAACACCAGAGGCTTTAAACATCTAACCAAATTTAAGAATACTATTCTAGGCCAATATGATATTTTAGTGTTCCAAGAAATATGGCTGGCAACTGCCCCAGTCTGGGACAATCATATAATATCGCTGATACCGGCAATAGTCCCTGTAAAAGGTCGACCGATGGCTGGTCTGATGGTGGCTATAAAAATATCACCAAATGTCTACTTGGAACCATGGGCATCTCCAAATAGTTTTCCTCAATTGGTAAGAATAAAAATATACACCAGAACAATAGGGTTAATAAATGTTTATTGGAATCATGGAGCAATTACAGAAGAAGTTTTCTTTACCGCCCTGGAAGAGCTCTTGAACATGACAGTCGTGGATCGGTCCTGTGATCATGTCATCATCACAGGCGATCTTAACATTACCTGTCAAAGACAAGAGGGAAAACAACTACCCGCAGTGGCGATGAAATGGAATTTGTTAATGAAGGAAAGGCAACTATTCAAACTGAATGGAGCAATAGAAGGGGACATTCCACAACAAAACACCTGGCATCGGGGTTCGCAATCATCTATGATTGACTATACTTTTGTTGATAACTCCTTGTTTAATAGTATGGTAAATTTCACAATTGTCTCACAGACATCTAGTGATCATGATATCCAGACTATGCAATGGAATTGGAATGCTCAAAAGAAATATTTTGACAACTCTCGAGCTACTAATTTAACCTTAAATGCAGCTCGCAATAGGTTTAAATGGTCTCCTCAGTCATTAAAAACATTGGAGCAGAATCTTATGAGAACTCAAAATGATCGACAAAATCAGATTAAAGGCAATGACCGCACTTACGTAGAAGAAATGCAGATATTCGTAGTTAAAATAATGAACAATTCAGGAATAAATTCTAAGTTGAGGCTACACTCATATGATGAAGACGTGTCTGTACGGAAAGCACAATATAGGAAAGAAAAGAGACAATTAAAATACTTAAGTCCGTCGAAAAGAGATGCCAGACTTAGATCCCTGAAATGTAACTACAAAAATTGGGTAAAATCAAGACATGCGTTAATGTATCAACAGGATGCGGAAAATATGTTAGAACAATTAAAATCAAAAAACTCAGCAAAGATCTGGAACCTTTTGAAAGTCCCCCAGGCTAAGGTCGAAATGATTCACCAGCTGAATCCCATTCCACAGGAGGTATGGGCTTCGTTTTATAAAACCCTCTATGCTGAAACTAACTTAGTGAATAGCCGGATTCCGGTGAATTATATACAAGGTAAGGATATCATATTTGATATTGCGGATATATTATTTTATATATCAAAACTATCAACGTCGCGTGCACCAGGGCCAGACGGTTTATCGAATCTAATGATCAAGAGACATCCAATGGCGTGGGCAAACATCTTTTTTCTTATATTTCAGCAGATAATTGAAACCCACTCTATTCCATCGTCGTGGAAAAAATCCATCACCATCCCAATTTATAAAAAGGGCAATAATAAAAATCCTGCGAACTACAGGCCAATATCGCTATTAGACATACCAAGTAAATTGTTTGCTAGATTAATCTTGCGAGATCTAAACAAATGGTTGTGTGAGGGAGGAATGAGGGACCCAAACCAAACAGGCTTTATGCCTGGGATGGGAACTGCCATTAATTTGCATATCTTGCAAATCATTAAGGAACAGGAAAGTCTAAAGGGTCAAATGGTATACTTGGCCTTCATTGATTTTCAAGCCGCTTTTGACTCGGTATGCAGAAAATTGCTAATAAAGAAACTAGGAGAGGCGGACTGTCCAGCGTATCTGATTTATTGGATAAATGAGCTACACTCGGGTACAACTGTCCAAATTAGGCTAGCCTCAGATGGTACGCTATCGGATCCCATCCCGACGCACAGAGGCCTAAAGCAGGGATGCATATTAGCAAGTACTCTGTTTAATTTCTTTATGACTGCAGTTAGACACGACTTTGAAAACTGCAGAGCTGATGCTCCACGTCTGGGAGGACGTGCAATCCCCTGGCTGTTTTATGCTGACGATCTGATTCTGCTGGCTAAAACTCCGGGGGGGTTGCGCGAGCTCCTGACAGCCCTGAGTAAATATGCCAATGAAAATCATTTGAAAATAAACCAAGAAAAATGTAAGATCATGATATTGGGTAAAAATAAAAAGCGGAGAACTGTGATTACACCATGGGCCATGCAGAATATTCTGATTGAGACAGTGAATGAGTATAAATATTTAGGTCTACAAATCAGTAATGATACACAAGACAGACCATTCTTCAGAGATCTAAATCAAAAATTGTTAACGGGTATATCACAAACTAAGATTATACAAGCTAGATTTGGGAAGTTTTCCTTAATCCCGGCGATGACCTTCTATAAACAAAAGGTTGTTCCTACTCTTACATATGCGTCAGAAACTAGGGATATGATTGCTGAAAGATCTTGGAGTAGAATGGAAGGTCGTTTTTGGAAATCAATTTGTGGTTTACCTCTATCTGTCCCAGTTTGCTTACTACGCCATGAGATGGGGTTGATTTCTTTAAACGCTGTGTACTTATGGAAAGTGCTGTCTCTTTATCGTAAATATCTCATGGCTAATGAAGAAAATGGGGTTATGCATGTTATAGGAAATTTCATGCTAAATGCAAGTAATAACAAAATTGTAAAGTGGCGAAAATGGATAATTTCAATCATGAATGAAGCTGGTATAGATATCATTCTCTTGGTAAATAATCCAGACAGAGCCAAGAAAAACCTGTGGCTTGGTGACTGGATCAAGACCAGGGAGGCTTGCTTGAAATTGAGGTTGTTCAAGAATCAACCATATGCAATTAAAGAACTGCATAAAACAGAGCAATATTTGATTCGATTTCCTGATCCAAAAAATAGATTTAATTATCTAAGGTTTAGATTGAATTTATGCCCAACAAATGAACTGAAAGTGATGCGTAAAATAATCACAAACGGAGACTGTAGATTCTGTGGGGTTCCGCATCAATTGGAAACTGTAAAGCATCTCATTGTAGCTTGTCCTGCATTAATTGAGAAAAGATGTCAATTTTTTAAACATATGTTTACTAATCAGTGTATCCTTGAGTATGAAGTACTATGGGGAAAATTATATCACAGTCAAGAAGCAAAAATGAATATTGCAATATTACTGTTTATTAATGCTCTAAACTTAAACTTAAATGAGCATATCCCGGTAAATAGCAAAGAATGATTATGGTACAGCGCAGAGATTGTGTGCTTTGTTACGCTTTCAAGTGAGATAGTGATACGTAGTATTAAATAATTGAAAAATGGAGAAGGATAATAAAAGATTTTGCTATGATGGGAAGAAAAGGTACAGATGAAATGTAATTAGAAATGTGGTATATTATTGGGTTTTATTTTAAAATTGATCATTCGTTCCTCTTGATTTTGCTTTTATATAACGGGAGATAACAGTATATTTCTATATGTTGGGTTTACACTATGTAAATTGTCAAATATATTTTATGTGTAATGTGTATAAATTTGAAAGGCTGTGTCCAATACAGCTAAATCAAATAAAAAAAAAAAAAAAAAAAAAAAAATAAGCGTTTTAGATTTCATCTTTTTGCAACTAAATTGAGGACGAAAAACTGGAAAAAAAAACACTGGTGTACCAATAGACATTCAATGCAGATTTTGTAGATCAGATATTGAATCAGAGACTTTGAAGCATCTGACAATCCACTGTGCCTTTTTTGTACAACCTAGGCTCAAGTACTTGACCAAGTATGACACAAAAGAATCGGGACATACTTCTCACATGCTTTGGCGACAATGTATGGAAGGGTACAGTAAATCCTTATTGATGGCCTTATTCCACTTTCTCAAAATTGTAGAGGCCAATCTTGGTTCATGGGAAAGTTGCCAAAATAGGGAAGCTGGTGATATAGACGAGGTAAAGGTGATATGACTACCAGTATCAAGGAAAGTGAACTAAGAGTATCCTACCACCTGATGAGGTTGACTATCTCTTTAGAGGTAAAGGTACAGATGTTTTTTCTGAATATGTAAAACAAAGCTGGGCTACAGTACCATACTGTCTCATAAAAATGAGTGATGTATTGACATGGTTGCGTCCGATTGTCAACCGTTCTGAAAACAGGGTGATGAAATCCCCCTGAAGCCACAAATGTTGGAAATGCAATGCAATAAGCAGCTATTATTTTTAATGATATGTACGTTTATTCTTTGTTGCTTTGTTTTTAATGAAGTGATGTAATTTTATTTAATTGTTTTGTATGTGTTGTAAAGATGTGATCATCAAAAACAACAATAAAAAAAAGAAAAGTCCATTCATTAGTTAGAAAATGTACAGCCTCACCGGATGAGGTGTACATTGGTAGTAAATAGGTACAGTTTTTAGTTGTTCATGTTTTTTTTACTGTTATGGATATATTATTGTATCTTTACTTCCATTAAAAATTACTCATACCTAGTTTCGAGATGCATCTTCAGCCATGGCATATTTGACAGCTATGGCATAAAGCAAACACAAATGCTTGGCAATGTGACCCCAAATAACCTTGAGGTTAGTGTGTGAGGTTAGCGTTATGCAGGTTTCTGATTCAAGTCCAGTTGTTTATGGACAAATATAAAACCCCATAATTAGCAGAAATAGGCCTTGTTATCAATGGTAATGGATATATTATTTTATCTTTATATCAATTAAAAAATGTATAAGAGAGAAACACCTAGGTTTATCCCATTCAACACTGCTAGTTTCCATATGCAACTTCCTCCATTTCTAACTTTGACGGCTATGTCATAATGCAAAAAGCAACCCCATTAAAGAGATGCCCGGTTAGTGTGTGGGTTTACCACTTGAAAAGTTGATGGTTCAAGTTCACTCATTGGCTTGAAAATATGCAGAGTCATAAGTTGATCTGGACATGGAAAGTATGCAGATACAACTTTTAGTTTTTAATGTTGTGTACTGTTATGGATAAATTGTTGTGTCTTTATTTCCATTACAAATGACTCATAGAGAGAGCAGCGCCTATATTTATCCCAACCGGTACTGCTAGTTTCCAGATGCATCTTCCTCCATTTCTACCTTTGACAGCTATGTCATAATGCAAAAATCTATGTTTTGTAAAGGAAGCCTCAGTAGCCCACAGCAATACCTATGTGTATCCCAACTGGCATTGCTAGTTCCCGGATGCATTGTTATGCATGACACCTTTGGCAGCTACGTCATAATGCAAAAAGCTATCTTTTGTAAAAGGAGCCCCAGTCGCCCAGAGATTAGAGTGTGAGTTCACCAGTCATGACATTATTGGTTCAAGTCCACTTATTTGCTTGAAAATACACAACCTAATAGGTTGATCTGAACATTGAGCACAAATAAATACAAATTTTAGTTTTTAATGTTTTTTGCTGTTATGGATATATTATTTTATGTTTACTTCCATTACAATCTATACAGAGGATCTGATCACACAGCTAAATCAAAAACAAAGCTCCATCTGATCCTCAAGTTACGTATTCACGCATCACTTCAGTGGACATCTGCTGCAGGCACGGCTCTCCACCTGCATGAATCAGAATGCATCGATGACCCATGACAACAATTCATGTCTAGCTGGACACATAATGTTTCAGATTCATACACCAGACTGGAAACACACAGCACAACACCTCTGCCATCAGAATTCAGCAACAACCTATGACAAAATCCGGTCTAGCACACTCTCCTGACCACCTCAGCACCCATCCACATGCCTGACCTTCATGGGTAGCTTACTGGAGCTCATCCAGCCCACCTAACTCCCTATCTTGGCCAAATGCACACACGCATTCTAATCATTCTGACAATGTTCCCATATCATGGACTACTTCTGTCCCCCGAGGGTGTTCCCACCACAAGCACGTGGATGCCATACTAATGGGATAAAGCCCTATATAAATGACAAACTACTACTTCTACTACAAATGACTCATAGCGAGAGAGCCCCAGCAGCCCAAAGCAGTCTTCATCCAGGACACCCTTGACAGCTATGTCATAATGGAAAAAAGCTATCATTTCCAAAGTAGGGCACAGTTCCCAGAGGTTAGTGAGTGGGTTTAACAATGGCAAGTTTGCTGATTCAAATCCACTCATTGGTTTGAAAATACATAACCTTGTAGGTTGAGCTGTATGTCTTGAGAAAATACATACAGTTTTTAGTTTTAAATTTTTTTTTAACTGTTATGGGTATCGTATTTTACCTTTGGATCCATTACAAATGACTCAGAGAGAGAGAACAACACTTATGTTTATCCCAGCCGGCATTGCTAGTTTCCAGAACAAAAACATCTTCAGTCATTACACCTTTGAAAGCTATGTCACAATGCAAAAGCAATGCTTTGCAATGTGGACATCAGTAGCCCAGTGGTCTACCAATGGCAAGATTGCAGGTTTAAGACATCTCAATGACTTGATAATGGGCAATCTCATATATTGGGAGAAAATTGGTAAAATGTTTAGTTTTTTTTTACTTTTATGGATATATTGTTTTATCTTTACTGCCATTACAAATGACTCTTAGAGAGAGGGCAACACCTATGTTTATCTCAGCCGGCATTGCTAGTTTGCACATGCACGCACCTTCATCCATAACACCTTTGACAACTATGGCATAAAGCAAAAAGCTTTGCTTTTGGGAGGAAGCAAAAGTATCCCAGAGGTTACAGTGTGGGTTTACAAGTGACGAGGTTGTTGGCGCAATTCCACTCATAGGCTTGAAGATGCTCAACCTTGTAGGCTGATATTCAGTTTAGGAGGAAAAAGGTACACATTTTTAGTTTTATCAAACTTTTATGGCTGTATTATTTTAACTTTATTTCCATCACAAATGACTCATAGATAGAGAGCAACACCTCTGTTTATCCAAACCGGCATTGCGGGTTTTTCTTGAAGCCTCTTCAGCCATTGCAACTTTGACAGCTGTGTCATAATGCAAAAAGCAGGGCGTGGCCTGCTGAACATGGTACGTGGACGCTGATCTCCTGAGCTCCGGTCCAGCCACGCAGTCCGATCCTGAACTAGGTGCCTAAAACCTTTTTTCACCATCCACTCTTCGGGGCAGATTTACATTGGGCGTACTACAACACCCTGCGACTTGCTCCGACAGAAATCGGACACCGGGATCCCTCTGAGATACTCCGGCCCAGCTCCCCCCCTCCTCTGGGGGGAGCACACAAGAATCGGCCGACCCGCGTTTCTAGACTCTGCTGAGGGTACCCTAAACCCTTCCACACCACTCATCCTTCGGTGCAGGGGTACATCAGGCGATTGCCTGCACCCGACACCTTTGTCTGACAGAAATCGGAAGTCGAGGACCTACCGAGACACTCCGGCTCCTCTCCCCCTCCTCCCTGCGGGAGGCGCACTGAGCCCAGCTTAGCCGTCCTGCTCGATCCTGCCTTCGGTGCCGGAGAGACATTTATATCACTGATCCTTCGATGCAGTGATACATCGGGCGATTTACTACGCTCGGTGCCTTAGTCCGACGGTGATCAGAGGACAGGGACCCACTGGGGCGCTCCGGCCCGGCTCCCCCCCCCGGGGAGACCCACAAGATGGCGGCCGCATTTCGCTAGCGGATCTGCTGCGACCGAGACAGACGCACTTCTACGGAGCCAGACCCCGACCATCCACGCGACTTCCCCGCTACTCGTTGTGGCCCGGAGACACAGGAGGCACAGGGCACTCATCGAGGTGGACCAGCTTGCCCTACAGAAACATCCGCAAGTGGTGGGTGAAGGACGAGTCAGGGGATCACGCACCTGGCGCTAAACACCCTGGCACCTGGCGTCGACATCTCAACCCCATACGGAGCCGGGGTTCGCCCAGCACAAACCCACCACAGCCTCCCTACCAGTTATCCCGGACCACCCGCTGAGACCCCAATCCGATCCCCAGCTGGCCACACAGGACTGAACCCTGCATTCCCCAAGTGAAGAGTGCGGAGAACGGGTGTGGGTCCTCCTTGATCCTTCAAGAACACGCGCTCATCAGGGCAGCCACTTGTAGAGCATGCAGGTCCTTCTTCCGGAGCACGCACTGGAGCCACAGCAAGAATCGCCTCTCACGGGTGAGACTCTCCCCCTCCACGGGACCCAAGTCCACCATATTCCTAACCCTGGGTCGAACCCCCTCAGACTCTTTGCTGGGTCTGACAAATTAGTCACTACTTTACGGGATACACCTGCCTACCCTGGCCAGCAACAAGAGACCATGCTGGACTACTCCCCTAGTCCTGCCTGCTCTATAGCACCCCACGTCTCTCCAGCCCCCCACAATACACCAAAAGGCCAGACCTGTGGCACAGTTAATGAAACCGCCCTAGACGTCAGGGTCACAACCTTTCCTTTCCCACGGAGGCAGGGATCCATGTTCTCTGAACCTCCAGGACCTGCACTCCATTAAGCAGGGAGATCTCGCGCCATTAACCAAAGAGAGTGAACACAATTATATGCCCTGCCAGGGAACTCTTGAACCCCTGTGCTGTCAAACGTGATTAAGACAATACATTATGGCCGCAGCAAGGAACAAAGCCAAAAATGCCACTCTAGACCCTTTTATTACCTCGAAATCTCACCCCACCGCCTAGCCTATATCAAACGACCCAACAACCCGGGATACCCCGGAGGTGGACGCCAGACACAATCAGGTGTTGGGGGCGATCGAGGCCCTAAGGTCGTTTATAGATACGAAGATTGGCGAAGTAAAAGCCGACATCCAGTTGATAAGGCAGGATGACCGTAATTTGACGGAACGGGTCACTATCATTGAGTCTTCCCAGCAGGACACGGCAAGTGACACGGCAGCCTTGAAAACCAAAGTCGCAGACCTCAAAACCAAGGTATCCCTCCTAGAAGCAAGGTCCGAGGAGGCGGAGGGCCGCACTAGGCGCAGTAACATTAGAATACTAGGCATACCAGAAGGGACGGAGACTACGGACCCGACGGCCTTCGTGGAATCACTAATACAACAGGAAATCGGGGTGGCAAACCTTTCACAGGGCTTTGCCATAGAGAGAGCCCACAGGTCGCTCCAGAAGAAACCCCCTCCAGGCTCCTACCCCCGTCCTATCATAGCGAAGGTCCTCAACTTTCGAGACCGTGAGGTGATCCTGAAATTTTCAAGAGAGGGCGGGGAAATTGAACGGAACAACTCAAAAATCACCATATACCCCGATTACACCCAGTCAGTCCAAAGAGCGAGGAACTCCTTTGTTCCAATTAAGGCCAGGCTCAGGAAACTGAACCTGAAATATATGCTGCTCTATCCCTCGAGACTGAAAGTAATATATAAGGGTAAAGCAGTGTTCCTAGAGACTCCAACAGCGGCTACCATGTGGATGGAACATAATAACCTGGCTGAGGTCCCTATCGAATCCAATCAAGGGAAACTCAATGAAGACACCCAAGAATGAGGGCTACACCCCCGACACAGGCACAGGCACCCTACATGACATACCCGAGAACTTTTCGAACCACCACTATCAACGAAGCAAAACTACGAAAGGAGAATGCTGAATGACTGCGGGGCTCACCCGTCCCTCCACACATGCCCGCAGACCACGACCCCACGAAAGTCCAGTGCCGACCAGTTGTCAGCACACACCTACTCGCGCCAGACACCTGGATCGGGGCAGACAGCGCGGGAGCGGCTGAGCACTCCACTTCGTTGATAGTAGCTGGGTGCACCAGTTATAACTGTTTTATACAAGTTGTTTTTGTTTTGACTACCCTAACTCTGAGGACCTTTAACCAATCTGAAATGAACCCGGAACTAAACACTGGAGTAGACCACTCCACACAAATAGATTCAGGCAAAGCTCACAACGACATACTATTAAGCCGAAGGGAAGGCAGGGATCCCCCCTTGGCAATTAATACAACCATGAAATGGCATCAAAACTCAGGGTGATCACATGGAACGTCAGAGGGATGGGATCCTACCTCCGTAGAAACCGGATACACTCCTACCTGAAGAGAAAGAAGATATCATTTGCCCTCCTACAGGAAACACACCTCTCCTCTGACACTGCAGACAAACTGTCAAACTACTGGGGAGGCCAAGGTAACAGCTCATCATACTCAAAATACGCAAGAGGAGTATACACATGGTGAGCCCAGGCACACCATTTCAACAGATGGGGGTAGAATCAGACAAAGAGGGCAGGTACCTGCTGGTGTGGGGCATGCTGGAGAATACCCGAATATGCGTAATAAACTCATATTTCCCCCAACACGGCATACCTTCCTACCTTAAGAATTTATGCGCCAAAGTTATGCTCCACAGAGAATACACCCTTCTGTGGGGAGGCGATTTCAATTGCGTCATGAGTGTAGCAATGGACAGATCCGCCACTCCACGAATACAGAATAATCTTCCTACACAGGCCCAACACAGAGCGGTTGAGGGCTTGCATCTGATAGATATCTGGCGAGACCTTCACCCCGCTGACAGATCCTACTCATTCTACTCAGCCCCTCACAACGTACACACAAGGATAGACTACCTCTTTATAAATAATAAGCTAACTCCACAAATCGAGTCCGCGGATTACCTGGGCAGATCAATCTCGGATCACTCCCCACTAATGATACAACTCTGTCTCCGTCCTCCCCGACCTCCCATCCCAATGTGGCGAATGCCAGTAGAGTCATTAACCGACCCCGCATTCAAGGAGACCTTGGCCGAGAAACTAGAAGAGTACATTGAGCTTAACAAGGGAACGGTGGAAAAATGGAGCACTCTCTGGGATGCATTGAAGGTGGTGACAAGGGGAGAGGTGATTGCTGAGGCAGGCGGGATCAGGAGGCAACTGAGAAAGGAATTAGAGACTGAGGAGGAAAGGATCAGGCACCTTGAAAATACCCCCTCTCCCACAATCGAGACGGAAAACGAGCTGAGGGAGATTAGGGAGGAATGCAGAACCGCAGGAGATAGGCTTCCGAAATTCGACTACTCTACTCGCACCATGAAAGATCATAAAGAAGCAGATAAACCGGGTAGGATATTAGCCTGGTTGTGTAGAAAGGAACACCCAAAGCTGGCCCTCAACGAGATTGAAGATGGCAATGGCATAATCCACAGAACACAACAAGCAATTGATGATGTTTTTTCCAACTTCTATGAGGAACTATATACTCACAGCGACCGAGTACCTGAGACAGACATTAGAGACACCTTGGCAGAAGTTGACCTCCCTACACTGAACCAGGAACAAAAAGACATGCTGGGACAAACCATCACGATAGAAGACATCTCCGAGGCGATACGCTCTCTTTCCACGAGTAAGACGCCTGGGACCGATGGCCTTACCCCAGAGTTCTACAAGGCATACGAGGAGATCCTGTCCCCCATACTGCATGAAGTCTATGCGGAGGCATTCGAGACTGGAACACTATCAGGTACCATGAGAGAAACCCTCATAGTGCCAATGCTCAAACCTGGCAAACCACCTACAAAATGTGACTCTTATCGCCCGCTGGCCAACCTGAACTACGACAGCAACATTTTAACAACCATTCTGGCCAAGAGGCTCGCAAGGGTGATAGGTTCATTAGTACATGCGGATCAGAGCGGTTTTGTACCAGGGCGCAACACCACAGCCAACCTGAGAAGGCTCCAGCACATAATGGCACAAACAGAGGAATGTAAAGAAGACCTGGCGGTCCTTTCATTAGATGCCATCAAGGCTTTTGATTCAATTTTCTGGGAGTGGCTGTTTGAGACCCTGAGGGAGTTTGGACTTGGCGAACACATTATCAGATGGGTCAAGGTACTATACAACAATCCAGAGGCAAGGGTAAAGACAGGGGGCTTGGTATCAGGGACCTGGGCTCTTCAGAGAGGGACCAGGCAGGGGTGCCCGCTCTCGCCAATGTTATATATCCTAGGCCTGGAGCCGATAGCAATCTATTTTAGGAAACAGCTTTTCGACGCAGGCATCAACATCAGTGGAACAGACAACATCATCTCCCTGTATGCCGATGATGTTCTTTTATATCTTCGAGACCCTCAAAAAAATGCTCCCACAGCCCTAGACATCCTAGATAATTTTGCAAAATACTCAGGGATAAAGTTCAGCCGGCAGAAATCATATGCCTTCCCTTTAGCTGGACTCAGGGGAAAGAGCATAGAAGAACTCCCTAAGATCGGGATACAATGGCAAGTCGAGGCCTTTCGCTACCTGGGCCTTACCATCAAGCACACACCAACCTCCACTCACAAATGCAACACAGAGGCCGCATTCTCAGGGGTACGCAGATCCATCAAATTCTGGCTGAAACTACCGCTCTCAGTTATGGGTAGAGCGGCAATATCTAAAATGATAATACTGCCCAGATTTCTCTATTATTTCACCAATATAACATACTATATCCCCCCATCCTTCTTCAGGAAGCTGGAATCCAATAATCAAAGACTTTCTCTGGGGGAAGACCAGGCACAGACTCACATTAAACATCCTCACATTGCCCTATGCCACAGGGGGCATTCAGTTACCCGATTTCCAAGGATATTATCTAGCGGCACAATTGTCCCATGTAGCTAAATGGCTATGCGACGAACCCACAGCCGAGACAAATCTCCTCAGCTAACTAACCTCACCCATGCATCCAAAGGAACTGATATGGAACACTAAAATTGGGCTTCCCAACCCGCCCATGATTGTACAAGTGGGGCGACAGGTGTGGAAAAAGGTCACCTCTATGCTGGGGCTACAACAATCGTACTCGCCGGAGATCCCCATCCTAGCAGATGTATGCATGACCCCCAGCGACTTACCCACAATGAGAAGATGGGAGAGCCATGGCCTCTACACGTGGGGAGACATGTTCGAGGAGGGGCTATTTAGAGACTTTGAATCACTTCAGGGGAAGGACGGACTCCCCCCGGGACAATTCTTATGGTACCAGAAGGTGAGGCTTATCGCCAAGGAAAAATGGAATGTGTGGCCGGAGGAGCCTGAAACCCACGCCCTCGTGCAGGAGATCTATGGTGTTAGCAACGGCTGGAAACCGACTTCGAGATTATACACCCAAATAAATGATAGGCCCAACCCAAGGAGCACACGTCTGAAAGAGAGGTGGGAGGCCGACCTGGGGCTGGAAATTGCAGAGGGGGAATGGTTGAGAGCCTTATCATACCCTAAAGTGGTCTCTAGGAATGCTAGATTCAGGCTAATTCAGCTCAGTGTCCTATATAGGACCTATATGACTCCGCACAGAATATCCACATTTAACAACAGGTCCAGACCGACATGCCCATGGTGCCCCTCTGATCGGGCCGATATGATCCACATGTTCTGAACATGCCCCAAAGCACAGAAACTCTGGTTCGCCGCTGAACAGACCTGTAGGAAAGCTGGCCTGGAGGCATACGAATGGACACCTAAAGAGTGCCTCCTGGGCACCCACCCGAGACTGGGTAAAATCAAACACCTGGTGAAGCTTATGGACATAGCATGTGTGCTCACAAAAAGGACGAATGCCATGGCTTGGAAATCGCCACGAGGTCCCAGGTACGAACCCTGGATCAGGGAGATGGAAAGATGGACGTCATCTGAAACCAGAGCCTGGGAGGAAGGTAACAATCGGGGTGGGGAAGACTCGAGCACTACACTGGGGGCTTGGAAGACCCTTCTGAGAGACATGATCTTCTCAACAAGCTACAAACCTCCCTGAACTTACCCCTCGGGACATACATGACAGCTCAACCCATGAACTGCAGCAGTAACTCCACATCCACTCCCCCACCATGACCCCCGGAGAGCAAACCGAGCCCAACAGACTAGAGGTCGAGATCCGACTACAAAGCTTGGGGCCAAGTAACTCAGAGGAAAAAAAGGACAGTCAAGTTATTACTGTTATTTGTTATTTGTTTATTGTTTAAACTGCTTATGCTTATTTGGCACAGGTGTATTGTAACCCAAGCCCTGACCCATACCATGAACGTAATGAATATGTCTCTAAAATAAATGCCAATAAAAACATTTAAAAATAAATAATGCAAAAAGCAATGGTTTATAAAGTAAATCCCAGTATCCCAGATATTTGAGTCAGGGTTTATCGCTTCCAAGATTCTTGGTTCAAGTCCACTCATTGGTGTGGATTTACCCAACCTAATAGATTGAGCTGTACAGTGAGAGGAAATAGGTAACATGTTTAGTTTGACATTTTATTTTAACTGTTATGGATATATTTTTTTACCTTTGTTTCCATTACAAATGATTTAAACAGAGAGAGCAACACCTAACCGCCATTGCTAGTTTCCAGAGCAGACGCATCAACAGCTATGTCATAATGCAAGAAGCAATGTCTGTTTAAGGGGAGCCCAGAGGTTAGAGTGTGGGTTTCCCTGCGGTAGGATTGCTCGTTCCAGTCAACTCATTGTCATGAAAGCAAATAATCTCATAGATTGAGCTGTACACTCATAGGCAATAGGGACCGTGTTTAGCTTATATTTTCTTAACTGGTATGACTCACAGATAGAGAGCAACACCTATGTTTACCCCAGCCAGCATTGCTAGGTTCCACATGCAACTTCATCCATAACAGCTATGACATAATGCAAAAAGTGATATTTTTGAGAGGAAGCCCCAGTAGCCCAGAGGTCACCGCTGGTTCAAGTCCACTAATAGGCTTGAAGATGTACAACTAAATAGGTTGAGCTATACATTGGAAGGAAGCAGATGCAATTTTTGTTTTTGCTGTTATGGATATATTATTTTACCTTTATTTCCATTACAAATGACTCAAAGAGAGAGAGAGCAGCACTTGAGTGCATCCTAACTGGCATTGCTGGTTTCCAGAATGCATCTTCCTCCATTACACCTTTGACAGCTATGTCATAATACAAAAAGCGATGCCTTTTAAAGGAATTCCCAACAGCCATGAGGTTAGAGTGTTGGTTTACCAATAACAAGATTGCTAGTTCAAATACATTCTTTGGTTTGGCAATACACAACCACATAGCTTGAGATCTACATTGGGATGAAATCGGAGCAGTTTCTAATATTTGCTACTGTTATGAATGTATTATTTCATCTTTATTTCCATTACAAATGACTTAAAGAGAGAGGGCAACACCTATGTGTATCCCAACCGGCCTTGCTAGATTCCAGATGCATCTTCATCCATGATACCTTCGGCAGCTATGTCATAATGCAAAGAGCTATTGTTGCGGGATAGATGAATATGTCATCCATAGTTACTGCCCCTCCCCCAGCCCAATAGCATACAGGTGAGAAACTCTACTCCTTAAGACAACCATACTGCCCCTATCCCATGTAGGTGTAACAAGGGATGATCACGACGTAAGCTGAAGATTGCGAGAACAACTAAAAATGATGATAGTACCATGCATAAGCATCCACTAGACATGAAGCACACATGCACTCAACATGAAGAGAACACACTAGGTCAAAACTGCATTCATACATGAAGAATATTAACATTGCAACCATAAAAACATGAAGAATATTAACATAAGCACTATATAAGCTAAATGTAACACAAACGGCATGCGTATCAAGTTCACTAACATAGAAACGCAGCAGTAATATACAGCCATCTATTCCACAAATGGAAGCTGCACTACGCTTCTAAGTAAATAAAAGGCCTCAAGATTTCACGAGAATTCAGTAGCTTGAGCCAAGGTTACTAAGAATGTAGGGAGGGTCCGCGCCCCTCAGAGAAGGCATGAGATAAGTATTCCCGTGATGCACATGGCATACTGCCAAATTAATGAAAATCTGGAAAAATACAACTGACCTTTGGGAGCCAGGTGCAGGATAATTATAAGTCAGAAGACCCCATGGCGAATCCCCAGAGGTTGAGGAGACCATAACAGTCGAATTAATATCAGATAAAATACTTATAAATGCTGGGAGAATGAATTCTAAATGTGGTCCTCTCATTCATGACCCACAATTGAAGAACACTGTCTATTCATTAGCAAGGAACACAGATAGGACACCTGCCTCACTCCTCATGCATATTCTCAGACACGAGGTGCCGCACAAGGTCAACTACAAAGGTGATCACCCTGGCTCATGGCCTAGAGATGATGGATGTTATTTTCTTGAATTGAAGACAAGCAGCCTGTGGAACTCTCTCCCCTTACTCCCATTTGGCTCATGTCTTGATGACCTGTCAGTTGCCAAAGGTTGGTCAGGGTAAAGCCAGCCAAGCAAAACCCCTGGTGACAAGCCACCCATTACGTATTGTGAAAACCAATGAACTATTGTAAACGTGATGTAGTTTGGTGTCATCAATTTAGAGGTGGTCTCAGGAGGAGCCATCAGTTAAGAATTACCCAATTAAAAGTTTAACATGTAAAGTGCATATATGTAGTTACTAATATTATCCAATTCCTCTTACCCCTTCCATTTTGTATTGTGATACTGTCATGCTGACATGTTTTTGATATAAAAAGTATTGTTTTGTATGAGGGATGTGAGAGCTGCAACCCTTTTGCCTGTATGCTGTCCCTGCTTTATTTTGGATGTTAATAAATCTTGGCTTTGCCTTTCACTTTGACTACTTTCATCATTTAGTCTGGGTTTTTCTGACTCCTGATCCTCTGCACAAATGTAGGGGTTTCCAGGCCAGCATTACATTATGATGTTTAAATAGTGCCCTGGTAGCCCAGAGGTTAGAGGGTGGTTTTATCAATGTGCAGATTGCTGATTCAAGTACACTCATTGGCCTCATTATGAGTAGCCCGGTAAAAACGGGGTCATTACCGGTATGCCGGTAAGAGCGGGTCCGTGCTCGTATGAACCCGCAAATAGCGGGTGATTACGAGTGCGCAAGCACGCACAAACCCCCATGCCAGTAATGGCCATACCGGCATGCCGCTAAAGGCCCTCCCACCCCCCGATAGCGGCATCACGGGACACGCCGATACCGGCACCGCCTAGGAGGAACCCCTAAATACCGACCCGGTAAAACCACCATGCTAATACCGGGTTCGTAAAACCAGACCCGGAAATAACTTTAAAAACACAATCCATTGCCATCCTCCCTAACCACCAGTCCATTCGTGTTGCGCTGTGTTGGAAAACCCTGAGGATGTCCAAAGCCACCCGGAAGACGACTCCCCGGCAGCGTTTCTCAGACGCAGAGCTAAATATGCTGGTGGACACTCTGGCTGCACATGCAGACATAATGAAAGGCAATGACATGAAGCGTGATGCCCAGATGAGGAAAAGGGAAATCTGGCAGGAGGTTGCCTGGAAGGTTTCGGCCATGTGGACCACCCCATGTACTGTGCGTGACTGCCGCAAGAGGTGGGATGACCTCCGCTTGAGGGTGAGAAACATCCTGTCAAGCAACAGGAGGGCGGCCATGGCAACAGGCGGGGGTCCCCACTCACCTGCAAAGCTGATGCCCTGGGAGGAGACTGCCAGCACATTTATCGATCCTGAGTCAATTGAGGGATTTGGAGAGATGGAGATGGGTGCTGCATCATCCCCAGAAGGGGGCGAGTGACCCTGAACACCACTATAGGGGAAACCATGACGTAGCACAAGTGACGTGGAAGTGAGACTAGGCAAGGCAATGCATGTCCCTACACCCAAATCAACATATCCAAGTCAAGATTGTGGCCCAAACCCTGCCACACAGAAATGCATGCTGAGTGCCAATCCCATTACCAACACATGGGCAACATACCAGGACCGTGCCCATGTAACCCAACACACAAACCCCCTATCAACGGCATGCCACCTGCCATGCATTGATTGCCAAAATGCCCCCTCAGAACACCAAGTGCCACACACCTGTAAGACATGGATGCATGAATGGATGAATATTGAACAGCACAAATGTATGTTGCTGGCATGTGACACCATCACTGATGACCTGCATATCTTCTAACCCCCAGGCACCGATGAGGAAGATGGCAGTCAGGAGAGGAGCACAAGAGAATGCACATCACGCCATATGACAAGGGCCACCGCCACCACCACCACCAGCCAAACAAAAAGGCCAGACCCACAGGCAGTGTGCCTGAGCGGGTGGAAAGCCTGCCAACAACACCTGCTGCCAGTGTGGCCGACACACATCAGGACCAGCAGCACACACCCGCAACAGTCGGAGGGGAATCCCTTCCTGCGCCACCAACCACCGAGGATGTTGTGGATGCCAATGTGGACCCCGAGGGTGCCACAGTTGTGACTTCTACACCCACCCCAAGCCCCCTGATATATCCCCCCACCATCCACCACTCCAGCTCCCACCACTCCAGCTCCCACCAACACCCTGGAGTCACGCCTGTCAAGGGTGGAGTCACGACAGGAGGCAATGCTGGATCTCATGCGGCAGTATATTGCCGATGGGGAGGACACTAGGAGGGCCATTGCAACAGCCATTGCGGGGACCACAGCGGCCATTAGGCAGACCACAGCGGCCATAGCAGCGAACACAGCTGCCGTGAATGCGTCAGCTGTGCTCATGAGGGACTGCCTGGGGGCAGTAACCCAAGTCCTAACTTCCATCCTGCTCCATATGCAGCAGCCACGCCTTGGAGCAGGCGTGGAACCTGCCTTGGACACATCCACTGCCACAACACCTGCATCCTCAATCAACGCAAGCCCTGTGCGGATGACCCGTAGGAGTTCACGGCACTCCGAGATGCCACCCCCGGACAACAAAAAGTCCAGGAAGTAGAGTGCCCAGACAATGGGAGTGGGACACATGGTTGTGGGTGAAGGAAACCATTTCATGGAGTACATTTGAGGACTTTTGGGGTTTGTAGGGTGAGTTAGGGAGTTCACTGGGGGTTTTTGGGGTTTGTAGGGTGGGGTAGGGAGTTCACTGAGGGTTGGGGGGAGTGTGCACATTTTTCCCTGTTTGAAAAAATACACCTGTTGTGTGCAAAAAAATTCAATGGCTGGACATTGTTCATTTTGTGCATATCCATTTAATGTGTGATGGTGTTCAGTGGCCAACTCCCAACAATCCAAGTGTGCATGTCCACATGGAGCCAGTGTGTCACTGACACATGTCTATCATAGTCCCTGTGGTTCAAAAGTATTTGTGAATCAGTGCTTGGCGTGCAGCATGGCCATCCCCTGCATCACGTACTGGCAGGGGGGCTACTTCCCCTCCGTCTCCATCCTTATCATCCTCACCCAGGGCATGCATGTCAATGTCAGGTGGCAGTGGTACATTTCTCCTGATGCACATGTTGTGCAGCATGACACAGGCCATGGTGATCTTTACGACCTTCTCAGGACTATATAGGAGTGCCCCACCAGACCTGCTTAGGCAGCGGAAACGCGCCTTCAACTGGCCAACGGTCTGCTCAATCACAACACGGGTACGGGTGTGCACACAATTGTACTCCTCTTCATGGCTGTTCTGCGGGTTCCGCACAGGGGTAAGTGGCCACGGCCTCAAGGGATATCCTCCATCACCTTCAAGCAAATACAAATAGGTGTGTGTCACTCTGAGCTGCCACCTTCAGGAAACACAGTCATGGCCGCAGCAATTTGGTGTGGACATGCACATGTCCCTGTACGTATGCAAAGTTGTTACCTAGATGCATACTATACTCTTATGTGGTGTGATAGTCTGGATGGCATTCAATGGATAGTGCAGGGTGTGATAATGCATGCTGAGGCGGATGTACTGTGGTAGTATGACAATGTTTAGCCTCCCATTCATGCTGTGTATTCTACACTATGCATGGTCACACTAGCCACATTGGCACAGTTGCAATCCTGTTCAGTCATGATTTGCTTGCCATCACCATGGTGGCCTGGTTGTGCCTCTTACTTGTTGTCATCGATATGGATAATTGGTAAAATGTGTGCCAGTGATGTGTCATGTTCCATTTTGTAGGTTCAGGTCAGGAGTGTTTAGCTATGCATGCATTCTCCAATCACCAACAATTGCCGGCCAGGTGGAGTATGCCCCCCCCTTTCCCACCCAGGTGGAGTATGCATCCCCCCTTTCCCACCCAGGTGGAGTATGCATCCTCCCCCTTTCCCACCCACGTGGAGTATGCATCCCCCCCTTTCCCACCCAGGTGGAGTATGCATCCACCCCTTTCCCACCCAGGTGGAGTATGCATCCCTACACATCAGTACCCCAAAGCACTGCCATGGGCCAGTTGGGCAACTCACCAAGCAGCCAGGCACGTGGTCCAGCATGTCGCTCCATGTGACGGGGTAGCGTGGAGTTGCGCAGCACCATGGCATCATGTGTTGATCCGGGAAATCGGGCGCAGAAATGTGTGATTATCTTGCTGGAGTCACATACCATTTGCACATTGATGGAGTGGAGTTGCTTGTGATTGTGGTACACCACCTCTATGGCATGGGGGACTACCAATTCCACATGGGTGCAGTCCAGGGCACCAACACAATTGGGCATGCCTGCCAGTGCATGGAAGCCTACTTTGGTGTCGGCTATCTCCTGGGCAGTCTGTGGTAGGGATATGTGGGTGCTTGCATGCTTCAGGAGGGCATCGAGCACTTGGTTCAACATGCGTGAAAATAGTGGTTGTGAAATGCCATGCAGCTGGCCCACTGTGTGTTGATAGGTGCCTGTGGCCAGGAAGTGCAGCACAGACACCACCTTTAGTAGCGGGGGGATGGCAGTGCGTATTTCTATGAGGTTGGCAATGTCGTTGTGTATCATTTCCACTATGGTGGTGATGGTGTCCCGGTCCAACCGGTACAGAGTGTGGATCTGCTCAGGGGTTAGGTTGAATGGCCTGGGTCTGGTGCGTGGGATTGGTGGCTGCCTACGAGGCACTGCTGGCTGCACTGGTGGTAATTGCTGGGCCTGTCTCGCCCTCCTTCTCCTCCTGCGTCTCCTCTGTGCTGCCTGTTGTTGCTGCTGTAGTTGTTGTTGTAGTTGGTGTTGTTGCTGTAGTTGTAGCAGTATAGGCATGTCCTCCAGCGCCATGATTGTAACAGCTAGTGGTAGCATTTTGGTGTTGGAAGGGGTGTGGTGTGTGGGTGTGTTCATTTAATACTGGCCCAGCCTCCATTGACTCGCCTGTGGTGATTGTGTGCACCTGTGGCAGTTGGCTTGATTGCTGGTTGCTGTTTGCGGGTGGTCCGCGATGCCTGTATGGCTGGCATTGTGCAGGCCATGATTACCGGCTTCTGGATGCCGGTATTTGCATGTCCGCGTGGGTTGGGATGTCCTCCTATTACCGGCATGCCGGTATTTGCTCCCGAAGGGGCGCGTGTACGTGCCCATGCCGCTATTAGAGGCACCGTTGTTTACGGTGCCGCTATTAGCGGGTTGCCGGGTCAGAATACACCAGAGCGGTAAGCGATGCCAGTAATCCTTTACCGGCATCGTTTTTCCATTACCTCCAACCTCGTAATGAGGCCCATTGACTTGAAAATACACAACCTCATAGGTTGATTTGGACATTGAGAGTAAATAGATACAGTTTTTAATACTTTTTACTCTTATGGATATATGTTTTATGTTTATTTCCATTATAAATCACTCATAGAGGGAGAGCAACACATATGTTTATCCTATGCCTATGCATCTTCCTCCATTACACCATAATGCAAAGGTGTGTGTGTGTGTGTGTGTGTGTGTGTGCGTGCGTGCGCGCGCGCGCGCGCGTGCGTGCGTGCGTGCGGTGTCCCTCTTTTGGTGCAGCAAAAAGTTTGTGTGCACCCCATTCACTGAAGGACTGCGGTAAGAATTAGTTGTGTGAGTGGCCCAGTCAGTTTACTATGTATGGTGATTTGTCAAAGCAGGGACATTTCTCCCAAATGTCTATGTTACATTCTGACCATAGAGATGCAAAGTGTAGCAAGAGAATTGCTGCATACTTTGGGCCATCAACAAATCTTCCCTACCACCACAGTCAACTTCAATCATAATCACCACCGCCACATTATCACTTAATCTTCAGACCCTGTCATACTAGTATCCATGTTAACAGTTGCCACTACCCTGACTCCACTGTCCTAACGGAGCAGCTTTTGACTGCGATCGAAGTCCTCCTCCAGCTGCACTATGATCATCTCCTGACTTTTTGTTGTGCTCCCAAAAGCACCTGAATATTGCCATACTATGCTGGGATATGGCGATCATTTAATTTGATTAATGTCAGTTGTTTGCCATGCTGTGCAGAGAGACAATTGCATCAGCAGCAGCTGGGCGGGGCAGTGTACGAGATTGATAGCATCATGGGCAAGTGCCGCTGGCCACAAAGAATGCTTGGAGAACCAAAACTGCAGTGGGTCTCCATCATTTTTGAGCTGGCAGGTGTCATTCAAATATGCAGGCAGCTTCTGTGCAGCAGTGGGCCTGCTAATTCTAGTTTTGGTACAGCTAAGCCGAGTTGTACACTACATGTGGTTTTCCAGTACGTGACACAGCTGCACTTGGTAAGAGAGAGCTACCAGATAGCGGACTTGTCACTGGTGGTTGTGGATATTTAGCTGTTGTCTGTCCTTCATACTTCTGCTTTGCTAGAAAGTGTCTATGCAAGCTTGCAAATTTCAAATTTGGTTTCTTTATGTGTCGTCCTACTCTCCACCATCTGGAACACAGACCCTTTCACCATAAAGCAGCGGTCATGGAAAGATGTTAAAAGATGTTAAAGTGTTTTCTTTAATATGTTTTATATGTGAGTCACCACAAAAGATTGATAACAGTTTCGCAGAAGCTGCTCAATGTCTGACTTGCCAGTGCGTTCATGTTCCATTGCCTTTTTGTGAAACAAGGGGGATAGAGGCAGGTCTGTTAGGTTAGGAAAGTCTGAAAGGGGAGATAACTTCCTGTGGTTAAAAGCAAATTTAATCATTAAGAATTTCAACGTTAAACATCATACATTAAATTTCACTAAAATTGTATAAAAACCAACACTTACCAACCTTGTTTAAAAACTGCATAGAACTGTATTTTTGGATCGGTTCATTTCCAAAAAGTATACTAATGGAATTAAGTGACACCGAGCTATGGCTCACATGCTGTGTGGCTTCCTGAAATGTGCCATAGAAAACAGACATTACATATTAACTACCACTGAGTCAGGGTGAAGAAGACCCAATACTATGCTCAACTGTGGCTCTAGCTGTAATCACTTTCACTTACAGAACTGCAGTGCACAAACAGACAGTCAGGTATATGCATGGTTGAATTGCAATGTGTCAGCACAAACATTTTCAGCTGGGTGTGTGTGAATTTGTATTGCACCTGTAACAGCTCTTATGTGTCATGGCAGGAATATCACAGACGGGAGAATTTCCTGACAAAACATGGCACCACAAGATGGGAGGCATGTGCAAAACATGGAACATGCCTTGTGTTCCTTATCCTAAGCTCCAAAATGAAATTGGAGCCATTATCCACTCCCACAAAGTCCAAGGATAGCTGGCGGAGACTTTTCACATCTTCGACCCCCTGCTTCACTTTATCGCAGCGGTCTGCACCTCTGTGGCTTTTGCCATCAAAGTCTTGAATACACAAAAGGTCTTGGATGCTGCTGCTGCTGCGACTACCCCATCTTCTTCCCCATTGGTGCCACTAGTGGGAAAGGTTACCTAAGGCATGGTTACCACCATGCAGTGAGTGCTGTGGCTGCGCATCTACATATCTGTTGAGAAGTGGATTGTCCTATGCTGTGACCTATCCA
This sequence comes from Ambystoma mexicanum, assembly GCF_040938575.1. Classification (NCBI taxonomy): domain Eukaryota; kingdom Metazoa; phylum Chordata; class Amphibia; order Caudata; family Ambystomatidae; genus Ambystoma; species Ambystoma mexicanum. The sequence continues at coordinate 273,973,795 of NC_090932.1, read as the reverse complement.
TTGTCTTTCTGACTGCAAGAACGAATGCGTATCACAACTCAGACACTTGCATGTAAAGTCATTCTGACTGGGCATTTTCCAGGGGGCATCAGTACTGGAAACACTCAGTAAAACCTTTCCTTTCAACAAAGACATATAACTAAGAAGTGGTTACTAGTGTTACTATATTTCTGGTTGCGCACATATGTCTCGCTGATAGTGGGTTGGTGCATACATATTTCCCAACACTAATTGTATAGCTTCACTTGATTCTGGAAGGATGTGGATATTTTGCTGTGGCTTTAGCACATGTCCCGCTTCCAGGGGGACAATACGGGGTGGTGCCAGCATGCTGCTGAAGGTTATCTGATTCCTGAGGGGCTGCTGCTATGTGTGTTCTGGACCAATTTCTGGGCACGATTTCACTTTAAATGGACTTGCATGAATGAGGTACCCAGATTGGTCCATGGCTTCACACAGGACACCATTTTTGTGCAGAGCAGGTAGAAAGATACAACTCTTGATCCTAAAGAAACTCCACATAGAAAATATGTACTGTAGGCCTGCTTTACCGGCAGTAAGTGCCATTGGCGGTTCGGCAGAGGCAGGAGAAGAGGAAACATGACACCCAGCTTTGTTGCATATCTGCACTTTGAACACATGTGGGCATTCTGGTGGCAGGAACCGTTTCAGAGCTTGCTTGCTCGTCCTTCTGGCTCACAGGAATTTTACTCAGTATCATTATTCTCAGAAATATCTCTCTGGCTACTCTTGTGACAAGGTGGGATATAGTCCATGTCTTATCACCCTCAACAGATTTATCACCACCACTGCCATCATCATAGAAGAAAGGAATGGAAGGGGTGGGAGGAGATGCAGTCGGTGGGCCAGGCTGAGGAGCGTTCTGCATCTCTAACCTGGGTGATTGGCCATGGCGCTGCTGCCCCTGACCAAATGCTGTGACCTCCAAAACCTCCCCATTAAGCACATCGAGAACAGATTCAGTGGGTGGCTCCTCTGGGGACAAATCGGTAGACCCATGCTAAACATATACATCTACCATGGTCTGTTGCCACATAGGAGGATGGGATACATTTAGGACTTCTGCCAGACTCAATTGTAGGGAAGGTGGGCTTTGGGCTAGCAGTAGTGAAGCGGCAGACACAGCAAAGCCAATGGTTACATTAGAAGCACTAGTAGCCACCTCATCCAGTGTTTCATTGCTTGAAGTACTGGTACCAATAACCAATATGCTGCTTCTAACTGGTGCTGTACTATGCGACCACCCAGGAATCGAACAGCCCCAACAATTGCAGCAGCTGCTGTTTTTGCTGTAAACTGTGTCGCATTTGCATGCATTTCTCTCCCCCTCACACGTTTGGTCACTGGACTTGAGCCTATCTTTGGTGTTAGTGAGAAGTGAAGAGCAGGGGTTGGACCCTGCCTAAAGTGGCTCTGGATGAGGCTATTGCCATGGGGTAGGGTTGTAACCAAGTGAAGGCTCAAACACTGCTAGACACAGTTGGATTTTTAAGTTGGTTGGTTTCATTGGTTTGTTGTAGGGGCACAGTGCTGCCCGGGTCTTGCAGACAAACGTAGGTACCTTTGCACGTCAAGAGAAAGCCAGCACGTGTTTCGACCTAGGGTCTTTGACAAGGTGTGGATGGTCAGGCCCGGTGGGTCCTGGTAGTGGTAACTGAATAGCTTCAATGAAGCCCGGCGGGGCTGATGCGAGGTGTGCGGCTCACAGTGATCGTGAATTGCGCGGCTGCAGGAAGAAGAACATCACATTCATTCACCTAGCAGATCAGCGCGGGGGTCCACTTTTCCTACAAGCTCCTACCTTCTTTTCTAGCTTTGGTGTTACTTATTGCCTCACACACCTCAGACCCTGAAACCTGATAGTGTGTTTTTCAAAACATCTTAGTGCTCTGTTATGTGATTGTGCACATGGCCTCATCTGCTGAAACAAGCTTTAATGCTTCAATAATCCATCCACCGCAGAGCAAGTTCCTCTTCAGTCCTGTCCGGTGTGGTTTTTCACCCATACAGTCACCCTGCCATGTTTTCCCAGCATTCCCCAAACACGTTGCTCCTTCCCTCTAAATGTGCAAATATCAAAACAAACCAAGTCATAATGTCAGTTATTGCACTCAATCAAGTTGAATGTGAGTTCACATTCAGTCAAGGAGCCTCAGTGCACATTTCCCCTCAGTCCCGGCAGGCTGTGTGCTGCATAACTCACCCACACACCTTGCCACTAATGTAGTTGCCTGAGTGATCAGCAAGACCCTCCAGTAGTTGATGGGTGTGGCAGACAAAGTGAAATCTTTCTCAAACAAAACCCCACATTATAGCAAAGCTTTCCTAGCATGACTTTTTCCATGAAATAGATAGAAATCATGTTACAATTGTTTGCAAAAAGAAAAAAAAGTAGATTATATTCTGTTCAGCTTTGCCTTAAACACACCCCTAAAATCAATTCCTAAAAGCGCTGCCTAAAGTAAAATACTCCACCTCTGAAACACTAACAAACATCACCCTATCCCCTCGCTGAAAGGCTGCCTGTGACTGCTACAGATATATATATATATATATATATATACATATATATATATATATATATATATATTACACAGCCACAGTAGTGGCTGTGTAGTTATGGTTTTATGGGGTTCATAGACATAATTTCGAATACAAAATATTCGAAAGTCAAAAAGTCGAAAAAAAAACGTCGGAAAAAAAAACGTCGAATTTTTTTTTAATGACGTTTTTTTTTCGAAATGGGGGGGTTCCCCCCGAACCCCCCTTTTTTTTATTTTTACCTATTTTTTTCACAGAAACTAGAGCCCAAAAAAAAATATCGAAAAAAAAAACAATTCGACATTTTTTTTTCGACATTTTTGATTCGACTTTTTTGACTTTCGAAATTATGTTTTCGAAATTATGACTGGACACCGTTTTATGGTTAAGTTGCTGTTTCCATAGGAAGAGCCCTTTTGGGTGATTTATAACTTCGCTCTCCCTGGACGAATCCTCACCAAACTTTGCAAAAAAAAGTATATGGGTCACTCTGAATTTTTTTGCAAAGGTTAGTGAGGTTTGGTTCGGGGGGGGCAAAGTTATAAGTGGGTCCCAAAACTTCTTTTTTCCCATAGACTGAATGGGGAAAAAACTTTGCTCACGTCTACAGCCCAAACCGCTGGATGGATTTTCACCAAATTTGGACCAGGAGCAGCGGTTTGGTCCCGAAAGCGTGCTTTTGCAAATTTGGTGAAAATCCATCGAGTAGTTTTTTATGAAATGGGCAAAAAATAGGTCAAAATAAATATTGTGATTACGATGTCCGGTCCGCGGACACACTTCCCTGTTCGCTCCGCGGACAGTGTCCTGATTGGCCAATGGGCTTGCGTCATGTCCGCGGACATGCAACGTATTCGTTGATTGGACGGTGAAGAGCATGAAGCGCGTCAGATTTTCGGAAACGCCCGCCATCTTGGATTCGCTGACGTCCGTGGACAGCGGAGTGAAACTTTGTTGAAAAATACTATTTAGTACAGTGTGTTGTTGTGTGAAAGTGTTTGGGGAGGGTGGGGGAGTAAGAGATGGGTTAAATGTTTTATTTATTTAGGTGGTAGACCCCCCTGTTGTGCTTGCTTTGTCCGCGGACAACGCGGATGTTCTAAAATGATCTAAATAAACGAAATGGGGGTGTTCTGAGGACACTACGCCTGTCCGTATTGTTCGCAAGCAAGCTGAAAGTGTTCTAAGAACACTGGCGGTGTCCTGAAATGTTCGAAAATAAACAAAATGGGTGTGTTCTCAGGACGGTAAGCCTGTTCGTTCTGTTCGCAGGCAACTTGAATCTGTTCTAAGAACACATTATGTGTCCTGGGATGTTCGTCAATAAATAAAATGGGGGTGTCCTGAGGACGGTATGCCTGTCCGTTCTGTTCGCAAGCAATTTCAAATTGTTCTAAGAACAGATGTTCGCAAGCATGTTCAAAGTGTTCTTAGAACACATTATGTGTCCTGGGATGTTCGTAAATAAACGAACTGAGGGTGTCCTGAGGAAGCTATGTCTGTCCTTACTGTTCGTCAGGGACGTCATTTCACCAAAATGCCAGGGGTAGCGGAAGTGACATCACACGACCCTTAACCCCTGATGACATCACAGGAAGTGATGTCATTTGACCCCACCCCGAAGTGATATCGTGGAAGCGATGGAACACAACCGTTTACCCGTTGACAAAACAGGAAGTGACATCACATAGCATTGTACACTACGAAAAATATGGTTACAATATCACTATAATGTGATGTACATTTCATGCAAGAATGGATCGCCATATGTAGCGTTACGATCAGTGTGTATAGGCCCATATTATCAAATTACTGTGAATGCAAGCAGACGTCCATGACCAAATGATAATGATGTGTTATTATATAGCACTTATACACCCAATATCACCCAACCAGTGTTGGTACTCATTTATCGACCTCAGAAGGATGAAAGGCTGAGTTGAGGCGTTTAAGAACAGACTAAATCAGTGACTCAACCGCTGAAGTGTGCCTGAAATAAACCTTTAATGAGTCTAGCAATGATTGTATAGAATTCCAGAAAGACACATTATTTGGTTTCCTATTCTTTCTTATTTAGGGTCAGTGACTTGTGGCACTCCTGTTCTTATTTTTCTTATTTTTTTTTAAAGGGCCTGAACATGAAAGCCAGCCAGTCCAGGAGCTTGCATTACAAAAAACGAAAAAATGTTTTTAAAAAAATGCATTTTTAAAACATTTTTTTTTATTTTTTTACAGAGGTCGCAAGGGAGACCACAGAGGTCGCAAGGGAGACCTCAGAGGTCGCACTTGCGACCTCTGGCGACCCCCAAATGACGTCCCTGCTGTTCGTAGGCAAGTTGAAACTGTTCTAAGGACACTCATGATGTCCGCGGACATTAAAAGTGTCCATATGGCATAGTAGAAATGTTTGATTCTATTGGTGTGATATGCTGCGATGGTTGTGGCTAGGGCATAGAGTCTTGGGAGCATGGCCATATGGCCATGCTCCCAAGACTGTATGCCCTGGCCACAACTACCACAGCATATCACACCCATAGTGGTTTATAACTTTGGGATCCAAGAACAAATTTATAAGCAACGAAGTTATAAGCCACTATGGGTGTGATATGCTGTGGTGGTTGTGGGCAGGGCCTATAGTCTTGGGTGCATGGACAAGATCACATTTATAGGCAGCAAAGTTGAAACTGTTCTAAGAACACTCATGATGTCCGCGGACATTAAAAGTGTCCATATGGCATAGTTAAAATGTTTGACTCTATGGGTGTGATACGCTGCGTTGGTTGTGGGCAGGGCATAGAGTCTTGGGTGCATGGCCATATGGCCATATCACACCCATAGTGGCTTATAACTTTTGGATCCAAGAACAAATTTATAAGCAGCGAAGTTATAAGCCACTATGGGTGTGATTTGCTGTGATGGTTGTACTTAATATAATTTACTTACTGTTTGGTTTAGTAACTGGAGTACATGTATTTCTTGTTTATTTCTGTGATAAAAGAAAATATCATGTTGGTATTGGTATTTTGTAACAACTTATAACATTGAATACTCAACATTTTTTTACCCTCATATTTAGTAGATTACAAACCAGTGTACTGTGCAATTTGCTCCGTTTCTGTGTTTGTTGCTAAAATCATTGGGTCTGTGGGAGAAAAAAAATCCTTGTTGGATTAAAAAAAACTTTTTTTGTTATGCTACAGTCTATTTTTTGTTTGCTTTCAGTGTTCACTTGTTGTTTCTGTCTAATGCTCTATATAGTGGCTTGTTGCAGATTTCTGGAGCAGTCATTGACATATTCTAACAGTCTACTTTTTGTTATAATGAAGTGGTATTGATTTATCTATTTGGATATTGTAAAATTTTGGGTTAGTTAGATACCATTTGGCATATTCTAACTGTCTATTTTTTGTTATAATGTAGTGGCATTGATTTATCTGTTTGGTTATTGAAAATCTTGGGGTAGTTAGATACCAGTTGGCGTATTCTAACTGTTTATTTTTTAATATAATTTAGTGGTATTCATTTATCTGTTTAGTTGTTGTAGAATCTTGGGGCAGTTATATAGCTTTTGGCATATTGTAACAGTTTATAATTTTCTAATAGAAGTTTAGTTAATGTTTAAGTACAGTTTAGTTAATAAATTTTGGTTTTAAGAAATTATAATGAAGTGGTATTGATTTATCTGTTTGGTTATTGAAAATCTTGGGGTAGTTAGATACCAGTTGGCGTATTCTGTTTATTTTTTGATATAATTTAGTGGTATTCATTTATCTGTTTAGTTGTTGTAGAATCTTGGGGCAGTTATATAGCTGTCGGCATATTGTAACAGTTTAAAGTTTTCTAATAAAAGTTAAGTTAATGTTTAAGTACACTTTAGCTAATACATTTTGGTTTTAAGAAGATTAAAGAAGCGTTTGTAAGATTTGCAGGTAATCTCTGCTTTAGAGTAATGGTACTATCATTACATTCAAACCATCCACAATTCTTTTTTTATATATGCAGTATAGTGACCTGCATTTGTTGTGGCTCCTGTGTGGTAGATTATACCTATTGTTGTGAAGGTTTTTTTACCAAGTGATACTTGACCACGTGTGAATCCAGTCAGCTTGCAGTCGTTTTTGGTACCATCAGCATTGTAACGTAGAAGCATTAGTATTACGTATTTACTATGTGTTTGTATTAGTAAGGTGGAGCGATTATCTGAATTTCAGGTAGTACATAATCCACCATGGTTTGCATTTTGTACAAGTTGCTGAAATGGAACGGATTCACAATTAGGTATTGATACATACACAAAGCGCTCATTGGGGATTTGTTCTTGTGTCACATTGTTGCACAGAGTGCATGTATGTTTCCACATGTATGAAATCTGGAAGATTTCATTTATAGGTATGTTTTTGTTTTCCAGTACTTGTAGTAAGTACATTAGAAATTCTTGTGGATCTTCCTGTGAGTTTATAGTGAATTTCACCATTCCAGCACAGTAGTCCAATTGTTGTCTTATTCCATAAACACTATATGTGTTGTCAGGATTTTTTGTTGCGTTTCTATGAAGTACTAACATTTGCAAACACAATTGGTCTGTACTGTGTAAGTAAATGTTGTCAACTATTGGTGGCAATTGAAATAGAATATTCATTGCTACATTTGCGTAGCAACTTACACCATTTACATTTGAAAGTTTAAATGGACCAGGTAGTTCTGTATCTGAGTGCTTTTTTTGGAGTTTGTCTTCCTTCTTTGAAGAAGTACCTGGTTTACTTTCCCTAATAGGTTCTTTTTTGATTGTGGTACTTGATGAAGTATTCGTTTCTTTTAATCTCTTTGGTGGATTTGCAGTGGCATCCTGTTGCATTTCTGTTTGATTTAGTTTTCTTTTAGAACATTTTACTTTTTGTGGAATAGGATATGTTTTTAGATGGGGGTGTATAGTGAACGAAGTCTATTGTATTCTGAAATGCAAGGAATATCAGCGTTTACTTTACTTGCATCAAAGTTGATTAGAAATAGACCGTCAAGTGTACGTAAGCGTGATAGTGCTACGTAGCTCATGCCTTCTTTAAAGACTGTGTTACCAATGTCTATCAATGCTTTGACTAGGGTAAGACCTTGTGATTGATGAATGGTGACTGCGTATGCAAGAGTTAGAGAAAATTGTTCTCTTCGTACATACATGTCTTTGAAGAGAAGGAATCGAGCTGTTGAGCGTCCTATCCTTTTCATTTCTGAAAGTTTGTCAAAGAGAATATTGACAAACTGAATGTTGTTGTCACGTGGGTATGTTTGAAAGCCAACAACTGTACCCAGTGCTCCATTAACTAGTCCTTGATCCACGTCAAGGTTACGTTTAAGCATTACTCTGCAATTTAAGGATAATTTAAATATTTTTTCCAATCCAGCTGTGTTGGAGATTTAATTTTCTAAACTATTTAGTCTTGTTGTGGTTTGTTCACACATGGGTAGTGTCATACCATGTATGTTTAGTTTGTCTGTGGCACTAATTTCAATTATTGTGTAACGCTCACCTGGTTCCCCCGGAGGCGCTGGTCTAGTCTGGGTTGCTGTGGCCTCTTCAAGCTTGATGCGCAGAACTCGGAACACCGATTGAACAGGGCCTCCAAATCGTGCTTGCCTGGCCCGTAGGAATATCCTTCTGCAGATGAGAAAGGGGATTAACAGTCTGCAGAATAGTGTGCTTGCTCCCCTCCTTTCCCCCTTCGTTCTTCTCTAACTTCCTCCAAAACCCCCGATTTTGAGCTCACCTTATGGTTTGGAAGGATGAACTCTCCATCCTGCTTCTGGCGCAGGGGCGCGCGTTCGTCCAGTTACTTCACTGGTTTTCGGATTGGCGCTGGCAAAATCCACTTGACTTTCCTGAGCAGTGCGCCGTAAGTATGAAGGTTCAAAAGTTCAAGTGTGAGCCCTCTTTCAATGTTGTCTTTCTAACCTGTGATCTGTCCTTTGTTTCAGGTGCAGAATGAAGGTGATGCGTCGAGGGGTTAAATTGCCGATGGTAAATCAGGTGAGTTAGTGATGAGGGCGATCCCTCTAAATGTCTTTATCATTCCCCAGTAATGTCTTTTGTCCTTTCCCGATAGGGGCCGGGGTGCGGTACCTGCCAACGGGGCGGCGCCGACCCGAAATGTGGAATAGTTCACCAAGAAAAGTGGGTAAGTATTATGGCTGTAAAATAGGCTTTCCTCCGGTGTTCCTTCTGCTCACCTTTTGCTTCTTCTTCTCTCCCCTAGGCGCAGAGATGTGGCGACCGGTGCTGACAGCCGCGATGGAGTCGGGAGATGTCTCGAGGACAGGTGAGTGAATCGTGGCGCTGCAGCGAGCAACGCGATGCTTTTAAATGGAAGTCTTTCTTCAGGAATGCTGACGTGAAGATTCCGGATGCAGGTAAGAAGTTTGAAGTTCTTGGTTTTCACCTTTCTCTCCTCTTCTTTCCTTCAGGTGTTCCAGGCTCTAGGCGGGCGTGGCTGGAGTCCAGGTGCAGGAGCAGACACGGTGAGCGTTCAGCTGCTGGGATGCAGAACAACGCGAAGCATGAGCTGCTGTCTGGGCGTGGCTTAAATAGCCTTCAAAGAAGTCCCAGGTATGTATCCTTCCCCAATCAGGTATGTATCCTTCCCTGGCCACGCCTGAGTGGCAAAATAGTCCCAATGAAGAAATAGTCCCCTTCAGGTCTCAGGGAGGCCTGAATCTGGCAGCATGGTCTGCATCAGGTAAGTGCACAAACACCTTTCTTTATGAGCCTGGCGCCTATGGCGCCAGGACTGATGTTCAACATGAGCCTGGCGCCAAAGGCGCCAGGACAGAGTCCACAGAGCCCCTATAAGGGGCCGCTGGGCTTTTACCCGGGGGCATGATGCCTGCTCCCGGGGGTGCTGGGCCTGGCCTAGTGCTCCGGGGGTAGGCATCATGACATATTGGTTGCATTTCTTTTTTTAACATTGTTTCATTGAATTTGAAACAGCTTGCAAGAGTTGGCATTAAGGCCATACAATTTATATTTTTGTGGGCTAATTGTTCCATAACATCCGTAGCACATGCATTATGGCCATAAAGTGCATGAATGTGCCAGGTTTTCAATATTGTTTGTGCTTCTTGAGATAATATACCAACTCTAATACTTTTTAAGATGTTGGCATAAGTGAGATCTGCAGATTGCCGCATATTTTCTGTTAATTCTCTGTATTGGAAATGTTGCCAAAGGTTGACATTTCCAATGCTGCCAACAGTTTTATGGCAGAGTTTGTGTCCTAAGGTTTTAAAAATAGGCTCACCTTTTACTGGTGTCAATTGAAGAAGATCTCCGAAAACAATCATGTGTTTTCTTCCAAAGAGCTCTTCGTAGTTTGTTTTGAGTAATTCTTGTAATCTGAGGTGAATCAAGGCCAACATTAGGTTGGAGACCATGCTCACTTCATCTATTAGTAGCATTTTCATTTGTTTTAATGCTCTGCGTAGTTCCGTTGCAGCTTCTGTAGAAAGTTTGTAATAGTCTAATTTGTTTTGATGTTCTACTGGCAGGAGTAGTAATCGGTGTAAAGTGACACTGCCTATGTTGTAAGCAGCTAAACCTGTGGGAGCAGTGACAACAGCTGACAGTTTGTTGTTTGTCAATTGTTGAATGAATTTACTGATGATTTTGATTAAGAATGTTTTGCCAGAACCAGCTTCACCACTGACGTACAGTAGTATAGGTTTGTAATTTTGGCAGGTGCATTCTTTGTTTTCATGTTGTACACCATGTGCAATTTCTTTTGGTACTTCTTCAAAAATGCTACGTTGTTCATTGTTTAGTTTTGATTGTGGTATAGTTAAGTCTCCTTTATCTTCATACTGACACATGGTGTTTTCTACTTCTGTCATAGCTAATTCTGCCTCATTTGTGGTTCTTCGCTTCCTGTTACAGAAGGTTGACTACTCTCAGGAGTGTCCTTATCTAGTTGGGCCTGCAGTTCTTCTTCGTGTTGCTGTTCATTGTGCAACATTGTTTTGTACTGTGTAAAGTTTACATCAGTTATAGTGCTTTCATTTTTTACTTTTAAAGCGTCTTCACAGGAGTCACAGTTATCTAGTATTTCTTCTTCTTTTCTCCATGGTTTAAAGAGTTGCAGCAGGGACATGTAATATAGTTCTTCATGTTGAGGAGTCTTTAATGACAATTTGATATGATTAATTAAATTTGGTTTGGTGAGTTTTACTAAGCTGCCTTCACAATTTGTCACTCTGTATCTATCTTTTTTTTCATCGGGTTTTATATTATTTTTGTATGTGAAGTTTTGGCCTATATGGTATAGACACATGGTTTCCAAAGTGATACTTCTGTTTGGGTAGTATGTGTCCAGCAAATTGTTTTTTAAAATGTCTTGGCTGTTGGGATCATGTTTGGCTATTGTTTCTATATCTTCGTATGATTTTAGAACTCTTTTTCTAGATTTAGCAGGACCAAGACTATATTTTCAGATTTTCCATACAAAGTAGTACCAGTTAAACGATCTGCTGCTTCCTAGGAGCCACATTCTCTATGGGAGAGCATTTCTATGCCCAAGCTGTATAATTTTTGAGACAATGTTTTGTCTGATGACAGGTCATTCCAGAGGTCTTGTAGCTCTGTTTTTTCTGCTTTGGTTAAGTATGCTGTAACATATTGTGCAACTGCAGTGGAATTGTCTGCAATGTACTGCACATCTATGTTTGCATTCCATAAGTGGGCAATGATTGCATTGTAATCAAATCATTGAAATATTTTTCTTCTTCTGTTCTTTTTATGTAATATGTATTTTTAGGTGATTTGCCATTAACACTATGTCTAACTGAAGACATGAAGCTGTTCACTTGACCTGTTTTTGTAACCGGTCTAGGGAAACCAAAGCAGCTTTTGGTGTAGTATTTCCCTTTGTTTTTGTATTTGCGACGACAATATTTGCCACATTTGTGTCTTTGAAATTGTAAAATGTGTGCTTGGAGATCACTATTTGTTGCTTCTGATGGAATTTGACAAGTGACATATTTTTCAATAAACTGTAAAACAGTGGCATCACTGTCTTGACCAAATTTAGGAGCATCTTTAATCCATAAAAGCATGTGGATATGTGGTGCTCCTCTGGCTTGGTATTCTTTTCTCCAAAAGAAGTGTTGGACTTCTCCAAGGGGAGGAGCAGTTTTATTACAAATAAAGTGTAGCATAGCAATGAAGCGATGGTGAAAATATCTTGAAACATTAACAGGATCTAGAGAACAAAGATCTCCAGGTGTTAGTATATCTATGTTTGTTTTGTTTTTGTTTGATATGCGTAGGAAATCATGTAAATCTTCCCATGCATATTCTGCACAACTTAATGTAACAAACCAAGTGGATGGGCCAAGGTTTCTTATCATACAACATACATCTCCGTGATGTCAAAAACCAGTATTCTTTAGTACCACGCATATTTGCTAATAGATTTGTAATATTTGATAGTAAAACCTCATCTTTTTGTTGCACTCTTTACAATAATTGTGTAGCTGACATATTTTGAAAGTGGGATCCTGATTTTAATGTGTGTGCAACTCCGTAACATAAAGGTGCTAATTCACTTTCAAAGAGTATGTGGAATATGTATTCCACATTTTGTCTAAATCTGGGATCTTCAGAATACATCCGTAATGAGTGATATTCTGATGCTGTTATTTGAATAGGTCTATCATCGTACCTTCCTCCTTTGCCAGTAGGAAAAAGTAGAGGAAAAGCACGTGCTTCTATACTTTTTTCCCATATGGTGATTGGTGATCCTTTTGTTTGACGCATTTGGTACGTTTCTAGTGCATCTTCTATGGTGTCATTAGAATGCAATGGGTGAATTGTATAATGGTCTAAAGTATTTTCATATTGCAGCAGGATCTAGGAGCTCAAATTGACCAGCTTCTTTTGTCTCTTGAATTATTTCAATGGTATCCTTCAAGTTTTCTTCAATATTAATTTCTTTGTAGTATTCATTATTGTCTTTTAGATATTGCAAAGCTTGTCTAACTTTATGTAAATCTATCAGTTGTTGCCAAATTGTTTTGTCTTTTGTAGGTACACCATTTACTAAGATAATAAAAGATTGCTCCATTGGATGTTGCACTCCTAGAGTGTGCACATTTTCTTTTAGATCTAATGGTAAATACACTACTTTTCCACGAATACCTTTCACTAATTCAGAGCGAGGTAATTTTGCTGTTTTTGGTTGAAGGCGTATTATTGCTTGAAAGGGGTGCACTGTTTAAATTATGATGCTCTCAATTAAATTGAGTTGTTGTAGGGGTTTTGGTAGTGGAAATAATTCCAAATTATTTGTGATAGCACGTGAAGGAGTTTGGTTGTTGTTGTTACGTTTCCCACAACATGCCCTGTTCCTGCCAGACAACCCACAGGCACACGTGCTAACCCCATACGTACTAACCCCTCTACTACACTTCAAAACAAGGGTGGGCCACGCACACATTCTGGCTTACGGAGGTTGCGGCCTTGCACCCGTTATGCCAGGACATGGGGCCTCATTACGACCCAGGCGGTAAGGGGTTTACGCCAGCGTAAACAGCGCCGACCCTTACCGCCTGAGTACGAGATCCCTTAGCGCCATGGCGGATTTAACACCTGCTTTTAGCAGGTGTTAAAATCCATGGCGCTAAGGGACCTTGATGTTAATTACGCCACCGTAATTTACGGTGGCGTAATTAACGCCTTCCCCACTCCCATTATGCCCTATGGGGCAAAAATGGGAATGGGGAAGGGTAAATGGGGATTGGGGACTTACCGCCCCGCCAAGGTCGGAATGGGGCGGTAAGTCCGCCATCCACCATGGCGGAGTTGGCAACTTAGCGCCATGGACCATGGTGCCAATAGCGCCATGGTCCTCCGCCAAGGTCGTAATGAGGCCCATGGTCATTTGGATCAGGTGTTTACCAGCCTTCGCATCGCTGGCGTCTACAATGGAAACATCTGCTGGCCCGCAACGTTACACGTTGTCAACGAAGATCTACACGTCACGTGATCGGGCCAAACGTCACGTGACGACAACATCTCACGTGACTGCATCACCTGACACACATCTATGATCATTCCAGCATCAGGTGACCTTCCCTATTGGCTTAAAAGGCCTCCTGAAATCGATAGCGTTGCTTCACAGCTGTTTACCTTCAGGAATTTACGGCGTTTGTTTGCATGCTTGAATCTCGTTTACTACGACCTCGGATACTGTATACTGGATTGCCTTGTCTACCGGATTGCTTTGTCTACTTCTTGCTTCTTACACGTTACCAGACCGCGGACTCTGTTTACTGGATTGTTCTGTCAACTCCTGGCATTTGTTAACCGACCTTGGTTTTTTGGAATTGGACTGTCTTACGGATTTCGTTTTTGGATTCAGTGACTTTGGCCATTGGCCTTCTGCTAGGCGTTTGCCTGACTACAGTACCACAAGTCACGTGTGTGCCGCCTTCCAGGGTTTGGATACCACCCACATTCCACACCGAGAAGCCCACCAAGCCCTCTGTCCTGGGTTTCACTGCCTCTTCCATCAGGGTGTCACCTTCCGTATTTCTAGGTAAGAGGTACATTATCTCATTGCTGGGTATACCTTGTAACAATCGCACATTATCTGATAACCACTCATTGCCTTACAGCGCTCAAGGGGTCCTTCTGGCAGTTCCCGGTTCCAGACCTGACGGCTCACAAACAAAAACCTGTGGCCTCAAAGACTGCACAGGCATTCTATACCAATTGTCTGTGTGGTACTTGGGGACGGAGGCATTATTAATCTGCACAACCATCAAGATCATAACAGTCTGTGAAGCCTTCTGGTCGTGCTGATTATGGAAGCCTCCGCCGGGGACCCTGTGACCGCTTTAATGCAGGCTGTCGCGGCCCTTAGGACCGACATGGCCGCCGCCACCTCTGCTATCCACCATCGTCTTGACGCCTTACAAAGCACACACCAACCATTGCCCGCTGACGCCGAGTTTGGGGATTCCAACCCTCCTGTCCAGTCTGCCCCTACTCCACCTCCTGCTCCCACTCCTGTGTTACTCCCGACCTCTTTTGCTCTGGCTGCCCCAGAACTCTATCAAGGCGACCCACGTAAATACCGTACCTTCATCAATCAATGTAAACTTCACTTCTTATGTAGACCCCAGGCCTTTCCTGACTCTGTTACCAAGGCCGCCTTCCTTCTATCCCATCTATCCGGCGTGGCAGCCACATGGGCAAATCCATTCTTGGAGAACGATCATCCTGTTTTATACGATTTTGAACTTCTAGTGACTGAAATGGCGAAGGTGTTCGATACTCGTTATAGGGCACAATCACGAGACCTGGAACTCTTAGAATTGTCACAGGGTAAACATTCCCTAATTGAGTACATCACTCGGTTTAACCAACTCGCCGTGGAGACATCCTGGCCAGAACAGAAAAAGGCCATTGTTTTTTACAGAGGGTTATGCAATACCATGAAAGATGCACTCGCCGTGGTTCCATCCCTTCCATCCGTTTTCTCTGACCTGGTCGATCTCACCCTACAGCTAGACGCTCGTAGAACCGAGCGTAAAACAGAGACGTCCTTTTCTAACATGCCTCCTCCAGGTTCGTCTGCCACTGGCGCTGAACCCATGCAAATCAGTGGCATTCGAAGTCCTATAACTCCAGCTGAGCGAGAACGCAGGAGAACCAGTAACGCCTGTTTTTACTGTGGTATAAGTGGGCATTATGTAAAAGAATGCCCCCGTCGACCTAAAAACAAGACTCCGGATTTTCCGAAGGCTCGCCCTTGAGAGCGGGGGTACCGGTGAGCCCATCATTGACCCCCACTGAACCCATGTTCGGTTCCATCAGGCCCATAGTGGTCCATGCATTGTTGAAACCCACTAGGGACATATAGCATGATGTACGCATCGTGATTGACTCAGGGGCCACTGGCTGTTTTATAGACATCACACTAGCTTGTCATCTCAATCTGCCCCTGGTTCAGAAAGAACATCCGGAGCATGTACAAGCAGTTGACGGCACCTCCTTGTCTTCTGGCCCGATCAGATACCAGACTGCTCCTTTGGAAGTGGTGATTCAGAATACCCACAAAGAAATCATGTCTTTCGACCTCATCACCACACCCCAATTCGGCATTATACTCGGTATTCCCTGGTTAAGACAACATAATCCCTTGATCAATTGGGGAACTGGGCAGGTAACGTTTGAATCAGACATATGCCAACACTTCTGCTTAACAGAACCCGACTCGCTAACCTCTCCCACCACTATTCTTGGGGCCATGGCCTCTTCCCAACTCGAAGACGTAGAGTCGTGCACCCCAGCACATACCCTGGGAGCTGTGTTGACCAGCATTCCTGTTGAATATCACGACTACATACAAGTTTTCGACAAAGCTAAGGCGTAGGGTCTACCCCCGCATAGGCCTTACGATTGCCCCATTGATTTGATTCCTGGCGCACCTATACCAAAGGGCAGGATATATTCTTTATCTCCTTCTGAAGAAACGGCTTTGAAAGATTATATCCAACAAGCTTTACAGTTAGGCCATATCCGTCCTTCTTGTTCTCCCGCTGCCTGCCCTATCTTTTTTGTGCCCAAAAAGGAAGGCGACCTACGTCCATGCATAGACTATAGGCGCTTGAATGCCATCACTATAAAGAATAGGTACCCTATTCCGCTTATATCCACCCTGCTAGATAGGCTGACGCGTGCTTATATTTTCACTAAGTTAGATCTAAGGGGGGCGTATAATCTAATCCGTATGCGCCAAGGAGACGAATGGAAGACAGCGTTTTGCTCCCGACAAGGGTTGTATGAATATACGGTAATGCCCTTCGGGTTATGCAACGCTCCGGCCACTTTTCAGCGCTTCATTAACGAAGTCTTTTCTGACATCCTTGACATATATGTCGTGGTGTATCTTGATGACATACTGATATATTCATCCTCCCTGGAAGAACACGTCATGCATGTCAGAGAGGTCCTATCTCGCCTCCAAGGCGCCTTATTTGCCAAACCAGAGAAGTGTTTGTTTCACTCAAAGGAGGTGGACTTCTTGGGATTTCATATTACGCCCGGCGGTCTTTCCATGAATTCATCAAAAGTCAGAGCCGTTGTAGAATGGCCTGCCCCGACCACCATAAAACAACTCCAATCCTTCCTTGGTTTTGCTAATTTTTACTGGCGTTTTATTGCCGGTTTCTCTGCCATTGTTACCCCACTCACGACCTTAACCAGCCCTCTTGTTCCGTTTTCTTGGACACCCGACCATCAGAAGGCGTTTGATACCCTCAAGTCTAGGTTTAGCACGGCTCCGGTGTTACAACACCCAGACCCAGAACTCCTGTTTATCCTAGAAGCCGACGCCTCCTCTTTCGCATTAGGGGCAGTTCTTTCACAACCTTGCCCATCCACCGGCCACTTACATCCAGTCTCTTATCATTCTCGGAAGTTCACATCAGCCGAATCCCATTATACAGTGACCGAAAAGGAGTTGCTAGCCATAAAAGATGCCCTCCATACATGGTGTCATCATCTCCTGGGGGCAAAACATCAGACTGTGATATATACTGACCATAAGAACCTGCAAGACCTAGCCACATTAAAGTGCACAAACAGTAGGCATGTGCGTTGGCATTTATTTTTTTCCGCTTTCGATTTCATTGTGAAACATAGGCCTGGCCTCTCCCATGGTAAGGCGGATGCACTTTCTCGTTCCCCTGGGGGGGATTCTTTGCCTCTGTTTCCTGATGCAGTGTTAGAAAAAGGTCATGTCATCTGTGTATGCACGGCATCCCCTCCCATTCTTACCACTATCAAACACTGGGTCTCCCAACACCCTCATGCCTTGACAGAATGGGACGTTCTACTTCAGGAGGGGTTGCCATTTATTCAAGGTAAACTTTTCCTCCCCACTAGTGAGGTTCGCAATCAGGCACTCGCCTGGTCTCATGACGCTGCAATCAACGGTCACCCGGGGCAAAAGCGTACCCTAGAGTTGCTACAGCGGTGGTGCTGGTGGCCTTCAATGAGAAGAGATGTTAAGAATTACGTTAACACTTGTTCGATCTGCGCCCAATGCAAACCATCTAGAGGCCGACCTTCTGGGATTGCTTCAGCCGCTACCGGTCCCACCCAAGCCTTGGCACACGATCTCTATGGACCTTATCACTGATCTTCCCCGCAGACGGGGTTACAACACAATCTGGGTGATCGTTGATTCCTATACAAAGATGGCCCGCTTTATACCTTGCACAGGAATACCTTCTGCCCCCACATTGGCCCGTCTGTTTTTCCAATCCGTTTTCTGTCTCTTTAGTCTCCCACAGGTTATTGTTTCAGATCGGGGTTCCCAGTTCACGTCCTGTTTCTGGCGGGCCCTTACTGGACTACTGGGTATTGATTTTCGATTCTCCTCTGCCTACCATCCTGAAACTGACGGGCAAACTGAGAGGGTGAATCAGGCCCTGGAGCAGTATTTACGCTGTCTTACTCTCCAGTACCAGGATTCTTGGCTTGACCTACTCCATTTAGCTGAATTCGCATATAACAACTCATGGCACTCATCTACTGGCTTTTTCCCCTTTTACTCTTTGTATGGCCAACATCCTCGTACCCTTCCCCTTCCTGATTTGCCCTCCACCACTCCTGCTGCCGATGCCTGCGCCCGCAATTTGGTCACAGTCCATGCCCAAACTCTTATCCATTTACGCGAGGCTCAGGTGGTAATGAAAGCCAAAGCGGACAGGAAGCGGGTAGCAGCCCCTGAGTACCGTGTGGGGGACCGGGTTTGGCTCTCGACTCGCCATTTGCACATTCCTGGATGTCGCAAACTGCTGCCGCGTTTTGTCGGCCCCTACAGAATTTCTAAGATCCTGAATCCTGTGGCTTTTCGCCTTTCCATTCCACCCGCTTGGCGGATCCACCCTGTGTTCCATGCCTCGCTCCTCAAACCCTGTCCTGCCCCTACCCTACGCAATGCCCCTCCTGCCTCTGTTTCTGTCTCCTCTCTCGATGAGTATGAGGTCAGGGCCATTTTGGGTTCTCGTCCCTTCAGGGTTCGTCTTCAGTATCTTGTGGACTGGGTGGGTTATAGCCCTGAGGACCGCTCTTGGATCCCTTCCCGTGATGTACACGCTCCGGTTCTGGTTGCCCGTTTTCATAGAGATAACCCTTCCAGCCCACGGGGTCGTGGGCCTTTGAGGGGGGAATCTGTTACGTTTCCCACGACATGCCCTGTTCCTGCCAGACAACCCACAGGCACATGTGCTAACCCCATACGTACTAACCCCTCTACTACACTTCAAAACAAGGGTATCCCACGCACACATTCTGGCTTACGGAGGTTGCGGCCTCTCACCCGTTATGCCAGGACATGGTCATTTGGATCAGGTGTTTACCGGCCTTCGCATCGCTGGCGTCTACAATGGAAACATCTGCTGGCCCGCAACGTTACACGTTGTCAACGAAGATCTACACGTCACGTGATCGGGCCAAACGTCACGTGACGACAACATCTCACGTGACTGCATCACCTGACGCACGTCTATGATCATTCCAGCATCAGGTGACCTTCCCTATTGGCTTAAAAGGCCTCCTGAAATCGATAGCGTTGCTTCACAGCTGTTTACCTTCGGGACTTTACGGCGTTTGTTTGCATGTTTGAATCTCGTTTACTACGACCTCGGATACTGTCTACTGGATTGCCTTGTCTACCGGATTGCTTTGTCTACTTCTTGCTTCTTACACGTTACCAGACCTCGGACTCTGTTTACTGGATTGTTCTGTCAACTCCTGGCATTTGTTAACCGACCTTGGTTTTTTGGAATTGGACTGTCTTACGGATTTCGTTTTTGGATTCAGTGACTTTGGCCATTGGCCTTCTGCTAGGCGTTTGCCTGACTACAGTACCACAAGCCACGTGTGTGCCGCCATCCAGGGTTTGGATACCACCCACATTCCACACCGAGAAGCCCACCAAGCACTCTGTCCCGGGTTTCACTGCCTCTTCCATCAGGGTCTCACCTTCCGTATTTCTAGGTAAGAGGTACTTTATCTCATTGCTGGGTATACCTTGTAACAATCGCACATTATCTGATAACCACTCATTGCCTTACAGCGCTCAAGGGGTCCTTCTGGCAGTTCCCGGTTCCAGACCTGACGGCTCACAAACAAAAACCTGTGGCCTCAAAGACTGCACAGGCATTCTATACCAATTGTCTGTGTGATACTTGGGGACGGAGGCATTATTAATCTGCACGACCATCAAGATCATAACAGTTGTAAAGTTGTGTAGTGCAGTAACTGCAAAGTATTAAGGGGTCAGTTATTTCGTATTTGTTTTCTGCTATAAGGTAGAGAGCTAATTCAAACCATTTAGAATCTTGATTGTTTTCTATTTTATATGTTAGGTCTACAGTTTTTGTGTTACTTTTATAGAAAGTTCTACGGCAACATACACACACATGGTTTGGTATTTCAGCAGATGTACTTTTAAATTTCAGTATTTCTTTTTTGTATGTGTGTAGTAGAAGGTTGCCATACATAGAATTGTTGCTAATTTGCTTTAAAGCTATTTCATTCTGTAAGTGGCTTTCACGTGCAAAATAATTTTTCTGGATATAGTCGATTTCTTCAAGTAGGTCTTTTGCTGTACCATGTAGAAGAATGTTATTTAAATTGGCTAGTGCTAAAGCAGGACTTTTAGCTAGCATAGTACAATTTATAGACTAGATTTCTTATAGTTGAATGATGTGTTGATATCATTTTGATATAATGTAAGGTGGTTTTGTAAGTAGGTCCTGAAATGCAGGCCAATGAATGTCCTTGTAGTCCTGTGTACTTGCGCACTGGACAGGTATCCATATTTTACAAAGTCTCTCCCCCCTGCACAGTACTGCGTCGCAGTACATACACACAACTGTGACCCTCGAAAGGTAAGGGACATCAGCATTGCGTATGGCCTGTGAGGCAGCTTGAGGAATACGCTGTCCCAATGGAGTGTTCCTTGTGGTGACAGGATCGGAAACAGAGGATGAAGTAGAGGAAGTCAACCTGCTACGCTCCTCGCAAGGTACAACTTTGCGAACGGCCCCCGAGTGGAATGACTTTAGGTGTCGCTTCATGGTAGTTGTCCCAAAGCTGTATGAACCATGCCTCCCACGACTGAGTACCATTTTGCACTCATTGCAGGTTACTTGGTTCGCACGCGCCTTAGGACCATTACCACGAATGGTAAATAACCGCCACACCCAAGACTCACCCCTAGTGCTGGTAGTAGGGACTTCCACTACCTCATTCTCATCATCCTCTTCTTCCTCCTGTGCATCCTCACTCCTGTTCCCCTCTTCAGGCCCTTGGGGAGGTGGTGGTGGTGGAGGGGGTGGGGATGGTGCTGAGGCAGATGCAGCACCAGGTGGCAGTAGTGGAGCCACGGATGCCATCAAGTTTGTGATGGAAATCTGCAAATTGGCAGCAAAATTCGCTGTGCTCTGTAGGATAGCCAGAAACACAATGAGAATGAGCTCTAGGACGTGGCCTTTTATAGGGGTGCTTGTGCGCGGTTCGTGGACATGCGCGCTGTCTGCGGACAGATCGAACAGAAAAAGGGTTCAAAAAGTCACAAAAAGTATGTAGAAACTCAGGATTACTATGTGGGACTTGTGCTATGGTGAGTTTTTGTTCGAAAATATTGTAGATTACTTGAAAATGTAGTTTCAAATTGTTTGCAATCAGAACATACGCTGATCATCTGCGTGGTCACATGATAGCTTCGCGAACATGTCCGCGAAGGGAGCGGGTGTCTGCAGGACACCAAATGCATTGAAACTATTTTGCGCATGCGCGTTGGTGTTCTACGGACCCTTTTCCGGTCCTGGAGTGAATAAAAGTGCGTCACAAGTGAAACGAACAGTTACGGACAGGCGTTTGTTCTTAGAACAGTTTCAACTTGTCTGCAAACAATACGGACAGGCATAGCATCCTCAGGACACCCCCATTTTGTTTATTTATGAACTTTCCAGACACTTGATGTGTTCTGAGACCAGTTTCAACCTGCCTACGAACAGTACGGACAGGCATAGCGTCCTCAGGACACCCCATTTTTTTTATTTATGAATACCCCAGGACACATAATATGTTCTAAGAACACTTTCATCTTGCCAGCGAACAATACGGACAGCGTCCTCAGGACACCCACATTTCATCCATTGACGAACATTTCAGGACACCGCGTGTGTTCTTAGAACAGTTTCAACTTGCCTGCAAACTATACGGACAGGCAGAGTGTCCTCAGGACACTCCCATTTTGTTTCTTTACGGACATTTTAGGACACAGCCTGTGTTCTTAGAACAATTTCAACTTGTCTGTGAACAATACGGACAGGCATAGCGTCCTCAGGACACCCCCATTTTGTTTATTTATGAACATCCCAGGACACATAATATGTTCTAAGAACACTTTCATCTTGCCAGCGAACAATACGGACAGTGTCGTCAGGACACCCACATTTCATCCATTGACGAACATTTCAGGACACTGCATGTGTTCTACGAACAGTTTCAACTTGCCCGCGAACATTATGGACAGGCATAGCGTCCTAAGGACTCTTCCATTTTGTTTCTTTACGAACATTTTACGACAGAGTCTGTGTTCTTAGAACAGTTTCAACTTGCCTGCGAATAATACGGACAGGCATAGCGTCCTCAGGATACTTCCATTTTGTTTCTTTACGAACATTTTAGGACACAGCCTGTGTTCTTAGAACAGTTTCAACTTGTCTGCGAACAATACAGACAGGCATTGCGTCCTCAGGACACTCCCATTTTGTTTCTTTACGAACATTTTAGGACACAGCCTGTGTTCTTAGAACAGTTTCAACTTGCCTGCGAACAATACGGGCAGGCATAGCGTCCTCAGGATACACCCATTTTGTTTATTTACGAACATCCGAGGACACATAATATGTTCTAAGAACACTTTCATCTTGCCAGTGAACAATACGGACAGCGTCCTCATGACACCCACATTTCGTCCATTGACGAACATTTCAGGACACTGCGTGTGTTCGTAGAACAGTTTCAACTTGCCTGCGAACAATACAGACAGGCAGAGCGTCCTAAGGACACTCCCATTTTGTTTCTTTACGAACATTTTAGGACACAGCCTGTGTTCTTAGAACAATTTCAACTTGCCTGCAAACTATACGGACAGGCAGAGCATCCTTAGGACACCCCCATTTTATTTATTTACAAACATCCCAGGACACATAATATGTTCTAAGAACACTTTCATCTTGCCAGCGAACAATACGGACAGCGTCGTCAGGACACCCACATTTCATCCATTGACGAACATTTCAGGACACTGCGTGTGTTCTACGAACAGTTTCAACTTGCCTGCGAACATTATGGACAGGCATACCGTCCTAAGGACACTTCCATTTTGTTTCTTTACGAACATTTTAGGACACAGCCTGTGTTCTTAGAACAGTTTCAACTGGCCTGCGAATAATATGGACAGGCATAGCGTCCTCAGGACACTTCCATTTTGTTTCTTTACGAACATTTTAGGACACAGCCTTTGTTCTTAGAACAGTTTCAACTTGTCTGCGAACAATACAGACAGGCATTGCGTCCTCAGGACACTCCCATTTTGTTTCTTTACGAACATTTTAGGACAGAGCCTGTGTTCTTAGAACAGTTTCAACTTGTCTGCGAACAATACGGACAGGCTTTGCATCCTCAGGACACTCCCATTTTGTTTCTTTACGAACATTTTAGGACACAGCCCGTGTTCTTAGAACAGTTTCAACTTGCCTGCAAACAATACGGGCAGGCATATCGTCCTCAGTATACACCCATTTTGTTTATTTACGAACATCCCAGGACACATAATATGTTCTAAGAACACTTTCATCTTGCCAGCGAACAATACGGGCAGCGTCCTCAGGACACCCACATTTCGTCCATTGACGAACATTTCAGGACACCGGGTGTGTTCTTAGAACAGTTTCAACGTGCCTGCAAACAATACAGACAGGCAGAGCATCAATGACATTTGTGATGTCATCCTTGATGTCGTGGGTTTTAGTCTTAGCAGTGCACAGTGGTGGTGCGAGTTATGGTTGCTTAGCTTACCATAACTGGCGAATTTCAGGGGTTTTTCGGTTTTACTTGGAACCATAACATCCCTTTAACAAAGTTTTTTCACTGAATTTCATAGGTGTTTAGTAGCGCAACTTAAACATAACGTCCCTTTAACAAAGATTTTTCACTGAATATATATATATATATATATATATATATATATATATATATATATATATATATATATATATATATATATACAAACACAGTGGACTATGGCTCCTGAAACTCAACTACACGAATCCTGTTCAAGAACTTCAGTGAACTTCAGTGAATCCTGAATACAGTGAACATTTGGTGATTCAGAGTTACCTAATCGAGAACCAATCAACAATAGGTGCATGCTGTAAAATATGCTGAATAAAATGATGGCTCTAATCCAGAAGGATGGGATATCTAGGCTAGACACACGTAGCACCAAGTATATAGAGAATTATCCAGAGTAGTCTGGTTCCTGGGTGTTGATTGTGCTAATGCAAGTCCTCATGCTCTTGTTTTCCTATAGGTTCATGGCATGGAAGGGGCTTAATTATTTGGCCAGAGTCCCTATTCCCCTTGGGATGCATGGATCTCTACTTTATAGCCAGAGCGACGAAGGTCGCTCAGCTCAGGGGGTCTGTGGGTTCATACTGCTTCTGTGGTGGAGCCACATCTTAACAGGTGCATGGTAAGGGATGCACCGGTGCCATGAAGGTTACCCAGAGTCTGCATATCTACTTGATCATAATGGCTCATTAGCAATGAGAAGAGATATAGAAACAGAATTGTGCAGTTCACAACTGGTCATTACCCATAGCAATTCACAATAATTGGTAACCATCCTCAACAAGAATATAATGAAATACAAATAATTTCTATTCATAACATCTCAATTCACACTACAACAATCTGCATCAGTGTAGTAATATGTACTTCGCCCAAGTAAGATTCTGTGCAGGATGTCCAGGCTGGTCTGCATTCCCCTCTCCACTATACCTGATATGTTAATGTTAGTTTTAAAGGATATTTGTACTGCGCACTATCACCACCATAGTGGTCCCCTGGTGCTCTGGCAGCTCGGAAAAAGGTAAGGGGGCGAGGGGTCAGTTATTGGGAATAATCTGGAAAAGTGCAAGGGAGCAGTTATGTGTTGTTAGCGGCTTCAGCCCGGTGGGTCTGTTGGCTGGGCTTGGGGTGTTTTATGGTCGGTAGTCGTTGTGTGCTGTTGTGTGAGTCTATGTGTGGTTTGTTTTGTTGTTGCAGTGTAGTGAAGTTTGTGCAGATTGTTGTGTTGTAGGCTTGTGGTTGTGTTTGGTTAGAGTTTGAGAGGTGTATGCAGAGGGGTGAAATTGTTAGTGGATTGGTTAATTGGCATTGCTGTGCGGAAGTGAGGCGCTAAATTTCGGTACTCTTTCCAGGTGGGGTTTCGGGAGCATCTCTGCATCTCCGTCCTGATCTGGGGCCGTCCGATACTCACAGTCCCTATCACAAATGGCATCCACTCCCATTCATTATCTTACCCAAGTTCGGTCTTGGCCACCTACATGACACCTGTCTGTATGCGGGGCAGGCAGGCGTTTCTGCGTCTCTTCTAATATGCCCAGAGAGCATTCCCAATCCAGTCGGTGCGTGACATCAGTTAGCCAAGCCTACTCCATCAATGTGAGGTGGCTGATTGGCATTCATCATCTTATTCAGTTGTTCATGGACAATCTGTGGAAGGTCCAGCCAATCTAAACCAACTGCTGTGGATGACCCACTCAAAATAATCCATCTTGATATCCCTGGCAAAGCACAGCTCTCCACTATAGTCAGTGCGGCCAGCCCAACCTATCATGGGCAAAGCGCCCTCTTCCATGCCTGATCCTCTTCTTCCCCTGTGAACATGCTTGATACATTTAGCACTTACCTCGAATACTACACAAAACTCTATACTCTAATTTATATACATTTTAAATTATACAATAGTGAAATTAGCATTAAACTGTTCCTACCCTATGCCCAGTTCTGATGCGCTCTGTCTCTGCACTTATTCTCCCAATGTCCCTACTACACAGGAGCTTCTCAATCTGTAAAAGGCAAAACTATTGTCTTTGTCAATTCTTGCTAAGTGTCTGACTTGGTCACCTCCGGCCTTACATGGTCCACTGAGGCTGCAGAGGCTTTGCATGCCTGAGATGAGATTCCCACCAGGTGTGTGGTTCCTCTAGTTTTCTTATAAGGGCTAGGTTCAGATATGGACTCTTTAACACGTGTGGGTCCCAGGGGATGGCCCATCATTCGCACCCGGGGAAGGGCGCTCAGCCAAATAGGTGGCTGGAAGAGCAAGCGAGAATACAGTGTGTACCACCCGTTCTTTCCAGCCTCCCGAGGCCCTTCTCTGGGTAGCGTCATTTGGATTGTGGGCAGGCAACAGGGAGCCTGTCCCTGCTGCTTCCCCACGTCCCCCACTCCCACCTCCCCTCTATAACATTAGCACCCTTTCTGCACCTCCATCTGCCCCCTTCAGTTACCTGCTCGACCTGAGCTTTGACCTCTGGTCCCAGCGCTCATCCCGCCAATTGCCACCCAAGGGAAATGGAAAAGGGACTAGGCCCCTTTTACTATGGTGGTTTCCATCTCTTTTTTTTTCTTGATAGATTGGGTTTGCACAATAGCATAGACCCCAGCTCCCGAGAAAGAAAATAAACTATTTGTACCCCAGGCAAACCCCGGGGTGCGAATAGAAATCACGCCCAAGCCCGGAGGCGTACAGGTCAGTAACGGCCCGAAGCCCTCACTGAGGCCCGAGCACATAGGCTCAGGCTCGGGCTTGTGGCTGTTACCAGCCATGTACACTCGCCGGCTGGGGCGTGATTGCTACATTAACTATATACAGAAATTGCAGGTAGCAGCTGTTTTGTTTCTTTGAGGCACATGCGTTAATAGGTAAAAGCAGAGTTGAAGGCCTGGGAGCAGCACTGGGCCATACTCAAACCTTCACCCTTGCTGCTGAAAAGCTAAATAAAGAACTTCCCTCTATATAGTCTCCTGTGAACTTACTTACCAATACCATTTCTACACTGGCGAGAGAGGACGGGCCATGACTGTGTTCTCTGCACCCACACACGCTACCCTGAGACCTGCTCTTTCCCAGATGCACTTTGTGGAAAGTCCAAGCTCCAGAGTTGATTTCCATTCACTCACTGCATGCTCTGGACCTGCGCAACACTATGTGTTCCACCAGGGGTGGGAGTACCGTGCATCGTCCTGCTCCATGTCTCCCTATGTTTTGTTGTTCTGCTGGAAGGGGATAAAGTGTCTTCCCCCATGCTGTACAACTCCCTGCATTGTGCTTTCTTCCATCCGTGTGGTGAGCACATGAAAGTACCTCCTGCAAAGCTGTCTTCACTTGCCCGTTTCCCTCTACTTCAGCTAACATGCCCAAGTGGTTGTGATTGGTGCTGTGGTCTGACAAGCTTTACAATGCTCTAATGTGTACTGGGAGCTGGTGTTCCACTGCGCGGGGAAAACCTCACCTGGCCTGGACACGGAAAGGATTGACAGATTGATAGGTCTTTCTTGATCCTGTGGGTGGCGGTGCATGGCCGTTCTTAGTTGGTGGAGCGATTTGTCTGGGCAATACTGACAACAAACGAGACTCCTCCATGCTAACTAGTTACATGACCCCCAGCATTTGAAGATTGAAAATTAAACACAATTCCAAGTGACTGTTCAATTGGTTTTGAATTTTACTATCAGTGTGTTACTCACTATAAATTAGGCATTGGCGCAATTTGGAATATCTGTTTAATTTCACGCTTTACAATGGACCCAGTTCTTGCAACAATGAGCATCACCATTTGTTGGAAGCCAAAGAAGTCACTGGACCATTAAACTGCTATGACAATCTGTGGCAATCAAATGGCAAAGATGCTTCCTCGAATAGAAAGATGAAGTTTACGTGACAAGTTGAAGATCGTCAATAAGCCAGAAAAGGAATAAAACCATGCAGACTATTTCTCTATGCACACTCGGCTCCAGCAGGGATATAATCTAATTACATACGAACAAATGAACTTTGTAGGACATCAAAGAAAACCCATGGACATGAAAATGAAATGCCTGGCTGCTTTGTCTCGATCAAGTGTCGCATTGATGCTAGTGGCGGAATTAGTGTGGTCACAATGATGAAAGCATGCAAATAAGCTTTCCCGGAAGAGACTGGAAGTCATTGTCAAGGAGGTGCAGACTGTTGTGTTGAGCTTTGCCTGCATCTGGTGCAAGTGACTGGAATGTTGAGATGGAATGCAGAGCAGAGAATGTTTACCTATGAGAGTGTTCCAGGGTTGTCAATTGTAAAGATCTAAGCCCTGAGAGAGGATGCCGGTGGGTGTCCTATGTCCCCTTTTACTTACTTGACTCAAAGAACTGTATTTGATGAACCCTAAACTTAGTAAATGAATTAACTGTTCACCTGGAGTGTCAGAGTAATTTGTGGCCAGGGACAGAACTCAACACTGGCAACGAGGATGAAGCTGGCTGTGCTGGGGGCACAGCACCTAGTAGAGACACCCAAAGCACCCCCTAAAATAAGTGAATATCTCTCAGGTAAGAGCGCTGGGTGGCAGTGAGGCACTGCAGGCACAGAGAGGGCAAGCATAGCCCAGACAGAGGCGCTACAGAGGCAGTGGGGGCAAGAAAGACCCAGACAGAGGCGCTGTGGAAGCAGAGGAGATGGAGAGCAGCTAGGGATGTAGAGCTGCAGAGGCTGTGTTGAAGTGGCGCTGGAAACTACAGTGAAGGAGCGCTGCAGAGCCAGGGGACGTGCAGTCCAGTCAGTAGTGGCAAGTGAGCCCCAGTGTTAAGCGCTGCAGAGCCTAGGAGCAGTGTTGCAGTGGAAATTGAGTCCCTATTTGAGTGGCTAGTGAGCTCTAATGAGAAGCGCTGCAGAGGCATTGGGCGTGAAGCCCAGTGGGGAAGCAGCAAGTGTTCCCCAAGTTGTAGTGGCAAGTGGGCCTCTATGAGAAGTTCTGCAGTGTGCAGCGAGGCGCAAAGCACAGTGGTGAAGTAGCAAGTGAGCCCCAAGTGTAGTGACAAGTGGGCCTCTGTGAGAAGTTCTGCAGTGTGCAGCAAGGCGCAAAGCCCAGTGGTGAAGTGGCAAGTGAGCCCCAAGAGTAGTGGCAAGTGGGCCTCTTTGAGAAGTGCTGCAGTGTGGAGGCGCTGTAAGGGCAGTGAGGCCCTGCAAGAGTCGGTGAGAAGAGGTGCTTTATGGTACAGTGAAGATTACTGCACTGGCAGTGAGGTGCTGTGTGGTCAAGGAGGCGCTTCAAGTGTGAAGAGGCACTTTATGTCTAGTGTTGAAGTGAGTCCTATTGGGATGAGGCGCCCGGTGATATTGAAGTGTTAGATGCGCCACAGTGCCAGTGGAGAAGAGAAGAGGTCTGGAGCTCAGTGGAGCTCTACAGAGGCGCTGTGAGGAGCTGCAGAGGTCTGGCGTCCAAGTGACCTTGGCTAAGGGTCAAAAGGGAAGGCTGTTTTAGTTGCACTGGTTGAGGCACGTGAACTGTAAGTGCCAGTCAAAATTGGGGTACAATCACTGTGATGGAGGATCTGCTGGCTTTGTTGTGCCAAAGGTGTAAAGCAGCGTTAATGCTCTGGGGCGGTAGTGCCCGTATCGTAACAGTGCTGCAGGATCAAAGGCACAGCGTCTGATGTTGGAAGGCGCTGGCGCGCGCACCGAGCAAAGTGCCAGGAAGTGCCTCTTCGCCTCGTCTCGCTGCTACTCTGCATTGGAGCTCCTGCCCGGACACTGTTTGTTGGAGCATTCCATTGAAGGACGTTTTACGTACGAACTTTCGCTAAACCACGCCCACTTGGGGCATTTACTACATATTGGACGGCGCGCGCGCACCAGTGCGCGCACCGAGCGAAGTGCCAGGAAGTGCCTCTTCGCCTCGCTGCTACTCTGCATTAGAGCTCCTGCCCGGACACTGTTTGTTGGAGCATTCCATTGAAGGACGTTTTACGTACGAACTTTCGGTAATTCACTGAGCAGGCTAACGAGCTAGCTTGTACTTTTCTAAGCATTAGCGTATGTTTACAACGTTCCTTTTCTCCTTCTACAGCTAAACCACGCCCACTTGGGGCGTTTACTACATATTGGACGGCGCGCGCGCGCACCGAGCGAAGTGCCAGGAAGTGCCTCTTCGCCTTGTCGGCGCAGAGGTGGGGCTGCACTTCCAGGTTTCTTCGTCTCGTGTGATAGCTTTGGTGTTGGCGTGGCTGAGAAGTTTTCCGTCCCTAAACCACGCGCTCTGGTAGTGGGCTAAGCTCGGAACCATGCGCAGTATTTCATTTAAAGCAGGCATGCCCGCATTTTTAGCTGATCGGTTAGAGGGGGAGCGGCAATCTCCCTCATCAGCGGGCTGCACACCGGTAAGAAGCAAAGGTGCTGAGGGAGGTTCTCACAGCATGGACATACGGATGTTCTGCAGTGGGTCCCTCTCGGCGCATAGAGCCAGAACCAGGTTAGTCAAGGAGCGGACTTTGCCTTCATCTGACAACCTAGTAGGTGTGCTGGCGCAGCCTTTTCCCCAAGAATCGTTGAGTGACTTGGTACATTCTAAAGAAAGTGACAACTTGGGGCAGGCTGCGAAAGCAACAATATGTAATGATTCAATCACGGTCACTGCATTGCGTGATTTTATATCTATTTCCACAGAGACCATGGAGTGTACTAATATAGATTTAACATCAAAGGATGTTGTTGTGATTGACCTCGATCTTGATCTTAATGATTCTGTGTTTTCTAAGCAAATGTTATCTGAGAATCTGTCTCAATCCCCTATGATGTTTACTGAAGAATCACATTCTACAATCCAAACTGTGTCCCCCATGACAGATCAAGATAGGAATAGAACACAAATTGACACACATGGCACAAAGTCTTTGGCTGGTTCACAACGCATAGATACCTCGATAGATGTTGCTATGCATGCAATGAATTTGGCCATACAAACATTGGGGAGTTTATACCAAACAGTGGAGAAAAGAATGACGGCCCAGGAAGCAGTATTAAGGCAGGTGTTAGCGGTTTGTGACACATTGAGGTCGGAAGTACAACAAGTACATGGATCCATTAAGCAATCTAACATTAGCGTGTGCACTGTTTCCTGTCAAACTGACCAAGACACAAAGTGAATGATGTAAGTGGGTCAAGTCAAATAGAACAAAACGAGAGGTGGAAGGTTTTGCCATGCATTGATTCTATCATTTATGATCCCTTTTCAAACTGCTCAACAGATCCTAAGAAGCTGAATAGGGAATACCAAGTAGATATATGTGTGGACTCACAAAAAATATATTATCCCTTGTTTTCATCTGCTTCTGCACATCGCTGCAATAAGGAAAAGTTGTTGGATAAAGATACTTCCCAACAACTAAAGGGTAGGCCAAGTACTGTGAAATTGATTAAAAAAAAGCAGTGGAGAGCAACATTGGTAAACTAACAAAAAACATAACAAGTACAAAGCACCCGGGAAGTGCGGCAACAAAACGTTTTATAAAATCGATTACATTGCCTAAAAACAAAAGCACCTCCAATATTAATGTAATGGCTTCCAAGGCAATCAAAGATGAATATGAGAAGCAAAGGCTAGAGAAAAAGAGAATGGGGTCTTTGAATTTTCAGGCCAAACATGCGTTGAGCTATCCTCCACTAGATGAACTAATTAACATAGTCTCACGATCAGAGGAGACACCAACCCTAATTAGGGCAGGTGTAAACACTGAATGTGTGCCAAACAGAAAAGCTGTAAGTAAAAGCCCAAACAAGATGCCTGTAAATTCTCTGAGTAAAGAGGCAATAAGGCAGGCGGTTGATGCATACATGTCATGTAGAGCACAAACCCCTTTAGAGACCTTAAAATCAGTAGATACTTCAGCCTCACAACCGTCTGGGATTAGTAGTGCGCCAAAAGAGAATACGATTAGTGAGAAGACGGTGGCTGATGATGCCCATTCAAAAAGAGACTCAGCAATAAGAGAAGTGTTACACATGCCCGAAACGGATTCTGCTCAATTGAGTCGTAAAAAACCTTCTCAGGATGACATTAGAAACCCGATAGTAGAGGACTCGCTCTTAGCAAGCGATCTATCTGGAGTGGTCATGCGTCTAATTGAGAGTGCCTTGGGAAAATTTAAGGCCGATATCAGCCCCAATTTGAAATCAGGTAATCCTGAAAATTCTCGAAAATGGACAACAAAAAAAACTCCATTAGTCAAACATAAACCAGACCCTGCCCCACTCTCCTTAGTTTTAGCTTGTAGGCCAGCACCGTGCACACAATATGATTTAAACCGTAGAGCGGTGATGGCAATTTTTTCAGATGTGCAGCAATTGGAAGATATTGTGTCATCAGATCTGACACTAGTTGAATTTGTCAATAAGGACAATTTAAATGCAGTAAAAATTTGGATGCATTCTAGGGTTGTCCAGAACCTCATATGGAAGGCGAAGGATTCCCTATTTCAACTGGGGTTTGTTTTAAGCATTGACCAAGTATCTAGGCAAGAGACCTCAACACGTCACAAGAACACTGAATTAAATACCAAAATGTCTCGGAATGTTAGTAAATCGGCATCTACAAATAAGCCCTGCTGTTGCTATGGGAATGCACAGCAGGGATAACTAGACCCAGTACCTTCGAATTGTACCCTGTCCTTGATTAGTTGGAACTCGAGAGGCCACATGCATCTGTTAAATAATAATCAACATCACTTAGATAGGTTTGATGCGATCCTCTTGCAAGAGACATGGATGTCGGTGAGACCGATTTGGGAAGGATATGATGTGCATATAAATTCAGCTATTGAGACAGCTGCAGGAAGACCTATGGCGGGGCTCTTAGTAGCTGTCAAAAAACAACGGGGTTTAATTTCCACGTTATGGGCAACACCGAACAAATTCATGATGTTAGTTAAAGTCATCTCTCATTCTGTCGGCCATGCTATTTTAAACATTTATTGGAATCCTGTTGCTCTCAGTGATGAATGTTTCTTTAGAGATATAAACACTTTACTTGATATCGTGGCGGAAGACCGACTAATCAAATTTTTCACATTGGCTGGTGATTTAAATCTGAAATGTTTGGACGAGAATAGTGATTCAAATAATCAAAGAATGATACAATGGAATAGTCTGATGCATTTCAGAGGGTTTATCAGGCTTAATGGGGCCTTTTCTTCAGACATCGTGATGGAGTCAATATGTTGGGGATCATGGACAATAAAAATATATCCAAAATGTGGGCTGTGATGAATCAAGCATTGGGTCAGCAGCAGTTCAGTCTACAGAATTCCGCTGTTGAACCGCATCTGTGAGTGGCCCATTTTAACAATCTTTACGCTGTTACCGTGAACAGCACAGCTATAGAGCCAACCATAACAGATACGATCAACTTAACCTTTGATGAAGACGATATATTACACCTTATAAAAACTGCTAGTAAATCGAAGGCAGTTGGACCCGATGGAATATCAAATTATGTTATGCAGCAATACCCAGAGCTATGGGCTACTATTCTGTATCATATATTCACTTCAATCAATAATGAACAGAAATTGCCTCGGACATGGACTCAAGCAATAACTGTGCCGATTTATAAGAAGGGCGACAGGCAACTGCCGGTCAGTTATCGCCCTATATCATTACTTGATGCTCCGGGCAAAATGTATTGCAGGCTGATTCTGAATGAATTGAAGAGTTGGTCGGAAAAGATGAATTTGTTAGATTGTTTTGTTAAAGGCCTTGGTACGATCCCCAACATATTCACAATCTCGATGCTTCAAGAGCAGCAATTGTCGCAAAAGCGCCCGTTATATTTGGCTTTCGTGGACTTCAGAGCCGCATTCGACTCAGTCGATCGCTCACTGTTGTTAATGAAGCTAAAGGAACATGAATGCCCCAAAACGTTAGTAGCTTTAATATCTATGCTTCACACAAATACAACGATGCAGGTACGTTTATCCACTGATGGAACACTATCATCTGTGATAGCTACGCAGAGAGGGTTGAAACAGGGCTGTGCCCTAGCTTCATTCTTATTCAATTTTTACATTTTAGACATTGGTGTTGCATTGAGAGGTTGGTAGGTGACCCGCCTCGGATTGGCATTCAACGAATACCCTACCTTTTATATGCTGATGATCTAGTGCTTTTATCACAGACTCCCCACAGGTTTACAAAACATGTTAAATCAACTCGACATGTATGCTCAGAAAAATCATTTGAGTATAAATTTAGAGAAGACTCAAGTAATGATATGCAGACCAGGTCGGAAGTCTAAGATAGATAAACAGAGATGGTATTTACATCAACAGCAATTGCACGTTACATGCCAGTACAGATATCTGGGTGTGGTGAGTCATCAGAGAAAATCACCAATCCAGTATATGTGTGAAGCGAAGGCCAAATTGTCATCATTAGTGTCCCAAGCCAAGATATTGTGCAAAAAATTTGGTAAATTCTCAATGAAACACGTTATTTCGTTCTTCAAAATGAAGGTTACACCAATCTTGTTGTATGGGGCCGAAGCCATGATGCCGATTAGACGCAAGCATTGGGACAATATGGAATCCATCTTTTGGAAAAGAGTGCTGCAGTTGCCTAATAGTGTCTCTTTAGCACTCATTCGCTATGAGATAGGATTATCGTTTATTCATATGCAATATGGAAGCAATGTGCCTTCCTCCGGAAAGTGTTGGAAGGGGTTGACAAATTGTGCGTTTTGCAAACTATAGCCTTTAATCTCTTCCTGTCTGAAAATAACGTTGCACAGGTGTGGAGCGAGCATGTCATGGAAGCTATGTATATGGCCAATGTAACTGTGTCACTCTTGATGGAGAATCCTGAGCGTGCAAAAACTAAGATATAACAGAATGATTGGGCCGAAACTATCCAAAAGTCTATGCTTCTCAAAGACTTTGACATATGTTTGTTCGGGCTCAAAAGGTATGGAATAACAGCCTCCTACTTGGAAAAATTCCCTTGCGCTATGCAGCGGAGGAAATACTTGAGATTCAGACTGAATTTATGGCCTACACGAGACATTCTAAGAAGGAGAGGAATGATTACTGATGAGAAAAATTATTGTCGTTACTGTATGGAAATGAATCAGATTGAAACATTGCAACATCTATTAGTAGAATGGGAAGTTGTAAGCAGGGTGAGAAATAGATGTTTTAAGGATAAACTATTATTCCAGAATCACATGTCACAGTACCAAATTTGGCAACAGTTGTTTTCTAATCCAATAATCACAATACAGATTGCAATTATACAATTCTTAGATATTGTTTTGCCTGCTATTGAGTGTATAGAGGAGAGCACTGGGAATCTATGAACATAATCTAATGAGAAAGCACATCGCTCTTTCATCATATGTGGCCTTGTGAATAAGTTTTACTAATTGCATGAATTGAATTTGATATTTTATGAGTATGTTTAACTGTGTTATTTATGAGAATTTGTTAAGTATGAAGCAAGAGGATTTTATGATAAATCTTACTTTGACAAAGATTTAAATGTATTTACTAGTATGAATTTTATATAGATATGTATTTGAAAAGTTGTATTATTCAACTAAACAAATAAAAATAAAAAAAATAAAAATAAAAAGATGTTGGAAGGTGCGTAATGGAGCCAGGAGCTCCGTCTTCCTCTATGTTCTCTTAATGGATGATGACGTACATGGAAGGCCGGGGGTAATGGCGATGATGCAGGCTGTGGGGAAGCAGTGCTAAGAGTTCTATGCTACGGAGTTGAGAGCAGAGAAAAAATCAGAACCCTATGGCGTCCCACGCAAAATGTGTGGGCGTCCCGCGCAAAGCGTCCCACGCAAAATTTGTGCGCGTCCCTGGGACGTCATTTTCTTAGACTGTCCGCTTGTTATGTATGCGTTCACAAAGGAAGAAAGAGGGAGTGCGTTCATTTTGGCGTTGCTGTACCAAAAGATAGGGGAGCCGGTGAAGCGCGCACTGGTTTGTAACTGGCAGCAAGGTGACCAGAGGGAAAGGTGGAAAGGTGCCGTGTCCCAAAAGTACTTTTAAAATCTTGGCACTGATAAAAGAAATGAGAATCCGCGCGGAATCACTTGTAATATGAAAGTTCGTGACAAAATATGCAATTGTTTTCGAGTAATTTGGTATAGAAAATAGTTGTCATGAGGCCTGTAGTAGTCAGATTTTGACCATGAATGCAAGAGGCCTGTAGCAGCAAGATTTTGAGAATGTGGTGCATGCTGGCCAGTGTGTAAATCGTGGCCTCTATTAGGGGTGCTCTTATTGAAGTAGATATTTGGAGTGTAATGCTAAGAATGTTGTTTTGTTTTTTCCCCACAGGTGGATTTAGGAGTTTAAAAGTCAATGTGTAATGATTAGCTTTGCAGCAATAGTCATTTTGTTACATGATTTGTGAAATGGGAAATTCTTAACAGGAATTTTGGTGAATGGCATTGAGTTTATGTTGTGCTGGTGTGTGGTTTAAATGCTGAGATATGGTGACTGAGTGTTTTGCTTGTGCGCTATTGTGACGGTGCTGTTGGGCAGGATGGCTGGGGATCCTGTATGCGGTGCTGTGGTGAGTGAGGTTTAGCTTTAGTGGATGTTGAGTGAAGGGAGTGAGTTGGTGTAGATGTATTAGAGTTGATAGTTTATAGCTAATAGTTTAATAGGATTGACATGTCCCCCTCCTTAGTAGATTTAATGTAGATTAATATGTTCACTCCACAGGTGTGTTTATGATTTTAATTCACACATGGATTTGTTTAAGTGTTCATAGATTTGTAAAGAGGTGACAAGGTCACGTTTTGTTGGTTGTGTAATGTTTTGTCTAATCTTTTGTTTTAAGGGGGGACTTTATTGGACACATTTCTGATGAATAGTCGATCTTGGCACCCATTTATTATTCCTGTTGTTGTGTCCCTATAGGGGAAGATGTGTTGTGTTTGAGCTTTGCCTGCATCTGGTGCAAGTGACTGGAATGTTGAGATGGAATGCAGAGAAGAGAATGTTTACCTATGAGAGTGTTCCAGGGTTATCAGTTGTAAAGATGTAAGCCCTGAGAGAGGATGCCGGGGGGGGGTGTCCTATGTCCCCTTTTACTTACATGACTCAAAAAAGTGTATTTGATGAACCCTAAACTTAGTAAATGAGTTAACTGTTCACCTGGAGTGTCAGAGTCATTTGTGGCCAGGGACAGAACTCAACACAGACCTTTAAGTTAATGCAAGCGGAACACTCAGAAGCGACTGATAGAGTCATGTTCAGAATTAACCGCATCATCTCAAAATCTATGCAACAAAAAAATAGTTGACATAGTTTGAAAAGATCATCAGGGCATCGAATCCACAAAAAACACCCCTGAGACAGAAAGGGTGATTTTCCCACCCTAAATAAAATGTTCGAGACCACCCTGCTGGCCTGCCATGTCTTTCAAAGCATCACATGGAAAGACCCTACGAACGATCCCCAAACCAGAGGGTGCCACGGTTAGAAGTAGCTGCAGATTGCTTTGGTCCTTTCTAGGCAACACTTACTATACATCCAATATGAATACTCAAGATGATGTGATAGAGGCCCCATTGTTACCTCAGTGACCGGCAGCGGGATGGTGACAGGGGCCGGATAGCATCCCAAGCAAGTGCATGCATGTCCTGGAGGAGGACAGATGGGGATCCCCAGAGACCCCCCACTCCGCTGACTCCGACACTAAGGCAGGCGGCATTCACAGGAGTACTCAGAGATGCACACACCCCAAAGAGACCTTTGATGAGGGGGCAGTTAGGAACCACTTGAGGATATGCCTAACTATAAGTACTGATGTTCATGGAAAGCTATTCCAAACTACTAGCCAAACCCAAACACTCAGCAGAGGAATTAATACCCTTTCTGTTAAGTGAATAGAGCTGGCGCATTCACAATTCACCAGAGAGTGTTTAGATACATTTTATTAATTACCACGGTTCCTGAAGGAATCATTCAGCGAGTGAGTCAGACCAACGTAGACTACATGAATCCCAAAGTGAATGGACAGAAACATGTGTGCGTAAACCACGCAAAGAGCAAAACAAGCATTGTTCCCCTGCTCCTGCTAGTGTCGCAGGGATTGTAATGTTGCAATTCCCTCGGAATGAAAGATTACTGTTAACAAGAAGTACACTTATTTACCAATGGTTTCTCTGACGTTGGATGTACACCCTTTAGAGACTCACGGTACACAGATCAAAGCAGGTCATAGCAATTAGGAATCAAAGGGGATGGAAAGAGATCACCCATTTTAAATTCCAAGATGGGTCAGGCCTTGATATAGCCTCAGGCCACTCATGCAAAGAGTTTGCTCTCAGGTTACCTGGCTTCAAACTCGTTCACATTGATGCTTTTCATCTTTGTCCTTTAACTCTTTCTCATTGAAGGGGTGCCCAGAATGTGAAGAAAAAGAGAGGGGTTCAGCATGACGTCCCAGCGGGGAGCTAGAGTGTGGGACCTAGCCAGCAGTAGAGACACATACACCTAACAGGCTGCCATAGGTGTTGCAGTGGGGCTGGTTGCTCGCCCCCAGTAAGGTCGGTAAAAGCCACTTATAGTGCACAAGCTCTTTTGCCCTCAAGGCCCTGGGAAGAAAAGATGACGTCAGACTCATGGCTAAGATTGTGCCACGTTCTTATATGCATGCAGGAGCAAAAGGTGGAATCACAAGCAGCAACAATGCTACGCACGATAGAAGCCTTTTCCAACTAACACAGGTCAGAGACTGGACCCTTCTATCGAGAGACAGATGAATATGTCATTAATGGCAACTGCCCCTCCCCATACCAATATCGGAAAGGAGAGAAACGCTATGCACTAAGGCGGCCGTCCCGGCGTTACCCTGGATCAATGCAGGAAGAGATGGACCTGATGCAACTGAAAATGGCAAGAGTAAAAAAAAAAGGGAGAGCTTGAACGGTCCAAAAGAGAACATAAAATAAGGATTGCCAACGTAGAAATACTTCTCTTAGATTAATTGAAGAACAACCAGCCTTTGAATGCCAGGTGCCAACTAATTATGCATTAAAACATAGTAAAGAATGGCTTGACCAAGTTCCCAGTCGTTCGAAAAGTAATAACACTCCTGTTCATAGTAGCTAAAATCTCAAATAACACAGGGCAGAATGATTCAGAACATGGTCTCCTCACGCGTGACCCATAACTCAAAACCAGTGTCTATTCATTAGTGCCAGACACGACCCAGCAGCTGCCCGACTACCCACATGTTCTCAGAACCAAGGTGCCTAGCAAGGTCAGATACAAAGGAATATTTTGCATCATTGCCTAGGAATAGGGGATAGCGTCTTATTTAATTGGACTTCTCACCCCTCACTCCCATGTCAGTTCATATGCTGATGGCCTGTCATTGCCAAGGTTGGGGAGCAAGGTACCGACCAATGAAAACTCTAAATGTTGTGCCGCTCAGTTCATGTTGCAGTAACCAATAGTCAACTCTAAAAATGACATATACCCTCTAATATCAACCTAGAGGTGGTCCGAGGTGGAGCCATCAGATAGCAGTGTAAGTAATGGAAGGACTAACCCATATATTGTCTATGTGTAGACAATTCCCTTAATCAATCCCCGTTCCCCATAGGTTTTTGTAACCAAGATTGTAATGAGACATCAATGGTGACGCATGTTGTGTTTTTAAACCATTGTCATGCTTGAGAAGAACGAGAGCTCACAACTATTTTGTTTGTATTCTGTTCCTGCTTTATGTGGAGTTTAATAAAGCAGGGTTTTGCCATTTACTTTGAATTTTTTCTGTTATTGGGTGCAGGATTTCCCCGCCTATCTGTTCTGCTGAGACTGGAGTCCCCGCTCTACCTTTACACTTCAACACCTGCATGGTGTGACGAGCGTTGCCAAGGCACCAGGAAAATAGAGATGGGTCGTACACCAATGCCACAAATCTCTCCATAGGCAGTCAGTGGGAGAATGAAGAAAGGGATCAAAAGAAAGATTGTTCCCCGGTATCTTCAGAAATGTGTGATATGGGTCAAAGAAGGAGAGTTTGCAGCAGTTTAGAGTGAAATGTGTTCCAACGCACCCGTGAGAGGAAGAGGCTATCAGCTGTATCAAAGAGTGCTCATAGAGAATTATAGGACAGTTTCATATGGATTGTTAAAAAAAGTCGACAAGGGAAGATAAATGTTCTGATATCCAAAAGTCAAACATGTAACCAACCAGTCGTGGTAATCCACCTAATAGTCAATTCTTAAGTATTGTATTCATGATAAATTCGATAGCAACAATGAGGACTGCCAGTAGGGTAGTGTAAGGTGTTGCAACAAATCATGGACAGGGCCTTGCATGTCCATTTTCTATCCAAGTATAAGGCTGCTGATAACAACAATCATGTTCAGAGTAATGTTTTATGGAACACAGTAACTAAGTGGTCACAGCCGGTTTGTATATATAGAGTAATTGTGTTTGCCCATAGGACTCGTGCTGTGGATTGCAATTTCTCAATATTTCATGCTACATATAGAATTGTGAATTGCATGTAACGTATGGAATCCTTCCTCAAATGGACATACGTGGATTTGAAACCTTCAGTAGTTTCAGAGATGAGGGTTGACTTATTACAAATATTTCTTTCCACAGATGGACATGTTAAATGTTAATGTGATAAATCTTTATAAAGTGTGGCCGCCGACTAAGGACTAAGGTTATCCTCAACAGTGGTGCTTGTGTTGGTATGAATCCCTGGTGGCACACGTGATACACCGTGTGTGAAGTTGCTGTCTGGAGGCCTGTTGAGTTCTAGGGTTATCCTCCATGTGCAGGAGTTGACGGGGAAGCCTGTGATAAATCTTGTAATTTTTGTTAGGCTGAGACATGGGCCCTATGTGTCAGTTGTCCACTCTGGCATGGTTGTCGTGGAGGTCACACGTGTATGTGTGTGTGTGTGTGTTGTGTGTGTGCGCGCGTATGTGTGTGTGTTCGTGCGTGTGAATGCTTGTCACCAACCAGTGGAACTGAGCTTTTAGTTGGATCTTGCAGGGCAAGCTGGCTGAGGTTACACAACCAATGCATGCCCCGGCGGTGGTGATGAAGGAACATTAGTGTTCCCTATTGCATGGATGAGTCTGCTTCCCTGTGTGCATGAAAGGTATTGGTCGGCTCCCTCTTGGACCATCTTGGGGGTAGTATTGGATATCAGAGGGGCCACATGATCCGGTGGATGTGTCGGACCAATGGGCCGTTCCCTGTTTCACTTGCCTGCAGAGGCCTGTTTTCAGAAGTGTTGTCTTTTCTGCTCTTTATCTCTTCCTTTATTCTGTATTCAGTGGTGCCCAGACCGCTGTGCGAATGCCCAGTCATGAGAGCTTACACTTGAATGCATTCTCTGGTGGGTGCGTATGTCATTCGCCTTCAGCCAGCCAGGCAGTGGGTGACCCCTTCTTTTTGATGTGCCCCAGGTTGTACATGAAGTGTGCGTGTTGGGTATTGTCTTTCTGTGTTGATAAAGAGGGGAGGTGTGCAGCATCTCGCTTTCCCCTGTCCCCGCCTGTCTATATGTGCTCCTGAGTGAATGTGATGTCCCTGTGTGTGATGTCATGATGGAATGTGCTCCCAGTGTTCCATCCAGGAACATTAGGGATCAGTTAACTGGGTGTTGGGCGCAGGAGGGTCCATGTAAATAGTGACTCTTACTTGATCTCTGATGCTAAATACAAGACTCACCTGAGCAATGTACCTGAGACTTCATGAGTGTGTGAATTCTGCAATCCCATTAACTTAACATAACATAAAATAGATGAAATGCCCAGGACCAGTAAATAACAGACTGTTATATGGAGTGGCAAGCACACATGTTCACGTATGAAGACCCAATGAGGTCACTCCATGTTTTGCACTCTGCTTTATGTTGTTCGAACATTAAAACTTCTTGACCCGGAACTGCCTAGCTTGTGTCTTGGAGAACAATGGCCATTAATGGCCTGGAGGGATGTGCTGCATGATTCATAATACTTACGGAAGAGAGGACTGGACAATGTTGACACCAAGTAAAACCAGTTTATCGGTGCGTTTAGTGAATAGAGAAGCAGAGAGGTTCAAATTGGGCACGTGCGTGCACGTGTTTTCTGTGAGTTTTCACTGTTATCTCGCCTTCAACTATATATGCCAACTGCAGGGAACAGCTCCAAGGCAATGACAAGGTTTCTACCGTCAGAGAAGCTTGGCTGGTTAAAGCACCTGTGGCAGTGTTCTCTGTAACTTCCGACCAACAGTCATGATGGATTTAGAATTGTAGGTGAGTAGCCATAAAATACGGAGCTAGAAGCCACTGAGGCATTCTGGTCGGCTTCTGGTAGACAAGAGAGAGGCTTGAGTTGTCTCTATCACTTGGAGTCCTGAGGTGAAATGCACTCAGTAGTTGATAGCTGCCCATCTACAATGTCATGCTATGTATGCGCCGTGGGTACCTTTTCCACACCGTGCAGTGGTTCCATGTAGGGGGTGGAGAAGGAAGGTACGAGGGAAGTATAGACAACATACATATAGACCTCTCCCACCTCACCTCCCTCGCGTTTGCCTTCTCCTGAGAGAGCAATACCTAGCCTTGTGCCACCCTCTCCCACCTCTCTCATGTTTTCCCTACCCACCCCAAAACATGTATCCTGCCACCCTCCTCTGCCTCCCTTTTGCTTGTGCTTCAGAACACTCAATAGCTGGTGCAATGCTACTTTACCCCACCTCTTTTGTGTTTGGTTATCAACTCCACCCCAATGACAGCAGATTGGCTGGGGCTCCTTTTTCAACACCTTGTGCCGGGAGCCGGCAGGGGACGCCAGCCCACTCAAAGGCCCACCTATAAGGGCTGTGTGTGTGACCATGTCTGGGCCTTTTAATCTACATCTGCCCATGAGGGAACTTTGCTGCATATGAGCCTGTGAGAGGCTCCATTCATCTTTGTCTCGGCTGGCCTTTCCATCAAGGCCGCCGCACTGCCACAACCACCGAGGACTTTCTTCAAGTCCCGGAGCCCGCCTCTGCCGAAAGCAGATTGGCCTGGGCTCCTTTTTCAACACCCCACCCTCTGTTCATCGCCTCGTCAGCCACAGCCTTCCCCCTAGTCTCCATTGATCGCTGCTTCCCTGATCTACTTGGCCCTTGCCCTCCCACCTTTCCTTGCTACTTTGGGATGCGCCACTCGATCAGTGGTCGAAGTGAGCGGGGGCGGTCGGGAGAGGTGCTCCTCTACTTTTTTTAATTACCTTTTACAGCTCCTATACTTTCAATTTAAAAAGAAACCGTTCCGGAATGGTTTCGTTTTAAAATAAAAGTGTAGGAAGAAGTTGAAAC
This sequence comes from Ambystoma mexicanum, assembly GCF_040938575.1. NCBI lineage: Eukaryota > Metazoa > Chordata > Amphibia > Caudata > Ambystomatidae > Ambystoma > Ambystoma mexicanum. Next base: position 273,930,708 of record NC_090932.1, on the reverse strand, counting down.
TTGAACTTTCAGTGCACTGCCCTGAGTGTTCCCTTAAACAGCAGGTGCAAGTGTTTGGGTGTGTGTATTGTGTGTGGGAGGGGACGTGGTGATGGGATTTGTGGGGAGTGGGTGCAGGCCAGCAGGGAACATAGTTACACTACTTCTTTTCGTACACTTCGACCACTGCACTCGATCCAGCCTACTAGCTGCCGTTCTGGCGGGTTCCCATTTGTCACGCTCATGTTTTTCACTCTCCGTGCTGAGTATTCTTCTTTTTTATGTCTTGCTTGCCTACTGTTCCTTTCACAATGTGGTGAACTGTTACCTTGGTTTAAATTCTTCTCTCCCCGGTGCCTGACATTTAACCTTCTCTGCTACCACTATTCTTAGACTTTTCTTACGTCCAGCCCCCTAGCCATTCTACACCTTCCCTAGCTGTGTAACCTACCAGCTCTATGCTGTATGCTCACTCTCAGCCCTGCTCTTCTTATTGCTCCTTCTCTTGTATCCTCCTTCGGCTGTAACTTCCGGTTTGGGCAGCCCTAGCTTGTGCTGTGTTTGCACTTACTGACCTTCTTCCATTGATGATTTGCATTGTCAGCCCTTTCCTCATCTTGCATTCTTGCACTCTGGTAGCCTCCTTGTATGGTCACTCCTCAGCCCTGTGGGTATTACCTACTGTTGTGGAGGCACGAGAGGAGCAAGCCTTTTAAGGGCAGGACACGTGATAAGGGGGAGGGCGCCGGAGCGGAGAGGAAGAGGAGGGACAAGGGAAAGGGATGCCAGTTGTGAGACAGAGGAATAAAGAAAAGGTTATGCTAACATGATCTCTGTGTAATCTGTGGGTCACAGGGAAAGTACGCGCCAAAACAACTTGTGGCGATGTGCCCCCACGAGTGCCTCACTCCGGGAGCAATAACAAACTGCGGCCCGGATGCCCCACAGAGCAAGGACAGGACCTTGCGCCTTCAGCCCACCCGAGAGGAAGTAAAGAAAGGAAAGAACTGCTTGCATAGGTGGCATGCAAGTGAGGAACGGGGACAAAAAGCGACAGCGGGGCGGCGAGCGAAAGGAGGAACAAGACGTGTGCACACAAGGAGACGCTCACACACGCAGAGGTTGAGCAGCAGCAATACGGGTAAGTGTGGGAACAAAGTGGAGCCTGGCAGTGACGGGCAAGCATAAATTCGGACTCGCTCAGTGACGGCAGCCACCGGGAGGCACATGAAACAGTGACAGCTGCCAAGGAGGGTGGCTAAGGATTAGCAGAGATAAGAGAAGAGGAGGCCTCAGGGAAAACTGCAAGTGGGAAGAAAAAGACACAAGGTCAAGAACACAAAAGAGGGTGCAGGCTGAAATACACAGGACAGTGGGGACCACACCCAAGGGGAGAAACACAGCAACGCCACACTGACAGCACAGACCACCAAGTGGGAGCATCTAATACAGAACAATAAGAACAGCAAATAGATAACAGACCAATACTAGGAGGACAGAAGCAACTGAAGGGAGAAAGAGACCCCGGCAACAACTGAAGCACAACCGGGAAAACAAAGAAGGGGGCATAATTGTAGACAACAGGCAAATGGCTGCAGATGGGGGAGCACAAGGAGAAGAAGGTCCACCAGCAGGTCCCATAGCAGGCATGTCATCTAGGGCTCAAAAAAGGGGCTCCTGGTTTGGAACCTATTCTGCCCAGGAGGGCTAACTATGGAAAAAGGATACACTTGAATAGGTCGGGATACTCACTCGAGCACTCTCCTATTACCCTACTATCCTCTGTGTTTACGTGTAGTCAAAAGGACAACAAAAACAATCTCACATACTCAGTTCTGGAAAACGCTTGATTTTTTTATATAAAGTTGCATGGATAACATAAAAAGAGGTACAGGGAATATAACTTCAATTGGTCATACAAGAACAACACAATAATATACAGGTTGGATAATGCAGTGGTTTGAGTAAAGGAAGCGTATAAGACCTTTACTGTCAATACTTGTGACGACAGTATTATACGAAAAACAAGTGAACATTTGTGACAAAGAACAACATAATGGATAACAAATATTCTTCTTTTAGGAAAAAGCGATGATACACTGTAGTTTGAACAATGTGTCTACACCAGGGTGTTTCAGCCGTCTATGTGGGCTTGTTTTGCCTCATCTTTTATACAGCCTTCTTCAGGACGGGGTGCTGTATGAACGTGTTGTTCATGCTGTGGATAATTATGGCCACAGGCACTCTGGCGGGAGTCCAATCTCATCTGTTGGGGTCCCCGTGGGATTCTCTCAATGGAGGCTTCGGTCTCTTAAGTGTAGGAAAAAAGTTTCGCCTTGTCTTGCCCAAAAGAGGTATCCTTGGGGGCTGGCGAACAGCATGCAGCCAAAGTGAAAGCTCACACGGAATGCTGAGTCACTTTCTGGACGTGGAGACCTGGAAGCGTTGCATTTCTGAGAAGGCCCAGTCCGTTCTCCGTGCAGCCACAACATGACCAAGGTCAGAGATGGGAGGAATGGATGAAGGAATTTGATGACTTCATAAGAGCCATAGGAGATCAAAACTAACCCAACCTGACAGACATATTCACTAACCTTGCAGGAAAAGAAATAAAAAGCATCCTCAAAACAATCCCGCCCCAAGAAAAGGCCACATACACACTGATGACCATGGCTGTGAACAGAAAACTGATTGAGTTACCTAACCAAGCCTACGAAAGATATTCCTTTAACCAATGTGTCCAACTGCCCCATGATACAATCGGGGGAATTTGTCCTCCAACTACAGAAGAAAGTAATTCACTGCGACTTTGCAAACTACTCCGACGATGAATCGATCCAACTTCGGATCATAGAAGGGTGCACATCCACGGTTTTCAGAAAAAACCTTCTGGAAAAACCATTGACACTACAAGAAATATTAGACTTGGCCAGAGTATATGAGAGGGTTGCTGTACAAGCAGCCACTATAGAAAACCCCAGGAAAGGGGACAGCATAGCAGCAATGCAGAACATTTCGGCAATAAGTGCCCTAGGCCAAGGAACTCCCTTCAAACCAAGACAAATTAATCCATATCTGAGGCCCAAGGGGACAAACAATGCTACAGATGTGGATTTGACATCACACAGAGAGCAATGCCTGGCATTAGGGCAAATGTGCATGAGATGCGGCCAAGAAAACCACTTTCAGGTGATCTACTAGGAGAAATCCCAGACACTCCCATGCTACAAACCTCCCACACCGCCATGGATGATAGGCGACAAGATCCACTCTGAGGACTCAACAACAGGGCACACCAGTAACAGCAGATCCAGAGGCCACCTCCAAGCAGAAATATGACTCAGTTTCAAAGCCACACCAGCATAATTAGGGCAATGGAAGATCTCACACTTCAGCCACTGCCACAATACTGAGATGAGTATGACCACCCACTGAATAACCCTGAACTTTATGCCTGCTACAAGCTACAGAAAAGACCCATATGTAAACATGCCAACCAGATATGCGGCAGACCCATATAAAAACCCTCCCGCAGGCCGGGAGGATGAGGCACAGTGTGAGAAAATCTATGCCTACCAGGATCATTGCAGCAAGCTATACATCCGTCTGATCAATACCGAGACAGAAGACAGCTTGGCTCCAAAAGTAACTGTCCAGATGGGAGGACTAAATCACCAATTCATTGTGGACACTGGAGAGACTGTAAATATTATGAACGAAGCCCTTTACCAGGCGATAGAAGACATCTACCTGCTGGGCCCATCCCAGGTTCACGTATTCCAATGGGGTGCAACAATCCCGCTCGGGTCAAGAGGACAGTTTCAATGTGACCTGCATCACAGGGGTCATATCCACAACCATCCATGTGACACAGAGCCCTGCAACAGGCCGATGTCTGCTAAGCTACCACGCCGCACAGGCCCTTGCCCTGATACACAGACATTATAATCAATCAGAAATTGTCCAGGGACTCCTGATAGGATCAAAAGAACTAAACATGCTAACCTCTCAAGGGATGTCCCTACAGATGATCAAAGCATCATTGCCAGTACTATTTGAAGGAGCAGGAAGGCTCAAGGACTCTGTAATCACCAGCCACATAAACCCAAAGATCAACCCAGTTCCCCTAAACCCACGGCAAGTTGTCTTCCAGCTACAAGCACAAGTTGCACGAGAACTTCAACTTCTGTTAGACAATGACATTGTCAAAAGGGTGAGTGGCCCGACCCCATGGGTGTCACAGTTGGTAGTCGTCCTGAAGGAAAATGGCTGATTGCGCCTATGCGTCGACATGTGCATCCTGAACACTGCCATACAACGGGAAGGTACCCCGGCCCAAACATAGAGACATGATGATCATATTGAGCCAAGCCACCCAATTCGCCAAGCTGGACCTCAACCAGGGGTACAACCAGCTGCTCATTCACCCCTACTCCAGGCCCATCTCTACATTTGCAATACACGGGGGACTCTTCAGTTACATGCAGCTTAATCTTGGAATATCATCTGCTGCAGAGATATTCCTGGGAACCACCCGCAGGTTAATATCACCAGTGACTGCCGCATTCAACTACAGTGACCATATCCTGGTGTTCGGCACATCCCAGGATCAACACGACGAAGCGCTACTTCAAGTCTGTCATGCCTAGAAACACTTGTGTACAGGTGCGTTATAAATAGATTATCATATCATATCATATCTTACATACAGCAGGCCTCACCTTCAACAAGACCAACTGTGAAATCAACAAGCCCAGCCTGAGGTTCTTTGAGCATCACAGCGGACCCAAAAAAGATAAGTGCAAACATAAACTTGGCTTCCTCGACAGAAATTACCAAACTCAGATCCTTCCTGGGCATGGCAGGATACTGGGCTTGCTACTTGCCCAACTACACCACCCTCACAGACACCCTTTGAATGCTGCTAAAAAAAGATAACCCCTTTGAACGGAAGGAGACATGCCAAAATACCTTCCAGGCCATAAAGGAAGAACTAACCAGCAACCACAGGCTAGCGTACTTTAGCCCTGCGTCTGAAACAGAGATAACGGTAGATGCCAGCCCGTAGGACTGGGAGCGAGCCTGGCCCAAACCGACCTAAACCACCAACAAGAACGGCACATCGTCGTTTATGCAAGCAGAGCCCTGTCATCCACCGAGCAAGCATAGCCCCAAGCTGAAAAGGAGAGCTTAGCAGCTGTGTGGGCATTTGAGAAATTCTACCATTTTGTCATTGGAAGAAAATTCACCCTCATAACAGACCACCAGGTACTGATATCCCTATCCAGGAACCCAAAAACCAGAATGCCCCCACGCATTGCGAGATTGTGCCTCAAGCTCCAAAAATACGATTTCCACATTGTCCACAAGCTAGGGGCGATGCGAACCCGGATGGCTACTTGTCAAAACACTGAGACGGGCAAGCAAAGGACACGCTGGGAAACTAAGTGGCACACTACATTCGATATCTGTCAGAGAACGCACTTCCCCCAACGATCACCCTTGCGCATTTCGCTGCCAAAAGCAAAGCAGATCACATGATTCAGGCAGCAGTGCAGCTCACCAACACAAACAAGTGGAAGAATCACTGAAAGGAATTGTCTCACAACATGAGGTGGGGAGGAAAGAGATAGAGAGAATGGCCAAGATACAAGGAGAGCTGGCCACCACAGAGTGTGGCATCATGCCGAGAGGGAGTCCACTGGTAGTCCCCAAGTATCTGAGGAAAACAATGGTGAACATGGCATCAATCAGGCTTTCGGCCAGGACACAGTACAGAATCCGCCCTGCTAGATTTAAAGTCTAACATGATGAGAAGGATAAATGATGAACAAACCATGCTGCTGATGGTCGTAGACGTGTCTGCGGCTTTTGATTTAGTGGACCATCCACTACTCCTAAAAAGATTACAAGAAGTTGCCATTTTTAGTGATCAGGCATTAGCATGGATGCAATCCTTTTTGGGTAAGAGAACCATGAGAGTCTGCACTAACATACCAGAAGCTAAACCAGTCTCTTTGAGTTACAGGGTTCCTCATGGCACCTGTTTGTCACCAATTCTATACAACATCTTTACGGAGCCATTATTTACACTACTGGATAAGAATAAAATCTGCTTCTCTAATTATGCAGATGATACCCAGTGCCTTATCACACAGACTGGGGATTATCTGGAAGATGTTAGAATGGTGAACAAGATCTACAACCTCATTCATGATTGGATGTGTATGAATTGGCTGGCACTCAATTGTGAAAAAACTGAATTGATGATTTTAGGCCCCAGCCCCAGACTTAAAAATCTCAGCACAGATTATCAAAGATTTCAAATTGGTGATTGCCCCCATTATGGCCAACGATAAAATGAAGACAGTGAGAGTCACTTTTGATCAATCACTATCCATGAAGGCTCAGGTGAGCAGTCTTGTATCATCCTCTGCCTATTACATCAGACTACTGCATCACATTAGACCTTATCTGTCCCAAAAAGCTGCGAGTCTGTGGCAAGAGCTATTATATGCTTGAAGATCGACTACTGCGGCAGCCTGTTGGTGGGGATTGGGAGGGGAGCTTTAGCCAGACTGCAAATGATACAGAATAGCACAGTAAGAGCAATTCTGGGACTTAAAAAATGTGATCATGTCTCTGATGCTAGGAGAAGCCTTCATTGGTTACCGATAGAGGCAAGAATAGAGTTTCGTCTTCTAACCATTACTGTGGCAGGGCTGGTGCTTGGGGGGGCAACAGCAGGAGAAGCAGCGGCGGGAGGGCTAGGCCTTGGAGGGCAGCCAGAGCCGGGATGTAAGGCATCATTAGCGGCCCAGCAAGAGAGGCTGCTGGCAGAGTCAGAGGTAAGGAGGTGGCGCCAAGTGGCCGGGGTCTGCCCGAGCCCATGGGGTGGGCTAGGTCTCTGAACTGCACTAGAACAGCCACCAGAGGGAGGTGTCAGAGAGGGTACAATGTCCTTTCGTCACAGGATGTTTTTTCACTGGGTTTTTTACCGCAAATTTATTTTTAAAAAAATCCATTGCATTTTTTCGAAAATGGGAGTTTTGGGGGGTGAACCCCCCACAAATAATTGTAAAAAAATTCAATGGGTTTTTTCAACAACAAAAGTGAGTTAAAAAGAACACAGACACACTTCATACTTTCTGCAAATTTCACTTCACAAATTAATTACACTGATCAATTGTACTGTTGTGCGATTTTGATTTTCCTGCAGGCTTAAAAGGCTAGCAGTAGGATTTTAAGATTGGTTCAAATACATATGGTAATTATGATTTCGCCCACCATTTAGGTTTAAAATAAACACAGGGTGATTTATCGCTTTGTTTTCCAGACCCCCCTTGCTTTGGTCTATGTTGGGAAGTCAGCATAAAAAATTGGAATGCTTTGGGGAATTTGGGATATCAGACCGCCCTTACTGAAAGGCCTGTGTTGGGGAAGCTGGATAAAAAGGTTGAATTGATTTAGGAACAAAGACACCCCTCTTCCTTATAGAATCCGGGGCCAGTTGGACAAAAAGGATTACCCAATTAATGTATAGGCTATAGTTTTCAGCACACACTGGGAAGTGACCTTGGTTAATTTCGAATTTTAATAAAATTCCCCCCGTAGTGTTCTGCCAAATGGGGAATTAATAAAATTAATATTTTTGGTTACATAGGCTAAGGATCTACACACTTTTGCCCCCCGCCCCTCTCCCACTATAAAGGCAAAGGATTCAATGCAAGCAGACACCCACCACCTTTTAGTTTTCCAGGGCTTAGTTCTACTTACATAGCAAGCCTCTGTTTAAGGTTCAGGAAAGCCATCGGCATCTCAGCACACTCTGGAAAGATAGAGCATGGGTCTGGTCACTCCACTCTCAAAGATGGCCTCCCGCTCTCCACCACAGGACCCAGTCTGCTTTAAGGCCTTCCTAGAAACAGACAGCTCCACCCAGATGCACTCTCAGAAGTCTTCTCTGGTGTCTTCTTACAGCTGTGAGATGGTAAGTTTTAGCAGCCTTCCTGTTGGTCTGTCTCTTCTCTTTGTCCTGTCTTTCCCCTTTTTCTGTCTCCCCAGTTTTGGTGTCTGTCCCCTGTCCTAGTGCAGTCCCCCTTATATAGCAGAAATGACATCACCAATTTTACATTCTTGGAGAAGTACCCTGCAATAATCCCTGCCACTATGATTGGACAGTTACCCACTCTCTCCTCCCAACCCCGCCTCAAAGTCAGGATTGGTTTAGGGGACTGGAGCAACATATGGCAATTGTTATTCGTCATCATCCTTTGTTCTCCTTTCAACTTTTTGGCAAAAACTAGTAATGTATCACAACTTCATAATTTTACTAGCAACTGCCAGACTAAACATATTTTCTGTTTTAGTTGATAATGGAGAATTAGATAAACCGACCAGCAACTCCGTACGATGTAGCATGGCCATGTGGCACATTTTTGCCCTTTCCATAAAAAGTGCAACAGTTATGAATATGTAAGGTATGAAGCATATCCCTAATTTCATTTTCCAGCTGTTCACCAACTGTCACATTTGGAACATGTTCAGTTCAGCCAGAAACCTAATTTAACTGGCCATGACAGTTGCCACAGTCACAGGTAGAAGCATTTTTTATCCCCAGAATCGCCTAGAAATTGCATACAAAATGTAAAAAAATGAATTCAATCCACATTAGGGTTGCTGCGGAAAATAAAAGTGATAACAGTCCTTTTAAATTAATTATGAATGTTCAGCAAATTGGAGGTCTTCTTCATCCAGCACAGCCATCTGTCTCCCTGGGCCAGCTTGTGACCAGAGTTTTTTTTATGAGTCTCTTTGAAATTGGTAGTTTGCTCTTTGAAGTGGGTGCCCCCATTTTCACACATATTAGTCATGCACCAGCCAAGGATGAATGTCATTGAAGCCCCTGCTTTCAGAGACAGCAAGTCTGGAGGACACTGGGCTTTCAACATCTCCAGCAGCAAGTTTTACTGTGGGAGTCATTAGATGTGACATCCAGGCTGGAAGTGGGAGATTTCCTTTGTGAAGTTTTGACCACAGCCAGAACAAGGTTTCCCATGAAGACAAAGTGACTCTTCAAATGTCACTAGGGTTTTGTAGGTGGTACATAATATAGATTGCTTTTTCATCATGTTTTGTTTTTCTGCCATTTTTCTGTGAGCTGTGATATTTATTTTCCACTTTGGCTTTTTAAGGCCATTTTTATTTGCACACACATGTGCAGGCAGTTTTTGCTTTCAGTGTTTAAAAATCCTGTTTTCCATGTCACAGGGATCTTTGATTCCTCCTTCTTTTGTAAATTAAACTGCTGCTTGTCCATTGGTATGGCAGATAGGCCCCTTTCCACATGGCTCTTTAACTTTACTTTGAAACACAAAAGCAAAAGCCAGGGCGATTTTGTTTCAGCGTTTAAATGCCTGCCATTCATGTGAAAGGGACTTCTGTTTGGGGCCTTTAAATACACCCCACACCTCCAGATGTTAAACCTGAGCAAAAAAGTGTCTGTGTAATTCTTCCTCACAATGATAAATTCATGGCAGATCGGATGACCACCCCCTTAAAGCAGCCGGCTGTAAAATATCATACGTGTAACTGGAAGCATACAGTAGGCGCAGAAGAGGCAATCCAAAACTCCCCCTCCCTTTGGTGCCAAAACTGCCACAATTATTAGGACCCTGCCCATGCAAAACCAATGGAATATAATAGAAAATGGCTGCCCTTCCTCCATTGTGTGACAACAGTATGAAAATACCAAAATTATACAGGGTAGGGTTCTCATGAAAGACTAACAGTAAAATACCAGAGGACCTAGACCATGGCATGCCTGTTATACCAAATACTAGAATTAAAAAGGGCTGGTAATCCCTCCTCAATGGTGAAACCGAAAGCAAAATATCAGCTTAGGTGCGGACTGCTATCCACGCGTCCCAAATATCAAAATACCAGTATATAACAGGATAGCCACCACCCCTCCTTCCCAGTGTAAAGCCGAGATCGGAGTACCGGAAACAAGGGGCGGGGACGTGTGCCTCACCCCATGTGTAATTAAAAGTTAAATACCACAACACAGAGTGAATAACTCAGCGACACACCTGCATCAGAATACACAAAGGCAGCCTGCCAAAAGCCCTATTATGAGATGAATGACTGCAACTCCAAACAGATTAGGAACGGTTGCCCATCGTGGATGTACATATTTGTGTATACCAAAAGGATCCTCCCTATCTCTGCTGCTTTTCAACATATAGCTGGCTCCACTAATCAAGCTCATTGAAAGACATGACCTCACATGCTACAACTACGCTGATGACACACAGATCATCTACAAAGTACAAAACACACGCAAAGAAAACACAAACCTGCAAGAATGCCTACACGAACTCTACGGCTGGATGAACACAAACAACCTCAAACTCAACCCTGGCAAAACAGAAATAATGGTTACATCCAAAAAGAGCCACTACATCCAACGCCCAACAGAACTAGGAACAGCACTGACACCATCAACAACAGAAAGAACCTCAGAGTCCTGATGGACAACAAATTAACACTTGAGCCACAAGTAAATGCTATCATCAAGAAATGCATCTTCCTCCTGCAACAGTAAAAGGATCCTACCCTTGCTCTCCTTCACCCACAAAACACTCTGCATCATTGCACTCATCATGAGCAGAGCAGACTACGGCAACAGCCTATACCTCAGAATGCCACAACGCATACTAAAGAAACTTAAGCATATCCAAAACGCAGCAGCGGGACTGCTGCTCAAACTACCACGAAGAGAACACATTAGCCGAGCACTGAAAATACTACACTGACTACCGATAAAACAGCGAATAAGGTTCAAAAAAATGTGCATAACGCACTGAGCAATCCACGGCTGAGGGCCAGAGTTTCTAAAGAAGAAAATCACTATCTACCATCCAGCAAGACAATTCAGATCAAGCTACGACATTCGTCTAGAACCAAAACCATACCACAAAAGAACATTCGGAGGAGCATCTTTCTCACACCTAGTTCCTAAAACATAGAATTCCCTACCAAAAAATATACGCAATACAAGGGATCATCTGGAATTCAGAAAACAAATAAAAACTTGGTTCTTCACCCCAGAATCAGTAGGAAACGAGTAGGAATCATACATTCTGGCAGAAACAGAAAGCCCAGGCAGGGGCCTACAATTCATTGCCTAACCAACCCCAACTGGTGGGCGTAGGGAGGACATTTTGGACGTCTCATGAACACTCACCGCCATGCTTACAGAAGAATGCTACAGTAAGCAGGGACCCCCCACTAGAAGTCTAGGGAGTGACCCATAACCTTCATAACTTAACCATCTCTAACCCTAGGGCGGGGGGAGCACACCTCCACGACCCATGTCCACATACCGCTAGACTTCTACAGAAGATAATTACCACACTGCAACGCACCTACCGACTAGGATGCCAAACAATATTAAAGCACACAGGGTGGTCATAGATGCTGACCACAGAACCAAAGCAAAGAGGTAAGAAAATGCCCCTGCTAACCCAATACTAAAACCTCATTTTTCTGCAAACTCTTCTCCTACAGAAACTCAGATGGCCACATCTCTGCACAGCAAACAGCACGTACTTCACTACACTGCAACAACATACAAACAACACATAACCATCCACAACAGCACATGGGAATCGCTCAGACACGAAAAATGCTCCTTAGCTCAGCGAATGGTGCAAACCGAACTGAAGCTGCCAACAGAACATCATATCACACTTTCCTATTCCCACTTCACCCTACTAACCGCTCCCACAGCCTCCCTGTTTCACACCGTCCTTTTTCAGATCCGCCAGAGCACCAGGGGACCACCCACTCCAGTGGTGATAGTGCACGGTACAAGTAACCTTTAACATTAACATTTACATAAGTCCTTAGCAGGACAATACCCTACCTGCCTTGCGGATAGTCTGAACAAAAAGAGAATAAAAAGGACTCTTAGATCTAATGACCTCAAACTATTAGAAGTTCCTAGATCCAATGTAACCCTCATCCAAAAAAGTACATTCTGGGTAGCTGCACCTCAGAGCTGGAATTCTCTGACCATGAACCTCAGAAGTTGTGAGACATTTGAAATCTTTCACAAAAAAACTAAAAACTCACTTATTCAGGTAGGCCGCTATTTAGCCCAGATAGTTATTTGTAGGTCTGATTGTCTTTTGTCTATTACCATCTCTGTCGGGACTTCAGTGCCAGTCGCCCGTATGCCTCCGGTTCTTTTTGGATGCGCAGGAATAAATGAATAAAAGTAAAGTATGAGGGCCATCGGGGACTGGTGAACACAAAAGATATCCTACACCACTAAGTATGGGTCCCATATATGGATGCAATAGTTGATGACATATTATTACACTGCCAGGCCAGTCAGAAAGCAGCGGCACCAGTGGCTCCATGCCTCCTAAGGATTGTACCACTACCCAAAGGACCCTGGCAGCGAGTAGCAATGGACTTCTATGGACCCCTGGAAGAAGGGGGCCACCTCCTGGTGGCAATAGATGAATATTCAAGGTTCCCAGTTGTGAAACAAGTGCAGTCTACAGCATTCCATAGCGTGGTGGGGGTCATAGATGAATTGTTCAGTGAATGGGGAGTAGCAAGCGTTGTGAAGGCAGACAACGGATGCCTGTTTCAAGGATAAGAGCTCTGAAACTAGCATCACACCTGGGATTTCAGAATCAAAATGTTACTCCACTCTGGCTACAAGCAAATGGCATGGTGGAGCGATTCATGTTCACCATCAAACGAACCCGGCAGAACCACGCTCATCGGCCAGATATCCCTCCCTCAGGCGGTGTGCCAAATGCTGAGAACCTACAGGAACACACCACATGAAGCCACAAGGAACACACCAATGGAGATTATGATCAGGTACAAACCCTGAATGTGACTGCTACAACTTAAGGAATACACAGAAGAACAGGATGCAGAGATATGGGAAAAAGGCACAGAGAGAAAAAGGAAGGCGAAGAGATGGGCTGATCAGCAGAGAAGAGCACAAGAACCACAACTGCTGATTGCAGAATCAGTGTTTGTACGCCAAAGTCAGCAGAGGAAAACAGACTCCTGATATGATCCAGAGCCACTTCAAGTGACTGAGGTCAAAGGGTCTCTAATTACAGCAGCGAGAACAGGCGTAAGATATCTCAAAACGCATAATTCTTCTGTCGCCTATACCCTCCATAGACAGAGGCCACAGAGCCTCCAGAAGGGGAGGAAGCACAGAAGGGCACGAGGGAGAAGGTGACAGAAGAAAGTGGCAGAGATCAATGCAAAGACAACCAAGCGGAGGCAGATGGAAGGACAGGAGAGATTTGTGAGTCACAAAGGAGACCCCACTGGACAATAAGAAAGCCGGCACAACTTAAATGAACAAATGTGAGCCAGAGAAGTTTCACGATAAGCAAGGGGGAGATGTTGTCGAGGCACAAGAGGAGCGAGCCATTTAAGGAAGTGATAAGGGCTTGTGCTGTGTTTTGCACTTACCGACCTTCTTCCATTGATGATTTGCATTCTCAGCCCGGTCCTTATCTTGCATTCTTGCACTCCCATAGCCTCCTTGTATGGTCACTCCTCCGCCCTGTGTGTATTACTTACTGTTGTGGAGGCACCAGAGGAGCAAGCCTTTTGAGGACAGGGCACGTGATAAGGGGAGGGCGAGGGAGTGGAGAGGAAGAGGAGGGACAAGGGAAAGGGATGCCAGTTGTGAGACAGAGGAATAAAGAAAAGGTCATGCTAACATGATCTCTGTGTAATCTGTGGGTCACAGGGAACAGACACGCCAAAACACCTACCTTCATCCACTGAAGGATTTTGATACAACGCTGTGTTTTGCATTTCACCTACCTGTATCCATTGATTGACTTTTCACACTGAAGTATAAATACAATACGCTGCTTGATTCATTTATGTAATGATTCAGTGCTCTACTTGTCTGTGCTCCCGTTCGATCTCTGGACACCTGATGTAGCCCCTCGCTCCACGAGGCACGGCTTTTCCAGTCTGCCTTCATTCATACCTGCCTAGTCATGACTGTTTGTTCTGCTTGCCTGATGTAGCCCTTCATGCCATGAGGTGCAGCTTTTCGGGTCGGCAGTCATTCATATCTGATTTTCAAAATTGCATGTCTGGTTTTTCCACACTGCAGCTTCCCTACTTGTACCTGCAATTTTTCAACTTATTTTGCATTGTACTTCTCTCCTCCTCCCCTCCTACACTTCCCTTTCTCCCCTTCTTTCATCTCTCAGCACTTGCACGATCCAAATCGCCTCATGGCCTAGTCGGAACGCTTTTTGTTGTTTTTCAAACCTTTCTGCACTTCCTTCCTCCCCCTCTCCTCTACTCTAATGCTGTAGCACTTGCACGTTACAAATGTTTCAAGACTTTTAAGAACATTTTGTTTTTGTTTTTACCTCTTTTCTCTTCCCATTGCCACCCCATCTTGTCTTGATGCGCCTTGAAACACCTTGTTTTGATGTATAGTGTGCATTACAATTAACAAATGAATAAATAAATAAATAAAATTAAGCAAAACAGTACCTGGCACCCTGCACCCTGCCCCACCTCCTTCATCTTTGTTATACCTTCCCTCACAGCATGGTTCCCTGACAGCGCGGTATCCACAAGCCTGAAAGTTTCTGATAGTCGTGGCTCCTGTGCTGTTAAAGGCAGCGCAGCGCAGGAGCACCTATCTGACTATGCCAGGCTAGAGTCCCCCGCATTGTCAGGGAGCGATGCACCCATGCCAGTAGGGAGTTTGGCATTCTCTGTTTCCTACTGTCTAGGAAGACCCATGGGGGGCACATAAAATGCAGTGTTCTCCTTCCATGACATCCAGGCATTTCATAATGAAGAGGTCACAATAAGTGGATATAGCATTTAGAGAATAGGGCCCCGATTCATGGCATTGTTTGCACGGTTCAAAGTGACTTTGCACTGCCGACACAAACCCTGATTCATGGAACCGTGTAAAGTGTATTTCCGCAGTGCAAACCCGGGCAAAGTCAGCGCACAGTCACTTTTGCAGTACAAATTGACATTGCCCAGACTTTGCACTATTCCATCCTCATTCCCCTTCACCTTTGCCACTGTGGATGATCTTTCCCTCCGTAAAAATCTGCCCCTCCTTAGGTTCAAGGTCATTGCACTCAACTGGGTGCCTTCTTCGCTCTGACTGCTCAGAGGTGCACTGTAGGGCACACTGAGGGGGGGAGGGGGAGGAGCAAGGGGATGGGGTGGCAGATAGCTGGAGAGCAGAGGACAGAGAGCTCCTTGATTTGGTGTGCAAGCTTGCCCATGTTATTGTTGCACTTCTTGCTCTTTTGTGTTTGAGTGGGGAAACTGGGGCCTCATATCCACATTAAATTGGGACAAATGCTACACTCCGGCCCCAGCATTACACTGTGAAGACAATGGCCCTCATTACGACCCTGGCGGAAAGTGACTGACCTGACCGCCATAGCGTAAATAGCGTTTCCGCCATTGCACGACGGAGCAAAGTGCGGCTAATTCCGACCCATCGGGCACGAGCACTACGCCATGGCGGAAGTGCAAAGTCCGCGATGGCGGAAATGTCCCCAAAACGCCCCTCACCGCCGTCGTACGGCGCCCTAGGTGCAATTCCGCCACCCATCTTAGCGGTCACCGTAATGAGCGGCAATCGGAAAGTACGGTGACCGTAAATATACGGAAACGGAAGTAAAAACATGGTCCCGGAACGGGAAACAGCACGCCGTACACCTATAAAATCAGAATTCCCACACAACCATGAAAAATACTACCCTGAGACACATCCCAACCCGTCATCCACCCTAGTGAAAGCAATAAAAATGGGAAAAGTAGCGAAAAAAGCGTGCGACCGCAAGCGGCAGGTCCACTTCTCCCGTGAGGAACTCAACGTGCTCACAGAGACCCTCCAGGAGAATGCTGCCGTCGTCTTCTCGACGCAAATGACCAGGGCGGCACTTGCGAACAAGAAGGCCATATGGGCCCTGGTGGCACAGCGGGTAAGTGCGGTGGGGACCGCACCCCGCAACCCACAGCAATGCAGAAAGCGATGGGACGACCTGCGGATACGCGTCCGGAGCATACTTTCTGCCAACCGAAACATTGCCACAGCTACCGGGGGAGGATCGGAATCACCCATCAAGTTGACCCCCTGGGAAGAAATCTGTGCCTCCACCATTGGAATGGAGAGTATAGAGGGAGTCGGAGGGATGGAGAAAGGAGTGCAGACATCCGAAGAATCAGGTAGGTGGGCCAAATAAAACAATGCTAAATCCACAATGTCCAATCATGTGAAGTACCATGTGTCCACATAGTCCAACAGTAACACATGTCCAGGAGAACGTCCACATACATCGGCCTGATAGCGCACTTTAAAACTCACATTAAATACATAAATAATTAAAAATCCTAAAAACACCCTCTACACGTGCAGCAGGCACACCCTAACTGCAGGCTGCAAAACAACTGCATCCTCAATCCACACAAAAATGAAACCACCTCCAAGGCCCCGACCCAAATCACCCTCAGGTACCACCCCAATGCATGTGATACATTGCCATTCCAATTTCAACAGACCCTTTAATAACGCTCGCCCTCCTTTACTCCACCACAGGGTCCGATTCAAACGACGAGCTCCAGGACACCCCTACCAGCACACCTGCAAAGAGGGCCAAGACCAACGGCCAAAGACCCTCCACCTCAGCTGCACGCATCAAGACACGGCAGCAGCACAAATCAAGTGGCAGCACACAGGAGGGAACTTCAACAGGCACCCCAGCAGCCAGCATGCCCACAACAGCACCACCACAGGTCCCCCCAATGGATGCCACAGAAAGCACTGCTTCTGGTGGCAGCAGCACCATAGGTGACACTGCATTAATGGCAGCATGCTCTGACACAGAAAAGGGGGATGTCGAAGTAAGATCCATCCATGACCTGTCTCAATCCCCCTGTTTGTTTCATCCCGTACACCATGAGGATACCACGCAGGGGCACCCACAAGACGACGACTGGCCATCCCCCACAAGCCCTGTGGCAAGGCAACATGAGGTGACCAGCCCCTCTGTGACACCACCGCAAATGGCCATGGCACAGCAGAGGCAACAGTCCCTCGACCAGGTGATCGTGCAACAGCAGCAACTGGCCACGCTCCTCAAGGACCATGCTGATGAATGTGGGGGTACTAAGGCAGCCATAGAAACATCAACTGAGACACTTAGGGCAGAAATGGAGAGAAGCACCGAGAGCCTGAGAGTACAAATGGAGAGAAGCACCGAGAGCCTGAGAGTACAAATGGAGAGAAGCACCGAGAGCCTGAGGGGGGAACTGCATGCGACGTCCAAAGACGTATGTGCTGAACTTGCCGCTGTGCGCCGTGTGCTCACTGAGCTCTCACAAACCCTTAGGGACATGCATGGACGTGAGCAGGCAGAGACATCATCCGTTGCAAGTTCCGTCCAGGGCAGCCCCCAACGTAGATCTGGGAGGAACCTGCGCTCCACAGGCAGGGGTGCCCCTGATACCCGGAGAGGGGGCTTGCAATAGCGTCTGCCCACTGACAATGAGCATCTTCGGGCACTGGTGTTCGGGGGGGAGGTAGGAGGGTGGAGGGGGTGTGTTGGGCTCACTTGGGTGGCGGGTCGATGGGGTGTGTAACATAATTTCACATATGCTATAAACAATGCACGATCATCCAATGAGATGTGTGGACATTGATCTTTGTGTACGAGGCCTTTATAGGCGTACAGTCCATATTGTGCATGTTCCAGACACACACAGTGCCACAAGTCCCGTGTCCATGTATCAGCCACCAGGCGTGAGTGCTAGAAGCATGAATCAATGAGAATCTGACGAATGTCACGGCCCTCCTGTGCCTCGCAGACTCCTTGAGGTGCTGCCACATCCCCACCCTCATCATGACCATCTTCAGGTGCTTGCAGTTCTGCGTCAGGGGGCATGGGCACATTTCTACGTACGCACATGTTGTGTAGCATGACACATGCCATGACCATCTTTGCAACCTTGACATGGCGGTACAGGAGTGCCCCGCCAGACCTGCTGAGGCAGCGGAAACGAGTCTTCAGTAGGCCGAATGCCTGTTCTATGACTACACGGGTACGTGAGTGGGCATGGTTGTAGTCCTCCTCATGCTGGTTCTGTGGGTTCCGGAGTGGTGTAAGGAGCCATCGCTTCAGTGGATACCCGGCATCACCTGTATGTGGACAATAAAGGATGTTTGTGGAATGACATTGCTACGTAGGCCCCCCCCCTTCCTGCCAGGTCATTGCCGCATCACATACCCCACATTATCATGCATGAAATGAGACTCACCGAGTAGCCAGGATCTGTTCCCTGCGTGTCGCTCCATGTAGCGTGGTATTGTAGAGTTCCTCAAGACCATAGAATCATGGGTTGATCCTGGAAATCGTGCACAACAATGTGTAATGATCCTGTTGGAGTCACACACCATTTGTACATTCAGAGAATGAAATTGTTTTCGGTTGCGGTACTGGGATCCATGGCATGTGGGACGACCAATTCCACATGGGTGCAGTCAATGGCACCAATGCAACCCGGTATGCCGCCAAGTGCATGGAATCCCACTTTTGTGTTCGTAATTTCCTGCTCCGAGCGTGGTAGAGAGATGTAGTCGTCTGCGTGCTTCAGGAGGGCATCGAGCACTTGCAATAGTGTCCGTGAGAACACTGGCTGTGAAATGCCATGCAACTGCCCGACTGTGTGCTGGTAGGTGCCTGTGGCCAGGAAGTGGAGTACAGACACAACCTTCAGTAGGGGTGGAATGGCGGTTGGGCTATCTATCATGCTGACAAGGTCAGCCTGTGTCATGTCCACAATGGCGGTTATGGTGTCCCGGTCCAAACGGTAGAGGGTGTGGATCTGCTCATCCGTGAGGTCGAACGGATGTGCTCGGAGGCGTGGGATTGCGGGATGCCTGCGTGGTGGTAGTGGCTGTGCTGGCGGGCTTTGCTGGCCCTGCCTTGCCCTCCTCCTCCTCCTGCGTCTCCTCTGTGCGGCCGGTTGTTGTAGTAGTTGGTGTTCGTCTTCTTCTTGAAGTTGGAGTACTTGCAGTGCTATCAGGTCCCCCAGGGCCAACATCGCTAGTCCTGCCGGTAGCATTTTGGAGTGGGTGTGGTTGTGGGAGGGGGTTGGGTGTGCAATTTATGTGTTTTCAAGCTGTATTGCCTCCACCTGTGGTGATTCATTCCACCTGTGCAAGCTGCAATCCCCTTTGGGCGAGCACGTCCCGCACACAACGCTGCAATTCGACGCATGGCATCTTGCTATTACAATCATGTATTTGATCCCGATGGCAGTGAAATATTGGTTCATATGTTCATTCTGCTATGGTTCCATTGTTTCACATACTATCTTTGCAGTCGCGAACAAACTTGTGAAGGGTCAGTGGAATGTAGTACTCGATTAACGGTGGACCCTCATGCAGCACTGTACCGCAGTTCACCGACGGGCGGGGCGTCCCATTTGTGAGTGAAGCCAGTTTGCATTTTCACACATTGCCGCACTACATGGATGGATTTGTGATTTCAAGCGGTCACAGATGCCTTTTCGACGTGATGTTGCAAATGAGGAATTCGAAGGACGGCGCTTTCGGTCTTCAGCTAGCGGCGAGGAGACGCCCACAGGTCTGACTGCAAATATAACGTTCTATTGTTTAATGTCCTTGGGACAGGGGCCATGGCGAGAATGCAATGATTGATATGAATAGTATGGGATGCGCAATAGCGTAGTGGACGATAAGGCAGGACGTTCCCCAGTACATGTTACTTCACAACACTGGAATTCCGGCCTGGAGCACAGTGGATTTTGCAGACTGCATTACGCACAGACTCAATGGAAATTTCACATGTTATGTGAGTAAATAATCAGGCGTTTTCATACCGGGATGAGGGGATGATGTATGGATGCATGGACAGATGATTTGATGGAGAGTTTGCCATGTACAGGGCTTTTTGGAATCTATCCACCTCCCCTGCGCTATGTGATGCAGAGCTGCCATAGTGGGACCATCGTCTATCTGCCCTTGTTGAACCCTCCCTGTCTCGACGCGCCTTCAAACACTTGTGTCTATGCACGTTACTAATCCCATCGAATGGATTCTGTTTTGACAGACGCATGCACACTAACACTCGTTTGTAATAGTGTTTTCACCTCGATTTTTATAGTTATGATTCGCAGGTGATTTTTGGGTGGGAATAATCCTTTGGAGTGGGCTAGCATGCATATGGCTGTAGATTTAGTGTGATCATTGAAGTGAGTAATACAAATCAAGTTCTGATGCCCATACTATTCTTTTTCATTTCATTTGGGTGACAGGTATCTCCTCCCCTTTTGCCGCTGCCATCTGTATGCCACTCCTGCAGATGGCTTTTACTCCCGACACCTGCTGCTTCGAGTTAATCAGTGGAGCACCATTACGATCTTATGGGACGATCGCCAATGGGCCACATGCCCTTACGCAGTACTAGTGGCTAGGAGCAACATTTCGACCTTTCAGCTGGACTAGTGCCTACCTAATGGGACGGCCCTGCGGTTCTAGGCGCTTCCATGTTGCCTTTTTGAACGTGAATGTAGCCCCTGTGTACCATGAAGGAACAGGGCGTCACACAAGAAGAAGCTGGTCATTTATTGCGGATGCAGCCCACAATGATGAAATGTATTTTGGGGTTCATGACCTAATGGCTGTATGGGCTTGGTGATTTTGTGGTGCATTAAATTTCTATTCTGATATTAACCGTGTAGCGTTCTTCTTTGCAAGTAATGTAGCATATTCCTATTTGTGGTGCGATGTATTGTGAGGAGATCTGCATTGGGTTCCGGCTTCTGAGTATAGTTGCGTGGTACTGTACTGGCCGCGTTTGCCTACGAAGCCCAGTGTGGTCAGGGATAGGGGCTACCATTATGACTGTTTTAATGATGTCATGCTCAGGGGCGGGGGATTAGCTTTTGTGTAACAGATGCCGGTCAGCCAGGTGGATTGGTGGAATGATGTGATTATCAGAATATGGCTGGTCACAGGTGCCTGTGTTTGCGTGCGTTTCTTGGAGGGAGACTGAGGTCATGTCCATTGGAATTGCTTCTGTATTCGTGCCATCTGTGCCCTGCAGCTCCCATTGGCCCCTCTTGAGATGAGCCTGGCTGCTCAGTCACTCTGCCAACTTGTGTGGTACATGCTTATGCTGATGGTTGGTTTGTTTACTGGCAGGAGTACAGGGCTGGTGCAGTCTCACTCAAGATACTGCTTTGAATGTTGCCTTACACTGGTGTCAAGCGATGGGGGGCCTGTTTTTGTTTGTCTCATATTTCAGTTCATGTTGCTGTACTTGAACCTTCACATGCCTGTGCTGCATCAGTGCGGCAATGGTGCCATGGCAAATATGGATGGCCACTCACAAGGCACTTGGAGCCCCTAGATTCATTTGTTCGTTGGCATGCATGGGTGACTTGTACATTTCACTGGTTGCATTGTGTGACTTCATTGCACCTACGAGGAGTTGTGCAATGTGGCCAGGGAGTGGTGTACAGGCACTCAGTAGGGCCGTTTACGGTTGATTCGCGATGCCGTACTTCTCACCATGGCGGAATGGTACTTTCCGCCATGCTTGATGGCGTTAGGTACATGTCCGCTAGGGTCAGAATTCGCGTACCATTGCGCCATGGTGGTAATTACGGTTTGGCATGGCGCGCGTGCGCGTACTTGGTGCAGTTAGCGTTGGCGTTCACTACGGTGTCGCTAATGGCATCGTACTTTACGGTGACGGGTCATAATCGCACCGAGCGCTATTCGATGGCGGTATTGCATTTCCGCCATCGTTTTTCGATTTCCGCCAGGGTCGTAATGAGGGCCAATGACTTTTTTCACTTTTGTCTTGAGCTCGCTTTTTTGAGGACAGCAGACACAACAGTGAATATTTTGATCATTGATTGTGCAGATGAGTAGATCTGCATCTCAAAGAGAGAATCCCACATAACTCAGAGTCGATGACCACCATGTACTGCTTTATAAGTGAGAAAAGCTAGACTGAATTACATAATAAAACTCCTTTTTAAAAAATGTGCAAAGGCATCACCCATTTACATGATGTTCTTTTTTAGTTATTTTGATTTTTGTCTGTGGGACTTACACTTTCATGGCTAACAACACGCTCCATACATGTGTCCAACAATGGCTAAGAGTAGATTATTGAATAAAATGGGAGAAGTGCTGCTTTTAGGCTCCCACAACTTTGCATTCAGGTACTTGTAGTTCTGCAGTATTAGCAGGGGAAATATGGCTGTAAGTACTGCACTAGAATGTAGGATGGCAGAAGCAAAAAAGCCAGTACTTGCAGTGCAAATCAAACCTCTCAGGGAATCTTAATAATTATGAAAATATATGCCAATAAAAATCACTTTCAGTGAAGGGGTGCTTATTTCACAGCACTCTAGACTATCGAGACTTTCGGGATAGACAGTTCTAAGGATCATTTCTATGTCCAGGAAAGAAGGATGATTTTGAAGCCCATTCACCTGCCCCCCTTTTCCAATCCTACTCCTGCCACTCCCGGGTTTGCGTGGAGCAGGAGGCTCTTTCCTGGGACCACTGGCAGCTGGTGAATTTAATAATTGGACAGGTGTAAAATAAATGTTTGCTTTTGATCTGAAAGAGCGGCTGAGTGCAGTGAGGGAGCTGTCATGGCGCTATGGCGACTGATGTACCTCACCACATCGTAGTGGGGGGATGGCCCGCATTCGGGCCGTGTGGAGGGGAAATGACGTTGGGGTTAGGGAGGCGGGCGGGTTGGGGAAGGGGCAGTCCCTGTTGGGTTAAAAGATTAAAGGATGTGTGTCATTCCGCTCCACGTCCTGTGGTTTGTCGGGCCTGTGGGGGAACTGCACGGACAAGGGCGGACACCGGGTGGTCCCTGGTGGCACAGAACATTACATTGGCGACAAGGATTCTTCGAGCACATGTAGTGCTGATGAGCAACGCGGCCGAGCGCAGCACAGTGAGGAGGGGGTTTGGTGGATGCCGTCAGGCATTGTTAACGTGCGTCGGTGCACCTCCCCTCTCTAGGCTCGCCCCCTCCAGGAGCCGCAGCACCGGCAGCAACGGGCGGAACGAGACAACAAGGGAGCCCACTTCCTCCTCCCCCACACGCCGCATCCTCCAGCACTCATGGCCCACCAGCACTTCGTGCAAGCTGGCAGCCGTGTCTGATTAGAAAGAGACAGCACGCACATTCTCCAGTGGACACTGCAGTTCCTGAGTGAGGGACAAAGGAGAGGAGGTAGCAGGCCCAGAGAATAGAAGGGACAGGCCTGACAGCACGCCTGTGAGGAGGCACAGGATAAAAAGCGGAAAAGCTTGACAGCACCCCTGTGGACATCACAGGCCCCCCACCCCAAGTGACAGACAAGGACTAAAGCCAACAGGTGACAGGCCGCGCATAGCAGGCCACAAGGGGCCGGCAGGCACCGCCCACCACACGATTGCCGGCAAAAGAAGCCAAGGCAACTACTTGACCTGTGCAGCCCGAAGAGCACTATGTCCTAGACAACCGTCCAGTAGCCTGCGGCAGGGGCAGTACACTGCATCATATCACAAGCCCACCCAGGGCCGCCACAGCCACCCAGCATGTCGGATCAAGAGGCCTCCTCCACGTCGGTGGATGACGCGCCGTGGGGCGCCGCAGGTCCAGTGAACACTTCAGGAGGCACTTCACGAGTATTACACTTACCTCACCCCTTCAACTTGCAAGATACCAGCAACCTCGGGCCCGATGGGCATTTTGGCTGAGGGACTTCAAGTTCTACTTAAGGGCCATAGGACTCGTGGTCGACGCCCGTCTGAAGAACACCTTGTTAATGGCCATAGGACCCGCTGCACGAGACATCACGGGGGAACTTCTCAACTTGGATACCCCGTCATATCGCAACCTGTATGAGAAATTGTCTGAATATTTCACAACCCACACCAACATAGACTATGAGAAACACATTTTTCACACGACACATCAGGACGAAGGGAAGTCTCTCGATAACTTTGTCATGAGGCTCCACATCAAACTCAAGTACTGCAGATTCCACAGATATTGGAAAGAGGAGGCCCTGAGGTCTCAAGTCATCGCAGGTTGCGAGTCGCAAGCATTCAGGAAGAAACTACTGCAGAAAGAGCGGTCGCTAGAGGACATTTTAGCGTTGGCTCAGATGGAAGAAGCAGTAAAGTCTCAGCTCGACAGCCTGGGGAAAATCACCATACAACATAAACCCACTGAAACAGATGTAATCAACAAACTGTCCATGGCGCCGAACCAACCAGGCAGAAGGTGGTCTGATGCCACGTGTTTGCGGTGTGGATAAGAGTACCCCCACACGGGTGAATATCCCGCTCTGGGGCAGCAACGTGCCGCATGCGGGGGAGATGACCACTTCTGGGATGTCTGCAAGAACTCACCTGTCAGTATGCCCAGCAGACAGAGATTTCAAGAACGACGGAGACGCGCCTGGGTAAGCCTACCAGGCAGCAGGCAGGAAGGTGAGCCTAATGGTCAGAGGAAGGAGGATCGAGAGCACCGCAGCACGTACATACATGAAGACCGCGCAGTGGTAGGAGGAGGTTTGTCAGGTACATAGAGATGAGCTCACCGTTGAGCAGTGAATCCCCTTCATTCGGGAAACGACCAGTGGCAGAAGTGCTATGTGTGGGCTCTCAACAACCGAACCGCCACCAAATAGCCCCATACTCACACTGCACGTCAACGACACCCTGCTAGAGTTCCTCATTGACACGGAGGCGACAGTCAACATCATCAGTGAAGAGGCACACAACACTCTTGCCAATCCTCCAAAACTGAAAAAGCCAATGTTTGACATATACCCATATGGATCGCCCACACCCCTACCGTGCAAATGCACAATAAAAGCCTGGTGCACTCACAAAACACACGCAATGAAGATCCAGTTACACATCCTAAAGACGGAAGTCAACAGCGGCTGCATACTCAGCTTCAGGGCGGCGGTTGACATGGGGCTAGATATATCTTATACCAGATGATGGCACACAAGTACTTTGCCATCTCAGAAGAAGTGGAAGCAGCATTTCCAAAGCTGTTTAAAGGTTTTAAAAAACTGAAACACAAGAAGATACAACTGCACATCAATCCTGAGGTCCGTCCTGTGGCCCAAACTACCGGGGCATACCAGTGAATATACAGTGGCAATTTGAGGAGGAACTAGACAAACTCCTGCAACAGCATGTAATCAAGCCGGTCACCGGCCCCACGCCGTGGGTTTCATCCATAGTCCCGGTGACCAAGAAGTCGCCGGACGATCCATACGGCTGTGCTTGGACATGAGGAGAGCCAATGAAGCAAATGAGCACAAACATCAATCATCAAGCGCCAAGGATCACGGACATCATCCATCTACTCCACGGGGTGAAGGTATTCTCCAAACTGGACCTCACAAAGGAGTACCACCAGATCGAGATAGCACCTGAATCTCCATACATCACCAGGTTTGTGACATACCTAGGGTTGTTTCAATAAAAAAGACTCAGTTTCAGAATATCATCGGCTACCGAGATATTTCAGGAGGAGATCCACAAAGTCATACGGCATGTACTCAACTGCCTCAACTATTTGGACGGCGCGTTTGCTTTCAGAAAATCTAAAGAAGAACATGACATAGCTCTGCACAGAGTGTGCTCTGCACTTGAGGCCGCTGGCCTCACCCTCAACAAAGCAAAGTGTGAATTTGGAAAATGGTCACTTTGATTTTTCGGGCATATCTTCTCTGAAAAAGGAATGCGGCCTGGCCTGGACAAAGTGGCTGCACTTAACATGGCACAACTCTGTCATAACGGGGCAGAGCTACGGTCCTTTCTGGGTTTGGCGAACTATTGATCCCGGTATCTCAAGGACAATGCCACAGTAAGCAACCCGCTTTGCCTACTCACCTGAAAAGATCAGCCATTCGAGTGGTCAAGGGACTAACAGAGCCCATTCGAAACGATCTGCAATAACATCGCCCGGGTGGAGAACATGGCATACTTCGATGCATAAAGGAAGACCGAAGTGATCATGGACGCCAGTTCAGTGGGACTGGGGGCAATCCTGAAGCAGAGGGACCCTGTGGACCAATCCATCGTATTCATCATGGCATAAGGCAGCAGGAACCTCACGGCCACGGAGCAGGCCTACTCTCAGGCGGAAAAGGAGTCTGGCGGTGGTATCGGCCTGTGAATACTTTCACCTGTTTCTATACGGGAAGGCAGTCACGTGACGATCTACGGGGATCCAAAGGCCAGAATGCCCCCCAGGATTGCCAGATGGTGTTTGCGCCTGTAGGACTACAAGTTCAACATACTACATCGCTCAGGCAAGGAGGACAAACCAGCGGACTATCTATGCCGCCACCTGACGGGCCCGGCACATGCGTGGCCATCCATCGCTGATGCGCATATCAATTACATGGTACATCATCTCCAGCTGCTTCCAGTGGACTGGGCGGAACTTGCGGCAGCGTCCGAGCAGGACAGGGCTCTCAGCATCGTGGACCACTGCATCAAATCCGAAATAACATCACACTTCAAGCATCAACCCCAGAATGAGAACGCTGCTTAGCCCTGGTAAAGGACGAGTTATCCACCATGGATGACCACATTGTCCACAAGGGCTGCAAAGTGGTCATCACAGAGGCACTATCGAGCAACCCACACATTTCCGAAGAGGGTTCTCTCCCATAGAATCTTTTTAAAAAGATGGGTTTAATTGTGCATTTTCTAGCATGCGCTTTGTGGAAATTGGGTACAAAGTTTGTAAACCATTTTATATGGGGCCCATGAAAAAATGAAATCCATGCAAGTCACCAACAGTGCATTTTCATGATGTCTTTGTACACAATATGTGCAAGATAAACAACATTTTGATGCTGGCTGCACCCATTATTACCATATAAGAACTTACTCCTGTTGGCGTTTGCCAGTTAAAAGGCCATGCCACTATAAGAAAGTACCTTCAAACTGGCTGCACTAATGGAAGCCAACCTAACAACATAATAACACTCACCATGTTTTATCTTACCCTTGATGTCCAGTAAAAAATATCATGCCTCATAAGAGAGTATTGCTAGACTGGCTGAACCCAAGTATGCTAGTCTAACTACGTAGTAGCAGCCATCGTGTTTGCTTTACCCTTGATGGCCAATAATAAAGACCATGCCACCATAAGAAAGTATGGCTAGACTGGCTGCACCCAAGTATACCAGTCTAGCTATATCATAGCACTCATCATGTTTGCGTTACCCTAATGCCCAGTATTAATTCCATGCCAGCGAGTAGCATCCTCTGCCCTCCAAATAAGAGGCCCACTTCCCCTTTTACACTCTGCACAGGGCAGCCACATACGTGCTCTCAGTCACACAACATACACTTTCTCAGTCACCCAGGCATGCATACGTTCGCACAATATGCATTCGTATTCACCCACACATTCATACTTTCACAAAACCCACTCTCTCATTTGCCCACACATTCATACAAAATACAGTCTCACACGTTCACCCGTGCATTCATACACCATTCATGCACGCAGAAATAAAAGCGGGCATATTTTCACATGCGCACTCAGCAAACCCCACTTCCATGCACACATACACAGAAACACATTTCACAAGATACAGATACATGTACTGTTGTGTCATTGGCCTCAGTGACACACATGATGAGCAGGCACAGGAACCCCAGCCCAGTCATGTGACCACTTGGATATAATGGGAGGGAATGAAGTTAGTTTATCGCCAAGTCTCGTGTTGCATGGTTGGTGTGCCCTTGTGTCCGGCGTCAGTGTGTGCATGACCTACTGAGCAGGAACACAATAATACACAACACATGTTCACTTACCCTGCACCTACAGGATGCCGAAACCATACATGACACGACCGGAAGGCCTGCCTTGTGCCCGCTGGCCTCTCATCATTGTTCTCTGCTCATTTTGCGGGCTGAAAAATCAAAACATAAAATTTAGCAGGGGGGCACGTCCTTGCTTAGAGGCCAGCTAAGAGCACACATCCCCCCGTCCCCCACAAATAATAGGATTGTGCTGCCTGCCACTGAAGCGAGGAGGCGCCCCGACTGCCCATTCGATATAAAAGTGCCACCACTGCCTGTGATTTCACTTACTGGCATGTCACTTCCAACTGGGTCATAGCTAGCAACTTAAGACTGGACCCCAACTAAAATCTAAGCGTTGACACAGATGGCTGGAGACAAAGAAAATCAAAGAGGCTTGGAATGGGCCGTTAATCCACTGCTTGCCATCGACCTGCATTATAGGATAGTTAGGACGTCATCGTTTTGCTTGCTGGTATTCCTCCAAAGCAGTGTTGGTGTTTCAGTGCATTTTCTGGTCCTTGCTGGAATAAAGCAGGACTTCCTTTTTCACTGGTACTTGATCATTTGTGATCCAGTTTTGTATCAGAAGATTATTGCTGGGGAGATAGAGATCGCTGCAACATAAAGGGAGAACTTGACATGGGAAGAGAGGGACTGCAGGTGAAGCTTGTGAAGGAGATCCTGGACACATGGGGAAGAGAGATAAAACACAGGGTAGAAAGACTGTGGGAGAAAGAAAGGGACCACAGGAGGCCATGAGCACTCTCCTCTAGCAGGCAGGTTAAAAGGGAAGCTGCAGTTGAAATTGGAAAGACACACAGAGGAAAATAGTTTGGGGGCGAGTGAGTGACAGTATCAGAAAAAAGAAACAGCAGGAGAAAGAGACTGCAGTTGACACGTACAATGCAGGGGAGACAGGACAGAGACCCATC
This sequence comes from Ambystoma mexicanum, assembly GCF_040938575.1. Taxonomy (NCBI): domain Eukaryota; kingdom Metazoa; phylum Chordata; class Amphibia; order Caudata; family Ambystomatidae; genus Ambystoma; species Ambystoma mexicanum. The sequence continues at coordinate 273,901,848 of NC_090932.1, read as the reverse complement.
AGATGGTAGTCTTACACAGATAGACTACAGCAGAAGCAAGAGAGACTGCTGGCGACTGGTAAGAGGATGTGGGGGAACATCGAGGGGGGACATGATAGGTACATGTCTGTAGGAGACAAACATAATGAATGGGGAGACGATGAACCTAAAGTAGTGAGAATGGAGGGTAATTGAGTTAATGGTGAGGGGTGAAATAATGCAGATGGGCCAGCATTTATCTGAATGTATTTTAGAAATGCGTATAGAATGTGCACTATAATGCAACATCCCAAAAATCTCTTTTTTGTTTTGTAAGCAGATGGGATCAGGGGTATTGTTTCTTTTTTTTTATTTCAAGTGCTTTATTTGGATAGACCATTAACACACAAATCACCAATACATCACAGTAGAGTACCAGAAAAAATCACCAACATAAAAACAACATAATACAAAAGGAACGATCAGTGGCTGGCCGTAAAAAGCAATACAATTAATAAAATTCAGTGTGTACTCACAGCCCCAGTTATTCAATATAGCTTCACATCATAGAGCACACGGGGGGAATACTCGCAGCTCCTCACGGAACACTATTACTGGGACTCCCACTACTCAGCAATCTCATGCGCAGGAGTCACGCATGGTGGACAAATGTCATTGCCTCACCAGTGGTTCTTATATGCATCTGTAACAGGAGGGTCGCAAATATCTTTTCCGCAGCTGCAATAGAACTGGCACATCAGAGTAAATGCACAAGGGATTCATCAGTTAAATTGCAAAGCGGACAAACCCCAGAGTTAAGATGAGACCTGGAATGTGTATAGCCTGCCACAGGGAAAAAGTCAAGTCTAAACCATACAAAGAGAGCGCATTCGTACGGGGGTGGATCATATCAAAGACATTACGGTACTGTCTGGCCCATTCTTTAAAGCAGTTGCCAAGGACTCCAAATTTTCTTTTGAAGCAACCCTGGCCAGCAGTGTCAAACCATGTTTCGGGATGCACAACAATCCCTTGGAGAAGACCACATTTGGGTAGCGTTTAATCTCGACCAGATGGATCTAACATGCCGCACCCAACCACAGTTCCCAACCCCATTTAATTTCAAGAATTCCACTACCGCCTCCCTAGAGAGCAACACTTCTGGAGCTGCCCACAGCCAGAGCCAATATAGAGCTGGTTTTAAAGATATTTGATTGGCCACAGGCCAGGCTTGCAAATCCAAAAGAAGCAAGAAGGTAGGGGCATTCTTTGTAAACAACAATACGTTCTTGAAAAACATGTCCTCACTCACAGACAGCCCCTTGGTAACAGCATACCCCAAACCTCTGCGCCATACATTGTGGCAGGAAGAGCCTGGCTCCTGTACAGTTCTATAGCCAGGGAAATCGCTCCACTTCCCCTACTCCGAAAGAAAGAGGAAATTCCACCCCTGTATTTAGATAAGGTTGCCCTAGCTTTTACCGCTTGGTCTGTCCAGCGTGATACCTTATTAGACCTTATCCCCAAGTAGACAAATTGTTTGATTTGGTCTAGGGCTTTCCCGTTAACCGAGAACCTCAGATTGTGTGACTTGGCAAAGGGTGGTTTAAATACCATTACCTTGGTCTGGTATTGTTTCTATCAACTATCCAAAAGGCCCCACCCCGAATATAGCAAAACCTTCCCACAAACGATTCATCAACGGTTTAGTGACCAAAGTTGTGACCTAAAAGAAACCAGAAAGAGGAAAAACGAGAAGAAAAGATATTTTTTAAAAGCAGTCAAGGTGAAGTGCAAAACCACAGTGTGCAAGGCTGTTGCTCCTCAACACAAGTCATCATCTCACAGTTCGACTTTCGACGTCCAGAGCTCAGCACAGAAATGGGGATGTGGTGTCTTCACCATTTGGCCAGTCGATTATTCAACTGTCTTTTGGCTCCTCTGTCATTTGTGTGCTTCCACCTGCCGTTGATGCAGTCTACATGATGCTCTTAAATACACCTCCTGATCTGCCACACACACATGCACTGCACACATTGAATGCAGGCATAAGATGCCTGCTGTCAGTGACCCCCGACTCAAGCGTTGATGCAAGTGAGGCTTAGTGCTGTTGCACAGATTGAGGACTGACCATCTTGCTCTCTCTTAATATGACAATGGCGAAGTTGGGCACCGACAGATCGCAGAAACGCGTTCCTTTTCTCACTATTGATAAAACATTATCCTTTCAGTGACATTTATAACTAGCTTCTCCTATTACAGCTTCTCCCAACTATTGCCCAATCACTAAAATATCATGTAATTGCGTAGAACATGGAAAACACAGCCACTCTCTAATGTTGCAGTGAACTGAAAACCACAAGCGTTTTCATTGTCATCAGTCTGGCTTCCTCCGCCCCTTTCCATCCTCCCTCCTATAGAGATATAGAGCTATAGAGCTACTGAATCAACGCTTTTAACTCCTGAAGCTCCTGGATACCCAGCCATCCTCATCTTACTAGATCTGTCGACAGCCTTTGACACCATTAATCACTGGATTCTCCTTAATTTCCTGAATCATAGACCGCTGCCTTAATGGGTCTGCCCTCGACTGTGTTGCCACTTCTCTCTCTGACAGAATTCCCAGAGTCTGGGTTGGTCCCTTCCTCTATGAGGCTTCAGCTCCTATCCTTCGGGGGCCACAAGTCTCCAACTCGTCCCTTGGCTCTTGAAGACTTAGGTGAAACCTCTGACTGATGTCATCCCTCTCTTTGCCACCATTTTCCAAACCTGTAATGCTGACACCAAAACTGCCTTGAAACTCTTTGGCCCTGTTCTGGACACAACACACATTGTCAGATTCCTACTAAAAATCCATCAATAACAACGCACGTCTAAATTCCACACAAATTGAAATTGTCCACATTTGTTCCTCTATCGCATCTGCTCTCCCTTTTGAATGGCCCACCTCCATGGGGTCAGCCCCTGCACTTTGCAGTTTCGCAAAAGGCTTGGTGTGGTCTTCAAAAGCCTCTACCCATCACCCAGCAGATCCATAGAATCAAGGCAAAATATCACATTCCGGCTCCACATTTGCAGGCATTTACACCCCTTGTGAATCCAGGTCACCTCTGCTATGATTATCATATGATATGCCATTTATAACGCGCCCACACTTAGACCACTGCACCAGCCTCTATTTGGGTCTCCCAAAACACCTAATGTGTCAAGTATTCTTGATCCAAAATGAGGTTGTTAGATTGATCATGGGCCTTAACCCCTAAAATCTAATCCCCATGAGCCTTATTTTCTTTCACTGGTTCCCAGTATAGGAGCCCATTGAATTCAACGCTATTTGCATTTGACACAGAGCCTTTTGGGAATCAAGTCCCGGTAGACTAAGACATCTACACCCTGTAGATGTCTTAGCTCCTCATCTTCACGGTCTCTGCTCCTGGCCCTCTTCAGGAAAAAACTGCTGGTGCGCATGCTTGGAATGCTCTCCTCGGGATCCTAAGATCAAAAGAGTACATCTTTGTTTTAGGTAAAAACTCAGAAGCTTGCTCTTTAAAACATGTTTTGCCCCTGCTTGCTGGTAAAGATTTCCCGCTTTCAAGATCACGCAAAGTACCCAACCCTTCGTCCGTGTGCCTCCTCTTTATGTGCCACCTTCATGCTTAGCCTACTGCAGCCCTCTGCACTCAGCATGCACTAATCAGTTCCTGTTTGTTTTTCGCTTATTGTATTCTTGCATTACATTCATTATACTTGCTCTTGTATTTTCTATGCGCGTATCTGATCTGATACTTCCCGCTGAGAATGTGAATGATCATTTGTCCACACCGGTAATGCTTCACATTTGTTTTTTATTATTGATATTTTTAATAAATCTCCAAAAATCATCCATATCAATCTTCTTGGGCCAACCAACATCCTAGCCCTCATTCAGGCTACACTTCAGGTAATTCGGTCATTACCAATCTGCCCTTTCCCCTTGACCAGTCCTCACAGTTAGAGCATAAAAGGCTAGATTCCTCTTCCTTTGCATCAACTTCTCCAAAACTTGTATCTCAGTTATAATAAACCTGTTGTTGACACTCCTGGCACCCAGAAAAGCCCTAATTGATGGGAGAGTGTCTGCCCCCTCCCATCTTGTTTCGTCGTCACTCGGCACAGAAATGCCCCCCACAGTTCTTGATAATGAATTACATATAATACATCCCCTGCACAGGACAGATGTACATCATCCTTCCAGGGCACACCCAGAACTGCCCGCACTATCTCCATGTGCACCAGTAATTCCAGCACAATATCCACGCAAACCGTTTCTTGTGCTTGCCTATCTTTTTGCCTTCTACACATAAACCAGCCGAGCTCTTCACAGTTCTCAGAAAAAGGCTGTGAGGACTGGGGGCGGGGAGAAGCGGGGGGAGAGGTTGGCCTTTGTTAGGGTGATTGTCCCAAGTTTGGGTTCAAGAAGACCGTTGCACAACTCTGTACTTGGTATATTGCCTGACTCAACAGCGGGTATGCATGGATGAGCAGTAAAGGTTATACTCTTGAGGGGAACGTGCAGGATTAGCCCCACAACATACTCATGAAAATATAGGGCCTCATTACGATCCTGGCGGTGGCCATGCCCTTATTAAGGGCACGGCTGCCGCAGTAATGAAATTTTACTGGGTCCATGGAATGGCCAATTACCCGGTCATGCCGACCTTGGCGGACCCGGTAATTTCCCATTCCTTGGACCCAGTAAAAATGAATCCCCATTCCCATTGAGTCCCATAGGGCTTAATGGGAATGGGGAGGGAGCTAACAACGGGCCCGATGATAACAGGCCCGTTGTTAGCTCCCTGGTCCCCTCGCGGGTCCCGGAAAGGACGCCTAGTCTGTGGTCTCGTAATAGGGCGGAGTGGGTTTAACGGCACCGGCACCATTACCGGTGCCGTTAAACCCATTCCGCCCGCCTCATAATGAGGCCCATAGTCTGTCATATAAGTTGTGGCAGCGCAAATTTAACACAGTACTTTCACTGCTAAGTAACATTATAGTGTATAGTCTTTAGGGGTAGAGACTTCAGCACTCTAGAATCCAGTTTGTCATATCTTTTGCTAAGATGCATTTTCAGAACCAGACCGTAGGGAGGGTTCTAAAAGATCAACCAGATTATAGTGAATAAGGAAAACAGGGAAATTACATTTAGATCTAGCCGAAGTCAATCAATGTAGCTGATTAAGGCTTAGACTTAAGGAACTGTGGGGGTGGTGTAATCGTTTGTTTTATTTTTATTAGTATACTTCATTTATATATATACCTTTTACACTGTATACAATAAAGATGAATAATCACAATTCATATATAATAATAAACTTCATATTACAAACTAATTCAAAAGATGAAAAACACATTACCTTTCTCATTAATGCTCAATATCAACCCTTTACAACAAGCTAATACAAACATACATCAACAATTCATATACAATAAAATTCATACCACTACAAAAATATAAAACAATCTCATTGTAACAGTATCAGGTAATATTATCCCCATATATATGGTCGCCGTAAATAATATCGCTGGGAAAAGGTTGTGGCGATATTATATGGGTGACCATATATATGGGGACAGGGGCAAAAAAAAAAAAAATTGTCCATGCAATAATGTCGCCACAAAAAACGGCCATTTTTCGGCGATATTTTTGCATGGCGAGATTTTTGTGGCGACATTATTACATGGAACCATTGTAACGTGACTAATATACCACAAGTACTTACACCCATTGTTTTAAAGGGTACACCAATGCCATATCCAGCCATAACATTTAAACCACTTGTTTAAGAGTCAACAGGCATCTTTCAACCTCCCTCCATGTGTGATGGGCTGCAGATGTAATTACCAGCGATTTGGCCATAAACAGACAAGACCAAAATTGGTCAGACTGAATTTGGCCAACGCAACCAACAAATCCCCTACAGCCCCTCACATATTACCTGGCAAGATCCGAACAAGTCATCTGTATATGCCAAGGAATTTCAATGGAATTTTTTCAAAGACTGCATGTTCTAAGATCATAAGGAAGACCCTGCCAAGCATCAGTATGAGAAAGTGTTGGTAACACGTTGAATCGTATTCTCATAATTAATCGTCTCAATGGCACATCTAGTGTCACAATTACATACTCAAATGGCTTTGCAAGAGGGAAGCTTTTGTGATGTATTCAGCATATGTTTTCTTGGCAGTCAATTTCTCTGAGTTAATAATTCTATCCATTACGATCATCAATCAAAGGTACACTACACAGTGTCACTTCATCTTTGAATGGCATGCCTATATCTTCATTGAATACTTTGCATGAAGGAATATTATTAACCAGCCCAGGAAATATACCAAACAAAGAGGGCTTATTGCCGTTATCTTCCAGAATCTTATAATAAATCCTACTGTGTACAATGTTCTACAATATGGTCAGAGATAACAAGGCTAGTTCATAACAAATAGCTGCAATGGGCACTGCATTAGGGAGTTCCAATATTGATCACCATCCTTTTCCCTCCAATCGATCGAGCCAGTTGACTTGCTTTTCATTAAAGGCCTCAAGACCGTAAAATGTTCCCGGCGCTATAATAGTTGTGTATAATTTCAAGTACCTCTCAACGGAATTACCTACTTTGGTTGACAAAAATTCTTTAATGGCACCAAACCTCCTCTACACCTTAGGGGTTAACTTTTATTCCAAGAAAGTTGCACTCATTTTGTTCCCAATTGGGACACCTAAATAGACATAATAATCTATGACTTCAATCATAGTTCTATCTAGTTCCCATTTCAAATTATGTTCTTTCTTACCCTTGGCATCAATCATCATAATTTTTGCTTTCCCTAAATTGATCCTCAAGTTGGTCACTTCAGCATATCCATATAAAGCATTCAAAGATCATTGTAATCCTACTGGCGTCTTATCTAAAATTGAAGTCTCATCGGAAAATGACAACCAAGAAATATGATGATTGCTAATTCTGGGGGAAAAATTATTACATTCAACAGAACCTTGTGCATGTCCACAATGTGTACACTATACAAAAATGGCGCCAACAGACAGCTCTGATTTAAGCCATGGTTTGTGTTTACACTATTGGAAAGGTCCCTATCCTGATTCCACCAAATTCTAACTGAAGTACCATAATACATTTGCTTAATAAAATATATCAGGACCGGGTCAATCCCCCATTTTTTAAGTTTATACCATGATCGAGACCTGATTACACTGTCAAACGCCCGGCATAATCAATGAAACAAAGAAAGAGTTTAGCATCAGCTGTAACATGTGTGATGCTTAACAGATTATAGTGCGCCCAGATGTAATGGAGCACATCCCATCGCGAAAGCCATTCTGCTGAAAATGCAGCAGTTAATCAGCTAATGCCCAGAAATTAAGTTTATCTAGTAGAAGGTTACAAAAACTCTTGCACATGCAATCAATCATGGCCATTAGGCAGTAATTGCTCGGATCACTTCTTGTCCCTTTCTTGTAAACAGGAACAGGTTTAGACTGTTTCGAGCTAACAGGAAAATAGCGGTTGGCAATGACCTTCCTATAGATCCTATGCAACAGTTCTGCCCAGAAATATGGGGCCTTTTTTATCATAATGTTAGCCAATCTGTGGGGACAAGGGGGGCAAAGATGGCTTAGGTTGAGTGATTATCCCCAAGATGGTGTCTACTTCAATATCCAAATCGAAATAGCAACCATTAGTGTCCTCATCCGATGAACATTCGAGAGTGTCACTAAAATATAACCCACTAATATGTTTCATCCAAATGGATTCAGGAATCGGGTTAATCACATATTGCTCTTACCCATCATATGCATATTATGCAGGGACCAAAACATACATTAACTGCCCAAGGGCATTACACATAGAACGTTTATGAGTTTTCATCCAATGTTTCTTTTGCGTTCTAATATTGGCAATTTTTGGAAATTTCATTTTAGGCATAAGAAAGTCATCCTTATTAATCCTTTGAACTTCATGGTTCACTTCTCTCTTTTTAGAAGCAATCACACCATCATATATCACATCAGAGCACTTCTTAGCCAGATAGACATTTCTCTTATTTAGATTAAGAGTATAAAGTCTGCATTCTACCATCTGGAGGACCACCGTATCGTAAAATACCCCCAGATACTTCCCTACATTTTCATTGGACAGTAGCTTTGCAGTATATTTCTCAGCATCATACCACTTTATTAGCCTGCGCATTTACTCAGGTAGCACTTGGCATCTGTTCACAATAGTCGCAATCAGACATTCCCAAGGTAAGTTTTAATACGGAATGGTCACTAAAAACACTTTCAATAATTCATAAGCCATGATGTATTCACGCATAAGTAATGTGACGAATATATAGTCTATCCTAGTGTAGATCCTGCCATTAATCCAGGTATAACAAGGGACATCAGTGCCTTGACAGCAATTGCCATCTAAGTCACTCGGGTCAATAAAGTCAAAGCCATGTTCTTCCATTACTTTAACTATCTAACACCTTTATCTTTCAGTGTGTGTTCCACCCTCCTGTGTCAGCCCTGGGCTATCACATCCACTTATACTCTCTCCATCACCAGTATAGAATCCTTTGATTACATCACAGTAGGCATTGAACTCTCCTACTACAATGCACTGCAGCTTAGGGTAAATATAATACCACTCATAGAGTATATTTTGTACAGGAAACCATGGGGACAGGTAGATAAAGAGCACAGGCAAAAGATCCCATAGCCTCCTCACCTCCTCACCCCTGACACACCACCGAAAGGGCATAGGAAAGAGGTGGTAGGTGCACCCCTGTATAGCTGAAGGGCAAAACGGGTGCAGAAATAAATGTTCTGGGATACTGGGTAGAGGGGGGGGCACTGTCTCTTCTCTGAATAGCCCTGCAGACAGCCCACAACCCTACACAGAATAAAGGAGGGAGACCCTCTGTCCCCCTCGAGCACCACAATATGAAACTCTAGCAGGGACGCGAATCACAGGTTGCCAGAGTGTAGGATGTACGATGGAGCACCACCACTAACCAAACCCACTAATAATCTCATCCCTCTTTTCACACCTCTCAAATTATAAATTTAACACAACCATGCCTATACTGCACAACAAACCGCACACACTTCACTACACTGCAACAACAAAACAAACCACACATAGCCTCGCACAACCACACACCACAGCTACCGACTGAAAAATCACAGCCACGCTCAGCGAACGGTGTAAAACAAACTGAAGCTGCCAACAGCACCTCACAGCTCTCTGGAGCCTTTTTCCGCTAAGTCCTACTAACCTACCCTACACCCTTGCTTTTCAGATCTGCCAGAGCGCCACTCCAGTGGTGATAGTGTGCGGTATAAATATTCTTTAACGTAACATAGCTCATAATTGACCTGGTCATTTCATTCCCCCTGCCCCCGAGGGTCACAGGTACTAATAAAAAGAGCTAAAGAGGGAAGATTCTACTTAAAACCAGAGACAGTTGCACTAATTGCATTAGAATGGATGCACTGGGGTTGAAACACTTCTAAACTATAGCTTGATTTAGCCCCAATACACAACCCTCCCCTAGGTTGCCCCTTCCTAGATTTTAATGCTCATCAGCATATCATTTTATAGCCATCTAAGAAAACCTCATCACACATCCAGGTTTCTTGCAAAAAGAAGATATCACTGTTTTGCAAGAATGAAGTACCTTTGGGAGTACTAACAAAAGAATTAAAACCTCTAGTGTTCCATGAGATAACATTACACCCTTTATGTACCGGTGACCTGGTGGGCAGAGGTTCAGAAGACCAGCCTAGTTTCTTGGAACAGGGTAACCTTCTGGACAAGCCAGACCAATCACGGTAGCATTGGCGGCGGTCAAGACTAGGTCTCAGGAGGGGTGATAGTGATTGAAAGCCTACAATGAGCACACACAGTAAACGAAACCACAAATTACTCTCAGTCAGGTGTATGTCAAAAATATATATACATTTATTAAAGACCTTTTAAGTCAAACACAAAGTAATTATTCAGCAGTAATAACAAAACCAACTCAACACTAATTTAGCAAGCATATATACAGTAACCAATGGCCAACAGGGATATCACTCAGTACAGTTCCACAGCCTGCAAAGAAAGGGGTTATACAGTGCGAATATCTCAGTGGCAGTCCTTCACAATTCACACCCTAACTAAGAGGCAGTTCAGTCCATAAAATGAGTGGAGCCTTGTGCTCAAAGGTGCTTTCATTGCTGGCGCACGTGATTGTGCAGTTAAGTCAAAGCGAGGTGTCTTCAAGGGGCTGTAGCGACTCAGGAAGGTGGGTGAGGCATTGAAGAATAAGCTCCCACTATTTGAGGAGGGTCTCCCCAATAAGGCAGAACAGGATCCAAGAATTGGGAATAGCTTGGTAGCAGGCTACCTCGATAAAGAAGAGTGGCCCTCAGGGGACACGCGTGTGAAAAAAATTGATGGACACGCCATGGGCCACCAGTAAGGGGTGCAAGTACTCACCAACCCTCAGCCCACTCTAACCAAACTTCAGCAGTCGAGTCCACTTCGGTCGCAGGTTCAAATCCTGCAGTTGTGCGGCTCTGCAGCTTTCAGGGGCTGCTTTCCCAGAACGATTCTGTGGTGGGACAGTGGCAATTTCCTCACTACGGGTGAAGGGATCAGGCCAGTTCCACTGCAACGAGTCTGAGGGCACAGCAGCAAAGCACCCACGAAGTTCATCACCACAGCTGAGCAACACAGTGACCGCATATGCTCGAGTTCAGGCATACTCTCCTAATTCCAGACCTAGGAATGCTAGGTGTGCAAAACACAGTGGGAGAGTGCCTATTACCTAGATCTTACAGTCACCAAAGGTTCAAGTAGAAACTCGAGGTGGTGGTGGTTCTAGGGCAAAGGTCCCGTACAAGCTGGTCAGTTCACTGGGCAGTCCAGGAACATTTCCAAAAAGGCTTTCTTACAGAATAAGTTGGAGGTGTCGAGAATAGTTGCTCCCACTATTCCAATAGGTCGAAGCGCCCTTGCAGGCCTTCAAAGTTCAATCAGAAACAGGGGGATCCGACGGGACAACAGCAGGCTTAGGGTGCCAAACTATCCAGCGGGTCACCAGCGGTTCCATGGATCTGCTTTGTTGATTCAGGCTACTTGGCTCCTTTACTAAGTTTGGTGCGAACTCAGAAGATTGACCTGGAACGAGTGTAAGATGCTTTCTCTTATCTAAAATCTCGTTCGTGCCAAAAGGAAAAGAAACCAATAGGAGATCTGCTGACATGGGGCCATCCCAGACGTGGACCAACCACAGACCACGGTGGTCCCAGTCATCCCAGTACAGCAGACATCCTGGCACCCAGGATGTGATTTGCAACTAGACAGCTCCAGCCCACATCCTGGAGGCACACACACAAGGCATGCAGAAGCCTGTGAAAGCTTTGGTTTGTGCAGGGGTCTGCATGACCAAATAAGGAATTTCCTGGGTCTGCTCGACATGGCGAAGGCAAAGGCACAATATGGCCAAAGGACAGAACAAAGGGCCTCGTGGCATGGCCCTTTTAGGCAATGGCCACTGTCCTGGGCCAAACGCAGTAAACGCGGTTTGGACCATTGAAAAACGTTAAAAACACATAAAAAGTAACAGCTGCCACCAGCTCTGTCCAAAGCACACTTGTGAATTCACCAGAACATCCTTTGAGGGTGTCTAGGGCCTTACAAAATGAAAGAGGGACCCCAGCACACTGTACTGTAAGGTACTTTGTGCACTGATAACATTTTACTAAAGAATAGCAACAAAGTGAAAGACTAAGGGAAACAAAGTCTCCCAGTACTGACTGTCTTAAGGGCATGTCAGTTTCTGCATAACAAAATGAATGAAGAGGAAGCGGCAAGTATCAGCCGCACCCCAGCCACCACCTTCGAAGTGCCAGGAACCTTCACGCCAAAATATGTGATGTATGAAGAACAGATAAATCAGCAGAGAGCCGCAGTTGGGCTCTGCCCAGTGCCTATCTGAAGAACTGCACCTATTGAAGTACCGGCACCCAAGCAAACCTGGACAGCAAGGTACCCACTGAGTAATCCATACCTACAGACATGACAAAGGGACGTTTGTCAAAATGGAATACCCGAAGAAGCCAAGAAGATACTAAAAGAAGATGACTGGTGACGTCACGAGAGATTGGACTTACACACAAAGAGGGTATATGATGACCCAAGAATGCTGATAAAGAGACAAAATGCCATGGATAAGTGACATCTTGGGAGTAAGTTGAAACAGGTGATTTCAAGATAAAAAAAACATATGCCATATGCACAATGAAGACATTAAGCCAGTTTAAACATGTACATACGCAGGGAACCGCAAGGAGCAAAGAAATCGTGAAAGCTTGCTTATGCTTAATAGTAAAATAGATTGCGGCAAGCACCAACTATACATATCTACCTCAAAAGCACTTTATAGATGAGTGAAAATCCACTATACACATGAGCAGAATCGAATTGAGGTTCCTAAAGGTCTCAAGAGGAGAGGGCCTCAGCTAACAATTCAAGAATTAAAGACGGAGAGAAATCCTGCTGAAGGTAACCATGCAAGGAAGCTAAGGTCGTGTCAGACTGGAATAGACTAGCAATACCTACAATTTAAGAGAAGAATAACAAGAGTCTCCTGTTCAGCAAGGTCGAGATAAGCCACAAATGGTAAACGACTGACAGAAGTAAATCAAATACACGAAATTGCACGAAGAAGAGGCCTATTTCACGGGGTCCTAGTCACCTGGCAAGGCAGGCCGAACGGGATGAGACACCTACGCATTGAGCCTTATCGTACCCATCCGCCTTAACTTTCTCAGACCAAGAGGCAGACTCAAGGCCAAACTACAAGCCAGACGTCCACTAAGGTGATGAATGGCTGTAACATAAATTGGAGGGAAGCTGGGGTACAGACTTACTCCCTGCACCTGGCCTCATTATTCTGCATGCTGCTAAGCGCAAGTGGAAAAGTATGTGTGGGCTCAATGTCAACCCCATCATAGTGGACCATGTAATCTAGGGTCCTATAGAGAGTAGGGCCAATAAGATGTTGTACTTTTTGTGACGTTTACAGTAGCTAATTTGAAGGAAGGGCTTAGTTGCCCCACCTGACATTATTATCCAATCCCCTCTCACTGTTACCATATACAGATATAGTACCTATATTAAAGTTACTTTCCTATAACCAATCGAGTTGCATGTTAGGTTTTTAAGATTACACGTCAATGATGATGAGTTTTTGGTATGAATGATGTTGTTTTTCTGAAATTAGTTGGAGTTGAAGCGAGAAGGAATATCGAGCAGTTGCTGATGTTCATTGAACTCCCCGTTTTCTGTACTTGTCATTAAACGGACTCCCTTTGCCAAACTATTGAGTTGTCATTATTATTATTTGATGCTAGAGTACGAATCTGCATCCCCATCAATCTCGAGGGTGCTGCTACTCATCTTAAAGGGCTGTTTGAAGACCCCCAGTCTTATGGGCCGGCTGGGGTCCATCCAGTTCACTTGGTAGCAGAGATTAGATGATTAGATTAGATAAGACACCCATTGGCCGTCGACATAAGTAACTTCGGGTCCTCTGCAATATCACAAGTCCTTTGCCATCCGGCTGATAGAACGAGAAGCTCCCTGTAGATAATGGTTAGTGTAATCTAAAACCCTGCATGTTAGGTCTAAAGGAACTTTTGCTTTCCCCCAAGAATCCCTTCCTACTTCTACGAGCAGCTGATCGGACAAGCAGCACGGAAAGGCGGTAACAAAGGCAGTGATTCTGAGCGTCCGGAGAGGAAAAAATGCGAACGCTGAGTGAAAAAGACTGAATGCTTTGGCACAAAGTTACAGGCCTTGAAACAAGTAAAGGGAAGGTAACGGAGGGAGGTGCGACAAAAATAATGACAGAGTAAGAGTATAATGTATATATTAGGGGAAAATATTGACTCGAGGGTGGACGAGCAATAGAGAGAGATACCGGGAGTGACGGAGGTAGAAAAGAGTATACGCCCAGTGTCCTAGGTTTTAAAGAGCGCTAGAAGAAGCTTTCATTTAAAGTCCTGAATTGAAAGGACGACGTAGACAACCAGAATTGATTAAAGACGATCTGAAAGAAATTAGCTTAAATTCCATGTCGGAATACAATTAGGGGCAGAATGCATCTGAGGAAGCAGATGGCATGAGATTTGTGTAGCCGGCCGGAGTCTGTCTTGTCTGTTTCATGTTTTTGTCTGTAACGTTAGAAGGTAAAAACTTTTCAAAAAGTAGCATGAAAATTGCATTATTATGGTAATGTGATGTTGCATGGCATGTATTGATGGCTGTAGCTGACAAAAGTAAAAGTGAAATTCGTTGTTGAAAGAACGTGATTGGAACTTGCGACGATTGGTGCTCGCTCATATTGTTGATCTTGATTGTGAAACATAAAGCATAATAAAGTATTGAATGGAGGAGAAACTAAACAGGTTAAGCATGGAAGACATTGGGCCTCATTACGACTCAGGCGGTAAGGGGTTTACGGCAGCGTAAACAGCGCCGACCCTTACCACCTGATTCTGAGGTCCCTTAGCGCCATGGAGGTTTTAACACCTGCAGGTGTTAAAATCCATGGCGCTAAGGGACCTTGATTTTAATTACGCCACCGTAATTTACGGTGGCGTAATTAACGCCTTCCCCACTCCCATTATGCCCTATGGGGCAAAAATGGGAATGGGGAAGGGTAAATGGGGATTGGGGACTTACCGCCCCGCCAACCTCAGAATGGGGCGGTAAGTCCGCCAACCACCATGGCGTAAACGTCGTTTACGCCATGGTGGTAAAGTTACGACCCAGGCGGTAACTTACCGCCTGGGTCGTAATGAGGCCCATTATCCCAATGGCGCACATGTGCAAACAGCTGCCGAAGCATGCACCCAAGCTTAAACAGTACAGTGCAGAATGGGTTAAAAGAACCGCAAACAAAATGTTTATACCATGGCCCCAAGGTGGTTCGCTATCTAAAATGGTCCTACAGCACATGACGACATATTTTCATGCCACATACACGGGCAAAAAAGTTAGAGAAACGCCTAGCTAGTTTAGAGCTTTGGAAAATGTACCAACAAGAAAAGGAGGAGGAGCCACCATTAGATTGGATATTGAATGTATGCACAGAGGGGGTAAAGAGCCTTCTGCGCCACCTGTCCCGTTTGAAACAAAAAGTGAAGCTAGTAAAGACGAAGAATTTTACCCGCTGAGGGAATTTAAAGCAGCCACGGGATATAGCAACCCGTCATATGAGGCACCTACGCAAAGCAGCGACGAAAGCCCAGAGAAGGACTGAGACAATGATATTAACTCCAAAGTCCCGAAGGACAAGGAGAGGCGCGAAAATAGAAAAGGAGACCAGCACAAGCATGTACATCTCTAGATTTGGGAAGAGAGGAAAAGAGATGGAATGGAGATGAGGATAGGACTGATGATATGGCATTCACACAGAATGAATGGATGGGAGGTCAGAATTTATTGAAACTTGATGGTAAAGGCATTGAGGATATGAGACAAAAGGGTGAATAGGATGAGTTAGAGAAAAAGGAAAAGGAATACTGATCAAGAGACGAAGGGGTTAAGAAAAAGGATAGACAGAAACGAGAGCAGTTGTATCATGATGAAGAGAACAGCTGATGATCGAGATAGAATAGAACAAAGTAGAATAGAAGAAGAAGAGCAAAAGATACAGAAGAAGAGAATAAAAAGACGAAGGGATGAAGAAATACGAAGGGCAAATGAACAAAGAGATACGAGGAAGCAAGAAGAAGATACGGTCAGAGAGGAAGCGAGGAAGCATAGAGAGTTTGATGACGATATAGAACATAAGCAAAGACAGAGAGCACAGGATCTTGAATATCTGGAAAGAGAGGTTAAAAAACCAGATCCAGTAGTAGGCTGGGAAGATATAGAAGAATTGTTCCCTGAGTACGATTCAATACCAGGCACGGCTAGGGCAAATATCGAAGATGACTTTGAGGCAAGAAGCATCGGAAAGACGATCGATAGAATATATGATGAGATGGGGCTAGAAGGAGTACCCAAAAGGGAAGAAGAGGATGAACGTTTGGAGAGCACTCAGTTGTATGATACTGAGGACTCCTCACGAAGTAGCAGAAATAGAGAGCTGTCCTTTGATAGGCTGACCCTAACGAGAAATGAGGAGGATGAGAGAAGTTGCACGAGTTGGGCACAGACAGTATCAGACGCAGAAAGAGAAGAATGTGAAGAACGAGAAGATGAGAGAAGACGCAAAAAACACTTCTCTAGGGGAAAGAGAGTGAGATGGTCATATTCTAGTGGGTCTGCACCTTAGGCATCAGAGTCAGCCACACAATCAGATCGGCATGAAGGAGTATCATACGGTCAGAGGGGGGTGTCTCCACCACCCTATGTGAGCAGACTAAGGATATTGCCAGGTAGACGGCAATGCAGGTATATTACCCCTCCGGTAGACAGAAAAATGATGAGAGAGGAGAATAAGTGTCATATGTCACAGTTCCCTTTACTAGAAAAAGGAGGGACGAGACCACAATATATACCCTGGCCTCACAATGGACAGAGAAAACCTGAAAAATAAGCGTCCAATGTTGACGTCGGGAGCCGGAAAATGGATACATGAGGTAGAAAAAATGACAGGAGGGAACATGTTAGCTATAGGGGATGTTAAGGGTCTTTAAAACGCCATTGTTGGTGATAGAGCTGACGATGTGTGGGCACGAGCAGGTTACCCTGGAGTGACTACAGTTAATACTGCGCATGACGGAGCGCCGGTTAACAATTGCAGAAGAGCGGTATGGAAAGCGCTTCGAGTGCTATACCCGGACACTTCTGATATGGGAGCTTTAATGTCACGCAAGATGAAGGAGTCAGATGACCCTTTGATTTACATTCAGAATTTCCAAGACGCCTGGGTGCTGGCTCTCATGAATCTTGGTGGAAGTCTATACCCGTGTTTTACCATATATTGTGCCAACAGCTGCCAGAACAGGTACAGAAGCAGCTCAAGAAACTGGTAGGGATTGAGGCAAAGCCATGGTCTGAAATACAGTTGACCATCACGCACCACTGCAGGCTGCTGCAAGAAAAGAATCACAAAAAGGACACTGCACGAAAAGGGGAAGAGGCTAAATTGGTACAGAAAAAATTATCAAAGTATGCCATTGAGGGGACAATGATATCTAATACAGATAGATCAAACATGCAGCAGGCCAATAGCCATAGACAGTTTGATCAAAGAAATTACAGGCTTTAAAAAAGGGGATGAGGCCTTCGAGGAAGAGGATGGCAGAGTAATCAGGGAGGTTTTCAAGATATGCAAAATGAAAAGGGTACTGTGAGTCTCCTTCCATTTTCAACAGAGTCCTGCAGGTGGACTTGAGCAATATCACGTTAGAGACTGTTGTCTTACAATACGTGGATGACATCCTAATTTGCAACACGACAGAGGAAAAGTGCAGGCACGATTCTATTCAGCTATTGACTATACTGGCTGAGAAAGGATATAAAGTTGATAATGAGAAGTTACAATATTGTCAACAACAAGTGCTGTATATAGGCCAGCTAATCTCACACGAGGGGAAAAGGGTTACCCCTGAAAGAGCTGAAGCCATTTCAAAGACACCCAAACCACACACGACAAAACAAATTCAGAGTTTTCTCGGATTAGCAACTATGTCAGGGCATGGGTCTTTGACTACAGTTCCTATACCAGACCCTTGTTACAAGCCTTGAAGAAAGCACAGGCAACGAAAGGACCGAGAGTATGGAAGAAGGGTTTCAAAAGGCCATTTGTACAGCACCAGTTTTAGGGATTCCCAATTATGCAGAGGAATTCTGCCTGTTTTCACACACGAATGGCAGTGTTACGACAGCAGTACTCACACAGAGAACCACGCTGGGGTACAAGCCCCTTGCATACTATAGTGGGAATTTAGATCCAGTGATGAGGGGTCACATCCCATGCGAACAAAGTTTGGCTGCCGCAGCGTTCGCCATAGAGAAGGCTACAACCATTGTAATGGGATGCCCAATGACTTTATTCGTCAAGCACGCACTATTTGCCATTTTAAAGAAACCTAAAGGCACATTGGCCCTCATTACGACCCTGGTGGTAAGTGAAAAACGATGCCGGTAAAGGATTACCGGCATCGCTTACCGCTCCGGCCGATTATGACCTGAACAAGCGCTATTAGCGGCACCGTAATTAACGGTGCCGCTAAAAGTGCCAAGGGTGCGGGCATGCGACCTCCCATGCCATAAATACCGGCATGGCGCAAAGTGGGGAACATTACGAGTCACGCGGACATGCAATTAACGCCCTTGTGAAGGCCGTAAAGGACCTTACCGCCATGGTGCAAATACTGCCATCGCGGACCAACCGTAAATGGCCATGTTTAGTGTTCCCAACTGCCACAGGTGCACACAATCAGCACAGGTGGAGGCAATACAGACCGGGCAAGCACAAAAGGAGCACACCCCACCCCTTCCCACACCCAGTCACACTCCACAATGATTCCAATATTACTAGCAATGCTGGGGCTGGAGGACCTGATTGCAGTGGAAGTGCTACTACAACAACAACAACAGGCAGCACAGAGGAGAGGAGACGCAGGAGGAGAAGGAGGGCAAGGCAGGGCCAGCATGCCCCACCAGCACAGCCAGTGGCACCACGCAGGCAGCCCCCAATCCCACGCATCAGAGCCAGTTCATTCAACCTAACCACTGAGCAGATCCACACCCTGTAACGCCTGGACCGGGACACCATCACCACCATTGTGGACATGAAACATGACGACATTGTCAGCCTGATTGAAACACGCACCACCATCCCACCCCTACTGAAGGTAGTGTCTGTGCTCCACTTCCTGGCCACAGGCACCTACCAGCACGCAGTGTGGCACTTGCATGGCATTTCACAACCATTATTCTCACGTACGCTGAATCAAGTGCTTGATGCCCTCCTCAAGCACACAGATGACCACATTTCCTTACCACAGTCTGTCCAGGAGATCTCAAACACCAAAGTGGGTTTTCCATTCAGGGGCCGGAACACCTGGTTGCATTGGCGCCATCGACTGCACCCATGTGGAATTGGTGGTCCCACATTCCATGGAGGTAGCGTACCGCAACCGTAAGCTATACCACTCAATCAACGTTCAAATGGTATGTGACTCGAACAGGATCATCACACATTGTTGTGCCCGATTCCCCAGATCAACCCATGATTCAATGGTCCTGCGGAACTCCACGATACCACGCTACATGGAGTGACATGCAGGGCAGAGATCCTGGCTTCTCGGTGAGTCGTATGTTATGCCCATGGAAATGTGACGTGGGTAGGTTATTGAGGTATAGATGCATACTTCACCTGGCTGCGAGTGCCAGAGGGAATGGAGCATGCTCATGCCCCAAAGCAGCCCAGGCTGGGGCTGACACCTGACCACATAATGCAAGATGTAAGCAGCCCTACCATGTGATTGAAGCAGTGTCCCAACCATTCCACAGCCATCTGCATGTGCACTGTTCCAAATCAGACCGCATCCCCCTCAACAAAATGCAGCTACAAGCAATGACTATAGCCAATACACAGCACCAAACACCATCAACTGAAAGGACAGTCCCCCATCGCTGCATACAAAGGAGTCACATGATGGTCAAGTACATCAATACACCACTGCACTGACACAGAGGCCCAACTGAATTGCATGACACCATTTGTTGTGCGTAG
This sequence comes from Ambystoma mexicanum, assembly GCF_040938575.1. Taxonomy (NCBI): domain Eukaryota; kingdom Metazoa; phylum Chordata; class Amphibia; order Caudata; family Ambystomatidae; genus Ambystoma; species Ambystoma mexicanum. Next base: position 273,882,093 of record NC_090932.1, on the reverse strand, counting down.
TGATATCATCATGAGGCTGACATCAACGGTGCCAGGATGAAAGCATACAAATTACTGGACATCTGCCACATCACAGAAACAACCGCAAGGACTAACACAGTGCATGGGCACTCACAAGGAACTGGACACCCCTGCGCACACTAGTTGATGGCATGCAAACCAGTCCATAAAAGGAATACACACATATCAGTCACATCGTGTGACTCCATTCATGCATGGAAATGGGGTTGAAATTAAGAAATAAATGCATGCCATGGTGTCACTTAATGAGGTCAAATATGATATAAAAACTCACACATACATTGTTGCCAACATGCAGGTGATGCAGGCTATCCCTTGAAGAGGTGGCTCCTTACCCCAGTCCGGAACCCACAGAACAGGCACGAGGAGGACTGTAATCGTGCCCATACACAAACCCGATTGGTGATTGAGCAGACATTTGGCCCCTTGAAGGCACGGTTTCGCTGCCTCAGCAGGTCTGGTGGGGCACTCCTGTACCGCCATGAGAAGGTGGCAAAGATCGTCATGGCATGTGTCATGCTACACAATATGTGCATCAGACCTAATGTGCCCATGCCCCCTGATGCTGAACTGCAACCACCTGACGAAGAGGACGAGGAGGGTGGGGATGGGGCAGCACCTCAGGGAAGAAGGGATGCACAGGAGGGACGTGCCATGCGTCAGACTCTGATCAACCAATGTTTCTAGCACACATGGACGGGGGGTGTTACATGGAGATGGCACTCAGGCACTGGGTGTGTCAGGGACATGGACACTGTAGACTGTTAACCAATAAAGCACACGTACGCAATAAGCAATGTCCACACATGTGAATTATGAGTAACCAAAATGTGTATTGAATAAGCATAACTAAGTGAACAAGCCCTCCACCCCACGCACCCACTCCCCCCTCCCCCCTCAACTCCCCAACACACCCACTCCCCCCTCCCCCCTCAACTCCCCAACACACCCACTCCCCCCTCCCCCCTCAACTCCCCAACACACCCACTCCCCACTCCCCCTCAACTCCCCAACACATGGTGTGCAGTACTGTCCACCAGTGGACCATATGGCACCAGTACGCAAGGCTGTGCCTGTTGGCTTCCCCCTCTTCCAGCACCAGGTGCCCCCCTGTCTGATCTCTACAGGTTCCTGCCAGACCTGCGCACAGGGCTGGTCCTGGTGGAACTAGCAGCTGAGGATGTACTTGGCTGCTCGGATGGACGCATGTCCCGCATTGCCGCCACCATCTCAGACAGTACGTGCCGCACTGCAGCCAGTTCTGCGCATATGTCCTTCGAGGTCGACTCTATTGCTGCCTTCAGGGAAGCAGCACATTCACAAATGTCCTCCCTTACATTACCACATTCAGTAATGTGCTGTGTCAAGAGGCCAGTGAGCTGCTACTGGCGCCTTACAATGTCCTGGAGCCCCTCTTGGCTGTTTGGGGCTGGGGTGGATGTTTGAGGGGTTCCCGAAATTCTGTGTTCCTCGGGCACAGTTGGGTTTGGGCTGGGAGTTGCGGACCATGAGTTAGCCGGAGACAGCCCGTGCAAGCTGTTGTCGGGCAGGCTGCATGGGGACAGGTGTGGGGAATGCAGGGGGGCAGTGGGAGGTGTTGGAACATGCAGCACATCCCCTTCCTCGTCATCGGAGATTGCTGCTGTGGCAGCTGTTTCGCCAATTGTGCTGCTTGCAGCTGATGCAGTCCCTTCTGCCGCCGACACTTGGATGATGCTGGCTGTTGTGGGCGCCATAGTGGTGAACGTAGAGGAAATTGGTGCTGTGGCCTGTGGTGTGCTCTTGGCCTTATATTGTCATGGCGGTTGGCGTATGCCCCTTGAAGTGGAGGGCCGGTGTTGTCCCTCCTCGGCCCTGGCCTTCTTCACTGGTGTGGCACCGGTGTCCTCATCGGCGCTGTCTGATTGTGTGCCTGTGGGGGACCAAAGCAGGGAGAGGGTTAGTGATGGGTCTATGGGCATTTAGCATGCATTGGGGTGGCTGCATTGATATTGATTGGTAGATGGGTCACATTGGGGGAGTGACATACAGGTTGTCTCACTCTTGGGTGGGTGATGCATGGAGACATTTGGGTTGCAACACAAATGGGGTGCATCATGCATGTGGACAAGGTGACGCTCTGCACTTACCTGTAGGAAGTCTTGTGCTTATGTGTCTGGTGGACCCTGATATACATCATTGCACTGTCAGTTTATCTGGACATCATCGTGTTCGTATTGGCATTGTTTGATTTGAGACACCTACCTGCATCGGCTGATGACAAGGCTCCTCTCTCCATGTCCCCGACTCCCTCTATGGACTCGGTGCCTATGGTGGAGGCACATATCTCCTCCCGTGGCTGGAGTTTTAGGGGCGACTCTGCACCTCCACCTGTCACCATCCCGAGGTTTCTGTTTGCCGACAGTATGCTTCTCACACGTAGACGTAGATCGTCCCATCACTTGTGGTGCCGACACAGCACTGACCCTCTGGGCGACCAATGCCCAAATCTGCTTTTTGCGCAGCAGCGCAGGTCGTGTCATTTCAGTTGCAAACACCACGTCTTTGGTGTTTGACGTGGTGTTTGTCTCTGGAGAAGCGCTCCTGGTGCAGCCGAGCTCCACTTTTTTTCACAACTTTTGGCATCCTAAATTCAGATAGGTGGTGGTTGAGGTGTGTGGGAGTTCTGGGGGTCAGATGGCTCCTGTTTGTGGTGGATGGCAATGGATTGTGTTTTTAAAGATGGCCGCCGTGCTGTTTCCCGTTCCTGTGCGATGACGCTACTTCCGGATCCGCTTATTTACAGTCACTGCTAATAGCGGTTGCCGCTATTTGAGGTGACCGCTATTAGCGGTGACCGCTAATGCCGATGGCTAGGATCCCGGAGGTGCTATTTCCACTGCATACAATGCCAGAAAGGGGGATTTTTCAGCCTTTAGCTGTATGGCAGTGAGTTAATTACCGGCATGGCGCAAAGCTCGTGCCCGCGAACTCATAATGGGCCGCTTTTAGCTGTCTATTGCCAGCACGGTCTGGTTAATTGCGCCATGCCTGTAATGACCGGTACTTACCGCCAGGGTCGTAATGAGGGCCATTGACATCTCAGAGAACTTTTGCTTATGAAGTGATCATATCAAATCCAACGATTAAAATAGTTTGATGTAAAATAGTGAACCCAGTTGTGTTTATAGCAGAGCCAGTCACTGAAGGAGAGGCAATACATGATTGCGCGAACTATGAAGAATTCTATGATGAGATTCCCAGAGTAAAAGAAAATTCATTGGCAGGAGGAGAAATCGTCTTCGTTGACGGTTCTTCAAGGATCGATCAAAATGATGGACAAAGATATACAGGCTCCGCTGTGATGAAGCACACGGAAAATGGGGAATTTCGAGTACTCATTAGAATTATTGACATTGATACGCTCGAGAATCACGCAGACCAGGAAGTGACAGTGTACAGTGACTCCGCCTATGTGACTTCAACAGTGTATGCAGGCTTAGCGCGCTGGAAAAGGAGGGGCTACCTCTGAGCGGACGGTACGCCAGTGCAGCAGGCAGCCCTATTGGACAGGGTCATTAAGGCATCAGATCTCCCAGTGGGCATAGCGGTCGTGAAATGCGCCGCCCACACAAAAGGGACAGATTTTATCCCACATGGAAATCAAGCAGCAGACACTGAAGCCAAGCTTGTGGCAACCAAAGACAAAATAATAATGAATGTGGAGATAACTGATGTGCATGAGAGAATGACTGTTGCACGAAGCGAGCCTTAAGGCTAAAGCAACCTGGCCAGGACCCAGTTAGTGGCGTTCCAGGGGGGAGGCACTGCAGGAGGAGAAGAACCTATAAAAGCAACAAGGGTGTTCTTTAAACCCCTCCGAGAGCTTGGGGCGACAAGATAGCACTGGTAAACCGGTGATGCCTATAGTCTTATTGAAGATAGCACTGGAACAGTTACACTATCGAGCGCACATGACAAAGGAGAATCTAGCAGCAACTATTGCTGAAGGCTGGTTCATACCGAACTTGGCAGAACACGTTGCATTTTTTATGGTGAACTGTATAATTTGCCAGCAGTTCTTGGCTGGGCACACACTACGTGTAATTAGAGGAGTTATCCCAAGGCCTAATGGGCCTTTTCAGCACTTGCATTTCGACTACGTCGACATGATTCAAGTATGTAACGGGTACAGGTATCTAATTGTTGTGGTGTGTCCATTCTCTAGAGGGATAGAAGCAGGTCCATGTACACACCCAGACTCTACCTGTGCGGCCAAATTCTTGGTGAGTGAGGTGTTTCCCAGATGGGGAGTGTGTGAAGTCATGAGATCAGCCAATGGTCCTCATTTTGTTAATGCAGTATTTGAACAGATTAGCTTGTTGCTTGGTATAAAGCACAAGTTTTCGTTGGTGTATCATCCTCAAGAGAATGGCATATGCGAGAAGCTCAATGGCTTGTTAAAGGAAAGGATAGCCAAGTTGAAGCTTACTCTGAAGAAGGGATAGCTACACTGTCTTCCACTGGCACTGTATGCACTCAGAAAACAGCCTGGTTCTGACCATCATCTCACGCCGCACGAAATCGTGATGGGCAGGAGGATGTGCACGCCATTGACACCACAAAATAGAGCTAGATGTGATGCCCAGCCAACAGGAGAAGTGTTAGGATTGGAAATGCAAAACTACTTGAATTGCATGATATCTTGTCTTACTGGCATTGCAGGACAGCTGCAGTGACGACAAGCAGGGAGCAGGGCAGCACAGAACACAGAAGGAGATCCTACAATAGACCCAATTCTGAAATGTCATATATCTCCCCTATTCCCTGGGGAGCACAGTCCTGGTGAGAAACCACACAAGACAAAAGGGGGGCGAACCAAGGTTCAACAGTCCCTTTCAAGTGGAGGACGTCACACCCTCTGCAGTGTGCACGCTGACTACCGCGCCCACCATTAACTTCTGGCAGAGCGGTTGAGAGCGGCGCTGCACTGGAGATCTGCTGCCCTCCTGGGCCCTGGCCAGGTACCCTGACCTGTATTTGCTGAACCTTGTTGTTTGTTTTGTTTAATCCCTGCCGCCCGTGTTTTCTTCTTCCCGACCTCCCTTCCTCCCTGTGTTCCTCCTTCCAGCCTGCCTCCCAACCCGCCAACCCCCCCTGATTGGCCCCTCTGCCCCTTATCTCTGACCCACCCTGGGCAGCCTCTGCCCGGCAGCCCCGTGGCTAAGGGCCCCCAGGCAAAGGGCGGCTCCTACTTAGGCGGCTCCCTGTTAGTGTCTGCAGGTGTCCGCAGGGGACACCAGTTGCCAGTAGAGTTTCTCTACAGGTCAGTCCCACTAGCCTCCCTGCCTCCCCCTCCCCACCTTCTGACTCTTAAACACAGCTGTGCTATCCCCCCCTGGTGTAGTAATACACACTGTATCAGTATTTAAAAATAATCTTGCACTGTGAAAACTAGGCCTTTTTCTCCCCTTTCAGGATTCTCAAACATAGATGGCCTCTCCGCATGTTGTTGTAATACGCACTTTATCAGTATTTGAAAATAATCTTGCACTGTGAAAACTAGGCTTTTTTCTCCCCTTTCAGGATTCTCAAACTTAGGTGGCCTCTCCACATGTTGTTGTAATATGCACTGTATCAGTATTTAAAAATAGTCTTGCACTGTGAAAACTAGGCCTTTTTCTCCCCTTTCAGGATTCTCAAACTTAGGTGGCCTCTGTAATAATTAGGCAAGTCAGCTTCCAATCTAGTAAATTCTTAGCTTTTATTGTCGTTTCCTTACAGGCTAGTGCGTGAAACAACGGTGTCCCATCCAGCCAGTTACATCCTTCACTTCCACTGCCAACAGCTCCTCTCAGAACTCTCATACAGCATTCCTTCTCAACATTCCAGCAATCCATCGCAGGCACACATCATAACACTTCTCCCCCGTCAAAAAATAACAAAAAACGAAAATAGGAATGCCTAACAGCTGTACCAACGCTAATTCAATGACAGCATTATACATATAACCTGATAACAACCAAACACTCATCCCCCCAGCTGGCACTAACTTAACTGAAGAACACCTAAACCCTAACCAACCACCTGCCAACAACGTGTGGCCCCCACGCTATCAACAGTTACAGCAACACCCTAAAACGAACTCCACACCAGGTAAGCTAACTGGACACAAACCAATCCATGCCAATAAGAAACCTCCATATGACAACAAAGAATTACCCCTTGTCCACTGACAGGTACAAGATATCTCCACAACTACACACCAGTCCTCTGATACACAACTAACTGACCAGGCATCAGCCACACAAGAACGGAAAACAAAAAAACGAACATCCACTGTCCTGAGCTACCCCATAGGACTGGACCTGCCACGTCCACTACTCAGTCAAATGACAACTTAACAAGGTCAAATGACAACTCACCTAACCTCCCGAATCCTCAGTGCACTAACATCCTTATGCCCCGAGCTGCCCCCCGGAGCCTCGGGCCTTCCACGCCCAAGCACAAACCAACCCTGACCAGGGCAACAACAAGCACAACACCAAGTAAGATGCCCAGTCCAACCACTGAGGGACAAACCTAAGATAGCAAACAACACTAGTATAAGCATCACGTACCATGTGACCCTACATAACCACAATTGACTCCTAGTCACTGCCACCACAACAGCAGACACCTCCATGTGACCCCAGGTCACTGCCACCATGCCACATGTGACCCCTAGTCACTGCCACCACTACAACTGCTTCACACCTCCATGTGACCCCAGGTCACTGCCACCGCACCACATGTGACCCCTAGTCACTGCCACCACTACACCATACACCTCAATGTGACCCCAGGTCACTGCCACCTCTACAGCACACAGCTCAATGTGACCCCAGGTCACTGCCACCACACCACATGTGGCCCCTAGTCACTGCCACCACTACACCACAGCTCAATGTGACCCCAGGTCACTGCCACTTCCACTACATGTGACCCCTAGTCACTGCCACCACTACCAGAATCAACATAACTCCATTGGAGAACACAAAGGACCCGGCCGGAATCCATTTGCGCCTCGTAGAAAATGCATCACCACTACCGAGACCCTATAAACCAAGATGCACAAGTACCCACAATATAGACTGTGCAGTAAAATGCGCCCACCACACTCACACATACTCCACGCCAGCACTATGTAAGGGCACACAATACCCTCACTTGCAGAACAGCAAGAACAGGAACCAAACCCGCCCTCAAGTCCTTTAAAGCACTGTCCCAGCCCCCTTGAGAACAGAGAAGGCTGATGAGAGTCCACCACCACCCTCATGTCCGCCCGAAAACGGGCACTGAAATAAAGTTATACATTCCCATAGAAAGTCTTGCAAAAAAAAAAAAAGACCTGCAAGAAAGATACAGTTACAGCAATATCATTTTACACCACCTGCAAAGGAATTTAATAGCATGCTATTATCAACATTGCAAAACACAGCAGAACACTACACCACATACCTCCACACACACGGGCCACAACATAAACATGCGCACCACTCATACCAAAGGCCCACAACAACCACACCGAGGCCACAAAATAAACACAGCAAACTCACTGGCCTCATCCACACACACAATGCAAAATTAATCCTCAGAAAGAGCAAGTTTACTCATCCTGATATAAAAACCACACAATTCAGGATCAAATTCCTTAAGGGCTCCAAACAGTTCAGTGCAACGTTTACAGATCGTCCTGTCCGGAACAATTTCCTCCAGACAAACTGCACACGCAGTCAGACGTGGCCTCTTGGCTTGGACTGGCGAGCCCTGTATGTTGCCCTCCAACAGTCTCCACTTGGGAAGACTCTCATCATCAAGTACACAAAACCGCATCCCACACTGACTCCCTGATTGTGCAGTACTTACAAATTGTCCTGGAATATAACCCGACGCTACTGACTGCCCGTCGTCATCCGGGCCACCAATTCTTAACGTTACTGGAGCGGAACCTGCAATGGGACCAACCACAGAAGCACTGCACTCCGCTTCCATATGACAATCCATAGCCTTGCGTCTTACACAGCATGCCACGCTGCGTTGACCTTCAGAACCTTGTAGCTCCCCCCCTAACAGCAGCCAACGTCATCAGAGCCATGTCGGCTCCGAGGAAGCAACACACGACTAAAGGGTAATTCCACTGCAAGTTCAGCCACGGCTGCACGTTACCAGCGCTGGCGTCCACTAGCGCTCGCACAGCAACTCCCACACACTTGCAGCACGATCCGTTCCAATACCTGGGGAACTCACCTGCAGGTCAAAGTGATACCGGCCTCGGAAACGATGGAGGGCCCGCTACGGTACCACACAGTCCTCCACAAACACAGTCCTCCAATTCTGACGCCGGCCCCAGGCAAAACGGGCCCGCTACAGCGTCGCACGATTCCTATACAACGGAGCAAGGTCTTGGCGAGCCACTCCGGGAACACACATGACACTGGCCCCAGGCACAATAATGCCCGCTACAGCGCCACAAGGACTGGCGCAGAGTACAAAGCCGGCTCCTCACGCTTCCAATATTGTCACGGGGACAGGGTCTCAGCGACAACCCCAGGCCCTTCCCGCTCCTGATGCTGGCCCCAGACAGCAACTGGTCCGCTACGACACCAGACGTACGGCTTTAGGATGGCAGCCCTCACTTCACCCTTAGGGCTGCTGGACGGAACGACAGCAGGAAGGCGATGTCTTCACGCTTTAAGACGCCCCCTACACGGCGACATCCCATCCTCATTGCCAGTGTAATAATTAGGCAGGGCAGCTTCCAATCTAGGTAAGTTCTTAGCTTTTATTGTCATTTCCTTACAAGGTAGTGCGTGAAACTCCAGCGTCCCATCCAGCCAGTTACATCCTTCACTTCCACTGCCAACGTCTCTTCTCAGAACTCTCATACAGCATTCCTTCTCAACATTCCAGCAATCCATCGCAGGTACACATCATAACAGCCTCTCCACATGTTGTTGTAATATGCACTGTATCAGTATTTGAAAATAATTGTGCACTGTGAAAACTAGGCCTTTTTTCTCCCCTTTCTGGATTCTCAAACTTAGGTGGAATTCTCTCAAGTTATAAAGTTCAGCATTTGTGCACACTTTAACCCTAAGAATCTGTCCTATTGCGCAACTTGATTACTGTGCGCCATCTTGTCTGCCTACTCGGCCAGTGTCTCCCCCTCTCCTTCCACCCCCTCCTGTTCCTGACTATCCTGCTCTCCTTACTAAATCTGGTAGGAAGACGTTTAAAAAGGACATCCTGCTCTCCAGCCTAGGCCTCCCTATCGCTGACACCTACACCAGTGCCTACTACAAGCAAACTCTCACCGACATCCTCTTTGCCGTGCCTTCACCTGACTTATGGACCCTTCATATGGTCTCTGTGCTCTCTTCTTTCACCTCTTTTCCCATATGGTGGCACCTGTTGGAACGCCCACCTGGCCTCCTTCCATTCCTCTAATGTCATCATTAATGTTTACTCTAATGGGACCGTCTTGGTCCAAGGCCCTCAGGCCAACCTGCACCTCTTTGATAGACGCTTCCGCGCCTCATCAATTTCCTTTCTTCTCCTGCTGTCCCCCCTCCCTCTCGGGCTCCGTCTACACCTCCGCAGGGCGTACCTCAGATCTGTACGCCTCCCCGGAAGTCCTTCAGGGATGGCAACCTTCTCCACATTGCCACTCTTAACTCTCGCTTTGCTGCCAAACATTCCTCTGATATCTGCCGCCTTCTTGAAGAACTCAACCTTGATGTCCTCAGTCTCACTGAGACATGGTTCATGGCCAGCTCTGTCACTAGCTTTGGCACGCTCCTACCTGACGGCTACAAGATCCTCTCCGCGTCCAGGCCCAAGCGTTCTGGTGGGGGTATAGCCCTTATCTTCCGTCAGTGGATTCCTGCCCCTGTCACTCCCACGCAGACCTACTCCTCTTTTGAATGCCTCGTCTGTAGGCTCTCTCTCTCCCCTAGCCACTCCCTTACTGTAGCTACTATCTATCGGCCACTTGGTCAGATTTCTTCCTTCCTCTCTGAGTGGGTGGACATCTCGTCCTCACTCCTGGCCACAACCACTCAACTCCTCTTTCTGGGAGACTTCAACTTCCATCTGGGTGCCTCCTGTCCCCCCTCTGGACTCTTTCGCGACCTCTGCGACTCTCTCTCACTCACTATTCTCGCCTCTGTCCTGACTCATTCTGCAGGGCACACTCTCAATGTTCTGATCTCCTCAGACCTTCCCCTCTCTGTCCCCCTCTCCACTCCTCTCTCCTGGAGTGATCACTTTCTCCTATCCTCCCACCTCACCCTCCCTACCCCTCAGGCCAAGCCACCTCCATCACTGTCACCCACCTTCTCGGTCATCCGACCCATGAAGCGCGTGTGAGTTGAGGCTTTCGCCGCCACCTTCTCACCCCCTCCTCCCCCTTTGGCTGAATCTCACCCTGAGACAGCCCTCTCCACACTCCACTCCTCTATATCTGATACTCTTGATATCATTGGCCCTGTCATGACAATCCGCCTGAAGCCCAAAGCCAAGTGCAATTCCTGGTATGACTCAGACCTCGTCACCCTAAAACGTAAGTGCAGGGTGGCCGAGAGGAAGTGGCGTGCTTCATGTTCATTCTCTAACAAACTGGCCTGCTGACTGCTTAAAAAGCAATACCGGCTCTCCGTCCTCACCAAGAAGAGAGCTCATATCCAAGCCCGCATCTCTGCGGCATCTAACAACTCAGCTGAACTCTTTAAAATCTGTAAGGAACTGGCCAATCCTGCTGCAGTCTCTACCTCTCCTGTCCCTTCCCAGGCCCTCTGCACGCACTGGCCTCTCACTTCATTTAAAAAACTCAGGACATCCTGTCCTCACTCTCCTCCTATCACCTCCCTCCCTCTATTCCCTGCTCTTCTTCTGGCCCTTCTGCAGCCACCCCTCCTGCCGCCTTCTCTGCCTTTCCCCTTTTCTCTGAAGACAAGGTTTCTAGACAAGTCTGATCTATGAAAGTCTCATCAAAACAATTTCACCCCTGTTCCTCCAGAACTATCAAGGACTACATTGACTCCCTGGCTCCTGCCCTGGCTGACTTCTGTAATCACTCCTTCACCACCAGAGTCTTCCCATCCCCCCCTGAAGCACTCCCTTGTGCACCCTCATCTTAAGAAACCCTCTGCCGACCCCCACTGCTCAGCTAACTATCGCACAATCTCCATCACTTCCTTCCTGGGCAAGCTCCTGGAGAAACTGGCCATCTCCCAGCTTAATCTCCACACCGAAATTGTTGGTTGTCTCCATGACCATCAGTCTGGCTTCAGAGCTGCCAGACGCATGGAAACGGATCTTCTGAACATCCATGAAGACCTGCTCTCCAACCTTGACTCTAACAACCTGTGCGTCCTCATCTTGCTTGATCTCTCTTCTACCTTCGACAATGTCAACCATGCCATCCTGCTTAACCGTCTCTGTGATAATCTGGGTATCACTGGTCAGGCTCTGGCGTGGCTGACTTATTTCCTCGCTGACCGACCCTCCCAGGTCCAACTTGGGTCCTTCCTCTCTGATATCTTTTTCACTATCTGTGGTGTCCCCCAGGGGGCTAACCTCTCTCCCTGGCTGTTCATCCAATACCTGGCACTCCTTGCCCACCACATTGCGGCTCTCTCCCCCAATTTTCAGTGCCATGCGGATGATACCCAGCTCATTTACAGGCTACCCTCGGCCTCCTCCTCTCCCTCCCTCATCTCTGACTGTTTGTCTGCTATCCAGGAGTGGTGTGCCGCCAATGACCTCTCCCTTAATGCAAGTAAGACTGAGATTCTACTCATCGGCACACCCACCCCCTCCTTCCCTGCTGCTCTCTGGCCAGCCTCTCTTGGCCTTCTTCCTGCTCCCACCTGCAAGGCTAAAAACCTCGGGGTTATCTTCGACTCCACACTCTCCTTCTCTCCTCACATCTCTGACGTCTCTAAGAAGTCACACTACCAGCTGCACCTACTCAGAGTTATTCTTCCTTTCCTCGCCTTCCCCCAAAGCTCACTGTCTTATCCAGAAAGGACTGCAAGACTTGTCCTAGGCCTCAAGCCCAGGGATCGTATCTCTCCAGGACTCAAATCTCTGCACTGGCTCCCAGTGGTTTCGAGGATTAAGTTCAAAACCCTCTGCATTGTCCACAAGTCCTTCTGGGGCCTGGGGCCGCAATACGTTCAACTCTCTCTTCCTAAATATCTTCCTTCTCAAGCTCTTCGCTCATCCGCCTCCAACTCCCTCAGGGTAAATCGCTTCTCCAACCAACGAGTTGGTGGTAGATCTCTCACTTCGGCAGGGGCCTCCCTCTGGAACAGCCTTCCTGCCTCCCTGAAACTCGAGGAGAACCATCTCTGGTTCCGGAAGCACCTCAAAACCTTCCTCTTTGCTTCTGCCTTCTCTCCCCCTCTCCCCTGCTGAATTCCTGGCTGATACTGCACGGGTTACCTGGCCACCCTCCCGATCTTGGGCCCAGGCCCTGCCAGTTGCACACCTGCACTGCCTCCCTGTCAACCCCTGCACCTGGGGACTGTTTTCTGTATCCCTTACAGTCCCCCCACAAGCACTTATGTCTGCACTTACCTCGCACTTGCCATCTTTCTGGCCGTTTTTACTATCTTATTTATTCTACTATCCCATGTACTGCACTTTCTCCTCTCCCTTTCCCCCTCGCACTTTTCCCTTTCCCCCTTCCCATGCACTTGCACAATCTGAATGACACCTGGCCTAGTAAGATCGTTGTCTGTCGTCCCTTGTTCCCCCTCCCTTGCCTCGTCGCGTCTTGAAACACTTGTGTATAGGCACATTATAAATGTCATATAATATATCATATCATATCATATCATATCAAACTACAGGGAAGAAGAGCTTGGATCTTATTGGGCGACATCAAGCCATACATCAGAGAAGACCCTATGCCCACACCCCACCGCGTAGAGACTACAGACGACGGGAAAGAACAACAGCACGTGCAGACGAGATCCATGACAAGGAAGAAGGACGAATGATCAGTAAAGCAAAGACAAGGAACATTTTGTGCAAGTTGTGGCATAGTTTTGGACACTTCCTTTGAGCAAAATAAAGGAAAAAAGGGAAATAAAACCACGGACACTCTGTGCATCCTAGTTGCAGGGTGAAGAAGAACAAGTGCACATATAAGCCACAAAAATAGCTTGTTGATTTTAGTCTTTGGACTGAGGCACACTGAAGCCTCGAAAAGAAAGGATATGCCAGATTTTGATCGAGGACATGTAAATTGGAAAAGAATACAGTAAACTGACTCTTTCAATACAGAAGCCATATTTGGACTTACTCATGGTGTCACGCAATAGTGACCTCACCAAACACATTCTGATCTATTTCGAGTTAGTATTGAGGTCACACCCATCATTGGTGGGAAGAATCACAAGCATAACAGAGTTTCTTCAAGATCCTGAAAACAAAAAGATAATAAGGAGGCTGCTCACAGTGATTGTAGTGCAGTTTCTTTTGCTTCCGGAATACAGCGAGGACAAGACAAAAGTCCCTGTCATGAGAAGATAGCAGACTAGAGAGCAACATATTTTTTTCAATTAATTGAAGACTTTCCAGAACTGGTGGGGAGACATGCCAGTGTTGATGTCCTCACGTTCATTAGAGACCCAGCAAACTCTGAGCAGATGAGCATGCTCCTGCATGGTATTATAATGCAGATTGAACTTTATAATCAACAGCAGAATCACCAGAGAAGATCGCAAAACTTTCCTTTGAGGGACAGATCGTGAAGGTGTTGCAAAGGACTTCCTTTTGTTTATGCTGACAAGGAAAGACATGTCATCCGGAGCGAAACAGATAAGAGACATTGACTGGGAACTGGTCTATTTTGAACACGCAAATTAAAAGACTTGCTGAACCATTTGGAACTTTCGTTTTAGGAAAGAAACTGTTTCCAGAGACAAGAGACAGTCTATTATTCAGACAAAAAGGATAAGCAGTTTAGCATCTGTAATCTGCAAACAGAGACAGTAGAATCCAGGTAAATAAGGCAAATGTTAGTATGTATTAAAAGTTAGTTTTGCTTCCTTAAATGATCGAGGTGGGAAACCAGAACAGTAACGTTGTCCTCCCTCATGAGGACAGACGTCCATATTGGCAAAGGAACAAATGCTGCAAGCTTACTTATACATGCATTATTTACATGTGCATAGTATTCATTATCATATTACTGTAATTGGTGATTTGGACTGCATTTTTCATTGGTGCACAGAGCCTTGAGGTTCCTGTGCACCCACCTAATGATGTACACAAGCAATCTACAAAGGTACCCAGACCTTACATAGTCATTCCAGTTCCTAGAAAAGAAGATCGAGGGACTGAACATGAGATGGATGTGATAAAAAATTACACACGCATGAAACTTGGGGCAACAAATGAATTGCAACGCCAGAGACAGGGGTGGCAAAGTAAACCCAAGAAGGGGGTGAGGGAAGGTACACATACACACATAATGAGCACATACACAACTGGTCTAGGGTCAAGACGTTCAGAATCACATTCCAGAGAATGGGAAAGCTTGGACAAACAACGATGAGAAGTTCCACACCAAGTGAAGTTGAGAGACAGATGAAGAAAGCTGAACTTTTAAATAGACAAAAGACTTTGGGGGGCGCTGTTGCGCTGAAGCAAGCTGGCTGCCTAAGCGTAACGCTCCGGACTTGAACGCGCCCTGGGTGCCTGACTACACCTCTCGTCCTTGCCTGCGGCTACGACTTCCCGCTCTCCCTGCCCCGCGGCTCCTGTGACCGCGGCTCGCCCATCCACCTGAGGGCGCGACGCTGGGGGCCGCTGTGAGGGAAGGGCGCCGAGCCCGCGAGGCGCACCAGACGGCCGTGACCGACGGGGCTGCTCCCCCGCACACCTTACCATCCCTCAGAGGACTGCTTTGGCCCGCTGGCCCCTTCGCTCCGGGCCGCGGCCCCCCCTGCATCAGTGGCGTTTGTAGACCTGTGCCCGGCGCCACGTCCCACTGGGCTGTGACTGCACACCCGGCTTCCGCTTCACCTCCCTCCCCCCGCCACTCCTCTACACAGACAACAGCACTGGAATACGATAAGGTAGAGGGCGTGGGGGGGAGTATGTGCCCGGCTCCTGCGGCCCCCTGTGGCCGCCCCATCACCCGCCCGCGAGCCAGCGGCCCACCATCCCTTCCTCCTGCTATTGCAGCAGCTACTCTGCTGCTTTGGGGTGGGCGGGCTGGCACTATTACGAAGCTTGCACAGGTGCTGCCCCCCCACCTGGGGCCCTTAGGCCGCCAATCTGGCCCCTGCCTACCCGCACGGCACCATTGTTCCCCCTGGATGCCGGCTGGGAGTCCCTAACCTTAACAACTGCTCGTTCCTAATCCTGAAATGAGTGTCCCACTGCCGGATACCCTGCCTTTGCCTCCATTCCTGTGCTACTGAAGATTGGCTCTCCTCACCTTCTGGACTGTACTAACGCGTGCCTGGACCCAATTGTGGGACCGTACCAGCCACAGTGACATTTACCGCCTAGTTGCACTCCGCAGTGCGCTCAGTCCCACACTGGCAGCCCACCAGTGACCCTCTGCTGAACACCTTTTTCCACCTGCTTCAGGAACACTGGCTTGCCACCTACCTATGGCGATGCAGCTACATTAAGCCACTTACTACTTACACTACTACCTGTGGGCCCACTCGCTACCCCACGCCTGCACTAGCTGTGCGCATGCCCCGCGCCCTATGACCTAGGGGTGGGGACCTGCGTTTGATATCTGGAATGCCTTCTCATAACTCCCCCGCAGAGGTTGAGTGCTTCACATTGAGCTCCACTGTGCCGTCTCACAAACCACCCTTTTGCCAGCAACCTGTGCTTCATCTTCCTGCTCTACATCACCGGTTCGACGATCCGGGGTCAACATCACGCCGGGACTCCCCCCCCTACGCCCCTGGGCTTGCCGCCTGACTCTGTGTTCTTTGGAGGAGCCCCCCTGGCACTGCCTCCAGCGTCTCTACCCGCTGTCCTCGCCTCATCCCCCCCCTGGACACTCGGTGGGGTGGTGATTGGAGGCCTGCCCACTACAACCGAATAGGGCCCCGGGCTCCGGACACGCCCTGCCACCATGACCAAGGGTGCTGGGGCTATCAAGAAGCAAAGCTCACTAAATATGTTCACCAAGACGCCCTCCAAGCTGCTGATTGACCCTCCTGAGGACTCGCCAGCTGCCACAGTGTCCTCAAGCCCCGATGACTCGCAGAAAATGCTGGAGTACATGCGCGAGGGCTTCACTACGCTACACACTAAATTTGATGATATGAACGGGACCATTTTGTCCATAAAGGACCATATTGAAAGAACAGACAGTAGAGTTGCTGAGATCGAGACAAGGGTTGGCACCGCAGAGGATGACCTAGGTTCCTTGCGCACCGCTGTGACCACCTTAACCAGCCGGGTCTCGTTGGTCGAAAAGAAAAATGACGACCTCAAATCCCGATCCAGGCGGAATAACTTCCGCAAAGTCGGCATACCGGAGGACAACATCAGGGAGCCCATGGAGGATTACGTGGAGCGCACCCTCTAACACTCCTAGATAACCCCAAGCTTTCGGCACAATTTGCAGTGGAAAGAGCTCACCGTTCCTTGACCGCTAGGCCCAGGCCGGGTGCCCTGCCCTGTCCCATCATAGCCAGAATCCTAAATTTCCGTGACCGTGATGCCCTGCTCCGGACGGCCAGGGCCAAGGGGGAGCTACTTCTAGGGGCAGCGAGAATACACCTGTACCCGGATTACTATGTGGCTGTGCAACAAGAGCGTAAGACCTTCCTTGCCGTGAAAAAGAGACTCTGAGACTTAGGAGTCAAGTACTCCATGCTCTTCCCTGCTAAACTGGGGATCGAACACTCCAACCAAACATACTTCTTCACCATCCCAGAAGAGGCTTCGAAATGTATAGACGAGCACATTCCTGACTGACCTAAACAGTACCGATATAGGTTTCATGTCTATCAATGGTTGCTCCGCACCTAAGCCACGTGTGGGTCCACCACGCCGCTTCCCCCCATGATGGCCACCTTCTCACCGTAGTTTTTTTGTTGTTAATGTTGAAAATGTTGCTCCATTACTCCTCTGCGTAGGTGACTTCCACGCCATGCTGTTGCATTGTATGCGGTGCTATCCACCTCTCGTTGGGCCCCCCTAACCACTTCTCTTTGGGCCCCCCTACTTGGTGCCACCCAGCACTACAGCCCAACCACTTCTGTGATTATACCCCAGATCCCTGACTCGCCCAAGCTATGACCACTCCCAACCTTTGCATTGCCAGGTCGTTGCACATGGTTACACCCCTATGCTTCCATTGGTCCCTTGTCTGTAGACCTGAGGCCGCTGTAACCTGCACCCACTCTAAACACCCTGCTTCATCCTACCACGCAGCATAATCTCTCCTAACGCTCTTCCCAGTCCGGTGCGCCATCGCCCGGCTGCTAACAGACCCCCAGGCGCTGATGCCTAAAAGTTTGTGTTTGTTTTGGTTTTGTTCGGATTTCGTCCCTCTGATTGGGGGAGGGATGTGGATGGGGGGTGGGGAGGGGACATTATGGTTTAAAAAAGTCTTGACAGCCTCCAAAGGCGCTGCATGCACCGCGCCAAAGCACGTTATATATGTAGACACTCGATTGCATACATCCAGAGTATACATCTTTCATTTTCTGGAAATCCACTTTTACTCATTCCACCATTACCCCCCCAAATATGGCTAATACTACCCTGACCTTTATGAGCTGGAACATCAGAGGATTAGGCAACTACAAAAAGATGTGACAGATTCAGCTCCATGCCGAACGTCACGGGGCAAAGATCCTATGCTTACAGGAAACCCACGCTCGCTCGGAGCAATGTGAACGGTTCACTAAGCAGTGGGGTTCCCAGAGGTATTATATTAACTATTCCACCCAGAGCCGTGGCACCCTCACTCTAATACATAAAAGTCTGAAGTTCACTTGTCACCATACCCATGTAGATCCACTTGGAAGGTTTGTGCTGGTCACTGGTATATTACAGCATCAGGAGATAGTCATCCTGAACATGTATGGTCCCAACGTCAACGACCCTGACTTCTACCTCCACCTGGTCACTCTACTTGAGAGCTACCCCCTGATTCCTATCTTATGGGGTGGGGACTTCAACACAATACTAGATGTCAACCTGGATAGGTCGGGTTCTAGGCCTCGGCAACTGTCTAGGGCAGCATATACTATCCTGACCTCGCTCCCCCGGCTGGCACTGGTGGACGCCTGGCGTCTGATGTATCCGGAAGACCGCACATACTCCTTTTATTCCTCAGTGCATGATTCCCACTCCAGAATAGATAGATGGCTAACAACAGACATACTGATCAGATGTATATCTCACCTGGCCATTCTCCCCAGGACACTATCGGACCATTCACCAGTACTTATCTCTGGGGATTGGACATCAACAGAACCAGACAGTGGAGGATGAGTCCCTATGCACTTCTTGACCAGGTTTTCGCCTCTGAGCTCGAATCCTCCATCGAAGAATATTTTGAGATTCACACAAATTCTGTCTCAATACAAGCTGTACTCTGTGAATCCTTCAAAGCACACACAAGAGGGGTCGCCATTTCCAAGAGCATTGGCATCCTAAGGGGCATCCGTGCCGACATTGCTACCAGTGAATCAGCCCTCGCCATCTATGAATCCCAATACGCTGCAGATCACTCCCCAGCCACCTTAGCTGCATTGGGATCAGAGCTGGACAGATTCCGAGACCTCGCCGAGCGCGAGGTTAAATTCCTAGACTCCCCTCAATCGGCGAGGGAATACGGCGAGGGAGAGCGGCCCGGCTGGATGCTGGCTAGACTGCTGCACCAGGAATTCAGTGCGCCCAATATACCAGCCATTACTAGACCGGATGGCACACGGATTCGCCACCTCCCCCCAAGACATCAATTCTGAGTTTCTCTCATTCTGCACCTCCCTGTATTCGGAGGTTGACAGGTCCCAGATTTCCGAAATTGACTCCTACTTAGAGAACCTTCCTCTATCAGTCCTATCAGCCGACGCTAGCGGCTTCCTTGAGAGGCCCTTCACCCTAGAGGAAATTGTAGAGGCCATCGAGTCACTAGCATCCTGGAAGGCCCCCGGCCCAGATGGACTCCCGATGGACTTCTATAAACTATACAAGTCCCAACTTGCGCCGCACCTCCTGACCCTATGGGAAGAATCGTGCGACAAGGGCATGCATCCACCGTCCCTCCGGGAGGCACTGATTACAGTGCTCCTTAAACCTGGTAAAACCCCTAAGCAGTGCAGTTCATACCGACCACTCTCGCTGATTAATAGCGATATTAAAATATTTGCCAAACTGCTCGCCAACCGCTTAGCCCCATACATGTCCCACATTATCCACCCAGACCAGGCCGGTTTCGTCCCCAGTAGATCCACTTCCCTAAATATTAGGAGGCTCTTTAATGTAATCAGCAGAATCGACCCAGCCACGCAGGCAGTCGCAGCTACACTGGACATGCAGAAGGCATTTGACTCGGTCTCATGGAAATACCTGTGGCGGGTTCTCGAGAAATGCAAATTTGGCCCCAACTTCCGTTCCTGGATAAAGGTCCTCTATGCTGCTCCGTCGCCCAGAGTTCGCACGGAAGACAGATGCTCTTCCCCCTTCCAGATATCTAGAGGTACGCGTCAAGGTGGCCCCTTCTCCCCACTCATTTTTGCCATAGCCATGGAGCCCTTCGCTGATATGATTCGGCAATCACACTAGCACAGGGGCTTGCGCATATCCGGCCAAACCGATATATCTCTCTCTACGCTGACAATGCCCTGCTGTATGTTCGCTCTCCTGAAATCAACCTTGCCTCTATACTGGCAGATGTGGTCCGGTTTGGGGACATATCCGGTTTGAAGGTGAACTGCTCCAAGTCTACATTGTTTCCACTCACAGACTCGACACAACCCCCCCCCCCCCCGATTTACATGGATTCAACTGGTCTTTATCTAGCTTCACCTACCTGGGTGTGGTGGTCTCCCGCCACACGTCGCAGCTACATGACGACAACTACCAGAGTTACTTAACTAACCTGAGGGCCAAAACCTCTAGCTGGACCAAACTTCCCCTATCACTAGCAGGCAGAATCGGAATACTAAAAATTATTGTATTACCTCAATTACTGTACCGGTTTACCAATCTGCCTCTGTGGCCCGGGGTTACTTTTTTCCAGACACTCCGCGGCATACGTAACACCTTCCTCTGGCACTCTGGGGCCGTCCGCCTCAAATTATCCACACTGACCGCCCCTAAGGCACTGGATTCAGTGCACCCGATTTCATCAGGGACTGGGTGGTGGCCCAATCACAGTTTGCTGCATACTGGTTCAATACCATTGATCCTCCCCCACATGTTTGCCTCGAGAAACTAACGGTCTGTAACCGAGGGATCGGATCTCTGGTCCTCAAACCAATCCCCCCTGACCCAAACTCTGCGAACCCTGTAGCCAGTACATCCTTGGCTTTGACTAAACTCTGGTCCATGGTCAGCACACCCCACCCATTTCACGGGGATCTGCCATAGTGGATCTTCTTCCCTGATGTGCCACACATTCCACATTCAGTGGTCACTCGCTGGGCCGATGCCGGCTTTCTGACACTACGCGATGCCTTTGAACAAGGAAGCGTCATCGAATGGTCTGATTTCCCTCCCTCACTCAGGCGCCGACCCTCGGTGTGGCTACAATACTCTTCACTCTGCGAACATCTCAAGTCCAGCTACCCAGACTTTCCCGCCCTGCCACCTGATGAACCTATAGTGGCAGAGATCTGCTCCTTTCTCTCCTTCAGAGGCAAGGTCTCGAAACTTTACTCCTTATAACAGACTAGAGCGGCCCCTCATTTCACCAAGCTGAGGCGCAGATGGGAGGAGGACCTTGGTTCTGAGATCACCGATGAACAGTGGTCTCGGATGTGGTGCTCGGACCCACGATGTGTCCTACAACACCAAATTTAAACTCATCCAGTTCAAAATCCTCCACAGGTACCATCATACACCTATGAGACTCCATCGCATGTACTGCGCCACCCCTCCCTCCTGCCCCAGGTGTGGCACGGATCAAGCCTCCTATATACATATGTTATGGCTCTGTCCCCGGCTGACCCAATTCTGGCTAGACATTTGCTCCACACTGTCAGACATTCTAGAACACCCGGTCACTCCCACCCCACTGCACTGCCTGTTCCATGACCTTCCTCATCTACCCCGATATTCTAAGAAACTGGCAGGTCTCTGCATGCTATTGGCGGTCCGCTGCATATTACTTTGTTGGCTCCACCCTAGAGCGCCTACCTATACACAATGGCTTAGATCGGTCACGTGGGCTCATGACACTGAGCAGTCTTGGAACGTGATGCAGCATTCACACTCTAGGGCGAGGGACATCTGGTCGAGATTCCGAGAATATATTTCTGCCATGGCCTCACCATCTACCTCCCCCTGTACTTCCCCGGGAGGCTCCCCATAGATGTTGACCCACTTGGTGCATGTAACAATACTTTGTATGTTGCCTTTTATCACTATGTTTCGCTATGCTCAATGTGTACTGTTTATTATCCGCATTGCTCACCCTTAATACTGGTGCCATGTGGCTCCCTCTGCTCTTTGTTGTGCTGTCAAGTCAAATAAAAAAAAGTTTAAAAAAAATAAATAAATAGACAAAAGACTTTAGCGAATGAACAAACAGAGACAGCACTGACAAGCACGCCTGACCCAATGATGAAGAGGTCAAGCTTAAATCCTGCAAAACGATCAGGTGCTGAGATACTGGCAGAATCAATATGGACGATCATAAACAGAGCCAGAAAGAACCAGAGGGATAAAGAAAGACTTACCGGACTTTCTCCTACTCAAGTAATACTGACGAAAATGCCTGCATCATTGATGAAGATACAGGAGAATTCTCCAGCAAGAAGAAGCTATACACATGTGTTTAAGGATGTGGTTATAGCTGACTACAGGAAGACCTTAAGAATTAGAAGGAGCACACAAGAAGACAATAATGAATTGAAAGATTACTTGGACAGCACAGCACACTTGGGAAACAACATATGGTACCAACACATGAAGGAAGTTGGAAGACGAATTTCAGAGGAAGCATGCTTTGTGTGTGCACTCCTAGCTTACAGCATGGGGAAGTCAAAAATCTTCATAGCTGTTGAAGTAGATGTGTAGACAGCACACTGTCTGTCGCACATAGCAATGTGCAAGACCAGAGGACAGTTCATGGGAAGTGATGCTTCACTCAAATGGGCAACTGAAGCGACGGATCCAGATGAAGATGATTATGTCCAGGACATAAAGACAAGAAACAATGGCAAAACAAAGACCTTTGTGATAAGATATGAAAAGCCTGGAGTTAAAGGAGAAGAGATCAGAAGGGAAACAAACAAGAAACTGAACGTCCAAGGGAAATCTCCGGAAGAAACGCGAAGATGGAAGAACAGAGGCCAAATGCAAATCTGGGGACCAGTGCTTTCACCAAACGGATGGGAGAAAGGAGTAGTCATCTGCAGAGCATGGATGATCATTGGACACTATAAGGAAACCATTGAAAATGCTCAGAGGATATGCAAACCACTATGGCCAAGACTGGCCAGTCTGCTTACATGGGTCGAAGTCAGAGGAGGACCCCTACAGATAGTGCCATTGGAGAATGCCAAACTGTGCTTCAGAAACAATTTAAAAAAAAAAATTGGAGAAAATCAGAACTGTGGACGAATCTTCGATGCCACAGGAATGGCACATGATACTGTAGTGATCATGGATCATTACTGAGCATGTGGATCCAAAGCATATATTAGGTTGCTGAAGAATTGGGGAGGTATATGCACATTGGTGAATGTCCATGTTCCATCATTGGTGATTCCAAAAGGTGACCTAAATATTGACAGTTTCCCAAAAGCAGATGCTCACAAAGAAAGAAGAGAGATGTAGAACTGATGAGACGAATGAAGAGAGAGAATTACTTCTCTGCCAAATCAGAAGAAGACTTTCATGCAATCCCATGCGAACACAGGGTGTTCAGCTTGACCACATCAGTGTTCGCAACAATCCTGATGCCAAGAGTTCAGATTGGAGCAAATACTAAATGGTTGCAGATAACCAGATGGGAATTACTGCAGACCATCAACAAAACGATAAAGGGATTCAACGCAATCAAGGAAGAGTTAAGAGCGATTCGACTAATGACTCTCCAGAACAGATATGTGCTAGATAGGATCACAGCTATGGATGGAGGTGTTTGTGCAAATATCAGAGAATCATGTTGCACATTTATACCATCTAACGATGATGAAAATGGAACCTTAACAGAAGCCAGAGGTGTGTTGACGAAACTACAGAATCAGATGATTGATGAAGCTGACGAAGTTGATGATGACAGTTGGTTTGGATCACTGTTTTCATGGGTTTCGCAGTGGATGGCAGGCACATTCAAGATCCTAGGAGCCCTGTTGGTGATGATATTGCGTGGATTCTGTGTTATCGAGATAATAATCTCTCAGTGCCAGAAAACTTCGAAAAAGGCCATAGGGATGAAAATAATGATTGACGTCGAGTCAGGAGGGAAGCCCAAAGACCTGGCTGATGAAGAAATGAGAGACTTTGTGAAGGCCAGCATTTATGCCCCAGAAGGAACAACGTTTCGGCATCCGAAGAAACATAGAAAATATGTGGAAAAATTGATCTATTGCAATCCAAGTGGAGAGTGTCAATTTATGACATGGAACAAAGACGAGCACATAAGAACAGCAGGAAGTTCAAAGGGAGTGATAAAGATATGGACTCCAAAGGAACATTTCTGCAGACCTAGATGTCCAGATCCAGAGGATGACAGAGAGGTGAATGCAAGGAAAGAAGTAAGAGTGGTCAGTGAATCACCCAAAGGGGGGAGTAAGGAGGAAGTGCCAAGTATCAGCCGCACCCCAGCCACCCACTTTGAAGTGCCAGGAACTTTCACGCCAAAATATGTGATGTATGAAGAACAGATAAACCAGCAGAGAGCCAAAGTTGGCCTCTGCCCAGTGCTATCAGAAGAACAGCATCTATTGAAGTACCGGCACCTAAGCAAACCTCGACAGCAAGGTACCCACTGAAAAATCCATACCTACAGTCACGACAAAGGGAAATTTGTCAGAATGGAATACCCAAAGAAGCCAAGAAGATACTAAAAGAAGATGACTGGTGAAGTCACGAGAGATCGGACTGACACACAGAGAGGGTATATGATGACCCAAGACTGCTGATAAAGAGACGAAATGCCATGGATAAGTGACATCTTGGGCCTAAGGCGAAACAGGTGATTTCAGGATAAAGAAACGTATTCCATAAGCACGATGAAGACATTAATCCAGTTTAAACGTGTACGTACCCAGGGAACCGCAAGAAGCAAAAAAATCGCAAAAGCTTGATTATGCTTAATAGTAAAATAGATTGCGGCAAGTGCCAACTATACATCTCTACCTCAAAAGCACTTTATAGATGAGCTAAAATCCACAACGCACATGAGCAGAATCAAATCCAGGTTACTAAAGGTCTCAAGAGGAAAGGGCCTCAGCTAACAATTCAGGAATTAAAGACGGAGATAAATCCTGCTGAAGGTAACCATGCGAGGAAGCCAAGGTTGTGCCAGACTGGAATAGACTAGCAATGCCTACGATTTAAGAGAAGAATAACAAGAGTCTCCTGTTGAGTAAGGTCGAGATAAGGCGCAGATGGTAAACGACGCACAGAAGTAAATCAAATACACGAAATTGCACGAAGAAGAGGCCTATTTCAAGCTGTCCTAGTCACCTGGCAAGGCAGGCTGAAAGGGATGAGACGTTCACACCTACGCATGGAGCCTTATCGTACCCATCCTCCTTAACTTTCTCAGACCAAGAGGCAGACTCAAGGACAAACTACAAGGCAGTAATTGACACACAGCCACTAAGGTGATGAATGGCTGTAACATAAATTGGAGGGTAGGTGGGGTACTGACTTACTCCCTGCACCTGGCCTCATTATTCTGCATGCTGCTGAGCGCAAGTGGAAAAGTATGTGTGGGCTCAATGTCAACCCAATCATAGTGGACCATGTAATCTAGGGTCCTATAGAGAGTAGGGCCAATAGGATGTTGTACTTTTTGTGACATTTACAGTGGCAAGTTTGAAGGAGGGGTTTAGTTGCCCCACCTGACATTATTATCCAATCCCCTCTTCCCGTTACATTATACAGATGTAGTACCTATATTAAAGTTACCTTCCTATAACCAATCGAGTTGCATGTTAGGTTTTCAATGTTAGATGTCAATGATGACGAGTTTTTGGTGTAAATTATGTTGTTTCTCTGAAATTAGTTGAAGTTGAAGCGAGAAGGAAGATCGAGTGGTTGCTGATGTTCATTGAACTCCCCGTTTTCTGTACTTGTCATTAAACGGACTCCCTTTGCCAAACTATTGAGTTGTCATAATTATTTGATGCTAGAGTACGAATCTGCATCCCCATCTATCTCGAGGGTGCTGCTACTCATCTTAAAGGGCTGTTTGGAGACCCCCAGTCTTATGGGCCGGCTGGGGTCTATCCAGTTCATGAGCAAAAGACCAGCGGAGTAGAGCAGAAGGCTTGTCTCCACCAGCAAAGGTCAGGCTAGTATGGTCAGACAACAGCAAAAAGTTAGGGGGTACACAACTGGAGAGAAAATTAGACCTAAAGGGAAATCTTTCCTAACACCGCCCAAGGCCAAAGTCAACCATGACCAGTCCTCCTTATGTTCCCCCTGGATATCGCTTTTAGTCATAGGTTCATACTCACAAATGACTCTGCTGTCGCTATTCATAGTCATTTTCAGATGTTTATGTCCCTGAGATAAATTATCCAACGGTTCATCAAAATTACTCTCACCATCGTGCAACCCTGTGAATGTAAATAGAATTTTTTTTAAATGACCATAATACTGTAACAAATGGTCCACAATTATAAGTGAATAAAAATGGACCGCAGCCCAATTACTTTGACCAAAGGTGTCAGGTAGTACTGCGGACTCAGTATCCTTAGAGCTAACACGCTTAAACTGGGGTACATGATGAAATAACTGAAGGACCTTTCCTTGCTATAATAGTTCAATGATTTAAAATGAATCAAAGGACTTGTTAATAGATATGATTGGTTCATTTAAATTGGAAATAGTCTTGTTGAAAGTTGAACTCTGAGGAAACCTAGCTTTGTCAAAAGCACTGTCATAGCCCAGAGAAGCACTCACATTATTCTCCTTTACACAAGTCATGCTATCTGATCTGCTTTTCTGCTGATGAGTGATTTAACAAATAACGTGAGCAGGCAAAATGTTTGTATTCCTGACTACCACTGGCTTGTCCAGCCAGGAATCTAATGTTTCCTTTTTTATGCACAGATTTTGATTGGGCCGTGACCTACTCTTCTCCTTATTACATGAGCTCACTTCAACAATGTCATAAATGTCTTTGGAAGATACACAGGAAATTTGATCTGTAGTAGTGCAAGCTAGAGCCCCAGCATTCCTTTTCTTAGGGCGTGCTTCTGATGTTATACAGGACTTGGCCCACTTCTTCTGATTCCTCTTTTGCCATGCGCATTTTCGTTTACATAGGATACCTCTAGTGAGGTATCACACAAGTCAGACACCTCCTTCCCGTCTTGCAACAACTTGTCTGAATTATCACTATTGACAGAAGCCATCCTTGAATTTTTGTAACCTTACGGTGAATTAGAATCATCTATGTCCCCACCAGAGGACTGCAGATTAGTCGTAACAGTGCAACTAATTACAGATCTAACCCCACCAGGCATCAGCATTTCGCCATATGAAGATCTCTCACTAGAGCAATTCAATTGGTTAGGATGGGCAGTATCAGATGCACTTTTTGTGAGTACTACATGCATCTGCAGAAAATCCCGCCCCCTACCTCCTATATGTTGGAATCTGAGATTGTGCCATGTTTGCCACCAGCAGTTGTGCCAATACCGCAGCATATATTCGAAAGAAGAAACCCATTGAAACAACTCTATCAAATGTATCCCTCAAGAGACGACAAATCAGAGGGAGGAACTCCCTGAAGGAACATGAAAAAGAGCAAAGACAGGAGCTAGTGACATCACAAAAGACATGTGCGACTTCTCAAGATACTGGCTGAAGTAGATGCATGGATCCTATAATAAACTAATAACGAAGTAAAGAATCGAGTGAACTCTTGAATATGAAAAAGAAGATTACACGTGCACGAAGTGCTGCAGAGAATCAACCATTCAATAATTGTACAGATGCTGAAACGCAGGGTAGATTTAGTCATCGTAGAAGCTGACTAGATATACTGAAAAGCATCTCGAGCCGCCAATGTACAGGAGCTGGACATCGGTCTCATGAATTTAGTAAGCCAGGACCCACGAAGAGAAAAAACGAGGATTGTGTTGCAGCAAGAATACACTGAAATCATAGAGCTGCATGGCAAGGTTGTCTGGCCTAGTATCAAAACTGAAGCAGCCAAGGTCATTTATCTATTCTTGAAAAGAGTGAATGTGCGAAAGGATGAATAATCTCTTATTAAGGTGTAAAGAAAGAACACAAAGGGTGTCAAGTTTTATTCATTTAAGACATTTAAAAACCTGCAAAATTGATGAAATCATGATCTCCTGTCACGTGAGCCAAGGATGAAAGTAGAGTTGAACTTGGAGTCCTAGAACAATGATAGTGGGTGCATGCACTCCCATGTATACCCAAAGACAAGGATAGTTTGTTAGGCCAAGTTCAAAGACAATCTTCATGGCAGAAGGCATGGCAATGAGAGATGTTGGGCTAATTGGGTGTGGAGGTAAAGTCAGGCCCACCTCCCTGCTCCTGGGTCTGGGCTTACGTGCTGTTAAGTGAACTGAATGTTCCAGACATGGAACAAGCGTGGCAACCAATTGTAGAGGTCCGTAGAACGAAGGACCCTATAGTTTGAAGACCAATTAGAAACTGTGTACTTAATGGTTTTGAAGATTACATGTTTTAGAGGTAGGCATATATTGTCTTTCTGACAGTGGGCAGCCAATCACAATCCTAGTTCCTATATAATGTATACTTAGATGTTCCCCTTAAGCCTATCCCGATCCCAAGTAGGTTTTTCATTAATTGCCACGTAGTATGACGTCACCTCTGATGTATTTTGAGTATATAATCTTGTTTTTATGAAAAGATTGTTGAGAGAAATCGAGCGTACGTCCGTTGATGTTTGTTGTAACTCCCTGTTTTAGATCATTGTTCATAAAACAGTACTTTGCCATCTTCCTGAGTTGGTTTGGTTATTTGGAGTTATTCTGTGAACCCATCCATTGCATGCACATTGCTAAAGGGCCCTAAACTCCCGATCAATTCTGTTTGAGTGCACTTTCTGAATTGAAATAGTCAAGTTAATTCTTATAGCACACATAAGCTCACAGAAAGGTCAACCCCTTGCCCCTTTGAACATGGGTACACAACAAACATTAAAACCATCAATCATTGGCACATCTGCAATGCATGTCTCTTGTAAATGTAAAATGGCAACTTTCTGAACAATTCTTGTGGATGGCATGAATGTGAAAACCATTGTGTCTTCCATGAGGCCAGTGTCAAAGAACATGTTCAGTTTACAATCATCCTAGAATTCTCTCCCCATGCAGTACATTTACTACCGAGGACCAATCTTGAATCGCTCTTCTGCTAACAGCATTGTTCATGGAGTTTATGATGGACCGGCCATTCCCCTCTCCCATTCTTACATTGACAATAAAAGATTTTGAGTCCCATAGATAATTTCTCCCCAAGCCTAAAACACGGTATTAGCCAACGAAAGGCCCACTTATCCTCTCTGACTTATAGATTCTGTAACTCCTTACCCCAGGGATAATAAAGCCCTGGTGCCCAATAAGATCATACTACTTACCATTTTTGAAGGACAGCTGAGTTTAACCAAATCCACACGATTTTCACTGACAAAATTAAGTTGGGCTGTATCTTCTGAGGTTATTCATCTAAGGCTTGAAATATTAGAAAAAAGTGTTAACCTGTACTGCCTATTTAGTAGACGCCCTTAAATATCCTTAAATATGCGCTCTACAAAGAGAGCATTCGAGTCAGCTAACATGTACCAATTTCTCTCATCATTTCCAGTTTGTGGAGCCTCCAACTGTGTGGAAACAGAGAAATTGATATGAGGCCGGCAAGCCCAAAAGGAAACACACCAACACAGGTTACAAAGGACATACAAAGCGCTTTATTTCAAAGTTACAAAGTTACCAAAGTCAATTGACATACGGATAGCTATTCGGCCCTCTGACTAACACGCGAACCTTCAACGTAAGGTTCGCACTGAAAGTGGGAGAGACCGATCATCGGGATGCTTGGGTTTTTATACGTTTTGTCCTGCATTGGCCAGCCCTCTCGCAAGTTAACCATTCTTGGAACTGTGGCTAGGGTTCGTAGCCAGGTCGAACACACAATTTACATAATTCGATCAGTTCCGCTGATACAGTTACATATTTACACACAGGTTAAAGAGAGGACAAGGTCTTAGTTCGTGACCCTAACAAGTGGCCTGCGGACATATTGTTTATTCACGTGTGCGGAGGTCACAATGGCCGGAGTCTTACTCAAAATGTCATTCGGCCTCCATTTTGTGATTCAGGGTGACTTCCACACTGCAAGAGTACCTAAAATGGCGGCTAAATCCAAGATGGCGGCTTACACAATACATTAAGGTCAAGACCTTGACGCAGAACCTATGTACATGGTGTTCTTTAGACAGCTTGGCGTAGGCCAACATACATTCAAACAATGCGATTGGGGTCACAATATTATATCGATTTCCACAGACCCTCCTTTTTGGCCTATGCCAAGTGCTAATACATCATTTCCTAATACTTTCGAAAATAACTGAAGGCATTATCATCCATAGGTTCCGCATCATTGTCCGAAATGTTAATAGCCATAAAGTTGTTCATAAGAACTTCTTGCAACATGAACTCTTTAGATACTGTCTTCGGGGTGTATATCTTATGCCCTATTGCGCTCATTACCTGAGCACAACATCCCCCCATCATTCCACATATACTCGGGAGGCATTGAAAACAACAGCAAAGAACTAACAGAATCCCTAAAATACCTAAAATAACAGAAAGCACCTTCCACCCCCAAGATCGTAAAGAATCCCAAAACCAAGTACTAAGGTTCCAGTCTCCTACAGGGATATGGACTTCAGAACTGAGAGTGTGTAAATTCTGAATTGCTTTAAAAATTGTTGGCGAAGAATCTGGTACGAAAACACAACAAGCGGACCCCACTAATTTACATACTCCACCTCGTTCGGCTAAAATGACATCTAATGCCATTCGATTTTGAAGGGCTACCAATCTTATCGCCTTTTGCTCTAAGGTCATATTGTAGAGTATGTCCGTGGTCCGATTGATCGTTTTCTCCAACACCCTCGCTAATACCCTAATGTTTTCTGAATTTGCTATTTGTCCCCAAAAGGGCACTACTGATTTGGCTATATCCCCGAACACTTGTCCAGGGGTGTCTCCATTACTATCCCGTCGCGGGCGAGCCTTAGATACCTCTAAGGTACTGGCTATAAATACACCTGGTAACAATATCCCTAAATAACAAGTCCCCTGCCAATCCTTCGGCAACCAGGGAAAAGCTAAACTACCACAAACAAAATAAACGGGTCCCCCTACATATAAAGGCCTATTTTCCCCAGTCAAATTTACAGTATTTACACAAGGCTCGAAGTCTCCCATTGGCCTAGTGCCATTTCTTTGTACACAGAAAGGAACTGAATCAGGACTATGATTCACAGAATAAGAAGGAGGCATGGCATCCTTATTGCCTATCGGAGCCATCTTAAAAGAAACTAGATTTTGGAAAGGAAAAGATAGTTTATCAGATGGCCTAATAGAAGCGACGTTAGGTTTACTTCTATTTGCGAAAAGCGAGCATCCCAGGGGAGTCAATTCACGTTTTTCGAATTCATTCAAATTAGTCCCATCGAAGTTCCCTGAGATGCTATCATTCCATCGGCCA
The DNA here is from genome assembly GCF_040938575.1 of Ambystoma mexicanum. Classification (NCBI taxonomy): domain Eukaryota; kingdom Metazoa; phylum Chordata; class Amphibia; order Caudata; family Ambystomatidae; genus Ambystoma; species Ambystoma mexicanum. The sequence continues at coordinate 273,850,920 of NC_090932.1, read as the reverse complement.
AAGAAGAGTGCTCTAAGAGAGGCATAGCAAGAAGTTGTTAAAGGTAAGGGATGTATATACCATCCCAGTCCCTTGTTCCCATGTTGTGGTAAGTGAGTGCAGATCCAACAATTACTCTTATTAAAAATAGCATGCGTAGCATTCATCACTATCTTTTTTTTTTTTTATTATTGTATATGGTTTACAAAAAACCTTTACAAATAGAACAAACTTTATAATTAAAAACAAAATAGTAAAAAAAAAAAGAAAAAGATAAACATTCATTGCTTTGCATTTGCATTTGAAAAAAGAAGAAAAAGAAAATGCCCGCTAAAGAAATACGAAATTACAGATTTACATAAGTTGCAAGAGTTAGCAAATTTTACAGAAAAGGGACAGACAATAGATAATCAACCGGTTTCAGATTTGAAATTTGATTGTCTAAGATTAGTCAAGTCAATATAAAGTACTAGTTACAGAGAATAACAGATAGAATAAATACAAGGTATAAAATATGAAATACATTGCTCATATTAAAAACACTGTGCTCCTATAGTAAAAAATTCATAGTTCCAAGAATAGGAGCAAAAATCAGACCAAAGGGGCATATAGGTCAAGGGCTCTGATAAAGCCCGCCACAGCCAGACCAACCTTGATGTTCGAGATTGAGAGACATTGTGACCAAATCCAATTGTCTACCCCCAGTCGCCCCATAACATTAAAAATGCCTAGATATTTGTCCCTTAAAGAGGTCAAAGCCTTGCAGTCAAGAATGAGATGCCGAGAAGTTTCAGTGACCCCCAAAAGTTTGCAGAAACGACAGGTGGGATCCAAATCAGAAAACTTCTTCCTTTTACGTAGGACTTCCCGAGTGGGAAGAAGGTTCCATCTGAGTTTTATAAGAAGAGAGCGGTAGTGTCTATTAGGAAATTGGAACAAAATAAAGGACATCACACCTCTCTTCTTATGATCAAATTGAAGATCACTCAGTGAGGAATAACCATGAAGTTTTTCGATAGTGTTACTCCAATCATGGCTGAACAGAGACTCCTTTACCTTGTTAGGGTTTGTAAGTAATGTATCCCTGTCGGAGGATATGTCCATCAGGGTCTTATCGCAGAGAGTGGAGAAAAGATGGAGATATATGTTGTGGCCCGAGTGTGTCTGGGAAAAAATCATGTGGCCCACATCAGCATATAAAGTATCGGGTCTAGGGGAAAGCAAGGCTGAGAACAATGAGAGAACCTTCCAAAGAATCCTAGCTCGTAGAGAAACCAGACCCAACTCATATCTAATGGCAACAGTAGGAATTGAATTGGGCAGTTTTAAAACTTTCCTCCAGTAAATACCTTCAAGAGAGTCCCAGAAGGGCAGAAGTGTAAGGTAATGGAGTTCCATACCATACAATAACTTTGGAGTCACCTTACCCTTGAAAAAGTCTACCACAGGTTTGAGGGAAAACGTACAATATTTATTCTCCAAAGTACGTGATTGGGAGATGAGAGGGAGCAGTTTCTGTCTAAGAAATCGTCTCAGTTCTATCACCGATGGTTGGGCCAAGATCAAAAAGCCCAAATAGACGATTTTGTTAACTCGAGAAATATTTGTTCCCCCCATTTTCCATACTTTGTTGTTTCGGGTTCTCCCCTTTGAGAATTCCATGATACGTGTTTTACCAGGATTGATCTTCAGCCCATTTAGCAGTGCGTACTGTTCAAATTTACACAGGAGCCTCTGCAGGCCCACTTTGGTCTGGTCGAACAAGAGAAAGTCATCGGCATATGCCAACCATGAGAATCTCAGGTCCCCAAGTTTAGCACTCACCATGCCTGCATTTTTCAGGAAGTTATCCACATCCGCCAAATAGAGGATAAATAGACAGGGAGCTAACGAGCAACCCTGTCTCACCCCGATACGCGTCCTAATCCTCCTAGAGAGAGTACCAGCCAAATCGAGCCTGATGTGTACCCCCGAGTTTTCATAGAGGGCCATAATGAGAGAAAGGAGGCCCGCCGGGATGCCCCATTTACTTAATTTTTCCCATAATCTGGATCTAATGACCAGATCAAATGCATTGGATAAATCAATTGAGGCGACATACAAAGGACCATCAGATTTTCCCCAGGAAGAGGTCTGAAGGGCAGTTACAATAAGACCATTGAGATTGGTAGAGTGGCCGGCCCTGAAGCCAGTTTGGTATTTGGGGAGAATATGATTGTCCCTAATCCATATGTTAAGATGGGAGAGGAGCAGAGAAGCAAAAAGCTTACAGTCCGCGTCTATAAGAGAGATCGGTCTATAATTCTTTACCTCAGAGCGTAAGCCTCTCTTAAAGATTGGGACAATATGGGCCGTATGCCAACTCATAGGGACCTTCCCGGAATTTACTACGTCCTGAAAAAGCAGGAAGAGTAGATTGGCCCAAATCTCGGGCTCGGCTTTGAATGTATTGTTCGTAAGGCCATTTGGGCCTGGCGCCCTAGATTTCTTAGCCTTAGAAATAAGACAGAACACTGTCTCCAGATCAAAAACTGGTTTCCATGCGTCATTCGATGGGTAAATCATCAATGCATCCGAAGCCAAGTCTTCCTCCCCAATATCAAAAAGTTTAGAGTAATAGTCAAACCATTTGGCCTCTGGGATTGCATTAAGCTGATCAGCCATCAATGTATTATCAAGGCTGGAAACCGAAGCCCAAAAAGCCCTCACATCTCGTTTTATTAGTACTGCAAGCATATACTGTGCGTCATTTTGAATCATAGTAATTTTTCTATGCTTACAGTAGTTTTTGTATTTTTGACGAATGGTTTTAATTTTTGTTGTTTTATCTGCCCAATCCATATCTAGGGCTTGCACATCCCTAATAAGTTTCTTAGTAAGGGCCTTAACATTGGCCAATTGTTGGTCGAAACTATGGTTGTGAAATTTTTTGAAGACTCCTTTCCTTAGCTGGCCATAAATACTACTCTGTAAGACATTGAGAAAACTATCAAAAGAAGAGGTGTTAAAGACTGCTATTTTCCAGCAGAGCGAGGTGTGGTTAAGGGAAGAGATCAGTTTATTATTAAGAACACTGATGTTAAAAGGAGACCACCTTATCCCTGTCCCTTGCCTAACAGTATAAAGCTGAGTGGGTCCACCCTCCGGCAGAAGCTTGGTGAAAAAGGGGCATAGAAATTGAACCCGGAGAATACCATGGTCGCTCCATGAATTGAAGGACACCTCGACATTAGAAGAAAATGGAATCAGGGAATGGTCGACAAAGACGTAGTCTAAGGTGGAAAATGAGGACGATCTACGCCAGGTTGGGCAGGAAGGATTAGTAGCATCATAATGGCTGTTAAGACAAGTTAGGCCAATTGAATCCAAAGCCAGATTCCAAGATCGGCCCCATGTAAGTTTTAGTCCTATACGTGGGTCGTCTTCCATAACCAAACCCAGGTCATCATAATTGGATTCCAGACAAAGAGTGCAGTCTGAATTTAGATCGCCCGCCAAAATGAGTTTGCCCATGGGGTGCAGATATCTCCAGGCAAGGATTGTATCAGTTAACTTCTCCAGAAACAATTCGAGAGGAGAGATTCCCATATGCCAGTAAACATTGACCAAGAGAAAGTAACAATTAGAATCCGGAAAAAACACCTCTAAGGCCATAAAGCCAAAAGGTGTATCCGAAAGCTCCTTAGCAACAGAGCCGAAGGAGGTTCTTACCCCTATAATGAGTCCCCCCGATGCGCGGCCTCCCAGGCTAGGTTTGGCACATTGAGAGAAAATATCGAATCCATCAAGAACTGGAGTTGAAAGTAGCCAAGTTTCTTGGAGAAAAAAACAATGCGAAGCCTTAATCACGGCAACCGTTTCTAGGTTCGTGAACAGATGGGAATTACCTCTAGAGTTCCAAGAAAAGAAACTGAAGCTATTTAGATGGCGGGCCTTCGAAGAGGATTCTGATTTAGCGGGAATTAAATCATTTCCATAGGCCTGCGGTGACATGTGCCCAGCTCGCGGAGTCTCCATTAGATTTGGGCAAAAAATGCCTCCGTTGGGGTGGGGGAGTTCTTTCTGGATGGTAGACCATTGTAAGATTACCTCTATATTCAGCCCCCTCTCCTTTATTTTTGGCAAATTGAGAAGAGTCCACTATTTTTGCTTCAAATCCTAGTTGCTTCAACCCTTCCATATGCCCCATGATCAAGTTTAAAACTACCTTCGATCTAAGAATAATATTACTAACATCTACCCGATCATGGAAAGGGAATAAAATGCAATCTATGTCATAGCTAGAGATAAGCGAAAGCGAAGGAAGTTGGTGAAAGATTTTAAGTATGTTACCACGATTTAAACAGATTGGCATATCTTCGCCCCAAAGACTGGAAAGCTGTATAACATCACCAGAACCTTTTGTTGTAGCAGAGACAGGTAAGGACTCAGTAATTTTTTTGGTAAAGTGACCAAGGGGGTCAGCCGCCAGATCACAACCCCTTGCCCCTCTTAGTATAGTCCTATTGTGGTTGACATTTGGCCCCAGTGGAAATCTTTCCCAAGATTTGGACACGTTCTTATTATGGGCAAAGTCAAACCCAGAGGGGACCGCTTCTCGAGCCGCAGACATACGCATATTTGAGATGCTAAGAGAAGCAAGGTTAAAAGGGGGGAGAGTCGATAAGACATTGTCTGATCGATCTGTCATATCTCCATCCCTCTTAATGCAGTCCATATTAACATGGGGCTCCTCAGGAGCAGACAAGAATGCCGGGTCAGAAGGAGAGAGCCGAGTAGTAGGAACCTCGTCCTGTGACAAGCTTACGTTGGAATTAGACACTGTCACCTTGCTGATCTTGGGAACAAGTAGTGACTGAAATAAATGTTTAACCATATCAATGTTAACCATATTAACAGTCGGCGTAGTTAGAGAAGTGTCCGGATGATTCAGGCTTTTTCCAGAAGTAGACTCCAGAGAAGTAGAGGGGAGAATTGCTTCTGGGGCAGAGTCCACAGCCTCCGCTGCAAAAATATCAGTAGGCAGTGCTACAGGGTTGGTACTAGTGGATGCTGGTACGGTAAGAGGTGTTATCCGAATGCTAGAAACTGCAATTTCACCAGTACCAACAGTCCTTGGTCCCGCATCTATAGAAGCAGAGGTATTAATCAACATACCCACCGCATCCGTTAAAACAGATGCAGGTGGTAAAATAGGTGGAGCATTGGTGGTATCTGGAGTGGTCACATGAATGGAAGAGGGGATTGGTTCAACAGAGTTATCAGTCCCCTGTGGAACTGCAACAGTGGTTGAAGGGACTAAAGAGTTTGCCATAAAGAGGTTTTTGAAAAATTGATTAGTATACGAAGTAATCTTTTTGACATTCTTCTGATTTTTTGTTTTCTTCATTTGTTGGCTCATTTTCCTTTTCTTTCCTAGACAGGGGGGGACTTTTGGACAGGAATTTTCCTCTGGGGGCTCAGAGGAAATTGCTGCGATTTCTGGAGTTAGGCTAATCATGTTTTCTCCTAAGGATGCGATATGGTCACCTTTAGAACAGACGGCCGACTCTGCAGTCCCACCTGCACATGAACGATCTTGTATAGAGGGTTTGCACATTCTATGATACTGATATCGTCAATATCCTGGACTGAGAGATCTTCAATATCCAGTTTCTTAGCTACGTTAATTAAGTTAGTGTGGGCCGGGGTATGTACTGGAGGAAGAGGGTAAGGAGATTTAGCCAGAGTGCTAGAAACAGATTTCTTACCAAAAAAATGTGTGATGTTTTTCCCCTGGATTGGATTCCCCTGGGTACCTAGATTAATTTTTATTTTTGATATTGAGTTACGGGGCTTGTTGAGAGGGGTTTTGAACGGCAAAGGGATCCCATTAGGGGAGAAGGGAATTCCCACCACACTAGTAGAAAGGTTAACGTGAGAAGAGGATGTGTGCTTAGTATCACTAAGTAATACTTTGGATCCTAAAGAGGGTTGAGTGTGAGAGATAACAACGCTCCCACTGTCCTTCTTCTCTAATAGTTGTGATACAGTAACTTCTGATTCATCCACCATGACTGGGGGTATGGGCATACTAGAATTCAGTGAGGCAGTCATTGGAAGAGGGATATTAGGCAAAGGGTTGTTGTCATATGCCATATTGCTTTTTGTCTTTGAGAAACTGACCCCGACCAAAAGATTGGAGGCAAGAGTAGCAGCTAGACGTTCTTCCTGAGTATCTATAGAAATGTCATGTATTCCATTGAAAATACAGTTATTATGAGCTGTGTTACGTAAAGTGATACCCATAGCATTGCAAACCTCAGGCCTCTCTCTCACATGAATTTGGGCCTGGGCTATGTCCCTTAAAAGGAGAGGGTTATAATGGGCCTGAAGTGAAAATACTATCACTATCATCAAAGTGTTATTATGATATTTCTGTCTATGCCGAGAGTCCCTAGGGGACAGAGTGTGAAGGTGTACAGAGGGAGTCAAAACAGTTGGTACGATTTTGGTCGGTAACAGAGGCTTCAAAGGATAAATTTCTTCAAAATACCAAAGTCCCACGGCAGCAGTTGCAAAAATAACAATAATCAGAACGAGAACACAACAGTACGTTTTCGGGGCCCAGGCACATTGTTCATTGTTCGATTTGGTCACCTCCTTATCTAATAGTTCAATACGGGGAGCAGCGGTGAAGGCGGCAGGCATCATGGTCATCCCGATCGACGGCCCCAATGTTCGTTGCTGGCGGCACTTCGGCCGCGCGATTTCTTAGTCCTTCCCAACCCTAGCCAACAGAACCCTCCTTTTCTTTGTTCGAAAAAAGAAAGACAACAGTACTTCAATCACTCCTTTCCTTCCAGATGCACGACACTCGTGCGGTAGTTCTATTTTCGTGGTCGAAGGTTGTACCTGATGGTACCCAAGTTTGTTGAATCCAAAAGCAAAGTATCATCGCTCCCTGAGGGGAGCGTCGTGTCGGTGGCGACGGAAGTCACAGAGCTCGAAACAAGATTTTCCGGAAGTGATTGATCAAGGGAGTGCGGAGACAAAATGGACGGCTCCCCGAGCTCCTCAGGCTCAGAGAACTTCTCCGACGCACTCACAATGCTGCCTGCTACTCCGAAATCAGAGATTGTAGCACCAGCGAGGGGTTCTGTTTCTTCTGTAGTGTGTGGCGTCGGGTGAGGGATCTTCTTAACGTGTGTTGCATGTATCCAGTTCTTCTTTCCTGCCACCCGCACTGCCGTCCTGGTGACCAATAATACCTGGTAGGGTCCGCGCCAGCGGGGCACAAGACAGGAAGACCTCTCGTAGGCCTTCACCAGGATCCAACTACCGGGCAGTATATCGTGTCCTGGGCCCGTAAACCGTACAGGTAAGGCAGCATTCACCTGGTGGTAAATGAAATACAGATTTTTAGTCAATTGATTACAGTAATCTATGAGCAATACATTATCCACATCCCTCAGGGCTTTAGGTTTAGGGAGACCCCAGATATTAGCAGGCCTTCCCATTACCACCTCGAACGGAGAGAGCCCAGTTCTAGTCTGGGGTGTGGTGCGCATAGCTAACAACACAATAGGTAAAGCGTCGGGCCATTTTAGCTTAGTATCGGCACATGTTTTTGCAAGTTTGTTTTTCAAAATACCGTTGTGTCTCTCTACCAATCCCGCACTTTGAGGGTGCCTAGCTGAATGAAAACGTTTCTCAATCCCTAGGGCAACACATATTTGCAATATTACGGCTGCGATGAAATGGGGGCCGTTGTCCGACCAAATTATCCTCGGGAGCCCAAATCGAGGGAAGTACTCTTTCACCAGGATCTTTGCGGTGGTCATGGCGGTAGCATCTTTGACAGGGAAAGCCTCGACCCATTTGCTAAAAGCACAAATGATGACAAGAACATATTTCAAGTTATTACATCGCTCCATTTCAATAAAATCAAGGTGAATGGTTTCAAAGGGGACAGAGGGGGGCCCGAAACTTCCCCTTGGAGTCACTGTCCCTTTACCCACATTGTGCTGCAGGCAAATCATGCAATTCTGAACATGTCTCTTTGCAGTTTCGAAAATTTTATCATTCACCCAAACCTGCTGTAATATCTTCGTAATTTGCTGGGCACACACATGCGTTGGACCGTGTGCCATTGTAACCATTGCTAACACATAAGAATCAGGAAGCAACCATTTCCCGTTGGATGCGTCCACCCAACACCCTTCATCATCCAATTTTCCCATGCCTTCAGCCCACTTCCTAGACTCTTCAACTGAGGCATCAGTCTGCATGTCTCGCACAGACCCAATGCCTTCATCTATTATACAAACATCTCTCACTTCCCTCGAGGTGTACATGTCTGTGCTAAGGTCTGTGGCTGTTTGTCTAGCTATCAAATCTGCAAAAGCATTTCCTCTGCCCACATTGTCTATGACCTTGCGATGTGCTGCACATTTCATGATTGCTAATTGTTCAGGGAGTGAGAGCGCTGAAAGTAGTTGTACTATTAAGGGACCATGCTGAATCTTGGTCCCATGTGAGGTCAGAAACCCTCTTTCCGACCACAGTTTTCCGAAGTTGTGAGCCACCCCAAAGGCGTACTGGCTATCCGTATAAATATTGACTCTATGCCCTTGGGAGAGCTCACAAGCGCGGGTCAACGCTATAATCTCCGCGGCCTGCGCAGAGTTATGCGGAATCCTTTTAGTTTCAACGATCTTGTTCAAAGTAGTAACTGCATAAGCAGCTGTAGATGTGCCATTCGGAAGTTTGAAGCAGGAGCCATCGCAAAACAGCTCCCCTTCCGCATTCTCCAAAGGAGTATCTGAGAGGTCTATCCTGCCCTTTGTTTCTTGTTCGGTGGCATACAGGCAGTCATGTGATCCTTCATCACCGCAAACAATATTTTGCGGGAGAGGTAAGAGTTCAGCCGGATTGAGAACACAACACCTTTTAATTTGGATATGAGGAGCAAATAGGACTAATTCGTACCTTGTGAACTGGGCAGAGGTAAGGTGTTGCGTTTGAGTTTTATTCAATAGAATATCAACAGAGTGAGGTACCATCAGAATTAAATCGTGGCCTAGGACCATCCCCTCACTCTGTTTTACAGACGCAGCGGCAGCAGCAACAGCGCGCAGACATCGCGGCAAAGCGCATGCAACAGGATCGAGGGCGGAGGAATAATAGCCGCACGGCCTATTCTTCCCTCCATGTTCCTGTGTTAACACAGACAAAGCACATCCATCACATTCATGCACAAACAACACAAAGGCCTTATCGTAATTTGGTGTACCCAGAACCGGTGCTGAACATAGCGCGGTTTTGAGAAGCTCAAATGATCGTTGATGTTCCGATTCCCATGGCAGTGGCAGAGAAATGCCCTTCTTCGTCAAAGCCAACATCGGTTTTACCACTAGGGCAAAATTCGGGATCCACAGTCTACAGTAGGACGCCATCCCTATCAGGGCTCTGACTTCCTTCTGTGTTTTTGGGACAGACATGCCAGAAATGTGTTTTATTCGTTCAGGTGTCAATCTTCTCCCCTCCTTTGACAGGAGGTAGCCTAAATAGGCAACCTCCTGGCAACAATATTGAAATTTTTTAAGTGAAGCTTTGTGACCATTTTCAGCTAAATGAACAAGCAACAATATAGTGCCTTCCTTACAAGCTTTCTCAGAGTCTGCAGCCAAGAGCAAATCATCTACATATTGAAGCAGCGTGCAAGTAGGTGGCAATTCAAGGGTGTCGAGCTGCTCCTTTAAGGCTCTACTATAGATACTAGGACTTTCAGTATACCCTTGAGGTGCCCTTGTGAATGTAAACGAGCGTCCCCCCAAGGTGAACGCGAACAAATACCTGCTCTCCTCATGTATCGGAATACTAAAGAAGGCGTTTTTCAAATCTACGACACTAAAGTGTGTAGCCGTAGCAGGGATCATTGTTAAGATCGTTGTTACATCAGGCACGATTGGAAATTGTGGGGCTACCACCCGGTTAATAGCACGAAGATCTATTATAAACCGGTACGGAATTGCATTGTCGCCTTTCTTATATACTGGCAAGATCGGGCTATTACATAAGCTACCTGTTATCTCTTCGATCACTCCACGATGTACAAAATCGGAGACAATGCATTTCAGAGCACGCTCACCTTCAATTGAAATTTTATATTGCGGAATGCGCGGTAGCTTAACCCCATGTTTCAAGACTATCTTAACAGGCTCGATGTGCAATATCCAGACATCATTGTCGTCTATTGCCCACAAACATTCCGGGACAATGTCAAACTCGGGAGGTAGAGGTCGGGTCAAGTACTGGGAGTTAAAGGGTTGCTGTGGTGAAACTGTTAATCTTATTCCGTCAGGGGAACAATGAATCACTGCATTCAGTTTCTTTAACAAATTCAACCCTAGCAAATTTTCTCCGCAGTTTGAAGTAAGAAGAAAAGGGCACTGGTCTGTGAAAGGACCCAAAGAAACAGATACCGGCGCAGAAACCGGACAAACAGTTGGTATACCAGAGAACCCTATAGAAACGTTTGTTTGCCCTGACAGTGGGATGTTTGGAACCCTAGAATGGTCAATGGAGCACTTTTGTGCTCCAGTGTCAATCAAGAACTGAAGTTTCCTATTCCCCACCAATAATTCAACGTAGGGGCCCTTCTGAATAACGGGAATAGGTAAAGGTTCCAAACGCTGCTTCGGGCAATCCTAGTAAGGCAGAACTTCGTCAAAGGGAAGTTCTTCAGAAAGATAGGCAGCAGAAGGGTGATCAAATATATTTCTCGAGTCCATACTCGGAGTCTGATTTTCCCGTGAAAAAGGTTGTTGTGGATCTTGTAGAAGCTGACCCCTATCAGGGCCCCCTGCTCTGGGGCGGCCCCTTGGTCGCCTACCCATACCTCCAAATGTGCCTCCTGACCTCTGACGAAGGGCAGGGCACTGTGCTCGCCAGTGACCTTCCTGGCGGCAATAAGCACACTGATTAATATTTATAGAATTCGGAGGAGTATTTCCTCTTGGAATGTACTGACCTCTAGTCTGTGTCGTACGTCCTCTGGGGTTTCTGACAATTTGCTGCAACAATACCTTAGTCTTTAAGTCGCCCCTTCTTTTTTCGATTTTCTCTTTTTCATTATTAACCCGATTCTCATAATACTGAGCCATATGCAAAACCTCTGACTGAGATTTTGCCTGCCAAGCGCTCTCTGAGGACATAATTTGTGACTGGATGTCGGGCAACAATCCACGTACAAATTTGTCCACAAACAACCTCTTCCCCGACTCTGTGCCTAAATCCTGTCCACTGAAGTCAGAGAACACCTGTTCCCTTGGACGCAGGCCGTAAGCTTGTCCCAAATAATCCTTTTTTCTGGGATTATAGTTTTTAGTTTAGCAACTATTCTATCGGGTAAGGTAAGTATTACCTGGGGTGGTTTCTCACCAGCTGGTCGTTCCCCATCTATTCTAATCAGATTTACCCATGTATCCCCTAGCCCCGGCACATCATCTACTGTCCGTATCTGTTTCCATACATCAACTGGCAAAAGCACTGGAAACAATAAGTCCATGTCACTTAAGGTGAACACAGAAGACTGTAAGACGGATTCTATCTCTTTATAAAACCCTGTCGGGTTTTTCCTAATATCAGGGACTGATTGTCTAATCGTGTTCACTTCCTGTCGAGAGAACGGGACGTGAACAAACTGCGATACGTAATGTGCAGGGATATCCACCGCGGGAGTACCAGCCGCCGCGTCGGCTGGGATTTCTGCTTTTGGGACAAGGGTTGGAGGGACCTCTCTCATAAGCAACTGAGATATAGGGACCTCCGACCGCTTACTGAGCAATAGGTCCAAATCGAGCGCTAAAGCAGCTGTAGAAGTGTTGGGCGAAAAAGCTCTTTTACAAATACCTAATAACTCTATGGGGCAACCAACCTTCTTCCTTATACATTCCTCCTGTAAGTGCTGTACCATCACTTGGATTACCTTTCCTTGCATCTCTACCGTGTATTGACTGTATGTGTCATACACCTCATCTGGCGGTATCGATGAATCCGAGATCCATCGAATCGCGTCTTTGGTACAAATTCGTACTTCCTCAGGTGCTGATCTCCGGCACGAAAGGAACCGTTTCTGTACATATATCCTATCGTCCTCATCATCCTCGTTTTGTAACCTTTCAAAATCCCTCCTAAACTCAAACAACCTATCAACATGTCCACATACTTTCTGCTCTGTATCCCTCGAAAGTGCCAAAGCATTCAGATCTCTCACCCCTTGTGGGAGATCCCAAGTCTGCAATCTACCCCACATTACACCTAAGTGATTCCCCAGTCCTTCAATAAAAACATTTTTCTCGGGAAAATCGAGCAAATTAGATAATGTTGAAAATGCTTCAGTTTGATCACCTTTTTCCATGCAATGCTTAGCCCAAGCAAATAGTTCCTGTTTCCTGCCCGCAGGAACAGTACTACGAGTCACAATTGTTGACCCTGCACCGGGATCTGTTTTAACGAGCACGGGACTCCCCGGAATCGAAAGTGTAGGTGGACTTAACAAGGGTGCAGGGGAGAGAGGCAGTGAAATAGACAGAGGAGCAACTACCAAAGAACTAGGAGTAATAGGCTGCGCAGGGGGAGTAGGAATAGCAACGGGAGCAATGGCAGGAACGGGCAAGGTGCCCACAACAGGAGCATACGGAGGTGGCGCTGAAGAATCAGGCCTCCGTTCGTTCAATATTTTCTCAATAAACTCTTCGGAAACATGGAAATCTTTAGAGGGGTAAATTTTCTGGACCTCGAGCGAGAAAGCTCTATCCATTTTCTGGGCTTCTTCTAATCGTTTTTCCTTGTCATACAACAATGCCTTTTCGGCATTCGTTTTATGACGACGTGCATGTTTATCCCTACTTTTAAGCTGCTGCAATGCTTCCTTTTTCCAATTTTGTAACACATCAAAGGCTGCTGGCCTAGCCTTTTTCTTAAGCAAGATCGATTCTAAGTATTCAATACGGGGGATCTCAAAACTACCATTGATTGGCCACTGAAATTCGGAGGCATTTCTGGTCTGTCTGTGCCAAATGTCATTAAATACAATACTACCAATGCCATACTTACAGTACATAGTACACGCCGGCGACCCCTCCTGTGGTGCCGGACGGCTAAATTCCAAAGATTGTCGATCGCTGCGGAACAGAGCCCTAAAGCAGCTAGACAATTTCCCAGGCATTTCTCAAAGAATTGGTGTTACCTGGTCCAATAATTGTGTCTTCAGATACAATACGCCAAATTCAAATTGTCAGGGTTAAATTAAGAGCCGGGTCACGACTGCACCTGACCAAACCTAAGGAGGACCGTACGGTTTACAAAGGACTTCAACTAACGAATTTTTACCTGCGTTCGGTGGTTTCGGCAAATCTGCCCGCCTCGGATTTGGACCCTCGTCAAGATGCCGTGTCAGACCGCACGACTATCGTCCAAGGATCAGATCGTGCAGCGCTGCCGAGGTATCGCGTCTCGATCGGTCGGGCCCGCAGAATCACACCGTCCGATCCCGATTCGATAGTCTGCGTCAACCTTCAATGATCCGGCATCAATCTTGAGGGTCCCTATTCGGGCGCCAACTGTGGAAACAGAGAAATTGATATGAGGCCGGGAAGCCCAAAAGGAAACACACCAACACAGGTTACAAAGGACATACAAAGCGCTTTATTTCAAAGTTACAAAGTTACCAAAGTCAATTGACATACGGATAGCTATTCGGCCCTCTGACTAACACGCAAACCTTCAACGTAAGGTTCGCACTGAAAGTGGGAGAGACCGATCATCGGGATGCTTGGGTTTTTATACGCTTTGTCCTGCATTGGCCAGCCCTCTCGCAAGTTAACCATTCTTGGAACTGTGGCTAGGGTTCGTAGCCAGGTCGAACACACAATTTACATAATTCGATCAGTTCCGCTGATACAGTTACATATTTACACACAGGTTAAAGAGAGGACAAGGTCTTAGTTCGTGACCCTAACAAGTGGCCTGCGGACATATTGTTTATTCACGTGTGCGGAGGTCACCATGGCCGGAGTCTTACTCAAAATGTCATTCGGCCTCCATTTTGTGGTTCAGGGTGACTTCCACACTGCAAGAGTACCTAAAATGGCGGCTAGATCCAAGATGGCGGCTTACACAATACATTAAGGTCAAGACCTTGCCGCGGAACCTATGTACATGGTGTTCTTTAGACAGCTTGGCGTAGGCCAACATACATTCAAACAATGCAATTGGGGTCACAATATTATATCGATTTCCACAACTGCACCAATGTTTTAGTATATCTTGGTGTCGCTGACCTCCCTACACCCATTGTGCTACCTTGAGATCTACCCACTAACCTCGGTATCTGCTGTTGGGCAGCCAATTTTTTCCTTCTTTCCTATAAAATAAGAAAAACAGGAAAAACGTGGGCAGCGGCACTAGCCGTCTGTTCAGTCGCAGCCAACGGGGCAAAAACTTTGCAGCAGATGATAGCTGATGGGGACCTTTAACTTCACCCTCATGTACAAACATGCCATTTCTCCCATCAGGCTTAACTATCGGTAAACTCAAAGAACCTTCCCCAACTGCTTCCAAAACTCTGGGCCTCATTACACGGTAGGCGGTAAGTAACGGTCCTTACCGGCATGGCGCTAATAACGTGTCCGTGTAGGAAGCAGCCGCCTGCTAATTGCGTGGCATTACGAGTATACGGGCACAAGCTTAGCGCCATGCCGGTAAGGACATTACCGCCATGCCGATAAAGGCCCCAAAAAGTCCCTTAGCGGCACCAAGGAAAGCGCTGATAGCACTTCCGCCGTCCATTAATCCGACATTAGCGGTCATCACTAAAAGCGGTGACCGCTAATAGCGGTGACCGTAAGTAAGCAGAACCAGAAGTAGCGTCATCGCACAGGAACAGGAAAGAGCACGGTGGCCATCTTCAAAAACACAATCCATTGCCATCTTCTTCCCCCAGGATCTGCAGCTACACCACAGCTTGCCAAAATCATCACCACAACCCCTGAGAATGCCCAAGGCCTTAAAAAAAAGGTGCAGAAGGAAGGCTTCTCAAATGAAGAACTGATAATGCTATCAGACACACTTGCAGCCAACGCTGAGGTCGTGTTTGCAAACGACATGCAGCGTCCCGCACTCATTAAGAAAAAGGAGATCTGGGCAGAGGTGGCCCGTAAAGTCAGTGCGGTGGGCTCCACCCCCCGCACTGTGAAGGATGTACGCAAGCGGTGTGACGATCTGCGCCTCCGTGTACATAGTATTCTGGCAGCCAACAGGAGCCTGGCCATGGGCACAGGAGACGGAGGAGGATCCCCAATAAAGCTGCAAGAGTGGGAGGAGACTTGTGCCAGCACCATTGGGGTCGAATCCATCGAGGGAGTTGGAGAAATGGAGCGCGGTGTGCTGTCATCGTCAGATGGAGGTGAGTGTCCGCACAAAACACTGCAATACAAAGCATGAGGTAATCCCCCCAAATATGACCTTGAAATCAGCTCATGGATGGAGCTATCAAACATACATGTACACAACCCATATGCTGTTCACATCCCCACACAACCACATGCATGCAGCACCGCAGACAAGTGTCACCCAGACTCATGCCTATATGACCCACCCATCTGGCTAACAGCCTGTATGGCCAAACATGAATTCCAAATGCCTAGAACTGCATCAACAACAACATCTGCATGATGCACGTTGACCCATCACAATGCTATCCCTCTCTTTGTCCCCCCCAGGCTCACAATCTGACAGTGAGGAGCAGGACTCTGCGATGCAGGCCCCACCTCCAAAGAAACAGGGCAATGTAATGGAATCAGGCACCACGGCCAGCACATCAAGGGGCACTGGAAAGTCTGCACTGCTGTAGAGGGCAAAACAAACACAGCCACCCACGTCACCAAGGCGTGAAACTCCGTCAGACAATATTGCAGCACCCACTCCAGCAATCACCACCACGCATGATCCACCTGCAGAAGGGTCACTGTCCGCTGCAAATAGCTCCATCAGCGAGGCAGCTGCCACGGAACCCATGTCCAATGTGGAGGAAACGTGTATTACCCCCATTGAACACCACACACCTAGTCCGCAGCAGTCAGCCCAACAGAGCCCACGCCCCACTTCACATGCCAGCAGCCATGAGCAGTCTGGGGATGAATTTGTGGCAGGGTGTTGGAGTCCCATGGTGACATCACTTGATGGTGGACACATGCCACAAGGGGCGTCAGGTACCATGAAACGCAAACACAGAGCCCATGACATGAGCCTCATCCGACAGCGCCAGGAAGACATCACTGCGCTGGTCGGCCAGCATGTGGGCGAGGCTGCCCTGGCGAGAGAGGAGTGCAGGGAGCATGCCAAGGGCATCAAACAAACCATTGAAGCCAGCACCAATCGCATTTGTGACGAATTATCAGCTGTGAGGCAGGTCCTCACACGCATCGCAGACGCCATGGATAGGCAGAACCCCCCCTGGGACCGGACCAACCGAGCACCTCCTCCTCTGCCAGCTCAAGGCAGACCAGCCCCCTGCACAGGTCCATGTGGGCTATGCGGCGCACAAACTCGCAACCACCCAATGATGGCAGAGGTGGTGGGAAGTAGGGCCATCCTGATGTTGGTGAATCGTGTACTATAATGCTGCACTGATGTGCAGGCCATGTTTGGGGGAATTGTGGGGGGAGGGGGTAAACAGTGTTTGGGAGAGTTGTGGGGGAAGGGGGTAAAGGGTGTTTGGGAGAGTTGTGGGGGGAGGGGGTAACGGGTGTTCGTGTTGTAGGGTCCATGCACTTCATTTTCTTATGATACTTAATACACACTGGTGACATGACGTATCAAATGAGTGGACATTTTTATTGGTGTATGTGTGCTTCACTGGTGGACAGTGCACAGTGTACATTTCACCACAAAACCCAGTGCCCCAATACCCACTTCCATTGCACCCTCTTCATCCATGTGTATTAGAAATATTGGTCTGTCAGATGCTGGCGCACAGCACGTCCCTCCTGTGCATCGCCACCTGCATGACGTGCCGCCCCATCTTCTCCCTCCTCATCCTCACAATCATCCTCACCAGGTGGTTGCAGTTCAATGTCAGGGGGCAGAGGCACATTCCATCTGATGCACATGTTGTGCAGCATGACACATGACATGGTGATCTTGGCCACCTTCGAATGCCCGTACAGGAGTGCCCCACCCGACCTGCTGAGACACCGAAACCGTGTCTTCAAAAGGCCAAATGTCTGCCCAATGACCACACGGGTACGGGTATGTGCACGCTTATAGTCCTCTTTGTGCCTGTTCTGTGGGTTCCGTACAGGGGTGAGGAGCCACCTCTTCAAAGGATAGCCAGCATCACCTGCATGGGTGCAACAATGGGTATGTGTAAGTGATTACATCAAATGGAACCAGTAGCTATCACACAAGTCAACTTTGATTTGTGAATGACATCCACATATCCCTACATGCATGGAGGTAATCAAAGTAATTGCAATGTGGGAAGGTGATGTAGTCCTTGCAAGTGTTCATGAACTGTGCATGCCTACAGCAGTTGTTGCCATGTACTAGGCGATGTCCACTCATTCGGATCCTTTGGTCCTGTCACTATTTCGACCACACTCCTAGTGAACTGCCATTCCAAACTTGATGTCCCCATGCTGGCATGCGGCACTTCTGTTGTGGTGTAGTGGTGTGATTCACTATAATGGCTACAGGTGATCCCTTTGTATGCACTCAAGGTCGCATTTCCGCTGTGATGCTGTTCAGCGTACATTTCCATTGTCCATATTGGCTGCATGTTGCTGCTTTGTGTTGTAGGGTGTACGGTCTGATGATGTGCAGTGTGCATGTGGATGGTTACGGCATGGTTGTGGTAATGGCTTCATTTCATTGTTGTGCAGCTTACTTCTTGCATGTGGTTTTCATGTGTCAGATCAAGTCTGGCCTGGCTTGGGGGACAGTGGTGTATTTCTGTATGGGCATTGTTTATTCTGTCAACTGATCTCAAACAGTTGGGGTATGCATCTCTCCCCCCCAATCACACCCAGTTGGAGTATGCATCTCTCCCCCCCAATCACACCCAGTTGGAATATGCATCTCTCCCCCCACAATCACACCCAGTTGGAATATGCATCTCTCCCCCCAAATCACACCCAGTTGGAATATGTGTCTCCCCCCCCAATCACACCCAGTTGGAGTATGCATCTCTCCCCCCCCAATCACACCCAGTTGGAGTATGCATCTCCCCCCCCCCCCAAATCTACTCCCCACATCACACCACCTTGTGCTTGCCATGCTACTCACCAAGTAGCCAGGAACGTTGTCCAGCATGTCGCTCCATGTAGCGTGGTATCGTTGGGTTCCGCAGGACCATTGAATCATGGGTTAATCTGGGACATCGGGCACAACAATGTGTGATGATCTTGTTAGAGTCACATACCATTTGGACGTTGATGGAGTGGTATTGCTTTCTGTTTCGGTACACTGCCTCAATGCCATGTGGGACCACCAATTCCACCTGGGTACAGTTGATGGCCCTTATGCAACTTGGGATGCCTGCCAGTGAATGGAAGCCAACTTTGGTTTTGGAGATCTCCTGGGCAGTCTGTGGCAGGGATATTTGTTCACTTGTGTGCTTCAGGAGGGCATCGAGCACCTAGTTCAGCGTGAGTGAGAATACTGGTTGTGATATGCCATGCATCTGCCCGACCGTGTGCTGGTGGCTGTGGCCAGGAAGTGGAGCACAGAGACCACCTTCAGTAGAGGGGGGATGGCAGTACGGATATCTATGAGGCTGACAATGTCGTGTATCATGTCCACAATCCTGGTGATAGTATCCCAGTCCAGGCGGTACAAGGTGTGTATCTCCTCAGGGGTTAGGTTGAATGGACTGGCTCTGAGTCTGGGGATTGGTGGCTGCACTGGTGGGGCTTGCTGTGCCTGTCTCGCCCTCCTCCTCCTCCTCCTGCGTCTCCTCTGTGCTGCCTGTTGTTGTTGCTGTTGCAATGCAATCATGTCCTCCAGCCCATGTAATGCTTCTAGTATTGGAATCATTTTGGTGTGTGAATGGGTGTGGGAAGGGGTGTGGTGTGCTCCTTTTGTGCTGGCCCAGTCTCCATTGCTTCCACCTGTGCTGACTGTGTGCACCTGTAGCAGTTGGGAACACTGCACATGGCCCTTTACGGGTGGTTCTCGATGCCGGTATTTCCGCCATGCCGGTATGGGATTTTTGTGCCTGCTCCATGCCGCTATTTGCATGTCCGCATGACTTGTGATGTGCTCCTATTTCCGCCATGCCGCTATTTCCGCCATGTGGGGTCGCGCGCCCGCGGACGTGCCGCTATTAGAGGCACCGTTCTTAGCGGTGCCGCTAATAGCGGGTAGGCGAGTCGTAATAGACAGGAGCGGTTAGCGATGCCGGTAATCCTTTACCGGCATCGTTTTTCCCTTATCGCCTAATGTCTAATGAGGCCCTCTGTCTTGTGTTGGCTCTATGTCAGAATAAACTGATAGCATACTCAAATTTCATGATTTCTCTTCTTTATCAGCTATTTTAAAAAAAATAGGTCATAGCCCCTTTACCAACTACTGGAGATGCATGCTTTTCTATACTTAGCTTTTGCGGGGGGCTCACAATCTGCCAATGACTTCCCCACCCTCAGCAACCACCTTCAAACAGCTTTTTGTCGTTGCCATTACCTTAGGGGCTAAAACCAGGAGACTGATGTCCTCGTCCCTGCTATCTTCACGTGACTTAGATTTCAACTTTCTTAAAAATTTTCCTGAGCCCTTATTAAGCTGTTTGGAAGGATTCTTTCATTATTTGATTTTTCTTGGAGCCATAAAATGCACCTTTATTTGATGATTGTCCAGTATATCTAGCTTTGGGCTTTCCATCCCCGCAGCAATATTGGTTTGGGAGTGTTGGCTCGAATCACCAAGCAATAAAACCGGAAACGGATGACCGAGGTCCCATCGGAAGCCAAGAAACTTAATGAGTGCCCGAAGTACTTGGAAAGATTTCCTGATAAATATCTTAGAGCGTTATTTATGAAATTTCGTCTAAACGCTTTTAAGACCAAAGAAGTCTTAGTGTATTGGGATAAAAGCGTGACTGAAGACAACAAGTGTCGCCTGTGCAAAACACAAAAGGAAACGTTAAAGCACTTGACGCTATTTTGTACTGCATTGACGGACGAAAGAACGAAACATCTTGGAAACCTTCTAGCTGGTATCCAAAAGCTGAGTGTTGAGGAATGCTGGGCTTTGTGTTTTGAAGACTCAAATAGAAGGTTGACAATCGAATTGACCTTTTTTTTCTGGAGGACATAATTAGGAGATTTAACGAGAAACTGCTTGAGATTTAGAGGAATTAAAGCATATTGTAAAACTGTGGTATGATATTAGTAAAGCCTGTTAGTTTTACGTAACGTTTCCTTTTTTTTCTTTTTTCTGATTTTCCTTTCTCCTTGTTTTTCATTTTAAAAATTGCTTATGGAATGTATTTATTTGACTTAAGAAATGGAATCATATTTTAAAGGTTTGTAACAAACCATAAAAAATAAAAAAAAAAATAAAAAAATGTGTTTTGTACAAGGAGTCACCTGTTAAAGATACCACCCTCACCTCGGTTTGGAGGGGGGGCTATTTAACAAAAACAATTGGCACAGACACTTCTCGCAAGCTACCTGCCGCCTGCATAATGTTAACTTGATTTGGCAAGGGGTTAACGCTCATGAGCCCCCTCCGTTGGAAAGGCGGAGTTTTGACTGGGCAAGGGAGTTATGGGGCACGTGCGCAGCAAGCGCCAGTTCCTGCTTGGTTGTAAAAGAATAAAGAAGTTCCTCCTATCTATCCGTGTGTGCGTCCTTCATTGGGCCTAGATCCCTAGGCAACATTTGGCGACGAGGATTTCTCCCGCACACTGGAGTCCTCCTCCTGCAGCAGTCCGCTCGTGGTGGGCAACCCAGCGAACCTCCTCCTCCTGCTCCACCTCCGCGCAACACGGCACTCCGCCGGATCCACCTCGCCGGACCTCCTCCACCGAAGCTCCGCGGAAGCGATCCCGCCCGCGCCTCCATGCTGTACCCTGCCCGTCGACGCCTGGCCGTAGAAGAGGCCTGAATCGGCAAAAGCGGCGGACCCCCTTTGCCGGGCGCCGGGTGCACGTAGGCTCGTCCTAGGCCCGACTACCTCGCCCCACGCGTCGCCTACGCACGTGCGGGCCTCGTCTCCCAAGCGCCATGAGCACCTCCAACCCTGGGTCCAGCCAGGGCTCTCCTCAACTGCCGCGGGTGGCGAAGTCGATACAACTACGTCTGCCCCCGCCGTTCACCATGACTCCTCAAGCCACCAAAGGCCCCAGGTGGACCGACTGGATGGATGATTTTCGTCATTTCGTGAGAGGATCCGGCGACGGGGACTCCCCCAACAACCGAGGATTGAGAGGTGGGGCATCCGCCTCCAGGAATATGATTATGACATTGTACACCGCCCGGGGGGCGACCTCAACCCCGCAGACTACCTCTCCCGACACCCCGTAGGGGCCCCGCTCGCACGGAAGGGTGACGTCGCGTATGTGCAGTATGTGGCGGCCCAGGCGCTGCCTCCGGCGCTGTCCCTTGAAAGGGTAGCGGCCGCATCGGCAGCCGACCCGATGACAGCCCTGGCGATTAGCCTCACGACGGCCAGCAAATGGAAAGATCACCACAGAGCCATCCTAGCTCACCCGGGGGTGAACAAACAAGAAATCGAACGGCTAGCCCATGTACATGGTGAACTTGCGGTGAAGGACAATAATATCCTGCTCAGAGGGTGCAGGATCGTCATCCCCGCCACACTCAGGAGCGAGGTGGTCAGCATAGCGCACGAAGGTCACAGAGGAGCCAAGAACACGAAGAAGCAGCTCAGGTGCCACGTGTGGTTCCCTCTCCTGGATGCAGCCGTTGATGAGTGGGTAAGGAACTGCCACGCCTGTCAGTGCACAGCCCCTGCAGAACGTCCGCCCCCACTCCAACATACTCAAATACCTGATCACCCATGGGAACGAGTAGCCATGGATTTCTACGGGCCGACCGAAGCGGGTGACTACATCTTACTCTTCATAGATGAGCACTCAAGGTTCCCGATTGCCAAGGTGGTCAATTCCACGGCGTTCACTCAAGTGGCGGCGACGATAGAAGAGGTCTTTAGCGAGTGGGGGATCCCCAAGTGGGTCAAGTCCGACAACGGACCACCATTCTGTGGACACGAGTTTGGGACACTGGCAGAGCACCTGGGGTTCAGGCACATGAAGATCACACCGCGCCACCCCCAGGCAAATGGAATGGCGGAGCGCTTCATGGCGTCGATCAAGAAGACTATACAGAGGGCACGGCTTGACGCAGTCGATACACACCAAGCGCTATGCCGCCTGTTAAGAGACTACAGGAACACTCCTCATGAGGTCACAAATAAGACGCCCGTCGAGCTCATGTTCCGATATGAGGTGCGAACCCGCATCCCGAGAAGTACGGCGCAGGCAGAGCCGGCCGACCATGATCTGCTCCAGAGAGACGCGGCGGCAAAGGAAAACGCGAGGCTCCGTACCGATGCACGGAGAGGAGCGGTGCCGCCGGAGTTCCAGGTAGGAGATGAAGTTCTGGTGCAACAGCCGATAAATAGAAAGACAGACCCGCGGTTTGCTCCAAGCCCCATGAGGATTGTTGCAGTGAAAGGTACGATGGTGACGGCTGAAGACCAGAATAGGACCGTCACCAGAATCTGTCAGCAGTTCAGGCAATACGCAAGAAGAGAAAACACAGAAGGACCTCAGAGGGCACTCTCACCAGAACCAAGGATGCAGAGGGATGATGAGTGGTTTCCCCCGGAAGGAGATCCCGGGGACATGGGCCAGAATGGAGCGACTGAAGAGGAGCCAGATCTTGGGACTCGAGGTGAGAGGCCGAGACGACTCATAAAGAAGCCGATGAGACTTGTTGAAGAGTGCTGAGTTATTGTTTGGACACAGAGTGTCAAGTTGATGTTTGGACATATTGTCCGGGGGTAGTGTTACCCGGGGCTCAAGGGGTTAACGCTCATGAGCCCCCTCCGTTGGAAAGGCGGAGTTTTGACTGGGCAAGGGAGTTATGGGGCACGTGCGCAGCAAGCGCCAGTTCCTGCTTGGTTGTAAAAGAATAAAGAAGTTCCTCCTATCTATCCGTGTGTGCGTCCTTCATTGGGCCTAGATCCCTAGGCAACAGTCCATAGTATTTAAGATTCTGGATAACACTGGGAGCGAAAAGCATCCACCACTTGTTCCACAACTGAATTGTTGTTTGTACTGTGTGGTGGTGCTAAACCCTCGTCTGGGCCAAAGGGTTGATGACAGGGAGGACCAAAGGCAAAACAACAGGTGAACATGCTAGCAACACCTGTGGGCGCTGCCGAGCGAGGCATCGTCCTGAATGATCAACATGGCCTCTACCAGACAAAATTGGGGAGGATTAAATTTAGCGAGTGACAGCCATTCTATGTAACAGAACTTCTCCCCTTTCGCCCATATTGAGTGGAGTACTAGGTCTAAGGGCCAGCAAAAGACGCACTCTCTTACTCAATTTATGAGACATTACCGGCGCTAAGATTGACACATGCCATATCAGGTCCACATGGGGTAATTAACCAGATCAGATATATCAATATGCTCCAAAGACCATGATTCGTGCATTGATGAGGCATTAGCCTTTCTGATCATGACTCCAGTTGTACTGCAAGTCACTGTTTTCAAGTCAGCTGTACCTATGGAAGAAACCAGACCGCACTTCCAGCTCATCCCTTCCAGTGCTGGCTAAGCAATATATAAATGGGGTCCCCTGAGCCTGTAATTTTTCCTTCCTGTTTAACCATTGTCAAGACAGCGCCATCGCTGTTATCCCGCTTGCTTCTCAAGTCGTGCACCATAATTCCAAAAGTGACCACGACTTAAAACCTTACCACAGCATTTCGCTCTGAGTAGAACCGGTGCCGTCCAGATACTTGGACGCCGGTGCTGGAAAAGGCACTCCAGTGCCCGGGAGCTGCAGAGCTGCAGACAGTGCACTTAAACAGCACTTGATGCGCACGCTGAGACGCTGAATGGAGTCTGTATTCTCCAAGCACATAATTCAAACACTGATCACTGGACCATTAGGGAAGTTAATTAATTAACTGAGTGAATTCCGCTCCAATCAACTTGCTCTTCGAGCACGGGCAACAGCAGACAATGCACTTTAACAGCACTTGACGTGTGTACTGATGCACTGAATTGAGTCTTTATGCCTCCAGGCACAAAATTGAAACAACGATCACTGGACCACCAGTGAAGTTAATTGAGCGTATTCCGCTCTGACCCTCTTAACAGCTTGCTCTCCAAGCATGGTCAACAGCAGACAGTGCAGTTAAACAGTGCTTTGGAGTATTGTACTATTGCTGTTTGGGTTGCTCTGTTATCACATTTACACCACTCCTAAGAGTATAGCTTGCCCCTGGTCCACATTACCACAAAAGGCAAAGGAGGTATACCTCTTATCTCTGCCTTTTTCACCTTTATGAATGGGATCACTATTGCTATGTAACAGTCTGAGGGCTGGGTAGGCGGTTTAGCCACTGCTCACCCTTGTACTCCTGCACAGCAGTATTCATTTTGTGAAATGAGGAAGTTGAACAATTCACAATTAAACATATCCCACAAAATGTAAAACACTTTTGAAATTAAAACTAGACAAAACAATTCACATGAAGGTACTTGACAACTGTCACAGTGTGCAGGAAACACCCAGACAGCTCCACCACACCGTTGTGTGGGATGGCTGCCGTTGCGGTCATCTTCCAGGGGAAGTGACATTGGAGTTAGGGAGGTGGGCATTGAGGGGAAAGGCAGTTCCAGGTTGTAGCTGAATAAAGTAAGACGTGTGCATCCGCTCCTTGTATCCTTTGCCTCATTTGTGTTTGGCCCATGTTATAGCCTGTGAGCGCGAGGCCCGATGGTGAACGGGCTGGGAGGCCCTGTCACTATTTCACAATGGCGACGAGGTGACTCACGGACCCGCACAGGACTGAGCGGAGGACGTGCCAGAGGCTAGCACTGCTGCGATGCCTGGAGGATACCGTTGGGCATGCAAATGTGCGTCGGTGCGCCTCCACTGCTTAGCCCCGCCCCTTCTGCCCTCTTCCTCTCTCCCCAAGCGGACGGCCTGGGCCACGTTCCCACACGCAAAGGCTGTGACGCAGAGCCCGAGGGAGGGGCTCACTACTGCTGCACCCACCGCGGATGCCAAGAAGCAAAGGCCGCGCCGCAGAGCCCGAGGGAGGGGCTTGTTACAGCTACACATACCACGAGTGCCAGGAGGCACACAGGGAGTTGCGTAAAATGCCACAAAGGCCCATCATCATACCAGAGGCTCAAGGGCATGCCCTGGTACCAGAGGGGGCCAGAAGGGGGAGGCACATATTTCCCCAAAGATAGTAGTGCAAGGGGCAGGAGCCCCCAGAGGCTGGACACACTCAGAGTACATAAGGCCCAAGCCAAGGCCCAGGGTCAAAGGAAGCCCACACCCTAACCCAAGGAAAGCAAACCCTACCTCACGACAGAGGCCCATTGAGAGGCCCATCTTTACGCCACGCCATGTCGAATCCGGGAGGGGAGAGCATCACAAGTACTCCACCCTTTTGACCTAAGAGACACCACCAACCTAGGGCCCCGATGGGGCAAATGGTTGAGAGACTTCAAGTTTTCTGTTGGAGCGATAGGGCTCAACGATGACGCCCGTTTAAAGAACACACTGTCCATGGCTGTGGGGCCTGCGGTCCGGGACATCGCGGTGGAGCTACTCAATTTAGACACTGCATCATATGGAGACCTGCTCGGCAATCTGTCAGAATATTTTGCCTCTCACACCAACATCGATTATGAAAGACAGATCTTTCACACTACGAGACAGGAAAAAGGCGAATCCCTCGACAACTTCATCATGCGACTCTGCATTAAACTTAAATACTGTGAATTTCACCGTTACTCCAATGAGGATGCCCTACGGTATCAGGTGATCACCGGCTGTGCATCACATCCCTTCAGGAAACAGCTACTGCAGAAACAAAGATCACTGGAAGAGAGCCTCGTACCCCACTTGAGTCCCCACTTGACAGTTTGGGCAAAATCACGATCCAGCAGCCAGTGACAGACCACGTCATCATAAACAAATTGTCTGCCACACCCAACCAGATCGGGACACGCTCAGAGGCCACGTGTTTCAGGTGCTGCTTTGAATTTCCACACATGGGTGAAAGCCTCGCGGTAGGGCAGCAGTGCACTGCCTGCAGAGGAATGGACCATTTCAAAGCTGTTTTCAAGAATGCACCAGCCTCCATCCCCGGCTGACAGAGATTCCAAGAACGACGGAGGAGCTCTAGTCCAAGCCCGCCGGGCAACAGGTCGGAAGGTGACCCAAAGAGTCAACGGTGGGAGGACCGGGAACGCAGAAGCGCGTATATCCGAGAGGAGAGACGGCCATCAGAGGGATCCAGATGCAGTGGGAGGAGATGATTCATCTGCTACATAGAGATGAGATCACCTTTGAGCAGTGAGTCCCCATCGTCAGGGGAGGATCAACGGAAGAAGGGATATGTATGGGCGCTCAACAATGACACTGCCGCCCAACACAGCCCTATTCTCACGCTACAAGTAAATGACACGCCACTGGAATTCCTCATCGACACAGGGGCTACTGTCAATATCCTCAGCAAGGAGGCGTACAACTCGCTTGCCCGGCCCCCAAGGCTGAGAAAGGCAACAGTAGACATATATCCATGCAGATCGACCACGCCACTGTCTTGCAAGGGTACCATCACGGCCTGGTGCACACACAAGACATATGTAGCAAAGATCCAGTTCCATGTACTGAAGACCGAGGCCAACAGTGTCTGCATACTGAGCTTCTGGACAGCTGCCGACATGGGCCGAGTCCACATTTCATAACATCTGATGAGCCACAAGTACTTTGCCAGGCCAGAAGCGGTGGAAGCAGCCTTCCCAAAGCTATTTAAAGTACTGTGAAAGTTGAAGCACAGGAAAATCCAATTGCACATTAACCGGGACATCCGCCCAGTTGCCCAACACTATCGTGGCATACCAGTCAACACACAGAGACACGTAGAGGAGGAGCTAGACAAACTCATCAAGTTACAGATGATCGAACCAGTCACAGGTCCAACGCCCTTGGTGTCGCCCATAGTCCCAGTGCCCAAAATGTCCCCGGACGGGTCCATACACCTGTGCGTTGCCATGCAGAGGGCACCGAGGATCACGGACATGATTCACCTTCTCCATGGCGCAAAGATATTCTCCAAGCTTGACCTTACGAAGGGGTACCATCAGATCGAAATTGCGCCCAAGCCACGCTACATCACAACTTTCGTGACTCACCTAGGACTTTTTGAATACAAAAGACTCAGCTTCGGCATTTCTTCGGCAGCAGAAATTTTCCAAGAGGAAATACACAAGGTCATATGACACATGCCCAACTGCCTCAACTACTCGGACGACATCTTGGTATTCGGGAAGACAAAGAAGGAACATGATGTAGCCTTACACAGGGTGTGTGCCACGCTGGAGGCAGCAGGCCTCACTCTCAACAAGGCCAAGTGCCAGTTTGGAAAGGGGTCATTGAGGTTCTTCAGACACAAATTCTCCGAAAAGGGGATGAGGCCAGATCCACACAGAACACAGCGTAACCTCCCAAAAACACGACAGAGATACGATCCTTCCTGGGCTTGGTGAGCTATTGCTCCAGATACCTCAAGGATTACGCCACCATTTGCGCCTACTCACCTGAAAAGACCAGCCTTTTGAGTGGTCTGATGACTGCCAAAGAGCGTTTGAATCCATCCGCAATGATATCGCTAGGGCGGAGGACATGGCGTACTTTGACGCACAGAGGGAGACCGATGTGATTGTGGATTCCAGTCCCGTGGGGCTGGGAGCCATCATGACACAAAAAGACCTGGCTGTCCCAGCCAACATATTCATTGTGGCCTTTGCCAGCAGGAGCCTCACCGTGACAGAACAGGCATACTCCCAGGCGGAGAAAGAAAGCCTGGAAGTGGTGTGGGCCTGTGAATACTTTCACTTGTTCCTGTACGGAAAAGGCATTCACAGTCATGATCTATGGTGATCCCAAAGCCAGGATGCCTCCAGGATCGCAAGATGGGGGCTGTGCCTCCAGGACTACAAGTTCGATATCAAACATCGGCCAAGCAAGGAAGACAATCCCGCGGACTACCTATCCTGCCACCCCACCGGCCAGGCTCATGCACAGCTATCCATAGCTGAAGCGTACATCAACTACGTGGTCCATCACCTACAACCACTCCCTGTAGGATGGCCTGAGCTCATCAACCAGTCGGAGCAGAATCCAGCCCTTCGCATAGTCAGACACCGAATCCAGTTGGAAAGACGGGCCCATCTCAAACAACAAGCCAAACATGAGAGTGAATCCATACAGGACGACATCCGATGTTTAGACCTGGTCAAGGACGAACTGTCCATAGTAGATGACCATGTCATCTTGAAGGGTTGTAAGGTGGTGATCCCCAAGGCGCTATGAGAGAAGACACTCTGGCTGGCGCATGAAGACCACCGGGGGGTGGTATCAACGAAGCGCCTGTTATGTCGAGACTGGACGCCATGGTGGAGGAAATGCTAGGAGGGTTCTAGACGTGCGCACAAATGGGCCTGCCACCTCACCTAAATCTGCTGCAGATGTCTCCACTCCCTGAACACGTGTGGGATGAACTGGCGGTGGACTTCTTCGGCCCTCTGCGCAGCGGTGCCTATGTCCTAGTGCTGATAGATGAACCTTCTCGTTTTCAGGAAGCGCAGCTGGTCGAGAGCACGGCTGCCACGTGCATAATCCCGGTGCTTGACCGCATGCTGTCCACGTATGGAGTCCTGAGAGTCAGAAAGTCTGACAACGGCCCGCCTTCACCAGCCAGGACTTTCAGAACTTTGCAAAGTACATGCGTTTCAACACCGGAAAATAACCCCACGACGGTCTCAAGCCAACGGCATTGTCGAGAGGTTCATAGCAAATGTAAAAAGGACCCTACAGATAGCCACCATTCTTAACAAGCCCTTTGAGCAGGCCCTCTACACACCCCACACAGTACTACAGGGGTATGCCCGGCGGATCTCATGTTCAGGCGGCCCGTCAAGACGCAGCTATAAGAAGGCCCGAACTTCATACCACCAACCCCGCTAGAACAACAAGTGAGGGACAAGGACCTGGAAGGAAAGAGCAACACTGAAAAAATGAGTACTATAGTAATTACTGATTAAATAAAGATACCTTTTGTATGCATAAGATACAGCTAATTACGAAGCTTGTTTCCCTACATCACATGAATAATGGAACATCCAAAAGTGACTTTGGGCAGTTTTTTATCTGAAAATGTAATAAAAATGAATGTTATACATTTGTCCCCCAATAGTGTTTTAATTAGAAATCTAGACTGCTTTACAGAGACGGTGTTTGTCTACACAGCACTCGTAGATGGTGTCACAGTATTATGATTACATGTGAATGAAAACTTAACTACCTTTGGTATGCATTATTGTATCCACTTGACACTGTTTTTCTCATATGAAAATACCACTAAGTAAAACTTGGCAGGAAATCTGGGGTTTCCATCTTAAACATGAGTGGGATGTGATGTTTATCAGATGAACACACACATAAAAAGGAGCAGTTACAGAACACAACTATGTGCACTTTTAGCAAAGAAGGTGAAAAGTAAGAAATATCCCCTGTGTTACACTTCTCTGCGCTGTGTATATTTCCCATATCAACAGTGAGGTTTCACATTAATCCCTAAGTGCCTGGTATTTTGATTATAAGCGTCGTAAACCCTGGACAAGCCTTGTTTGCTGTGGTTCTGCAAGGACTGTTATGACATGGAATCGTTGGCTAATTTTAAAATATGGATGTGTGAATCCTCTTTTACAAGCTCGTCTGAATTGCTAGTTTTAGGCTGTCAGAAATTATTTAGGAACTGTATATCCAGGAACCAAGATACGAGCATACAAAAAAAGTGTTTTCGAGACTGCAAGCCAAGGAAGTGAATTCCTGCTTAAGAAAAGGAACGATTCAGAATGCAGTGTAATGACGAGCATCTATAACGTGGCCTCACATCAACAACTTATTTTGGGCGAGAGCAGAAAAAATGAGGCACGCGCCAATATGTCAAAAGAAATGGACTAACCCCAAATTCAGGAGAATTGGGAGGAGCTACACGACGGGAGAAACAGAAAAAGCATTGCAATAATATGTGCCTTACAGAAGAATCGTGATATCGGGCCATCTGGACACGTGTCTCCGGGTCTGGTCCTCATTAGCCGAAGAAAAACAAAGAGGTGAACCAAACCCATCCCATGTTTTCAGCATGATAACGCAAAACACATATGAAATCAGTGAATTTAAATAGTATTTATTTACATGGTTTTCATATTATTTTACGCTTTGCTACTGGGTTTTCAACTGCACACGGCTGCCATTTGCATGGTCTCCAGGCATTCTGGCGGTTCTCCTAAAAACCGGGTGTGGTTGGGGCTCCTGGGGACCAGACCTGGAGACTGTTAGATCCTCACATGGGCCCAGGGTCTGGGGCCGTAAATAAATGGACACAGAGCCATGCTGATATGCGACTACAATTTATTTAAACAACACGCCAACTGCTGGAAACCTCGAGCCCTGTCCCTCCCTAACCCCTGCGTAATATCCTGTCCTGTTCCGTGCGGGCCTCCACAACGACCCCCCCACATAACGATGTGGGCTTGCGGACATCTCCCCCCTTTTTAACATGCTAGTCCTTTAGTGCTGATTCTACCCCATTTCTTCTATGAGGCGGAGCGGTTTCATGCGGCTTCTCTGAGGTCGCCTTGTGCTTCTGGGAGTTGCCCATGCGTTTGCCTGCGGCTCAGTGTTCCACTCACCTTCTGACTCCTCTCCATCTCCTTGCTAGGGCTCCTCTCGTAGTCTTTCATCTTCGCTGTCCTTGTCCATTTCCCAGGCCTCTCCCTGGTTGGATGTCACCCGTTTGAAGTGCAATACATTTCGCGTTACTGATGAGCAGTCGTCCCTCTGTGTAGTAACCATCGTGCCCTTCTTGTGTGTCACAATGAGTGGGGTAGGTGCAAAGGTGGCATCTTCCTTTCTACTCTTCGGTTGCCGAATCCATACTCATCTCCTGGCTGCATGGGGGTCTCTCAGGCTCGCCTCTTGCGATCTGCGACCTCCTTCATCTTTGCCTTTTGTGCTTCATCTTTATCCCTTGCTTCTTGTTCCAGGGTCGTCGGCTTTGGGAGCCTGGGATCTTCAGGTAATCTCGTCTTGACTGGTTTCCGGAACATTAAGTCCGCAGGGCATATACCCGTTGTGCTGTGGGGTGGGTGTCTGTATTCCCTCAGCAGTTGATTGATGGCCTGCTCAAGCGGTTTATTTTGAATGTTGGCAATTTGGAGTGTCCTTTTAATGTTGGCCATAAATCTCTCGACCATGCCATTCGCTTGCGGCCAGCGAGGGGTAATCTTGCGGTGTTGGAAGCCCATGTACTTGGTGAAGTTTTGGAAGTCTTGGCTTGCAAACATAGGGCCATTGTCTGACTTTATGATTTTGGGGATTCTGTATGCAGACAGCATGCGGTCCAGGGCTGGGATGACGCTGGAGGTTGAGCTGCTCTCCACTATCTGTGCATCTGGGAAGCGTGAGTGTCCGTCCATGAGAACTACTACGTGTGTTTCGTCTCGTAGGGGCCCAAACAGGTCTACTGCCATTTCCTCCCATACCTGCTTCAGCAGGGGTGACATTTGTAGTGTGTTTGGGTGTGGAGGTTGCGCTACCTGCCCACTGGTGTGATACCCCCCACAATGTCTTCTACTAGCCTGTCAAGCTGTGGGAACCATACTTTTTGCCGGAGGAGGCGCTTTGCTGCTACCACTCCTCTGTGTCCTTTGTGGGCTAGGTGCACTGTCCTTTCCCGGAGTGCCTTCGGAATGATCACCTTGCATCCTTTAAGCACTGTGTGCTCCTCCACCACAGTTAGTTCGTCTCTGACCTGGTCGAGCCCTTTAACATCTACCCGTATCGCCTCTGATTCTGATTTAGCCTGCTGCCTCATGAGCGTCTTCTTGTCTGTTTGTAGGCAGTGTCTCGCGATCCGGAGGGCCGGATCTAGCTCAGACTGTGTGGACAGTTCTGACCATGCAATTGGCAGTGGCTGGAGGTGATGTATGATGTAATTTATGTATGCATCTGCAATGGAAGGCCGTGACTCGGCTGATTCCGTGGGGTGGCGGGGCATGTAGTACGCTGGATTTTCTTCTTTACCAGGGTGGTGTTTTACCGTGAACTTGTAGTCCTGTAAGCGTAGACCCCATCTGGCTATCCTCAGGGGCATTCATGCTTTGGGATCGCCATAGATGGTTAGTACAGCCTGATGGTCCGTCACTATTGTGAATTCCTTGCCAAACAAGAACAAATGAAAATACTCGCACGCCCACACCACTGCCAGGCCTTCCTTCTCTGCCTGGAAGTACGCC
Organism: Ambystoma mexicanum; assembly: GCF_040938575.1. Classification (NCBI taxonomy): domain Eukaryota; kingdom Metazoa; phylum Chordata; class Amphibia; order Caudata; family Ambystomatidae; genus Ambystoma; species Ambystoma mexicanum. The sequence continues at coordinate 273,818,309 of NC_090932.1, read as the reverse complement.
TGCTCCGTGGCAGTGAGGCTCCTGCTGGCGTATGCCACGATGTAGATATTGGACGGTTCCTTTGGGTCTTTCTGGGTGAGGATGGCTCCAAGCCCCACTGGGCTGGCGTCAATGATAATTTCGGTGTCCAGGCACGCATCGAAATAGGCCATGTCCTCAGCATGCGAGATGGCATTTCGGATTTTCATAAATGCTGCCTGACATTCTGTTGACCAAACGAACGGTGAGTCCTTGCATGTAAGTAGGCACAGGGGGTTGCTTATGGTGGCGTAGTCCTTCAGATATCTGGAGCAATAACTGGCCAGTCCTAGAAAAGAACGTAAGTCTGTTGTGGTTTTGGGGGGTGGGGCTGAGTTCAAGGCTTTGACTTTGTCGGGGTCTGGTTGCATCCCTTTTTCTGAAAAGATATGGCCAAAGAATCATGTCGGATGACCCTGTGTATTTCTTCTTGAAAAATTTCGGCTGCTGAAGAGATGCTGAAACTGAGTCTTTTGTACTGGAAAAGGCCATGGTGGGTAACGAAAGTGGTGATTTATCTAGATTCTGGTGCTATCTCACTCTGGTGGTATCCTTTCGTTAAGTCTAATTTTGAGAAGATTTTCGCCCCGTGCAGGAGATGGATCATGTCCGTTATTCTGGGTGCCTGGTGTCTCTCTCTCTCGATGGCTACGTTGGCTTTGCGCATGTCGACACACAGACATATGGATCCGTCCGGGGATTTCTTGGGGACTGGAACGATGGGTGATACCCAGGGTGTGGGACCTGAGACGGGTTCGATCACATTCATTTTGATGAGTTTGTCCAGTTCGTCCTCCACCTGCCTTTGGATGTTGACCGGTATACCACGATAGTGTTGGGCTACCGGTTTGATGAGTGGGTTAATATGTAGGTGTACTTTCCTGTTTTTTAGTTTTCCGAGACCCATGAACAGTTTGGGGAATGTTTGTTCAATGGCTTCAGGCTTGGCAAAATATTTGTGTGCCATCAGTTAATACAATATGTGCACCAAACCCATGTCCACTGCTGTCTGAAAACTCAGGATGCAACCACTGTTGGCTTCCGTTTTTAGGATGTGTAAGGGGACTTTTGCCGCGTGTTCCTTGTGTGTGCATCATGCTGTGATCGTGCCTTTGCAGGGTAGCGGGGTTGTTGCACCGTATGGATATATGTCCACTGTGGTCTTTCTGATTTTCGGCGGTGATGTAAGTGACTCGTATGCTTGTTCGCTTATGATATTGACCGTTGCTCCTGTGTCAATTAGAAACTTTAAAGGAGTATTGTTCACATGGAGCGTGAGGATTGGGCTGTGTTGGGTGACCGTGGTGTTGTTCAGTGCCCATACGTATCCCTTTTTCCTATGGTCTTCTTCTGAAGATGGGGTTTCACTACTAGTGGGGGATCGCATCTCAATGTATCTGACGAAGCGCCTTCTTTGAGAGCGTCTGATTCCTTCATGCGGTCGCCTGTACTCTCGTGGGTAGCAGCCCCTTCGGTCTCTGTCTTCTCTCCTGGGCGTTGTGTGTTCACCCTCTCCTCTCGTGTTAGGTGCGCTTTGACGGGTGGTTCTGTGCCTTTCTTTCTTGTGTGTGTTGCTTGTTCGGCGCGGGTCCTGGTGCATTTTACACACCGCTCTGTAGTGATCCATTCGCCCGCATGAGGCGCATTGTTGTCCTACAGCAGGGCATTCACCCACATGAGGGTACTCGTATCCACATCTATAGCAGGAAGCCTCAAGGCGTTTTCCTCCTTGGCTGAGAGTTGTGTAGAGTTTGTTTATGACGTCGGGATTACTTGTGGGTTGTTGTATGGTGACTTTGCCCAGGTTATCCAGTTGTGACTCTACCGCAGCTTCCATGTGGGCGAGTGCTAATATTTCTTCTAATGACCTCTGCTTTTGTAACAGTTGTTTGCGAAATGGTTGGGAGAGACATCCAGCAATTACTTGTGATCTGAGTGCTTCTTCGATCGAGTATTTATGGAACTCACAATGTTTCAGTTTGATGCAGAGGCGCATGACAAAATTGTCCATGGATTCACCCTTCTCTTGCCTTGTGGTGTGAAATATATGGCGCTCATAGTCAATGTTGGTGTGCGGTGCGAAGTATTGTGAGAGCTTGCCGTGGAGTTCCCCATAAGTCACCGTTTCAACATTCAATAATTTGCCCGCAATGTCTCTTACCTCTGGTCCCACAGCCATGAACAGTGTGTTCTTGAGCCTTTCATCATCCTTCAAGCCTATGGCTCCGGCATAGAATTTAAATTCTCAGAGCCATGTGACCCAGCAAGGCCCCAAGTTTGAGGTGTCTCGTATTCTGAATGGGCTTGGCATGTGCATGACTTGTGCCGTGCCGCTAGCCGTCTGTGTAGGTTGACCATCTCCTTGTGTATTGTCCGCACTTCCTGAGGATGATGCCATTGCCAGTGCTGGGTCTGACATACTTGTGTGGGGACGCTTGAGTTTGTCACGGTATGTCAGCTTCTCTTTTCCTTATTAGGCTTACTTTTTTTTTTGTGTGTTTCTTCTTCTCTCCTGCCTCTTTTGGCGTGTTCGCTGGTTCTCACGTATGGGGCAGCCTGTGTTGCTGTAGCTTCGGTGAAGCCTACCCGCTTGTGTTGTGCCTGTGCAGCGGATGTATTCACTTGTGTGGTGGCCAGGTTGTACCTCCGTACCTCCTCTGCCGAGTGCCGTACGTGACGCTGCCACTGCGCATGGTCGGGATTTGCCAGGCTTGCGTCCGCTTATATATGCGGATCTGCTCTCCCCTCCGTTCGCTGATTTAACATCCAGCCTTGTGGAGGTCCACGCGCGTGTGTTCTGTTGCATCTGGAGCCCTCCGCCATGTGGACACGGCGGGTCTGGAGCAGTCTGGAGCGCGTGGCACGGTGCGTGGCACGGCGCGCAACGCCAGTGTACCGAGAGCGCTGCGTGTGCCCTGGCTCTACTGTGTGGGAGGCGCGCCGACGCGCTGTACTGCCCGACGGCAAGCCTCTCACTGGAGCGGGTGGGTTACTCGCCCCTCGTCGCCACTGTTAGATCCTCACATCGGCCCAGGGTCTGGGGCCGTAAATAAATGGACACGGAGCCACGCTGATATGCGACTACACTTTATTTAAACAACACGGCAACTGCCGGAAACCCCGAGGTCCGTCCCTCCCTGCGTAATATCCTGTCTTGTTCTGTGCGGGCCTCAACAATCACCCACCCACATAACGATGTGGGCTTGCGGACAGAGACCCATGTTCTAGAGGGGCATGTTGCCTAGTACATCTTGCTCTATTTGCAAAGTAAGCATTCATTCTACGAGCAACACGAGAGGGCGGTCAATTGGATGACATAGGAGGGTAAATCGTGGTGTTTTAGAGCTGTTCTTCGGAGTTCAGCATCCAACAAAGCCACAAGCCACCTCCAAATGTCAGCTGATCAGAACATGTCTGTGCCTTCAGTGGGCCAGTAGTTGCGGCTCTGACAATCTATCATACAAAGCATTGATGTGTCTAATTTGTAGCTGACAAAAATAATTGGCCCAGTTGCATCAGTTGAAAAAGGATAGTCATTAGCACTGACACAATATTATCAGTGAAACCCTTCTGATGTCATCTTTAACGTTAACCCTAAGTGTTTGTTCGCCCATTTAGTAGGCACATGCTCTTAATCAAAGCAAGGGTGAGTGGAAAAAATCTACCTAATCAGTTAGACGTTTCCAATCATTGTTTCAACTTTGCCTGCTTGTTTGAACCATATCGGCAGGGATTCGTTCCACAAAGGGATGTGTCTTGCCAAAACCCACATAGGCAACCTTCAGACAACCAAACTAGCTTCCACGATTGACTAAGGGTGACTGACAAACCTCACAACAGAGCCTCGTACAACATTGAAGAATCAGACATAATCTACATTCAGCACAAGCATTAGAAAAATCGACTCCTTGTTGAGCGGCACATCTTCACAACAATGAAGATATTTTTGTTACCATACATGTTTCCAATCCTCAATATTTAACCGTCTCTTGTACCTTGGCTAAACCCCCTTTTCTGTGCAGTTGTGGTGGCCCTGCCATTTCTGATGTTCCTTCTTTTTAATGTGTACCTGTCATATAAGAACATATTGATATTGATATTTTTTTTAAATTGAGCTCATACACAAGTGTTTCAGAGCGCGACAAGGCAAGGGAAGGGGAACAGGGGAGAACAAAACAACAATCTTACTAGGACCAGTGACATTGAGAACGCGCAAGTGCAGGGTAGAAGGCGGAGGGGGAGAAATGCATGGAAGAGGGAACAAAAAGGAGAGTGTGAAGCGAGGATGAAAAAGAATAATAATAATAAATTAATAAATAAAAAGGCAGCAAACAGTGGGAGTGCAGCCAGCAAGTGGCAAGTGCTGGGTTTAAGGCAGCAGGCTGGGTAGGTCTGATAAGTGCAGGAAGAAAAAAGGGGGGGCTGTATGGGCACATATACAGACCCCAGTGCAAGGGGTGACCTGGAGGCAGTGCGTGAGGGTGGTGAGAGGAGCAGGTACCTGGGCCCGGAGGAAAGAGGGTGGCCAGGTGCATTGGTGCCGAGGGAGAGTAGAATCAGCAGAGGAGAAGGGGGGGGCGAAGGCAGAAGCAAAGAGGAAGGTCTTGAGGTGCTTCCGACCGGATATGGTTCTCCTCAAGTTTTAAAGTGGCAGGGAGGCTGTTCCAGAGGGAGGCCCCAGCAAAAGACAGAGATCTACCCCCGCTTGTTTCTTTGAGAAACGACCGACCCTGAGGGAGGTAAAGGTAGAGGAGCAGAGTGCTCGAAATGGGAGGAATCTCGGAGGGATAGCTGAAAGTATGTTGGACCCAGGCCCCAGAAAGCCTTGTAGACAATGCAGAGGGTTTTGAATTTAATCCTGGCATCCACTGGGAGCCAATGGAGAGATTTCAGAGCTGGAAAGATACGATACCAGGGCGTGAGGCCAAGGACAAGTCTCGCAGTCCTGTTCTGGATAAGTTGCAAATGGCGGAGAGTAGAGGCAGGTAGATTAAGAAAGAGGATGTTGCAATAGTCCAACCTAGAGAGAACCAGAGCTTGGGAGACAGTGAGCTTCTTCGGGAGGGCTATGTCTTGAGAGGAAAGGAAGAGTACCTCTGAAGAGGTGCATTAGGAAGTTTGACTTTTTTTGATACATCAGCGATGTGACCGGAGAAGGAGAGTATGGAATCAAAGGTGACACCAAGGTTCTGGCCTCGCAGGCGGGGATAGGAGGAGGGCCAAGGGAGGCCGGCCAGAGAGTGAGGGGAAAGGAAGGTGATGGTGTGCAGATGAGGAGGATCTCAGTCTTGCTGGCATTCAGACAAAGATCGTTGGTTGCACGCCAATCTTGAATGGCAGTTAGGCAATGGGTGGTGAGAGAGGTGGAGGAGGTGGCCGAGGGCAGCCTGTAAATGAGTTGAGCGTCGTCCGCGTAGCACTGGAAGTTTGAGCAGAAAATGGCAATAAAGCGGGCGAGAGTTGCTGGGTATTAGTTGAAAAGCCACAGCGAGAGGTTAGACCCCTGGGGAACACCACAGGTGGAGAGGAAGATAGATGGTAGGAAGGACCCAAGTTGGACCTGGGAGGGTCAATAAGAGAGGAAAGAGGTCAGCCAGGCCAGAGCCTGATCGGTGATGCACATGTTATCGCAGAGACGGTTGAGCAGGATGGTATGGTTGACCGTGTCGAAGGCAGAGGAGAGGTCGAGTATGAGTGTAGAGAAGGTCCCGGATATGGCCTGCACTCCAGCCACCCATTTTGAGATACCAGGAACATACTCGCCAAGATATGTGACGTATGAGGAGCAAATAAACCAACAGAGAGCAGCGCTAGGGCTCCACCCAGTGCCCATCAGAAGAGCAATACCTGTTGACGTGCCTATAACCAGACAACCGTGGGCAGCACGGTACCCGTTGAGATAACCGTACCAGCAGTTGACACGAAATGAAGACTACTTACTAACTGTCCCTGAAGTGACCCAAAGGGCCTTAATGGAAAGCTCATGGTGATGACACAAGGGCCTTGACAGGCATACTAATGAACAAAACGACAAGCAAAGAACGACACGTAAAGACGAAAAATAAGGAATAATGGTGTAATAAACTTAAAAGAAGAACTGATGTTGCAACACAAAGAACATACCCATGAAAGAAGGATGAAAATATGTAATTGTAGTCATCATTTATATAGTGCCTTTTACCATTACTATAGTCTCAACGCGCTTATGGTGGGAACACCCTCGGGACCGCATTCCAGAGTATTGGAAATTCTCATAGAGGTTTAGAATGCGTGTGTGTATTTTGGCCAAGATAAGGAACTAGGTGGGCTGGCTGGGCTCTGCAAGCAATCCCAGAGGTCAAGCATGTGGTTGGGTACTGACGGAGGTCAGGAGAGTGTTTGAATGCAAGAGACTTGTTATGTGTCCAGCTGGACCCAATTTGTCACAGGTCATCATTGCATTTTAATGACAGTGGTGTTAAGGCATAGTCTGGCGTAAGTCAGCAAAAGTTATGTGCCCAGCTACCCTGAATTTGTCATTGGTCGTTGCTGCATTCTAGCGCATGAGTGCGGCTAGCCATGCCTGCGGCCGATGTGGTGCGTTTATACATAACTTAAGGCTCGGATGGAGCTTTGTTGTTGGTGCTGTGGTCCATGAGAGGGAGTCTTCTAGACTCACTAGCTGGATCTCTGTAATAGGTCTTTCAAGCATCATGGACAAGCTATCATATTGCATCCTCCAGGTGTGATTGAGCGGTTGTGTTATCATCTTCTAGAGGTGATATTGAAGCTTCCCGCTTATCTTTGTCATTTGCTGGCAGTGCTCATCCATAGAGGTGCATTAGACATTCTAGATACAAGGTCTTCTAGGTATACTGAGAGAGGTAAATCCGTAGAATAAGGTATCCCAATCCTGGGTTCGAGTAATAAAAGGAACTCATAAGGCTTGGGGTGTGTGTGTGTGTGACTTTATAAACTGGACTGTTGATGTGCACTGTGTATTTAGAGGGGTTTAGAGGAATGCTGGTGTCCCTAGGCGGAGGGTGCTGCGATTACAGCCGGCCACCGCCTAGTGGAGCATGGCCATGTTTCTCACTGAGGCATTGCATTAGCAGCATTAGCAACAGCCTGGTATGTCCGTAGTTGCTGGATGGCTGAGTTGTGTGGATAGTGGTCGATGGTTGCCAGTTTGTGAGGCGGGCCGGATCCATAAAGTCCGGCCCCGCCTGGGGTTTCGGGTCATGTCCCTGGGTGGAGTTTTTCACTGTTTTTGCTAGGGGGATGGATATGGCCTGGCAGATCCATGTTATGCTATGCCTTGCAGAGGGACAGGCTTGTATAAGCACGCAGTTATGGCTTGAGGAGTGATGATGTCTTTGTGCGGATGGGGTAAGGATTCCATTCCACTACACATTTCAGGACGCCACTGGAGCCAGCAACATTCTTATGTACAGGGATTGCAGGCCCACATCCCTGGAACTGTCAAATGTGAGTTTCTCCCAATTTACTGGCTATTCATAAGAATCTGAAGACCTTTCTTTTCTGTTGACCGTTGATGGATTGTTTTACAATGATAGCAAGTTTTCCACTCTGCACCCAGATACAGTTTAATCTTTTTGGGTCCTCCTAGTATGCACTTTATATTTTCTATCAAATCAAATCAGACATCTGCTGTAAGAACATGGCCGACATCCTTACATGCACACAATAGGCAGGTGCAGTAGCATCTTCTAGGGAGGCCACCGGGGCAATCACATAAAGAAATAATTAGCATGCATTGATTCAACATCAACCAGAATGAAACAGAATCAAATGTGAAACATTTCGCTGATGCATGGCAAAGCATAGTTGTGGCAATCCTGCAGGGATTTTGAAAATGGAGTGAGAGAAGAGAACTTGTCATTTGAAAATGATGCTTACATTTGATGAACTGATTAAATGCATATACAAAACCACTTCTTCCAAACCACTCATCAAACAAGCTGGCAAAATCTGGACACACCTAACAACCCTCTACATTTTTTCTCAGGGTAGAGTTAAATCTGTTTGAGAGGGGGGGCGCTGTTGGGCAGCCAACAAAATGGCTGCTTAGGAGTGTAGCTCCGTGCCCAGCAATCCGTTATCTAACTGCATCGGCGGCAAGAGATTAAATCCGGCACAGCGAATACTTGCCAGCAGTAGCACCGGTCCTGCGCTACATCCACAGCCACTTTTTGGGAAAATCGGGCCGTGGGGACCGAGCCGCTGCTCGCTGCGCCCTGACATCTGGGCCGTGGAGGCGGTGTGGGGCCCGGGCTGGGCCGTGCCATACCCAAACTTTGGAGACTGTGCTGCGGGCGCCCAGCAACGTGACCCCCCAACCCCCTGTGGAGGGGCCCCCTCTACGGAGTCTGCCGTGAGCCCCTTTCTCCTTCCCCTGGTCCGGGGATCCTGCGGAATGCCGAGCTGCGCCCCCACCCTGCCGAGGGGCTTGGCGCGCATCCTATTTGCCCGGGCGTGGCTGGAGGCTCCTGCCTGGCGCCGGCTTCCGCGGCCCCTGCCAGGCTTGGGCTCGCCTGCCGTTGCGGGCAGCCGGCGGTGGGTTGCCGTGACCGTGCCGTGCCTCGAGCCGGCCTGCCTGCCTGGAGCCCGTCGGATGCATTATCTGAACAGCTGGTGCCTGAGGTGAGGAGCTGGGGAGCCGCCGTGACACACATACAACCGCATGCTACGGGCGCACGTGGCCCCCGCCTCCTGCACCTGGATTGTGAGACTGTGCCTGGGCTGCGCAGCCCTGCGCCGTGCCGTGAGCCCCGCTGCTGGAGTCCTGGGGCCGCCAGCTGCCTGCGGGGCTGCCGCTGCATACTCCAGCCCATATGCCCGGCACCGTCAGGCTCTCAATACTGCATATGTTCCTGAAGGGGAGTCCCCCTTGCGCTACCCTGGACAGGGCGTGGGCGCCTTTTACTACCCATCCTGCACCATCATCGTCCTGAGGGGGTTTGGGCCCTGGCCTCTCGCCCTTCCCCCCTGCTGCTGTGAACCAGTGCACCTTTTGCGGGCTGTTAGGCTGTTCCTACTGCAGCCTCTGTTAAATCTGTGAGGACTTGCCCAGTAACCAGCCCCTGAGTTCGTGGCATGCCTGGACATTGGAATATAGAATCAACGGAGAGTGCTCTGACGCTCTCACTCGCCTGCATGGTGTCCACCCCGGGTGCCACCTAGATCTACTGCTCACTGGGCTCATCTGACTCCATCCCCTACCTGCGCAGGCAGTGCCTGCTCGCCTATTATTTCTACACACAACTCCAACTATCCTAGACATGCCCAACAAGTCTCGCGGGGCGAGCAGGGAGGGAGCCATGGACAAGTTTACCAAGTCGACACCCAGAGCGGAGCGGGGCGAAGCCTCTTCGCTGGGCGCGGACACGGAGACCCCACTGGAACCCCCTCAGCCCGACCTAACGGCAATCATGGAATCCATGGCAAAGAACTTTGCCTCCTTCCATGAAAAGCTAGATGACATAAATGCGAATGTGGCCTCACTTAGATCGAAGTTGGATCAACATGGCACCAGGATCGCTGAGGCTGAGACCAGAATTGGAGTGAACGAAGACAATGTACTCACCCTCCAAAATACCGTATCAGGGTTGGTGCGCGACATGAAAACCGTCAAGGCCAAGTGCGATGATCTCGAATCAAGGTCACGCAGAAATAACATCCGCATTGTGGGGGTACCGGAGATGGCACTCAAGGGCTGCATGGAACTGGCGGTCGAGACCCTCCTCAAGGAGCTCCTTGGCGATGCTCTGCTTTCACCATTCTTCACGATCGAGTGGGTGCACCGCTCACCTGCCCCCCGACCCAAGCCTGGCAACTTTCCCAGGCCCATAATAGCGAAAGTCCTCAGCTATAGAGACAGCGACCATATTCTGCGCCTTGCACGTGAGATGGGCGAACTGAGAATGGACTTGCAAATTATTTGAATTTTCTCAGACTTCTCTGTGGGGGTCCAAGCGGAGCGCAGACAATTTAGTGGGGTGAAGAAAATGCTCAGAGAGAGGAAAATCGAATAAGCAATCTTATTTCTGGCACGTCTGAAATTCTCCTACCACAATAAGCAGTACTTTTACACGGTCCCGGATGAAGCAGTCAAATTCATTGAGTCACAGATCCCACTAGAAGCACCTGAAAATGACTTCATGGACAATGATTGAGGTCCCTTACACCTCTAATGTATTAATGGAGACCTCATTCTTCCGCATCTGTTATCACCCGTCACTTCCCCCCTGATTGAGGCCCCCTACAGTTCCTATGCTTCAATTCAGACCACATCTCTATTCACCAGCGGCCATCCGCCAATATTTTCTCTATGTAACACAATACACTGTAACCCTAATGCTGCCCTAGAGACGCTTTTCGCGCCGCACTATTTGCTTATCTGGGTACACGGTAGTTTCGACCCCCACTGCAATTGCAATATCAGTTTTTCTGCTTTGTTTTCAGGTCTGCCCCTGTTGGGCAAACAGACCGGAGTGGCCGGGTTTGGTACGGCGCACTGACACTCTTGTTATGGGTGATGTAAACCTAGCGTTGCCAAGTTGGGGATGGCACGCAGTTGGTTGCTCCATGGGAGGGTATTATTGCACTACTAGTTTGCACCAGGCGGTGACGGTGGGGGGTGGCAAAGTTGGGGAATGTTTTACAAAAATCGGCAGAAAAGTGTGGACGGGTTTGAAATGGGGACATGGGCCTGCCTCCGTAACGCATGTGATGGTAATCGGAGATGAATCCTTTTATTGGTATGTTCCATAAATTGCTAGCATGTCTCTACGCCGCCGCAGCGCTCATGGTCATGATCAGAGACCACTTCCTTATCTGAGATGTCCTATAAAGAGTCAGTATGGCTGTTAAAATACTAACTTAAATGTTTGGGGATTGACAAATTTCACAAAGTCCCGTAGGATCACGGCGTATGCCCAAAGACATGGGATCAAGGTACTCCTATTGCAGGAGACACACGCTCTGAAACTCCTATCATCTAACCTGGCACAGTCCTGGGGACCCAATAGATTCTATACCCAATTCTCCACTCAATCCAGGGGAGTCCTGACCCTTATCCACAAATCAGTGAAGTTCACACTCCACACATCCCACATTGACACAGAAGGTAGATATGTAATCCTCCATTGCACGCTGGCTAACGACGAATGTCTGCTCGTGAACTCATATGGGCCCAACACGGACTCTCCGAATTTAGAGATGCCTTGGCCGCCATCCTTATGAGGTATGGGTAAGTCCCCATTATATGGTGGGGAGACATGAATCTTATACTTGACAATGTCCTGGACAGAACAACCACTACCCGTAGGGTCACGTCTCGAGCCGCCAAGCGACTCCTAACACACATGGATTCCTTAAATCTACACGACGTGTGGAGAACGCTCAATCCCCAAGAGAGAGATTACACATTATACTTGTCAGTGCACGACAGCTCTTCAAGAATAGACATGTTCCTTCTGTCGGGATGTCGGGTGGGCAGGGTGTCAAATGTCCAGATACTAGCACTCACGCTTTCTGACCACTCCCCTGTGCTGCTGCAGATCCAACTGGGTAATACTCTGACCGCACGCCCCGCCTGGCGCTTTAAATCTGAGGCTCTGTCTGACATTGTCTTTAAAACTAAGATCCTATCGGATATAAACATATTTTTCGAGAAAAACAACACACATGACACACCCGAGGATACCCGTTGGGAGGCATTTAAAGAATACATAAGAGGGATGTGCATCTTGAGAGAGGCAGGGGTTATCAAAACCATACAACAGGCCCTAAATAACTCAGAAGCAAAGCTCAAAGCTCTAGAACAGGAATATGCTTCTGCGCCGGCTCCGGCAATCCTAGCCAAAATTAGAACAGAGCTAGAACTTTTTCAATCGCATGCCCTGAGCGAGGTGCGGTACTACGCTCGCCCTGTGCGGCCCGGAGGTAAGGTGAGGGAGACAGACCTGGAAGAACTCTAGCCAGGCTAGTGCGAGCGGAGGGAGGCAGAACCTGAATAGATAGTGCTGTAGATGAACAAGGCCTACGACACTGGTCTGACCAGGCCATCATTGAATCCTTCGCTAGTTTCTTTGCCAGGCTATATGGCCCCCAGCCAGAACACACAAACTAGGACCTGGGTGACTTGCTAGAACACATTCCTATGACTCTTATCTCCCAAAATACTAAGGAACAACTAGACGCCCCATTCACTTTGGAAGAGATAGTCCAGGTAATCTCTGACCTTCCGAAGAACAAGACCCCGGGTCCTGATGGGCTTACATCCGGGTTCTATCAGGAACATGTTGCCATCCTAGCTCCTATACTGTACGGGGTCTGGACCGAGTCTCTCCGGTCAGCCAAAAGGGAGGCCCAAATCACCGTCCTCTACAAACCAGGAAAACCCCCAGACTAATGTGGCTCCTATAGGCCCTTATCGCTGATTAACACGGACAGGAAAATCTTTGCCAAAATTATAGCTAACAGGTTCCTCCCATTTATGCCCCACCTGGTCCACGCAGACCTCTACCGCACTCAACATCCGCCGTCTATTCAATGTAATGTCCAGAATTGACCCAAAGGCAGACGCAGTGGCGGTTACGCTAGACGCCCAGAAGGCATTTGACATGGTTTTAAGGCAATACCTATGGGCCGTGCTTGGGAAAATGGGGGTGGGACCAAATATGATCTCCTATATAAAACTGCTATATACTGGTCCAAAGGCCAGGGTGCTAGTCAACTCCATTGTCTCCTCTCCCTTTGCGCTAGACAGGGGTACCCGCCAGGGATGTCCGTTCTCCCCCATCATTTTCATGCTTGCCATTGAACCCATGGCAGACCACGTCAGGGATCGACACATTCGCAAGGGTATTCGCTTACAAGACACTCCGGAAATCATCTCATTATATGCTGATGATGTACTACTTTATGTCAGAGACCCCTCAACATACCTAGACCCCATTATCCATGACATAACAAAAATAGGCACGTACTCGGACTTCACCATTAATTACTCCAAATCTGAAATATTTCCTCTTACAGCGGCAACCCAACAACCGTCATGCAAATTCCCACTACGCTGGTCCCTTGGGGGCATCAAGTACCTAGGGGTGCAAGTGTCACTAACCAAAGCCTCCTTAGTAACGGACAACTACGAGACAACAGCAAAGCTCATTGAATCCAAGATACTCAAATGGCGCAACCTCCCACTGTCCCTGCTGGGCAGACTGTCCCTAGTAAAAATTATTGCGGTCCCCAAGCTCCTTTATATCTTCGCCAACGTACCAGTGTGGCCCGGGAAGCAATACTTCAAGAGGCTCCACTCGGCGTTTGCCCAATTCCTCTGGCATTCCGGAGCTGTCCGCAAGAAGTGGCAACATATGACCCCACCCTACGAAAAAGGGGGCTTCGCAGCCCCAGACCTAACACTGTACTGGATTGCGGCACATGCCCAGCACGCCACGCACTGGTACGCATACTCAAACCCCCCTCACGTTAATTTAGAGAAACTGGCAGGGGATGGGACCAACATTATGACCCTCCTACTACACCGCTCGTTCCAGACAGATGCCCCGTCAGATCCTGTGGCCACCAAGATCAGAGCATGGAATAGGATTTTAAATGCGAAACAAGAGCACCGCCCATACTATAAATGGCTTCCCATACGGCAATTCCCAGGACTCTCCCCCACGCATGACCAGCACTTCCTGCTAGATTGGGAGAATCTGGGCTATCGAGCACTAACTGATCTATATCCCGACTGTAAATTTATCACCCCTCAAACATGGCCACCCGAACACTCCAACTCAGCGCTTGAACTACTACAATACTTCAGGCTACGAGCGACGGTTCGTACTATGTGGCCCTCCTACCCAGACGAGCCCCCAGACTCACCCGAACTTCAATACATAGCAAACTCAACAGGCGGTAGGGGCATAATATCCTCCCTGTATAAAATGCAGTTGGAAAAACTAGAGAATGCATCCCTCACACCACAGGAGGCTTGGGCTATGGAGCTAGAAATGGAAATCATTGAAGGAATGTGGAATAAAATGTGTGCACACACGCGCAAAGTCTCCCTTAGCTCTAGATTTCGGTGCATACAATATAAACTCCTAAACAGGCTCTATTATACACCGCACAGGGTAGCGAAATTTACACATAGCCCGACTCACAGATGCCCGATATGTGAATCTGAAGAGGCAGATCATATACATATGTTTTGGTCCTGCACTGCACTAAGTGTGTTTTGGATGGAGCTAACGAAAGCACTCTCAGAGATAATTGGGTCCCCAGTAGACCTTGATCCACTGGCCCTTCTGTTCGGGATATGGTCCGTGGAAAACACAAAAAAAATGTCAAAATTCTTAAATGTGAGTGCTGTCATTGCCAAAGATGTATATTACAATGTTGGAAGTGCCGCCCCCCCCCCCACCATTGAGAGGTGGTTGAAAGCCCTCACCTGGGTGCAAATGTGTGAGGAGGAGTATATTGGATCCCTACCCATGTCTTCCCGCCCCAGAAATGTGTGGACTGAATTCTCTAGCTACCTAAACAATAAAGACGGGGTTGAGTGGAGCTCCACCCACCCGATGGGTCCGCCCGACTCACCTCAAGTACTCAGCACATCTCGCTCCCCCGAGTTGTCAAATCTCCCCTCCCCATTATGTGCAGCCTTGTAAAGTGCATGATGTAATGCCAAATTGCGATATTATGACTTCTGTTTGTCTCTGTGTAATATGTGCTATACCTGTCTCAACTTTCTGCCAATAAACAAAATTAAAAAAAAAAAAAATCTGTTTGAGAAAAGAAGTGTATTATTTACTCTGGTGTCAATAGTCCTAGAAAATAGCAGCACACCATTTGAAGTGGAAGCAAGTGAACCATACATGGGCCTCATTATGAGTTGGGCGGTGTGGTGAAAATGTGGCAGTAATACTGTTACTGCCGCATTACAGCACCGCCCAACTATGAGTTTGGTGGAAAGTTGGAGGATTCACCTTCAGCTATGAGCTGGAGGTAAATCTGCCACCTTGCTGCCAAATTTCAGTGGAATTAACGCTGGTGGAATTACTGCTGCAGTCATTGTACCAAAATCCCCTATTGGAGTCCTATGGACTCCAATTAAATAGGGTCTAACACTGCCACCACCACTTGTAATCTGGCGGTATTACTGCTGGGCCAAGTGGCTGTCACAGTAATACAGTTTGGTGGTATCTTGGCGGATTTAGGGCAGTGCTCAGTCTTAATGCAGCCAATCAGCGATGAAAAGGTGTGGCCCTGAACCCGGCTGAACACCAGGGGGATACCAGAAAGGTATGGGGTACCAAATATTACATAACACAGCCCTGGTTGTACGATCCTGCTAACAAGGCCTAGATATAGCAATATTCTCCTTTTATTTTCAGTGCTTGAACATAGGATCGTAAACCGTCCATCACATCAGTGCTTTTGAGCCGTATGACCAATCCATGCTTATGAAAAATAAATGCAGAGTTGCAGACACTTTTGAAGCTCCAGAACACTTTCGATCCCTCTCACTAGACTATGCTACTCCTTAGCCTGCACCTCCGAACAAGTCCCACCTTCAAGTTTCGGTAAGGATCAGCTGGAGAAACGAGACAGCGTGAATCTCCTGAGGTCACTGACAGGCACGTTGGAAAGTTTCTGGCAGTTGCTGGCCATGGCCTTTCTGCTGGGGTTACTGCTGCAGTGTAGCGTGGGTACTCCAGTTCAACAGACAAAACAAGCAGCCTTACCTCTCTCTTCCACTGTCATAATAAAATGGCCACCTTGTGGAAACAAGCTCAGCCTCCAGACCCACTCAGATCATAGTGACATCACTAACATCCTGCACATCCAATCAGGTACTGCTTAAATCACAAAACACTTGACCAACACCCACAAGAGAGTACATGGACATTTTCATAGACATTTTAGAACAAAATGTATCTATAACAGTAAGCTGTTTATTTAGAATATTACATATATACAAATATATTCCATAACTTAAAAGCACTAGTATATACTTTCTAAAGTAAAATTACTTTTTAGAAACATTAACATATAGCATCTGCCATTTTGGAAGTGGTGTTGGGTGGGGATGGGTGGGAATGAGTGGAACATCATATAGATTTGACTTAGAAATGGTTGTTCAATAAGTGGACACACAACCAAACAACACCAAAAGCCTATGCATTCATCCTCATGTGTCGTCTCCATTGAAAATCATTAGAGACCCTTATTCACAGCTCCTTTTTGAAGCTCTTTATTTTAAAGCTCTTATTTTATTGAGAATAATTTCGGCTTAAAGGTAGCGCTTTCAGCGGTATTACCCAAATTGTTCGTTTACAATTGTTCGAATGAACAATTGACCGAATTTAAAGGGTCACAATTGACCTTTTCACAATTGACCGTATATATATATATATATATGAGCTTATTTATTGCTTCTTTATCCAGAGATGTGCAGAGCCTCTTGCTTAGATATTTTGCCACCTTAACAGGAGGTTCCCAATCGGAAGACCTTCGGTGAACGAGCAGCTATGAACTGAACTCATTGCCCACCGGATCTTCTCTGTCATCCTCTTTGCTCCTCTTACGCTTCCTGCTCCTTTTTCTCATCTTCTCCTCCACACTGTGGGCTGAGCTTGAGGATCCTTAGGAAGTGTCTGATACCTCATTGTCACTGAATGTTGGTGAGACAGAGGATTCTTCACCCTGGCATTCTTCTGGCATGCTGGAGGGTCGGTCCTTGTGAGAGCTGAGGCTCTGTGACTGTATTTGCTTGGCGTCTACTCACTGGGAACGTGTGGAACCTAGGGGCGTATGGGAGCTCTTAGCCCTGCAGATTCTGTTCCTTGCCTTACGAAAATGAGAACCAATCCTCCAGCATGCCCAGATTATTGTTGAGGTGCCTCAACCCAACGAATATTGCCTTAATCAACATTTGGTTTATGTCAGAGTCTTTCTTGGGGTCAGATGACCCTGGTTTTGGTGACCTGCTACCACTTGAGCTCTCTGTATGATGCTCCATGATATGGCTTCCCACTGAAGTGAGGTCTGAGGGAGGCTTGCTTGTCACGCTCCCTTTAAAGGTGAGGATCCCACAAGTTATCTTGGGTCGAGCCCGTTCGTATCTGCTCCGAGAGACACACTCGGCCCTGAACAATTGAGGTGGCAGGCATTGACTTGTACTGCCCTATGTGGCCTGCACGCGGTGCTCTAGGGGGAAAGTGTTGCTGTCCTTGGACTTGCAGTGTGCAGTGAGCTGTGGCTGGTGCTTCTATGCCGTCTATAGGTCACCCGCTATTTCTCCCTTTGCGCGCATAGCGCAGTGTTGACTGCCGGCTGGTGCAGTGTTGGGACACTACTCACTCAGCTGAAGTCACACGCGAGCAAAGCGAGGCACGGGCCACCGGAACAGCTTCTGATGCAGCTGAAGTACTGCCTAAGGAGCGTCCCGACTTGCATGAGCCAGACGCTGACTTAGACATGTGCCCATGGCTCCACCGAGCTGCTCATGAAATTGCTTGAATGAAGAGAAATTAAACAAAGAAATCAAATATTCACTTTTCTTCACTTTCATTCATTTTCCACCATGAGAGCTGAGGTGAGGCCAACTTTAACATCATTGTTGGGCTTTGTTTGAATATCGCTGGCTTATTGTGAATCCCTCATTGTGTGTGCGAGTCCTGCTGCCCTGAGTGTTTGTTCCTTGTTGCTTCCCTCCCTTGTCCCATCCCGAGCCCCATTGGCTAATTCTATTGTGCTTCAAGCAAGGTTCTAGTCCTGCACTTGTTACCCTCGTTGCACCATTTCCACTATGAGCACTGAGGTGAGGCCAACTTTAACATCATTGTTGGGCTTTGTTCGAATATTGCTGGCTTTTTGTGAATCTCTTGTGTGTTCCAATCCTGCTGCTGTGAGTGTTTCTTCATTGTTGCTTCCCTCCAGTGTCCTATCTCTGACTCCCATTGGCTAACTGTATGTACTTCAAGCAAGGACCTATACACGTGCTCGTTACCCACACTGCTCAATTTCCACTGTGAATGCTGAGGTGAGACCAACTTTAACATCATTGTTGTTTCAATATTGCTGGCTTTTTCATGAATCCCTCGCTGTTTGTGCCTGTCCTGCTGCCCTGAATGTTTTTTCCGTGTTGCTTCCCTTATTATTGGCATATTGTGCTTCAAGCGAGGACGTAGTCCTGCGGTCGTTCACCTTGTTGTACCATTTCCACCGTGAGCACTGAGGTGAGGCCAACTTTAACATCATTGTTGGGCTTTGATTGAATATTGCTTGCTTTTTGTGAATCCCTCGCTGTGTGTGCCTGTCCTGCTACTGTGTGTGTTTCTTCCATGTTGCTTCTCTCCCTTGTCCCGCCACTGACCCCCATTGGCTAACTGTATTGTGCTTCAAGCAAGGACCTAGTCCTGCGCTCGTTACCCTCGCTCCGCCATTTCCACTGTGAGCGCTGAGGTGATGCCAGCTTTAACATCTTTGTTGGGCTTTGTTGAATATTGCTGACTTTTCGTGAATCATTGTGTGTGCCTGTCCTGCTGCCATGAGTGTTTCTTCCCTGTTGCTTCCCTTTACTTGTCCCTCCCGACCCTCCATTGGCTACTAGTCCCTATACATTTCTGGCATGTAGGGCAGTACCTGCCCATTGCAGCCCCCTGCAGCCAGCTAAGTGCCCCACGGCAAAGGGCGGCTGCTTTGAATGTAGCTCCAGGTGGTGTCTTCCGGTGTCAGCCGGGGAAGCAAGAAGCATGCAGACGTCAACTTGCTACAACTGCAAAAGTAAGTTCAGGGGGGCAGCAATCACTGCACTCCACTAAAATGCCCCACCGCTCTAATTAGTCTTTTTTTCCTATCGCACCACTCATTAGTATTGCTTGGCCATCTATCACATCTCTCTACGAAAGTCGATTTTTCTTTCTGCATTGCTGTTTGTGTTGAAACGAGGCCTTTTCCCTCTCTTTAGGAAAGTTCGAATCTGGGTGTATTTGCAGTGCACTTTACACCCTGCCATCCGTCCTCATTGCTCCTGCGTTCCCCTGTGGTGTGTTGCCTGCTTGTTGCCTCCTGTGTGCCTCCTTCTGTGTGACCCTCCCCCCCTGGTGCTTCCTGTGGTACTCGGCTGTGGGCTGTGCTTCTTTTCCTCCTCGCTCTCCCTTCTAGCCTCCTTGCACCACCTACGGTGCTCTCAATCCCTCCCATTTTCTCAAACTGCTACTCTATGCCCTATCCTATCCCTCTCGCTAAATCTGTAAGGAAAAAGTCCAAGAGGGATATCCTAGTCTCCAACCCAGGCCCCCCTACCACTCACTCGCACAACAGCACTTCCTCCAGACAGACTCTAACCAACATTATCTTAATCATTCCCTCTCCAGACCTATGGACCCTCATATGGTCTCTGTTCTCTCTCCTTTCTCCTACTCTCCCATTAATGGTGGTTCCCGGTGGGAGGTCCTCATGGCCTCCTTCCAATCCTCCATGACCATCATCAATGTCTATCCCAATGGTACCATCATGGTCCAGGGCTCTCAGCCCATTCTCCTCCTTCTTGATAGGCGTCTCCCACGTCTCATTAATTTCCTCCCTTCTCCTGCCACTCCTTTTAACATCTCTCTGGCCCCTCTGCGACCTTCTTCCTCCTCTGCTCTGGCCCCTATGCCAGCTCTGTTCACTGCCTCTGTCCACTCTCGGTCCCTTCTACTGCCTCCGCTGGGTGTACCCCACTCCTGCACACCACCCCAGAAGTCTTTCAAATGTGGCAACCTGCTCCATGTAGCTACTGTCGCTCTGCTGTCATACATTCCTCTGACATCTGCCACCTCCTCGAAGACATTGACCTGGATGTCCTCGCTCTCACTGAGACATGGTTCACGGCTAGATCTGTCACGAGTTTTGACAGGCTCCTCCCTGAGGGCTACAAGATCCTCTCTGAGCCCAGAACCAACTGGCCCATAGGTGGAGTGGCCCTGATCTTTCCAGAATGGGTCCCTGCGTCTGTCATTGCTACACAGGCCTTCTCCTCCTTTGAATGCCTAGTCTGCAGGCTCTCTATCTCTCCCAGCCTATCTCTGACTGTGGCCACATTTACAAGCCACATGGCCAGGTCACCCTCTTCCTCTCAGAATAGACTGACCTCTCTTCTTCCCTCTTTGTCTCAACCTCTCAACTTCTCCTCCTCGCAGACCTCAACACCTATCTGGATGCTTTGAATCCCTCCTATGGGTATATCCGCAACTTATGCGACTCCCGCTCCCTTTCCATTCTACTCTCTGGTCCGACACACTCTGCTGGACACACCTTTGATGTTCTCATCTCCTCAGACATCCCCCTCTCTAACCCTCTCACCACTCTTCTCTCTTGGACTGACCACTTTCTCCTCTCCTCTCACCTGATACGCCTTGTCCCTCAAGCAAAGCCTTCCCCAGCACTGTCACCTTCCTTCTCAGTCTTTGGATCCATGAAGTGAGTGTCAGTGGATGCCTTTGCCTCTACTTCCTCTGCTCCTCATACTCCTGCGACTGACTTGCACTCTGACACAGCCCTCTCTAACCTGCATATTTTTATCTCCAACACTCTGGGCGTCCTTGCCCGTGTCATGAGAATCCATCTGAAGCCTACCTCCAAGTGCAACCCTTGGTACGATTCCGACCTTGCCGCCCTGAAACGCAAATGCAGGGTGGCAGAGAGGAAGTTGAGGGCTTCGGGTGCATCCTCTGACAAACTGGCCCGCCGCCTGCTCCAAAGGCAATACAGACTCTATGTCCTCTCCAAGAAGAGGGTCCTTATCCAAACCTGTGTCTCTGCTGCCTCTAACAACATGGCCAAACTCTTTAATATCTGCAAGGAGCTGGACAACCCTACTGCAGTCTCCACCTCTCCTGTTCCCTCCCAGGTCCTGTGTATGGCTCAGGGTTCTCATTTCACCACTAAAACTCAGGACATCCTGTCCTCGCTTTCCTCTTCCACTCCCTCTACCTCTCTCAGGCCCCTTTGGACAAGTCTGATCTATGAAAGTGTCATCCAAACAGGTGCTCCCCTGCTCCTCCAGAACCATCAAGGACCACATTTCCACCCTTGCCCCATCCTTGGCCGATTTCTGAAACCACTCTTTTGCCACTGGATCCTTCCTCTCTCTCCTCAAGCACTCCTTTGTGCACCCTCTCCTAAAAAAAGCCTTCTGTCGATTCTACATGTCCGGCAAACTATTGCCTGATTTATATCACTCCTTTTCTGGGCAAAGTCCTGGTAAAACTGGCCATCTCCCAGTTTACCTTCCACATTGAATCTGTTGGCTGCCTCCATGACCATCAGTCTGGCTTGAGAGCAGCGAGAGCACAGAAACTGCTCTCCTGAACACACGTGAAGGTCTGCTCTCTAACCTCGACTCCAGATCTCCCTTTGTCCTCATCCTCCTTGACCTTTCCTCTACTTTCGACACGGTCAATCACACCACCCTGATCAACAGACTCCATGTGAGACTGGGCATCAAGGATCAGGCCCTGGTATGGCTGACCACCTTCCTCCTGGACCGTCCCAGGCCCAACTTAAGTCCTTTCTCTCCACCACCTCTTTCTCCACACGTGGTGTCCCCAGGGCTCAATCCCCTCACCCTGGCTCTTCAATGTCTATCTGGCCCTTTTGGCCCACCTGATCTCCACCTCCTCCTCTAACTTGCAGTGTTATGCGGATGACACTCAGCTCTCTTTCAGGATTCCTTCAGCCTCTTCTCCTCCGTCGCTCATTCCTGTCTATCCGTGATTCATGATTGGTGCACCTCCAATGATCTTTGTCTTAATGCCAGTAAGACGGAGACCCTTCTCATTGGGACCCCTGCTCCCACTTTCTCTCTCTGGCGTTCCCCTTAGGCCCTCTACCCTTGCCTTCCTATGAGGCAAAAAACCTTGGCATCATATTCAAATGCATCCTCTCCTTCTCTCCTCATATCAAAGACCTTGTCAAAAAGGCCCACTTCCAGCTGCACCTTCTCAGAGGTATTCTACCTTTCCTCACTTTCCCCCAGAAGCTCACTGTCCCCAGAGCCCTGTACAACTGCAACAACCTCTTTCTCAATCTGCCTACCGCTACTCTTCGCCCACTGCAACTAATCCAGAACCGGACTGCAAGACTTATCCTTGGCCTCAAGGCCAGGGACTGTATGTCTGCAGCACTGACATTTCTTCATTGGCTCCCAGTGTTCGCAAGGATCAAGTTAAAGACCCTTTGCATCGTCCATAAGGCTTTGTGGGGCTGCGGACCGCACTACATCCAACTCTCTCTTCTGAAATACCTTCCTTTTAGAGCCCTTCGCTCTGCTACCTCCAACTCTTTGAGACTAAGACGTTTCTCCAGGCAGAGAGTGGGGGTAGATCTCTCGACTCTGCAGGCGCCTCCTTCTGGAACGGCCTCCCTGTCCCTCTCAGACACGCCAACACAGGAGAGTTGTTTCATTAGAAGAAGAACACAAAGGACTCAAGCCCTCAAGATGGGCATATTTGTCTGAAATGCACTGGATTAATTGACCCTTACAAACCTGTGTACATGAATGTCTGCTTCTCCCAAATAAATTGTTTTTCGTGAAAAAACACAATTATGGAACATGGACATCTTACACAGAAATACAACCATGAATAGTTAAAATAATTATGGTACCAAATACAGTAAAGTGCAGCTAAGATTTAGCGACAGGTGAGCACACGGGTACCCAAGGGCAACTTTGGGTTTTCATATGTGATTCTGACTCCAGTGCCTAGAGCTGTTTCCAGCATGTTCCGATTATTGGATTAATTCTCAATTAATGTTAGTGAATGGTAATGATATACATGGACACTATAAGAAAATCAGGTGGTGCCCACGCTACAAAACCATTATATTAAAAAAAGACAGTCACAAGGGGGCACGGATGGGGTGGTGTTCAAACACAGTTAGGATGCATGCTGAGCAGTGGGTGGTACCTACCTCATTCCGAAGCCTGATGCTGAACGACGCCGATGACGTTGCCACTTCCGGTCATAGGGTTTTTCACACGACATTAGAAATCATGCACAAGGTTGCCTACTGACCACACATGGGCCAAGATCTCAACACTTACCTAAATGGGTTTCATGTGTGTGCTCAATGTCAACCCAGTACACTCACACACCGATCTCCCCCACAAAAAAGGGGAATGACACTGCCTTGTTCAGATTTGCAAGTCGATTTCATTGGGCTAGTGATTTGTTCCTTTGGAGGAAACAAGTACATGTTGACTGTGACCTGCTTGGTCACAAAGTGGGTACAATGTCTTCCAGCCCCACATTGTAAGGCAGAGACGGGTTCTGTACTAATGATCAATCACATCTTCTCTCGTTTCGGCCTCCCGCAAAGGATTGAGTCGGATCAAGGAAGTCATTTTACCAGTGAGTTGATGACGACGATGTGGGAGATTCTAGGGATAAAAAGAAAATTCCAAATTTCCTACCGCCTGGCCTCAAGCAGGGTAGGTATCGAGATACAACAAGACAAATGTGAGTATATCAAAGAAGTTTGTGGCAGACTCCCCAGTTGGGACATCCAATTACCACTTGTCCTGATGGCTATTAGGTCTACACCATCTTCTGCAACAAAGATGTCTCCATTTGAGCTCATGACCGGACGAAAATTGTGTTACCACAGCATGTGCTCTACAGAACTACGGAGCAGACCCTGAAAAATGCATCCAAAACTCATGAGTACATTGAAAATGTAAGGAAGCACCTCCAGTACACTTTTGCTTATGCTCAGCCAATTTAGAAAAATCGGCTGAAGGAATGAAGACCTATTATGATCTAAAGACCACATAGAAAGAATATGAAGAAGGTGACAAGGTTTACCTGTACAATTTTCAAAGGAATCAGGCCCAGGAGTGGAAATGTCTTCCATTTTAGCTTGGTGCATTTAAAATTGTAGATAACATATCACCTGTTGCCTACAAGATCCACATCCAAAAGGAGAATAGACAGAAGAAAAATGGGTCCACATCAATCAGTTGAAACACTGTCATCCCATACACGCTTTACGACTGATTGAGGAGCCAAATGAAAGTCGACCAGAGGAACCATCGGGGGAACGAAAAGGAAGTATGAAAAATCAGAGGGAAACTAATATATATATATATATATATATATATATATATATATATATATATATATATATCTATGGAGTAATTTACTTACTTCTCATTTATTTATTTATTTTATTTCTTCTAGAGTGCCACATGCCCATGGGCCTCAGGGCGCACAAAAAGAAATGCAGAAGAAATTCAAAGGGCCCTTTCACATGAAAAACAGGATTTTTGAAACACTGACACCAAAACGACTTTGCATGTGTGTTTGCAGTTTAAAGCAAGACAAGAGAAAAATGTTCACCTGCCAACATAAAGATGTCAGGGAAAAACATGGTGTTTGTTGACAAAAATGTATGTATATTATGCTTCATATGCAAATTCCGGCAAACATTTGAAAAGAAAAGCCCACTTTGTTGCCATGAAAAATTCCTGTTGGCCTGAGGCAGATTATGTGGAAATCCAGAGAAAGCTGAAACAAAAGTGTAATCCAAGTGCAGATTGGAAAAACACTTCACGCTACTAGCTGAGAAATAAATGCAGCATTTTCACTGAAACTGTCACCCATCAAAAGGTGGTGCACTGAGACAATTCAGATTCACTTTTCAGTAGAAAAACGAACAGCAGATAATTAAAAGTGTATTTTATTAATGACTAAAAGAAATAGCCATGTACTTTCAGCACAAAAGCAAAGTAGACCCGGAAAACACACTGAATGTCATGGAATCAAGGCTGCTGTTTGAAAATGCAATATGTGGGTTCCTTTCAGTCAAGGACAAATGGTGGGCCTCTGGGCAAACTTCGCAAAGGCTTCCCCCACTGCCAACCTGGATTGTGTATCCCCGCTGTTTACAACTGCAATACAGTGTAGCTACTAAGAGGTGTTGAACACAGACTTTCCCTATGATATGATATGATATGATATGATATGATATTTCATTTATATCGGGCTCGTACATAAGTGTTTCAGAGTGCGACAAGGCAAGGGCTAGGCAAACAGGGGAGAACAAAATAACGATGCAAGTGCATGGGAAACAGAAAAGGGGAAAAGTGCATGGAAGGGGGGAGAAGTGGAAAGTGCGGAACAGCAGAAAAACAGATAAATAATAATAAATAAATAAATAAATAGATAAATAAATAAAGGCGCTAAACGCTGGTAGTGCAGCCAGCAAGTGGCAAGTGCAGGATTTAGCCAACAGCGTAAATCTGATAAGTGCAGAAGAAAAGCAGGGTGAGGGACTGTAAGGTTACAGATACAGAGCCCAGTGAGGGGGTGGCCTGAAAGCAGTACAGGAGGGTGGCAGGGTGAGCAGGTACCTGGCCCCGGGGGACAGAGGGTGGCCAGGTGTATAGTGCCGAGAAACAAAACAGATCAGCAGGGGAGAAGGGGGGCAAAGACAGAAGCAAAGAGGAAGGTGTTGAGGTGCTTCTTTAACCAGAGATGGTTCTCCTCAAGTTTCAGAGAGGCAGGGAGGCTGTTCCAAAGGCAGGCCCCAGTTGAAGACAGAGATCTACCCCCAGCTCCTTTCTTTGAAAAACGACTGATCCTGAGGGAGTTAGAGGTAGAGGAGCGAAGAGCTCGAGAAGGGAGGTACCTAAGGAGGGATAGTTGAAGGTATTTTGGACCCAGGCCCCAGAAAGCCTTGTCGACAATGCAGAGGGTTTTACATTTTATCCTTGCATCCATATGGAGCCAAGGAAGAGATTTCAGAGCTGAAGAGGTACGATCCCAGGGCTTGAGGCCAAGGACAGGTCTCACAGTCCTGTTCTGGATTAGTTGAACAGGGCGAAGAGTGGAGGCAGGTAGATTTAGAAAGAGGGTGTTACAGTAGTCCAACCTAGAGAGAACCTGCGCTTGGGAGACAGTGACCTTCTGGGGGAAGGAGAGGAAAAGCAGAGTACCTCTGAGGAGGTGCAGTAGGAAGTTTGACTTTGTCGAGACATCAGAGATGTGGAAGGAGAAGGAAAGTGTGGAGTCAAAGATGACCCTGAGGTTCTTAGCCTTCCAGGTAGGGGTAGGAGGAGGGCCAAGGGAGGCCGGCCAGAGAGTGAGGGGAAAGGATGGTGAAGGTGTATCGATGAAGAGGATCTCAGTCTTGTTGGCATTTAAACAAAGATCGTTGGCAGCACACCAATCTTGAATGGAAGTTAGGCAATCAGAGATGAGAGAAGGAGAGGAAGTGGCCGAGGGAAGCCTAAAAATGAGTTGAGTGTCGTCAGCATAGCACTGGAAATGTGAGCAGAAAATGGCAATGCATCAGGCTAGAGTTGCCAGGTATTGGTTGAAAAGCCAGGGCGAGAGGTTAGACCCCTGGAGAACACCAGAGGTAGAGAGGGAGATAGGTGATCGGAAGGACCCAAGTTGGACCTGGGAGGGTCGATCAGAGAGGAAAGAGGTCAGAGCCTGATCGGTGATACCCAGGTTGTTACAGAGACGGTTGAGCAGTGTGATATGGTTGACCATGTCAAAGACAGAAGAGAGATCGAGTAGGATGAGGACAGAGGGAATTTTAGAGCCAAGGTTGGAGAGCAGGTCTTCACGGATGTTCAGAAGAGCATTTTCCGTGCTTCTGGCAGCTCTGAAGCCAGATTGGTGGTCATGGAGAGAGCCAACAGAATCGGAATGAAGGTTGAGCTGAGAGATGGGCAGATTTTCCATGAGTAATGGAAATTGGGCGATAGTTAGCTGGGCAAGAAGGATAAGCTGTGGGTTTCTTGGGGAGAGGATGCACGAGGGAGTGCTTCAGAGGGGAGGGGAAGTATCCTGACGAAAAGGAGAGGTTGCAAAAATCAGCAAAGGCCGGAGCGAGGGTATTGATGGTTTTAGAGGAACAGGGATGAACCTGTTTTGATGAGGCTTTCATAGATCGGACTTGTCTAGCAACCTCATCAGGGGAGAAAAGAGGAAAGGATGAGAAAGAAGGTGGGAGGTAGCTGAAGGAGGGTCAGCAGGCAGAGACGGAGAGGGGAGAGGAAGGGTATGGGAGGAGAGGGTGGACAGGATGTCCTGGGTTTTATAGATAAAGCAAGAGGCAAGGGAATTGCAAAGAGCCTGGGAGGCAAGAGGGGGGTAGAGACTGAAGCAGGGTTGGCCAGCTCCTTGCAGATTTTAAAGAGTTCGGCCGAGTTGTTGGATGCCGCAGAGACATAGGCTTAAATGTGGACTCTCTTCTTGGTGAGGACAGGGACTCGGTATTGCCTTTGGAGCAGGCAACAGGCCAGTTTGTCAGAGGAGGAACAAGAAGCCCTCAATTTCCTCTGAGCCGCCCTACACTTATGTTTAAGTGTAGCTAGGTTGCCGTCATACCAAGAATTACACTTGGCTTTGGACTTCAAACAGACCCTCATAACAGGGACAAGAGCATCAAGAGTAGCAGAAATAGAGGAATTTAGCAGGGACAGGGCTGTGTCAGGGTGTGAGTCAGCCAGGGGTGAAGGTAGGGGGAGAGAACGTGGCAATGAAAGCCTCAACTGACACACACTTCATGGGCAGGATATCCAAGAAGGTAGGTGGCAATCTTGAGGTAGGCTTGGCTTGGGGGAAGAGAGGAAGAGATGAGAGGAGAGGAGGCATTGATCGCTCCAGGAGAGAGGGGTGGTCAGTACAATAGAGAAGGGGAGGCCAGAGGAGATCAAGACATCAAGTGTGTGACCTGCAGAGTGAGGTGGTCCAGAGGGGAGGATAGATAGAGAGAGGGAATTGCAGAGGTTGCAAAAGAGTACAGATGAGGAACATGGACAATCGAGATGGGATGTTGAGATCACCAACGAGAAGGAGTTCAGTGGTTGAGGCCAGGAGGGAGGAGGAAAGGTCTGCCCACTCAGAGAGAAAAGAGGTGATTTGACCAGGGAGCCGGTAGAGAGTAGCAACAGTAAGAGAGTGACTAGGATAGAGAGAGAGCCTGCAGACAAGGCATTCGAAAGAGGAGTAAGTCTACGTGGGAATGAGAGAGGTAGGAATCCACTCTGGAAAGATCAGGGCTACACCCCCCCTCCCACAGCCGGGTGGATCTGGGCATGGAGAGGATCTTATAACCATCAGGGAGGAGAGAGTCAAAGCTTGTGACAGAGCTGGCCGTGAACCATGTCTCTGTAAGACCAAGGACATCAAAGTCAAGTTCTTCCAAGAGGTGGCAGATATCAGAGCAGTGTTTGACAGCACAGCGAGAGTTGAGGGTGGCAAGATGAAGAAGCTTGCCAGCCTTAAAGACCTTCCGGGGAGGGATACAAATCAGAGGTACACCCTGCAGAGGTGTGGAGTAAGCCCCAGGCGGGGCAAAGGGGGAGCGAAGAGAAGGGTAAGGTAGCCAAGGGAGGAGAGGAGTGGACAGCTGGAGATGAAAGGAAGTTGATGAGGTGAGAGAGCCGCCTATCGAAGAGGAGGAGATTGGCTTGAGGGCCTTGGACCATGACAGTGCCATCTAGGTAGACATTAATGATGACTCTGGAAGAGTCGAAGGAATCTATGATAACTTCCCAGTGTGTGCCACCCTTAATGGGAGAGGAGGCATCAGGACAGAGCACAGAGATCATATGAGGGGTCCATAGATCTGGTGAAGGAACGACAAAGAGGATGTCAGTGCGGGTCTGTCTGGAAGAGGCGCTGGAATAGGTATCAGCGATGGGGAGACCTGGGTTGGAGGTCAAAGTATTCTTTTTAAACATCTTCTTACCAGACTTAGTGACAAGGGAAGCATAGTTGATAGAGAAGCATTTGGAGCAGATAGGAGAAACAGATAGCGCCATGGGTGAGTGGAGAGAGGAGGCAGTGGGAGAAGTATGCAAGCACAGCTGTATGGAACAGTCACTGGGCTAGCAGGTTACAATTTATGGCCAAAGTTAAATGAAAAACACACCCAAATTTGACTTTCAAAGTTAAATGCTAGAGCACCGTAGGTAAAGAAATGAGGTATGAATCAGAAGTTAGAGGTCAGTGCTGAAACGAGTGTTTTAGGGAGCATAACAGGGAGACCTGTTAGAACAAGCAGAGAGGAGAGTAAAGGTCCCAAGAAAGGGAAAGAAAGGGCAAAAAGAAGGAGGGAACTAACCCATGATGAGGGAAGTTAGAGAGTCTTGATAGTCCAGTTTCATAACTGAGTGAGGTAGCAGTCTCAGGGAGGGTCAGGTTGTAGCAGTTGTAGTAGTCATTTCATGTAGCATCCTGGTAGTGGACAGGGAGCAGACAAGGGCCTTAGAAGTGGGCCTTTGAACAACAGGCCAGCTTCCAACTCCCGGACCCAGTGATAGGTAGATCAAGGAGAGGTAGCCAATAGACAAGAGGCTAAGTCAGGCAACACAGGCTGCAGTGGAATCAGGCAGCCATCTTAGAAAGGGGTTCAGGATACTCTGAAAGGTGGACAAAGCTCACAAGTTGGGCAAAACAAGAGCACACACAGCTAGATGCGGGCAGAAAACACGTGCTTCTCACACATGCTTTTCAAAACAGGCAGCTGCAATTTTACATGTGCAAAATTAAGATTTTACACAAACTTTATTTTCTTCAGCCACAAATTTTCTCTTTTTACTACACTCAAAAATATGGAGGGCCTCTGCCAGACAATGATGACCACAAAGGCTTACCTAAGCAGAGGAGGTGCCTGTGTTGGAACGTAGCATGAGACTTCTAACAAAAAGCAGATCACAGTTGGATTGATTGGTGTCCACGTGGAGTGTGAGGCTCGCAGGCCGCAGAATGGAAGAAAACAGCTGATCTTGATCTGTAGACCTGATGTCTCTGAGGGCAGTTCTGAGCAGGCAGATGGCCTAACTAGTGCCTTACAGGAATGTGGGGAGAGGGAATCTCTGTTGCCAAGGTCCCAAGTTTTACGACTGGCAGCTACCAACTTCCAACAACAAAGTGGATAATAAAAAAAAACAACTGTGGCCACAGGCTGGCCCAGAGAGGCAAATGGTGTTGGGGACAGGAGGCCTCGAATTTGCATATCCCAAAGATTTGCTATTAATTTAAAATGACTATTATCATTTAGGGAGGTGATGCAGAGGTGGTCTGCTGTGGTGTGGCGGGGAGCACAGTATTTCTTCAGTGCTTGTGACTTGGAGGCGTGGTTACTTTACCCCTGAAGCAAGCTGTGGATTCATAAAGTTAAAAACCAGTGGAACGCGGAGTGGAGGGAGTGCAGAGTGTTGAGGAGGTACCAAATAAAGCCTGCACTCCAACCATCCATTTTGAAATAACAGGAACGTTCACACCGAAATATGTGACGTATGATGAGTAAATAAGCCAGCAGAGAACCGTAGTAGGGCTCTGTCCAGTACCTATCAGAAGAACAGCACCTATGGAAGTACCAATACCAAGAAAACCATGGACAGTAAGGTATCCATTAAGAAAACCCTATCAACAAATGAAACAAAATGAAGATCGTCTAAGTACAGTCCCTGAAGAAACCAAAAAGGTCTTAATGGAAGATGAATGGTGACATCACAAGAACGCGGACTGACTCCCATATAGAAGAAATGATGACCAGAGAATGATGTAAAGAAACAAAAACGCCATGAACAAGGATATCGTGAACCTAAAGTGAAGGACGATGTCAAATGTAGAAGTTTAAGCCATGAGCATGATGAAGATAGTCGACCAGTTTACACCTGTACATATGCTTGGAACTGCAAGAAAGCTAAGAAAACCGTGTGGCTTGCTATGCTTAGTAGAAAGTAGTACATAGTCTACCTCAAAAAGAAGTACGTTATATAAGTAAAATTCCACTTTGCACAAGAAGCAGAATCAACCCAGGTTACTAAAGGCCACACAAGAAAAGCTTCATATTTAGCAAAATCAAGAAAAGACGGCTGAAACGAAACTCAGCAGAGGCAACTCGTGCCAGGAAAGCCAATGTTGTAACAATAGAAGAGACAACAGTAGCTACATTTAATTGAAACTTAGAACAGAATATCCTGCTTCTGGAGGGTCAAGATAAGAAGACGAAGACAGGTGGTTGGTAAAACGAAAATCAAATACACAAATTGATGAAGAAAGAGGCAAATTCACGGTGTCTGAGTCACGTGACCATTCGAGTAAGAACAAGCGAGAGTTCACACCTATGCATGGCACCAGGCCAGGCAAAGATATCAGAACTTTTCCAGACAGAAGATGCAGTCTTGAGGCCAACCACAGTGAAATAATTGACACATGGCTACTAAAGTGATGAGTGATTGTAACAATAACTGGAGGAAGGCTGAGTAACTAAGCGGCACCCTACACCTGACCAACCATTCTGCATGCTGCTAAGCAAAGTGGAAAAGTATGCATGTGGTTGGCGCCAACGCAATCACAATGGACCAAATAATCTAGGGTCCTATAGATAGTAGAACCAATGGGACCTCGTACTTTTAGTGACATCTGCAGTAGTCATTTTTTAAGGAAGGGCTTAGATGCCCACTTGACAGTGTTTACCCAATCCCCTCACTCTGTTACCATATACAGATATAGTACCTATATTAAAGTTACCTTTCCTGAACCAATAGAATTGCATGTCAACTTTTGAGTGTTACACGTCAATGATGACGTGTTTTCAGTATAACTGTCATGATTTTTATGAAGTTCATTAGAGTTGTGAAACGAGAAGGAAGATCATGCATCCACTGATATTCATGAGCTTCCCTGTTTTTTGTACTTGTCATTAAATGGACTCCCTTTGCCAAACCGTTGAGTTGTTCTTATTGATTGGTGTTGGAGTATATATCTGCACCCCATCCATCTCACGGGTGCTGCTATCTTGTCTTAAAGTGCTTCTGAGCAAACCCTGACTATATGGGGCCGGTTGGGGGTCTCGGAGCACCCTTGGTAGCAGAGGATGGTTTGGTTATCGATTATCGATTAGACAAGACACCCATTGACCGGCGACATAAAGTAACTCTAGGTCCTCGGTAATATCACGACTCCTTTGCCATTCGGCTGAGTAGACCGTGAAGCTCCCCGCAGACAGTGTTAGAGTAAAAATAAAATATGCAGAATGAGGTCTGAAGGGACCTGTGCTTCCCAACATAACCCCTTCCCACTCCTACGGGCAGCTGAGTGGGAGAAAAGCCGGAGAAGGCGGTGACAAAGGCGGTGATCCCGAGGATCCAGAGAGGAAGCATGTGAACGGTGAGTGAAAAAGACTAATGCTTTGGCAAAAAGCATATACCTTAGAACAAGTAAGGGAAAAAGTAACAGAGGGAGGAGGGAAAACAAAATATAGTCAGAAGTAGAGCAGAATGTATATATACATGGGGAAGGAAATAATGACTCAAGAATAATTAAGTAGACAGAAAGAGGATACCGGGGAAGACACCCGAGAAGAATAATTAAGTAAAAGAGAGAGGATACCAGAGAAGACACCCGAGAAGTGAAAGGATTCGCCTAATTCCTACGCTTTTAATATTAACGGCTAGAAGAAACCTGCATCCAGAGTCCCAAATAAAGGGGAACAAATAGGCCACTACAACGGTTAAAGACGCTTTTTGTGAAAGGGATGGGTTTAAACTCCATGTCGAGGTAAGAATATTAGAGGCAGAGGTATATGTGGCCAGCTGGAGTTGTCTAGTCTGTCAACGTCCGTCTTATGTGTTGTTTGTTGTGACGTCATATGTCAAACATTTTCCTTAGAGGAACTGACATAGGATTTACAGGATTAAATAACTGAGATATTGTAGTATACGAATTGATGTTTATTGAGTAAAATAGAAGATGTAAAATTTTGTGGAAAAAACGCGATTGGAGATTGCGGTGATTGGTGCCTGCTCATGTTGTTAAAATTGTTTAAATCACGTAAATCGTTAACAAGTGTTATATAAAGAGAAAGGGAACAGATGTAAGCATGGAAGACATAACTCCATTAGCACACCTGTGCAAGCAGTTGCCGAAACATGCACCTAAACTGAAAAAGTGCAGTGCAGAATGGATTAAAAGAACCGCCCACAAAATGTTTATGCCTTGGCCACATGGCAGGTCATTATCCAGAACTGTTTTTCAACACATGATGACATACTTGTCGCCACATACACAGGCAAAAAGTTAGACAAACGCCTAGCTAGTCTAGAGTGGTGGAAAATGTATCAACAAGACAAGGAAGAGGAACCGCCATCAGATTGGATACTTAACATATGCACAGAGGGGGGTGAGACACCTTCAGCGCCACCCATCCCGTCTGAAACAAAAATTAAAAATTATAAGGAGGAAGGGTTATACCCGCTCAGGGACTTAAAGCAGCCATGGGGTATAGCAACCCAGCATATGAGTCACCTACGCAGAGTAGTGATGAAAATCAAGATAAAGATAGAGATAGAGATATTACCTCCAAAGTCCCGAGGGACAAGGCGAGACGCGATGAAGAGAGAAGAGGCCAAACACAGGCAAGTACATCTCTCGAAGCAGAGAGAGAAGGCATAAGATGGAAAGTAAGCGAGGATAGAACTGATGAGATAGGATTCGCAAAGAACGAATGGATGGGAGGGCAGATTTTATTGAAACTCGATGGCAAAGGCATTGATGATGCAAAACAAAAGGAGAAGTTAGACGATGTACAGAGAAAGGAGAAGGAAAAAGAAAAAGGATTGAGGGACGAAAGAATAAGGAAAAAAGATAGACAGAGACGAGAACAGTTACATCGTGAAGAGCTAGAAAGGCAGCATGATCGTAAACAGAGAGCAGCCAATGATCAAGACAGACAGGAGCAACGAAGGTTAGAGAAAGAGCAAAGCATACAAGCGAAAAGAATAAAGAGACAAAGGGATGAGGAAATCCGAAGGGCAAATGAACGTAGAGACTCAAAGAAAAAGGAAG
Organism: Ambystoma mexicanum; assembly: GCF_040938575.1. NCBI lineage: Eukaryota > Metazoa > Chordata > Amphibia > Caudata > Ambystomatidae > Ambystoma > Ambystoma mexicanum. The sequence goes on along the minus strand of NC_090932.1, from coordinate 273,784,413 downwards.
AAGATAGGGTCAGAGAAGAAATGAGGAAGCGCAGAGAATTCGATGACGATGTAGAATGTAAGCGAAGACAGAGAGCACGCGATCGTGAATATCTGGAAAGAGAGGTTACAAAACCTGATCCAGTAGTAGACTGGGAGGACATAGAAGAATTCTTTCCTGAGTACGATTCGGTACCAGACACGTTTAGGGCAAATATTGAGGATGACTTCGACACAAGAAGCATTGGAGAAACAATCGATAGGATATATGATGAAATGGGGCTAGAACAAGTACCCCAAGGGGAGGGGGAAGACGAGCGCCCGGAGAGCACTCAGATTTATGACACTGAGGATGTCTCCCGAAGTAGTGGGAATAGAGAACTGTCCCTAGATAGATTGGAAATAAGCAGGAACAAAGAGGACGCAAGAAGTTGCACGAGTTGGGAACAGACAATGTCTGACACCGAAAGAGTGGAGCGTGAGGAAAAGGAGGAATAGAGGAGATGCGAAAAATGATTCTCAAGGGGAAAAGGGATAAGATGGTCAGACACTAGTGAGCCTGCACCGAGGGCATCAGAGTTAGCCACACAGTCAGACCGACGCAAAGTAATATGTCACGGTCAGAGGGAGGTGTCTCCCCTACCCCATGTGAGCCGGCTAAGGACATTGCCTGGTAGGGGCGATGCGGGAATATTACTCCTGCAAGAAACAGAAGAACAATAAGAGAGGAAAGAGAGGACTATGCATCTCAATTTCCATTGCTCGAGAAAGGTGTAACAAGACCACAGTATATTCCATGGCCACACATGGATCGGGAAAACTTGAAAAATAAGCTTCCAATGTTGACATCGGGAGCCGGAAAATGCATACATGAGCTAGATAAAATGACAAATGGGAGGGAACAGCTAGGGTTAACTATTAGGGATTTCAAAGGTCTCTTAATCGCCATACTTGGTGATAGATCAGATGATGTGTGGAAACGCGCAGGTTACCCTGGTGTGACCACAGTTAATACCGCGCATGACGGAGCTCCATATAACAATTGCAGAGCTGAGGTATGGAAAGCATTATGATTGCTATATCCGGATACTTCCGGCATGGGAGCTATCACGACACGTAAAATGAAGGAGTCAGAAGACCCGTTGATTTACATGCATAATTTCCAAGACGCATGGGTACTAGAGACTCAGGCATCTTGGGGGAAGTCTATACTTGTGTCTACCATAATATATATATATATATATATATATATATATATATATATATATATATATATATATATATATTTAGGGCTGCCAGAACGGTACAGAAACATCTCAAGAAATTGGTAGGAATCGAGGCCAAGCCATGGTCAGAAAGACAGTTAACCATCGCACATTAATGCATGCTGCTGCAAGAAAATAATCGCAAAAAGGAAGCTGCACGAAAGGGTGATGAGGCAAAATTAGTACAGAAGAAATTGTCAAAATATGCTCTTGAAGGACCAATGATAACTAGCACAGCTGAATCGAGCATGCCACAAGTTAATAATCCACAGCAGAATAATCAGGGCAGTACGGGGTTTTACCCCAGGGGAAGAGGATTTAGAGGAAGAGGATGGCAGAGTAATCAGGGAGGTTTCAAGAATAATCAAGGAGGTTTTCAAAACATGCAAAATGGCAATCAAGATATGTCAAATGGGCAAATGATCAGACCACCGCCAGTATGTTGGTTGTGTGGGATGACAGGGCATCTAGCGTGCACATGCAGAAATCAAGGCATGATGCAAAACGGCCAAGGAACAGCAGCAGGTACGGTGAATCCACCTGCATTTTTACAGCAGGGAGTTGCACAAAATCACACAGTGCAACAACAAACACCAGGAGCACAACAAGGCTTGCAACCTCAGAATTTGGTGAGTTTTCCACAAGGACAGTCCCATCAGTCACCGATGCAACTGTCACAGACAGTAAGCACAGGACAGACCGTGAACCCTGGAATGAGGAGTAACACTGGTGATAGGGGAAGTCCATTCGCACAAGGTGGATCAACATTATATATGGACTAGGACAGCTCACTGGGAACCCTGATGTGTTCTATCCTATCAGTGACACCAGACCCTCACCGGGTACCAAGGGTGGATGTTGTTATAGGGGATAAAGAATATTCCTTCCTCGTTGACACAGACGCAACACGTTCATGTATACGTGAAGGCAAGTTTTCCTGGTCCGCGATGCTATAAATACTCAGAGTTTCACAGGAGCTACAAGTTGTGTTCCCTTTATAAACGCACTTCCAGTCTCTATAGGAGAATGTAAAATTAATGTGCCTCTATTATATTCACGACAAACCCCAGTAAACATTTTGGGTCGAGATCTAATGACGAAGTTAAATATGACAATCTCGTTCACAGAGAAGGGCATAGTATGTTCAACTCCAGGAATGCACTATTCAAACGTATACAAAATGATTAGAGCATACGCAGGACACACAGCTATGAGGGCTATAGCATTAGAACCAGAAATATTTGCATATGGAATACACATGTTAATGGCAGGGCTGCCAGGCCTTGCTGAGAAAACTATGAGGACCCCAGACAAATTTTTTTCAGGCTAAGAATACCTATGCACGGGGAAAGGGGACAAGGATTTCCCTTAATAATACACACAGCCGCGATGCGAGGAAAAGTGGTTTTGATCGATGGTTATGATGATGAAGGCCGACAATGGTGCACAGTAATCGCCATTGAAGACGGGTACAGATTGACTGACGTCAATGATGACGATCTGTTTGATGAACAAGCAGACGGAGGAGAAACAACAGTGGAGGTGAACCTCACCTTTTGGGTGCAAATGATCAAAAGAGAAGTGCCTCAGAGAATGTTGTTAGCACAGAATCATCCCGAATATTTCGAGGACGACATGGCCCAGGTGCATCTTTCAGTGTGGACCACAGGACCCTATGACATAGGCTTATTAAAAGGAGTCAGAGAAATGAACATTAAACTGAAGCCAGGAGCAATTCTTCCAAAAGCACAACAATACCCCATGTCCAGGGAGGCAGATGAAGGATTTTTCAAGACAATTTCAGCTAGGATGGAGCAGGGCATTTTAGTGACCTCAGAGTCTCATGCAATACTGAAGTTTACCCTATCAAAAAATCGAAGGGTGGGTCTTGGAGGCTAATTCGAGATCTGAGCCCGATAAATGATATTGTTGAAGCTGAGTTCTCTTCAGTCCCTAACCCGGGTACAATCCTATGTAATATACCTGTTGATGCAAAATATTTCACGGTGATTGACTTGAAAAATGCATTTTTCTCAATCCTGTTGCACCGTGACTCACAAGATCTGACGTCATTCACGTTCAGACAGATGCGTCTGGAAAGCACAAGGCTACCCTAGGAGTACTGTAAGTCTCCTTCCATCTTTAACAGAGTCCTGCAGATGGATCTAAGCAATATTGCATTAGAAAGTGTTGTCTTGCAGTATGTGGATGACATCTTAATTTGCAGCCCGACAGAGAAGCAATGCAGACACGATTCTGTTCAGCTATTGTCTATATTGGCTGAAAAGGATATAAGGTTGACAAAGAGAAGTTACAATATTGTCAACAAGAAGCACTCTTCATAGGTCAGCTGATCTCTCATGAAGGGAAAAGAGTTACCCCAGAAAGAACTGAAGCCATACTAAACACAGCCAAGCCACACATGGTAAAGCAGATGCAGAGTTTCTTAGGCCTGTGCAAATATGTCAGGGCATGGTTCTTCGACTACAGCTCTTACACCAAGCCTTTGCTTCAGGCCCTAAAGAAGGCACAAGTGATGAAAGAAAAGATTGAATGGTCTGAGACCATGGAGGAAGGATTTGGTGAACTCAAAAGAGCAATTTGCACAGCACCAGTTTTAGGAATCCCCAATTATGCAGAGGAATTTTACCTGTTCTCACACACGAATGGCAGCGTTATGACGGCAGTGCTCACACAGAGAACCACATTGGGGTAAATGCCCCTGGCACACTATAGTGGAAATTTGAACACAGTGATGAGAGGCCATTTCCCTTGTGAACAAAGTTTAGCTGCCGTAGCGTTTGCCATAGAGAAAGCTACTACCATTGTAATGGGATGCTCAATGACATTGTACGTTGAGCACTCACTATTTGCTATTCTAGAGAAACCAAAGGGCACACTGACATCTCAGAGAGCTTCTGCCTATGAAGTGATCACATCGAATCCCTCAATCAAGAGAGTCTGATGCAAAATAGGGAACCCAGCTATATTCATAGCAGAGCCAGTCACTGAAGGAGAGCCAATACATGACTGTGTGAATTATGAAGAATTCTATGATGAAATCCCCAGAGTGAAAGAAAATGCATTGGCAGAAGGATAAGTTGTCTTCATTGACGATTCTTCGAGAATCGATCAAAACGATGGGCAAAGATATACAGGCGTTGCTGTGATGAAGCACACAGCAAATGGAGGATTTCGAGTACTACTTAGTGCACGAATACAATCTCATTATTCAGCACATGCTGTCAGTCCAGAAAATCTAGACATCCCTGGGTGGAAGGAAATGCATGATAACTGGTTGGCCGAGGACCAACCGCCTCATTTAAAGTGTTAAGAATACATGCTCATTAGTTATTACGTAGCTATTCGCCCAGCTAGAATGCGGCCATTTTAAGATGACTAGAATCGCCATTTTGTTTTCTCTCTGTTCTCTTTAACGTTGCCTCTTTGCCTCATGTAAAACTGCTTTGCTGTAGATATTATTTTGCTTCAATGGTCCAAGGCTACGAAAACATCTTGAAACATTACACTGGAAGCCAGACAGAAATGCCCGATTCCCTCCCTCATATATCCTTGAAGACAGGGAGCAAGGCATTTAATCAGTACATGAATGCCATCGAGTCTCCCTCCTAAAAGAATAGCAATGTATGAAACTAGCATTTAAAGAGTTGAATTATGCTCTTCTTTACGGCCCCCCTTTCGGAGCTCAGTGAGGCCCCGGAGAGGGGGCTGACCTCTAGAGCGAGAATCGAAACTAAGAGATAGTGAGGCCTGGTATGTGCCAGTCTCCTACGCGCAGCTTGCCCATGAAAAACAGAAAAGCCGTGTTCTCGCAAACAAAGAATGATGTCTGTAAAACTGGAGATTGCAACCTGTTACTAAATATGGTGGTCTAAGGTGTCATATTTGTCACACTGATCAATCATCGCCTCTAATTCAAAGGGAAATGAATTGGGGGCGGCATCAAATGTGTCATACTGTGTCATTGCTGATTATAAGGTGCTCTTTTTGTATGTATGTAACTGATGTACGTCGCTCGTTTGCTTGCATCCCCTGGGGTCTGTTTAGACACACGTGGCGGGGCGTGAGACCACTTGGCCAATTGGGACTATTTTGTATTGCAATAAACCCTAGATTTTGGGAACGGAACCTCGTGTTTGGCGTATCTATTTGTGTGTGTGGTGACTTTGCCTTGTTTCAACATTTGAGGGTCCCTCAGGGGCCCCTTCAAGATGGTGCCCGAACAGGGACCCTCCCCCACTTGTTCCATCGTGTACGTTGTGACATAAGGAAGGTGGAAGAACGGCAAGGACAGGAGCAATCGAGCCGGGATCCAGAGGTGTACGGGGCACCCCTGCGAAAGCGATGAGAGACTCCTTTGCAGATCTGCGCACTGCTGATCCCCGATCGACGCCCCTGGCCAGCGAACAAGGAGGTGAGGGTCCCGAAACGAGGCAGAGCCGAGATACACTGACACAACGTCATTGGTTGCGTCAGTATACGGACGAATTGTGTCTTGAAGAAGACAAATTGATTTATCAGGTGAGTCGTGCCCCGATTCGTAAGTAATCCTGATATCCTGATATTGGATGAGAGTTGATTTTGCAAAATCAAACACCCAGAGTAAGTTTGATTAGCCAAGGGTAAGGTTAAAACATGCCTGGGGTATTGTCTACCTTAGCGGGATTTTTCCGCTGCAGTGAACAATCTTTGGAAACTGGCCAGAAAGCACCTCCGGGAGGAACGCCGGCTTATGAGATGTATGTAAAGTATGGCATGGGAGAGATAATGCTGTGTGAGACTTGGCATAAGCAAACCAGAAAACAGGCAGACCTTCAGTGGCCGAGCCATGGGAGTTTTGAGATGGGACGTATAGATAACCTGGAAAAGGTGTTGATAAGTAAAAGAGCACGCCCTGGGGCACTAGACATTCTTAGGGACTGGAGGAGGGAAGCGATACTCAGATTTAAAAGTAGAGAGAAGCATACGCGCAGGCATAAGTCAAAGACGGAGAAAGCTGAGGAGGAGTGGAGTAATAGCTTGCGAAAGGCAAGACGGCGCGATGAATTAAACATAGAAAAATATATCCACAAAGAGAGCTACACACGTCAGATGAATTAATAAACAAAATTTTGGCTGAAACAAAGCAGGGTCCGAGGAGTGGAACCAAACAGAATACGTCAGTAGCTGTCGCTCAAATCCCTCCCGTTGCTCAGCCCCTCCCACGCCAGCACAGCCACAGGCTGAATCAGACATTGCACTGTCACTAGCCAGCCAGCCCCGAGTGTTTTGCAACTACCACAACCCCAACAGACATATCCCACTCTCATTGCCCCCTCCCCACCTTCCGATCAAGAAGGTGCCACTGTTCCGACTGCCCCTCTCATGAGTGGAATCGAGCAAAATGAATATATGAGAGTAACTCGCAGCGCAATCAGCAAGGAGAGAAAGCGCCAGCTGCAAGAACAGGCGGAAATGTATGTAGACGACAATGATGAGGCATCCACGCTAGCGTCGCTGTATGACTTCAGAAGGAACAATGAAACACAGGTATTGTTGGAAGGCATGGGGGAATATTTGTCAAGACAATGGAAAAAGTTAATTGGAAAGTTACCACCACAACAACTGTTGGATTTGAATGCATTAGCCCGTTGTAGAGGAAGGAATGAGGAGATAGAAGAGCGTGTGAAGCGACTGTTTGAGATAAAGAATGAACTGGATGAGGAATATTCTGAAGTGTTGGCCACACCGGGGAATAGGAGAAAGAATATTGAGAGGGGTAGACAGCAGCGATTCTCGTCGCCAGCAGCGCAAACTAGTGCGGAGCTGAAGGTGTGCATGCGGGAGGCACAAAAATTGATTTCAGATCCCAGTATTCCCATAATGGAAATACATGGCATATTTGATGAATACAATGTAGCAATTTGTAGCAATGAAGAGGAGAGCATTACAAACAATGGTAGAATATTTGACAGCTAAAGATAGAAACAAGAAGAAGGTGGGCCCCCCTGAGGTATTGGCGGTGTATAAGAGAGCGATAGAACGGGGGACAGGAGAAACAGCCTTATTCCCCGACCTGGGAATATTGTTACATAAGAGGGAAGGGGGAGGATTAGTGAGTGAGGCCTTCCCCATGAGAGAAGTGCCCCCTACTTTTGTACCGAAGGTAGAGACTCCCGCAGTAGGCGATATGCCGGCTGGGGTAATCCCAGCGCATTACGCAGCTCAATTTGTGCATGTTCCCTTCTCTAGACAGGAAGTGAATAATATAAAACAGACAATCCCTGACATACGAAAGAATCCATCGGGTTTTTATAAAGAAGTAGAGTCTTTATTGAAATCAGCGGTGCTCACAATGAGTGATATAGGGCCTCATTAGGACTCTGGCGCTAAACCATGGTGCTATTAGCACCATGGTCCATGCCGGAGTCCGCCATGACGGAATCGGGAATTACCACCCCATTCCGAGGTTGGTGGGGCGGTAATTCCCCATGCCGCCATGGCCCTTTCCCATTCCCATTTTTGCCCCATAGGGCTCAATGGGAATGGAGAAGGCACTAATTACGGTACCGCAAATTGCGGTACCGTAATTAGCACCAAGGTCCCTTTGCGGGTCCCTACTTTAACGGCTGGTAAAACCAGCCGTTAAGGTCGGGTCCCGCAAAGGGACCTCGTAATTAGGCACTAGGTGTTTAACAGCGCCGCAGCCTTTTACAGCGCCGTTAAACACTTAGAGCCTGGGTCATAATGAGGCCCATAGAATTAATATTCCCCGTGATTTTGCCAGCAGAGATATGGAAACAAATAAGAAAGGTGGATGATGAGACGGCCTATGGCGCCACGTGGGCGAATTTAATACTGGAGGATAGAAATAAAGCGGTAGGTGCAGAGCCAGGGGCAAATATGTTAGCACTACCGGCACAAATAATACATAAGTTAAAAGAATTGGTCCCGGAGAAAAGAATTCAATGGGACAAGATGACAGCGTGTGTGCAAGGAAAAGATGAGGTGGCCACAGATTAGTTTAACAGATTTGAAGAAGTATTTACAGATTTTAGTGGACAGGATGTGAGTACAGAAGCAGGGAAAAGGTTATTTGTGGATAAATATGTGAGGGGATTAATACTTCCAATTCAAAATTTGATAATGACATCAGAAAGTGCATGGCAAGCAAAAATGCTAGGAGAAGTATTACACATGGCTCAATATTATGAAAACAGGGTAAATACTGAAAAGGAAAGAGAAGCAAAGGATAGAGCAAACGTGAAAACGCGGGTATTACTTCAGCAGGTAGCAGGACACAACAGGGGAAGGGGAAATACACAGAGCAGGGGAAATTCGAATACATATGGAGGGCCTTTGGGATTAAACCAATGTGCATATTGCAGGGAGGAAGGACACTGGCGGGCACAATGCCCGCACTTACAAAATAGAGGAGGTTATGGTCAGAGAAGGCCTCATAGAGGCCATGGGGGAACAAATGGTCATAACAGAAATAATATGCAGCAGCATCAGTATGATCAAGGGAATGGAGCAGAAAATCAAGGCCAGGCTCCGAATCAAACTCAGAGTCAAAATCAGCAGGGTGCACAAATGGGAAATAGAGGGAGAGGGGGGAACATTTTTGACACACAGACAGGTGCATACTGTAACAACAGTGGTGATTACACATCGGATGATGTATTGTTACCCCAATAGGACAGCCCAGGACAGGGGTCGGAACCAGTGTCTATTCCCGTGAATCAGAAAGGACCCTACGTAGAGATGAAGATCGGGAATGAAGAGCATAGATTCCTCGTAGATACGGGGGCACAGAAGTGCTCGATAGATCATCACTTGGTTCCAGGCATACCTCTGTCAGGGCGACAAAATATTTCAGTAGGGTTTGCAGGTACCCCAGTAATAAACCCTGAGTCTAAACCAGTAGCAGTGACAATAGGGCCTTTTACTGAACATTGTCCATTCCTTTTGACAGAGCATTGTGGAGAAAATCTTTTAGGATTAAACTTACTGAAAAAACTGAGTGCAGTTATTCATTGTACACCAGATGGGGTATTTTTGACGATTTCTCCCCAGAATATGCCGACTTCTGAATTTATGACGGAACCTTTAACAGGGGATGTGAGTACAGTGCCAACTTGCATTTGGGCCGTGAATGACAATGATGTGGGATGTTTGAAAATAGAGCCAGTAAAAATTACAGTAAAAGAAGGAATAACGCTACCACGTATTCCGCAGTAGGAAATTTCAGCGGAAGGAGAAAAAGGAGTGAAAAGTATTGTGATTGATTTGGTAAAACTGGGGGTGATTGAAGAGATTACAGGCAGTGTGTGTAACAGCCCCATTCTTCCAGTATATAAGAAAGGGGGTAATGAGGTACCGTACCGTTTTATTATTGATCTTCGTGCACTGAACAAAGTGGTAGATCCCCAATTCCCGTTAGTACCAGATGTCACTACGATCTTCACAATGATCCCTGCATCAGCAGAATATTTTAGTGTTGTAGACTTAAAAAACGCTTTTTTCAGCATTCCAGTACACAAAGAAAGCAGGTATTTATTCGCTTTCACTCTAGGACAGTGGTCTTCAAACTTTTTTGGCTCGGGCCCCCCCTGAGCCAAGTTTAGGCAGGCCGGGCCCCCCCTAAAAGTGCTGGATGGACAGTATGTAGAAATCGCTATGAACTTTTGCGTGCCGTCACCGCACCCTACTCCCAGTACAGACCCTGGGCTGTCCCCCACCCTACTCCCACCACTATCCCAGTGCTGCCGCCCATCCTGCTCCCACCACAGTCCCATAACACAAACATACACACATGCGCGTGGTTGCTATAATGCCCCACTCCAGGTTGCTCTGCCCGTATGTGCGAGGAGGTGCAGGTGCACCCCCTCGCACATACATACATGCAGTGCCCCAGCCAGCATTTCCAATGAGCTATGCAAGGCTGGCGAAGCAAAACACCCCCAATGTTGCATGGCTCAGTGGTCATGTGCGGCTGGGGAAATTAACTGTCAAAGGCAAACAGTGTTTCCCTTTGACAGTTCAGCTGGCCCAGGAGCACTCCCTCAGCTGGATAAAGCAGCTGAGGGAGTGCTCAGTGTTTCACTGCGCTGGCTCCTCGGCTCCTCCATAATGGGTTAGGTGGCCAGTGGGTGGATGCCTCCTCACCCATTATGGATGTGTCTGGAGGCTTGGACTGGCCTATAGGGCAATAGGGCGATGACTGTACCAAAAATGCAAAATGCTAGTGTAGGCCAATCAAAATGGGCCACTTTTTTGACCAATGTGGGCCAGTTTGAGGAGTTGCTTCACTATGCAGCTAGTAGTTTTGACCAATGTTAATGAATAAATATTCTTTAAATATCACAATTTGTTTACATTTGAATAAAAAACAACCCCTTGGGTACTATTCAGTATGTGACTAAAGGACTGAATATCCATTTGCAACTGCTGGCCATGTTTTCATTGGCGCCTACGACCGTTTTATGGTCCATGTGATCTGCCCCCTCCCATTTCTTCCAATCTAAAAAAAAAAAAAAAAAACTTTTTTTTTTTTTTTTTTTTACACATTTCATGCTGGGCTCTGGCGCCCCCCCTAGGATGCGGCCGCGCCCCCCTGGGGGGGTGCGCCCCACAGTTTGAAGACCTCTGCTCTAGAAGGACGATCGTTCACATTTACACGCATGCCACAAGGTTATACTAAAAGTCCAAGCATTTACAGTAGAGCATTGAAGGAACAGCTGGACATGTTAGAATTACCATCGGATTGTGTATTGTTACAATACATTGACGATTTATTAATCGCCGCTGACACAGAAGAGATATGTAAAGAAGGTACTATTTTACTATTAACCCATTTAGCTGAGCATGGCCATAAAGCAAGCCTAAAGAAATTCCAGTACTGTCAGAAAGAAGTAGCTTATTTGGGTTACTTACTATCAAAGGAAGGAAGAAGATTAACACCAGAAAGAATAAAGAGCATTTCTGGTATGCCTATTCCAACAACACAGAAAGATGTGAGAGCTATAATAGGCATGGCTTCACATTGTCGCCAGTGGATTATGAATTTCGCTTTGATTGTGAAACCAATGGTGGAACAAACAAAGAAGGATGCTGTGGTGCCTTTGCAGTGGAATGAAGAATGTCAGAAAGCATTTAATTTGCTAAAAAACATTTTGAGTTCTGCTCCAGTTTTGGGCACACCAAATTATGAAAAGGTTTTTAGGCTATTTGTGCATGAGAACGAAGGATGCATGTTGTCTGTCTTAACACAGGAACAAGGTGGAAGAAATAGGCCGTGCAGCAATTTTTCTTCTGCGCTGGACCCTGTAGCGCGCGCACTATCCCGATGTTTGCGAGCTGTTGCAGCGGCTGCTGCGTCAGTGAAACAAACAGAAGGGATGGTATTGGGGCACACCTTAATTTTGATGATGCCACATGCCATAGACGTTCTACTCAATAGAACGCAGACGCAACACCTCACCTCTGCTAGATTGACTAGATATGAAATCATATTGTTTGCGCCCCACATCCAAATTATGAGGTGTAGCGCTTTGAATCCAGCAGAATTAATGCCAATGCCCGAAGGGAGAATTGGTGGGACTGAATTGCCTCCCCAGAGAATTGATTTGAGTGATACACCCCTAAAAGAACCAGAAGGGGAACTGTTTTGTGACGGCTCCTGTTTTAAATTACCTGACAGCACATCAACTGCCGCATACGCTGTCACCACATTAAAAAGCGTTGTGGAGAGTAATAGAATTCCTTACAACTCTGCCAAAGCAGCGGAGATAATTGCCTTAACAAGAGCTTGTGAAATTACAGAGAACTTGAGTGTAAATATTTATACTGATAGCCAGTACACCTTTGGCGTAGTCCATAACTTTGGCCGATTATGGGCCGAGAGAGGGTTCTTAACATCACATGGGACTAGAATACAACATGGCCCTTTGATTGTGCGATTACTGTCTGCACTTACATGTCCAAAACATGTGGCAATAATGAAATGCGAGGCACATAAAAAGTGACATGTAACGTGGGTAAAGGAAACGCATTTGCAGACAGAATTGTGAAACAGACTGCCACTGATCTGAATACAAAAATGTTGACAGTACAATCGGAGGAAGTGCCCTGTATGATAGAGAATGGAATTGTGACGGTTAAAGAAAGGCATGGATGGGCCAAGGGCTCTGCAGAATTGGATTTGGAGGGATGTTGGGTGGACAAGAAAAGCGGGAAATGGATGTTGCCAAATGCGTATGTAAACACAATGGTTACAAAGGCTCACAGTCCCACACACATCTGTGCGAAGAAAATAGTCCAACATTTAGCCACAATCTGGGAAAATCCCCTTATATAAAAGAATGCCGAGAGGTTGGTCCAAAACTGCATTATGTGCTTACAGCACAATGTGGGAAAATGAACAGTGACTCCAACGGGAAGTTTCGGACTTCCTCTATGCCATTCGAAGTGATTCACTTTGACTTTATAGAAATGGAAATGTGCCAAAATTTGAAGTACGTACTAATGATCATATGTGCATTTAGCAAATGGGTGGAAGCGTATCCTTTGAAAGATTGCACAGCCATGAGCACCGCGAAAGTAATGCTAAAAGAGTATTTCTCTCGCTTTGGTCTGCCCCGTGTCATATGGTCGGACAATGGTCCGCACTTTGTGGCTGCAGTGATATTACAGATTTGTGCAGGATTGCAGATCGATAAGAGGTTCCACAGTTCAAGACATCCGAGTTCGGCCGGTCTTATTGAACGCCATAACGGAATTCTTAAGTCCAAGATCAGTAAGATCTGTGCGGGCAGCAAATTGAGTTGGGTAGATGCATTGCCATTAGCGTTACTATGCATGCGAATGTCAGTGCAGGCCAGAACTGGGCTCTCCCCTTATGAGATCATAATGGGGAGACCAGCGAATGTGTGGTGCGCGCCTCAGCCGAGGAAGATGAATGAGGTTGAATACCCTGTACTCAGCGTTTATTGTAATTTGTTAGTAAAAAAACTATGTTTGATTCATCAGCAGGTGCAGGAGGCATTACCGGTACGATATACTGGCCCAGGACATGCATTGGAGCCAGGAACCTGGGTGATAATAAAGAACTTCGAACGGAAAACATCATTAGCATCCAGGTGGCGTGGGCCGTATCAAGTATTGTTAACTATGCAGACAGCACTACGGGTGGATGGACGGAAGGCGTGGATTCATGCTACGCACGCCAAGAAAGTGCCATCACCATTCGACACGTCAACTGATCGAGACAAAGACAAGAAAGAGACAGCAATCGTTCCGGAAACGAAAAATGCCATTGCCAGTCCTCTGCCACGAAAGCTGCTTAATCCTGAAACAAAGCTTAATGAGATTGCCATAAAAGTGGAAGGGAAAAGAGCACTCCAACGTTGTCCAGCAGACTCTGCATCTCTGCTGGCCGACACCAAACACATACATCTGTGGCGCCCACCATCTACTGTTGTGCCACAGCCTGCATTGTCGCCCAGGCACTCATCATCATCTGCCATTGTGCCCCAGGCTGACTCAGAGCTTGAAACCGGAAGTGCATCCGCACTGTTCATTGATCAAATGGTACCAGGAGCAAATCTGTACAACTTGCAGAGCAGAAAGAAGGAGTGATCACATTTTCATCTCTTTGTGAATTTCCTGCCTCTGTTTCCTATTTTCAGATGAAGTGGGAACCGGAGGCCTAGAGGAGGGTGGCATAAGAGTTGTGCAAGTTGGACAGCTCACGAAACGCAACTCCTCGGTGCTAAATCCACGTGTCAGGAACCCGAGTGAACAAGCGGGGCGCACGTGGTACAAAGGTTGCTGCTCTGGAACTCTAGAGCAATGTGCAAATGAACGGAGGCCTTGCCGAAATGAAAAAGCAACCAAGGCAGGTAGCAACTGACATAAAAGATTGTAAACATTAATTGAACTGTTTCAACATCCGGAGAAGCACAAGAACAAAAGATATTTGCGACGAATACAACGGAAGAAGAAGGAAGAGAGAAGAATGTCGGAATCAATGAAAATCCCCGCCTGCACCAAAGCTGACAGCGAATTGAACGTAGTACATAGAAAGACGGCCATTGATTTCTGCATGCTATGCCTCTCTATGTGGCCAAGATTATGGGAAGTGGAAAAAAAAAGTGAATCATAATGTACGGATGAGGCGTTTGGCATACGGCCAAGAGGAAGGTTTGTCAGTCCAGAAAATCTAGACATCCCTGGGTGGAAGGAAATGCATGATAACTGGTTGGCCGAGGACCAACCGCCTCATTTAAATTGTTAAGAATACATGCTCATTAGTTATTACATAGCTGTTGGCCCAGCTAGAGTGCGGCCATTTTAAGATGACTAGAATCGCCATTTTGTTTTCTCTCTGTTCTCTTTAACGTTGCCTCTTTGCCTCATGGAAAACTGCTTTGCTGTAGATATCATTTAGCTTCAATGGTCCAAGGCTACTGAAACATGTTGAAACATTATACTGGAGAGCCAGACAGAAATGCCCGATTCCCTCCCTCATATATCCTTGAAGACAGGGAGCAAGGCATTTAATTATTACATGAATGCCAGCGAGTCTCTTGAAAGAATAGCAATGTACGAAACTAGCATTTAAAGAGTTGAATTATGCTCTTCTTTACGGCCCCCCTTTCTGAGCCCAGAGGGGCCCTGGAGAGCGGGCTGACCTCTAGAGCGAGAATCAAAACTAAGAGATAGTGAGGCCTGGTATGTGCCAGTCTCCTACGCGCAGCTTGCCCATGAAAAACAGAAACGCTGTGTTCTCGCAAACAAAGAATGATGTCTGTAAAACTGGAGATTGCAACTTGTCACTAAATATGGTGGTCTAAGGTGTCATATTTGTCACACTGATCAATCATCACCTCTAATTCAAAGGGAAATGAATTGGGGGCAGCATCAAATGTGTCATACTGTGTCATTACTGATTATAAGGTGCTCTTTTTGTATATATGTAACTGATGTACGTCGCTCATTTGCTTGCGTCCCCTGAGGTCTGTTTAGACACACGTCGCGGGGCGTGAGACCACTTGGCCAACTGGGACTATTTTGTATTGCAATAAACCCTAGATTTTGGGAACGGAACCTCGTGTTTGGCGTATCTATTCGTGTGTGGTGACTTTGCCTTGTTTCCACATTCGAGGGTCCCTCAGGGGCCCCTTCAATGCTGCAGAATTACTGGAGTTGATACTCGAGATTGAGAATCACGCAGACCAGGAAGTAACGGTGTACAGTGACTCTGCCTATGTGACATCAACAGAGCACGCAGGGTTAGCGCGTTGGAAAAGGAAGGGCTACCTCCGAGCGGACGGCACACCAGTACAGCATGCAGCCTTATTGGACAGGCTGATTAAGGCACTACAGCTCCCAGTGGGCATAGCAGTCGTGAAATGCACCACCCACACGAAAGGCACAGATTTTATCTCTCGAGGAAATCAAGCAGCAGACACGGAAGCCAAGCGTATGACATCTAAGAGTGAGACGATCATGGAAGTGGAAGTCGCTCACACAAATGAGAAAATGACAGTTGCACGGAGTGCACCTGAAAGCTACAATAATCTGTGACAAACACAGTTGATGGAACTCCAAGGGGAGGCACCACAGGAGGAAAAGAACTTATGGAAACTGCAAGGGTGTTCTTTAAACCCCTCTGAAAGCTTGTGGCGACAAGACAGCACTGATAAACCAGTAATGCCTATAGCCCTGTTAAAATTAGCACTGGAGCAGTTACACTATCTGGCACACATTACAAAAGATATCTAGCAGCAACACTCACGAAAGACAGGTTTATACCGAACTTAACCAAGCACGTTGCATTTTTTACAGTGAACTGTATAATCTGCCAACAGTTCACAGCTGGGCACACATTAAAAGTAATGAGAGGAGTCATCCCAAGGCCAAATAGACCTTTTTCAGCACTTGCATGTCGATTACGTCGACATGATCCAAGTATGTAACGGGTACAGATACCTAATTGTTGTAGTGTGTCCATTCTTTAGATGGATAGAGGCAGGTCCATGTACACACCCAGACTCTACCTGTGCGGCCACATTTTTAGTGAGGGAGGTATTTCCCAGGTGGGGGGGGGTATGTGAAGTCATGAGATCAGATAACTGGACCCATTTTGTAAATGAAGTTTTTGAACAGATTAGCTTGTTGCTTGGTATAAAGCACAAGTTCTCGTTGGCGTATCACACACAAGGTAACGGGATCTGTGAGAAGCTCAACAGTCTATTAAAGGAGAGGATAGCCAAGTTGAAGCTTACTCTAAGAAAGGGATGGTTGCACTGCCTTCCTTTGGCACTGTATGTACTCTGGAATCAACCTGGTTCCGACCATCATCTTACGCCGCACGAAACAGCCACAGGAAGAAGAGTGTGCACTCCCCTGACAACCCGAGACAGAGCTAGTTGTGAAGCCCAGCCAACAAGAGAAATCTTAGGGTCTGAAATGCAAAATTACTTGAATTGCATGACATCTTGCCTTACTGTAATTTCAGGCCAGCTGCAGCGACGACGAAAAGGGTGCAGGGCAGCACGGAACACAGAAGGCGATACTATTACAGGCACTGCTCAAGGACTTTGTGTTCCATCCATTTTCCCTGGAGACACCGGCTTGGTAAAGAACAATATGAGGAAAAAGTGGGACGAGCCAAGGTTTAACGGTCCCTTTACAGTGGAAGACTGCACTCCCTCTGCAGTAAAGCTACAAGGGAGGAGAGCTTGGATCTTTTTGGGTGACATCAAACCATAAATCGGAGAAGGCCCCCTGCCTGCACCCAGAGTGAAGAGACTACAGATGACGGGGAAGAACCACAGCACGTGCAGACGAGATCCATGACGAGGAAGAAGGACGCATGATCAGCAGCAAAGTAAAAACAAAGAACTTTATCCAATAGTTGTGGTTTCACTTTGGACATTCCTCTGAGCAAAAAAGAGGATAAGGACATAAAAACGGACACTCTACATTCTATACATCCTAGTTGCAAGGTGAACAAGAAAAATTGCATATATAAACCACAACATAGTCTGTCGACTTTGAACTTTGGACTGAGGCACACTGAAGCCTTGATTGTAAATGAATATGCCAAATTTTGATCAAGGACACATAAATTGGAAGAGAATACAGTATCCAGATTCCCTTGTTCGGAATCACTTATGGTATCATACAGTAGCGACATCACCAACGATGTGGTGACATACTTCGATCTAGTGTTAAGATCATACCCGTCATTTGTGGGGAGGCTCACCAGTGTCACTGACTTTCTTCAAGATCCTGAAAGCGAAAAGACTATAAGGAGATTGCTTACTGTGATTGCCAAACAGTTCCTCCTACTTCCGGAGTGCAGCGAGAACAAACCAAATGTCCCAAGCGGAGAAGGAAGCGAATGCGCTTATCAACGCACTGTTCTTTTGCCTAATTGAAGACTGCCCAGATCTTGTCGGGAGAACGACAGATCTATTAACTTTTCTTCAAGATCCAGCAAATACAGAACTTCTGAGCATAATCCTAAACAGTGTTGTTATGCAAGTAGCTCTCCACACACACAGAAAGTGGAGACACTATTCACAGTGAAGTGAAAGCCTACAGTCCCAAAACTCAGCAAGAGAGGACAAATGTTCCTGTCACCAGAAGACAGCAGATTGGCAACTAATGTTTTCTTTCGCCTAATCACGGATTCCCCAGAGCTTGTGGGGAGACCTGTAGATGTGGACGTCCTCACATTCATCAGAGACCCAGCTAATTCTACAGAGATGGGCATGTTCTTGCATGGCATTGTGATGCAAGTGGAACTTTCTAACCATCAACAGAACTATTTGAGACGATTTTAAACTTTCAGCCGAGGGACAGATAGAGAGAGAAGTGCCAGAGATCTAATTTTTTATTTTTCATATTGACAAGGACACAACATGTCTTCGGGAATGAAGTAAATCAGAGACACAGACTGGGAGTTAGTATATTTTGAGCATGCACAGTAGAGAGACTCGTTGGATTATTGCCGGTTTTTAACATACACATAGAAAAAGAGAACTGTATGCAGAAATAATAGACAATCTAGTGTTCAGACAAAGAGAGACAATTGTTTAGTTCCTACAGCCCGCAAACAGAACCAACGGAATCCAGAGATAATATTAATTAGAAATTTGTATTTAAAGTTAGCACATTTTAATGGATGATCGAGATGGGGATCCAGAGCAGCAATCTCGTCCTCCCGCAGGAGGAAAGATGTTCATATTTCTCTGGAAGTAAATGCTGCCGGTTGACCTACAGGGGAATAATGTATCTATATATATTTTTTATCATTGTCCTACTGTCACTAACGATCAGGACTGTGTTTTTTATTGGTGCACAAAGTGTTCCAATTCCAGTGCACCCTAATGATACACGCATGAAGCCTACGAAAGCACCCAGACCTTACATAGTAATTCCAGTCCATAGAAGATCGGATGGTGGAATGAATGAACTTGAGATGGATGTGATTAGCGATGACGCACACACACTTGTGGTAACCACCAAAGTGAAAAGCCGGAGACAGGGTCGGCAGAGTATGAATGTAAAAAGGTTACTGACAACCACATGCATGCAAACATTGAATGCACACACACCGGGCCTAGTGTCAATAACTGCAGAACCACAATCCAAAGCATGGAAGAAGAAGAGACTGCCAGCTATGAGAAATTCCACTACAAGCAAAGTGAAAAGAAAAATGGAAAACACTGAACTCCTGAAGAGACAAGAGGAGTTAGAGAATCGACCCACAGAGACAACATTGCCGAGCATATATGTCCCAGTGGAAGGCGAAAGTACAAGCTCTACAGTACAGCCATATACTAAACCAATGCCAGAGTGGATATCGACATTTCTAACCAGAAAGAAAAGGATACATGAGGACAAGGAAAGAACTGCCAGGCTTTTGTCTACTCAAATGGCACAAATGAGGTGGCCTGCACCATGGACCGGATACCTGAGAATCTTCCAGCAAGAAGGAGCCATACAGATGCATTCAAGGATGTAGTTATAGCAAACTACATGAAAACCTTAAGAATCAAGAGAAGCATGCACAGAGACGACAACGAACTAAACGATTACTTGGACAGCACAGCACAGCACATTTGGGAAACAACATTTGGTAGCAGCATATGAAAGAAGTTGGAAGACGAAGTTCAGAAGGGGAATGCTTTGTTTGTGCACTCTTACCGTACAGCATGGGGAAGTCCAAGATCTTCGTAGCTGTAGAAATTGATGTCCAGACGGCACACTGTCTTTCGCATGTAGCAATGTGTAAGACCAGAGGCCAATTCATGAGTAGTGATGCCTCACTGAAATGGGCAACTGAAGCAACCTATCCAAAAAAAGACGATTATGTCCAGGACATAAAGACAAGAGAAAACGGAAAAACAACACACATTGTGATCAGGTACGAGAAGCCTGGAGTTAAAGGAGTAGAAATCAAAAGAGAAGCGAATCATAAACTAAACGTCTAGGGAAAAACCCCAGAAGAGGCTCGGAGTTGAAAGAACAGAGGCCAAATGCAGATCCAGACGGATGGGAGAAAGGAGTAGTGATATGCAGAGCATGGATGGTCATAGGTCAATACGAGCCTACCATCAACATAGTGCGAAATGGATGCAAACCATTATGGCCAAAGCTTGCAAAACTGCTGACATGGGTCGAAGACAGAGGAGGACCCTTGCAGATGGTGCCACTAGAAAACCCAAAATTCTGCTTCAGGAATAATGGCACAAGGAAAATAGGAGAGAATCAAAACTGTGGACGAGTTTTTGATGCCCCAGGAATGGTGCATAAAACTGCAGTAATCATGGATCATTATTGGACATGTGGATCCAAAGCATACATCAGACTGCGGAGAAATTGGGGAGTTATATACACAATAGTAAATGTCCACGTTCTGGTGTTGGTGATCCCAAAAAGTGACTTGAATATTGACAGTTTCCCAAAAGCAGATGTTCACCTGAGAAAGAAGAGATCTGTGGAACTACTGAGTCGAATGAAGAGAAATAATTACTTTTCTGCCAAATCAGAAGAAGCTTTTCATGCAATCCCATATGAACATAGGCTGTTTAGCCTCACCTCATCAGTGTTTGCAACAATCTTCATGCAAAGATTCCAAGTTGGAGCAAATACTAATTGGCTGCAGCTAACCAGATGGAAGTTACTGCAGACCATCAACACAACCATAAAGAGATTCAATGCAATCAAGGAGGAGTTAAGGGCAATCCGATTGATGACTCTACAGAACAGATATGTACTTGACATGATCACAGCTATGGATGGAGGAGTTTGAGCAAAAATTGGAGAATCATGTTGCACATTCACACCATCTCACGACGAGGAAAATGGAATTCTTACAGAGGCCATAGGTATGCTGACGAAGCTACAGAATCAGATGATTGATGAAACTGACAAAGTAGACGATAACAGTTGGTTTGGATCATTGTTCTCATGGGTTCCACAATGGATGGCATATTCATTCAAGTTCCTAGGAGCCCTGCTAGTGATGATATTACTAGGATTCTTTGTGATCAAGATAATAATCTCTCAGTGCTAGAAAACTGCAAAGAAAGCCATAGGGATGAAGATCATGATTGATGTCAAGCCAGGATGGAAACCCAAAGACCTGACTGACGAAGAAATAAGAGACTTTGTGAAGGCCAGCATTCACGCACCTGAAGGAACAAAGTTTCTCTATCCGAGGAAGCATAGACATTATGTGGGAAGATGGGTTTACTGCAGCCCAAATGGACAGTGTCAACTAATGACATGGAACAAAGACAAACACGTAAGAACAGCAGGAAGTTTAAAAGGAGTAATAAAGATATGGACCCCAAAGAGACATTTCTTTAGACCATCTTGTATAGACCCAGAAGATGAAGAAAGAATGAACCCAGGCGATGAAGTGAAGGTGAATACAGAGGAACCAAAGAAGATGGATCCAGAGAAGGAGGTGAAAGTGGTTGATGACTCGCCCAGAGCGGAGAGTGTTGAGGAGGTCTCAAATAAAGCCTGCACCCCAACCGTCCATTTTGAAATACCAGGAACGTTCACACCAAAATATGTGACATGTGATGAGCAAATAAACCAGCAGAGAGCCGCAGTAGGGCTCTGTCCAGTATCTATCAGAAGAACAGCACCTATGGAAGTAACAATATCAAGAAAACCATGGACAGCAAGGTATCCATTAAGAAAACCCTATCAACAAATGAAACAAAATGAAGATCGCCTAAGTACAGTCCCTGAAGAAACCAAAAAGGTCTTAATGGAAGACGAATGGTGACGTCACGAGAACCCGGACGGACTCCCATATAGAAGAAATGATGACTAGAGAATGACGTAAAGAGACAAAAAAGCCATGAACAAGGATATTGTGAACCTAAAGTGAGGGACGATGTCAAATGTAGAAGCTTAAGCCACGAGCATGATGAAGATAGTCGACCAGTTTACACCTGTACATATGCTTGAAACCGCAAGAAAGCTAAGAAAACCGTGTGGCTTGCTATGCTTAGTAGAAGGATAGTCCGGCATGCGCCACTATCCATAATCTACCTCAAAAAGAAGTACGTCATATAAGTAAAATTCCACTTTTCACAAGATGCAGAATCAACCCAGATTACTAAAGGCCACACAAGAAAAGCTTCATATTTAGCAAAATCAAGAAAAGACGGCTGAAACGAAACTCAGCAGAGGCAACTCGTGCCATGAAAGCCAAGGTCGTACCAATAGAAGAGACGAACAGTACCTACATTTAATTGAAACTAAGAACAGAATATCCTGCTTCTGAAAGGTCAAGATAAGAAGACAAAGACAGGTGGTGGGTAAAACGAAAATCAAATACACTAATTGATGAAGAAAGAGGCAAATTCATGGTGTCTGAGTCACATGACCAGCCGAGCAAGAAGAAGCAAGAGTTCACACCTACGCATGGCACCAGGCCAGGCGAAGGTATCAGAAATTCTCCAGACAGAAGATGCAGTCGCGAGGCCAACCAAAGTGAAATAATTGACACATGGCTACTAAAGTGATGAGTGATTGTAACAATAACTGGAGGAAGGCCAGGTAACTAAGGGGCACCCTGCACCTGGCCGACCATTCTGCGTGCTGCTAAGCAAAGTGGAAAAGTATGCATGGGGTTTGTGCCAACCCAATCACAATGGAGCAAATAATCTAGGGTCCTATAGTTAGTAGAACCAATGGGACGTCGTACTTTTAGTGACGTCTGCAGTAGTCATTTTTAAGGAAGGGCTTAGATGCTCACCTGACAGTGTTTACCCAATACCCTCACTCCATTACCATATACAGATATAGTACCTATATTAAAGTTACCTTTCCCAAACCAATAGAATTGCATATCAACGTTTGAGTGTTACACGTCAATGATGACAAGTTTTCAGCATAAATGTCATGATTTTTATGAAGTTCATTGGAGTTGTGAAGCAAGAAGGAAGATCACGCATCCGCTGATATCCATGAGACTCCCCGTTTTTTGTACTTGTCATTAAACGGACTCCCTTTGCCAAACCGTTGAGTTGTCCTTATTGATTGGTGTTGGAGTATATATCTGCACCCCGTCCATCTCATGGGTGCTGCTATCTTCGCTTAAAGTTCTTCTGAGCAATCCCCGACTCTATGGGTCAGTTGGGGGTCTCGGAGCACAAGAGGTGGTGTTTGCTGTAGTGTGGCGAGGAGTGCAGTAGTTTTTCTGTGCTTGTGACCTGGAGGCGTGGTTACTTTACCCCTGAAGCTAGCCATGCATTCATAAACTTCAAAACCCATGGAACCAGGAGTGGAGGAGTACCAGAGGCGGTCTGCTGTGGTCCGCTGTTGGGCTGCGAGGGTCCGCATAAGTCCTCTCTTGCTCCTATTGCCTTGCCCCTTACTGTACTGGACGCTTGCACTACTCGATCGTCTATTGCAAATTTTTGAGCTACAGAACATTGAAACACCAGTAAATATTTTGTTACAAATGTCTGGTGTATACCCGTAGGGGTAGCCTTCTGGACCACATGGGTTGCACCTCACCTTTTTGCCGTCTACACACTCTTCACCCCACCCTCAAGCACCCACCTAAAAGGAGCCTTCTTGTGCACTTCCCTTGAAAGAATGCCAAAACTGACGTTGTGCAGTGCAACAGCTTGTGCAAACTGTCAGACTAAAAACCAGAGCCACACTGCTCCTCGTCGGAAAAACATTAGTAACAGCAGGAAAAATCCAAACAAAACAGGTCTTCCTAATCTGACATTTTGACTTTTTTTGTTTCAAAAGAAAAATCTCCCTCAAACTCTATATCCTCAACAACGTTAAGTGACCTATCGACCTGTGAGGAATCATTCTCACAGACCATTGATAACAACAACTGTCGATAAAAAATGGTCGTAAATCTGCAGCGTGCCTCGCTTGGCGGAGAAAAGGACTTACCCACAGAACCCTGTGAAGGAAATTCCATAGATATAAATCTCTCTAACTCGCCAGATCTCGCTGCCCTGGTCTCACCCTCTTATTCTACTACCACGTCCATAACAAGTCAAGGAACTGAGGCAAACAGCCTGCCTGAACAGGACTTTGAACTAGACTCTAGTGCCAATCTCTCTGCCAGTGGCTTGCTTACGCTCCTTGCTAAAATGGACACCCTCTCATTACAAATGGTAAAAAAGGACACAGATCAAGATGATGTAAAAACTATATTGGCTCAAATATCTCTCCAGATTGCGGAAAAAGCCATCAAAACTCTGGGGGTAATTCATAGAATTTAGCGCACAAGTGGCGCACGCGGCTGGCGCACAGTGTGCGCGTGAGAATCCCTGCGCCAGCCGCGTGCGCTAAAATCCATTTCCGAGCACAGCGTATTCATGGATTCCAGCTACCAAAACCAGCCGTGGTGCACAGTGGCGCAGCGACCCTGCAGCAGCGCCAGTAACGCCCCCAAGAACGCCTCTCGCGCAGGGAAAAGCCATCAAAATCCCCAATCCAGCGCAAAGGGCTGCGCTAACCCTGTACCAGCACGGCAAGCGGGCTACGTGTATCACTGGGGTGCGCGGGAAGTACCTCACGTCATTTCAGCTGGGTACGTGTATTTCAGGCGTGCGCTGGAAGTCCCACACGCGATTCCATCAGGGTACGTGCACATCAGGGGTGCGCGGGAAGTTTCACACATGAATTCAGCAGGGTACGTGTATATCAGGGGTGCGCGGGAAGTTCCACACGCGAATGTCCTGGCTGCGTGTATTTCGGGGTGCACGGGAAGTTTCACACGCGATATCAGCAGGGTACGTGTATTCCAGGGGTGCGCTGGAAGTTCCACATGCGAATGTCCTGGCATCGTGTATCTTGGGGTGCGCGGGAAGTTTCACACGCGATATCAGCAGGGTGCGTGTATATCAGGGGTGCGCGGGAAGTTCCACACGCGAATGTCCTGGCTACGTGTATTTCGGGGTGCGCGGGAAGTTTCACACGCGATATCAGCAGGGTACGTGTATTCCAGGGGTGCGCTGGAAGTTTCACACGCGAATGTCCTGGCTACGTGTATCTTGGGGTGCGCGGGAAGTTTCACACGCGATATCAGCAGGGTATGTGTATATCAGGGGTGTGCGGGAAGTTCCACACGTGAATGTCCTGGCTACGTGTATTTCGGGGTGCGTGGGAAGTTTCACACGCGACATCAGCAGGGTACGTGTATTCCAGGGGTGCGCTGGAAGTATCACACGCGATTCCATCAGGGTACGTGTATTCCAGGGGTGTGCAGGAAGTATCACACGCAAAAACAGCAGGGTACGTGTATTCCAGGGGTGCACGGGAAGTATCACACGCAAAATCAGCAGGTTACATGTATTTCAGGGGTGCGCGGAAAGTATCACACGCGATTCCATCAGGGTACGTGTATTACAGGGGTGCGCGGGGAGCACCACACGTGAATTGCACGTGTGGGTCCTCCCAGGTGTTCCCTCTACACCCTCCACGGCCCCTGCAGGTGGCCCACACCACAGGTGCCTACCCTGCACATGTCCTGCAGGCACCCCATCCACCATGGCCATGCCCCCCAGCCAACCCACATTTCACCTTGCACTACTGCCCACCAACGCATGTCCCCCTGCACCCCCAGCCACCAGGGGCAGCCTCCACCAGGCCCCCACCCATGTCTCCCACCACCCCCACCCCCCAGCAGTGCAGGGGCAGCCTCCACCAGGCCCCCACCCATGTCTCCCACCACCCCCACCCCCCAGCAGTGCAGGGGCAGCCTCCACCAGGCCCCCACTCATGTCCCCTATCACCCCCACCCCCCAGCAGTGCAGGGGCAGCCTCCACCAGGCCCCCACTCATGTCTCCCATCACCCCCACCCCCCAGCCACCAGGGGCAGCCTCCACCAGGCCCCCACCCATGTCTCCCACCACCCCCACCCCCCAGCAGTGCAGGGGCAGCCTCCACCAGGCCCTCACTCATGTCTCCCATCACCCCCACCCCCCAGCAGTGCAGGTGCAACCTCCACCAGGCCCCCACCCATGTCTCTCACCACCCCCACCCCCAGCAGTGCAGGGGCAGCCTCCACCAGGCCCCCACTCATGTCCCCTATCACCCCCACCCCCCAGCAGTGCAGGGGCAGCCTCCACCAGGCCCCCACTCATGTCTCCCATCACTCCCACCCCCCAGCCACCAGGGGCAGCCTCCACCAGCCCCCCACCCATGTCTCCCACCACCCCACCCCCCAGCAGTGCAGGGGCAGCCTCCACCAGGCCCCCACTCATGTCTCCCATCACCCCCACCCCCCAGCAGTGCAGGGGCAGGCTCCACCAGGCCCCCACCCATGTCTCCCACCACCCCCACCCCCCAGCAGTGCAGGGGCAGCCTCCACCAGGCCCCCACTCATGTCTCCCACCACCCCCACCCCCCAGCAGTGCAGGGGCAGCCTCCACCAGGCCCCCACTCATGTCCCCTATCACCTCCACCCCCCAGCAGTGCAGGGGCAGCCTCCACCAGGCCCCCACTCATGTCCCCTATCACCCCCACCCCCCAGCCACCAGGGGCAGCGTCCACCAGGCCCCCACCCATGTCTCCCACCACCCCCACCCCCCAGCCACCAGGGGCAGCCTCCACCAGGCCCCCACTCATGTCCCCTATCACCCCCAGCAGGGCAGGGGCAGCCTCCACCAGGCCCCCACCCATGTCTCCCACCACCCCCACCCCCCAGCAGTGCAGGGGCAGCCTCCACCAGGCCCCCACTCATGTCCCCTATCACCCCCACCCCCCAGCAGTGCAGGAGCAGCCTCCACCAGGCCCCCACTCATGTCTCCCACCACCCCCACCCCCCAGCTACCAGGGGCAGCCTCCACCAGGCCCCCACCCATGTCTCCCACCACCCCCACCTCCCAGGCACCAGGGGCAGCCTCCACCAGGCCCCCACTCATGTCCCCTATCACCCCCACCCCCCAGCCACCAGGGGCAGCCTCCACCAGGCCCCCACTCATGTCTCCCACCACCCCCACCCCCCAGTACTGTGGGGCACCTGCCAGCAGGCCCCCACTCATGTCCAACACATGTTCCCCTGCACCCCCACCCCCCAGCACTGTGGGGCACCTGCCAGCAGGCCCCCACTCATGTCCAACTCATGTTCCCCTGCACCCCCACCCCCCAGCACTGTGGGGCACCTGCCAGCAGGCCCCAACTCATGTTCCCCAGCCAACATGTCATCACAATCTAGATCCCTGGTCCCTATGGTCAGCCTCCAAATGCAAAACACCCACCCGAGTATTGCATCCACCCACTTAGAAATGGCAATAACATGATAGAACACCAATTGCAAGTTTGGAAACAAACACATGTCCCTCACATACACCCAATGGGTATCAGTGAATCTCAAAACCCATATCATGATATGCATGAAACCAATGAGATGATACTACACATTGAAGTTTGATCAAAAAATATGTATTAAAGGAAACATAAATTGAATCAAAAATAAACAAACAGAAATGGGAATGTAAAAAATGAAAAGAAGCATGTCCGTGAAAAAAAGCAAAACCAAAAATCATAATCCAAAGGAATGGTGTCCAAAGTCACAGTCCACAAAAGAAAATCCAATGGAAAATTATAATTGAAAGCCATTGTTCCATGGGTAAATTGTAAAAGAAAAAGAAAATCCAACAGTGAACTATGTACAGATGAACAATCCAGGGTCCATTATCCCAACAAAAGAAATGAAACCTATCTAACAACACTAACTAATGAAAAAAAAACTATATACAAAAATGTGGCCCATTGTCCAAAAGGTCCAAAAAAATTCAAAAACAAAGGAAACCTAACACTAACTACATAACTATGTACAAGGGCAGCAGGCTAGTCTGACGGCTCACTTTTGGATGTCCCCGGCCAGGGCATCATCAAACTCCTGCTCAATGTCCCGGAGGCGGTCCTCCTCCATTGCCCCGAGGGTCCGCAGGGCCGTCGACGTGTCCACCTCCAACCCCCTGCGGATTGCCTCGAGGCACTCGGCCCGCCTCAGGGCCCTCCGCATGGAGTTCTCTGCCCTAACCACCGTGAGCCGTGCCTCTTCCGCCCGCTGCCGCTCCGCATCTATGGCGTGGCCCAACCGCTGCCACACGGAAGACACTTTCTGTCCTGGGTCCTCCTGCCCTCCGGCCGATGCCTGCCCCTCCGATGTTGAAGGCCCCGAGCCTTCATGGCTCCCACCACGTTGCTGTTGCTGCTGTGCCTCTGCCCGTGCACTGCCTCCTGCTGCCTGCACATCCTCCGCTGGCTGGGGTGCAGTCGTTGATGTGGCCACCCCTGCTGGACGTCCGACTCCCGACTGTGGCAGGGATGGCTCCTCCACCAGCCTGGCCGCACCGTCAGAGGCAGCTCCACAGGACACCCAGGTGACTGATGGGTGGGAAGATGGCACGGAGGACAACTGGCGCATAGGGGGTTCAGTTGAGGAGGGGGTCGCAGCAAGCCCCATCAAACGGAGGAATCCGGCCTGGGTGACCTGTCCCAGTAGGCCAACGCGGTCAACGAGCCATTCGAGATGACGTGCAGTCTCCTCATGAAAAAACTGCAGGTCACCTCGCATGGCCCGTTAACGCAACGCCACACCAGTCAGGACAGGCTCAACCCGGACCCGGATAGCCACGTCCACAGGCAGAGGAAGGCCAGTTGTTGTGAGCTCATCCCCTGCCTGAAAACGGGTCTGGACGTAGGCATCCCTGCTGGTGCAAGATGATGCAGGGACAGGATCAGGGACAGGATTGCACACAGGCACCTCCACGGCGGCCTGTGCTGCCTCCTGTCCCTGGTCCTGCACTACACCACTAGCACCAGTGGGATCCCCACCTCCAGACCCCGTCTCTGTTGCTTGCACGGCCTCCTCCTCCACCAAACCCCCCACCAACCTGGATGACTCCGTGCCATCTTCCCCCGTTGGGCCCTGTGGGGTCCCAGCTGCCCCTTCTGCTGCCAAGGAGTCCAACTCCAACCTCCGCCTCTTGGACCTCCCCCCGGCAGCTGCGGCCTGAGACGCGGCACCGGACTCCTCACTCCCCGACGAGATCACAACATGGGAGGGGAGCCGGGCCTTGCGTCTCCGGCTGGCGGTGGGATCCCCGCCGCTGTGCTCCACAGCACCTTCTCCGCCCTCTTCATCAGTTGACGCTGCAGACAGGGAGAAATAAAACACAGGCATCAGGGCACTGTACAATGGACACATACACACATGACAGTTGTACATGAGTGGCATTGGCAAACCTCAGACATGCCATCACAATCCCCAACACACATGTCATTTCAACTCGCACACATGAGTCATACCACAGCCATATCGCAACTGCCAGCACCATCCATACACATACAACAGCATGAGCAGGCGAAGCTGAGCCAGACATCACATGCAACACAGGAAGTGCACTACACATGTACACACACCACC
Organism: Ambystoma mexicanum; assembly: GCF_040938575.1. NCBI lineage: Eukaryota > Metazoa > Chordata > Amphibia > Caudata > Ambystomatidae > Ambystoma > Ambystoma mexicanum. The sequence goes on along the minus strand of NC_090932.1, from coordinate 273,755,217 downwards.
ACACTTGCATGCATGTGTACACCTCTGCCAAGTGTCGCAGTGTTCAGATGGGCATCCATGTCACATCTGCCAATCAGGCTTCCACATCCCGCTGTCACATGCATCCATGTTGCATCACTGTTGCACCCTTGTCAAATACACACAAATGCACATGTACACAGTGCTGATACATGCAGCTGAAAACAACATACATGCGTGACATCACGAACATGTCTACTTACATACACATTCATCCAAACATGTGTGCCCACACAACTGCATTTGGCATGCAAGCCTACACACACAAGCACCATCCATGTCTCACACATTACAGCCCTCGCATGTGTTAGCCTCACGGCCCCGTACACCCCCACCCATACTCGACCACATACAAACAGATGTGCAACCTGCACACTACTGAAACATCACCACACGCACAGCTCACAATCAGGATGCATGTACACTTACCGCTCGACTCCAGACGGGTCTGCCTCTCAAGGACCTGGACGTGGAGCGCTGGGGATATGCGTTCCAGGACCCTCATATGATCTTCCGACAAGTGGCCCCGGCGCCCCTTAGCATCCGCTGCCTTCAAGAGGCGCCGGGCCTTGTTCAGGGTCCTGGACCTGAAGTCCTCCCAGCGCTTCTTGACATGTTGGAAGTCGCGGACTGCCACCCCCTCCGTGTTGATGGCAGTCACGATGTCCGTCCAGATCCGAGTCCGTCCTTCCTTGTCGGCGCGCACACTTCCGAAGAGGGCATCATACTGCCCCAGGACTTGCTCCACCAGGACACCAACATCTTGCTTCCCACCCCCTTCACCCCAATTGCCTAGGTCAATTGTGGTGTACACCTCCCATTGGCACCACTCCATCTGGGCCGGCACTACTACATCTGTGCCATGGTTGGGAGGCCTCCAAAGGTGAGGGGCGCCTCAGCTGGGCGTCCTCCTCGTGGTGGGCGTGGTCGGGGACGTGGCCGTGGTGACCAGGGAGTAGGGGGACTCCAGGGTATCCAAGGCGGCCACAGAGGGGGAAGGGGTGCGCCACTTGAGCACAATGTTGTGCCATGTGTCGGTGCAGTCATGCCACCACCCCCTGTGGTTCCGGGGGATGCAGCTTCTGCATCTGGCACTGGCGCCCATGTGACCCGGCAGTCTGTTCCATCGACTGCCACGGGCCCAAGGGTAGTGGTAGCTGCAGGTGCAGCTGTGGACACCGCCACCCAGGCTCAGGGTCTGCCAGCGCAGGCTGCGTTGGCACTTGAGGAGCCCTTGGTAGATCTCCAACAGGCCAGGAGGGAAACCATAGGGGCAGGCCGGGCTGCTCAGACCAAGACACGTGTCCCTGGGGCAGTCATGTCATCTGCTGCCCCGAACAGCCGGGTGTTGGCAAGTGCAGGGGCAGATGCACCCAACAACACCCTGGTTGTGAGTCTGCCAACAAGGACTGTTGCGGTCAATGACCCTGCCACAGCTGATGTTGCTGCGCAGGGTCCATTAGAGGGCACCCAGCTGCCACTGACACAAGTCAGGCCTTTGGTCGTCCCTCCACCTGCCACTCCCTCGGCTCAATCCACCGAACCCACTGGCCATACTGGTCAGGGCGGCATTAGCCAGCCAGGGTCTGCGCCACAGTCCAAGAGGAGGAAGGTTGCACCCGCAGCACAGGCTGGGACCCCACACACAGCCACGACCTCCTGCACGTCGAGGAAGAAGCCTTTCTGCAAGCAAGAACTGGACTTCCTACGTGCGGGGCCACAGCCGTGACATGCTAGTGGGTGCCAATAGTCAGACTACGGCTGCCCAACGTGACACCCACTGGAAGCATGTTGCGGAACATGTCAGTTCATTCGCCATGAGGTGCGCACGGCGCAAGAGTGCAAAAAGCGTTGGAATGACATCAAAGCAGCACTAAGGCTAAGCGTGCCTCTAATTACAACTTGACTCTGGTGACTGGCGGTGGGCCTGCACCAGAGGAGGAAGTGCTCACTCCGCATGAGGCACTTGTTGCAGAGTTCATACCACCTGAATTGGTCGAAGGAGTGGGAGAGATGCTGGACTTTGATGCCCAGTCCAGTGAGTGTTGATGCGTGTTTGTTGAGGACGTGTGTGTTTCACTTGTGGGATGTGTTGTGCATGATTGCCACTACATGTGACGTGTACATGGTTCTGATGTGTAAGTAATGCAATGCTTCCGTGATGCATGTCTCCTCTGCCTGCATGCGGGGACTCCATGTAGGCATGCTCCCTTGCCCCTCCTCCGCCACTATGCACCCCAGTTCCACCTTTGCACTGGTCTGCTTCAATCTTGACAATGTGTACTTTCTTGTTCATGCGTCCGGTGTAGATGCTAACTTCCAGCGTAGAATCTGCCAGACATATGCCGTGTGGTACAGCCTTAGTACTTGATGCAGCGTATCTCACTTGTACTGTGCATAGGTCAGATGTCCCGCAGGGACATGAGTGCCCATTCATGCTCCATGTGCATTGCACGCATGCCCCTATGTGTCCTTGACTGGATGATCACTGTAATACAAGTCCTTGGTTACATACATTGCCTGGCATCTCATCAGCCTTCCCATGTCAACTGTGGCTCAGTCCTGCGTTGCACACATGTTTAGGGTCTGACAATCTGTGTGGCTCACAGGCCTCAGCCTGTTCAATGGCCAATGACTCTGTCCAACTGTTGTTGTGTCTTCTTCACACATGGGCGGCATAAAGAGTTTTCATCATGTGTCCTGCTTACTGTCCCAGCATCATTTGCAGTGTTGTCACTTGAATCACATTAAGCTGTTGATGCCAGTCAACACTGCCTGTCAATACACAGGTGTATGGTCAGCCTTTTGATACCATGCTAGGCATCCCTGCTTTGGTACTGGGGTGGAGGGGTGCTTGGCTTCTAGATATGGTACACATTGAATGCACAACGCACGTGATGTCTGAATTTGACATTGCACTGCCTTCACATTTCCTGGCACACACCATGGAGTCCTTGTACATGTAGGTAGTGAGTGGCATACACATTTTCTACACTGCATAGACCCACTTCCATGGAAACTTCCACCTTTCAACAGGTCTGATCACAGAAGCAATTCAAAGTTGACCCAGCATGCATTCCAGGTTATATGTTGTGTGTCACATGTCTGCCTGATGCGTTTGCTGTCGGTGTGTGTGTGTTGTGTGCTTCTGACATGTGTAGTGACCTTTTTTCTCTCTATTTTTCAGGTGATGACGCAATGGAGGCGGAGGATGGTGTTGTCATGCCAGACACAGGGTTGTTACCACTACATCAACCCGGCACTAGTGGGGGTCGTGGGGTGGTAGGCCACGAAAACCTCCAAGTGCTACAGTCCATCTTGTCTCTGGCTGCCTATGAGTCCAGCCTTGATGACGACTCTGACGTCCATGTTGAGTTGGATGAGCATCAAGTCCATGTGTCAGGGGTGAGTGATTCTGATGTGGACACTCCTCTGTCCGCGACACCTGCACTGACGGATCAGACAGTCTTGGTTCCTCCGCCCGTGGTGGATCGGGACGCAGGGTCACCCTCCACACCAGTCACTGATGTGCCTGGGACATCACGTCGACGGGGGCATGTAGTCGTGCAGCCGCGGGCGGTGCCAACACAGCGAGGACCCCCGCTCCTTGGGTCCTGCAGCGGTCAAGCCCGGCAACGCGGTCGCCGCGCGCATCCACAGTATATTGAGTGGGAGCAAGACATGACTGCCAATTCCGAACGGCAGGGGGCAGCAATGGAGAACATCGCTGAGAGCATGGAGCGTGTGGCCCGATCTGTGCTCCCCCCTGCTAGGCAGGTGCTTCTCCAGCAGCACCTCCCGGCAAGGGCCCGCTCGCTCAGGCTGGGCATGGCGGCCTCAGACAGGGCACGCCAGGCTGAAATGTCGTCTCTGCGTCAAGCAATTGCTGCTCACGCAGAGGCGCACATGGATGCCCTGAGGGAGGAGTATGCTTCTGTCAAATCCACTCTGGGTGTCCTTATGATGTCCCAGAGGCAGCGGGCAGAGGAGAGGTTTGCACAGCTTGAGCGTACCATCTCGGCTGAGCTACAGGCTTGCCGGGAGGTGCAGCGGTTGTCCAGCCAGGCCTTGCAGGAGGAACTCCGTGTTACACATGCTACCTTGCAAGAGGAAGCACGTGTATCACGTGAGGTTCTGCATGCAGACCTATGTCACATCGCCACACAGAACCAGGCTCACCCGTCCGGCAGCCTTGCTGCCGACGAGGGGCAAGCTGCGGCTAGGCGTGGCCAGGCTACTGTGCCACGTCCTCCTTTACAGGATGAGCCAGACTCGGACGACCATCTATCTCCCACATAGGTCGGGCTGCGCAGGCGTTGAGCCCATGGAGGTTGTTTTTTTGGCTCAGCATCATCGCATGTGGATGTTGAGCAGCACCCTGTACCTCCCCCCTCCTGGGTGCCTCCCCTCCCCCCAGGGTCGCATGTGGCCATTTTTGATTTTTCTTTTAGTTTAGTTAGTTTAGTTTCTGTTTGATAGTTAGTTTGATTAGGTTATGTAGGTTTTCCATAGTTAGTGTAATTAGTTAATATAGTTTAAAATTGCTTGTCTATTGTGCTTTCATGTGACGGTGCAGTGCTTTGTGGCTTTTGAGGGCATCCACTGTCTGTTCCAGCTGGGCCCTTCAGGCTTGTCTTGTGTATGTGTTTGCTGCTTGGGGTCCTTGACTCACATATGCCACTCCTGCCTCCCTTATCCATGGGCTCGCAAGGATGGTTCGGTGTCACAACCTTTTACACAAGGGCTTTGGACTGTCATATCTGTGGCATGTCTGGTGCTGTGTGACTTGTGTTTACACCCCTAGTGGGGATGATTTTGGTGTTATTGTCCACTGTTCAGCTTTTGCTAGATGGGGTGTTTCATGATTAATGTGTACATTCATTGCTATGCATTGTGTAGTATGTTTCTTATCTTTACTGTACACGTGCTTGTTGCAATTCATGCCGTAGATAGTGTTCCACACTTTGGATGTGAAAGACGGACTGATGGTGTGATTTCTGATGTGACTCTCTGACATGGTCAAGTAATGAGATGCCTGAAGAGACACACACAGATGACTTTGAAGCATTAATCATGTGTTTCATGCCCTTTCTGCTATGGGATGAGCCTCCAGCGCACCTTTGCCAGCAGACATGGCCCATTGGACGTCGGAATTCTGGACACGTTTGTTGGTGCCCACATGCACATGTGTGCACAAGCAGAGGGACAGGGATTGCAGACCTACATCCTAGAACTGCTGACGTGTTCCAAGGAGCTCTAGGCAAGGTGAGCAGCACAGGGGGGCCACAACACAGCAAAGCTTGCACCAGGCGAGTTGCACATGCAGGCTTAGTCACAGCACTGAGGGTGAGCTTGGACGAATATTGGTGTTGAAGCACACAATGCAGCTCAGATGTGTTGGTGGACTGATAGCTGTTGATTGTAAGGTTGTCTGGGACACCTGCAGGGGCAGTGGCACATACCCTCCGGTACACCAAGGTCCATTGAGGCACTTGTATCAACCATGTAGCCTTTCCGAGACATGGAAAGGGGCAGCTCACAGGGACATACAACAAGGGACATACTCGGGTGCAGTGCATTTTATTTCCATGTATATTTTGATAATTGCACTGCCAACTTTGTTTCGGTCATGGTGGTACACAACTTGCTCTAGGTCATGTCTTGCTATATGGGTATGTCTGCTTACCCCGGGAACATTGCATGTTGTGTGAATTGTGACACATTGGTGTTCCATTTGCCACGCACCCACCGGCGGCTGACTTACTGCATTGACTGTGTATGACCCATCACAGGGGTAATGTTATATATGGGTACGAAGCATCTACACCAGATTGTCTGTTTGTAGAGTAGTTTGTTGCTATGGAGCATGTTTGGTGGTGCGTTTTTGTGTAATTGGCACGTACGGGTTGTTGACTGTGGCTCTCTTTGAAGCATTGCAGTGCTCCTGTAACCGGAACTGAGAGTGCGCAGGCAGGAGGCCAGCACTCAAAACCAGAGCCAAGTGTCTTGTTGTTTTTCTTTCAAACTGCTCTGCATAGGCTTGCTGGGGGGTGCACTAATGCATGGATGAATGTGTAATTCAATTTGGTATGTTTTTTCCCCCTAATCACCCGGAATCCTATGCAATTTTGAACCCTGTACCCTCTACCCGGTGTTCCTGCTTTCCGTACCTATCCAAGCAACGTTCCCTAACCCTCTTTCCCCGCTGGGGTTGCGGATGCCTGTGTAAGCCCCAAACTTGAAGGTGCCAAAACCCTAGAGGGGGTGGTTGGTTCATGCCACTCCTAAGCCTGGATTACAGAAGGCCATGACAATGATGTCCAAGTTTGTTTGTTCATGCAGGTAGTACATTTTCGTGCATTCCCTACTTTCATGTGTCATTCCTCCTCCCCTCTCCTGCCACTCATTCCAGTTATCCAATGTGCCAACACCTGTCCCGACTGCATATCCCTGACCCTCCTTCCCCACCAGGGTCTCAGGGGCCTGTGTGAGTTTGACCTTGCAGGCACCTGGGACACTGTGGGGGTGGTTGTTTCGTGACACTCCTGCGCCTGTACACAGGACCTGTGACAGTACACATCCGTTCATGGTGCATCATTCTATGTTATGTACCACACAAGGTTCACATCCTGTTGTGACATTGTTTTACTGTGCTACCTTGGTTGTTGCATCATTGTGGTAGTACTTGGCCTTTGTGAGGTACTGCTACGTCAAGTCATCTACTGGAGGGTGTTCTGGTTTGTTTTTCTGGCTTGGATTTTGTGATTTTGGAAATGAGTGTGGATTCTGAGGGTGCAGGCACCTTTTTACACACAAGGTGGGAGATGGTGACGAAGGGGAAAGGTGATCCTGTGGCCAGGTGGAATTGAGGGTTGAAGGCTCCATGACCCATTTGCAGTTGTTCAGTGGGTCATGGTCATTTGTGAGGGAGGGGGGTGTTGTTGTTGATAGTTGCCCTGCCCTGCAGTGTGATGGGAACCCTGACATTGTAATGGTGGTATCCTATGTACATGTTGTGTTCTGCTGATCAATGCCTGTTCATGTGTTGTGTTTACCTTTCAGGTGCGAGGGGATAGTTGTGGTTCGACATGCTGGGGTGTACACATGGTGAATGTTCACATGTGATGTGTAGAGAACACTGATGGTCACTTGATTGCACATGCATATGTTGAGTGCATGTCCTTGCTGACCCACACACTTGCACTCTGATGCACTACATGTACAACCACCCTTGCATATCCACGTGTACACTGTTTGCCTTATGGTGCCCACTGTGTCCCTGCAGCACATGTTCTGTGACCAATTATGGATCCTGTACATGCCTAATTTGCTTTTTGATGTGGTCTGTCGCTTAGATGTGATGCTCAGGGTGTGCATCACACACAATGGCTGTTCACTGTGCTGTGCGCTGGGCAGTGTGTTGCAGGAGTAGGACACAGCACACAGAAGCTGCAGTGTTGATTTTGCAATGCACAATGTGCATGTAGACAGGCATTCATTGTTATCTTAAGTCTACAACTCTTGTAATGCATTTGGAAATGACTTATTTTGGGTGGGAGGTTGTTGGTCAGTCATTTCGTCTGATTCCAGGTCAGGCATCATTGTCTGATGCCACTGTACATTTTGGACATGGCAATGTGTACCTTATTGTTACTGTGTTGGTGTATGGGTATTGCTTGCCATGTCATGTTGTGGCTTGGGAGGGTTTGAGTGACATAACAGTGATGGCCATGGCCTGTTTTGCAGATGTGTGTGATTCACACCTTGCATGTCAGGGTCATCCGCTTCTCAAAGCAACTAGCTGGGGGTAGATCTCTCTCCGCGGCAGGGCCTTCCTTCTTGAACAGCCTTCCTTCCTCACTGGAACTTGAGGAGAACCATCTCCGGTTCGGGAAGCACCTCAAGACCTTCCTCTTTGCTTCTGCTTTCTCTCTGCCTCTCCCTTGCTAAATTATTCACTGGAACTGCACTGGATCTGCAACTGGGCCACTCTCACCGACCTCGGTCCCTGGCCCAGCCACTCTCCACATGCACTGCCTCCCTGGCAACCCCTGCACTGCGGGACTGTCTCTCTATCCCTACAGCCCTCCCTTCCCAGCACTTGTCTGCACTTACCTTTGCAGTTGCCACCAGCTGGCCTCTGTATTTGTTTTTTGGTCTACTTACCCTGTACTGTACTGCACTCCCCCCCTCCCCTTCCCCTTGCACTTTTCCCTTCCCCCTACCCCTGCACTTGCACAATCTAAATGACACCTGGCCTAGTAGTACCGCTGTCTGTCTTCCCTTGTTCCCCCCTCCCTGCCTCATCGCACCTTGAAATACTTGTGTATAGGCCATATCATGTCATGTCATATATGTGCCTTTTGGTCACACAGGATAGCTTGTGTTTAAGTAGCTAGGGATGCAGACAATGTGGCACTTCCATGGCAACTATCTCAGGGTGGTAGGGTTGTGACAGTTGACTGTCTCATTGATTGTCACCTGGTATGTGCCAGGCCTGTGTGCACTCCGCAGGGGTGGGAGTTTAGGTGAAAAATGTGGCCACAAGCTGGGTCCGGGCTTCCTCGCCACGTGCCCTGTCCCCTCCCATGGGCAGCGCCTGTGCCTGTGGTTGGGGATGTGGGGGCACCACCATGTCCACCGGGACGCCCTGGCATGTTGCAACATTGTGCAGGACACATGCTGCCACAATGATCCTGCACACTACTGGTGGTGCATAGAGTAGCTGCCCGCCAGAGCGGTCAAGGGAGCGGAAACGTGGCTTGAGCACTCCGAATGTGCGCTCCACTATGGCCCTGGTTGCAATATGGGCGGTGTTGTATCTTACCTGGGGTGGTCTGGTGGGGTTCCGGATTGGCGTCATCATGTGGTTGCTCAGAGGGTAGGCACTGTTCCCTGGGGAGGTGTAAATGGTTGTGATTATTGGGGTATGTTTATTTGTGTGTGTGTGTGTGACATGCATGCATGTGCAAGGGCATTTGTACTCACCTAGGAGCCAGGTGTCGCCATGCTGCCCAGCTTCCAGGGCCCGGCTCAGGGCGGACATTCTGTATATGAAACTGTCATGGGTGGAGCCAGGGTAGTTTGCATAGACAGAGGTGATGATTCCCTTTGCATCGCATACCACCTGTACATTGATGGAATGCCAGTGCTTGCGGTTTCGGTAGATGCGCTCAGTGGCCCTAGGTGGACGTAAGGCCACATGGGTGCAATCTATGGCACCGAGCACTTTGGGGAAGTGTGCCACCCTGAAAAAATCCAGGACAACGGCCTGCCTTTCTGCGGGTGTTCTGGGCATGTATATGTGCCTGCGGACTGAGGGGCGTGCTGTCATGATTGCCAGTATCTGGTGTAGGCAGCGTGACTGCGTGGCCTGTGAGACCCCCCCCACTATGGCAGTAGTCCGCTGAAATGACCCAGTGGCCAAAAAATGCAGGACAATGAGCAGCTTCTCCAAGGGGCTCAATGCTTGGGAGCAAAGGGTGGGGGATGTAAGGTCATCTTCCCACTCCCTGACCAGGTCTAGGATGATGTGGGGTGGAAACCTATACCTGCCGTAGACCTGGTCATCAGGCATCCCAAAAAGGCTTGTCAGTGGTGCGAAAATGCGTGCCCTGGTTATTCTCCTCCTCCTACGGTGTCCCACGATCAGTGCTGCGACAAATGGGGCATTCATCGTAGCTGGATATACGTGTTTGTTGTTTGCGCGCACTTTTATACTGTGCACGGGACGCTTCCGCCTGCCTTCGTGTGGCGGACGCGTTGACGCCTGTGTGCGTCTTTTGCCGTGCGCGGGTTTCCCATATTCAAATCCATGAATACGGGTTGTTGGCGTGCGTGTGGGCGTTCCGTGTAGTTCCCTGCAGTACTTCCCCAGTTACGCCTTCTTTTTCACGCGTTATTCCCCATTCTGCGTGTTACGGCCACTGTTCCGCCCACTTTGGTTGTGTACGCCGCGCTATGTGCGCTTCTGCTGTGCGCGTAGCGCACGCCGTGTGTGCCGGCGTGCGCCATGGCAGGATTGGGCGCACGGACAGCGGGAAACACGCGCAGCGTCTTCCTTGAATCGCACACGTGCGCGTGCGCTGCGTTTCTCGCGCTGGCGCTACCTTGCCCTGCTTGCGCTGGGATTTTCGGCGCACGTTTGCTCCATGAATCGACCCCTCAAACTTTTTGGCCTGTGGGGGTGTGAGGAATTGCCATCTGGCAAGGGTGCAAAGCGTTGGATTTTTTATTTTTATTAGTACATAAAACTATGCGGGTGATTCCTTCTCCAAACGGGGTAATCTGCAAACCAGATCCCCCTTTGTTGCAACTCCATGCCAAAAGCATAGTGCCCTGCTGCATCAGCAGCCTGATCCGCAGCACCCAGTCTGCTTGTGGCGCAGAGCAGGTTCAAAGGTCACAAGATACCCACTCAACCGCAGCACCGACAGCAAAGTCACTGCAGCACAGGTGCAAAATGTAATATATGCACCTATGCTCAAACTACAAAGATCATGAGTACCCCATGCTGGTGGCAGGGTAATCTCTAAGAATAAGCTATGCCTGAGTTTAGGCATAGTAAATGGCGATACTTATGATCATGTCCGCCACATCCCAATTGATATTGGACATGTTTCAGCTCCTGTGAGTCTGCTCTGCTGTGGAAGGGAATGTGCAGTCAGTTCAGAAGGGCGGATACTGTCACACCGCAGGACAGAAATCCAGACGACCCAGCCTCTCTTTGATTCTCTTTGGAGGGCTGGTAAGCTTCTCCCCCAGAGACAGGCATACAGCAGGCCGATGTGCTGGGCCCAGGTGTCAAAGGAGCACAACCATTCAGGTTGAGTAGCCTCACACCAGGGTGGTGCATATCCTAAGGTCTTATTTGTCATTAGGAGGGAAGGGGTCGGGAGTAGGATAGGAAGGAGTGCTATGGACGCTGGAATAAGCCTTCCAGCATCTTGTTTCCCACTGTATCTCTTTCCTGCTTTCCTGTCTCCGCCATTTCCTCTGGAGCAAAGCATTTTGGGTGCAGGATCAACAAGGCAACGGCCACTCCAGTCAGGAGCAGGGATTGGTCCATTAAAGAAGGCTAGCTTTAGCCTAATCACCTGAGGACTTGTGCCTTTTGAAGAAGGAGTATTGCACCCCTTCAGCACAATTCCGTCAGTTACATTCTCACCTGGACTAACTTTGGGACAGTTGCAGTGTCCAAAGCCCTCTGCCAGAGGTGAATAAGGAGACGTCTAAGACAGAATGTAGATCTGTCTCCTAACCCCTCACAGGGAGCATTGGGAGTGACAAATGTTGTAGACCAAGACCAACCATTCTGTAGGGATCTTCTAGGCCAGAAGAGCAGACCCTGAACTGGAGTATCCCGTCCTCGAGTTCTTTTCGAATACCTCAGAGCGACCAGAGGCCCAGACCAGCCAAATCTTTCTGTTCTCCCACACTGAACCAGCCGCTCTGTGTTCCCAGCTTCCTGAACAATAGCGAAGGCACTGGTATTGGTGTTTGTGTTCCTCCAACCAGCCGAACTATTGCACTGCATCTAAACCAGCTTGACATTGCATCGTGTTCTGGCGAAGCACGTCCCTGCTAGGCCTGAAGCATCTGCTTAGTCGCTGACTCTAATTGGGGGGTGAAGCCAAGGCTCAGCTCAGCTAGCCCAAGAACCACCACCTCATTGATTGCACCTCAATGCAACCTCAATCACCACTTGCGTGAACATCGCCTGCTGCCACGAACCGCTGGAGCGTCACTTGCCAACATCTCCTATCGGCCAAAGCTAGGCTCTGTTTTTGTTCTATTTGCAGATGGTGTGTTTTAGTAAAGTGTTTATATTTTTATGGAAACCTTGATTGGACATTGCCTTTATTTTGGACTATCATACTGTATTGTTTGGGTCACTACTGGTTTGCAGTTTTGGTTTGCACTGCATCTAAACCAGCTTGACACTGCATTGTGTCCTAGCAAAGCACGTCACCTGCTAGGCCTGAAGTGTCTGCTCAACATCTGAACCCAAACCAATTCTCTGGAAGGTCTCTCGTCGACTCTAACCCAATATTGTTTTTATGGTAGTACCTTACATACTATCACTGGAACTATGCTGAGAGTGCTACTTTCTCCAGTCTGTTGCATCTTCTCTATTCTTTCCTTTGGGGTGGGTTTTTGTATAGTAATCTATTTTCATTTTACTTGCAGATGGTGTGTTTTACTAGTGTTTATACTTTTATAGAAACCTTGATTGGACATTCCCTTTATTTTGAACTGTGATTCTGTGTGGTTTGGGTCACTACTGGTTTGCACAACTGGTTTGCACTGCATCGTGTCCTAGCGAAGGACGTTACCTACTAGGCCTGAAGCGTCTGTTCAATGCTGAAACCTGAAACAAATCTCTGGAAAGTGTGAGGGGTCAGTAATGTGCGACTCACAACTATGTTTAATTTTCTCAAGGTTTGACATGTTATTGTAAACAAAATTAGAAAATAAACCCTAACTAAACCTACTCTACCAGGGGATTCCTTTCCAAGTCTAGGACCTAAGGAAAAAACTCCCAGCATACACAAAACTCACCCACACACTAAACAACAAAACATTCAAATCAACAAATAACCAACATGAATAAAAGGTTACCAAATAACCAGTGCCTTGGATGACTTCTACTTGTCGTGGGCAGATCTTGCTCCTTCAAGAAGGTCCCAAATTCAGTTTCTTCAAAGGAAATGAACGTCTTAAATCAAGTCTTGAAAAGTTCAAAAGAAACAAAAGTTCACACAAATAAAAGTCCACTGGTTCCTTCTTCGCTTGATGAAAAGATTCCCTTTCCAAGTTCCACAAAGAAAACAACAGCACCAATTGTATTCCTGGGTAACCTCCTTCTAGGAAAGAATGGGTAAAGTTGAAGTAACACTTCTGCTTTGCAACAACTCATCTTCTTGCAACTACTGCTGTATCTTTAAATACAGTTTGTCTGTGTCAGTATGCTTCTTCTCAGGGTTTGCTCTCTCTAGCAACTCTCTTCAGCCAATGATATAGTGAGAGCAGGCTCCCTTGCCCCACAGTTGAATTTTGCTTCTACTACTTCAATTAACAATGTTCTAACAAAAATAGCGACAACCACGGTTCTACTGCTGCTACTACATCTTAGAATTGTAGGTAACTTCAACAAGACTCTTCGACCTCTACAGATTGGCAAGACACTCTTCTCTCTTCTATGGCAAGAAAATGCAGCATCTTTGCCCTTCGTTTCTGTCTTGTAGCTACCACAAAATCTGTCTTTAGCTCCTAAACTGCTTCTTCTCAATTTGAACAGTCTCAGCTCTACAGACTTTAATGAGTACTTTTTAACAAGTACCCAGGTCCCTGCCCCAGATTCATATACACCTTTTTGGCTCCAGTAGGGACCCCAAAGCTGTGTTGCCACTCTTGCAGACTTGGATAACCTTGTCACCCTTATATCAGCGAACTCTGGGGTTACAACAGTCTCTGCAACTTTATAACAATGGTGCTCAATTCTTCTTAAATGAGCATGTATCACTTTAAAGGTATTTGGTCTGCTGGCTTGGTTAATACTTTTTCTTCGTTTGACTTCAACAACTTCTACAACTGCTACCTCAGTGTTCAGTATGTTACAAGTAGCACGTTCCTTTGTGGAAACGAAATTAGGCAGACGCAATTTCGTTTTGATATTGAAATGCCACTTTTGAAGATGTGTTTTACCTCCTTTTGATCAGTGTTATGCTTCAAAGGGATTTGGGATACACAGTTTAATGAGCAACATCTTCTGATGTCAAATAGGCTTGTGACATTATGGGAAAGTCAAGTTCTGCTTCATAAGGTTTACTGGCAACGTTCTCCTCTTTAATAAGAAACATGCAACCGCTCAGCAACAGGTTACATCTCACAAAGGGGAAAATAGAGTCTTTCTCTCTCTACGTGTGGGTACTTCAGCTTTGTTAAAATAAGTGCATGATACAATTCCCTTGTAAGAACAACTTCATACTTCTACGAACAACTTTTACTCGCTTTCATGTGTATGCAAGTGTAAATTAAGCTGGTTGCAGTTACCAGCAAGGTATTCCTGATGGTTTGGAGTACGGAGCTTCCTTCTACCGACTCCACAATCACAGACTGTGGATTGCTTCTGCTTACAAACTTAACATCTTCTGTTGCTAATGCTACAGGCACGCTTGGAACCCACACCCCTCTCTTGTACGGGTGTCTCTGACCCGGGTCTCTCCAGCTTCCCTCGGCTTCCCTCTGCACACTGGCCTTGGGTGGATGTACAACTTCAGCTCTGCATTCACAGCAATTAGGTGCACTTGGAAAGACTGTCTGTTTCTCCCAGTCTCTTCCAAAACTATCACAGCCAAACAGGGTTTGTGAGCACAGGACCAACTTATAGCCTGCTGTTGAAATTTGCTCTTCCTCTGCTGTGGCGTCCCTTCTGCGGTGACACTTCCTAGTCAACTGCCAGCCTCATGGTTTGCCTCTTCTGCTTCGGCCGACCTTCCAGCTCCTGCTCCAGCTTCTTTCTACTGCTCCTTCCTGTTCCAGTCTTTTATGCCCCTGTGGGTTAATTGACTTCAGGTAAAGGCCCTTAGGACTAATTACCTGACCTTGACAAATGCTATTAGGCCTGCCTGCCTGTCCTAGGCTCCTACATGCCTCCACAGCCCTCTTCTTTGTCATAGTACCTGAGGGACTCTGGGACATGTAGTCCACATTAGTGTAATATGTTTTTCCTACTTCTCTAAAAAGGCCATCAGAAGGGCGGGGCTGCGGGGAAAGTTAAGAAAGGGTTCCTCCAAGTCTTCCTGCTCTGATTCCCCTCCATGTGATCCTCCTGCAGTACACCACCCCGGTTCACCTGCTCGCACAGGTGTGCTCTCCACAAGTAATGAATAATCTATCGGTAGACTTTGATTCAGTACAGATAAAATACAACACTCTTGCAATCTCAGAAAGGGGATAGGAAACAATTTGAAAGAACAGATTGTTAGTTCTTGTAGAACTCTGACACAAGCTTAGGAAAGTAGGAGCCCACCACCTGAGACCCTTGTGCACAGAATGAGGGATGGGAAAAATGGTGTGCTGACTGAAACATTTGTCACCAAAGAGCTGCAAGATAGAGTTGTACTCTTCTAATTTTGAGCCTTTCGAACGGTGCTGCCAAGATGTACGACGCCATAAGGCCAAACAGCCAGTGGTGGTACTGTGGAACAGAAAATAAAATGCTGCTGCATGAACATCTTTCATCGTCTCTGTAGTACAGAAAACGTGTGTCATTCTTGTATCCCATATGTAACCAATCAAAGTTAACCTTTGGGATGGAGAAATCACAGTTCTTTTTTTTCATTCACCAACAAGCAAAGAAAGAATTTTACAATACCAACTTGAGGGTTCTGAGCTCGGAGTCCTGACACACCAATCATCCAAATATGAGCACAACTGGATGCCACTAGTTTGAAGGTTGGAAGCTATGGCTTACATTAGCTTTGTCAGGGCTCTGAGCTCAGGCCAAAGGGAAGAACAGGTAATTGAATGTCCTGTGCCCATCAAAATCGTAGATTCTATCAGTGGTGGGGCCATGTAGAGATTTGGAGATAAGAGTCTGCTGATCCATCATAGACAGCCAATACCCTGTGGTAGTGGTAAGATATCTGTGTAGGGAATGGAAGTTTCAGAACAGTATGCAGATCTACTTGGTTGTTTTAGGCCACTGTGAAGAACTTGGGGAAGAAAGTCAATGATTTTTAGGCTTTTGGGACTTCTTCCCCAGCTAGGACATCACTGATTCTGTGAAACGACTTAAAAAGGTTAGTGAACCTGGTGGCAACAGGGAGGGCTTTGAAGGAGTGTGGGGCATGAGGAGGTAATAGCTCATCCCCATCACCGATAGAATTCACAGGTCCTTAAAAAGGGTTTTAACTGAGCTCCCCACTGGTGAGGAATGAGCAGTGGACATGCAGCTACTGCTTAGATTTTGTCCCCCTGGTGAAAGGTTGAACAAAATAAACTCTGTGGTGATATAAACTGCTGCCTACCACACTTGAGGCTAGGAGACCTGTACAGCTGATGGTTTCATCTACCTTGGAAGGGTATCAGAATGAGATTGCCTCAAACGAACTGTTCAATTCTGGTAGACATTGTTGCCCAGGAAGTCCAGTTTTCCTCTTCTTGAGATAAGGGGATCAACAAGGAAGTAGCAGTCTTAGATCCTTTGCACAACAACACTGCTGCTGCCATAATCTTTGCTTGCGGTTCAGAGTATAGGCAGCTGTTTCCTGATGTAAGTGGTAGATAATGACATTAATGCCGTACAAAAAGGCAGACCCGTTCTAGGAGGAGTTGCCGAGGCAAAGCTGGAGGAGGAGGAATTGCTCTAGAAGGGTCAACTGAAAGTGGGAGAACCACTTGCAGACCCACAACCAATGCTAGTAAGATAAGAGCTGTTGGTGCATTCATTTGTTTGATTAAGCCTTTAAAGAATATTCTCGTTGCCTGAGAGATCACTAATATGTGAATTTTCGACAAGATTCTGCCATCACCCAAAAGCTGCCATGTATTTACCCTGTACAACGTGCTAGGCTAGGACCGTCATGAAGAACCCCTCATACCCAATGATGTTGGCTCTTAATAGTAAAAATGAGATGTGACATGGATGCATGAAGACAGCTCTAGTTGAGAAGGGAGTCCCACTCACGGATACTAAGCGAAATTCAGATTTTGAGTGGGAGCTTGAAGACCTACCTGAAATCGTTGTCAAAGTAGAATCCGACCCCTCCTCATGTCCCTGAGCAGTTCCAGATTCATGAGCAGAACTAGAGTCTGCAGAGGAAGGCCCAAACTCACTTCTTTTCCATCAGAGGAGTAAGTGGTTATTTTGCACGCCACTTTAGTGTGCTGATAAGGTTTGGAATGTAGAGCAGTGCTCAGAATCTATGAAGTGTATAATCTTCTTTACATAGAGATGGATTTCTCCCCCATTTCTGCATTTGGGAACAGAAGTACAGACGGGTAACTAACCTATTTATATTTAGCCAGTTTTTTGTTTTAACAACATGATGGAATATTGAGATATAATGTACTTCTTTTTCTCTCTTTGGTTTCCATTGATTGAACCTTTTGTACTTGATTGAATGTAATATGTAGGAAATTACATGTTGTTGACAGATGTAGTCCATGAATAAGGACTTCAAGCCAGAAATGCATTGGACATTCTACATCTCGTCTCTTCAATAAACCTGATACCTTTTAACATTAACAGAACGCTGCAGAAAATGGTTTTCTGTTCCAAAACTGTAAGGAAGTCATGGTTATCAGAAGCACGACAGACACAAGGAGTACAATCCAGGGGTGCTTATTGAACAGTATATGGGTGAGACAAACGCCTAATCTAAACCTAAATCTAAGATGATACAAAGTAGAAAACGCTGTCCTAATGGTGTCATATCAAAACAAAAATGGCCTATGCTAATAAACCTATTGCCAATTCCTTACTCTATATAACAAAAGGGTGCAGACCAATGATATCTATAACAAGAGAGTGTAATGCAAACTGAAATGTCCAAAAGGTTTTCCATAGTTCAGGACTGCTGAACTAATACACTCCCTTCCCCACGTTGCATCATGGGACAAGGCGGAACAGTGGTATGACTGTGAGCACCCCTTGAATCTATAGGCATCAGGAAGCTGTTTCTTCCAAAAAGGCAGGATCCCTCAAATCAATGTCTTTTGCTTGGCAGCACAAGACTTTTCCCAATCTGTCACCATGCGGGATTCCCCTCTTCTGTGGATTTCCCGTGATACCCCTTTGTTGGGTTCCCCTTTGTCTTTACACCACTGTCCAGTCACTTTATCAAAATGCGGGATTCATTTTCCCTTGCTTTCACTTGGTATCCCTCCGTCGGGTTCACTGTAGACTTCAAATCACAGTTCAGTTAACTTCACCAGTTCTACTAGCTTATAGCATTCAGGAACTCTTAATGTCTTTTAAACAAATATTTGCTTCACTTTCACCAGTTCAATCAGGGCCCCCTCCTCCAGGCTCAGACCTTCCCGTGTAGGCAGTTCTGGCTTCTTTGATCGGGCGCGAGCCTTCAAACCAATAGCATCACACTTGTTACTTTGCAATCTTTTACGCTTCACTTTTATGTAATTGCCAGTTCGATACAGAGACTTCCGATAGGCGATCGTGTCTTGCCGGGCCACTCTGTTATATTGCAGCAAGTGCATTTACTTTTCACAATTAAGCTTCTCTTTCTCACGCATGCCGTCCTCCGCGCAACCCACAAAACTGCTCAGAGGTTTATACCGGGCTCCTCTTCCGAGGCCTTCTGGTATCTGCAGTTCCTTTCACTTCTTGTTAAAGACTTTCGACTGTACAAGGGGGCTTGTACCCTTGACTTTCTCCTCGTATGACCACTTTGACTATTCGCCTCCTTTCTTAGTTATTTTCTTTTGCGGCTTCTCTCACACGCATTCTTCATTCTTGCTACAATGTGCTTTCGCTTGCAGTTTCTCGACTACCCAACGAGCACTTCAAACGTTAATGTCCTTTTCATTTATCATCACAAGCTGGTCCGCTCATGAAGGAGGTACCGCCATGACCTTCTGCAGTCGCAGGGAGTTGCCCTTTGGGATTCTGCAGCAACTTTCAGCTCGCAGCTGGTAGGACAACAGCCTTTCATTTGCCTCCTAGTCCTGTCTGCTCTGCTTCCATAGTCACGTCGCCTTCCAGGTATTTGCTGCCCTTCCGCTCTGCTGGCCTTACTCGCTTCGGTTGCCCTTCTTGCCTTGCTCTCCAGGTTCTCTTATGCTCCGCCTTTTATCCCAGTGGGAAAAGTAACAGGATTCAGGTGTGAGTCATATAGGTTAAGTGCCTGACTGTGCCTGACCTTGATGTTGGGACATGTCAAACGGACTGGCTGTGTGTGAGTCTGTCTTTCCCTGAAGCGCTTTGCCCGTACAGCAGAGTGTGTGTAGGAAAGGTAGGGGAGATAAAGTTCCTAGATAGTACATGGAATTAGGGTGTTCTACAGGGAAATAGGAACAGGGATACTGCGTCTCTCCTCAGGGTGCCCCACTCCTACTCCTCCCGCACTGGTCCACCCCCCGGGGTCTGGCTCCAATAGCGATGGTCATGCCCCGGCCACCTGGATGACAGATCCCAAGGGATTAGTCGGTGAGACACCCTTTGGTTTCTCACAAAACAAATTGAATGAACTGAATTTCTATGGTTTACAAGTAGCAGCAATATTTGCACAGGAAAAGACGGCACCCTAGGGTTCATTGCACTAGGGCACTGTTATACATATAGATTTTTCGATGTCTGTGGCAGCTGTCAGCCGTCTGTTCCAAATACTATAGCTGTAATATATTTTTTTTATTTTCTCCATTTGTGAGGTAGTCCCTGTTTCCACACGTTTTCACTGGGTTTTACAGAGCACAGTGTTTCACTGTGTTGGGAAGGGGGCAGCCCCGTCCCACCCCCCTGAGCACTTTAGAGTGAGGCAAGATGCATTTGAAGCACTGGGATGGGCCAGGGGGGGAGGGAGGACAGTGAAAGGGCCACCTCCCAATACAAAGGATCCCACCTCAATATAATCAAATATCAACCCACATGGTGTAGCACAGGGCGCGAGTAACATTGCTATTTTTGCATAGATATAAATAATCATATGTAGAAGGTAAGGCCGGCGCGGCGAATGCAGCATTTACTTTACTTTACTTTAATTTACTTAATATAGCGCTGCAATGTACCCATGGGCATAAGGGTGCTGACATACGTAAAGAACTGATACAGAAACTGGAGACTGAATGTCTAAGGGGGAATCCGCAGCAAGACTCGAAGGGCGGAAATTAAGCGAACAGCCAGGTCTTCAATTTCTTCTTAAAGGGCTCAAGCTTAATCTGTAGCCTTAGATCAAGGGGTAGCATATTCCAAGCCAGAGGGGCCGGCACTGAAAAGGCCCCCTTTTCTGCCTTCCTGGTTTTACATCTAGAAACGACTAAAAGATGTATATTGTTAGATCATTGGACCCTACTGGCACGTTTCTTCACAACTAGGTCCTCAAGATAACCTGGTATAGTGCCTAGAATGCACTTGAATGTGATGGAGAGGAGGCGGAAGCGGATTCACGCCTCCACCGGCAGCCGGTGCAGGGCTCTTTTAGCCTCGGTAACGTGATTACATTTAGATAAGCGCTTGACAACCCTTACAGCCCCATTTTGTATAACCTGGAGTCTGTTGGATTCTGCTTTACTAAGACCTGTTATTAGACTACAATAGTCCAATTTTGAGCCCACAATAGCTCATGCCAATATCTCTGCATTCACCTGGGTTATAAAGGGACGGAGATGGGCGAACAATTTAATATAATAAGCAGCCGACGAGACCAGTCTCCCTACTTAGGCCTTCATGGAAAGATTCTGATCGAAGATCACACCTAGTGACTTAATGTTCTTCAGTGGGAAGATCTTAACGTCGCCCAGTTGGAAAGCTCAGACTTGGACCTGTTAGGTGCCAGTCCATTCATGGCCATCCAGTTGTCATTGCTGGCATAGGCTTTGTTCAGACTGTCTTCATCATATTTGTGACAACCAGCCAGGGGGATGATGCACCGAGTGTCGTCTGCAAAGTTGGTAAAACGTATCCCTTCCTGATCCATCTTTGCGAAGAAAGGAGCCAAGAAAATATCATATAGACAGGGGGAGATACTCGCCCCCTGTGGGACTCCAAATTCTATTGGTATTGTGGCAGCCTCTGCCAACTCAGAGCAAACTCTGCTTTTTCTATTCCTCAGAAACGACAAAACCCAGCAAGATGCGGCTGGGGAGAAATGTGCCACCTCCTCGAGCCTGGAGAAAAGTAATGAATGGTCTACCAGGTTGAACGCGGCTGTGAGATCCAGTAACATGAGCATAGAAGGGTGAACTTTATCCATACGCTCATGGAGCCTGGATTTCAATTCAAGAAGGGCTGTTTCAGTACTGTGACCTGCCCTAAATCCAGATTGCCGGTTATTTAAGACAGGGAAGTTATTGAGATGTTGGGCCACTTGCTTGTATGCTACGCTATCCAAAATCTTTAGAAGGAATGCTGTATTATTAATGGGTCTATAATTAAGGGGATCACCCATGGGAAGACCCGTTGTTTTCAAAAGAGGTGTCGCCCAGGATTGTTTGAGGTCATCTGGCACGAAACCCTCCAGGAGTGAGGTATTCACAAATTTGCCTATTGCTACCAGGAGGGTCCGGGGTAGGTCTTAATGTTGACTGCAGAGTATGGATCACCTTTACAGCTTGTTGTTTTGAGATGGGCCATGACCTCTGAAAGTTCCTCCAGGGTGATAGGTATGAAATTAAATTGGGAAATGGAAGGGCATCTTTTGAAACTTTCAGAGCGCAACTTACTTGTATTCAGAAGTGAGTCATCTGTCTTGATTTGTATGTTAACTTTTATGCCCTGTAGTTTCTTAGACATGGCATCCTGTATGCTCTGACCATCATTCTGTGTCTTTCACTACTGAGCCTAAGTCAAGAGGGCGGGTAGACTCCTGCTCTTTGAGGATTTTGAAGAGTTCATTTGACTCTGATTCAGCATTCAAAATCCTGTCATTAAAGAAATTCTTTTTTGCGACCTGAATAGTGGATTTCTAACCTCTGACAGCATCTTTGTACCTCTCAAGATGGCCATGCACTGGGTTGCGTTTCCAAGCATAAAAAAGTTTCAGCATATTTGATTTTAACTTTTGCAAATCTGGAGAATACAAAGGTTTATTTTTGACCGTGGACCTAGCGCTTCTGCGTTTTTCCTGGGGGCAAGGATATTAGTAATGTTTTCCAAATTAAGCAACAATGCTTTGGACATCCCAGTCAGGTAGAGGAGGGTCTGAAGCATATTTTGGCTTCTTAATTTGACCGGGAAGTCTGCCAGGATAGAAAAGTTTATAAAAAATTGATCGGACCATGGACAGGGTGATACCAGTGGGTCCATTGTGACCATATTGAGGGTAGAGACCCAGTCTAAAGTGTGCCCGAGATTATGTGTGGGTAAACGGTTTATTTGGTTAAAGACTAGGTTGGCCAAGGCTGTCTCAAGCTCTAGTCCCCTCTGATTGTCCTTCTGGCCTAGCCAAAAGTTAAAGTCGCCCATCAGAAGGAAACTGGAGTTGGGTTTGAGACAGGATATGAGATGGTTGGATAGGGCTGAGGTAAGGTCTTCATCGAGGGACGGGCGCCTGTAATTCACCAATAAGTTAAGGGTGGCTTCTGCATTAAGGCCAATCTTTACCTGTGAGGATTCAATGCCGTCCATGATTGTGCATGTCTTTTCCCACACTGATAGTGTAGATTTTAGTATAAGGGCCACTCCCCCCTCTGCCCTCCAATCTATCTGCGTGCACAGGGCCCAAATTGTGAGATGAGGGAAATCTTCAGCCACGCCTGAGCTCCCATGTGGACAGCCTAAACCCCCTACTGCCATAATGCCTATTCATTGTTCTAACAGTGTTACAAATATGTGTTTTTTACTCAAGAGGAATGTGCCCCACCAGGCTGTGATCCTAGACCGATGCCTGGTGTGCATGATATCTCACACAGGCCGAAGCTTTGCGGCTCTACTCTGTTTGTGTGGCACACATCCTGCCTCGCAATACGCTCCCTCAGTTCCAGCATCCCTAATCACCAAACTTTACTGTCACCTGCCCATTACACAACCCTCATCAGCCCACTACCTGTAGCTGCAACACATCCTCTTTCCACTCTGTAATGTCTGGCTCAGCTCATGGCCCCATCTCACATTGCTCCATGTTACGTCATAGGTGGTTTTCAAGTGAGTAAAAAGATTATTTGTCTTGATATTTCCCATCTTTTTGCGATTCTGCTGTTTTCGTCACACTCCTCTGTTACCACAGTGCTTCCCCATCATCAGTCCTTCTCCTTCATCGCAGTCCTTCACCTTAGATCCACAGCCATTCACCTTCATCCCAGTCCTTCCTTCTCCTCTGTCACAGTCTTTCCTTCAGCAGTCCTTCTCCTTTATTACAGTCCTTGACCTTTGTCCATCATTCCCCTTCTTCATCAGTCTTCCTTTGTCACAGTCCGTCTTTCTGATTGGTATGATTTGACTGTGGCATAATTGTTTGTGGTGGAATTGACCGTAGTCAATTTTGACGCAAACACAATACCAATACACCCCCATCTCCCTGCCCCCGAACACATCCCCACCTCTCTCCCCCCACTTACCTTTCACCGTCTGCTTTCCATCTGACCTTGCAGCGTCAGTTCCGTCCCTGCAACGTGGGTCAGAACTGATGACAAGGATCCCTTATTCTGTTTTTTGTTTTTTTTTAAACTCCCCCATGTGCCATTCGCTATAAAGGAACTATATGGCCCATTTGACAGAATTTTTGGTTGTACGATCATTTTGTACATCCTAAATTCAGTCAAATGGGGCATACGGTAAAAAATATTCGGTCAAATTGGCCAATACCCTTCTTTCTGCTTTGTCATGATCCTCCATCATCCTAGTTCTTCTCCTATGGTGCACTTTTTCTCCTTTTGTTAAAGTCCTTCATCATAGTCTTCTTCTTTCCTCATGATCTTCCTTCATCATCGTTCTTCATTGTAGTCCTTCTTCATCAGTCCTTTTCCATAATCACTTTCCTGGATGTTTCAGTTCTTCTCCTTGGGGAGTCCTTTATGACAGAGCTTCTCCTATATCACATTTGTTTTCCTTCGACCCTCTTTCACAGTCCTTTATCGCAGTCCTTCTTCGTTGTCACACTCCATCATCATAGTCCTTCCCATCTTTCATAATCCTTTGTCATAGTCTTTTGCCACATCTTTCAGCCCCATTATAATCCTTTTCCTTTTTTGTTACAGTATTTATACTTCATCAGTATTTCTCCTTCATCACAGTCCAACTCCTTTGCCAGCTATAGTTCGTTGCAGTCTTTCATCACAAACCTCCTTTCTCATCAGTACTTCTTCACACTCCTTCACCTTCATCACAGTTCTTCTCCTTTGTCACAGTCCTGCTTTGTCACAGTCTTCCTTGTCCATCATTACAGTCCTTTTTGTAAGTCAAAGGCCATTTTTTTCCACAGTCCTTTCCCTTTATTACGTCCATCGCCACAGTTGTTACAGGCCGTTCCCTTCTTTGCCAGTCCATCTCCTTCCTTGCAGTCCTTCTCTTTCTTTTAACATCATCAATCCATCTTGTTCATCACATTCTTTCTCCATTATCATAGTCATTTGTCAGAGCCTTTCTCCTTCATCACAGTCCTCCATCACTTTCCTCCTTCATCACAGTCCTTCTCCTTCATCACATCCATCCCCTTCATCATCATCCTTCTCATTCACTTTCACCATAGTCTTTCTCCTTTGTCACACTCCTTGTCCTTAGTTATAGCACGACTGGCTCAAGCAGAGTCTCTCGGTTACTCACAATCACAGTCACAGCCTCCCCATCTCTGCATCCTGTGTACCACTATAACAGTATTTTCTTCATTCCCCCCTGCATGTCTCTTTCTCTATGCCTTACTGTCTTTCTTGCTTGCTGTCCCTTTCTCATCATCAGGGCCACCTTACACTGTGGCAAAAGTCATTTTTTAACACAATACAATATCATCACAGAAATATACACTAGGAATGTAATAGGTAGACCAAAATGCATATCACAACCATGATTAGACAAAAGCAATAAAAAGTTGAAGTGCCATAAAATATCCCTCACATCCCTTTAACAAAACTTTCCCTATCACTTTTTGTGCAAGGCCTGAACATCTAGGGAACAAGGACCCTCCTTCTTTCATACCAGGCCACAGTGGGTGACTAGCACAGCCTTGGCCGCTAATAGCAGAATGTGTCACAGCAGCTGGCGACTGGCGTGTGTGGAGGAGGTGGAAACAAGGACGCCATTAGACTGTGCCACCACGTTCCATTTTCTACGTGTTTGACGGTCTAGTTTTTTTTTTCCAACATGTCCGCCGCCGATAGTATTTACCATTCGTCTGTCTGCAGCTCGGCGCGTTGCAACTGTGTTTTTTCCTCCGTTGCGTGCGCTCGTTTGCTACCCTCCCGGCGGTGTTCTAGTTTATCTTCGCCCGCTACTTCCTGCTCGTGCTCACCCACTTCCTACACCCTGGCTCGCTCTCCCTTTCCTTGTACCTGCCTCCCTTTGTCTCGCCTGAGCATTCTATTTTTGCTTCCTTTCCCCGTTTGCCTTTCCAAAAGGATTTCTCACCTGTTCTCGCTGTGTTTTCACTACGTGGATCTTCCACCAGTCATCCTCCAGGAGCAACGATCCTGTGCCTCTTCTTCCAGTGGACGTTCTCGGCACGGGTATGTTCCTCCACTCGCTTCTCCAGCTGTGGACACTCCTGAGATCCCAGCCAAGTCTTCTGACTGCTTCTCCGGCGTCTACTCACCTCTGCACCAAGGGTTTTTTTGAGCAAAGGCTTTTTCCCCTTGCAACATTAATGGCTGTCACAGAGGGGAGACACTGTGATCAAGAGATCTAGAGTCACGGTGGCTTCCTTTCGAGGCAGACCCTATCTACTCAAGAAAAGGAAGCCCAACGCTCGACACACCCGAAGAAAGAAGTTGGACTATTCAACCTCATCAGGAGGAGGGGAGATCGGGGGAACTCTGTTACTCAAGTGAAGAGGAAGATATTGCTGAACCTTTAGCTGATCCCATTGATCAGCCTGTTAGCCATGATAGAATGTCCCAGGCTCTCATCCAGTTGCAGGCAAACAAGAAACTCCTCTCAATCATTCCGGAACAGGCTAAATAAGGTGAGAACCAACACACACCCCTTCCCGACACGTATGCCTACAGGTAATTGCCCCTTCAGTTTTCCATTCAGCCTGCATCTGACACGTGCCACAAGACCATAGTGAAGCACCTCTAGTATCTCCAAATACCGTTCCCTCAGGTACCTTCCTCAGTGACTCCCACAACAACACCCTATGCAAAGAGTAAAAAGATGCTTTGAGATGTACACATGCCTTTCTGTCTTTGGCCCTTCTTCTCACTGCAGAGTGTTGTGCTGTAGGAATGGAAATAGTGCAAAAGAAGGCTATCTAAGAATTAAAGTCTAAACGTGTACAATTTGATGTAATGTACAAGAATGTCCTCATGCAATTCAGAAACAACCCCAGATGCCTACATATGGACCTGTGTGTGGTATGTCTACATGTTTTGCAACTGGGGGGCGGAGGGTTTGGCTTGTTTGGAAGGTTTGCGGGAATGCATCAAGTTGTGAGCCAAGTCAGAGCTGTTTGCTGGCACGAGACTCTTGTGATGTTCCACCCTAGGGGTCCCGGCTCAGTGTTAGGCCGGGGGAGGGTAGGCCTCTGGTGCACAGCGCGGGAAAGCTGGGCGCAGCTAAAGAACACACAGACCACTTCGATCATTGCATAAACCCGGACTGGCGCCGTGGCGCCAGTTCCAGTGATTCCTTTATTTCCTGTGTGCCACGTGACCTTCTACTGGCGGGGCACGTGACACCACATTCCTCCCCAACTTGGAGGTGTTTGCACAGTTGTAAACAAATTCAACTACACACATTACTAACTGGTCCTTGGCATACCTTGTCTTACGTCACGAATGTGCACAACTTATTACCCTTCGAGTTCATCTTCTCAACGTTTCGGCTGGCCTATTCTGTCCACGATATATCCATTCAGGCGGGATGACGGTTTAGGCCTCTCTCTCAGAAGATACCGTGTGTTCCTCTTCTCTGGGGCGTCCATCTTGGGAGTCTCGGCTTTACTTAGCTCTCTTTGCTGGCGTGGACTGTCCGAGGTTCGGGGAGTGTCTGGACTTCTCGGGGCGGCTTGGCCGGGGGGTGAGTGCGGCACCTCTGCTTCTTCCCTCGACGGCATTGGCTGTTCTTCCCACAGTTCTGGGGGTACCTTCCTGAAGTGGGACACGTTCCTCGTCACTGTCTCCCCTCCTCGGGTGGCTGTGACCATGCTGTGGTTTGTGGCTGGAGCTCATAATTGAGGGACATTTTCTTAGGCGGGGCTCGATTGACAATGACGGTGTCCCCTGGTGTCAGTTCTCTGTGGCGGGCTCGTCTGGTGACACTTTCTTGCTCATTTCGCCTCAGCTGCGTGGCGTCCATGGTGGGGATGTCTGGTTCCGGAGCTATCCACTGGGGGTGTATGGGTAGTTCTGCCTGTATGGGTACGCCCAGCATGAGGGCTGCCAGGCTGATCCCCGTAGAGGAGTGCGGGGTTTGCCGGTGTGTTCTCAGGAACCGGTACACTGTCTTTAGCCACGGGCGTCCTTGTTCTTTGGTGATTTTGATGACCTTGTTGAGTGACCCCATGAACCTTTCCGCGTCACCGTTCGCTTGGGGCCACCTTGGGGTGATTCGTTGTTGCTTGACATTCACTTCGTTGAAATACTCGCGTAGATCTTGACTAGTGAAGGATGGTCCATTGTCGCTTTTCACCTTCCTCGGTATTCCATGAGTGGCGAATATCTTCTCTAGTGTGAGGATTGTGGTCTCTGCGTTAGTAGATGTTACGTGCTCTACTTCCAGGTATCGGCTAAATTCGTCTATCACTACGAGAAGATACCCTTCGCCGGCAATTGTGCAGTGGTCCATGCTGACAGCATCCCAGCGTTTGCAGCTTCTTGGGGCGCTGCTGATCGGTTCCGGGTGTTCTGGTCTTCTGGATGCTTGGCATGCTTCGCATGACTCGACTAACTCTACTACTCTTTGCTGTATGTTCGGCATCCACATCCGGGACTTGAGATATGCAGAGGTTTTGACGATGCCTTGATGACCACTGTGCGCTAGGCGGAGAGTCCTATCTTCTAGGGACTCGGGCAGTACGATTCTGTGTCCTTTGAGTATGATGCCTTCTGGGGCTACCGAGAGCTCTTGTCTGATCCCGAATAGCGCTCTGAGCTTGACTTGGGCCGCCGAGGTGCGCTGAGCCATCGACGTGAGATAGTTTTTCCAGTTTCCTGATCGGATGGTGGCAGTGATGTGCTGCAGGATGGTGTCGGTTTCTGTCTCATGGGCTACTTCCTGTAGGGTCAGGGCTTGTGGCCTCGCGCAGGCTACTATGTGACAGACGTGCTCGTCGGTCTCCTTCGCTTGGCGCCGCTCTCTGTCCGTGGCGGGCCGCGGGTGGCGGGACAGGTATTCTGCCGGGTTGTCTGTTCCTGGGCGATAATCAACCTCGATGTTGTACGGTTGTAGCTGCAGCATCCATTTCTCGATGCGTGCAGGCGGGTGGGGAGAGGACCCACGGAAAATTGGGATCAGGGGTTTGTGGTCCGTGAGGACTTTTGCTTATTTGCCCAACAGGTACACTTTGAAGTGACGGCACCCCCATAAGATGGCTAGTGCTTCTCTCTCTATGTGTGCGTAGTTCTGTTCAGGTTTTGTGAGCGCTCGGCTGGCGAACGCGATGGGGACCATGTTCCCTTCGTTGTCGGTCTGTGTTAGGACTGCTCCGAGGCCAACCGGGCTGGCGTCGACCAGAAGTTCAGTCTGCTTCTCTGTGTTGAAGAACGCCATGGTGGTGGACTCGGAGAGGGTGTCTTTAATTTGTTGAAACGCCTGTTGGTGGGAGGTGGTCCATTCCCACTTTTGGTCCTTCTTCGTTAGTTCCCTGAGTGGGCTTGCCGTGCTGGCGAGATCAGGGATGAAGTGTGCGCAATAAGTCGCCATGCCCATGAAGCTTCTCACCTCGGAGGCTGATTGGGGTGCTTTGGAGTCTTTTATGTCTCGTACTTTGGACGGGTCGGGGGATACGCCCTTGGCGCTGAAAATATACCCGAAGAAGCATATTTCATCTTTGTTTAACTCGCATTTTTCAGCGTTGAGTGTTAGTCCTGCTTCTTCTAGTCTTGTCAGGACTGCTGCCAGTCTTTTGTGGTGGTCTTTCTTGTTTGATGCGTATACGAGAATGTCGTCGCTGATATTGGTAGTGCCTTACAGCCCCGTGATGACTTTGCGGATTTCGTGCTGGAACACTTCCGCAGCCGATGATATTCCGAAATTGAGTCGTTTCTACCTCATCAGGCCGAGGTGAGAGGAGAATGTGGTGATATATCTCGACTCTTTGGACAGTCTCAGTTGGTGATAGCCTGATCTGAGGTCAAGTTTACTGAAGACTGTTGCCCCTGTGAGGTCTACGATGAGCTTGTCTATCGTAGGTGTTACGTGACGTTCTCTCCCGATGGCAGCGTTAGGAAGCCTCATGTCAATGCAGATTCGTACTGCGTCGGGTTCTTTGGGTTTTTGAGCAACCACCATGGGTGAGACCCACGGGGTAGGCCCTGACGTTTTTTCTATGATCCCTGCTTTCTCTAGTTTGGTTAGCTCTTTTTCCACCGCTCCCCTTAATTGGAACGGGATCCTTCGATGCCGGACTGCTTTGGGTTCAATGGTTGGGTCTATGTAGAGCTTGATGGTTCTTCCTTTCAGGCATCCGATACCTTGGAACAGCTTCTTGTGATGTCTTAGCAGGCTGTCGAGTTCATCCTGTTAAAGGTTGAATGCGAAATGGATCAGCTCCAGCTTCTCTGCGGTTCTGCAGCTCAATAGCGTCTCGCAGCCGGCATCTACCACGTAGATGTGTGCTCTGTGGTTGGCGTTTTTGTATGTGAAGTCCGATTTGAAAGACCCTTGTACGAGCAAAGGTTTCTTGCTTCCGTAGGCATAGAGCCGGACTTTCTTCTCATGAAGAGTGGGCTTCGGGCGGAGTTTGCAGTATGCTGTCACCGGCATGACGTTCACAGTTGCGCCGGTGTCGATGACGACTTTCAGCGGAGCTCCGTTGGACAGAACAGTGCATGACGGTCTCTTTTTCTGTCGTGATCGGTGCGGTTCGACGGCCGAGATCAAGTGTACTCGGTGTGTTCGTCTACTCCCCCTTTTCCACCTGTTTTTGTTTCTCTTTTCTGGGGACGAGCTGTCGTCGCTGTCATCGCTGCTACTCGTGTCCGGAGACCTTTGGGAGTCATCTACGGCTCTTGCTTTCCCTCTTCGCTCTTGTTGGTGGGATTCTCTGGGTGCAAACCTTTTCTTGCGATCTTGTGCAGGCTGTTGTGCTGCGTCATTTCATTTCTGTTTGGCGGGTTCAGACATACTGCGGCATAGTGGTTGAGGCGATTGCATTTCCTGCACGTGGATCCCCATGCCGGGCAAGATTCACCTTTGTGCCATGGGCCCCCGCACCATTTGCAGTTTCTGTCTTGTCCCTGCGCTGTGTTGAACTTTATGCCTTGTTTCATGCGGTTGCTCTGATGTTTAGAGATGGCAGCGATATCCTCGGTGGGCCTAGGGCTGTCTAGCGGCAATCTTTGGATCGCGACCTCTATGATCGCCACCTGATCTTCTGTTTGTTCACGGAGGCGTGCCATTTCTAGGATGCGAGAGAGTCTTATATTCCTCTCGGACAGGATGGCTCTTCTCAGTTTTTCTGAGGATATCCCATTAATGATTTGGCGACGGATGGTGAATTCTTTGTCTGGGAACTCGCAACCTACTGCCATTTCTCGAAGGCGAGCATGGAACTTGTCTACAGTCTCTTTTTCACGTTGTCGTGCCATACAAAAGTGGAATTGTTCGTAATCCGGGTTGCGATCAGGCTTGAACATATTCGTGAGCGCCGCTTTGGCCGCGTCGTAGTTGTCGTCGTTGCCGCGATTTGGGGTTGCGTTAAACAGGCGCAGGGCGGCTGCTCCGATGTTGAGTAGGAGGAACATAGAGATGCATTTCAAATTGCTGTAGCCAGATTTCCCACCTAATAGCTGCCCCGGTGGTGAAAGGATCAAATGGCGGCATGAAAGTTGTCTGCGCTGGATCTGGAGGGTCTAGGGTGAGGCTTCTCTTGGATGATAGGCCGGTGCTGGCCCTCGTGGGGCTGGTGTTCTAGAAGGTTCGTGGTGTCGGCCTTCCTGGTTAGGTTGTTGTTCGAATGAGTCTTCGAAGTGCTGGGTACTTGCGCTGTCGCCACACTGTCCTTTTCTCCGTTTCGGGGTGATGTGATAGGGATATTGCGTCGGGAAGAGCTTGCTTGTCAGCCTGGTGTAAGGCAGTTGGTCGTCCGCGGTAGCAGGCGGATGGATGATGCGCGGCTCCGCGTCACGTCGGCACGCGGAGGGAAGACGATTGGCTGTGCGTTGCAGAGGCACGGGTTCTTTCCGCCTCGTCGCCAGTGTGATGTTCCACCCTAGGGGTCCCGGCTCAGTGTTAGGCCGGGGGAGGTTAGGCCTCTGGTGCGCAGCGCGGGAAAGCTGGGCGCAGCTAAAGAACACACAGACCACTTCGATCATTGCATAAACCCGGACTGGCGCCGTGACGCCAGTTCCGGTGATTCCTTTATTTCCTGTGTGCCACGTGACCTTCTACTGGCGGGGCACGTGACACCACAACTCTCTTCGAGGACTACCTGTGGACTCCAATATAAAGGATCACTTTGGTGCATCATTGAAAAGGCATTTATGTATACTATGGACACTTGTATAGATTATACTTGGCCCCTGCAACGCTATTTCATAAATTTTAGGTGTATGCCCCGCCCACTTTCCCAGAATTCCTTATTAGAGGCTCATGGTACCAAGTCAGAGCTGTTTGCTGGCTTGTCTGGCCGACAGTCCAGCCAGCTGGCTCTTATCCGCTCTGCCTCCAACACACCTCCTTTGCCGTCCTACTTTGCTCGCGTCTGAGCTGGGCTTTGACACCAGCTGGCGTCGGTCTTAAAGACTTACACCCAACCTGATGCTAATCGGACATCTGAATGCGTCCAGTTCAACGCGAGCACGCCAGCACGCCCAAAACTCAGGTAACGAGGAGTTTCAGCACTTAACAGCTGTGTCTGAATGGTTTATAAGAGAGAACACTCTGGCACGAGCCAAACGCCATTAGAACCAATCGTACCAGGGCCTGTGATTAAACATTTCACAGGATCTCCATTGTGTAAGATCAATAGCGTGGCAGTAAGCCACGAAAAACTTGAAGGTACTGGGAGTGTAACTTGAATGTCTGATTCCAATAACAGTCTACCGCAACCTCATGGCGTGCGTTGACTGGACAATCTCTCATTGCTCGTAGTCTTGTATTTAAGATTTCCTTTTTTGAGCTCGCAAAATCTAACAAATAAAGGGAGAAAAAAAACGGAGCATGAGTTTGTGCACCTCACTCTTAGATGCTAGAGGCAACACCCTCTCCTCCCAATAGATGAGTTGACAGTAACTGGGACCGAAACCCCCATAAACATATTTTTCCTTGTGGTTCCATGAATGCACTGACACTCAATATTACATTTTCACACCTTGACATGGAACATGGTTTGAGAGAACCTATAAAGGCTTGTAGCCAGGAGAAAGCAAAACATCCTGATTGCTGTGTGATTCTCACAGCTGGCACACCTTTTGCTTACAGGCTGGCTGGCTTCTGAGTTTTCTCCCACTGATCCACCTTGGCACATCTTTGCTGCGAGATTAAGGCCAGGAATTAACACGCTACAGGTGGTGAGTGGGAATAAAAACAAGAGTGCCCCTCCACAGAGACCAGCCAAAACATGACAGGTCCCCTGAGGAGCGGCAAAGTGAGATCGTTAACAATGGACAAAAAAGACATATCGAAAAACAACAATGGAGATGGGGGCACAGAAAGCTACTCAGACAATTATCTGAATAACAGTGGGGAGTCAGAGTATGTACATTTGAACTTGTTAGCCCCCATAAGAAAGGCGAACAAGCTCCAGCAATTCATAGTGATAGAGAAACAGATAATGAAAAAGGGACGCCCAACATATTTCCTCTCAATGCAGTCCTTGATCCAGAGCTTTCAATACAAGCTTTCGAAGCATCAAGGATTGCGTTCAGGTACCTAGTCGGTCACCCTCAAAGGGAAATTGCCTACCCACTCCCCACTTTGACACATCCATGATGGGCTTAGTGGTGAGCACTGAACTGGACAAGCGCATATTTGTCTGGCAATTTTTATTGGGCACGGTCTCAAACTTTGAGACACTTACATCAAAACATAGTGACCACAGCATGCTAATGTTATCTATATCCTTAAGGGAACAGTTTCCGGAAGAATCAAGAATCAATGGAAATATTGAAATAAACTTGTCTAGAACAAGAGTAAAATGGCATGAGGTTAACATCAAGAAAGCCAATAGACTGTTCCGAAAAAATTCTTGAAACTACAATTGAGGAAAAGCAGGTCCTTTTAGCTCATAATAACTTGCAGAACTTTGTAGGGTCCACCCTAGAACACATTACGAATAAGAAACCCAAAAAGGGTAGAAGTAATAAGAAATTAGGTTGCTCTGGAGATCTTCTCTTGACTTGGAATATCTCAAAATTAAAATGAAAAAATTGAAACAGAAATACAAAAATTGGTTGAGGGGCCACAAACACATACTTTATCAAACAGATGATGAGGGGATGATATCAGCACTAAAGGCTGGTACCTCGCGGAAATTCTGGCTCTTAGTTAACAACTTGGAACTATCACAATCTATTGTGCAAACAAATGCAATTTTGGAACAGGATTGGAAGGGTCACTTTGGTCTGATATATAATAAAACAGATTTAGGCAACAACTGGAGTAAAATACTGCCCGTCCCATGGCAATTAAACTTTGGCGTCACAGACATATAGTCCCAGATAAAGCTAGCAAGCTCTTCAAAAGCAACAGGACCTAACAGTCTTTCGAACGTGGTATTTAAAGCAAATTTGAGTAGTTGGGCGACAAAAACCATTCCAACAACTTGGCACCTATCCTATATCATTCCGATTTTTAAAAAAGGGAACAGGAGTTTGCCCAAAAACTACCGCCCAATCGCCATACTTGACACAGACTCGAAGATCTTTGCGGGGCTCGTATTGAAAGAGATTACTCATTGGATGAAGAACAAATCCATTCTAAGCCCCCTACAATATGGTTTTAGAAAAAAGATTGGGACGGAAGTGGGCGGCATGATCTTGACAACTGTACAAGACAGGACCCAGAAAAGAGACGCCACTCCAGTATACCTGGCAGCTCTGGTTTAAGTATGGCGTTTGACAGTGTAGATAGAGCCATACTTTGGGGAAATTTGAAATTGTTGGATATTCCTGACAACCTTCTATCGATTCTAATCCACTTTCATCGCCATTCCCGCATCCAGATCAGGTTAAACATGTATCAGACGTGGGGAACAGCCTAGATAACAGTACCTTCATTCCCCCAAAAATAGGCAACACGCAAATGGCATGGATAGCCTATGCTGAAGATTTCCTTTTACTAGACCAGTCCCCTAAAGGCCTACAGCGTTTGATAATGGCTTTCAAAACGTAATATGTATACACTGCAAATAAACTTACCATTAATGGAGCTAAAACCATCATCATGACCTTATCAAACAAAAAAGGAATAGAAAAAGGAAGTAGATACTCCTGGTTCTTCAATAAAGAAAAATTGTGTGTGCAACCAGCAATGATATATTTGGGCTTTCCAATATTACACAAACACAGCCAATGCCTGTATCGAGAACATCTCATGAAGAAAGCGGGACCCCTTGCAGCACAACTATGAAAGATAGACAACAAATTTGGCAAATTTTCAGTGTATCCTCTGTTGCGTTGTTTCAAACTAAAAGTGACCCCAAAAATGGTTTATGGGAACGTAATCTTTTCGGAGGACTCTACTAAAGAACTCTCTAAAATTGAGTCTAAAATACTAAAAGGAATTATGTATTGGTTCCCGTTGAAGTATTACAGTATGAGCTAGGATTGCTTACATGGAACTTCTGGGTGTCATGGCGTAAAGTGTCCCTATACAGAGGATTAATCTGTGTTTCAGGTGACAACTTATATAGAATATAGAATTGTGGGTAAAGGTCTCAAGAGTGGACAATCAGGACTAGATCACCTGTTAAAATTGGAAGCTTGTGTGAGGAACCTTTCTAGAAACTAGGTGGAAAGGGAGACCCTACTCAAGTACCCAATGCACGTAAAAAAATTGTTACAACATGCAGACTGGCCCAAACCCTCTGCAAAGTTTGCCGGATTTAAACTATATGGTCATCTAGTCACCCATCAGAAGGCAGCAGGCCACTTTGAACCCTACCTAATGAAGTATCCCAGTCGGGCCATGCATAATGAGATTATGAGATTTTGCTTCAATGTATGCGCTACGTGTGAAATTCTAGAAATTCGCTCTGGTAAAAGTCATGAGGCAAGCAGAGTTTGCCTGTGGGTTTTGTCATCATTCTAAAGAAAAAGAAACAATATGTAATTTATTAATAGAATGTAAGTCAACAATGACAGAAAGAATAGAATATTTCTCCAAATTTGTAAACTCAATTGAAGGGGTCATTTCTGACATGTTATGGTGGGGGATGCTGCATGGATCTGGGACATCTCTTAAGATAGCGGTTGTTCGATTTTTAAAAAATGTCTGTAAAATCTTGTGAACCATCAATGTGTTGTAACTATGTATTTGCTTTGATTAACTGTGAACAAACAGCAACTTGAGGAGATCGTTTTTCAGCTCCACTTTTTAATAACTTAATGTGTCTTCTTTTTCTCCCTTGCAATGGTGTTCATTCCCTGTAATTGGAAGGAAAGGAAAATCTAATTTCTAATATTGTGATGCGTTAACATTGTGATGTCTTGAGGATTCAATGATGTATTTTATCTCTTAACTTTTGTAAAGGTTTGTTTACAAGCCAAAACAATAAAAAAAAAATATATATATATATATATATATATATATATGTTTTATAAAGTGTGAAATTTGCAGGCAATAATTGAGGAGAGCAGCTGCTTCACTTGTTCCAGAGGTAAGGCATGAATGCTGATCAAACGTTTCTCAGCCTGAAATTGACATATCGCTTCCCTGCTAATGGATCTATCCTACATCAATTATAATAACTAGCATGTTTACAGGGGATGTTATTCCCTCTGTGCTTGGGCATAACTGGAAAACTAGTGGCCGGTACATTACAATACTCTCATCCTGCTGCAAAATTTAGTTATCAAGTAGTACATGCCTTTCTTCACATGACCTCCTGTAATGTATGTTTATCTTCTCTTTCAGAGTAGTACAGTCCTACTCTTTGGCCCTGTAGTAGACTGATTGTAAGGGTTACGATGTTGTATTGTACATTGTTGACAGCTAGATAAACAGAACTTAAAGGTGTATTGTAACCAGATCTTGGGGGGCGAAGAGGGCGACCACCCTGGGATCAGAGTTAATTAGCTCAGGGGATAGGGGGGGCAAAGGAAGGGCTCCACCCAAACTGCTGCCTCTGAGCCACTTGAGAATAGATCAAGCATTCTTTTGTTACAAACAAAGGAAATGCATATTCCGAACGAATCCTCTCAGATTTTCTGGACACACACACACCATGTGCCCCTCACTCTTTGTGTTAACAGCCTTTCAAGTGGGGGCGATTTATGAGTGATGGCTCATTTAACGACCCATTGTTTTTGCACAGTATGTTAAGAACTGAACATGGGGCACTTTTATTCTGAAGGCCAACATAAAGCATCAGTTAGCGGACCAAATGCATTCTTCCAAGAGAATTAACGTGCCACACTGAAAAGATTTTAAACTATGTTCTTTATTTTCACATCGTTTCATTTGACACACCAAGACGTTTTTTTTTGTATATTTCTTTTTAGTTACATGTGGCTTTTGGGACAAACTCCCAGGTATGCCAGATGGCCAGTAGGAGTTTGTGGACTCTCGGAAGGCCCGCCACCTTCCACTGGACAAAAGGAGGACTCAGTGAAACAATAAGTTCAAATTGTGGTTTTTTACAGCAAAAGCCAATAGGGATCAGTATAGGACAGAACAAATTAGAGGACGTCTCAACATCTCCTGGCTCGCAGACCAGTTTTGTACCCAAATGACATCAGAGTGCCTCTAAAACCTCTGACTACTAGATTGGGTACTGAGTAATAGTACACGTATATTGGACACTATACATGTTAAGCTACTGGCTCTCGCATGTCAGGTGGCTGGCCAGGTCCATCCTCCACTATCTATAACAATGTTGCTGTGTGAGAGTCTTACCATTGGTTCTTGCCCATTGCTACCCAGCCCTAGGATACTGACCTGTGATTGGCTGGAGCTGACATCCCCAGGCCTGGGATCCGCAGAGGTTCTCAGCTCTTGGTGTAGCTTCTCAAGGTAATAAGAATGACTATGTGTCTGCATTGTAACTTGTGTGTACCACCTTAGTCTGAGAGTGCTCTTTCACTCAGTGCAACACTTGTCTCACACTGTAACATTTTGTTGCAAGCTTCTGTCTGGTAGCGTGAGATGGCTCTCTTTCTCAGCGCTGGTTGCTGTCCATTGTTTGCGCCGGCCGGGTCACGTGTTTGGAGACCATGATTTGGAGCTGTGCAGCTCTGAATTATGAAGAATTATTCGCATCTGTAGCATAAATTTCGTCTAGGAGAGATGCCAAGCTATTTCCAGGAACTGCTTGTTGAGAAATCGAATGTGAGACTACTCAGATCAAACAACACGCATCAACTGAAGGTTCCCAGTTGTAACACCAGTAAAGCCATGAAGGGGCGTTTGTGAAAGTTGTGCATAGGGCATGGAATGCCCTTACGCTCGATTTAAGAGAGTCAGAATCTACCAATGTCTTCATGAAAAAATTAAAGCCACCCATTCGCGTAGACATTATTTGAGGTTCTGTTGTTAGCACTCTGGTTAGCACCCTTTTAATGCCCCTACATTTTATGTGTATCTGTTATTGTCGTGACATTTGTGTGTGCCCTTAAGCCTATGGGTCCATGGTTACACGTTCTAAATTAAAGTAAAGTAAAGCTGGGGCTACTCTCATTCAGGGAATGGAATGGAATCCGTATCTGGTGGCCTTGGCAGTGGGGCCCGTCTCACACGTTCTGCTCTTGCACAGCCTGAATTCAGCTCAGCTTGATCCTCGCTGAGAGGCCTGTGGCCTACTATAATTTTCCTAAACCATAACGTGGTTCCAAAAGTGTTTGTGCTATTCTATATTCACCATAGGTTAGTCACGCTTGGCTCTGTAAGGTCCCATAGGTGCTCCTCCATTTCCATAAGGTTATTCGCATACAAGAATTTGCAAGCTTTACTCTGGATCTCTTGCTTCTTGCGGTTTCTGTGTTGCTGCGTCTAGCTAATGGCAAAATAATAAAAGTAATGACAGTATGTATATGTATCTGTCCTCTAACTATAGAACTGTACACTCATGTTCTTTGTGTATTCAAGTGCGTGTTTATGTCCCGAAGTGCAGATGGCATGTGTGCTTCATGTCTAATGCTGCTGAGTCATGGTATCTCTATCGACATCAGCAACACAGCTTTTCTGTGCTTTAATCAATACTGTCAATTAAGGTCTCTTTAGTTGCAGCCTGGGGCTCCTCGTCCACTGTGGGGTAGATTTGTACCACACCTGGCCTATGGGGCTGGCGAGGGGGTACCTCTCAACATACTTATCAATCATTCAAGCACTAGGAATTGGTCTAAAATAGTATAGGCAATCACGGTATCAGCTGGCCTCCTTCCGTGGCATGTATCTTATGGGAGGGGGAGGAAGGGGTGAACTTCCCCATCCCTCTTCCCAGTCCCCCCTCTGGTCGACCTGTCGGCCACATCCTTATATGACGGCCCCTTGGCTCTTGGCAGCCATATATTCGTTATTCCTCTGAGGTGTCCATAATAGTTTGTGTAGTCATCGAATGACCAGTGCATGTAACAGCATACTCCTTCAGGGTTGCACCAACCCACTTCCCTTCATAGAATTTTGGGTCAGGTGGATTGTCCAGCTTTATGGCTCCTGCCGGAAATAGTTCACATTGTGCAATCTTCGATCTGAGCTTGTCTCGCTCTGCAACAATCCCATCCCCTTTCCCTCCTATATTCACATCCATCAAGATTTGCATTCTGATGGCCTCTTCTCCTGTTTTCTTGCATCTTGCCATGCAGATCTTGTTCCCACAAGCTGATGCTGCTCCCAGCACAAGGGCTCCTGCTATCACCTTCAGTCCGTCTGACAGCCATGATGGCATCCAGGACCATATATACACTAGCAAGCTCTTGTCCTTCCCTTTTCCTTGTGCTTCATCTTCCATTTTTGTATGCATCTGTGCCAGCTGTGCTACTGCATCTGAGAGAGTTCTGTTATCTTCATTCGTCTCTAGCTGGTAGAAATGTGCTTAGGAACCGCCTATCTTTGCGCAAACTCCTCCTTCCATAGCTGTGAGGAGATCCGGAACATATCTATTCTGGAGCGCCACCAACCTTATTGCTCTGAGCTCTCCTTTTATGATGTTAAACCCCACCCATTTACTTTAGAGTTGATCATTACCATCAGCTGCCAACAAGTGATCTCTAACCACTTGGCATTTGTGTAAGCCTGCATCCCTTTTATTATTGATGCAAAGAACATTGTGTCGTGCTGAACAATCTGTGCTCTGCTGGGATCTCGTCCAATACCATTTCGGATGCCTCTGAGAAGTAATTTCCCCCTCTTTTCACTCTGCTCAGTCCTTCCCGGTTCTCTGTCTTCTTGGCCTTAGCCATTGGTGTCACCCCAACTGATCTCTTCCTTCTCTTATTGTTCATTTTTGGGAATTCATTGAGCTTTACATCTTTCTTGTGTACCACCAATGAGGGCATATTGATGTGTACCAACGAGCAAACTCCTCCCCATTCAGGTGGCAGCTTCTCATATGCCTTCAAACCACAAGCCCAGTAATGATCCATCAGTACTGCCGTTCCTGCCCTCATAGCTGTAAATTGTTCAATTGTCTTGCACCCAACATTCTCGCCAACTTCAACATCATCATTGTTCTGATAGCACAGGGCTGGTGTCTTCAGGGGAATTATTGGCATTGGTCCAGCCTAATTCTCTACCGATGTCAGTAACCTTGCACTTGCGTCCCACTCCTACAGGCACTTGTCATTTTCCTCCAGCACCTTGTTCACTGACGATTGGGCTAGTGTCAGTGCCTTGCTTCCCACTACTACGTCTTGCCATCCACCGTTGGTGTACACTCATCCATACACTAATATATGCTGTCTATCCCAGCATCCAGGCTCTCCTCCTACTTCCTTCACTCTTGTCCAAGGGCATGGCAGTTCCTTCAATGTGATATCCTTTGTTTCTCCCTTCTCAGGTTTGTCAGTTATCTACTGTATGGCTTCATCTAGCTGCCAGTAATTGTTCATCATGTCCAATGTCTTTATGTAATTATCTTCATATGAGAATGTTCCTTTGGACACCCATCTCAGTGTTGCTGTCTTCCCTTGGAACCTTCCTCACGTTTGCACCACTGCAAGACACATCAGGCACTGTGCTCCTGCTGCAGGTATTTCATTTGCTATGAACATTCTAGAGGCACTCATGGCTTAGGGGATTAAAGAGTAGTCATAACCGCTCTCCCCAGTGGTTTCCTTACCTAATTTTCTCATATGTTTGTACCACATGTTTTAAGATACTCGAGCAGTGTTAGTGAGATACATGTCTACTCCCTTCATGTCTGTGTCAACACTTACCTCTCCTTACCTTGTCAGCAGTGTCTTCTCATCCACCTGACATGGTCATCCCACCTGCTTGGGTCAAGGGAATTTTAGTAGAGGATGCAGCGGTAGAAGTAA
This sequence comes from Ambystoma mexicanum, assembly GCF_040938575.1. Classification (NCBI taxonomy): domain Eukaryota; kingdom Metazoa; phylum Chordata; class Amphibia; order Caudata; family Ambystomatidae; genus Ambystoma; species Ambystoma mexicanum. The sequence continues at coordinate 273,714,573 of NC_090932.1, read as the reverse complement.
CAATAACATATAATTGCCAAAATATGAATCCTGTCAAACCACTAGGAATCAATAGACACGACATAACAGTAATGTTCTTTATTGCTCCTTTTATTTCCACTTACGCTGCTCGGTCCTTGCAGCCTGGTGATACAGTTGCACACCTGAAATGTGCAGAAAAAGGGATTACTGTGTTAGTATTGTTAATACCCTCAAGCCATGCGAACCAAATAATCACTAATTGCGAGGGAAAATACCTCCTCACAAACCTTTCTTACTGATGTGTCTCTTAACGTGGCCAACACCGGGAGTTCATCATGCTCAAGTGGTGGATAGGTTTGGGACACGTATTCTACAAAGACAAGATAATATACTGCAGGGGATCGTGCACTAAATCGTCTGGGTCTTCTCATGTAATGGACAAACTGATCTGAGAAGGTTTCTGGGTGATGGGTTGAAGGTAACATCAGTGAAACTGTTAAGTTCCGCTTCCTTAACTTCCCAAGATTCTGGGTCCTCTCCCTCCTCCTCACCTGATTCACTTGGAGTAGGCAATCCGGGCCGCTGAGCGCTGTAGTCTGTCTTCTTTTTGCGAAGAGAAGGTCTCTTACAGAAAGGATCCACAGTGAAGCCTCAGACTCGGCTTTCTTGTGAACCCTCTCTGATGGGAGACGGCTGGGGAAAAAAGCTGATACTGCCACAAAAAAAAAACAGCGTGTAGAATGAGTCTCCGAGTGTTGACCGTAGGAGAGAGTACTGGAAGGAAATATGGGCTCCACTGGATCGGGAACCAAACTCAACCCCACAAAGGCACAGTAAGTACAGGACAACCAGAGGAGGCGTCACCAAACAGGAAAACCCAAAGGAAAAGCAGGAAAAGAAGAAGGTAAGACCAGACCCGGTAAACAAGGGATCCAGAGCCGGCAGAGAGATCCGGAAGAAAAGAGGGGGAAAGCGGCTCAAAAAGTAGCACGCAAAGCAGGCCAAGAAAGAAAGAGAGCAAAGCAGACACCCTAAACCGGGGGTAATCGGAGGAAGAGAGAAAAGGTGGCAAAATTGGCCAAGGGAAAACTAGCGTACCGCAACCAAGGCCGCAGAGCGAAATCTGCACAGTTGCAATGCGCCAAAGCAAAAATGGGCTGGGCTTAAGTACGCTACGTGGAACGTAACCAAAAAGAAACTAGAATGTGGCTTGCGTTCCAGTAAAGCGATACCTGTACCACAAGCGCCAAGGATAACCACCCATGACAGTATGCCCTCTTCTCATCTGAACTCCCCCCACCCCCGGCTTTCCCGGATGAACAAGATGGAATCTGCAGAGGAGGATCAGGCGGAGATATGAGACATGGGCTACCAAGAGTCCTCTGAATGAGGATATCCTTTCCAGTGTACCAGGTATTCCAGACACCCCCGTCTGTATCTGGAATCGCGCAACTGTTCTACTTCATATTCCTGAGAAGGGGGATTGCCGGTCATTACCGGAGTAGAACATGCACTAGAACTCGGTACCACTCATTTAAGGATAGAAGAATGACATACAGGGTGTACTCATCGTAAGTTGGTAGGCAACTGAAGACGGAAGGCCACAGGGTTGATCTTTTCCACAATGGTATAGGGACCGATGTACTTAGGGGAGAATTTAGTCGGTCGCACCCATCTGGGTAGGTATTTAGGTATGTAGTGGATAGCTAAACCCTTGAGCTCACTTTCCATTCCAGAGTCTCTCGTCAATGCTTATCCACTTGATTCTTGTACCAGTAAGGCCGTCTTGTGAGCCTCCGAAAAGATGGTGTATAGTGTCTTCCACCACTGGTAGTTGAGTTTGTACCGAGAAATTTGGTAGCGTAGTCAGAGGATGTTGACCATAAGTGCAATAGAATGAGTCATACCTATTGCTGAATGTTGGGTGTTGTTATATGCAAACTCTGCAGTAGGCAGGAGAGACACCCAATTGTCTTGTTCCCTGTTGACAGAACACCGCAGATATTGTTTGAGAGTACCATTCAACCTCTCGGTCTGTCCATTGGTTTGGGGATGAAACCCCGATGACAGAGCCCGTTCAATACCCAAATTGGTACACAAACAATTCTTCGGTCAGAGGTAATCTTCTCGGGCATGCCATGAAGACGGAATATGTCTGTCAGAGCCTTCGGTCTTCTTCTGGCGCAGAGGCAGCACAAACGTCTCCCTTCTCGTTAGGTCTTGGGGCCTGGAGATTATACCATCGCAGGCTTCCGCGACCCTTCGGGGAAAGATGGTTAGGGTCCGTGGAGTGGATAGGTAGGGGGTTGTAGGATCACCGGATAGAGGAGTAGGAAGGAGTTGTGGATAGGAATGGGGAAATTAGGGTAACATGCTCTTTGGCTCCTGCTTCCTTCTTGTGGAGTTTCAACCTGTCACTCCTACCCACTTCACAACATTCAGTATGCACTAGATATGGGAGCCTTTGTGCTGGAGCTCCAACCAGTTGGCTAGATGCCTCTACTGTTCCAGAGAGTATGCCACCATTGTTCAGAGTTATATAAAACGTTTCTCACATTACTGCATGTAAGATTCCCACATTACTGCATGTAGGATTAAACTCTCCCCACATTGCTTCATGCAAGGCACAGATACACCTATAACAGACCCTTACTTTACCCAGTAGGACCGCCCTTTCACTAGTGGCAACAAAGAAACATAAACATTGACTTAGCTTCGTTCTCAGATGAATTCTGTGGCTCCTGCCATTTGCTTTTCTGTCCACGCACTGTTCTGCAGAGTCGTCTTCCACTAGAAACAACAAAGTATTGTCAGAACGGGTGCGTGCGCTAGTCCTACCCTTAAAGGGTTAATCGCACAGAGGCCAAAGGAGTCTGGACAATACAATGCCCCCAGGGTGCATGCGGTAGTTGTGCAAGCACTGCCCATGCAGGATTAGTAATACGTTCCCCAAGAGTTAGTTTCGTTTTTGCACGCGACTTGGTTTTTCGTGCTGTTTGTATTAGTTTAGGGAAATCCCTTCCATGCAGTTAGCCGCAGCGCGTAGGAAACATGATATGCTACTTATCTTGACTGTGACGCGGGGCCTGGGGTATGCTTTCAGGTGGGCGGGTGCCCCGCTGATGCTTGTCGACCGGAGCTCTAGGGACACACGTCAGCTCAGGTTAACCGTCAGGATTGCGAGTGGCGCTCGTGGGGCACGGCTCACGCATGCGCGCTAGTGCAAGCGTGGTCCTCTTCCCAGCCACCATGTGTCTCGCAGGGATTGCTGGGAAATGTAGTTTCTTGGCTCTCTCCACCCCTGGTCTCGAGACCTGCAAAAGGGGTGGAGAACACGTCTTGAGAAGCCTGCTGGATGCCTGAGAGGCCCCCACCTCCCTCCAAAACCCAATATAGGGGCCTTTTCCCCAGCTACCACCCCAACACTTGCCAGGGTCCTGACAATGTCTTTTAGGGAGACTTCTGCCATGCCTGCTGCCGTTGGTAGACCAGGAAGAGGAGAGAAATGGGCCAGTTTGGTCAATGTATCTACAGTGACTGTAATGCACGAACAAGACTGTGAAACAGGCAGATCTACAATGAAGTCAGTCGTGATGTGACTCCAAGGACGTGAGGGTAAAGTATCCTGTTGAAGCAACCCACAGGCTTTTTGCATATCCTGTTTGCTCTGGGCACAAACCGCATATGATTGGACGTATCTTTCTACATCTGACCGCAGAGAAGGCCAAAAGAACGACCTGCTAAGCAATTCCGTAGTACCAGTCTGACCACGATGACCCGCAGTTTTGGAATCATGACATCATTCAAGTGCCTGTTGTCGAAGAGTGGATGTGGGAAGATATAATCTGCTGCCTAGAAATTTCAACCCTTCCCTGGTAGTCAGTTTAGGACTGATTTTGATGGAAGAATCGGAAACTAACGCTTCTCTGCATTCTCGAAGGAAAGAAGATACATGTGCAATAACAAGATTCTTCTGGAAGAAACGTTCTGTCTGAAAGGTTGCAGCATTCTTCTCCAAGGTCTTGCGTGACAGGGCATCTGCCACTGAATTCTAGGATCCCGGAAGGTAGGTGATATTGAAATTGTATTGAGCGAAGAAATTGGCCCATCTGGCCTGATGGAAATTGACACATTCCATAGACTGTAACACCTGTAGGTTTTTGTGATTGGTGTCGGATGGTGAAGGGATGCAAACCATCTTGCAACAAATGTCTCCATTCTTCACATGCTAATTTCATAGCCAAGAATTCTTTTTCCAATACGGAGTAGTTCCTTTGGCTGCCAGTGAGGGTGCGAGAGAGGTAAGATATGGGATGTTCCTCGTTTTCGAAAACCTGGAGTAACACTGCTCCTACAGCGAAAGCCGAGGCATCTGTCTCCACTACAAAAGGTTTCTGTTGGTCTGGATGTTTCAGGATGGGAGCAGTACAGAACAGATCTTTCAGTTTATTAAATCTTCCTTCGGCTCCAGAACTCCAACAAAAAGGTAAAGAGATCTTCTTTAATAGTCGGGCTATAGGCAGAACTGTTTCTGAAATGTTGGGAATAAAATGCCTGTAAAAATTGGCTAGGCCCAAGAACCTCTGTACTTCTTTGACAGACATGGGGGGACTTCCATTCCAGAATCGCTTCCACCTTCTTGTCTTCCATGTGGATACCCCCTTGAGATAAGATAAACCCGAGGTAAGGCACTGACTTCACCCCGAAAAGGCATTTTTCTTTCTTAGCGAACAGATGGTGTGTCTTCAGTCGGCCCAAAACCTCCTTGAGATGACCTTTATGGTTCTGGGGGTCTTTGGAGAAAACAAGGATATCGTCTAAGTAAACGATAACCAAAAGGAACATCAGATCTGAGAAGATTCGATCCATGAACCGTTGAAAAACAGCCGGAGCGTTGGCAAGACCAAATGGCATCACACAATATTCAAACAGCCCAAATGGTGTGCGGAAAGCTGTTTTCCATTCATCGCCTGCTTTTATACGAAGAAGATGATAGGCACTGCGAAGATTCAACTTGGAGAATATTTGAGCCCCTTGTACTGCTTCCAAGATGTCTGTAATGAGCGGCATGGGATAACGGTCTCTGATGGTTACCTTGTTTAGACCTCTGAAATCAATACAAGGGCGCAGTTCTTTTGTGTCTTTCTTTGGGATGATGAATAAAGGTGCCCCTCAGGGGGACTTGGAGGGTGTGATGAGTCCAGTCTTTAAGTTGTCATCTAAATATGACCGAAGAGCTTGTCTTTCGGAAAGGGATAAGGAAAACATGAGTCCAAACGGAACTAGGGCATTAGGTGCCAAATCAATGGCACAGTCCTTTGGTCTATGAGGAGGCAGCTTGAGAGCTGCTGTTTCCGTGAAAACTTCTGCATACTCAATGAGATCACCTGGAAGTGAATGGACTCGCACCGTGGGAGAGGTAGTTGTAGATTGGGTATGTATGCGTTAAAGAGTTGGTTCTGGCAGACAGTTCTTTTTGCAATGCTGGGAATCAAACACTAGCTGATTGGTGGCTCAATCGATTTGTGGATTATGTTTGCGCAGCCAAGTGATCCCCAAAATAATAAGAAAATGAGCTGCTCTGATAATGTCAAAACATATGGTCTTCCTATGTTGAAATATGGTGATGAGTAGGTAATCCGTGGTTTGGGTGATGAGTACCGAGCTGAGTGGGGGGCCATCCACCCCTTCCAATTTCTGATCTTCCTAGCGATCTTTGCGGTGTAGTCCAACCTGATCTGCCCACATGGTATCCACAAAGTTTCCTGCCGCCCCGCAGTCCAGAAGGGCGAGGACCTCTAGTTCTTTGGAACCCACAGTAAGTGTCACCCCAATCACCATGAGTCTAGAGTCGTCTGAGGTGGAGGTAGGGCTAATGGAGAGAGACACATAGGGACTTCCGACTTGTCCTCGGTTACCTGTCCCCATTAGGGCCGAGGATGCTTGTTATTTCCCGACTTCCGGATTCCGAACAGTTCTTGATTAAGTGAGAATCCAAGCCACAATAGGCACAAAGACCTTTCTCTCCTGCGAGGTCGTTCTTCTGCTGCCAAAGGTGCCCGAGAGCACCTATCTGCATGGGTTCATCAGTACGGGAGGTAGAGGACGTGGGAGGAAGAGGGGCTTCTGAATAGAGGAATGAATTTCTCATTCGATGCCTTTCTTGACATCGTTACTGAAGCCGGAATTCAATATGGAGAGCCGCTGATACTAATTCAGGAAACGTGGAGGGACGAGGAGCCCTGGCTAATTCGTCTTTAATGTCTTCCTTAAGTCCTCTTCAAAAAATCATATATTGTGACTGCTCAGACCAGCCAGCTCCTGTGGCTAGTCTTTTGAAATTTGTGAGGTAGGAGAGGACCTCCATCTGTCCTTGTCGGTCATCCAACAGGTCTTCAAAGACCTTGTAGGTAATTTCCGGTCTCTCAAATGCTTGGTTTAACTGGTGGATAAAAGTCACAAAATCCTGTAGGACCGGATCCGAATTGGTAACAAGTGGAGTAGCCCACGCAAGAGCGTTACCAGTCAAGTTAGAAATGAGGTATCCCACCTTGGCATGATCTGTGGAATAAGTATTGGTCCGGAATGCAAAATGGATGTGACAGGCATCCAAGAATTCCTTTAAACTTTTGGGAGTGCCAAAACACTTGTCAGTAGACAATGCTATAGGTGGGAGATCCGATGGTCGAACTTCTCTCGTATTCATCATCTGCTTTAAGACATTATTTTCAGCCTTCAATGTTTGCATTTCTACTGACATATTCTGCATTTCTACAGTTATATTCTGTATAGCCACAACCAGTTCTTGTAACTATTCTGCTGTTGCCATGTCTGGGCGTTGCAATCTGTTAAGTTCCGCTTCCTTAACTTCCCCAGATTCCGGGTCCTCTCCCTCCTCCTCCTCACCTGATTCACTTGGAGTAGGCAATCCGGGCCGCCGAGCGCTGTAGTCTGTCTTCTTTTTGCGAAGAGAAGGTCTCTCCCGGAAAGGATCCACAGTGAAGCCTCAGGCTCGGCTTTCCTGTGAACCCTCTCCGATGGGAGACGGCTGGGGAAAAAAGCTGATACTGGCAGAAAAAAAAAACCTGCGTGTAGATTGAGTATCCGGAGTGTTGACCGTAGGAGAGAGTACCGGAAGGAAATATGGGCTCCACTGGATTGTGAACCGAACTCAACCCCACAAAAGCACGGAAAGTACAGGACAACCAGGGGAGGCGTCACCAAACAGGAAAACCCAAAAGAAAAGCAGGAAAAGAAGGTAAAACCAGACCTGGTAAACATGGGATCCGGAGCCGGTAGAGAGATCCGTAAGAAAAGAGAGGGGGGAAAGCGGCTCAAAAAGTAGCATGCAAAGCAGGCCAAGAAAGAAAGAGAGCGAAGGAGGCCCCCTAAGCCGGCGGTAACCAGTGGAAGAGAGAAAAGAAGGCAAAATTGTCAGAGGGAAAACTAGTGTACCGCAACCAAAGCCACAGAGCAAAATCTGCACAGTTGCAATTCGCCAAAGCAGAAATGGGTGGGGCCTAAGTACGCTACACGGAACGTAACCAAAAAGAAGCTAGAACGCGGCTCGTTTTCCAGTAAAGCGATACCTGGACCACAAGCGCCAAGGATAACCACTGATGACAGAAAAAAACAATACAATCCCTATGACAGTCATGTAGACCTGTGTGTGCAAAAAGAAAAATAACAGACAGTGTATCCCTAGTAGATTTGGATAAGTATTCCAGTTGCTACTTCTACTGCATGGGATCGTGTTACCATGGGGTGACCAGATCTCCCTAACTGGGTGAGTTCCGCACGCACTTGTAGTTCATCGAGGTCCTGAACGTTAGCTCTGTCGGTCACAGAGACTCTGTTGCCAGGTGAGGCCACTGATTTGTAGGGCTTGATGTCATGGAGGTGATCTCATACAAATTTACCAACTAGCTTAATAGCATGGTCTGCCACCTCCTCTACAACGTGAGGTCCCGTGAATCTAGGCGCATTCCAGCGCTTCACAAAATTACGCAGGACAACAATATCTCCTACTTTCACAGAATGCTTTAGTTCTTAGTCTTGTGGTGTCTCATCACAGTCAATCTCTTTGCCGTCTTCTGGGCATCCTTGGATCCACTGTACCCGGCGAGAGATAAAAGAGGCACTAGCAACCAAAGAAGTAATGCAATCATACATATCTTGTCCTAACACATCTGCACTATTCTCACAGTTTTTCAGTGCTCTTGTGGGAGGAGCCATGGAAAGATGCATGCGCCGTCCTGTCACCAACTCATGGGGCGTAAAATGGTGGTCGGCCCCTGACTTATTGCGCAATTCAAACAAGGCTAGGGGTAAACAATGCAGCCAATTTTCCTTGGTGCTCTGCTGAGTTTTGGCTTTGCACTCCTTTAGGAGTCCATTCAGGCATTCACACACTCCATTTGCTTGTGGGTGGTATGTACAGGCAAATGTATGCTTAATGCCTAGCAGGGTTGTGATGTGTTTGAATAGTTCATTGGAAAAGTGAGGGCTGTTGTCAGACCTCAGGACCTCACACAAGCCCCATCTCAGGAAAACCTCTTTGTCCAGAAACTTGGCCGCACTTCCTCACTCCTCCTGAGCCTTTTGTCTCTCGTTCAGTTCCCACAATTGCACAAAATATGCTGCGCATTTTGCCTCATAATCTACTGCGGTGTGCAGTTATAGTGTCGATTGCAAAAAGTAGAAAACAAAAATGTTGAAAAAAAAAATGTCGGAAAATAAATCGAATGTGTTTTGTTTTATTTGTATGTTTTTTTGGGTTTAGCTATTAAAAATAAACAGGGGGTTGGGAGGAACCCCCCTCATTAAAAAAAAAACATTCGAAATCAAAGGAAGTCTTTCAATTACAGCATACAGAACTCTTTCTACAGTATCTACTGAACCTCAATATAATACCCTGGAAGGAGCGGAGCAACACGGAGTACGTCTGAGTGTTTGTGCAGAATTACCTACCCTGCTGCATTGTGTCACATTGTGCTGCAAAGGAATTCTTTCAAGTACAGTATACAGAATTCTATCTACAGTAGCTACTGATACTGGTTATAATACCCCGGAAGGAGCTGAGCGATGCAGAGTGTGTCTGAGTGTTTGTATTTGACGTTCAGCGTTTGGCATTTGGAGGCTGCTTATTAACATCTGCTGTAGGTTTGGCAACCTGGATCATAGCTCCAGATGTATTAAAGTGGATTATCTAAACATCATTTAAACATCCTCACCAAGACACCAGGTAAAGCCGAGCACATTTTCCTTTGATTGCCTTTCTTTGTGAACTGATGATAGGGGCTTCTCCTCTTCCGCCTGTGCAATAGTCTTCCGTACTGACAGCCGTATTCAGAGCTGTGTTTTACAGGTTTTTTTGCTGCTTTTTCTCTGGGTTTAATAGCCGACGTTTGGAGAGTGGCTGTGGGCCTTGGTGTCTTTGAGCTCTCCAACAGAATTGCGGCCTGTGATTTGCACTTGGCTAAATAATTCTTTGCTCGTCCTCCCATTCTGCCGGTGTTACAGAGTGGAAAATCTACAGATGGTACGTTGGAAACCTGTGAGGATGGCCTTGGATTGGGGCCATTCCATCAGGAGCAGCTGAATCTACCAATGGCAACAAATTCTTTTGACGTGCAATCCAATATAGACTGTTCAATTTCATGACTCATGCGGACACAGAGGACCTGACGGATTGTATAGGGGCAAACTTTATTTCGGACGTTTATATTTTGGCGCCTGTTGTGTCTTCTGAATATGCTAAGGGAGTACATCTATCGCTAGGCGGTCCAAGTGCACAGATGAATCGGGGTTCCCCTGCATATTCGCGAGGTTTGGAGTAGATTAAACTTTTTAATGTTACCTCCTACCGATCTGTTCTTCCTGTGCCTGAGGTGGAGAAGTTTCCAACAATTTGTCAGGGCTCTCCTCCTTTGTTAGATGCTCATAATTTCTTCAATCAGCCAGGGCCTTCTATGACATACTGTTCCGCTCCTACTACATCGACGAGGCCATCATGTAACCGCAATGAGCATGTACCTACGTCTCACGATGAACATGCTCAGGAAGGGCCAACAGTGGATGATTTTTCTTTCCCTGTTTGGCCAGGATTCTGGACACTATGGACTGGGGGCATAATATGAACATGTACGAACTGAGAGAAGTTTGATAGTCTTTAAAAGATCTATTGGTGAAAATGAACTTCATTGAATGTTTCATTGTTGCATTGAGCACCACAGGGGCAATTTGTAAAAACACGTTGCTTGGGGGTGCCCCGCTATCTGTGGATTTGGTCTCCTCTGTATCTGAAACCTCTGTTGCTGATCCTGAGTTTTATTCAAATAAAATAAATAAGTCAGGTGGCTCAGGGGAGGGGAATGGGCTTTGTGGACTGAGTTGTTTTCTCCCTAATCACTCTCCTTTTATTATAGCAACTTCTGAAATAATCTCCTCTCGAGAACTAACTGATTAAGGGTCCGGTATGGCTTCCCCCTCCTGGTGTTCCTACCCTGGACACTTTGGTTGTACCGGTGGTGGTAGGGCGTAGAGCAAGGAAGAAAGCCAGGAACATGACCAATTGTAAGCGGGTAGGGCTGAACTCTAATAGAGGTTCTTTGATATTTCTTCGATATCTGAAGGCTCAGACTGACATTTTTAATGATGAAGGTGAGGGTCAGGATGACTATGTACCGATATCTAAACTGGGGGTGGGTCAGGAGAACGGAAAGCCCCGGCGGACGAGACCAACTGAATCTGATGCTCCTCTTCCGCAATCTTCACAAGATGTCAACAAAAAATCTCTCATAACATCATATTTACACCCTAAGAAGGTAGAAGTCCCGGGGGTAGAGTTGAACCTTTCCTCGCTGACCACTTACTCTGTTGAGTCTGATGAGGGTGCTCTTCTGGTTAGTTATGTGGAGAAGCATGATTCATCTCTTCAGCAGAGGGTGGCAGTAGAACTTTGGCCGGCTGCCCTGGGTTCTTTTGTACCCCTGTGGTCTTCCTTATCACCTCGTATTGCTCCTAAAACTATTGATGCCACTGCTCATTCATTTGAGCCAGCCGGGAACTTGGCCCATTTATTGGACTTGGTGCCGCAGAGATTTATGACCATAAAAGAGAGAATGAAGTCACTGATTCAGGGATCTGGGGTGGGAAGCTCGTGGACTGGTTCTATTAGAATCCCTAGGGCCCCTTGGGGGACTCGGGCTTGCGATTGCCAGAGAGAGATGAGGTTAATGAGGAAGGGTTGGAGCCTGTATTTGATATGAGAGGCAAGCCTGTAGGAGATCAGCTGAGTTATTTGTGACTAAGGCGGACCTTTAAGGTCAAAGATTTATATCCCCTTAACAGTCAATATATTTTGGCTCTTTTTGGGCAAATAGTTTGTCTCCAATCACTTTCTTCCAAAGACATTGCTGGAATTTTCTTTCTGAACTTTTGTCGTGTTGAAACAGTTAAAATAGGATTTTATTCAAAATTTGTTTTTGATGCAGTCATGGCGGAGGCGGAATGCTTGTCTGCAATACGTTATCTATTGTCAAATGATAGGCCTCAAGAAACCCCAGGCACATCTAATTTGGGGGGCGAGTGTGACCCTAAGATCATTCCTCGCGAGCCTTTGAAGATTAACGTAGAATTGTCCTCTTCGAACTTAAGCAATGCTGTTGTGCTAATGACTGTCAATCACCATGTGACCTATGATTGGTCTCATATTATCAGCTCATTGCATCATTATAACCCGGCACAAAGGGGTTCTTCCTGAATCAAACTGTTTAGGTTTGTATCTTGGAGCACACAGGGGTTCAACCATCTCCTCCTAAATGACAAACTTTGGTTGGAGATGTACTTAGTCTGCATTCAAGAATCTCTTATGTTGGATATCCCTTTAGTTGATAGATTTACGGTTATGTATGAGTCTGCAAGGAAGGGTATTAAGGGTCGGCCCTATGTTGGTTTGATTTGTGCCTGGCGTATTCTTCCTAGCTCAAACATAGAGAATATGTGCACTGGTCGCTCAGATTTGCTTGCATGTAAAATCACATGGTTTGATCCGATTATTCAAGCAGTTAGAATATTGATTGTCTTAAATGTTTATTTTAATCCAGTAAAAACCATTTTAACTGAATTTTTAGCAGCTATCATGAATATTTATTGTCGCCTGATTCTCTTTCCAAATGTCTGTTTTATAATTTTGGGCGATTTTAATTCTGAGTGTTTAGATCCCAGGTGGTATTTTTCGGGGTCCACTAGGTACTTTTCGCAATCGTCCAGAGATCGAGGTATCTTATTTCGTGCCTGTTTGGACACTCTGGACTTGGTCCCCTTGAATGGTAATCTTTGAGATGATGTTCCACCTAGTTATATCTGGTTGAACAGTATGTATAAGTCTACTCTAGATTTTGTATTTGAGTCTTCACGGTTATTTTCTTGTTTTTAAATATTTTACTGTGATATCTGACACTGCAAGTGATCACTAGCGCCTACGAGGTAGCTTTGGCGGCATTAGTTCTACTGATGAGCCTGATGTGCTCAGGAATGCTGTACAAATGAATTCCCAGAATCTTTCCTTTGTATGGAAATCAATATGCGCTTATCAATTTAACGCCACTATTGACCAGGACCTCGTGGGAGGACTTTTTGTAAATACGTGGCCACTTTTATTTTCAGCATATTGTCAATCCACGCTCTACGTGCTGTTTCCAGCTTCTTGGCTTGCAGCGGACTCGCAATCATTGGTATCTAAACATAGATACAGTGGAGTAGTCCGCGACAAGAAGAGGGAACTCAAAAGGGATATTAGGAAATCCCTTAAAGTTGGCATGGACGCAGTTCAAGCAATAGCTAGACTCAAGAGTGCATATAGGAATTTGGGTAAAGGGCTACCATGCCTTAATGTTACAACGTGACTCAGAGTATATTCTTATGATTCTATCTTCTCGATGCACAGCACATTTCTGGAGACTTATTCAAGGGGAGGGTGTGCAATTTTTGCTTCAACATCAATCATTTCTGGGTCCGGAATGGGAAAGAAATGTTACTCATTTGTATGAGTCTGTAGTTTGTAAAAAATAAATCTTCTGATGTTATACAGGAGCCCACCCTGAGTGTAGAAACCTTCAATTAAGAGGTCTAAATCTTCAAATGCTCCAGGTCCTGATGGTCTATCCAACTTGACACCGAAATCGGACCCTCATCTATGGGAGAGGTTTTAATACAGCTTTACTATAATATAATGATCAATTAATCTCTAATTTCTTGATATTTCTAAAGCTTTTGACTGTGTTGACTGTAACAAGTTATGGAGGATGCTCAGGGCATGGGGTTGCCTAGAGGCTTTGGTTTTACTTTTGTAATTTCTCCATAAAGATTAAAGTTAAATTGGACAAGAGGGGTGGGTACTCAGGGTGGATAGCTGTCAATCAAGGCTTCCGACAGAGTTGCGTTCTTGCACCATTCCTGTTAATTCTGTATATTTTGGGAATTAGGACTGCACTGGAGGGGCCAGGAGTTAATCTCCAGAGGTTGGGTGTGATTAGTATTCAGTATCTTCTCTATGCAGAAGACCTTGTTCTTCTTGATTATACCGCTGTCAGATTACAGAAGTCTCTCTACGAGCTCAGATTTTCTTTAGGGGACTGGGTCTGGAAATTAATGTTACGGAATCCAAGGTTTTGATCTTCAATCGCAGAAAGATTTTATCTGGGAGATTTGACTTTGGATGGTGTATGGATGGCAAGAGGTTGCAGGTGGTGACTGAGTTTAAGTATTTTAGAGTGACTATTAGGTCCAAATGTTCTATGTCACATGCATCAGATGAATTGAGACTTGGAGCCATTGCATCTGCAAGCCAATTGTGGGCTCTTGATAAGATATGTGGTCGCTTTTCTATGATCCAGGCCTTAAAACTATATAATCAGGTGATTACCCCAAACCTAATATACAGGGCAGAGGTTAGGGAGGCCCACTTGGATTGGGACAAATAGGAGGCCTTTGTATTAAGATGATTTCTGAATCTCCCAGGTGGTACTCCCTTTCCCCCGGTAAAACATATTGTTGGATTAGAAATAGAGATCGTCTATGTTCATAAGAAGTGTTTGTTGAACAATTTGTTATGGACATCAAATTGTTTAACGCCCCCACAGAATTACCTAATTCAGCAAGCCTCACAATCTTTAAGAAATTTCTGGTTGCGTTTCAAGTTGAACCTTTGTCCAACTAATGATGTTTTGGGTGGTCGTGGAGGGTTCCCCTTGTGTGAGCGATTGTGCCGCTGCTGTAAATAAAGTGGGGAAGCTTTGAAGCACCTTATTGTTCACTGCTCAGTTTTAACTGTGTATCACTTTTATCTTTGGAAGATGTGTGGTTGAATATATTAAATAATCCAAATGATAGGCTTTTAATCAATGTAATGAATTGAATGAAACTGCTTTTTACGGTGCACGAAATATCTTTGTTGTAACTATGTGTCATGTATTTGTGTCTAAAGTTTAAATGTGTAAACTAATTCACACAATAAATAAATAACAAAACTTCACTAGTGCTACCTGTTTTGGATATACAATCACCTCAATATATCTGTCCAATAATAGTGCATGTTGCATGTTGCACTGGGGTCCCATTTGCTCTCCTGAACCCTCTCCTGAGCCATCGCGCCAGTCCTGAGTGTACTGTTGACGTCACATAGGCGAAGTAAGAATAAATTGTCACCTCTTTCTCTACACCGTTTTCTGGTGCTAATATGAGAGCCACTAGTTCTGCTGCTTGTGCACAATAATGGGATGGTAGTCGGGCACTTACAACCACCTTGCTTGTCTTACCACTGCAGTCCCAGTACGTCTGATCCCATCAGTTTGATCAATTGTCGACGAACAGTCAATGTACAGCACGTCTCCCCACTCAAGTGCGTCCTCCTCCACTTTACGTGTCTCACTGAACATCTCTATGTTCTTTGTATAGTTGTGTGCATAATCTCCTACCTGGAGAACATCTGACATAAATGTTGCTTGGTTTACTGTCTTACATCTTACTATCTTCAATCCTACATTCGATAGTATCACCTAATAACCTGATGCTCTCTGTGTGGTCAATGTGCTCTTTGGCTTATGCAATATCGCGAAGAGGGAGTGCTCCACGTACAGAGTGATGGTGCACCCCATTGTTACTGCTGATGACTTCTCCACTGCGAAGGCTGCAGCTGACAATGATTGTTCACACAGATAATGTCCTCTCATCACTGGGTAAAGTTGCCCACTGTATTAAGCAATTGGCTTATGGCCCATGCTTGTCTTCTGTCTCAGTACCACCTTCATCACTACACCATCAGTGTGTGAGAATAAGAAGAATTCCTTTTTATAATCTGGAGCAGTACTTATGGCTTCCTTCAGTTCCTCAAAGGCCTCAGTCATCTCTGTGGTCCAGGTCAGTGTTTTTATTCCTGTCAGACTGATGCTTACCCTCCCTAGCCTCCTCCTCACCTGGTCCTTCGGATGAGCTGTCCTTGGGGTTCAATGTCATCTTCTTGCGTGGGTTCCTGGTGTCCTGTTGTAACGCTCACCTGGTATCCACAGGGATGTCACTCAGCCTGTTCTGACCTCTTACGACCTCAAACCCTTCCCTGGAGGCTATTCGACTGGAGACTGGGCCTTGTTTTCTTGGATAGTGTGCTCTCCGTCCTGCTTTCAGTCCAGGGGCGCGTTGATTGATGCGGGCTCGTTGCTGCCTAGTTACTTCACTGGCAAGAGTCCGACAGGTAAGTATAATGAACAGTTCTCTAACTTCGTTCCTTTCCTTCCTTAGATGATGGCCGGCGTCCGGGGATGGCGGCGTGCTGCTGAGATGAGTAGCACTGAAGGTGAGTGAGAGAGCAATGCGCGATGCACCCCTTTCGTATTTGCATTGAACTGAGTTATTTTTCTGTGTCTTTTAGGTGCCGCGACGTTTTCAGCGTGGATGCCGGTTATGAAGAACAAATACGGTGGGTAAGCACGGTATGCGGCGCCTCTAGATGTTTCCACGCTAACCTGGAGTGTCTTTTCCCTCTTGCAGATGGATGAGAAGTTCTGGAGATAGAGTTCCCCCAGAGCGGCTGGGATTCAGGTAAGTGTTTGAAGCTCGTACAGTATTTAAAAAATAAGCGAAGATTTGCAGAATGCTTACTAATGCCTTTTTTCTGTTCTTTTCCCTTTTCCTTAGGAAGCGGCGTGCTGGGATGGGAATGACACCGCCGAAGATGCCCGCAGAACAGAAGGAGCGATGAATGATGGGCAGAAGCGCCGCAAGGTAAGGCTGTTCCTAACGGTGTTCTTGTTCTTGCAGGAGCTGAGCGCAGAAGAAAGATGCAGGCCTACTGGAGACCGGTCCGAACACGGTGAGTGTCACGCTGCAGGTGCAGGAAACACAAATCATGTTTCTCAGCCTGGGCGTGGCTTAAATAGTCTCTGGGTATCCCAGGTGTCTCTGGGATGAACCACACCCAAAAGACTAGACCGCACATGCAGTTCTGGGAACCGAAATATGTGGGGGCATCCATCTTGTCCCCATCAATGCACTACAAGTCCAATCCCCAATGTTATCCTATGGGAGTGAGTGAGTCTGGTGCCACAAGCGCCAAGTCTGGCTCCAAGTGGGTCTTTGGAGGGGCGGAGAGGCCCTTGAGGGCCATGTAGGTGATCGTGGCCTGGCTCCAGCCTGACATCTTGGAGGGCTGGGGACATGAGGGGCAGGAATCATGACACCTGTTCCTTCTTATCCTGATGTTTCTCATCCTTTTTGTCATGCAAGGAGGGTCTGCCTCCCTCGGAGTCCACCTTGACAGGAATTGGTACCTGCCTTCGGGGAACCCCGAGGAGCCAAAACCCCAAACCATGGAAAAAGCCTGTTGGCAAAAAAAAACCCTAGTGGTCCGATTGTTCTTCCGATACAAATCTCTTTAGAGTCTTTGGTAAGTATGGCAGATTGTACATTCCTTGAATGAACAGATGTTGCCAGTTCGTATAGGCACAAAGGAGATTGGAAGTAGTAGTCACAAGAAGGTACGCCTTCTGCCAAGGCGAGCCGTGGATAGGAAGATTGGCGGAGAAAGCTGCAGGTAAGCCACAACAATAATTTGTAGCACGATTTGCAAAGACCATAGGACGGTTCGGATAGTCAGCTCTTCAGAAACGAACAGGGTAAGTATCGCTGTTCTGAAAGGGATTCCGTACCGACAATAAGGGAAAGGAAAGTATAGCACAAGACTAGTTACAGAGGGAGGTGCTAGAATACGGAAGAAACAGAGACAGACAGGTAGGATTAGGAAAGGAGAAGCCGCTATTTGAGCCTGCAAGGAAACGGAGCAAAAGGCAACAGTACGAAGCAAGCATACGGAGGAACGGCACAGTGATTGCCGACAGTCTGAGGTCTCGGGCAGGAACTAAAGTCAGGGGAAGCAAGATAGGGAACAATTCCAAAGAAGGCAAGATGAGAGACAGAGTATGATACAGCAGCGCTGGAGTCTATGGACAGATACAACGCGCTGTGCTGTGGGCGTGGCTCTGAGATATACCCACAGTGGCCATATTGGTTGAGGACTAGACAACAACTTCAGTTCCACCCGATAGATCTAGTGTTTCCAAGCATGCCATACCTTCGAAGGGCGAAGCCTCACAATTCCCCTCTGAGCCTCTTTCAGGGCACCCAGTAGTGGTCTTGTGTAAGTGCTTTAGTCAAAGGCCCATGCTCTGCAGCAATTTCACAACCCCAAGAACTGTTGCATCTTCCTCACTGGCATGGGCTAGGGTGTTTTGCGTATTGTCTGTGCTCTCTTTGGGACAATCTGTCGGCCGTCTTTGGATATCATCTGTCCAATGTACAGCACCTCCTTCTGGCAATACTGTAATTTGGCCTTTTCCACTTTGTACCCTTTGTCAGCTAGTACTGTCAGCATGTCCACCGAGTCCCTCCTGCACTGATCTTCTGTCTCATTCCAAATCAAAATGTTGTCCACATACCGTAAAACTGTGCTTTCTGTCTGTATTTTACTCAGATCCAACTGTATCACTCTGGTAAAGATTGATGGTGACTCGCAGTACCCCTGCAGCAAAAGAATATGTTTCCACTTCTGGTTTCGGTAAATAAAGCTGGTCAAGTCTTGTGTGGTGTAGTGGCACTGAGAATAATGCGTTCTTCAAATCAATGACTGTGAAACAGGCAGCTTCTGCCGAAAAGCTACACAAAATTGTCATGGGTTTGCTGCTAGAGTATATTCTGCTACTACAATATGATTAAGAGGTCTTAAATCCTGAACAAAATGCCATGACCCCCCATTGGCCTGGCGCACGGGGTAGACGGCTGTGTTGCATGAAGATTCTGATGGTACTAGAATGCCTCCCTCAATCAGGGTTGTAATTGTCTCATAGATGCCCTCATCTGCCTCCTTGGTTAGGGGGTATTGCTTTACTCTTGGCAAAATCGCTCTTGGTTTCAGTTTAATCTTCACCCCTCCTATGCTCTTTATTTATTTATTTGTTCATTTTATTTGTTTTGGTTATTGAATAACATTTACAAAACAGAATACAAAAATTAAGATACAGATTTTAAAATTTCCAATGGATTAATAAGCAAGAAAATAATTATAGTAAATCTTACACTCAATTATCATCAATCGGAGCTAAATACATAAATACGAGAGAGTCTATGGAATATATACAAAGGGAATATAAACATATATCTACTTGCTAGAATAGTGTACAGAACTCAGAGAGATAACGTAAAACTGCTATCTTTATTGAGACTGATCTACTATGAAGCATATCCCACCACAGAACATCCAAATAGACTCTCTAAATTTGCTACAAAATCATTAAAACAGTCAATCTGCTCATTCTTGAGTGCAGAGCACTCTGGTAGCAGATGCAAGAGCATTTCCTTACAATTAGTAAACTTACAAAATCTGCAGAAGGACATTTCAGTAGTCAACTCACCCCTTATTACCAAGATCTCTCTAGTCCTCAAACCAATAAATATAACCTCATGAAATGATGTTGTCGATTCTTATCTGGGAATCTCATGAGGTAGGATTCAAAGCAGCCCATTTTCTTTTGATGGCACACCAGTTGAGAATACAATTTCGAGGTCAGTACTGTGTCCACTGTTCTGGCCCAATCATTATATTGCAAGAATCTTTTTACCCTTTGTGGTTGCGATATAAGGGTTTCAATTGACAAGCCCAGTTTTGTGAGAGACTGAACACTTTCTTCCTTTAATACTGATATGAAACCTATCTCTGGGACGCCTTGACGAATCCTCTTGCCTAATAATGCATATAAGGTCTTACTCGGAGTAGTGTATAGTTTCCGACTTAGAGATAACCTTCGCCATTCCACCAAACTTTCAATGGATTTCAACTCCACCTCTTATCTAATTGCTGCGAAGGGGAGGGCTTTTGGTAGGCAAAACGGAATAGAGTGCCAAATCAGGGCTCCATATTTATTCATCTCTGCCCTTGCCCATGCTGGAAATAATTCCAGAAAAAGTGAAAATAAGTCACACCTAGACCGATGTGGCTAAAGCTCTGTGCACACTTTTGAGCACCAAAACAATGCTAAACATATTCTTCTGTGTTTTAACATGTACAATTTAAGGAGATAATGATATTAACAAACTTAATCAAAGATTGTGTTAAAAAATAGAATTCAAATAATCAATAGCCCGTTCGGTTCTGAAGTCCATTTATGAGACCAGTGCAGATATACTAGTGAATGATCTTCCAGATATATCCCCTCATCTGTTGTACGACACGTTTCGGGGTTATACGCCCTTCATCAGGTGTGGACAAATTCATATGTTTCTGTAAATTCAAGATGAAAAAATATTTCTTTTATTCTATTTGTAACTTGTTTTTTTTTTTAGTTTAATTTTGTAAATTCTGTAAATAAAACTCTAACCTGCTGACCTGGGAGCCCTAATGTTCTCTCCTGATCGAAATTGAATCAGTTCCAGTTGTCTGGTTCATGGGTATTTTCACATATCGCTAGTCTGATCTGTAAAAAGTCACAGTTGCATCCATAAGTATAGTCATGGATAATGGCCTAGAAATGGGATCAGTCCCTAAATAGTTGCGCTGTGTCCCAGAACTAAGCCCAGATTTTCTCAAGTGCATACACACTTACATTTTTGCACTCACCTCTGCAAAAGAAGTGAATGCAATTACACTATTAAGTGACTCTCGTGGATTTAACCCTCATTTGGGAGCGGTGGAGGTAATACTTCCTCCCTTGTTTTTATAGACTTGGATTCTTCTTAGTTGGTTCATATAGATAATAAATCCGTGTTAGTCCTGAATTGCTTGTCCCTGAGTTTTCTTTCATCAAGACATTGCAAAATGAGTGTTAAGTTGGTACCTTGTTTTTCCGCGATGTCTATTTTGCCCGTTCTCTTCAATGTGCAAGGTTTAAACGTGCCGTGAACTGTATTTGTGTCGTTTTCACCGCTGTTTTTACATCAGTGAGTCTACAATATAAATAACGTGTCTATTTGTACCACTATTGCTTTATTGACCATTGCATGTCTCGTGCTTTCTCCGGTATTTCTATTCTTACCTTCTCACAGCTCTCAGTTTCACGGAAGACTTCCGCGTTCAATCCGTGCTCCTGCCTTGTGGACGTTGCTGTGGTTCTCTAGTAGTAGGCCGGCTACCTGAAGGATGGATGCCAAAACTGAAGAGGAACTTCATTGTTCTAATTTACAGGGCGCCATCTTTGAATAGAGCAAGTTCCATAATAGTAATACATGCAATTGCTTTTTGTTCAAGTCGATGTATGATGTTCCATGCATTAATAAATGCACATGTAAATACTCGGCATGGCTCTTTGTGTGGCATATACCTTGCCTGCACATCAGATATTTTAAACTTTTTTGACATTTTTGCGCTACTAACACTAGTTCAGATTAGAGCAAATGTCCATGTGTATGGTATGTTGAAGACATACTTGCCAACCCTACCGATTTAGGTGGTAGGATACCGCTTTTTAAGCAGTCCTACCGCCTACCGATTTATTGGCACCAAATACCGATTTTTTTTTTGTAAAAAAAAAAAAGAATGTTTTGCCAATGCCAGCTCGGGGGAGTCTTTCAAGGGTTCCCCGAGCTGGCGTAGCGGGAGAAGGCGCGACATGCAGGCTTTTGATGTCAAAGGCACCCACGGCGGTGGGCTAAATGCGCCCCTCTGCCGCGGGTGCCTTTGACAAAAGGAGCCATTAGCCCCCCACCACGCCAGCTCGGTGGAGTCTTTCAAGGGATTCCCCGGGCTGGCGTAGCGGGAGAAGGCGCAGCATGCAGGCTTTTGATGTCAAAGGCACCCAGGGCGGTGGGCTAAATGCGCCCCTACGCCGCGGGTGCCTTTGACTAAAGGCACTATTAGCCCCCCACCACGCCAGCTCGGGGGAGTCTTTCAAGGGCTTCCCCGAGCTGGCGTAGCGGGAGAAGGCGCTGCATGCAGGCTTTTGATGTAAAAGGCGCCCACGGCGGTGGGCTAAATGTGCCCTTCCGCCATGGGTGCCTTTGACAAAAGGCGCCATTAGCCCCCCACCACGCCAGCTCGGGGGAGTCTTTCAAGGACTTCCCTGAGCTGGCGTAGCGGGAGAAGGCGCAGCATGCAGGCTTTTGATGTAAAAGGCGCCCATGGCAGTGGGCTAAATGCACCCCTCCGCCGTGGGTGCCTTTGACAAAAGGCGCCATTAGCACCCCACCACGCCAGCTCGGGGGAGTCTTTCAAGGGCTCCCCCGAGCTGGCATAGTGGGAGAAGGCACGGCATGCAGGCTTTTGATGTTAAAGGCACCCACGGCGGTGGGCTAAATGCGCCCCTCTGCCGCGGTGCCTTTGACAAAAGGCACCATTAGCCCCCCACCACGCCAGCTCGGGGGAGTCTTTCAAGGGCTTCCCCGAGCTGGCGTAGTGGGAGAAGGCACTGCATGCAGGCTTTTGATGTAAAAGGCACCCACGGCGGTGGGCTAAATGTGCCCCTCCGCCATGGGTGCCTTTGACAAAAGGCGCCATTAGCCCCCCACCACGCCAGCTCGGGGGAGTCTTTCAAGGACTTCCCTGAGCTGGCGTAGGGGGAGAAGGCGCAGCATGCAGGCTTTTGATGTAAAAGGCGCCATGGCAGTGGGCTACATGCACCCCTCCGCCGTGGGTGCCTTTGACAAAAGGCGCCATTAGCACCCCACCACGCCAGCTCGGGGGAGTCTTTCAAGGGCTCCCCCGAGCTGGCGTAGTGGGAGAAGGCACGGCATGCAGGCTTTTCATGTTAAAGGCACCCACGGCGGTGGGCTAAATGCGCCCCTCTGCCGCGGGTGCCTTTGACAAAAGGCGCCATTAGCCCCCCACCACGCCAGCTCGGGGGGAGTCTTTCAAGGGCTTCCCCGAGCTGGCGTAGTGGGAGAAGGCACGGCATGCAGGCTTTTGATGTTAAAGGCGCCCACGGCGGTGCGCTAAATGCGCCCCTCAGCTGTGGGTGCCTTTGACAAAAGGCGCCATTAGCCCCCCACCACGCCAGCTCAGGGGAGTCTTTCAAGGGGTTCCCCGAGCTGGCGTAGCAGGAGAAGGCGCAGCATGCAGGCTTTTGATGTAAAAGGCGCCCATGGCGGTGGGCTAAATGCATCCCTCCGCCGTGGGTGCCTTTGACAAAAGGTGCCATTAGCACCCCACCACGCCAGCTCGGGGGAGTCTTTCAAGGTCTCCTCCGAGCTGGTGTAGTGGGAGAAGGCACAGCATGCAGGCTTTTGATGTTAAAGGCGCCCACGGCGGTGGGCTAAGGGCGCCCCCTCCGCCACAGGTGCCTTTCACAAAAGGCGCCATTAGCCCCCCACCACGCCAATTCGGGGGAGTCTTTCAAGGGCTCCCCCGAGCTGGCGTGGTGGCAGAAGGCGTGGCAGGCGCCTCATTGTCATTGAATGCACCCACGGCGGCGGGCTCATTCAATGACAATGGGCTGCTGACGAGCCCTATTCCTATCCTTACCTCCTCGCCTGACTATTTTTGAAACTTTAAGATTCCTACAGATTTTTGGTCACAGAATGTTGGCATGTATGTGAAGACCGTAAGATTTCAAATAATTCTAGACCATAGCCGAGCTGAGGAATGATCTTAGACAAATAAAAGCGCATCAGTGGCACCAATGAGTATTTACGGTATTTATTGTCCATTTTTTTCATCCGTGCAATTTTTTTAGTGCATTCTCATGTAGATTGTTACAATAGTTTCCTTGGTTTATCAAAAATAGGGAAGCCTAAATGTGTCATAGAGGTCCTAATCGCAAAGTTTTTCATGATTCAGAAACCAGGCATAAGCTATTGGTTGGGGACGTTTACTTAGCTGCATCACTACGGTTTTCTTCGAATTCACTTTCAAGCTATTGGAGATGATATAATCATTAAATGCAGTTATTAGATGTTGTAAGCCCCTAGGGGTATGGTCCAAAAGAAGAAAGAAGAAAATCGTCTGTGTAAGCAGACCAACAGACTATCTGCAAACAGGGACGTCATTTGGGGGTCGCCAGAGGTCGCAACTGCGACCTCTGAGGTCTCCCTTGCGACCTCTGTGGTCTCCCTTGCGACCTCTGTTAAAAAAAAAGAAATAAAAAAAAAACATTTCGTTTTTTTTTTTTTTTTTTTTTTTTTCGTTTTTTGTAATGCAAGGTCCTGGAGTGGCTGGCTCTCATGTTCAGGCCCTTTTAAAAAAAAATAATAAGACAAATAAGAACAGGAGTGCCACAAGTCTAACACTTTCAGCACTGACCCTAAATAAGAAAGAATAGGAAACCAAATAATGTGTCTTTCTGGAATTCTGTACAATAATTGCTAAACTCATTAAAGGTTTATTTCAGGCACACTTCAGGGGGTGAGTCACTGATTTAGTCTGTTCTTAAACGCCTCAACTCAGCCTTTAATCCTTCTGAGGTCGATAAATGAGTACCAAGACAGGTTGGGTGATATTGGGTGTATATTTTTTCTATATAAAGCGCTTAAGTGTAAGTGCTATATAGTAACACATCATTATCATTTGGTCATGGACGTCTGCTTGCATTCACAGTAACTTGGTAATATGGGCCTATACACACTGACCTTAACGCTACATATGGCAATCCATTCTTGCATGAAATGTACATCACATTATAGTGATATTGTAACCATATTTTTCGTACTGTACAATGCTGTGATGTCTCTTCCTGTTTTGGCAACGGGTGAAAGGTTCGTGTTCCATCGCTTCCCGCGATATCACTTCGGGGTAGGGTCAAATGATATCAGTTCCTGTGATGTCATCAGGGGTCAAGGGTCGTGTGATGTCACTTCCGCTACCCCTGGCATTTTGTTGAAATGACGTCCCTGTCTGCAAATATAAAAGAAAGGACCTTAGCCCATAGAACAGGGTTAAATTTGAAGGTTGCATTCGTTAACTGGTTAGGCCTGGCCGCTCTAGAAGGACTGGTCCTATTAATAAGGTTCTTAATGTCTTCAATAGTGAACCTTACCTCCCAGGCACAGTCTTTTATGCCTTCCAGATCTAATTATGTCTGAGTCTTACATTCATAGAGTGATCCAAAATGACCCACCCACACCTCCTCAGAGATACAGTTGGTTTGCGGCAGAACTTGTGACGACTCTATGGCATAGACCAGAACCCAGAATTCCCTGGATCTGCCATCTTTTAAAGCATCAACCATTTGGTCACTGCTATGTTGGTACATAATAGCCCGATGCCCCTTTAACCAATTTTTTTACTTTTGTTTTTCCATCCTAACAAAATTGCGCTTAGCTTCAAGTGAGTTACGGCATGTTTTTTTCCTCCCTTGAACAACTTCATCAAAACCATATTTATGCGTTTGACTTTTCGATTTTGGAAGAGGTCTTTTCACAGATTTTCCAATTAGTGAATCGATGTATGATCCAAAACAATC
This sequence comes from Ambystoma mexicanum, assembly GCF_040938575.1. Lineage (NCBI taxonomy): Eukaryota > Metazoa > Chordata > Amphibia > Caudata > Ambystomatidae > Ambystoma > Ambystoma mexicanum. Next base: position 273,689,677 of record NC_090932.1, on the reverse strand, counting down.
ATGTGAACATATAGAGAACTTTCTTTCTAGGTCTAGGGCACAAAAATCTGCCATAAGAAAGGAGTTTAATTTCATAACATTCCCCTCATGCCAGGCAATTCTCGATTTTGTATTATTCACAGTAAGTGGTACCTTGTAGTAGTTTCTGTGAGCCCCCAACAGAAAAGTAAGTGCTAGCATCTTATGGTCACTCAATTTGGTATCTTTTATGTGAACAACTTGTACACAGTCAATTAGTGCTTTGGACATAAATATATAATATATTTTCGAATTTCGCTTACCATCAGACCATGTAGCGGTGTCTGATGTTCTCCCCTGAAGGGTGTTTGCGGAAAATAGGCCCAAATTCAAAAACAGTTCATGCCAAAGCTGCCCTTGCAGTTTTTTCCTTTTGCACCCAGGAGGTGCGCCCAAGATTGTATTTTGATCATTGAGATTTAAAGGAGTTAATAGTCCTAGAGCCCTATATTGTGCATGATCCTTCAGTCCCTCTATCTCACTTTCGGCATTCGGGTCCCCCGTTTATGATAATCGGAGCCCCTGTTGTATTGACTATCCATTCTTCAATCGGAGCATTTCTTAGGATCACACAAAGGTTCAATTCAGTGTTCCAATAGATATTTAGAAGCAGGACACATTGTGAAGGAGATCTCAATTTTAACTGCAGCATAACTGCAAGGGCACCTCTAGACACGTGTGCACAATCTTTAACTGTAATGTCCGCCCCATTTCTTATTGCAATTCGCAGACCCCCTGAAGACCTCCCACTCAAGCCCTTGGTGGCGAGTTCAGATCGAACATCAAAGCCGTCCAGTGACTGTGAACAAGTTATCCATGTTTCTTAAATGCAGATTATTGAATATTGAGTTTGCATGTGACACAATGCTATAGAGGTTCACAAATTAAGGGAGCCTCTAGAATTTCAAGATATTAGGGGAAACCTGGTTGAAGTTGTGTTTTTAGATCGTGTAATTGGGAGATAGTCTCTAAGGGTGATAGCTAACCACCTCCAGTTAGGATCTTGTTCTGCTCCCTGTTGTTGGCTCCCGTCCCTCTGGATTGTATCCCCAACCGGATTTGCTGTTCCTAGTCCCTCAAATTGTCTAACGGGAGACAAAGCAGAGAATCCCAAGCCAAACTTTAAGAGTTCATATCCAAATTTATGAAATTGGTTCACTGCCACTAATAGGGCTTCATAGACTACACGGGAATGAAGGACCACTCGAACATGATCATATCGATTGGAATGAAGTCAACCAGTTTTATATCTCCGGTGGTAATGAGACTGAGACTAGGATTCTCATTTATAAGTGCTAAAACTCTCCACCTATTCCGGAAGTCCGGGCCACCGTATCCAAACATATAGTGCAGAATTGCACTAGGATCATCCTATGCTCTTTATGCATCCCACATCATAAGGACTTGTGGTCCATAAACTGCTGGGTGCCTTGGCCATGTCTTCCTCCCAGAATGAAGGTGACCCCTCCAGCACCATCGCCATTCTCTGTGGCACTTCTCTGTAGTGGATCTGTAACCAGTAGGTTACACTCATTTCGAACACCATCTCCAATTCATGTCTTTCTTCTTTGAATAGTTCCTCATCTGTCACTGTGGTCAACCTACACCCTTCTGCAACTGCAATTATTGGTGCCCATACCCTCCCTGTGTCACCCATCCCATGTAGTGCAATCCAATCCACTCTTGCCAACACTGCCTCTATTTCTATGGACACTATCATTCCTTCTGGCTCGTCAAATGGTGTTTCTGGCCTGAATAGGTATTCGTTTGGAACTCGCCATACCTTCCATGCAATGCCTGGCATCCATGCAATAGCAATGTCAGTCCCATATTGAAACATCTCTGGGTCTACTGGCATCCCCCTCTGTACCGTATGTTCATAATAGGCTTGAACGATCTGCTTTACATTTAACTTGTGTATGCCTGGTGTCGAGCACAGTATGCCCTTGTCTGTGAATGAAATGGTCATGTTTAGCCTGCTCATGATGTATCGTCCCAACATGTTTACAGGTGTCTGTCAAGAGTAAAGTAGAGGTAGTGATAACTCTGGTAGATAGTGACATATTATCAGTAAAAGGAACCACTTCTCGAGTCCCAGAAAATCGTTGAGTGTTCATGGCATCACCTGACAACGTAAATGTTCCTTCCCTAATGCATGACCTAGTCGCCCCAGTGTCAACAAGAAAGGAAAAACATTTGTCACCTATCGCCATCCCTATGCGAGGTTCCTCCGCAGGGTTGGGTGTGATGGACAGGATGGGACACATCAGGTTCATCTGTGGGCTGTCCTATTGAGGGTACATGGATAACCCGTTCCCTGTAAAGGGGTTGTTCCCCACCATGGTAACTCCTCCCAGTCGTCGGATGGGTACTATTGCCACTGCGTCCACGTGTACTAGTGCGTCATCATTCTGTATCTGTGCTAGTATTTGTGTGTTCCCTCTGATCTGTGAGGCTTATGAATACTGTGGTAGTGCTGCTGACATCTGTGGTACCTGCATCTGTGCTGGTAGTGCTTATGGCATCTGTTGATATGTACCCTGTGTCTGCCCTTGTGGCTTTTGGTCTTGTGCATTATAATCTTTGTCCCCCTTGATATGGCTGCTGGCCCCTCTTTCCCCAATTCTGTTGCGTCCCTCTAAATCGACACACCCTTGAGATGTGCCCTATCTGCCCGGAGGTCCAGCACTGTGGTGGCTACCTCCCTTGTCCCTGAAAACCCCCGAAAATGTCTCCTGGGTTCTTCAGCATCTGTTGTCCATACCCCCGAAACCAGGGTCGGATTGGCCCCTCGGCCTTTCGGCCCGTGGCCGGGCCGAAATCCCCCCTGGGGAGTGGGGGCCGGTTTCTGGCCATGCCTGGGCTGGTTTGGAAGCAAAAAAAATGTTTAAAAAAAACTTTTTTTTTTTTCAAAAAGCCTTTCACCATTCTTAGGTCGATAAATGAGTACCAACACAAGTTGGGTGATATTGTATGCATATTTGTTCTATTAAAAAGAGCTTAAGCGTAAGTGCTATACAATAATATATTATCATTTGGCCTTGGACATCTGTTTGGATTCACAGTAATTTAGTGTACTTAGGAACAATGCTATTTGATGCCACTTCCTGTTTTGTCAAGGGGTGAAAGGTCGTGTTTCATCGCTTCCCGGGATGACACTTTGGGGTGGGATCAAATTACATCCCTTCCGGTGATGTCATCAGAGGTCAAGGGTCGTGAGGCGAGGGGTGGGCCACTTCTTTTGGGTGACCGGCCCTATTTCTTGTCCCAGTCCGACCCTGCCCGGAACCCTCCTGGAAACCCCCTTGGTTGTGATGCATCTGTGGCCTAAAGCCACGGCCCCTTTTTAGGCCTCCCCTTCCTAAAACCCTTGTGGTGGGCTCCCCAGCCCATGGGTGGTGCGAACTGTTGTGGCTGCTGATGCTGCCTTTGTGTCTGTTGGGTGGAGCTGGTTATAACCGCCCCTTCCATTCCATACTTTGATAGCTTTCTCTATACGAATTTTGCTTAATCTGTCTTCCACTTTTTGCTTTACCTTCTCCTGCCATAGTCTACAATGATGCACTATCGTGAGCTGTATCTCTGGCCATCCTTTCACTTCCATTCCTCCCAATTTCTTCAAACTCTTCTGAACTGGCTCTGGTAGTTCTTGCACAAATATATGATAAAATATTACTATTGTTTTGTCCCAAGGCTCTTGAGTTTCGAGGCACCAAAGCTCTTGAATCTCCTGAAAGTACGGCACAGGATCTTCATCTTCCCTCATCTTACGTGACGTAATCGCCCCAATGTCTGACGTGTCTGGGTATTGTGTTCTTAATGCTTGCCAGATTGCTGCCCTGTAGTTTTCAAATGGTGCCCTGTCGTGTGCTGTGTTCTGTATCATCACCCCTGGGGACCCCACCCTTTTCCATACGTCATCAGCTGCATCTCCTAATATTGATACTAACAGTCCTTTTACGTCACCCACTTCTAACCTGTGGCCAGCTGTTATGTTCTCCATCTCATGAATCCATTTCCCAGCTCCCACGCTCAAGAATGGTAACCTACACTTGACATTTTCCTTGTCTGTATGCTTTCATGGCATATACTGGGGTCTCAACCCTCCTCTCTCTAAAGGAGGCATCTGTGAGTATGCCGTCACCTCCTCAGGTGTCCTTCGGGTCAGTCTGATTTGTTGAGGCCCTCTCTCATCCTCAATGTATACGCATGCATCTACTGGTTCTAATATTGGCACCTTCCTGTTATTGTCATAAGCTCTAGACAATCGTCCTATCAAGCAAGCTATGGCTGTCTCCCCCTCCTTTGTCCTGGGAGATCCCTTAGTCTATTAACATATGTGTTGTGTGTGGTGCAAAGGTCGTTCGTCTGCTGAGCCTGCTCTTCTGAATCGACCCCTCCTTCTCCTTGCCTGTGGGTCCTGAATTCCTATAACACCCATTTGTCTGTCCGTGTCCCCGTGCACTGTGACCGGCCCTGCTCACCCCTCTCGTCCCGCTGTATTTGTCATCATTGTCAGATCCAGTGTCCAAGTTGCTACAGAAATCATCAGCAAAACGTAGTCTCCTCGATGTCAAGTCTGTGTTAGGTATTATGCTAAGATCGATGTCTACTAAATCATACTTGCTACCTCCTGCCCAAGCCCCTGGGCCTGCTCCTCCTTCCTTGTAGCGCTCCTGCCTCATTAGTTTCTGCTATCTGGCTCAAGCTCGTTTGTCCTCCTTGCGTTTATTCTTTTCCCTATCCAGCGCTGCATGCATCCTCACTGCCCTTATTGCTCACTCATTCTCCTCCCTGAGCGCTCGTTCCCTTGCCAGTCTGTCCATCTGCAACTTTCTCTGTTCGATCTCTGCTAACTTATATTTTTGTTGGCTATCTCTCTCTGTCTCTCTGCCTTCTCCAGTTCTCTCTCCCTTTTCTCCCTCATCTCCCTGTCCACTCTCTTCCTCTCCTTGAGATCTCTCTCAATTCTTCCGGCTCCCTTTCTAAGTGTTCCCGCTCTTCCTCCCTCCTTTGTTCCCTGTCTTCCCGCTACAGTTTCTCCTCTCTCCTTCTCTCTCTGTCCTCGCGCTCTAATCTCACCTCCCTGTCTTTCTACCTTCTATCCTCCTCGTCCATTAGTTTTGCCCAGTCCATCGTGTCGCTGTCCCTTTTCAGGCTGTCTATCGCCTCGGTCGCCCCTTCTGTCTCTCCATTTGCTTTCCTGGAAGTTTCAAAAGTACCTGCGCTGCTATCCATTTGTTCGCGCTTATGCCCTCGAACTCCCTATTTGCGCATTGCTACACCTCACTGCTTGCCCCTGCATCATTAGTTGGCTGCCCTGAGCCTTTCGGCTTCTCCTCCTTTGTATATGGTGGTGGCTTATATGTCGGATTTGAATACCCCTCTACTGCTCTAAGTTCCCCCATGGGATACATTCCCTGCTCATCGTCTGTATCATCAGATACTACACTCGGAGGGGAAGGGGGGCGGTGCAGAGGGATGGGTCCCTTGGTCCTTCACCGCCTGCTGGCTTAGCATCCACTGATGCCTCGCGGCACCCCCCTCTCCTTCCTGAAACATGCTCCACAGCTCGAATATGGCCATGCGTTTGGTCAATTTCTTTCCCTTGTAGGCCCCCTGTGTGTGTGTCAATAGCGATTGCTGCACGTCTTTGGAGAAACTTCCACAAGGTGGCCATGGTTTGGTTAATTTACCTTCTGTACTTTTGTACCATTTTATGCTATATTTGCATATCTTTTCCTTATAAGGTGGAAGTGTCTTACACAGGTGCTGAAGGGGCGTAGTTACCTTGATGCATATCAATACCTTTTACCTGACCTCAAGTCGAGGGTTTTGATAATCCGTTGTTTAGGGATAAAAGTCATGATGCAATGAAGATATTTTCCAATTTCTACGAGCCTCTTTGGCTCCACAATTTATCAGGCGTGCTCCGCGCACCGCCTTGCCTTTTCAACCACTGCCTCCTCAGGGACACCCACTATCCTACGCATGCACCTTCTGAGCACCACCGCTTGTTCACCTCATCTACTAATCCCAAGTTTCCAATACTAGCTCATCGCCGTCTCAAGCTCTCTGTGTCCTATATGCAAACCTATGGGTGATGTCACCAAGCTACCAGAACGACGTAGGAAAATCAAACATGGCATCAAAACAATACTCTCTTGTGACCGAACTGCATCGCCTTACGTGTGAAACGCCTCACCTCAAGAGACTTTACCAGTCGAACCTTCCGCAATATAGGCCAGCTCCCTTGCTAACTCTCATGGGGATTCCATCATCTATGACTCGAGCTAAAACACCAAACCCACAGGAATACCTTATTTACATAACTTTTGTCATCCGAGCCCTCAAGTCAATATTCTAGGTTATTCACCAGAACCATTTCGCTCTAAGACCGAATGTGCCCTAAACATAGAAAAGGGACTTCTACCTCTGCTCCTGTCTCTACTCACTTTAACAATACTAAACAATACTTCAACAATACATGATAATAATTACCAATACTGCACAATACTCAATACCCTCCCTCACACCCACAGTTGCCATTGGACTGGGTCAGTGCTTAAGTTCCGTGGTGTGCTAGCGCTGCTCGGCTATCGGCTCTCTGTCAGGGCGCTCGCCTCCCCATCCTGGTCTGCCTGGACAACTCGCTGACTTTGGGCAGAATTAGTCACAAGGGGCTCCTCACAACCTGTAAACGGGCACACGTCTTCCCGTTTTCTTGAAATATGCGAGGGTCCTGCAGCCTCTCAGGTTTGGCGTTGAAAAAGTTGACCTGGTGCTGGGCTGGCGCAGCAAACCATCCTCTGTGCTACCAACTTGTTGGCACAAACTCCCAGGTATGCAGGAGGGCCAGTAGGAGTTTGCAGACTCTCGGAAGGCCCAACATGTTCCACTGGACAAACAGACTCAATCAAACGGCAAGTTGAAACTGCGGCTTATTGCAGCAAAAACCAACAGGGATCAGTACAGGGACAGAAGAAATCCATGTACGTCTCAACCTCTCCTGGCTAGCACGCCAGATTTGTACCCAAACGATGTCAGAGTGCAACTACAACCTGGGCCCTCCTCCAGAAAACTACTGGATTGGGTACTGAGTAATAGTCCACCTATAGGGGACACTATACATGTTAATCTACTGGCTCTCGCATGTCAGGTGGCAGGTCTGGTCCATCCCTAAATTACTATCTATAACAATGTTGCAGTGTGAGGGTCTTGCCATTGGTTCTTGCCCATTGCTACCCTCCCCTAGGATACTAACCTGTGATTGGCTAGAGCTGACATCCCCAGGCCTGGGATCTGCAAAGGTTCTCAACTCTTGGTGTACCTTCTCAAGGTAATAAGAATGACTATGTGTCTGCATTGTAACTTGTCTGTACCACCTTAGTCTATCAGAGTGCTCTTTCGCCAAGTGCAACACTCATCTCACATTGTAACATCTTTTTTGCGAGCTTCTGTCTGGTAGCGTGAGGTCGCTCTCTTTCTCAGCGCTGGTTGCTGCCCATTGTCTGCGTCGGCCGGGTCACGTGTTCGGAGACCATGATTTGTAACTGTGCAGCTCTGAGTTATGAAGAATTATTTGCATGTATTGCAGCTGCGGCTACAGTGGTTCAGGGAATGGAATGTCATCCGTAAATGGTGGCCTTGGCTGCGGGTCCCATCCCACACGTTCTTCTCTTGTCCGGCCTGAATTTAGCTCAGCTTGATCCTTGCTGAGAGGCCTGTGGCCTGCTGTAATTTTCCTAAACCATGAAACGGTTCCTAAAGTGTTTGTGCTATTCGTGCTATTCTATATTCTCCATAGATTAGTCACCCTTGGCATTGTCAGGTCCCATATGTGCTCCTGCAGTTCCATAAGGTTATTTGCGTATAAGCATCTTCAAGCTTTACTCATGTGTAAAGGAGGCCCCAGACATGACCTGCACCCCTGCCCTTCATTTCGAGCTACCAAGAGGGTACTCACCAAGGTATGTGATGTATGAGGAGCAAACGAACCAACAGAGAGCCGCACTGGGACTCTGCCATGTGTACATAAGACAATCCGTACCGGGTGAAGCAACCATAACTTGACAACCCTGGGCAGCACTGTACCCTATCAGACAGCCATACCAGCCACTGATACGAAATGAGGAATACCTACAAACGGTCCACGAAGAGACCCCAAAAGCCGTAATGAGAGGCCAGTGGAAATGACACAAGGGCCTGAACAGACTCATGGATGAGCAAAAGTGGCTATTGAAGACAAGCACGCCAGTGCAAGTAGCTACGAAAATAAATGTAATGTACGCAGAGAAGAGACAATGTTAAAACGTAAGGAAATAGTGCTACGAGACAAGATGGAAGCAACCGTCCTGTTAAATGTGTGTAAATAGGCTTGAAACGCAAGATGCTAAGAAATCGATAGTGCTTGCAATGTTCAGTAGAAGATAGTGCGGCAAGCGCCAATCATATATCTACCTCAATAAGGCACATTATACAAGTACGACTCCATTTTGTAAAAGCAGAAAGGTACCCAGGCGGCCAGAAGCCTGACAGGCCAAGTTTCGAAACCCAGCCAAAGGCAGGAGAAGGAGCAGAATCAAAACTCAGCAAACAGCGACTCGTGCTTAGGAAATCGAGGTCAACCAGAGAAGGAGAGGAGAGCATGAGCTACAAGACTCCAACTACAGAGCATACCAGCCCGTCCCTGAAGGTCAAAATAAGAGAGGCCCATGCAGGTGGCTAGGCTGACACAGAATTCAATGCACAAAAGGCTAGAAACTGAAGCAGATTCACAATGAACCAACACGTGACCAGCCAGGCGCGAAGAGTTACCAACGCCTGATGTCATCCAGAACCCGAGGATGCCATAACTTTTCCTGATAAGAGGCTACAGTTCCGAGGCCATACCCAGCCAACTAATTGACACATAGCCCTAAAACACTGATTGATGGAAAGGAGGAAGGGTGAATATTGGGGCACTAGGCACCTGGGTGTCTATTCTGCATTCTGCTAATTAAAGTGGAGATTTATGTTTAGGGGTGTAACTTGCCCAATCACAATGGACCATGTAATCTAGGGTCCTATAGACACTGTAACCAATGAGACGTCATACTTGTAGTGACGTCAATCACGTGTGATGTAGAGGGATGGGCGTAGACGCCCACCTAATAAGAGTTGTCCAATCCACATGCTTTATTTCTATATACAGATATAGCACCTATAGTTAAGTTACCTTTCCTAACCAATTATATTGCATGATGATTTTTTATAGAAATTAGACGTCAGTGATGACAACTTTTGCCTATAAGAATTGCTGTTCTACCAAAGTTTGTGGAAGTCGGAGCGAGACCGGTGATCGCACTACAGCTGATTCCCATTTGTTTCCCTGTTTGATGTATGTATCATTAAACGGACTTCCCTTTGCCAAACTACTGAGTCCTCGTTATTGAGTCGTGTCGGAGTAAGTGAATCCAGCACCCCCTGTCCTCACATGGTGCAGCTATCTTGTCTTACAAGTTCTAGAGGGTGAGTGCTGACCTATGGGCCCGTCAGTGATTTCCTCTCCTCCTGGGTACTTGGTAGCGTGAGGATGGTTCCGGCCATCGATTATAGATTATCGATTGATATAGTGTAAGACACCCTTAGACCGAAGGCACAGAGTAACTCTGGGCCTTCGGTAAGATCACAAGTCCTTTCACCATTCTGGCTGAGTAGACTGAGAAGCTTCCCGTGGACAATGATAGAGTAAAACATTTCAAAAACTCTGCAGTGGGTCTGAAGGAACCTGCCTTTCTAAGCATAACCCTTCTCATTCCCACGGGCAGCGGATCGGACGAAAACCTTAAAAGCAGGAAAGGAAGGGGCGGTGATCCCGAAGTTCCAGAGAGGAACGATGCGATCGGTGAGTAAAGCAATAAAACATGTTACTTTGGCAAATGTCGTGTAGGCATTAGAGCCAGTAAGGGAAAGGTAACAGAAGGTGGTGGAGAAACAATAAAATAGTTAGAAGTAGAGAACACTATATATATATATATATATATATATATATATATATATATATATATATATGGGGTAATGACTTGAGCATAAGAAATAAAAACGTAAAGAATGTTAGGGGGGCACCTGAAGTAAAAACGTAAAGAATATCAGGGGGGTACCTGAAGTAAAAACGTAAGGAATACCAGGGGGGCACCTGAGCAAAAACGTAAAGATTCGCCTTGTTCCTGTGCTTTAAAGAGTGGTCAGAAGGAATGTGAACCCAGAGCCCACAGAGGGGGGACATTTAGGCTACGATAACGTTTAAAGACGTAATTAAGGGGGTTCGTTCAAATCCCATGGTGGGGTAGTGATTAGAAGGCAGGTATATGTTTGACCAGCTGGCGTCCGTCTAGTCTGTCTAGACTGTCGTATATGTCGGGTGTATGTCAAATGTGAAATTACTGTACTGTTGATTGATTGCAATGTATTTTGCTTTACGCGATTTCGTAACTAAGAGGGAATCGCCTTTGAATTGATGAGTTTTGAGTAAATTGTTGATACAAAATTTGGCGGGAAAAGGTTGGATTGGAGCTTGCGTATGTGGTGCTCGTTCATACTAGTGGAAAGCTTAAAGAACTGTGTGAATATTGTTGGTGACAAAATTAAGAATGGAGGAAGTTACCCCACTTGCGCATGTATGTAAGCAGCTGCCCAAGCATGCAGTAAAATTGAAAAAATACAGCCAGGAGTGGGTTAAGGGTACCGCCAATAAGATGTTTATGCCTTGGCCCCAGAACGGGTCACGGTCTAAGGCTGTTTTACAGCACATGACAACATTTCTACACACCACATATAACGGCAAGAAGCTTGAGAAACGCCTTGCTGTTCTCGGACTTTGGAAAATGTTCAAGCAAGCGAAGGAAGAAGAATCACCCGCAGACTGGATATTAAATGTGTGTACAGAGGGGGTTGAGACACCTACCGCGCCACCAGCCCCGCCGGCACCAGTCATTGAGGGAAGCAAGTCAGAGGGCCTTTACCCATTGAGAGAGCTCAAAGCAGCCACAGGGTATAGCAACCCCGCATATGAGTCACCTACATGCAGTAGTGACGAGACGAAAGAGAAGGAACAGGAAATTGATCTGGCCTCCACAGTCCCGAGGGACAAGGAGAGGCGCGGCGATGGAAGAAAGGATCAGGCACAGAGTAGTGCACCTCTCGATAGAGAGAGGGAAAAAAGCGTAAAGGAAGTGATGAGTTAGCATTCGCAAAAGACGAATGGATGAAAGGACAGATATTATTGAAATTAGATGGAAAAGGAAGTGATGGCATAAGACAGAATGAACGGTCTGATGAGGCGCAAAGAAAGGAAAAGGAGAAAGAACAGGACATGAGAGACGAGAGGGTAAGAAAGAAGGATAGGTTGAGGCGAGAACAACTATATCGCGAAGAGCAGGAAATACCGCTCAGTCGCATACAATACGCTGCCTATGAAAAGTACAGGCAGAACATGCTAAAGTTGGAAGAAAGGAGAGCGCACAAAAAGAAAGTGAAGAAGCGAGAAGATGAGGAGATTAGAAGGGCAAAGGAACGTAGAAATGAATGAATGAGAGAAGTAGATATGGCTGGAGAAGAAGCAAAGAAGCGAAAAGAAATAAATGAGGAAGCAGAACGCAAGCATAGACAGAGGGCACGAGATCTTGAGTATTTGGAGCAGGAAGTCATTAAACCAAATCCTGTTGTAGACTGTGAAGACATAGAGTTCTTTCCTGCAAGCGATGCAGTACCAGGTACAAGCGGGATTAATATTGACGATGACTTCCACACCAGAAGCAACGGGGAAACGATTGATAAAATATATGATGAGATGGGGCTGGAACTAATTTCCCAAGGGGGAAGGGAGGATGAGCGCTTAGAGAGCACTCAGTTATATGACACAGAGGATGTCACCCGAAGTAGTGGGAGCAGGGGACTGTCCCTAGATTGGCTAGAAATTGGGCAGAATGAAGATGATGCAAGAGAAGTTGTGTAAACTGGGAGTATTCAGAGTCTGACTCCGGTGGGGAAACGGAGGAAGTGACGAAGGGAGACGGTGCGAAAAACGGCTCCCAAGGGACCGAGAGGTTCGATGGTCAGTTGCTAGTGGGTCCACGAGTAGGACACCGAAGTCCGCTGGACAGTCCAGCCGACATAAAGAAGCACCCCACGGTCAGACGGGGACGTCAGCACCTGCCTATGTGGACAGGGTGAGGGCATTGCCAGGTAGATGGCAAGGTGGGGACGCCACCCAGGCGAAAGACCGGAGATGTACGGGGAAGGAGAAGGAGGATTGTGCATTCCAATTCCCACTGCTAGAAAAAGGGGGAGCAAGACCACAATATCTCCCATGGCCGCATATGGAGCGAGAAAACCTGAAAAATAAGCTTCCAATGCTGACATCGGGCGCTGGGAAGTTGATACACGAGTTAGAGAAAATGACGGGGGGTGTCACCTTAGCCATAGGGGACATTAAGGGGCTCCTAATTGCTATACTTGGTGAAAGAGCAGACGATGTGTGGAAAAGGGAGGGATACCCTAGAGCAGGGGTGCACAACTGATTTTGACAGAGGGCCGAAAGTACCTTACATGAGGGCTATAGTGGGCCGAAAAGTAAATGTGGGCGGGGCGGTAGGTGGGGCGTGGCAGGAGGCTTTTTAAACCCCCAATTTGTACTAAACACATGGAAAAAGAATGTTTTTGAGTGGTAATGATTTTTATTTGCATTTCAAATTTACATTTTGTATTACACATTTTCCATTGTTATAATTTATTTCTATTTAGTTATTGTATCTCGCCTGTTTAATTAACTTATATATATTTTATTGACCCTAGATACACTATGCCCCATGTCCCCCTCACCCCCAACCAAACACTATGCCCCATGTCCCTCACCCCCAACCAAACACTATGCCCCATGGCCCCCTCACCCCCAACCAAACACTATGCCCCATGGCCCCCTCACCCCCAACCAAACACTATGCCCCATGGCCCCCTCACCCGCAACCAAACACTATGCCCCATGTCCCCCTCACCCCAACCAAACACTATGCCCCATGTCCCCCTGACCCCCAACCAAACACTATGCCCCATGTCCCTCACCCCCAACCAAACACTATGCCCGATGGCCCCCTCACCCCCAACCAAACACTATGCCCCATGGCCCCCTCACCCCCAACCAAACACTATGTCCCATGGCCTCCTCACCCCCAACCAAACACTATGCCCCATGGCCCCTTCACCCCCAACCAAACCCCCCAACTCAGCACACACACAAACATGCACCAATACAGACCCGAACCCCCACCCCCCAACTCAGCACACACACACAAACATGCACCCATACAGACCCGAACCCCCCACCCCAGCACACAAACATACACCCATACAGACCCGAACCCCCCACCCCCCAACTCAGCACACACACAAACATGCACCCATACAGACCCGAACCCCCCACCTCCCAACTCAGCACACACACAAACATGCACCCATACAGACCCGAACCCCCCCACCTCCCAAATCAGCACACACACAAACATGCACCCATACAGACCCGAACCCCCCACCCCCCAAATCAGCACACACACAAACATGCACCCATACAGACCCGAACCCCCCACCCAACTCCAAACCCCCACCCCCAACTCAGCACACACACACTCAAGTATGCACCCATACAGACCCGAACCCCCCACCCTCCCAACTCAGCACACACACAAACATGCACCCATACAGACCTGAACCCCCCACCCCCCAAATCAGCAAACTCTCAAACAAGCACCCATACAGACCCGAACCCCCACCCTCCCAACTCAGCACACAAAAAACATTCAAATCAAAACATTCATACACATCCGACACCCCCCCACCCCCGCAACTCAACATACATACAAAATACATTCAAATACAAACATTCACACCCCCCCACATCTCAACATACACACAAAATACATTCAAATACAAACATTCACACACCCCCCACATCTCAACATACACACAAAATACATTCAAATACATTCATACACATCCGACACACCCCCCCACCCCCGCATCTCAACATACACACAAAATACATTCAAACACAAACATTCATACACATCCGACACACCCCCCCACCCCCGCATCTCAACATACTCACAAAATACATTCAAACACAAACATTCATACACATCCGACACACCCCCCCACCCCCGCATCTCAACATACACACAAAATACATTCAAACACAAACATTCATACACATCCGACACACCCCCCCCACCCCCGCATCTCAACATACACACAAAATACATTCAAACACAAACATTCATACACATCCGACACACCCCCCCACCCCCGCATCTTAACATACACACAAAATACATTCAAATACAAACATTCATACACATCCGACAAGCACCCCCCCCCCCACCAACATACACAACAAACATAAAGCAAAACAAACCCGACACACAAACACAAACAGACCACTTACCGGAGACGTGCAGGAAGACAGGCAGGTAAGCGGCAGGTAAGCTGGAACACTGGAATCGTACTACGGCTGGCGTGGTCCAAGGCTGAAATGCCTTTCCGGCATCAAGCCTTATGGACCACGCCAGCCGTAGAGCTGGCCCTCCATTGGTGCAGCACACATGCATTACGTGGCTCGTAGGAGCGACGTGATGCGTGTGTGTGCTGAGCCAATGAGGGCCAGTGTTTTCACCGGCCCGGAAGACAACAAAGACTTTCCTAATGGAGGGTGGCCGCGGGCCGCCCTCCATTAGGAAAGTCTTTGTGCCTCGCGGGCCGGTCAAAAGGGCATGGCAGGCCGCAACTGGCCCGCGGGCCGTATGTTGTGCACCCATGCCCTAGAGTAACCATAACTGACACCTCCCATGACGGAGCACCATTTAATAACTGTAGAGCAGCAGTGTGGAAAGCGCTGCGGATGCTATATCCAGACACGTCTGATATGAGAGCTATAATGACTCAAAAAATGAAAGAGTCAGAGGATCCGTTGCTGTATATCCAGAATTTTCAAGACGCATGGGTGCTCGAAACGCATGAATCTTGGACGAAATCCATCCCTGTGTTCTACCATATGTTGTGCCATGGGTTACCAGAACCGGTGCAAAAACAGCTCAAGAAATTGGTAGGAATAGAAGCTAAACCATGGGCCGAAATCCATTTGACAATTGCACATTACTGTAGATTATTGCAAGAAAAGAATCGAAAGAAGGAGGCAACGCGTAAGGGAGAGGAGGCGAAGCAGGTGCAAAGGAAGCTCTCGAGGGAGCCATGCTCACCAGCCCAGCCGAGCTAAGTGCACAAAACGTGACTAACTCATCACAGAATACTCAGGATAACACAGGATTTTACCCAAGAGGAAGGGGTTTTGGAGGAAGAGGATGGCAGAGTAATCAGGGAGGGTTTGGGAATAACCAAGGAGGGTTTCAGAATGTTCAAGGTGGTGTCCAGAATGCACAGATGGGCAGTCCAGCTACATTAAATGGACAAATGGCCCGACCACCTCCAGTTTGTTGGCTGTGTGGAGTGACAGGACATGTGGCGCGCATGTGCAGAAGCCGAAGCATATGGCAAAACAGCCAAAGTATGGGGGCAGGCATGGTGAATCAAACTGCTATCCCGCAAAAGGGCAATGCACAAAATGATACCGTGCAGCAGCAGGCGGCAGGCTTGCAGCAAGGTGCACAGTAAGTGGTTCAACCACCGAACATGGGGAATTTGCCACAGGGACAACCCCAGCAGGCACCGCCGCAAATGGCTCAGGGCACTAATTCCAGTGGGGGAGTTAACCCTGGAAATGGGGGAAACCCACAAGTATACAGTGGACCGAACCTGTATATGAAATAGGACGGCTCACAGGGGACTCAGATGTGTTCTATCCTATCAGTGACACCAGACCCTAACAGGGAACCTAGGGTAAATGTCACCATAGGGGGGAAAGAATATTCCTTCTTAGTTGACACGGGTGCAACGCGCTCGTGCATACGAGAAGGCAAATTCACCTTGTCCGGCGAGGCTATAGTTACCCAGAGTTTTAATGGAGCTCATAGTAGATTTCCCTTTACTGATGCATTCCCAGTCTCTGTAGGAGAGCGCGAAATGAATGTACCTCTATTATATTCACGTCAGTCCCCAGTAAATATCATGGGAGTTGAATATGACCATCTCGTTTACTGAGGATGGTATAGTGTGCTCCACCACAGGAATGTATTATTCAAACATGTGCGAAATGATCAGAGCATACTCTGGACGTGCAGCCATGAGAGCTATACCGCTGGAGCCAGAAGTTTTCACATATGGCGTACGAGTGCTTAATGCGGGATTGCCAGGCCTCACAGACAAAACTATGAGAACCCCTTACGGGTTTCTATTCAGACCAAGAATACCCATGCACAAAGAGGAGGGACAAGTATTTCTCTTAACAATACAATCTGCTGCAGTACGAGGAAAAGTGGTATTGGTTGAAGGATATGACGATGAAGGCAGACAATGGGGTGCGATTATTGACATTGAAGAAGGGTATCGAGTGACTGAAGTCACCGATGATGATCTGTTCAAA
This sequence comes from Ambystoma mexicanum, assembly GCF_040938575.1. Lineage (NCBI taxonomy): Eukaryota > Metazoa > Chordata > Amphibia > Caudata > Ambystomatidae > Ambystoma > Ambystoma mexicanum. Next base: position 273,673,092 of record NC_090932.1, on the reverse strand, counting down.
GAACACCCTGACCTAGAAGAGACAAGAGTGGAAGTGAGTCTCATATTTTGGGTCAAAATGATCAGAAGGGAGGTACCACAGAGAATGATGTTGGCACTAATATGTCCAGAATATTTTGATAATGACCTGGCCCAAGTGCCTGCCATAGTATGGACTACAGGGCCCTATGATGTAGGTCTCCTGAAAGGGGCTGGTGAAGTGAAAATCAAATTGAAACCAGGAGCAATTTTACCACGAGCGCGACAGTATCCCATGTCCAGAGAGGCAGATGAAGGAATCGCGAAGACAATCTCCGCCATGATGGAGCAGGGCATCCTAGTGACGTCAGAATCACCTTGCAACACAGCGATTTACCCTGTCAAAAAATCAAAGGGAGGGTCTTGGCGTTTAATCCAAGATTTATGAGCATTAAACAATATTGTTGAAGCCGAGTTCCCTCTAGTCCCGAACCCCTCCACAATTCTGTGCAACATACCCACCGAGGCAAAATATTTCACGGTGATCGATTTGAACAATGCGTTCTTCTCAATCCCGTTGCACCGTGACTCGCAAGACTTGACATCATTTACTTTCAGACAAATGCGCCTGAAAAGTACGAGGTTGCCACAGGGGTATTGTGAGTCCCTGTCTATTTTCAATAGAGTCCTGCAAACGGACCTAAGCAATATTGCGGTGGACAGTCTTGTTTTCAATATGTAGATGACATCCTGATCTGCAGCACACTGAAGAGCAATCCAGGTGCGATTCTGTCCAACTATTGACTATACTGGCTGAGAAGGGATACAAGGTTGACAAGGAAAAGTTGCAGTACTGCCAACAGGAGGTGTTGTACTTAGGGCAACTGATCTCACATGAGGGAAAGAAGGTAACCCCAGAAAGGGCTTAAGCCATCATGAACATGGCCAAGCCGCGCACGATAAAACAAATGCAAAGCTTCTTAGGCCTGTGCAATTATGTCCGAGCATGGGTCTTTGACAACAGCTCGTATACCAAGCTCTTGCTACAGACCCTTAAAAAGGCCAAGGCAACAAGAGAAGATATTGAATGGAATGAAGCAATGTAGAAGGGGTTTACAGAACTCACTGGGGCAATTTGTAAGGCCCCAGTTCTCGGGATTCCGAATTATGCAGAGGACTTCTATCTGTTCTCTCATACTGATGGTAATTTTATGACGGCAGTGCTCGCACAACGAACCTCGCTGGGGTACAAGCCCCTAGCATATTACAGCGGGAGTCTGGACCCGGTCATGAAGGGACACTTCCCATGCGATTAAAATCTAGCTGCTGCCGCATTCGCCATCGAGAAGGCGTCATCCATTGTGATGGGGTGCTCCATGACATTGTATGTTGAGCACTGACTATTCGCCATACTAGAGAAGCCAAAGGGCACATTGACGTCACAGAGAGCATCCGCCTATGAGGTGATTATCTCCAACCTATCGATCAAAATATTGCGATGTAAAACTGTGAACCCTGCTACGTTCATAGCTGAACCAGTCACTGAGGGAGAACCTGTGCACGACTGTGTGAACTATGAGGAATTCTATGATGAGATCCCCAGGGTAAAGGAAAATGCCCTAGCAAGTGGAGAGATCGTCTTTATTGACGGGTCTTCGAGAATTGACCAAGAAGACGGACAAAGGTGTACAGGCGCGGCCGTGGTAAAACACATAGCGAATGGAGAGTTTCAAGTACTCGTTAGTGCACAAATACCATCTCACTATTCAGCACAAGCTGCAGAACTATTGGCATTGATACTCGCCATTGAGAATCATGCAGACCAGGAAGTAACGGTGTACAGTGACTCCACCTATGTGACGTCTAGAGTTCACGCAGGACTAGCGCGCTGGAAAAGGAGGGGCTACCTCCGAGCAGACGGCACGCCAGTGCAACACGCAGCCTTATTGGACAGGCTGATAAAAGCACTACAGCTCCCAGTGGGCATAGCGGTCGTGAAATGCGTCGCTCATACCAAGGGGACAGGTATTTAATTGTGGTGGTGTGTACCTTTTCAAGATGGGTAAAAGCAGGTCCCTGTACACACCCTGATGCAACCTGTGCCGCAATGTTCCTGGTGAAGGAAGTGTTCCCTAGATGGGGGGTGCGGGAGGTAATGAGATCAGATAATGGGGCCCATTTTGTAAATTCAGTTTTCGAACAGATTAGCTTGTTGCTTGGTATAAAGCACAAGTTCTCGTCGGCGTATCATCCTGAGGCGAATGGGATATGTGAAAGAATCAACGGCTTGCTTAAGGAAAGGATAGCCAAGTTGAAGCTCACATTAAGGAAGGGATGGTTTCACTGTCTACCACTGGCATTGTATGCTCTTCCGAACCAGCCAGGCTCCGACCATCATCTCACGCCGCACAAAATAGTTACTGGTAGAAGGATGAGGACCCCTCTTACCCTCCGAGACAGAGCTAGATGTGATGCCCAGCCAACTAGGAAGGTACTAGGAGAACAGATGAAATCCTATCTGGACTGTTTGACATCCAGCAACTTTGTCCTTTCAGGCCAGCTGCAGTGACGGCGGAAAGGGGACAGCACAGCACAAACCACAACAGATAGTGCTGATGCAGGCGCAGCTCACAGCCTTTGTGCGCCCCTCGTCTTCCCTGGAGACAGCGTCCTCGTAAGAAAATTTACCAGAAAAAGGTGGGACGAGCAAAGGTTTAATGGCCCTTTTATCGTAGAGGACTGCACCCCGTCCGCTGTCAAGCTCAAGGGCAGGAGAGCCTGGGTCTTCCTAAATGACATTAAGCCTTTTGTAGGAGAGAGCCCTCCTGCTGCACCTAACTCTGAAGAATCTACAGACAAAGGAGAAGTACCTCAGCACGTGCAGACAAGATCCATGACGAGGAAGAAGGACGCATGAGCAGCAAAATAAAGGCAAAAGACCGCTGGGTGAATTGTCCCTTTTAAAACCAGACATTTCCTCAAAACCAGAGAAAGAGATAAAGGACAAACAACGGACACTCTGTGCATCCTAGTTACAGGGTAAAGAGAAGCACATCCAAAGCCACAACAACAGTGGTAAAATGAACATTTTAAATCACATCACGCCCAAGTAGTACAGGGAATCAAGACTCTGATAGACTGCCAATAAAATATTCTCTGAGAGCGTAACACAGTATCCTGAAGCAACCAGTATCAAGACTTTCTTTACATACCTAATGGTACCCCCCAGCAGAAGCCTAAAGTGGGATGTGCTCACGTACTTTCAATTGGTGATGCTATCATATCCGTCACTCATAGGAAGAGAAACAAGTGTCACAGAATTCATTCAAGATCCAGATATCAAGAAGGTAATCTGGCAACTGCTGACTGTCATCACAGAAGCTTTCACTGAGCTGCCTGAAGACAGTGAAAACGGCACAAAGGCTCCCACCTCAAGTGATCATCGATGAACTGACCTATACCATATTTTTCTGAATCATAGAGGAGTGCCCAGGACTTGTAGGGAGAACCACAGATACACTAACCTTTATCAGAGATCCAAGAAACAATGAATTCTCAACCAAGTATGGTACAAATTAAATTACTTGGTTTCAATCCACGCAGCAGGAAGGTGTACAACTTGCTCGTGTCAAAAGAAGGGCTTGTGATCGGGTCCCAGTAAAACAAGGCAGATGTCTCTGTCTCCCGCGGATACGCAGCTTGCACACAATGTTATGCTCAGACTAGTCACGGACTATCCAGAAATGGTGGGAAGGCCTGCTGATGTTGACGTTGTCACCTTCCTAAGAGATCCAGTCAATTTCCTACACATGAGGACCCTTCACCATGGTATCATGCTCCAAGTGGAGCTGTCCAATTTCCAGCGAGAATTCCTAGGGAGCTTCCAGTGAGACTGTTCGCCGAGAAACAGATCAAGGAAAGTGCAAGACTGTTCACGCTGCAAGAAAGGCCTGTGATCTAGAGGCTAGAGAATCAGAGCAAATGTCATTAACACCAGAAGACAGCCAATATGCATATCATGTTTTCTTTCCCCTCATTGAAAACTTTCCAGAACTAGTGGGCAGACCCAACAACATTGATGTGCCCACTTTTCTCAGTGATCCAGCAAAAAACGCGCAACTAAACAGGCTCCTGAGGGCTATTGCAGTGCAAGTAAGAAGCAACTGTGGACATCCACTGCTGAGGAGAGCCTTAGGAGGAGGAAATCCAAAATAGAAATGTTGTCATCATCATTTCACTGTGGAGCAGATAGAGAAAAGAGACACTGTTCTTCAACTTGTCACCGAGAGACCGAGAGAAAGGAGCAGACCCAAGGACTTTGCGATCCTATTGTCCTTTTTCTTCATTTTTCTTATTTTTTCCTATTTTTTCATATGTTCACTTTTATTTTTATTTTTGTTTTTATTTTTATGACATTTTATTTCTGTGTGATTTTTAGTAGTTCCATCTTTTCAACCTTTCACAGTGAACAGATTCCTGCATGTCCTCAAGGCCGAGGCAAATTGGAGTTGTGCCCTGAGACGGTGTTTACTATAGAAATGCAGGATGAATGTGATGTGCTAAAACGGTAGTCTAACCCTTCTCCATAGTTTAGCAAACGGAACTGTACTGCATATCCAGAGACTACTGTCTTTAGTCGTGAGAAGGGACATTTGAATAGCACTCATCACTTTAGTAGTTACTGAACTTTAGAGCAACAAGATCAGAATAAAGAAAGAAATAAACTATTGAGTATGGACTTTATCGACATGGGGGCCCAGAACAGTAACTTAGTTGTACCCCAAACAGAGAGACGCCCCCACTTCCCTGGAAGGAAATGCTGCCAACTATCATACAAGACTATTATGTGTATATGCATAGTAATTATCGTTGTGTTTTTATCCTTGACTATAAGAACTGCATTTTTTATTGGTGCACGAGGTGTCCCGATGTCGATGCATCCATCAGATACAGAACGTCTGGGGCCTACGAAAGCACCCAGACCATATATAGTAATCCCTGTTCCGAGAAGAACTGATGATAAAGCGAAGAATTTGCAATTGAATGTAATTAGCAGTGACACATACACACCTGAGGTGATGAATGGAGACAAAAGCTGGAGACAGCGTCAGCACGGAATGAATGATAATGTAGCACTGGCCACGGCACGCACCCACACACAGAAAGCACATAAACAAGGGCAAGTGTCAGTGGCTACAGGGCCTCCAACGAAGGCAGCTGAGAAGAAGAAACCACCTGCCGAACAATTAATTCCAGAGAATAGTGGAAGTGACCAAGAAAAGCCAAGTGAAACACCAAAGATGGGAGAAATAGCAAAATCCCTCAAAAGAACGGAAGTGGCCACGAAGGAAATCACAGAGAAGACACTCATGCTGATAGATTATTTGTTCCCATTTATAGTCAGAGCAAAGAAACTGCATGAGGAGCTGAAAAACAGGATTATATAAACTATGACAGCAAGCACACCAGCTCCAACGCAAGGGGCAAGCCGCAGGCCTACAACACAGTCACACATGGGGACGTCGGCAGACAGCAGGTGGCCAGGGGAAGCTTATGACAGACTACAAGATGAAAAGAAGGAAAGCACAAAACCGTCCCCTACCACAGCGATACAGTCAAGGCAGCCTGCTCCACCGAGATACCCAAAGTGGAAAAGCAGCACTGACGCATTCAGAGACGTAGTAATAGAGAATTACAGGAGAACGCTGAGAAGCAAGAGAAGCCCACATGAAGATAACAATGAACTTAATGACTACCTGGACTGCACAGCCCAATCTCGGAAACAACATATGGTACCAGCACATGAAGGAAGTAGGGCGAAGAGAGTCGAAAGGCGAATGCTTCGTCTGTGCTCTACTACCATACAGCATGGGAAAATCCAAGATCTTCGTGGCTGTAGAAATTGATGTCCCTATAGCACACTGTATGTCACACTTAGCAATATGTAACACCATAGGACAATTTATGGGAAGGGACGCCTCGTTGATATGGGCCAACGAAAAGGATTACCCGGATGATGATGGCTACGTCCAGGACATTAAAACAAGAAACCGAGCGCACACCAGAAATCATGTGATCAGTACGAGAACCCTGACGTCAAAGGATCAGGCATAAAATGGGAAGTTAACCCGAGACTGAAAGTTCGAGGGAAGACTGCAGAAGAGGCTCAAATCTGGAAGAACAGAGGCCAAATGCAGATCTGGCGGTCAGTGGTCTCCCCAGATGGATGGGAAGATGGAGTAGTAATCTGCCGAGCGTGGATGGTCCTTGGAGCCTGCAAGGAAGCAATAGAGAATTCACAGAGGTTATGCAAACCTCTGTGGCCAAAGCTAGCAAAGTTACTAACATGGGTCGAAGATAGAGGGAGACCCCTGCAGATAGTGCCACTGGAGAGCCCGAAACTATGCTTCAGAAACAATGGCACAAGGAAGATGGGAGAGAATCAAAACTGCAGATGAATCTTTGAAGCTCCAGGAATGACTCAAGGAATCGCAGTTATTATGGACCATTACTGGGCGTGTGGATCCAAGGCATACATAAGGCTGCCGAAAAACTGGGGAGGCATATGCACACTAGTAAACGTCCACGTTCCCGCACTAGTGATCCCTAAGAATGACCTAAAGTTGGACAGTTTCCCGAAAGCAGATGCTCATCTAAGAAGAAGAAGATCTGTGGAACTGGTATCCAGGATGAAGAGGGAAAATTACTTATCTCCCAAATCGGAAGAGGCATTCCATGCAATCCTGTAAAAACATAGGCTGTTCAGCCTCACCTCAACAGTATTCACAACACTACTCCTGCCCCACATCCAAGTTGGAGTGAATGCTAAATGGTTGCAGATAACCAGATGGGAGTTATTGCAGACCATCAATACCACTATAAAAGGATTCAACGCGATCAAAGAAGAGTTGAGAGCAATCAGACTGATGACCCTCCAAAACAGATATATGCTTGACATGATCACTGCGATGGATGGAGGTGTTTGTGCGAAAATCGGAGAATCATGTTGCACATTTGTACCATCACACGATGAATAAAACGGAACCCTAACAGAGGCCATAAGTATGTTGACAACTCTAAAAAACCAGATGACCGATGAAACGGATGAGGTGGACGATGACAGCTGGGTTGGGAACCTATTCTCATGGGTCCCGCAATGGATGGCTGATATATTCAAGGTCCTGGGAGCCCTACTAGCCATGGTACTGCTAGGATTCTGCGTTATCAAGATAATCATCACACAATGCCAGAAAACTGCAAAGAAAGCCATTGGGATGAAAATGATGGTCGATGTCGAGCCAGGGTGGAAACCAAGAGACCTGACAGATGAAGAAATCATGGACTTTGTGAAGGCCAGCGAATTTGCACCAGAAGGAATGAAGTTCACATATCCTAAAAAGCAAAGAAGGTATGAAGGGAAGTGGATCTACTGCAGTCCAAACGGACAGTGCCAGTTTATGACCTGGAACAAAGATGAACATGTCAAAACAGCAGGAAGTTTGAAAGGTGTGATAAAAATATGGACTCCAAAGACGCACATGTTCACACCTTCATGTACCAATCCTGAAGATGATGAACAAAACACTGAAGAATCAAAAGAAATGGAGGAGAAGAACGAACCAGAAGTGGTTGATAAACCGACCAGAGGGGGGAGTGTAAAGGAGGCCCCAGACATGACCTGCACCCCTGCCCCTCATTTCGAGCTACCAAGAGGGTACTCACCAAGGTATGTGCCGTATGAGGAGCAAACAAACCGACAGAGAGCCGCACGGGGACTCTGCCCTGTGTACATAAGAAGATCCGTACTGGGTGAAGCAACCATAACTCGACAACTCTGGGCAGCACGGTACCCTATCAGAGAGCCATACGAGCCACTGATACAAAATGAGGAATACCTACACACGGTCCACAAAGAGACCCCAAAAGCCGTAATGGAAGGCCAGTGGAAATGACACAAGGGTCTGAACAGACTCATGGATGAGCAAAAGTGGCTATTGAAGACAAGCACGCCAGTGCAAGTTGCTACGAAAATAAATGTAATGTACGCAGAGAAGAGAAAATGTTAAAATGTAAGGAAATGGTGCTACGAGACAAGATGGAAGCAACCGTCCTGTTAAATGTGTGTAAATAGGCTTGAAACGCAAGATGCTAAGAAAAAGATAGTGCTTGCAATGCTCAGTAGAAGATAGAGCGGTAAGCGCCAATCATATATCTACCTCAATAAGGCACATTATACAAGTACGACTCCATTTTGTAAAAGCAGAAAGTTACCCAGGCGGCCAGAGGCCTGACAGGCCGCAGGAGAAGGAGTGGAATCGAAACTCAGAAAAGAGCGACTCATTCTTAGGAAATCGAGGTCAACCAGAGAAGGGGAGGAGAGCATGAGCTCACAAGACTCCAACTACAGAGCATACTAGCCCGTCCGTGAAGGTCAAGATAAGAGAGGCCCATTCAGGTGGCTAGGCTGAGACAGAATTAAATGCACAAAAGGCTAGAACCTGAAGCAGATTCACAGTGAACCAACACGTGACCAGCCAAGCGCGAAGAGGTACCACCGCCTGATGTCATCCAGAACCCGAGGATGCCATAACTTTCCCTGATAAGAGGCTACAGTTCCGAGGCCATACCCAGCCAACTAATTGACACATAGCCCTAAAACACCGATTGATTGAAAGGAGGAAGGGTGAATCTTGGGGCACTAGGCACCTGGGTGTCTATTCTGCATGCTGCTAATTAAAGTGGAGATTTATGTTTAGGGGTGTAACTTGCCCAATCACAATGGATCATGTAATCTAGGGTCCTATAGACACTGTAACCAATGATACGTCGTACTTGTAGTGACGTCAATCACATGTGATGTAGAGGGATGGGCGTAGATGCCCACCCGATAAGAGTTGTCCAATCCACATGCTTTATTTCTATATACAGATATAACACCTATACTTAAGTTACCTTTCCTAACCAATTATATTGCATGATGATTTTTTATAGAAATTAAACGTCAGTGATGACGATTTTTGCCTATAAGAATTGCTGTTCTACCAAAGTTCGTGGAAGTCGGAGCGAGACCGGTGATCGCACTACAGCTGATTCCCATTTGTTTCCCTGTTTGATGTATGTATCATTAAACAGACTTCCCTTTGCCAAACTACTAAGTCCTCGTTATTGAGTTGTGTCGGAGTAAGTGAATCCAGCACCCCCTGTCCTCACATGGTGCAGCTATCTTGTCTTACAAGTTCTAGAGGGTGAGTGCTGACCTATGGGCACGTCAGTGATTTCCTCCCCTCCTGGACACATTATCTCTTGCTTCTTGCAGTTTCTGCGTTGCTGCATCTAGCTAATGGCAAAATAATAAAAGCATTGACAGGATGTATATGGATCTGTCCTCTAACTATAGAAATGTACTCTTGTGTTTTTCGTGTATTCAAGTGCGTGTTTATGTCCCGAAGTGCAGATGGCAGGTGTGCTTCATGTCTTACGCTGCTGGGTCATGGTGTCTCTATTGACGTCAGCAACATGGCTTCTCGGCACTTTAATCAATACTGTCAATTGAGGTCTCTTTAGTTGCAGCTTGGGGCTCCTCGTCCACTCTGGGGTAGATTTGTACCTCACCTGGCTTATAGGGCTGGCTGAGGGGGTACCTCTCGGCATACTTATCAATCATTGGAGCACTAGGAATTGGTCCGAAATATTATGGGCGATCACGGTGTCCCCTGGCCTTCTTCCATGTCATGTATCTTATGGGAGGGGAACAAAGGGGCAAACTTCCCCATCCCTCTTCATGGTGCATTCCTGGGATGGTTAACGGTAGGGGCTGCTTTGGTACATGGACTAAATGCATCCGCTCTGCATCAAAGTAACTTGGCATCTTGATTAGGAAAGCAGGGTTCATTGTGTGTCACCATGCAGAAACTAGTCCATGGCAAATCAATGCAGTGATATGTGTGCAGTGATGAATTGTGCGCTGCACAAGTCACCACCCTGTTGGTTAATGGCATCTATGCGGTGCTCCTCTATGTAACAGCACATATGCCTATTTTTGTCTGATGTGTCCCATGTCTATACAATAGCACATTGGAACATGTTTTGTATGTGGCTCTGACGAGGATGCCACACTGTGCCCACACTTAAACACATAAAGCAATCAAAGACGTTGCTTCAAATTGTACATCCACTGGACAAACACCCTTTCTACACTGCCACACCATGATTTTCACTAGCTGCAGGCTAGCAATAATAATAGATACTCATAGCCCTCAACCTTTTGAGCTGCCAAGGTGGTTGAAATGTCCCCATTTGGGGGGCCCAAGAGGGGGGGGGCAGTTTAGAGTCCATTGAAGTGAATGTGCCTACAGGGGGCTAACAGGTACGCTAGCTAATTGCAAGGCGGGTGACACATACCAAAAGCTTGTGAGTTGAGAGCTATAGTTGCTAATTCCAGCTGTTAGATAAAGCATGGGCCTGCTCTTATTTGCATAAATAACCCCTGAGGCCTGCGTAATGCTGCGGAACTGGGGATTCTTTACCATGCATTAGAAGCTGGCTTTGTTTAAAACGCTTCATCAGCTTATTTCTGGTCAGGCTAAAGATTGTAAGAGGTACAATCCTTTCTGTGTATTCATTCTGTGCATTGTTTATTGGGTGTCTCTTGTAGAGTATCCTTTCCTGTCTGTAGATACAATTCCCTAAAGATGTTTCTGTATTGGGGGCTGTACATACTCACACTGAGACCCAGCCCCATCTCATCTAAAATTCTCCAGAAACAAAAAGCAAAAAAGCCCTTAGACCTGATTTCAGTGGCTGATGTTGCAGCCATTGTATACTCACACCCGAAAGGGTAAGCTGCCCAAATGAGTATGTATTGTTCATGGTTACAAACAATTTGTTAAGGTGTGTTGTGAACAGTGATTTGAGCACCAAGCCATGTTTCTGTTATGTATTTAGGGATTCACACATACAACCCTTTTGTCACAGACTTGTTTATCGAATATAGAGATCTCTGATAACTGTTATATTCCTGAAATGCTCTCTGATTTATTGCAAAGCAGACAGGAACTCTCATTGGTGCTATGTGTCCCCTTCCCACTCTCATAGAGGTATTTTTGAAAGAGTACAATTGGAGTGTACCAGACTGTCCATCTTGGAATGATCACCTTCTCTCAGAAAATAATTAATATGTTTAGTCTAGTATTGCCCCTTGCGAAATACAAGTGAGGTGGTACGAACAGAAGGCCTGCAACACAGGGCCAGTGGTCAGTGGGCCCTCAGACCTGGCAGGCTGGTCACTGTGCAGTGTGCCAGTATTGACAGTTTGAAAATACATTCAAGCAAGACCTTCCCTAAGAGTAGTTTGTGATGTGTGATCCTCCCATGTGTATTACCCTTTTATGGGGATCAGGGATGTCATTTAGGGGTTGCCAGAGGTCGTAACTGCGACCTCTGAGGTCTCCTCTGCAACCTCTAAAAAAACTAAAAAAATGTAACTTTTTTTTTGTAATGCAAGCTCCTGGGCTGTGACCAACACCATGTGTCTCTTTACTTCTGGAGTGACTGGGTTTCTTGTTCAGGCCCCTTAAAAAAAAGAAGAAAAATAAGAACAGGAGTGCCAAAAGTCTAACACTTTCAGCACTGATCCTAAATAAGAAAGAATAGGAATACTAAATAATGTGTCTTTCTGTAATTCTATAAAATAATTGCTAGACTCATTAAAGATTTCAGGCACACTTCAGGGGGTGAGTCACTGATTGAGTCTGTTCTTAAACGCCTCAACTCAGCCTTTCATCCTTTTGAGATCGATAAATGAGTACCAACAAAGGTTGGGTGATATTGGGTGTTTATTTTTTCTATATAAAGCGCTTAAGCGTAAGTGCTATATAATAACACATCATTATCATGTGTTCATAGACGCCTGCTTGAATTCACAGTAATTTGGTATTATGGGCCTATTCACACTGATCTTAACGATACATATGGCAATCCATTCTTGTATGAAATGTACATCACATCATAGTGATATCGTAACCATATTTTTCGTAGTGTACAATGCTATGTGATGCCACTTCCTGTTTTGTCAACTGGTGAAAGGTCCTGTTCCATCGCTTCCCGTGATATCCCTTCAGGGTGGGGTCAAAAGACATCACTTCCTGTGATGTCATCAGGGGTCAAGGGCCATCTGATGTCACTTCCGCTACCCCAGGCATTTTGGTGAAATGACATCCCTGATGGGGATGTGTGTCCCCCACGTGTATTGCCCTTTTTAAGATTGGCCATGACTGTGTTATGGCCCAAGCTAATAAAAGGAGCCCCTGCAGGCACATCCAGGAGAACGGCTGCAGACTCCAACTATGGCCTCCTGTTTTCTCTGTCTCTCATTGTGGGCCTGCAGGCCTACACCATGTGATCACAGTCCTGCGGCCCTGGCCTGCAGGCCCCACGTCGTGTGACCATGGCCCTGCTGGGCCCTGCAGGTCCCTGCTGGTCTGGGCCCCCAGACCAGTCTGGTGCCCTGGGTCCTGTCCAGGCACCCACCACCAGGATGTTACCAGCATGCACGGTGCTCCTGCACCTAGCTCCTATGCTGTGCCCCACAGCCTCACAGGGCCCTGCCCTGCAATGACCTATAAGTCCCAGTGACCCCGGCACACCAGCATGGTGCTGGGCATCCCAGCACCAGTGAGGCTGGCTGTGTGACCACCGCCGGCCCCCACAATATAGTTGACAGAAGAACCATTTACTTGGACAGCAATAGCTGTGTTTTCACATTGGATTTCTTCTGTAAAGTACTTGACTTACAATGTAATGAAACCCGCTTAATTTATATAGCAATGATTTATTGATATTGAGGGTTTTTTGTCACGTGACCGTGAGGTGTAGTTTGGGAGTTGCTGTGCAAGTCTGGGGTTGGGGGGGTGGGGCTGGGGAATTCTAGTGTTGCACTGTGGGTACCAAGTTGGCTAGAAACTGCCCTGATTGTAACATTGACAGAGCCATTCTGGATAGTACAGAGATCAAAAACAATTGATGGGCCTTTGTACCAGGCTGTGTAAGCTGCAGACTGTATGCATCAGCTGCTGCCTTTTAATCAGTCAACAGAGGTTAACAGCTCTCCTGTAATAGTCACGTGAGACCAGCACTTCTGATTGCAGGTTCTCTGAGCTTGGCCCATTCTTTATGGGAAAGCCGCGTCTATAAATAGAAAGTGCAATGAACAACTGCAGAACTGTTGGCTTTTCCAATGCGTGTTTTTGTCTGCTGCTTTAAGTATCAAGGATCTCCGTGTTTTCAATGTTTTGTGTAAAATATATATATATATATATATATCTCCTGGCCAAGCGAGATGAAGAAGTCTCGCTTGCGCTCCCCGACGGATCGCTCGCTTCACCGATCCGTGTGTCGTTGCCTTGTTAAGAGGTGAACAGTTCAGCCCTTCAGGTCCCCGGGGTCCACCAGACAGAGGAAAAAGAGCATTTCTCAAGAGCCGGTTGCTAAAAAGAGAGTCCCTCCCAACGGGCGCTGATTGGCGCAGCTCTGGTGACATCATATGTTTTGGAAGTGGAAAGTCATGTGTTTGCAGAAGCTCTTTGTTTTCAGTTTAGATGGGAACTGGAGAGAAAAAAAGGCAGCCTTGAACTTACAGGGGGGGAGAAAGTCTCGGAGCACCTGTCTCCCGCCTGCACCCCCAGGAAGCGCAAAGTGGCAAACACTGGCTACGAGACGAGGGGTAAGTTCACGACCTGTGGGTGAGGGGCGGTTCGGGATGGAAACACTGAGTGCATGACTGGAAAGATCGGGGCACAAGGAGCCACTGGCGTGCACTTACGGACTCGAGGCAAATATTGGGAGGACGAGAGCAGGAGCTGTCACAGCCCGTGTAATGACATTGGGGTTATTGCGAGCGGAGTCGTGGCTGTTTAAGAGTTTACTTGCTGCACGGCACTGGGGGAATACATTGCCAGATGCAGTGTTCTTGTGAGGGTGGCACTGGGCTAGGAGGCAGCGTTGAGTAAGTATATGACCTTGGGTGGGGGTTGGGAGTTGAGGGTTGGGGTGGGTAGGCATTTTGAGAGTTCTGTAGTTATGCAGGACCCATCCGTGAGGTTTTGGCGGAGAATACATGGCACTGAGAGTGTAGCATTGAGGGGGCACATAGCGGGAGCGTGTAAAATGTTTTTGAGGGGGTGGCAGTCTGGGGGAAAGTTGCTGCATTCAGATTAGCTTGGTAAAGATATCATGAGGGTTGGAGCGCAGGACTGCGGTGAGATCAACTGAATTGATGTGTGCCATTAATGTGTTATTATAAAGGTGGGGGCAGCCATCGGAGGCAGTGGGTGAGTTTATGGGCCGTCTGACTTTCAAGATGAGGCCACGTGGCTGCACACACTACTCTACTGTAGCGTAGTTACAGCGGCGTAGTTGAGAAGGTGAGATTATGGGTTTGGGAGATATTGTGGTGGGCATCGTTACCTGGAAAGGGTTATTCTGAGGGTCAAATACTGGGAGACAAGGGGTGAGAACACGGGCTTGGCGTTTGTGTGGAGGTGGGGGAGGCACTCGGTGCTTGGCTCAGCTGCGAAATACGTGTCAACAAACGTAGGGTGAGAAATAGAAACATTTCTCCATTGTGCAGCTGGCACAGACAGGGGCCAATGGGATTTAGACATACATTTGCATCCGTGTTCAAGTATATATATATTTTGATTCTATCCATATTTTTGCACTTTAGATCTGTGAATGGAGGTGTCCAGACCCTGACCCGCTGCAGGCACATGGGCTGTGAAAAGACACTGCTTGTGGTGAGTATACTACAATGATGGCTGGGCCTGAGCACTGTATGGCCCCTGGCTGCCACCGGCTGCCACCGGCTGAGCTGCACAGAAGGAAATCTGGGCGGTGACGGCTGTATTTCCCTTAACCCTTTGTTACCCATGTGAGGCACAGCTCATGGGGACTGGGCTGCGAAATGGGGCCCTGGTAGATACTTAACGAGTATACCTTTTTTGCTTTTACAATTAAAGGAATCTCGTCTACCTTCACTCACACTAACCATTCTATTGAACACATCTGTGTATTGTATAGTTAATAACGCATGAAGGGAGCTCTGCTTGTGACATGTGTCAATGAATACACGAAGGGATACGCGTTTGGAGGTAAAGATAATGGGTGGGTGGAGGGGGGGTTCGAGTTGATTTAAGCCGCACCTTACAATAAGCAAAGCTGTCCATCTCCCATGCGTTAAGTGCAAGATGGTCCCTCATAATATTTTCAAGGTTGCCCCTTTCTGGCGTGTAAGGCTCTGGGCTTCCCTCACTTGGTGTTGAAGGTCCATGCCTACTCTCCTTGGACTACAAGTGTCAAGGCTTGCTTTTTTTTTTGCATGGTATAACGGTCTAGAATCGCCTAAGTGTGATTTAAAAAAATCTATAGCCCTGTCCTATAACTGCCTCTATGGGATAAAAATGCATTGCTTGTGCCTTGAGGAAAACCAAAAACAAGGCTTTCCTTCTAGGGCATGGTTACTCATTATGTGGCCCTCCAGATGTTTTGGACGGCAACTTCCGTGATCTTTCACCACTGATTATGCTGGATAGGAACCATGGGTATTGTAGTCGAACATATCTGGATGGTCACATAATAAGTAACCGTGCTCTACTAGTCCATGCTAATGTGCATTGAGGTAGAAATGCCAACAATTGCTCCCTGTGGTGTGTATGTATATGTGTCCAGGTTGCCTCTTTCTGTTCTGACGTTTGTTTAGTGTATACACGTCAAGGCAGGTCCTCGTTGGTTGGCACTCCATGGAATATAAAGGACAATGTTGATCAGGTTTGGGTTGTGAATCATCAAGGCTTGACCCCTTTAGGTACAATGGTGAAAACTAGCCCTGGTCGGGCTACAAAGACAGACTTTCTTTCTTTTAGAGTGACAAATCTAAGGCATGTATTTCAGCTTGTCAGATTCGGAACACGTCTATTGATATAAACATGATGCGTCGTCCCTACCTGAACTGTCTACTGGAATACATTAAGTTGCTGTAGTAAAAAAAAAATCCTCACAAGCACAGCACAAACTGGAAGTAATTCTTGGAAGTTTACTTTCAGATTAGGGCCACACAGAAATGCACTATGCGTATGCAAATTAGCTGAAAAGCTTGAGTTGTTCTTCATATGAGAAATGAGTCATTGTCTTAAAGAATTGTGCCATTTTAAACATAGCTTTATCAACCCAATGTTGGCAGCTCACAAGTAAGCAACAGAATATACATTTCAGACCCACTGAGCATCATCAGTGCAGTGTAGGTTGAGATTGAAGCAATGGGGCATGATTAAAATTCACCATCAATATTATGGTATGCTTGAAAAAAGCTCCTTCATATTGAAGCATTGGGGCATGTTTGCTATTCAACATCAATATTATGGTGGTTTTGGAAAAAGCCTTTCCTTGCTTTTTTTCAACCCAACCTAACAGGATGAATGTTAAACATGCCCCAATGATTAAATCTCAAGGATGGTGATCTATGCCACACTGATAAACCCCAATGGGGGTGAAACATGTGTGGTTGGTTGTTGCATCCACGAGAGCAGTCATTCTTCAGTTGATAAAGCAATGTATAGAATAGTGCTGCCATATAAGACAATTTCCTCTTACGAAGCAAAAAGAAAGCTTTTCAGGAAATTATCATATCTACAGTGCATTGCCGTTTGACTCTGATCTGAAGGTGAGCTTCCAGTGATGGCTACAATGTGGTGCTGTGCATGTGTTGGTTTTCAGTTGAGGATAACCTATTCCATTATCACACTGTATGTAGAAAAGTGTTTTGTGTTGCTTAATTCAAACGCACCATAACATTGATGGTACATGGTTAAGTTGGTACACATGGGAATCTGGTACATCTTTTCAGGTCTGGGCAAATGTGGTGCGCCCTTAGGGCTGTGTACATACTCTGTGCCCGGTTAGTCTGGTGTGTGGGGCTGGATTTCAATGGGTAGCTGGTATTGTGGATTTGGGTATATTTACAAACCTAACATGCTCTATTTAGTGTGTTTGTATGTGTGTTTGGTCGCTTTGAAACACAAATTACTTGATGTATAAGCGCCTTACAAATGCACAATACATTAATATATGCTGTTGGACACAGGTATGTGTGTTGGATTCTGGTATATGTTGTCATGTATTGTATATGTTTTATGGACCGTGTCTTTCTGTTTAGGGATAATGAATATGTGAATAATATATATTTTATAGAGGTTGTCTGTTTTAGAGAGTGTGTGTGTGTGTGTTTATATATATGTTTGAAGAGTTTGTTTTAGTAGTGTATTTATGTGATCTGGTATGTGGTTTGGGGAGCCACTGTAAATGTAGAAGGCTGGTGTTTGTTAATTGGAGCTGGTGTGTAAATACAAAAAGCACAAAAAATTACTTATTTGTTATGCCCACGTAATATACATATAAATGGATTACTCCTAAAGGCCCATCATACTAAGATTTTAGATCAGTATAACGTTTACTTGTGATCGCATAGTCACACACCTTAATCATCTTCTTAAAATGTTTTCCTGCTGGTTTATGCTGGGGGAGCTGCCTGTATTGGGACGTTCTTATATGCTGCAGGAAACCTGTGCATATTGGGCAGCTGTTTACACGTGGTCTATGTGTTGTGGAGGCTGGTGTATACTTTTGAGTGCTGGTATGCTGTGGCAGCTTAAATATGGTGTGGTAAGCATGTATGCACTCGCTGAGCTGGTGTTAAGTTGTGGGGGCCTGTAGTATATTGCTGGGACGTGGGTTGGTTGGCGCAGAGGCCTATGTATTGAACCCATAGGCCCTTTAAGCAAGGTAGCGCTGTATAAAATGGATGGGGGTGCAGAATGTACTCTTACACCAATAATACAACAGACTCAGGTAGTTGGCAAATCTTTAGCTGTTTTATTAACAACAGGGAGTACAACGGACATTCGCTCAAGTCTCTCATAGAGAACTCTCAAAGCATTTAATAAAAAATTATATTTATATAGTAAAAACTCACCATCATTGATGTCATACTACATGGCAAAATAGGAAAACCTAAGTTGAATTGTGGTTGGTCTATGGGGAACATCTAGGCATACTTTCTATGGGGAATCGGATTGTGATTGGGTCTCTAAGGTCAGGTGGACCGCTATGCCCACTCTTAGTGCAAGTCATCTTCAGTGTCATAAAATACACTACGTTTCATTGGCTTTCAAACTCTAGGTCTCTTTACTATGTGCCCTCTATCATTGGTTGGCACGCTTGTAACCTTCTGAAATATTCCACTCGCTAGCAGCATGCAAGCTGATACCCCAGGTGCTGGAGGTTTTGGCTTGGACATACCACCCCACCTAATTAGCCCAACATTCATCATCACTCCTGCTTTCTCCCATTCGAATTGTCTTTGAACTCAGAATTGCAAAGTATCACTGCGCCTGAGAATAGAAGGGAGTGTGAGCATGGTCTTACCTTCAAGTCTCAATGTAGCTTGCCCAAAGTCTATTTCCATCTAGACCATGTGACTGGAGACCGTGTTGAGCTCTTTCTTTCGTATTTAACACTTAAATGAATAAAATCTGGCACTCCTATTGTTTTTCCATTACACCTCAACAGGAGCTTGCCTCGCTTCTCACGTTCATTGTATTTTCTCGAATCGATAACCAGTTTCTTGGCTGCCCTAACCCTTGACACCGGGCCAGACATGCTTTCTCGATTCTTCCCTCATCGTCAGCTGTTTTCTTCTAATGCGCAAGGAAATTGTTGGAGCACTCCAATCTTCTTATATAGAAATTTTCTGTCTGTACCTCTATATTTATTCACAAAATGCTAAAGGTGCGGGGCAGGAAAAGTGGACCTGGCACAGGACCACCAACACACATATGTAGAGAAGAGAAGAGGATCCAAAAGTGGGAACCCTCCCGTCCCCTGTGCAGGAGACGGGAGGGTTCCCACTTTTGGATCCTCTTCTCTTCTTCTACTGCACCACACTTTCAGCCCTTCTGTTCACGGGGTCCTGGTTTGCTAAAACACGACATGCAACATCCAGATTCTATACACACACACACATGTGTGTATATATATATATATATATGTATTGGCACTGCCTGCAGTCTATTCACTACGTATAGCCGGCCTTCATGATTACTTAGTCTACTTGCATTTCAAGATCTGTACAATTATAAAACGGCTTGCATTTTCTTCAGTGCTCTCTGCACGTGCAGTCTTCATTCTGCACATGAAATGTTACTTGATTCTTTACTTTGCCATCAGATTCTAAAAGGTCTATCCACCTTCTTCTTTGGAATCTCTCCTGGGTGCATAATTTCTGCTTCATGTGACATCACCAGTCTTCTCTTTCATTCATCTTTACATTTCTTCTGGGATTTTTCCTAGGAGGCCGTCCGCTCTCCGAAGATACATGAAGAAAGGGTTTCTCAACGGATACCTTGTCTCAAAGGCTTTTCGTGTTATGGGCATCATTACTGGTGTTTTACATGCTGCAATTTACAGTTCCCAACATATAGGCAAAGAAGGGGCGGGACTTCGGGTAGAGGAACTTGGCTCCTCCTCTACAGTATGTTATGAGGAACCCGTATATGTTGTAGTGGGGTGGAGCATGGGGTGGTAATAGTTTATTATGTGTGGGCTGGTATAAGTGTCTGCATATTGTGGGAGCTTGCGTATAATGTTATTGGCTGGAAATGGTGGCTGACTGGCACGTGTTCTTGGGACTGGTATGTTATGTTGCCTGTAAGATTTTCTTAGGATATTGTATAGGTTGTGGAGATAGTACTGTACAGCGTTATGAAAATCCAGTGGTTTTTTTCTCCATTTCCAGCAGTAGGCTGGTGGTAAAAAAGTGACGGTGATGCACATGGGTGGGGTAACTGGTATATTGTTTTTTATTTGATCTGGGCTGGTGGAAAATGTGGAAACTGGTTTACTTTATGGGACCCTTTTGATGGCTGTTTTTTTAAGTGGGTGGGTTAAATGCATACCATATCTTTTTACTCACTCATATAACACGATGAGGTCAGATAATTTCATATGGTGATCCAGAGACTATACATTTTTCGGCAGTTGATATCCGGAGATGGCAGGTGGTGAATGTTTGCCAAGAGGAACACCGCATAGAAATCCTTAGTGTGCCTTTCACATGTTTGGAAGGTGCTGATGATTCCAAAAAAGGTGACACTATCCAAACGAGAATGCGTTAAATCATGGTATGATATTATTGTGGCAGACATGTTTATGTTACAGGGAGTGATATGATGCAGAACTAGTGTATGTATTGAGCCCGGGAGTTGTGAGGACTTGTGTATGCTTAAAAGGGGGGCTGGTGTTGTGGGGAGTATTTGATTGGGCGTTATTGATAATGTACTAAATTTCCGGTAAAAAGAGCTCGTTCTGGCACTGATATCCTTATATTAAAAACATGTTTTATTATTTAGTTTTTTATACTTGGTTCAACCATTTCACTAGTTTTTACAAGTATAATAAATACATCAGTGCTAGAACCCCTTCTGTTTACGGAAAAGACTTTACGCAACCTCAGTCAAGTTTACAGTCGCAAGCGGCGGAAATAATTCGCCGCCGCAAGTTTCAGAGCACATATCTCTAGCTTGATGTTTTGTGTACGGCATTCTGTGAAGAAGTTTGGTACTTATGCATTGTGGGGGATGGGTGTTGTAATGTAGTCTTGGGATATTTTGTTTTGCTGTTTTAGTACAGTTTCTTGGTAATGGGAGGAGCATACGAAATCAACGGGGCCCTGTAATCTGTACTCTGACGGAACGACCTTAACTACCAGAAGGTGTACGCCCTCTGCGTGCATTTATAACTACGTGCTTCGTGCGGCCATATTGATAACAGGCAAATATACAACGTCACGCTGTGGACGTTTCCTTACAACGGACACCCAGAGAACTGCATACGCACAATCGGAGCGTTCTGCCTGGTTCAAAAATGGTTACTGTGCAGGTTTCAGCACCGCCTTCCAGACAGGAGGGGTACGCAGGCTGTTTGGTAAACATATGTTCTAGTTGTTCATTGCATGCCAAGGGTGGCACGCAGCCAGCTCAGCGTAGAGCTCATATGATTGGTTGTGCGAGATCTCTCAAACAACTCTTACTGGTTAATTTTGCCTGTCGCTGGGCGTACTTGGCAGAAATATTGACATTTAACGAGCATGTGTCTGTGAAGGCTAGCGGTGCCTTGTGGGTTGTTGTGCTGCGGGAACGCGCACAGCATTTCTCAAAACCCTCTTGTGCCAGCCCCGTTAAGCCGATGGTGCGCGCCCCCGGAGTCCGAACCCGTCCAAGGTGCCAGTGCAAGCGGCAAGCCACGTTTACAAATACAACCGCTGGTCATTGTAGCACACTACTCCTTTTATTTAAATGGATAAACCGACTCCACGTTTTATGGTACTTGTATCCTTAATCAGAAACTAAAATAAATATATCCTGAGTGAAAGCATGTATTGACTACTATTCTATGGGATGTTCTTGAAATACTCCCCAAGTGTTTGACAGTGTAAGCATACAGTGCTTTCGTTCTGCATATAATCGCCATCTTTAAAAAAATAAAATAAACACAATATCTTCGTTTGCATCTCATAAATGCAAATCTAGTCTTCACATGTAGCCTCTGCAAGTCCCTCGTGAGACCGATTGAGAGAGGCGGGTGTGTGCTTCGCAGACTTTGTTTCATGATAGCGAAAGTCATGTTTTGGAAACTCAAAAGTGAGGTTCCGGTTTGCAGAATGCACATCCTCCCCCGTAATCCCCGATAATAAAAATACTGGTAGTTGTTACTATGCTACCTGACACATAGGTCTGTGGAACGTCCTACTCCATTCTCTGTTCTAGTACGGGACCTGACACCATTCTCAAGACCTGAGTGTGGGACATTGTGTTCTTCTCTTTTGGGTGCCTATTGGCCGTGAGCAGTGATGGAATAAACAATCCATGACCTGGGAGACCCAGGACATTCATAGGAAGGGCCGAGCCTGGGGGGTCTTTCCTGGCTTTTAGTGCCAAATAGGAAACGAGTCGGAAATGGCCACGCTAAAGTGGGGAGGGGCCTGTGTCGGGGGCAAGAAAAGAAGCTGAAGGTGTTGGTGCTAACAAAAGGGGTGGAGAGGCAGTGGTCGATGCGTAAAAAAAAGTAGTGGAACTATGTTCCCTCTGCCCAGTCCACTTTTATGCACACTACCCCCATACTAGCCGTGACTCACCCCTCCCATTCAAACCCCATACCTGGGTCCTTTCTTTCCTCCACTCCACAACATTGTGTTTTACAACAGTTCTAGTAAGACTGAAGAAAACACAATGAAAGAAAATGGATTTAAATGTTCACCATTAGTGTGTCATTGTCCCACTCAGCATGCACCTTCACACAGCCTCCCCTTCACCACCCTCCGTTCACACTTCTTAAAGAAGATGTCCAGCCGCAGACACAACCCTGCCATTGCCTGCTAACAAGTCTGAGCCTACAGCCCTTCATACGCAGATCTCGATCAAGCTGGGTGTTTTGGCTGCTTGGGAATGGGTTTTGTATCCCAATCAGTCTTTTAAAATAAATAATCCCTTTCCAGCACCTGAGAGGTAGCGCATCAGCAGGGCTCAGGTTCGAGTCCCCAGTAGTGATGAAATTAAAAATAAAAAAGAATTTTAATAAAAGTTGCCATCCTGGAACAGTATTCTTGGTCACAAAAACAAAGGGAACGATGACGGGTTGCACCGAAAAGTAAGGGAACATTGTACTCTTTAGTTCCAACCCACTTTGACCTCTGTTGAGGGGCATCAAGGGGCTGGAGGCAAGAAAAGGGGCTAAACGTTACTGAGGAAAACACAAGGGGCTTAATGTGTTAGGGGCAACACAAGTGGTTAAAGGGGGCAAGAGGGCAACACAAGGGGCTAAACGATACAGGGCATCAAAAGGGCTGGGAGCAACTAAAAGGTCTGAAAGAAACTGAGGCAAGAAAAGGGACTAAAGGGGGCAATAACGGGCCTGGGCAGTCAAGGGTTGAGGCGCAACAGAAGGGGCTAAATGGGACTACAGGATCAAGAAAAGGCAAAACGGGCCTCGGGTAGCTAAAAGGGTTAAGGGGCAACAAAAGGGGCTAAATAGGATTGGGATTAAGTAAAGGGAAACACGTTTCTGAGGTAGCTAAAAGGGTTAAGGGGCAACAAAAGGGGATACATGGGACTGGGTTCAAGAAAAGAGGCAAAATGGGCTTGGGGCAGCGAAAGGGGTTGGGGCAATAAAAGTGGAAAAGGGGTACTATGAGGGTAAAGAAAAGGAGGTAGTGGACAGCAAAGGGTCTCACCTTTTCGAATTTGCAACTGCTTCAGAAAACCACCACAGCATATTCCAGTCCTGCCCCAGCCAATCAATGAGCGGCTGGAATGGGACAAAAAAAAAAAACACATGATCCTGGTGTGCCGGCAGCACTTACAGGAGCATGTCTGTCTGACTTAACATCCCGGCCACCTGACTTCCTGTCCTGCCCCAGCCAATCAATGAGTGGCTGGGGAGTAACCAGCAGTCAAGCGGCCGGGACTGGAAGACAGGCAGACACGCTCCTGGAAGTGCTGCCGGCCTTAAGTGGCACTGGAAAATGAGCTGGGGCTCCACAAGGGGGTGTGGCCTAGCAGCAGGGGGGGTGTCGCCAGCTGGCTTTTTAGGCCACGCCCTGATCATTTTGTTGTTGTGATTACCGGACCTTCCTCGGTAGATTTTGATTATTGATGACAAAATAGAGAAAGTTGGTCTGAGCACGAACAAGGGAGAACAATTGAAAGCTTTTGGGATAAAGCAAGTTGGTGTTAAAGTGAACTAAAATTGGTCCGCGCCTGGCGAAGGGAGACTAATTGAACATTGTGTTCAAATGGATTTGAGCCCGGCTGAGGTGGGATCCGGAGTGAATCGTGAATCACCCGAGAAATTGGATACGTGGAAATTCGACAAGCATTGTATTAAAGGGGATCTGAGCCCGGCTGTGGGGGATTCCAAGGTGGATAGTAAATCATCTGAGAAATTGAGTATGTGTAAAAACCTAAGAGGAAAGGAACTTTTTGTTTGTCGCATCAGGCCCTCTGAAAGAAGAGATTTTGAAAGGCAAAGAGACTTGTGCACAGAAGGCCCTGATGCTAATGTTTGAACTGCACCCTCGTGCTAGAGAAGCCAGAGACTGTTCTAAGCTCGAATGTACCGCCTTATCGAGTGCTGAAAACGTGGGTAAGGGAGGCCAGTGGCCTGAACATCCTGACATATAATTTCTTGAACACTACTTTCTTTTACGTAACATTGTTTCCCATACTGTTTGTATTTAGAGATAAGGACTGGCAATAGGTTTATTAGTGTAGGCCCTTTTATTTTGACAAGACACCACTAGGACTGCATTATTATTATTTGATGATCGTAGCTTCCCCCATCTTTAGATTTAAGATTAGATTGGCGTTTTTCAAACCCCTATTGAAGTTCAATAAACACCCTTGAACTGTGGTCACTTATGTCTGTCTTACTGTTGATACCATGCCTTCCTTACAGTAGGCTGTAGTCTTTAGGAATGTTGTGAGGTGATAGCAATCCAAAAAACAAAAGTACAAAATAAAAGAATGACCAATTAAGGTTGTATAAGAATAGACTTTTATCAAACAAAATGCAAACAACTATTCAGAAAACACTAGGAAAAACCAGGCTTTAAAGTGCTTTCCTTAACAGTGATTCACTGTCTGATTGTGGAACTTGGTGACTGGATCCAACACATGGTGCAGTTCACAAGCAGCGACAAAACTTGGCATGAAGAATCTTGGAGCAGACAGAAAATGCTTGAGTTGGTATAGCTCACAAGCAGTTCAATGCGTGAATGAGGGCCCAGAGCTGTCACTTAACTTCTGGGTTGTCTGAAGTCCCAATCCATGAGCTCCAGGACAAGGTGAGCCCCCCTGCACTAACTCCAGGGAACATGGCTGGCTCCTACAGGGAATCCATCTCCTCGAGTGAACAGGCGCATGCGTTCAGTGAAGCCAGCAGTGAGATTCTGTGGTTCAACAGCAATCCCTGTCACTGTTCCTTAGGGATTGTTAGGGGACACAGTTCTCCTCTTCCTTGGGTGACTTCTGTCTTCACATCTATGGCAGAAGACTTTGGAATGGACTGCACTCCCAACAGAGGTCCAGAATGTATCAGCCTTCTTTTCTTGATGGTACAAAGATTAATCAAAGCATGAGGGATGCCCCTCTGCTTTTGAAGGCAAAATGTCACAGTGGGTTTGTCCAAAGCAAGCATGCTTTAAGGGGTACAATACATGTGTTTGTAACAAGTGCCCTCTGCATTATGACCTCACACCCAGAGTACCTTGCCTACAGGAAGTGGCAGGGACAGGACAAGAAGAGAGCCTTAACAAAAATCCAGCTGGTGGGATTCTTCACCTGGCTTACCTCTCCATTTTAGATACTCTTAACTCCACCCATTCCCATGCCTTCTGATTGCAAAGGCACTCCGGTGATCACCCCCCTGCTGTGAGAGAGGCTTTGTTATATCAGGGCTGCTTCTCAAGCACTGGCTCCCAGGAGGCCTCCGGGGGGGAAGTTTCTATGCCCTAGGGAAAGGTGTCACCTTTCCTACACGAGAATCAAAAGGGGGTAGCATCATGGCTGTTGTTCCATGTGGCTGTAGTATAAACATTCAGACGAGACACAAATAAATATCAGTTCTGTCATAGCTGTAGCCGTGCTCACAGAGCTGACACTAGTGCAATATCAAATTGCCATGGCTCTATAATTGCTTGCTCTTAGTAGTCACCATGCCACAACCAGGCATAGCTTATATGTAAAGGTGTGCTTGCCACCAGACTGGCTAAGGCATACAATTATAATTGATTTGGAACAGAGGTACAGAAAAGATTAATACGCCAGAGTGCCTGCACAGACTTTGTGTTTCAGCAGCTGTCAGGGATACACATGCAACATTCCAAAAGACGGTCTCAGCAAAGGCATATTGGTGTATTATCATTTTGAAATGGGATCTAATTCACAGACATCCGTTTCTGAAACAGAATTTCTACATTGTTTTATGCAATAAAAAAAACACTGGTTCTTCTTCCCTCACCAGATGACCATTCTTCATCCATAGGAAGTCTTGCTGCCCCTATATCTGAAAGGGAATACTCTACCTGAGATGGGGTTCCTCATTTTAACATTCACAGGCAGCCTGTTGTCCCCAGTAGAATGTTTAGCAAGTTCTACTGTCTTGGACCAGAAGAGCCTCTTCCCCCCAAAAGGTAGTTTCAGCAGGAATAATCTCTGTGATGCATTACCTTTCCAAACCCAGAGCCACAGTTGCCTTCTCACAAAGAGGTTGGCATAGGTCTGTAATGGCATGGCTCTGAGCACATCCTATGAAAGGATTTAACTTTCTCCATCATGTCTAAGACGGTATACAGAGGTTTGAGCCTTCCTTGGGGGCTGTCAGAAGTGTCTCAAAGTCCTTTACCAAGGATTGGGTAGTGTAAGCCGCATATGTGATGCTTTTAATTGGGAAGTGTAAGGCAGCATTAGCATTCTTGAGAGCAGTTTTCACCCTCTGATCAATGTTGTCCTTTGGAGCAGAATCCTCAAAGGCCACTGCCATCATATCCACCAAGGTAGGATGAATGTAGTCCACCATCAGAGATTCCAGAAATTCTCTCCGAATCCCTGAATGGAATACATTTTTTTACCAGCACTTGGGAACAGTGGACTGTTCAGGCCCACTCCTGGAGATGGATGTCCTCAATGCTGTGAAGCAAGAGCATAGGCGCTAAACGTGCTTGAGGGTGAGCAGATGGAGAGAATGTTTCTTTCACATTCCGATTGGTGCAGAGGTTTCCCATGGCCTCTTTACTTCACTGCAAAGGTTATTTCCGTTCTTCTCCCAGTCTTGTTCCTGGTCAGCATCCTGATTGTTTGCATATGTTATTGATCGGAAATGGGAGTGAAAGGGTGAACAGTGATGTCAGCTATGTTCCCTCCTGCTCTCATTGTGACTAGGAGACCTTGAATTGGAACTGTACCTGCTTTAAGAGTGTGATCGTGTACTTTCTGTGATAACACAAACGAAATACCTTGCAGGGCTTTTACCCCATTTTAAAAATATCAGCAGAAGCAGCTGACTTAAGCATGTAGCCACACGGCTATTTCCGGGTCCTGGGTGCAGCAGAAAGGGACGAAAGACTACCCTTGTCAAGCTGTTCAGCATGTGTTCCTGCATGAGACGGGCAACCCTGTAGCTTTGCCGTCATGAGTGGAGTTGAGGGATTACAAACAACGCCAGGCCTCGTTCAAGCACGTGATCCTATTGTCACCCCCTTGCCGGCAAAGTTCATTCAATGCTTCGGCCCAGAAACATTCAAAGGTAGGTGTTTACTTGATGGTGCTATCAGGCTAATGTCAACGACCTTGGCCATTAACACCTTTCATTATCCTCCAGCAGCAACATGCTAGTGTGCAGGCTAGCTACAAAAGGAGCATGACTGCACCTCCCGTTGTGGCCCTTTCTCGACTGTGTTATGCACACAACATTCACCTCCATGTCACGACCTAGACGTCCTACTTCCTGCATGATCTCTGGCCTTATTCCTATCTGTGACTCCCACCCCAACTGGAGAAAGCATGCTCAGTGGAGTTATTTTGTAGGTCTTTCTCATGTAGTTCATGGTCACCAGATGGATTGGGGGAAGAAAAGTGGTGTGTCCAGGAGTTACATTTGGCGGGCACTTTCAGTTGCAGATAACATTTAGAAAGTCTATACTATACACACAAATATATTACACGGCCTGCGGTAGCAGCCGTGTAGTTATGGTTAAGTTGCTAAACCTATATGAAGAACACATTTTGGGTGGCTTATAACTTCGCTCCCTGGACGAATCCTCGCCAAACTTTGCAAAACAAGTGTATGGCCCACTCTGAATTAATTAGGCAAGTTTGGTTAGGTTTTGTCAAGGGGGGAAAGTTATAGGGGGGGCCCCACATTTTCTTTTTTTTTTTCCATAGAGATAATGGAAAAAAATGGCTCACCCCTACAGCCCAAACCGCTTGACGAATTTTCACCAAATTTGCACCAGGAGCGGCGGCTTAGTCCCAAAAGCGTGCTTTTGTAAATTTGGCGTAAATCCACCCAGTCGTTTCTTCTAAAAGTAGGTCCAAAAAATGTGTGATCTCTGGCTGTGCTTGGCAGACCCATTACCCTGTTCGGTCCGCGGACAGCATCCGATTGGCCTAGAAGGCAACGTGATGTCTGCAGACATCGGACGTGCCCCCTGATTGGATGGTGAAAAGTGTGAAGTGCGTCAGATTTTTTCAAACTTCTGCCATGTTGTATTCACTGACATTCCAGCAGTGTCCGCGGACACTGCACTTGTCAAAGTTATCAAACAATCTCTGGGTAGGTAAGGGGTGATGAGGATTGGATAGGATATGGCTGTAAGAACCAAAAAAACAGGTGTTTTTCAACCTAAAAGTCAGCGAACAGTCCAGATGTTCGGGGGCAACCCTGTGATGTCTGCGAACACTTAAGATGTTCGGGGACATCTGTGCCTATTTTTGCATTACTTGGATGGCTTATAACTTTGGCGCCACTCAATGAAACTACATGAAATTTTGGAATTTCATTCTAGATGTGATTCTGAATGGTTCTGGTGTGGAGCTTTTCTTTCAAGAGGGAACACATTTAGAGGGGGTGGTCCCAAAATATTGTAAAGGCTTATAAATGTGGTGCCATTTGACGGATCTACACAAAAGTTTGCAAAACAATTTTAAATCTAGATATAAATGTTGTTTGTAAAGGTTGGTGGGATTTTCTCAAGATGGGGCTAAATTAGAGGGAGGGTCTCAACATTTTTAGATGGCTTATAACTTTGTTCCCGTTTGACGAATGTGCACAAAATTTTTCAGAAAGATTGTAGAACCAACCTCCAAGGATTGTTTAAAGAGTGAAGGGATTTTGTCAAGTTGGGGCTAATTTATATGACTAGTGTATGTACATATATTTTGACACTTTGGAAAAAATAAAACATAGGCGGATTTCAAGAAAACATGTGTAAGGAGCATTGGCAAGGACCCTAAAGCATGGTTTTGCAAATGTAGTTACAAAAAATAGTGATATACCTTTGGTGAGTGAGGTATAGCCTGTGGCCATGGGCAGTGGCCAGATTGTCCGGGTGATGGTATAAGGTCATGACCCAGACAATCTGGCTACTGGCCATGACTGCGAGGGACGGGAAATGGTGTTAAAGTGGCCATGTCCACCTGGGGCCGGCTGTGTGGTAAAGTTATTCGAAAGTAGGATAGGTTTGAAAGGGAAATAAGATGTGCTTGTGGTAATATGGTCATAGGATTCTGACTCTGTCTTCTTCAGGCTGCCATGGAAAGGGAATGAGGGCTCTGTACAGAGCCCCACCTTCTCTTTCCATGGTGGCCATCTTGGAAAAGGATTCCACTTCCTACAGCAGGACGCTGCAGGCGTCGCGCTGTATGACGAAAAATCTATTTTCTAGCACCCCGGGTTCCCGCTTTGGGAACCAGGGGTGCTAATGGTCTTTATCCCCCATTGCAGGGGCTGCAATGGAGGATAATGGTCCGGAGCCCTCATTATTTATTTATTCATAACGCACCGAAGCCCACAGGTATCAAGGCGCACACAGACACACTTCGCTTGGGATGGTGGGCCATTATTCCCCGTTCCGATCCGAGGAACGGGGGATGAACGTCCCATTATTCACATTAGCATAACACAAAATGCTAATGGAAATGTTGGAAAAACGTTTTGAGTCTATGTACTTTACTGAGAAATGTAAAGTAGATGGAGTCTATAAGATTTTATTTTTTAGTTCTATTTTTTAACTGTGAAAGGTGGTTCCTGCTTGCCATGCGAAGCCTCTCCGTTTGTCATTCATTGCCATGATAGAAATCTTTATACATATTTAACAAAGCACATCGTAGCTTGCCATAGATAAGCTTTACATCACTTGGATGACTCTCCAATATGGTCTCCTGCATAGTAGGCTCTACTGCTTTGCGGTCACATGGCCTTGTGGCAGAGGCAGAGCTTGGCAAACTGTTTAAATACGCTAGGAAGTGGACACACGTGTTGATGAATCTTAGCCTGAAGCTTGAGTAATGAGCGGAAGGTGTGGCGTTTTTTAACCCCGAGGGTGAGTGTGTTTTCTCCTTGTTCACCTAGATTGGCTGTTAGCCATATCTTTTTTTTACCATGTTGTGATGCACTGAATTTAATAAAGTCATTTAATTCATTCAAGTACGGTCTTCGAGTGCACCGGCTTTCTTTGTTTCCCTGTGTAACTTGTGAGGCCATTGCCTGCATTGGTGTGGGAGACTGTTTTGTGTAAACAAAGAGTCTTTCCAACTCTGCCCTAGAGTGCCAGCTATATAATGAGATAGAGCACTATGAAAAAGGCCAATATAGATTGGTATCTGACTATGGCGGATTGACGTTTGGCAAAGGTGTTGAAGCCCTGGCTTTTTTAATTTTTATTAATTAATAACATGAAGCAGTTAATTCCACCTCAGAAAGGTTAGTCTGCTAATCTGTTTCCTCTTTTTTAAGCTCAACGACAAAAGCATAGTGTGCACCTGTGCCCTGTTGGATCAGTAAGGCCTGCTCTGCCAAGGGCACATAGCAGGCTCAGAGGTCACAAGTGCCCATTTGAGAGCTGCAGTGACAGCTAAGTCTCTGGAGTGCAGGGGCTGCATTGAAGACATGCACTTCTGTACCAAAACCCATATTATGATTTACTGTTCAGGTGGCAGAGTAATCTATACATATAAACCAGATCTGAGTGCCTCCTTCTAGTGAATGTTTATAACTGACTGTGAAATCAATTAATAGGTGTTTTAACAAGAAACCTTGAGTGTAAGAGTTTATTTGAATACGGCGATTGTAGAACTCTGTGTAACATCCTTACAGCTCACATTCCCCTCTGGAGATAAGCCTGGTTGCTCAGCAACGCTAGCACAAAACTGTGTAGTACAGATTTATACCAAAGGTTGGTTTTGCTTACACCTGTATTCCTAGTTGTGTGTAGTGGTCCGAAAGGGTACTGCATGCAAACTTTGCCTAACATGTATGAATGTGAATAAGAGTCCTAGAAGCCACACTTAAAGCGACACTAATTTAACACTATGACATTTTTCTGAGCATATGCATGGATTGCATGGATTTATCGATGCTTACATTCAGACATTTATAAAAATCCATTATTTATGTAGCACTTTCGCTAAAGCACTTTACATAAAGCTCACATATAAAATTATTATCCAGCAACCAAATTAATACTCAATTTGCAAACCTCACAAGGATAAAAAGGTGAGTAGACCTTTCTAGGATTCATACTTGTAGGATGCAGATCACACATAGATCCTTAGATCCTATTTTCCTTAAATGTGCATACCACAGCATTTGGTAACGCTTTGGCTGTGGGCATTCAAATTCCTATTGATACAGCACTTAGTATCACAATGCTTAGCAGCAGGAGAAATATCTCTTGGCCCACTTGTAAACCTGATAATAGCAGTGTTTTATTTTGTTTTAAAAAGGTCTAGAGGGTAGTGGGAAGGTATCCTAATAATTGTTTCTTTTTAACTTAATGGATCGCACTTAATCCTACTGAGGTTTATACATTAAGTACTGTTACATTTGGTTGGAATAACAGCTTTTTCACAGTGTTATTATACCTGGATACAGGACAATCTAGGCCACAATGACATCAAAATGGATTGTATTTTTGCACAAAATGATAGGCCTATGAAATATAAAACAATCAAGTTGATTCTAAGAAGCTCTGGATGTGGGGCATCCAACCTGCTGGGACTATATAGACCAACACTACTGTCCACCTGAATCTTTGCCAATATAGCACATCAGAGAAAGCCAAAACACGTGAAATAAATAAGGAAGCCTTCTGGAAGGTGGAGTGTGATGGAAATGTCATATTGCAGCTCACGCCAGCATTAGTGTGCACAGATTGTATCTGACTAGAGTGTACAAGATAGGCTTATTGTTCACGACCCTAGATACTGGAGGAAGTTGGCTTTTGTTTGCTGTGTGACCATGATGTGATCTTTGTGAGATTTTCATTGTGCTCAGTCTCCAGATGTACCCTACTTATCCTTTTGAGGATAAGTGCAATGGATCAAGAGCAAGAATTCAGCTTAGCTGCATTCAGAGGGCCTCATCAACATATCTATGCCTTCCTTGCATAAGCTCAAAGGGAGAGTTTTTATGTCTCCTATTCGAGGTGCTTCTGGCACAGTGCAAAAAATAGCAAGTGGTCTCAACAAATGTTTTGCCCCGATTGTCATTAAATCCTGTGACCGCCCTGCCCTGGAGATCCATATACACTACGGCCGGTGCAACCAGACTTCCAACTAGGAATGCCTCTCCTACTTCAATTCTGTGCGATTGTTAGCATTGCAGTCCACAAGCCTCTTCCAATCAGAACGCAGGAACTCAGAATGAAATCTGGCAAGTTGGAAAGTGTTTCATATATGAAGTGTTCAGCATGGCCCACACACTTCTCCAACAAATAAGACCGTCTTGAATTGAAAGCACAATGTAGGTGGGCTGTGGGGATGAGTCTGGTTCTCGTTTTGTTGGCGTTGCAGCACCTCCCCCCTTTCTATATTCGCAGAAACGTAAACAAATAGATCTATATCTACATAAAGAGAAAGAAAGAGACACACGCACGAGACCGGCCAGCCAGGGTGCGACGGGTATCTGTTGGATGAGCAAACGTCTGTTAAGAAAGAGCAGTTGGCCCCTCGGGCGGAAAGAAAGCAATTAATGCACAGTTCAAATAACACGACTATGCAAAGTTGCACCTGTTTTTATTCTCCAAAAGTGAACTAACTAGGTTTTCAAGCATCGCCCAAGGGGCGCGCCATCAGTGGGGGCCTGCGCCTGTTCGTTCGTCCGTTTGATCATTGCTGACAGCAGGAGTAAGAAGGCCAGGCAGTTAACAGGCTGCCTTGGACAGCCCTTCAAAAACGATGCCAAGCATTAACCAGTTGAAGGACTGCAATTTTCCACAATTAAAAAGAGGATTCTCCAACTGCTTAACAAACTTGTCATTTAAGAGTCCCAGGAGACAGCTTTAAAAAGTGCATAAATGTTATGCCTGACTTCACACCTTTTTAAAATATTTTTTGTATTTTATTTTACCCTTTGCAGAATTTTTGTTATTTTTTACAGAAGGAGTGAGGGCACGGGCTAGAATGTCTGTTTTCCGCCATGCATTGCCACTCTGCCTGAAAAACCGCTTGGTTTTATGCCAGCATGACATTTTCACACCAGCACACGACCAATGGAATCTGCCTTTTTTAGCACTCATATGTCACAAATATAAACATACTTTTAGCAATAAACGGATGTGAAAGAACTTGAACTAAGCATGAAGTTATTCAGTATCTCATTCCAATGGTTATTAATAAAAAGATCCAGCTGCTTCTGAATCGACAGGCAATAGGTTATCAGGTTTTGTGTAAAGGCACCCTTTGGATTTTACTGGTACACGGTACCACATTCTAAATTGGTGATGTGTCTTCCTCTATACTCTCTGGGAAAAGGCATGTAGGGAGAGTTAGAGGTGGCAGATTTTATTCTGACACTTTTACAGACCTTCACAGGGTTCAGGATCAGCATGAGCAGCATTCAAACTCCATAGAGGAAATGACTCCTGAGCTATCCTTGACAATGAGCTTAGACTCCATCAGTAAGACGGGTGTTTGTGGAATGGCAGCCTGCCAGCTGGCATTATCCAGACTGAAGGACAGAGAGGGATGGATCCAATTTCAAGACTGGTGGCTTCTTTTTTATGCATTCATCTCCTTTATCTACACATCCAGCAGCAAAGACGAAACATTTTAAACACGTTTTCTATTCAACATGAACAGCTTTGAAATTGAGGTTTCATAGTGAGCTGGGCCATGACTCTATACCAGCACCCAATCAGCAAAGGTCCATTGCATAAAAGTTCAAGGTATTTGATCCAATTCCTAGTCTTTGCCGGTGGTTACAGCAGATACGTACTCTGCATTTCCATGCAACCGTATTACTCATTACTGTGTTTTAGGGTTTTACATGGGTCTTTGTTATGTAATTACATTTGTGAGGAGCCATTTAACTACGCCATGCTTGTTTTTAATTTGAATCCCTTGTTAAATTGTGCCAATTGTTTTGATCCTCTTTGTTATACTTTTATTATTTTGTTGCACAGTTTAATTTCCATTAACACTCCCACGTGCTTGCAGAGAAAATTGCTGTGTCAATAGGGCTGCTGCGGGTAGCTCAAGAGTTCTCTCGCACGGCATGCCTGCTTCCGTTGCGTAAGCCCGTGCTTCGCCCAGCGGGAATCTCTCTTCACGTGCAAGACTTCTGCTGTTCCATTCCCGATGCATATTCTTTTCCCACATTGCTCATGTTGGCCAGGCCATCCTCAACGGTGCTCCCGCGCCATATTGCTTTCTCCCTTTGCTCATGCTGCCCAAGCCAGCCTCAAGCAGTGCGTGATTTCAGGTATTCCAGGGACATCTTTCTGGTTCTCCCCGTTAGGAAAGATTTCTCTTCACTGCACCATTCCTTCCATTTTAATGGACCCCCAAACATGTTGCTTTTATTTTTGATCTTGACCTGTACTTTTTGCAGTACAGTGAAGCCTTAAGCTTCACTACACTGTCTTTTGCTCATCTGTTATGGGGAAACTGACATGTCCTTCAGGCTATCAGTACAGGAAAAATTGTTTCCATTACTTTTGTTACATAGTTACTACTTTTAGTAACTTGTTATCACGCACTGTACAATGCATCTTACAATGCAGTACAATGGATTACACTTTTGTTTTTGCCCTAGACTAACACTCAGAGGATTTCTGGTTACTGTAGATGTGCTAAATGGACAGACTGGTAGCAGCAGTGACTTTAAAGAAAATGGTTGGGTGGTTTTCATTTTGGCCTTAAAGCATTTACCGGTTTTGGCTGCTAACTGTGGCTAGTGACCAAACATGGCCATGCCACAAGGTTTTCCGCTTGTCTTTGGCCATCTTCTTTTTTTTTTAGCCTTCTTCCTGGCCTGTGAGGCTAGGAAAATCTATATGGACTTCGGGTGCCTGGGAAAGCAGAGGCTTTTGGCAGGCTACTGGAGGGCTATGTCTGTTTGCTGGCAGGATGTGGGCTGGGAATGTTATGCATGAGTGTTCCTGCCAGTGGTCTTGATTGGACCACTTCTGGGGGGTGTGTGGGGCTAGTTCTGCTATTGGCTAGTGGGAGTTTCGGCTATACCTCGCTTTTGGGATAAGAAGAGGACCCCTGCACCCACTCTTCAGAGATTCTGGAGAAACCTGAAGGAGCCAAGACTCCTGTCCAGCTGTGAGACCCGTGAGGAGACCAGTGACCTGTCTAAAGGAGGTCTGGCAACCAACTTCTCCTGCTGTCCTGGAAGAGCCCTGTCTTGCTGTCGATCTTCAGCAGTCCTGCGAGGGAGCTGCGACCCGTGGAGTGGAGGGAACATCCATTCCTGATGTCTGCTCTGTACCTTGTGAAAAAGAGCCTTTGGAAGTGTCCCGGGACTGCCCTGTGGCTGACCAGCTCTGAGTTTGGGCTACCGTGCTGCTGATGTCACCGCTGAGGTCTGGAACTTGGGCGATCCTCAGCTTGTCCGACAAGATTTACGTCAGCGATATTTCAGAGTCTTCGCATTAAGGGGACTCGAGATAGGAGGGAAAGTCTGATCGTGACAAGTGAGTATCTTTGCACCGCTGTGCTGCGGTGGCCGCCATCCAAAACAGCTTACCTGAGTCGAGTCCAGTCCTGAGAGGGACTCCTGCATCATGTTTTTCTGCATTCTGCCACCAAGAGTCCTTGCACCAGCCAAAGACCCTGGCCAGAGATCTGCTCGAACCTGCAACCCCTGCGAATCAAGGACTGAGGCTGGCGGTGGGAAAAGCAACGTCCGACCTTCTTCCATTGACCTGCGAAGAATCGGAGTACGGGGGGTGAGTTACAGTTGTTCTTACCTGCCCCCCTTTAAAAGTTCTGCTAACTTTTCTAAAACTTTTACAGTACTTTGGCTTTGCCAGTGCTTGCTCGCGCAAGCCTTAAGAAAGTTGGGGAGACTTTTGTTAGTTGGAGTAACTTGTCTTCTAACCCTTAGAATCATTCACTGGAACCCAGAGACCCTACATTCATTTATTCCAGCATTACAACCTGTATCTGAACTTTTCCTGAACTTTTGGACAGAAGGCCCCAGGCAATTTAGGGAAGAACTTCTGAAGCTAGGGCTAATTCGCTGTGAACCTGCAGTGCATAAACAAATCTGTACTTTCTTTTACAGGGGTTTTATTTGTATTGTGCCCTACTCTAGTGACTGTATATATTTACTGTATTATTAGCGCTGTGTGATACTTCTAACTGTTAGTAGTCAGTTGGAGGAGAGGAGAGAGTGGTCAGACCAGGAGAGGGGGGGTGGTGACCAGGTTAGAGATAGGGATGCCTCCGGAGATGAAGACATCCAGAGTGTGTCCGGCTGCGTGGATCGGGCCGGAGGGTAGAATAGTAAGAGATAGGTAGTTGCAAAGGTCACAAAACTGTGAAGTGGCTGAGCCGAGGTGGATATTGAAGTCAACAAGAAGGAGGAGTTTAGAGGTAGAGGTCAAGAGGGAGGAGGTGAGGTCGGCCCATTCAGAAAGGAAAAGAGGTGTAGGACCGGGGGGCCTGGAAATGGTTCCGAGGGTAAGTGAGAGAGTAGGAGAAACACCAAGCCTATAGACGAGTCATTCAAAGGAGGAGTAGGATTGAGTAAGTATGATAGAAGCAGGGACCACTGAGGGATGATCAGGGCCACTCCACTTCTGGGCCATTAGGGCACGGGTTTGGAGAGGAGTTTGTAGCCCTCGGGAAGTGTCAAGAGCAGTGACAGAGCTGGTATTGAACCACGTCTCGGTAAAGGCGAGGACGTCAAGGTCTTCCAGAAGGAGACCGATGTCAGAGGAATGTTTGACAGAACACGCATTCAGATTAGCTAAGTGAAGCTGGTTGACACCTTTTAAAGGTTACCGAAGAGGGGTACAAGGACGTGGTACCCCCGTCGGTGGTGGTGGAGAGGTGAGTGAGTCAAGAAGAAGAAGAGTACGTTGAGAACCTTAAGCCATGATAGTGCCATTGTGATAGATATTAATAATGCACAGAGGATGGGAAGTATGCCAAGAGTACTTCCCGTCTGGTGCCACCATTAATGGGTGAGGAGGAGAAAGGGGAGAGAATAGAGACCATGTGAGTGGTCCATAGGTCTTAAGAGGGAACAGAGAAGAGGATATCAGTAATAGTCTACCCGGAGGTGACATTGACCTAGGTGTCAGCAATAGGTACACCTGGTTTAGAGGGCATGGGGGCTTTTTAAAGCTTTTTTCTTTCAGACTTCCTTAGTGGGATAGGATAGGTGATAGAGAAGCAGTTAGAATAGATAGGGGAGATAGAGAGACCCATGCGAGGGAGGGAGTCGGACAGAAAGCTGCACAGTGCACATATTGCTCACATAGCTCACCAGGGGGCCTTGCAGCCAAACAGGACAGATGAGGTGCTTTTACAGGATATGCACAGGGGAGCATAAATGAATGTACCAGATTAGGCGAGTGCTAAAATGGAGCTGAGTCACCAGTGACCAGGTTAAGGAACATCTATGTACAGCTGTCCATCAGAACACTGAAAAGCAGCAGAAAGCAGTCAATGCAAGATTTTACAGGCACATCTACAGTCAATTGGTGGGTTTACATGCACATCTAAGTTCAGTTAACCATTTGAGCACTAAAAGGCTGGAGAAAAAAAAGTCAATGCACAGGTTAAAAAACAGAGCAAGAACAAATAAGAAATATGGGGACACATATGGTAGTAAGGAGAGCTTCAGCATGAAATCAATGAAGCCAACAAGGCTTGACAGGTTGCCAGGCAGTTATATAAGGTGAACCAATTGAAATGCACTCGGGCTTACCTCAAAAAGAGTGAGAACAAGGGGGTAAGTAGTACCACGATGCAGCAACTAACGGTTCTGGAGCATTGCCGACAGCCTACATCTCTTCAGGCTTTTGCCTTCACGATATGGAGAGGTAACCATTGTCTTCCAAGAGACCACCTGGAGGCCAGATGTGGAGTGTGAAAGCTCTTCAAGCCGAAGAAGCTTAAGAATCTATGATCGAAACGCTGGACAGCCTACACAATGCAAGCTGAGGCATTGACAGAATACCCCACCGGTGCAGAGGAACCCAAGGTGGAGCACCCGCTCGGTTATGGAGCCTTCTCCTGGTGCCAAAGGTAAACATACAAAGCATGCGCAGGGGTTCGGCGCTATGCATAGTACGTCGGCGCCAAGCAAATAGAAGCATACTGTTTCTCTCAAATACCCACGCCCACTTATAAAACATCAGTGGAACACATCCACTCAGCAAGCGGCCCCTAAAACCTCTGCGCCAAGTGGTTCTCTCTTAGCGCGTGTTCCTAGAACCACACACACATTCCGAGTACTGCTAGTTCTGCTTCAAAGTATCAACACATTGACAAAAATATAAATGGCATGTGCCAAAACAAAATGTTTCGACGACACACACTGAAGTCAGGGTACACAGGTAGCAACGCACTTTAGTAGAGCACTAAAAACTAAAATAGACAACACAAGTCAAATAGGGTCAGGAAGAAGAGGTGGTCTTTCCAGTACAAGACACTCCTAGTGGTGCCTGAACTAGGGATAGGTTTAAAAAACACTTGACAAAATGGCTTCTTTCATGGAATTTTTCAAAAAACATCACATTAAACAAAAACATGTTACATAGCAGGAAGAACCTCCACCGAAAACAGCTAGAGTAGAACCCACACACTCTTATGATGAGTCCATAATCGAACTGGATGCAGATGAGGGGGGTGAGGTTTTCCAGAAGAGCCATGCACTGAGCCAGATGACTATAATGTCCCATCACCAGGCATTGATTATTCCATATCTGCCTCACCCATTGATGATCATATTCTATACAGTGATCTTCTTAAAAAGGCTGCAAATTATTTCAAAATTGACACCCAGGATTCCGAAGAGGACAATGATTTTGTTGATGATATTCTCAACAAAAAGAAACAGAGAGGGCAATATATCCCCTCATGGCAATCAGTTAAAAGGAGATTATGACAGGTGCTTCTATGACATGCACTCCTACGACATGGGTTTCTACAACTCACCCTGTTACCAAGTCATTTTAACTTGCATACCCAATTTCCATAGAACTCTATATTAGATTGCTTGCCCAATCCTTTTCCCTCCAATTGTCATGACGCGTTCACCGCGGTGCCCGGAACTCACCTGAACCAAGGGTCTACCTGCGTTGGAGGCTAATGCCCCGAAGTCCCTGCGGTGGTTCAGCTCTTGGCAGGCAGCGACAGATTGACCGGCACGGCAACCACACGGTCCCTGACTGTCTCACCATGGGTGCGGCCATCTTGCCAGCATCACAGAAGCAAGGGGGTCCGGTACTTAGTTTCCTTGCATGCGCACTTTGGCGAGTGTCATAGGTTGCTTTGGCAACTGTAAGGGTGCAGGAGTCCAAGTCTGACACAGTGGTAGCATGCTTGTTGGCAAAGACTTTTATTTATATATAAAAGTAAAGAAAAGGAAAACCTATCGGCCCTATTTCTAAGGGGGATTGCCCTACCTCAACATAAAGACTAAGGACTCTGTCAGGATGTCCAATAAAGTTACATGTCCACTGTCCTGTGTCCAAACCTATTTCCGTCCCTTACACTCTAGATTAACTAAGAAGAAACTGGGTATCTTCTTGATCCAGAAAGAGGCTTCTCTCGTTCTGGATGTCAGCTCAATGTTAAGTTCTTTTTGCGAATACACAAGTTGTTCTTTGACCTAAAAGTTCTTGAAGCTGGATGCTCCTCCAAAAATATACAAAAACAGGATGAATGGGGAATTACCTTCCCTCCTCTTCTCTTTCACAGTCTATCTTATTTCACAAAAATACCGTTCCCAAGTGTCAGGGGGGAGTCTCTTCCCCCTGTTCATTGTCTGGTTCACAAATGTAATATCAAGTCTGGTTCACTATCCTGTGTGAAGGCATCACGAGTCAGACACAGGCAACAGAGTACAGTTTTCTCAACAAAGTTTCATTTAACTTAAAAGGCAGGGTGGATGAATGCCTAATTTGCCCTATGCTAAGGTGGGATTTCCCTACCTAAAGAAAACTAAGGATAGTCTATGTCAGGAAGTCCAAAGTAACACTTCTGTCTGTGTCCATAACCTATACCTGCCCTCACAACTAACTGCATACAATATGTAGGGATGTCAGCATCAAAAGGAAAAGTGTCCAAAGTAAAGTTCAGAGCTTTTGGCTCTTTGGCTTGTAATCCCCAAGTTCAAAGTATTTCACCAAATACAGGGGTTCCCGTCCCCAAAAGTTCAAATCTTCCAGGTTTCAAAACAACACTGAACTTAAATATCATGACAAGGTCTTTGCACAAAAACAAGTTTCTTTATAGGTTTTTTCCACTGTTTCCAGTGGCTTTAACATTCAGGGGCACCCAGTCTAAGTGCAGTTGTCGGACAACACGGTCCACCCATTAACCAGTACCCTTCCTTAACTGCTATTCCTTTAACACCAGTCCACTGCTTCTCCTCAGCAGTGAGCCACATGTGTCACTCTCCTGACACTTTAGTGTGGCTTGTTTAACCACCTTGCACTTGTTACATCTTCTTAGATTTCCTTGGTTCTTGCTAATGTTTGTTTCCTCATTATATACAGTTCTTGGTGCTTTCTTTGGTGTGACCAATGTTGAATTTCTCATATTCTGTATAGACCTCTTTGTGCTGCTCTCTTGGCTTTGCTAACACTTTATTTTATTTGTATTTATTGTTCATTTGTAATGCGCCTATACACAAGTGTTTCGTGGAGCAGCAAGGCAAGAGTGGGGGAACAGGAAGGAGGATAATATCGATCCTAATAGGCCACGCGACATTCAGATTGTGCAAGTGCGGTAGTGAGAAGTGCAAGGGGGAGGGAGGTGGGGAAGTGCAGGAGCTGGGTAGAGGGCCTATAAGAAGTAGAGTGCCAGGGAGGGCAGGTACAGTGCCAGGGGAAAGAAGTGAAGGAAGGGGGGGTCCACAACTAAG
This sequence comes from Ambystoma mexicanum, assembly GCF_040938575.1. Taxonomy (NCBI): domain Eukaryota; kingdom Metazoa; phylum Chordata; class Amphibia; order Caudata; family Ambystomatidae; genus Ambystoma; species Ambystoma mexicanum. The sequence continues at coordinate 273,631,924 of NC_090932.1, read as the reverse complement.
TGCAAAATAAAGGGGCTGGCGGGCTACAAGGGTGCAAGCCGATCAGCTAAGTGTAGGCGGAGGGGCTGTTGGGGAAAGTGCAGGAAAAGATTTAGGAGGGGCAGGGACTGGAGCACCAGTGCAGAGGTAGACTGGGCAGGGGAGGCCTGGCGCCCTGTAAGACACTGAAGGAACCAGGCCACTAGGCTCAGGCAGAGGGGCCATTAGAAGGGGAGAGGGAGGGGGAGGAAGAAGAGAAAAGGAAGGTATTGAGGAGCTTCCGGAACTTAAGGAAAACCTTTCAAGTCTGAGAGGGGCAGGGAGGCCATTCCAGAGGGAGGCCCCTGCGGAAGAGGGAGGTCTAACCCCCACTCTCTGTTTGGAAAAACATCTGATTTGCAGAAAGTTAAAGCTAGATGAGCAAAGGGCTCTAGTGGGGAGTTATTTAGGGAGAGAAAGTGGGATATAGCGTGGTCCCAGGCCCCAGAAATCCCTGTGGATTATGCAGAGGGTCTTGAATTTGGTCCTCGCAGCAACCGGGAGCCAGTGGAGAGATTTAAGGGCTGGAGAGATGCTGTCCCTGGGCTTGAGGCCAAGGAAAAGTCTTGCAGTCATGTAATGCAGCTCAAAAGTGTTCTTTCATTAAAGTTCACAATCTTTCTTTCACGCCTTTAAAAATGCCAGTGTTTCCAACTTACTTTCATTTCATTCGGTATTCAAAATGCCTTGCTTTCATTTCATTCAGTATTCAAAATACTTGTCATCTGCTTTAACTTGTGTTCGGTATTCAAAATGCCTTGCTTTCATTTCATTTCTATAACCGCCTACCAGTCCTACCAGTCCGGTGTTCTCTCTATCTGGTTTCAGTAAACGGTCGATCTTATGGCTCCTTGCGAGGTCTTCTGCCGCCACAGGTTCCTGTTTGTCCGTGCAGTCACTCGCGTCTTCTCCCGGCGGTCTTCTTGTGGCTTGTGCACACCCAGCAGTGCTTCCACAGCGAAGCTGGATACATACAACTGCTTCCCTGGGTCCTGCCGGCCTCCTTCTGACTGGTTGCCACCGGCCTCCAGCTTCTTTTGACTCTGCTTTCCGCTGCATACACTCTGTATTGCTTCACTGGTGTACAGCGCTCCTCTGGTCACGCCGCCACACCACAGAGGTCTCCCTGCACACAGCTGACTGTGCTCCCGCAGCTGACCCCATTTGTTTCGGGCTTCTCGGTTTTAAAGCACCTCCAATTTCATTACAAAAAGGACTAGACCGCTCATCAGCAAAACGGTCATCATTTGCTCTTGTTGTCATCCTCGTCCCAGTACTTGGTTGGGGCTGATAATTGTTAGCTTTCACAAAATGAGGATGTGTTGGTCTAGTTGTCCTCTTCTTTGTCCCAGTGCCATATTGATCCAATCTGTGGAATACGTTAAGGTAATCACAGGGAAAGGACTGACAAAAGCCAATTAACGCTTGAGGGATGGAGGGTTCATGGTGAAAGGAAATTGGGGGATACCATGTCTCACCTAAGGACATATGCTCCCCATTCACCAAGTCTCCTCTGCCCAGGTGATCCTCCCTTGCATATCCACCCCCAGGATCATGGATCCAAAAGCGATGGATACCGGGGGGAAAGAAGTTCCTCACACCTGCCAGACTTGACTGTAGATCTTAGTGTTCCAGAAAATGTCCCTTCTTTTGGCAATGGGCCCCCAATGCCCTATCTTCACTTCACGCACCTCTCTCTCTTGTGTGGGTCTCAGACCCCTCTGGGTTTTCTCGGGATCTCCCCGACTTGTTGTGGACCCAGCCCTTTGGTCGCGTGCTTGCTCATACTGATCTTCTCTGACTTTGTATGGGTCCCAGACCCTGTTGTGCTGCTCTTGCAGGGCTTCCCCAACTTCATATGGGTCCCAGACCCCACTCTCAGGTTTATCACAAACCTGCCAGGCACTGTTTCTCTTATGTCTCTTTCTTGGATCTTTCCAAATACAGGTACGAGGGAGCCCATGTTCTTCAGCCTTCCCCAAACGCCTCCTTCGTTCTCGGGAGGATAGCTCAGCGGCAACATGCTCGCCTTGGAAGCAAAACGACACAGAGCCACACAGGTTTGATCCCCAGGTCCGTGCTTAGAAACCCCTCGGTATTAAGCGCGATATAAATAACCTATCATATCATATCCTTTGTCTCTACTACCTGCTATTGTAAACTTTTGTGGCGTTACCGACTTGATCGGGTGGCTTCGCGGAACTGCTTCTTTCTGCTGTGGGGTTCCACACACCTTCCAGCAGTCTCTGTGTGTCCTTGCAGTGTTCCCAGGTATGGTCCCTCTACGCGTCTGTTCTGACCCCTGGTCTGACTCCTGGTCTCTCCCGGGCCTCTGATTCTCTGTCCTGGACAACGGGGGAACACAGCGTGTGTTTGAGGCTCTGTCAGCCTTTCCTGTTCTCTGCGGCGAGCCTCCAGCCGGCTCTCGGGTTCTTCAAGTACAGTCCTTCTTCCCTTTTTATCTTTGGCTCTGGTTCTAGTTGACTGTACCGCGTATGTTGGTTCCGCTGTAGGCTTTTGCCTCCTTGCCTGTTCTTCTTCATGTCAGTGGTTGCATGAACTCCATCTGGGTAGTCCTCACTCTTCCTCATCCCAGCAGGCTCTTTGTGGATGGGGTCTTCTACCCTACATAAATATGTAGACGTGTGGGGGAACACAGAGGACTTAGTCGGGTAAGGGGGAACAGAAATGGAGGGGTGCATACCGCGTTCTCCCAACATAGTAGTTACTGGTCTCATAGAGGGTTTCCTTCCCCATGCGATCCAACCGCTGAGTACCACCCCCAGGGGGACTATCTGGTAGCGGCCTCACCTCATGGGAAGGGGCTCCCTCTATGGGCGCATTGACAATACCCTAGGATTCAGCACACAACTTTTCAGGAATCTCCAGCCTCGCTTATCACAGCTCTGTAGTGCCAGTTGCCCTGGTCTTTTGTCAGCCTGTTCTACTGTCCTTCCTGGTCTTCCTCCTGCCTGCCTTGTCTCCTTGTCAATGCTGCCTTTTCCTGGCCTCCTGTTTCTCCAGCCTTTGCTCTCTTTCTCCTGCCTGTCTCCTGGGGTTTCTCCATCTGCCTATTGGCCGCATTTCTGCCTGCCTGCCTACCTGCCAGGGGACACTTGCTCATGGGATCCTCTGATGCTCTGCTCCCCTTTGACTTCTGGATACCTCGTACAGCAGCCCGGTTCCCCGGTCCAGTTTCCATCGCTGTTCCTGCATCATGTTAATACGGGGAAGCCGTCCCGTGGTGTAGGGAGCCGGTTTCCGAGTCCCTGTCAGTGTTTCCTCACTGGGGTACTCTGTGGCTAGTTCTCGCTCAGTGGACTCACGACTCAGGACATCCTGGAAGCCCGAATAGCACGCCAGCCCGGATCTCATCACCCTGCCTCACCAGCAATCTCAGGTATTAAGCAGCGCTGCAAGAGAGTTCTTGACGCCAATTTCCTTTTCACAGGGCTCAGTGCCCATGGAGCAGTTGTGTTTTATACTGTGCAAAACAAAAGAAGTGATGACTGGAAGGTTTAGAGCAAATCTTAACCGCTGGCGTTGCTCTGGGCAACCCTCCAGACCATCGTTCCTTGCCTGCCAAGCCATTACAAAGGGGGAAAGACCATATGCATATCAGACTTGGTCCCACCCCTAAAGGGGTAGTCCAGCCCGAACTGCTAGGTCGCATCCCTTCTGCACGAGACCACAATCATCCCCACACGTTTCAGCCTTGTTGGGCATCATCAGTGAGGAGTAGCTTGGGTCTCTAGGCCCAGCAGGCACAGGACCCAGATCAAAGTTACTACGGGAATCCAGACGTGGAACCCTTGCTCGCTGTTCTTAGGCACAGCTCCACCTCACTGACCAGGCCTGACCAGGCCGAAACATGTGTCTGGGGTTGCTGTTGGTACTCTTGTTCAGAAGAGAATTGCCTGGCATTTCGGTGCTGGACTGCCCTTGGGCAGTACAAAACCTGATAACTATTGGACATTTCTCTTCTGTGAAAGAATGGTGAGCTAAAGACACTGGTGGAGACTCTAACCCGGGCTATAGGTAGAGAGAAACTCTCACGACCCCCCCCCCTTGTTTGTGCACGTTTTATATTGTGCAGCATTAGCTCCTGCCAGGACTTTGGCCAAAAAGGCTTGCTCTAGTGACATTGATCAAGGGTAATGTGCTGAGGTTAACAATCAGTTATCACTTCTACTTCCCCGTAAACTTTGCAGTTCGTGTTACTTAACAGAGGAGCTGTCGTTTTCACAAGATTATAGAGACTGGATAGAAATGTTAGGGCCAGAGCGTCATTTTTACTCATAGAAAGAAGTGCGGGTCCGGGTTTTGAGGCTTCATGCTCATTGAAGGTTATAAACAAGCTCTGTCAGGGGTACACTACTTACTGGGGAGCAGTCCTCGTGGCATTCCCACCCTGCAAAGGTGAGTGGTGATGCTCATTCACACGTGGCTCTCAAGGGAACATAGACCTCCCCAAGACACAACCTTCCATCATATGCTGCCCTCTTACTCTCCCCGAAGTTCGAGTACACCCACCAATTTGAAGATATTCTCTGACGTGGCAGGCTTTCAAAAATCTGGCTATTCTAGATTTGCCCACGGCACTCTTCTCCCTGCAATTTCCGCACACCAAGTCAGTCTGTTGCTTTCCACTATTGACATGTGCAATGTCCTCTTCTTCCGGGCATGAAGCGAAAAAGCGGAAGTCTGCGCCAAATGGGTCGGGTCACCCAGTCCTGCAGATCACCACTGTTTATTTAAACAGCAGTTCTTTCCGAAAGGATATGGAGGCAGCTTCGCTCACTTTTTTCACAAGGGGGTAAGTGCTTTCAATTTAAATGTATTTTCTTGGGGGGGGATTCAGCTCCAGGTAGGATTCACAATCTTACATCTGTTTCGGTTTCTAAATGGAAAGGTTTTTCAAGGAATGGAAAGGAACCCTCCCTCACGCCCCCAGGTACCCCTTCCTTGTTTTTTTTTTCTCGCTAGGAGGCAATCAATTGTTTTTAGACCGATACATTTGTCAATGTTATCTGTTGCGGGACTCATTCCCATTGTGAAGAAACGTGTTTTCTTCTGCCTTTCCCTATCGCCATAGCCCTTGAAAACACACTTGGGTAAATTGGCGATTGTTGAATGGTTCTCCTTTCATCTCTTTTTCAATATTTCAGTATAAGGGGCAGTTACATCTTGGCTTTACCAACCCAAATGGCTTAAGGCATACAACAAATTAGCATAACGGGTATGACGTATGGTCTGGTGACAGCCTGTTCTCAGACACGTTCTTTGTGGTTTCCATCCCCCCTTTCCTAATAAGCGCAGGAGAGTTTGCACTAATACTTTAAACGTGCATAATAAGAGGCCTCGGGTTTTGACATAGAATGGCTTATGCCCTCAAAATCGTAAGTGGGGTTTAGATTCTATTAGCACTCTGGGAGGGGGCAGATGGCCTCCCACCCGCCTTTGTTTTTGCATAATTTTAGTAACTTTGGGTCTCACCCTAAGTTAATAGGGGAATCCAGACGTGGACCCCTGGCTCACTATTCTTAGAGAGGCACAGCACCACCTTACTGAGGAGGCCCAACAAGGCTGAAACACGTGTCTGGGGTTGCTGTTGGTACTCTTGTTCAGAGGAGAATTGCCAGGCATGTCGGTGCTGGACTGCCTCAAGGAAGGACAATGACCGATATATTTCTCCTCTGTGTATGATGGTGAGCTAAAGAATCTGGATAAGGCTCTCGTAACCGAGACTAATGTCAGGCAGAGAGTCTCCCAGGAACAACCCCCCCCCCCCTTGTTTTTTGCTCGGTTTTCATAATGGACATAGACCAGTATGGTTCAAATAGCTTAGGGGTAGCCTCTCTCCTTTTTTTTCTTTTAAGTGGCTGTGCCCTCAGTTTAAGATGGCTTTCCATTCAAATTCCAGGTGTAAAAGCAGACTTTTCTCCACGCCTTCCTTCCCTCTAATGCACAAGTGCTTCCTCCACCAGAGACGGCATTGCTGCGTTCCTGCCTTTGCAAGTCCGCCAAAGATCCTGGCGTGGTTTCTCAGGTTGATTCCTCATCAAATGGCATCAGTGTGTCCTGCCTTTTAGGGTGTTTTTTTTTTGTGGAGTGAACATATATTACCTTTCTGGGCGATGTTTAGGCTATTTGTGATTGTGACCAAATTGTGTGGCTGCAACAAGAATTGATATGAGTACATGTGCACGGAAGGTTTCATGCGCAGTGGATCAAAGCAAATGAGGGAGCACCCGCTATATGTATAGGCCTTGCATGGCAACCATAGCTGATGTGCGCCCTCTAATGGGGGCCGAGTAGAAATGCTGTTGCACATAAATTATCTCACTGGAAATGTCTTTCTTCCTTTTCGTTGGATTTTTACGCATTTTAGGGCACACACATATTACGTACCAGTTTTCCTTCAGAAAGTGTTCTGCACCTAATATTGTTCAATTGCCTTGACATTCCAATAGTGGCCTTCCATTAACTAATATCCCACCACAATTTTAATAGACATTACTAGGCCTCTTGTTTTTAACAACTTGGAATGTTTCCTCTTGCCTGGTTGGAATGTATGTTGCCATGGTGAATTAGTTCAACTCTATTCCAATCTAGGTTTAAGGGTTTCTTTGTCGTTGTCCCTTCCCGGGTTGCTTTTAAGAGCCAGCGCGGTTAGAGAGGACTGTCATCCATACACTTCCTCTCACTGAATACACTCCCTTCTAGTGTTTTTTATACTGTTGGTGTCGTGTCACAGTGCCTCAAGAACACACAAACTCCCAAATGAGGTTCAAGTGTTTTTGTGTTTTTCTTTCCTTTTCCAACTGACCTAATGGCTGTCCCTCTCTAACCTCGGGATGGGAAATCCTACCCTACCCCCAGACTTCCCTCCATCAGTTCTTGTGATCGGTAACTCCTACTATCTAAAATCTCGGTCTTTTTTGTGATGTCCTAAAGGAAAATGCCTTATGTATCGAACCTCAGTCAGAAAACCGTCTGGTGTTCCTATGCAGGATGTCCTCAGGACAAAGGTTGTTTCTGTCAGACACCTGGTCTTACTTCTACGGTTCGACTTCCCTGTCCCTTGGTCTCTGTCATGTTGCCTTTCTAATCCTACTCTCCTCCTTCCTACTCCATCTGCCATCTCTCGTCTCTGTCTCCTTGGTTCTACCTCTTCCGTCCCTCCGATGTTCTCTCTCTCTCTACGGACTATGCCCACCCTTAGATGTTACCCTCTACTATGTCCTCTCTCCAATACTATTCTCTCTCCCCACTCTACTATTACTATCCCCCTCCACTCTGCTAGTTTCCCTTCTCCACTCTACTAGGAATCTTCCCTCTCTACTCCACGGCTACTCTTCTCTCTCCGCAACTGCCACTCCCCTAACTAGCACTCCTCCTTTCACACTACTACCACTCCTCCCGCCACACTACTATTCAGTAACGCTTTCACCCGCTTATTACCTTCCTACTACTACTCTCCCTCACACCACCTTCATGCACATTCACCACAGAGCACCACTTGTAAATGAGCAGCGTGCAGAAGTCTGTGCTGACGCTTATTCTTATTGCTGGTGTTGTGTCGTTTAGCAGTTCACTCTCCATTGCCGTTGGGGAATCGCTGGCGTGAGGCATCCCCTTGGAGACTCTGATGAGGCTGCTTTGTTGTGGGTGATCCGCCATGAAAGCTGGTACCTGTGCTTTTCTAGAAACAAGGGAAAGGGACTAGCCAGCATTTTCAGAAGTACAGGGTGATCAACAGTGGTACTACCAGCAATCGTACCGGCACAAAAGGATGGGAAATGGATTGAGGCTCTCCCAACTGGCACCTACCCCCTCTAGCATAGGAATGGCTCTGGTTTCCACCCTGGTACACCTCCAACCCTAGGCTGACATGGATCCCCATCCCTTCTTGACAAAGTTAGATTACTGACCCACCCGCATCAGCCAATTTATTGGCTTAACTCCTGCTATGCTAGTCCTTAAGCATCTCTCGCACTAAAACGAATGCTCGTGGATTCTTGCCCATCTTACTCTCCCATATCCTTTCACAGGTGCATGGTCCTGCTCCTTGTCTCCTGGTAGACAACAGTTCATGCACCCTGGAAATGATGGCGTCCCCAAATACTCTGGGATTAGCCAAAGGCGTTAATGGGCTAGCAGGTCATTACATGGTGGAACTGTTGGATAGAACGGGCTGAAGGGTGCATTGCCAAATAAAGAAACTGATCCGTTTCCCCTCTGGCAGTTGTTCTCTTGGGGCTTTCATCTTTAGTTAAGAAACATTCACAAATTCGCCTTCTTGTGATAACAATTCCTCTCTTTGAAAAAACAATGATATGGCTCTTTGCTTTCCTCAGTTCTGCCTGTTACGGTGCTAAAAATCATATATCAATACCTTTGTTCGAAACAACAATTCTCTCCATAGGAGGTTAACTATTTAGTTTTCCGTATACCTTCTGCTTGCCGGATGATGTGTCCTTTCCTCTGAATAGCAAAATAGGCTGTTTTCCAATCTATTAGGTTTTCCATATGATCTTTGCTAAACATCATCTAAATTGACCATTTTCTAGTATCAATAGTAATTGATTGTTTGACCACAAAGTGGAGAGCCTCCTGTTTTGACCGATAACACGTTTTTCCTCTTATGGAAGCATCATATGTCACTATTTTAAGCTAAGTAGATACGCTGGGGATCACAGAAGTAAGGGTTATAGTAAGACTCAAAATGTGCACTTGCCACTAACCATCGGCTAGTGATAGTGCACTCTTGGCGAGTAAGACATGGACATGGTATGATGTGTGCAAGTGGAGAACGGGGGGGGGGAGGGGTAAGTCACGTTTTATCCTTGGCTAGTATCTTGCAACTTGACATTGTAGATTCTTTTGGACCTCCCAACTGGCTTGTTTTTCTCTTTACTCAGCAATGGCTGGCAAGATGAGCTTGGGGAACTCTTTCTGGTTTACTCCGTAGACGTTGGGGTGTTTCGCCTTCCTGAGCCTCCTTTTCAGTTCGCTTTCAAAGTTGTTCACGTAGATTTTTTTCTTTGCTGTTGGCTGATTAGATAAAGAAGGTTAATGTCTAATACTCTGTGTTTTTAAAATAATCTAAACCCCCCACTTCCGTTAGCCATTACTCTAGTACATTTATTGCTACTCAAACTAGATTGTCACAGTAAGCACTGATGATCTGATCCTGTACAAATATGGCTGCCACACGCTGTCAGCCCATCAGCTTAGTCTCTAGAGACTAAAGACAGGGAGTGCGATTTTTCACCTCACTAAGCAAACTTTGGAAGAAACGAGAACGAAGGTGGTTTGGACATTTTCAAAAAACCTTATCCAGCAGCTATGCCGATAGTTCAGAAGCTGCAAAATACTTGCTGGTCACCTTAGAAAGTCGACACTCTGGCTTAGGCACAGAGCAGCAGATGTGATCGCATACTGACAAGGCTGTCCTAAGCCAAGTACAGAGAGTTTCAGAACAAACAAGCCTACAGGCTCTTTGTGAAATAAAGAGAATGCAAATACTAATTTGTTTATGGGGTGCCTGCTGGCAGATGCAGCTCCCAATATTTTATTGATTTTGATTAAGGATTTGTATAGTACCACACACCACCCAGCGACTGCTTCTGAGCACTAATGCAGGCTATGGGTGGTGCATCACGGGCAGATGTTTGTGGTTGGCCCGAAGGTCACAGGTGGGATCAGCTGGCATGAGTCGACTTCTAGCTATACAAGTTAAACATCACAGAGGCCCTAGGTTAGGAAGAGGTGGACCCCAGAGAACAACACGTGCAAATGGTTCAATAAGCTTCTGCCCATCCATTCAGTGGCACTTCCTTGCCCCTGCACTTGCCAGACCCATGAAAGGCCTTATTTAGGACGTAAATGCCCTGTTTCGGGCATATGCCATTTGTTTCTTAAGAATCACCCATGCTGCCATGCAGTATGGCATGTTTTTACCCCATCCAAGAAATAAACTCCACCTGAGAGCCCCCTGCAGGTGCTGCTCTGAAGCCCTTCCGTCTTGTGTTTGCTGGGAGGCCTGGTTTTCCTTTGAACCAGAAGTTTGTACTGTTTTTGTTTCATGACACAAAGCTACACATTCAGGTTTTTTTCGGAAGCCATTATGTAGATGTTTTCTAGATTGTTTTCACTTGAAAGTTAGTTCATTTGATTTTGAAGTGGCTGGTTTGGTTTTGCTTCTGTGTTCGTGTGTTTTTTAAATTCATTGTCTTAGATTTTTCCATCGTGCCAGTAAGCTACTGGTTATCTACGTCGAGTTGGTGCCATTTGTGCAGGCTGTGCCCACTGATGGGAACCACAGCAAAAAGCACGTCTTTTGATTAGTACTGTTCCACAGTAAAGGGCTGTACTTGTGGGGACAAGGTTCTGGCTTCGCGGAGGACAAGAACAGTGAACACACCTAGACTTCTAAAGGAATTGCTTTGACTATTTAATATTTCGAATTGAAAACCATTCCAAATCTTCTTTAATATCTTTTTCCTCAGTGGGTAGTCTCCACCCCTAAGAAGAGAGCATCCAGTTGCATTTCTGTCGGCCCGAAACAGTTTCTCGCTAAACCAGTGAATAGAGGTGGAAACACTGGGTGGCCTCTAACTCCCCCAAATGCAACGCATTCAAAACATAACTACTCCACACTCTCATGTCCAGAGCAGTGCTCCCCATCCTCAAATCAAACACTAACTTCCAATATCTAAGTCATCCCCCAAACACATAGCAAAGAGTTGTGACTTATAGTTAGGGAGCATCCCAAGTACAGAAAGTGGCCCTGCCACCAGAAACGTAAACTGCACTGCCTTTTCCTTCCCAGGCGCATCAGCTAGCAGGGTCAGTTTGGTCATAATGTCTGCCATTGTAAGGTCCACACTGGACACTGCTAATACCTTCTAGCAAGATGTCCCATGACAAAAGCTACTCTAAATTGCGAAATAACCACAACTGTGCTTCAAGAGTTTGAAATGGAGGAAAACCGGGGCGATCTGCCAGCAAGATGCTAAAGACTCTCCTCTGGCTCTCTGTTATCCTAAGAGGCCAGCTGTGGAACTCCTCCAGAACTACTATAGCAGGGTTGTCCAACTCGAGGGCCAGAACCGTGTTGGATTTTCAGGGTACCCCTCATTAATATTCATACAATAAATTTGCATACAATAATTCTAAATGCATGCACTTTTTTTCTCATGAATAAACCTGAAAACCTGCCAGCATTCCGGCCCCGAGGACTGAAGTTGGACAACCCTCCACTCTAGGAAGGCAAGCAGTCATCAGGCCTTCTGAAATCCCGTAGAACTCGCAGCACAAGGTGAGATTGGTCACCACCTCGCTGTGCCTATAGGGGATCGTTTTCAGTGCATTCATGCATCGTATTCATCGATTAGAGTTAACTTAAGTACAAAATATATATGGTGGAAAAGTTACTTCACTGTTGGTTCCATCCATGGTCGAACATTTTTTTCACATCATTCTGTGTTGGTGTTACTGCTATACATTTAATATTGTGATAGGATGATCTAAATGAAACCGGGCGGTAGTGAATATAGAATTTTGGGATGACTCCTGGCATATTCCTACATGGGTATTTGCACACGCAGCTATTAGCCCTCTCGAAATAGCATTGCTACCTCTCACAACTCGACCTAATGAGATTTATGAATGGCAGAATGCATAGCAATCGACAAACTTCAATTGATTTTTTTCCCTCGTCAACGTTGCGAATTTTGCACAGTTTATCTATCGATCACGAATAGGTTCTGGGACCACATTCCTAAAATGATCTTGCTGAGTGGCTATAACGGAAGTAAGACAACTGCCCCACAAATGGGGAATTCAAGGTCACCAAGAAATGTCCAATGCACCGAAATAAAGGTACGAGCAGACTTTGTGATTGAGTACTTTCAAACGTCTAATTTGGTGTGGTGATTTCTATGTCAGCAGTGGTCGAATGGTTTCGTTTTAAAATAAGTGTAGGAAGAAGTTCAAACTTGAACTTTCCTTGCCCTGCACTGAAAGTCCCCCCTAAGCAGCAGACGCATGTGTTTTGGAGTTTGTATTGTACGTGGGAGGGGGGGGGTGTGGCGATGGGGTTTGTGGGTAGAGGTGCAGGCCAATAGGGAACATAGTTCCAGTACTTCTTTTCGTGCACTTCGACCACTGTCTGTCAGTGGGTCATGTAATTGGGAAGCTTGGTCTGCTATGGCACTGTATGTGTTTTCTAGACTGGGCTCAGTGGTTGCCCGGGGTCCTGTGCTTTGATTGGCAATGTAAACAGGTGAAGCTAGAAGTATAGACCTTTAGTTGTGCTTTCATTTAGGACGGTGAGGTACATTTCAAACTAATAAAGAATGCACATAGCAACATTAAGGTGCTGCTACGACCTTCGAACAGCTGGTGCTGATGTAATAACTGGGTATCTACGGTGAAGGCAACGGATTTTACGAACCCTTAAACACTCCCTTGAATTGTGGTTGTGTGCTCTCGTGGTGCAAGACTAAAGCTGACAGTCTTACCACTAAAGCGGAAAGTCGATCTGTATTTCACTAGTAGCTCGGTATTGATGAAAGAGGAAATGGTCTCTACCGTCTCATAGGTTATTGGTAAATTTGAAGTTACTTAGATTAATCTTAAATTCCATGGACTGGTGGCAGTGCAAAATGGTATCTCAAATGATTTCTTTTAAAAGCTTTATTACTGACTTGACTATTTGATTAAACAATATTGATAAAGCACTTGCCAGATTACTGTACGGACTTGACCATGATCCTGATATTGAAATTTGGACCCAGAGAACGACCTGCATTTTACAGTTGAATATCCGCACTGAATGTGACCAGAGACATTTTCTTCAGACTCATTCTTTGGGTTGCAAGATTTGACTAATTAACCAAGAGCAACTTAAATCAGTGTTCTACTTTGTCCTATTTTATTTATTTATTGGATATTTTTAAGACGCCTATACAACAAGTGCTGTTTCAAGGCCCCACAAGACCAGAAAGGGAGGGGAACAAGGGATAAAGATACCATAATGGTCCTAATAGGCCTTGTGACATTCGGATCATGCAAGTGCAGACCAAGAAGTACGAAGTAGGGGCGAGAGGAGGTAAGTGCAAGTTGGCACAAAAAGAAGTGCTAAGGTGGGAAGGGTAGGGACGAAATTCAGATGTTACGGGGCGGCCAAAGGGCAAGTGCCATGGAAAGCAGGTAAGCCCGGGTGAGGGGCGATGGTGCGGTAGGACTGGGCGGAGGGGGCCTCACACCCTGTAGTACTCAGCGGGAACCAGGGAGCCATTCATAAAGGAGGAAGGAGTTAGCAGAGAAGGGGGGGGGAGAAGCAAGAGGAGAAAAGGAGGGTCTTGAGAAGCTTTCAGAACTTAAGAGTTCTGGCTCAAGCCTGAGAGGGGCAGGGAGATAATTCCAGAGGGAGGCTCCTGCGGAGGAGAGACATTTACTCCCCACTCTTTGCTTAAGAGAAGCAATGGATTCACAGAGAGTTGGTGCTAGCGGACTGAAGGGCTCTAGCATGGAGGTATTTAGGGAGAGAGAGTTGGATATAGTGGGGTCCCTGGCCCCAGAAAGCCCTATGGGTGATGCAGAGGGTCTTGAATTTGATCCTAGCAGCTACTGGGAGCCAGTGGAGAAAAATTAGGGCTGGAGAGATGCAGTCCCTGGCTTGAGGCCAAGAGTACCTCTCGCAGTCCTATTCTGGATTAGTTGAACGGGCTGAAGAGAGGATAAAGGAAGATTGAGGAAGAGGCTGTTACAGTAATCAATCCTAGAGAGAACCAGAGCTCTGGAGACATTAGGCCTCATTACAAGTTTGTCGGTCCCGTAACAATGGTGCTGGTAAGCTACCGGCACCTTTGTTACCGGACCGGCAAACTACGAGTGCTGCGAGCGGGTGCCTTTCCGGAATCGCAGTGTTTTGAAGACATAGATACAAGGCACGCTGGTTTTGGAGTTGCACATTGAAGAAGCAGGTTAAGGGTAGTGTTGGGGAGCAGGGGCAGGGGCGGAAGTCCCAGGCCCCTCAGCGATTTAGGATGAGAAGGTTGTAGGAGATGGTGTGGGGGAGCTAAGACAATGGATGGGGGTGACGGGTCCACCAGTAGAAGCGGGATTGTAGTGGAAATATAGTGAATCTTGGTACTAAGAGTATGTGTAGAATGAGACTCCATTTTAGAAGTTACACGCCATCTTGAAATTGAGGCCTAGTGTTAGAGCTATCCCAGTACACTTAATTTCCGTCCCGATGGTTAGAAGGGTGTGCGTGCATTTTCTGCTCACAGCCCTGGGAGCCTTGCAAAAGGTTAAATCATTGGACATACACAGTTCTCAATTGTGTCTTATCATTGTGCCTGTAACCCAGAAGGAATGTGCCCTGCAAGGCCAAGAGAGGGCCGGAGTTGAATTTTGAAGAGCTATCCCACGAGAAGAGGGATAGGGGCGTTAGGCCTTCATCAGTCCAGATCTTTAAGTTATAATGGTCAGGGACCCCCCCGTACCCAGAACACACGCATTTGAGTGCGCTGACCAGCCCAAGACCCCTGGCAATAAAACTGTATATTGGCCGATCAAGAAGATCAGTGAGCAGTGACAGGTTGCCCCCACCATCCGTTCATGTGTTTTCTGCTGCAAGGTGCCAGGTGAGAAGGTAACACATTTAAGCTTTGGGAAAGTTTTGGAGATGCCAACGTGTCTGGGATTGAAGCAGGGGTTCACATAGTTCTGAGAAGTTATCACAACCTCAAAAGTATCTGCCTCGCTCATGTCCTTGGTACTAGGTGCACTGTAGAAGCTATGAAAAAATGAATTGTATAACTAAACTGCCAATTGGGGCCTTTATACCCGATGACAGAAGATCTACACGTGGAATAAGATGGAAAGAAGATGCTGGGACCATTCGCCTGGCATCCCATATGGAGCAGGCTATATGTGTATAGGGTCACACCAACCAGCAATCTGGATTTGTAACCTATGTGATGTACGTCACTTGTGACACTGCATATCTTTAAAACCCAGGTTGATAAAATGTTGAGCTGTGAGGAGAGAATCATTTTTACAAAATGAAAGCCTGTATTGGTATTTCAAGTGGCATTTCTATGAGCAATAAGGATTTTGAATGAGAAAATCCTGTCAGTAGAGAACAGAAAGCTTCGCCTGTGCAGCTTCTTGGCACCAGGGCTTTAAGTGGGCCGTGCCTAGCTGGGGCAGAGCCAATGTAGTCTCAAAAAAGAAAAGGGCTCCCAAGCTGGGGCCCTGCCAAGAATTCCCCACGTCCCTTCCCCCGTGCCCCCCACCCGACTAGCGTCAAATACGCTGCATGGTTAAGGGGCTGCCTGCAGGTGTTGGTGCTTCTGATTAGAAAAAATGAAAGGCGTAGGTGGACAGCTCTCCTTTTTTTCTAATAAGAAGCGCCAACATCTGCAGGCAGCCCTTTAATCATGTGCCACCGTACGTGAAAGGACTGCCTGCTGGGGGTTGGCACCTCTAATTATGAAAGAAAAGGAGAGCTGTGGCACACTTCCATCATAACTTTGGTGCACCTAGCCTCGCCTTTTAATTCTTAATCGCATGCCCAATCCCTCCACAGGCAGCCTGCCAGTGGGTCCTGAAGCCCATGATTTAGGAACAAAAAGGAGAGGCAGGGCACACCAAAGGTACGATATCAGTGCGCCCCAGCTCTCCTGCCTGCCTGGGAGCAAAGCAATTGTTAGGCACCCACTCCCTACAGGCGAGGGTTGCTCTAGTTAGGGTGTGTGGCCTAAGTAAGGGAGGGTGGGGTATGCCACCCACCCGTACTTGGACCATGCCCCCTCGATTCTGCCTCCCACTTGAAGCAATGCTTGGCATAGTGGTGGAATGCCATGTAGTTTGGCTGCGTAGCCAGCCTTTGTCCTCCACTGTGTGCTAATTAGCCATCTAGCCCACAGCTATGGGCGATAAATGCTGTAAATGGCACCGAAGTCCAAGTAAACATCCAGAGTGAAGTGAGGGCTTTCACACATGCTTGAGGGATTTAACACGCCAATAGCCTACAGTAGCTGGCTACCAGACTATTAGTAACCAGTGCGAGGTCTCAGGTGCACACAAACAGCAAAAAGAAAATCCCATACGCGCACCGAATTCAAAGTGCTCTGAGAAAGCAAAGTTTCCCAAGGAGAAGGGAAGGCGGCCAACCAAAAACACTGAAAAGACATAGCCCCTCTTCAGTTTCTGGAGCGCTGGACAGAGGGGCGAGATGCAGGCAGTGTAGAGAAGTAGGAGCAAGGGCACAGTAATGTATGGCAGCCAGCATCATGCACATGACACTGATACTATCCTCACAGTATGTTACTGACGTGCATTTTAATAATTGCAAATCTTCCCCAAAAAATGTATTCCTTAAAACCAATGGCCAGATGGGGGGGGACTAGAAGACGGGACATGCGTTAGATGCAAAACTGAGCCTGCTACCTTCTACCATATGATATGGGACTGTCTGGTGTTACAGGCCTTCTGGGAGAATTGTATTAACACAATCTCTGCTGCCCTGGTGACGCCAATCCCTAGGTAACCCAAAATGGTACTCTTAGGCATCTGGGGTGAGGTAGACCTGTCAAAATATGGAAAAATGTTTCTGGCGATTGCGTTGGGGGCAGGCAAAAAACTTATTGCGGCTAAATGGAGCTCTGCCGACCCACTGTGCCTGAACTGCTGGAGGAACGAGCTGGACAGGTGCGCAGCTTCAGAGCGCCGGATCTATAACGCACGGGTCTGCCCCCGCAAATTCGAAATAATATGGGGTAAATGGCTTGATGCTCACTGAAATCCGCTGGTGGGAGTAGATCAGTATCACTGTTAGCATTAGTTACCTGCCTTGTCTCATAACTGTCTTACGGTCCTAGGCCTCGTGGGGCCCTTCTAGCTGTTGTTAATGCCATGCTGCCTTCATCTTATGTAAGCCTATGATTCATGTTTGTTTTTTATGTTGTGTTGTTTAAACTCAATAAACGGAGTTATAAAAAAAAAGAATAGAACAGCGATCTTCAAACTGTGGGGTAATGGTGAGGTGGGGGGAAAACGGTCTGTAGGGGAGAGAACCCATCAATGTAAGGTCACAAAGTGTTTTTGATTGTGGACACTTGCGGGGGTGGTGGGGGGGGTGCAGCCACCCCGAATGCAGGCTAATAAGCCCAATTAATGTCTATAGTTTGAGAACTTTGAGTGGCTATGGCGCATGCACCTCTCGAGGGCGAATTCACTTCATGGGGCTACTTGATCAAGCACTTGGGCACTCTGAATTGTGTGTGTTTCCTTTTCTTGTAAAGAGGGCTCTGCGATTTGGCACGTCCCCTCATCACACTTTGATCAAAGTGTGTCAAGAGAAGTTAGTGAAAAGCCACTCATCTTTCTCTTTGGTTGTTGTTTCGTTTGATTTTAAGGTGTTTCATATAGAATGGCACCATTGTCACCTTTGGGCTTCTTCTGAGCGCTTATGTACATAAATGTAACCTCGGCCTGGGCAGATATAGGAGGGAGGGAGGAGGAGAAGGAAAGCATATTGGTAGGATCCCATAAACTGAGTTAAACACTCAAGGAGTTAGTATAGGTACGGAAGGGGGTGATAGACCAACTTGGATACTGGAGTGATGAGTGATAGCAGAAGAGAATATAAACAAGGGTGTTCGTGGCACAAATGCGGGCGAGGAAAGCAGAGTAAAAACCGGTGATGGAATCGTTAAGCTGCATTCCCTTTGACAGTTCGCCCGGGTTGGCTGTACTCATTCACCACATTGGCAAGTTATTTTTCAGTCAAATTCTTCATGGGGAAAGAAACTATGGTCGTGAGCATCTGTCTGATGGTAACATATTTTGTTCAGTCACGGTCACATTTAAAGGTGTTGGTCCTCTCTCTCTTTCTATTAGCCCCAAGATACCCTGGTGACCGTGTGCTTAAAAGTTTCAAATAACATAACATAACAAATAACATAAAGGGTTACAGTACCTAGTTCCCTGTACTGTCAGTGAATGTTTCTCTTTTGAATTTTATCTGGCAGATGACCTGAAATTTACTGGAACAGAGATTTCTGGTTGGAATGTAGTGCGGGACCAGACTTTTGTAGGCATGCTGGATCGTTCTTTTTTTCCAGAACTCTTTGTGCAGCATTCAAAGAAGTGTAGACTGTTCATGAGGCTATCCGTTGCCAGTGTAAGGGACTTTAATGCCACTCTGATGTGGCAGCATGGTTTTGCATTCTGTGAAGTCATTCTGGCCGGTTTTTGTAGAGAATTTTACACAACATTGATATCTTTTGGTTACTTCGTTAACGTGCCGGAAAAGAGGGAAAACTCTGCATTTTAACCTTCTAGGATGGGGTAGGAGTATTACGCAGTGCCATAGGTCATTCAAACGGGGGAAGAGTTGTAGCTGCCTTGCCCAATAGGAGAATACATTATCTGGATCTGGGGAAGCTCTCCCTCAACCACTGGAATATGCGATCCGTGCATCTTGTGATGTTGCTCCCGTTACTCCCCTCCTTTTCATGGCGTAGATGAATTTCTGGGCCACCTGCAAACATCTGAAAACCCAGTTAGTAGTTACTGAACAGTTGGGCCAAAGGGTACATGTAGACGTTGAACAGACAGAAGGATAAAAACATCCTTGTGGCACACCAAGGGGAAACCTTTCGGAAGTTGGTTTTTTGGAGGATCCTAGTTTGCTTTCCTGACTATGCTCACTGATGAAAGAGTGAATCCCTTAAAGAAGAGACCCAAAAACGAGCCTCCATTCCATTCATTTTTTTTAGCTAAATGTCCTTTCGGCAGTACCACAGGCCTCTGATAGGCCGAGAACAAAATGGCCTCCCTGATGTCCGTCATCCAGCCACAAAAGAAGGTCTTCTGGTATGTTTGTCAGTGTGGTTGCATTTCTGTCATGGGCCTAAAACCCGATTGGCAGGGGTGTAATAGCGTATGTTATGCTACAAGTTCTTGGAGTTGGTGTGCAACTACTCTTTGCAATCTTTACTTGTGGAGGGGAGGTTAGAAATGGTCTGTAGCTAGCAATATTTTTAGGGTTTCTTCAGGAGCGGAGTAATAGCGTGTCTCATGTACGTGGGATGTGTTATGAATGTAAGGGATAGTTGGGGGGGGGATAAAGTGAGGATGAGATCTTTGAGGCCTCGTTCTGTAGGGCATATGGAATCTTTGATTTCGATTGCCGGTTTTCTCACTTCTTTTCCTATTGGCTTGAAGGATGACGGGAATGTGCATGTAGTGGTGGGATAGGAGAGGAATAAGGTGAGGGAGATGTGTTTTGGGTTATGTCCTCTCAGATTGCTCTCATTGCTGAGTGTAGAAAAGTGACTAGTACCAATTCTAAAATTCTAATCATATTAAGGGCCTGCTGCAAAAATGTGGGACATTTGCTCTAATGATCTTTACACTGCTCATTAACATGCACCTTGGAGCTCGGGTCTACCTGTGAAGTTAGAGAGGTGGTCGAGCAGCTCTTTCACGCGGAATATCTTTTAATGCGTGTGTGCATTTTGACACAACGCCTGTCCTTAAGAGGTACTTTATATGTATGGCTTCGAATCATCAGAGCAGCAAGTTCGTCAAATACCTCAATATCTGCCATTGAACGCAGGAGCAGGAAGCAGTCGTGAATATGTCATTGCAAGATGGCAGTATCAGGACCTGTCGCGTATGGTTTTAATATGGCCAATGTATAGGTGCACAGAGGCGGTCTGTATATCCCCTTGGCCCGATTTGGAGAGTTGCACCTTCATAAAGCATTTTGATGTGTTTCTTCGATAGAAGTGACCACTCCACTTGATGGCCCCTGTCATGATATTTGAAGGGATATGTTAATAAAGGTTGTGCTCCTGCTTCGTCGCAGAATACACCGCGTGACTATTTTATCAGAGTCCATGAATAGTGGGAGAGGAATTCCGCCATAAGATTAGCAGCGTGTATTGCTTTGCGGTCTAAGTTGAAACCGACGTTGGCAACTGTTGTGTTATATTTCTTCATGTTCTATGAAATTCATTTTTTGTAAAGGTTTGGGCCTCATTACACGGATGGCGGAGAACCATGGTGCTATTAGCGCCATGGTCCATGCCGGTAAAATACCGGCACCGCCTTGGCGGAAAGGGGAATTACCGCCCCATTCCAAGGTTGGCGGGGCGGTAATTCCCCCTTCCGCCATTGCCCTTCCCCATTCCCATTTGGGCCCCATAGGGCATAATGGGAATGGGGAAGGCGCTAATTACGGTACCGCAAATTGCGGTACCGTAATTAGCTCCCTGGGTCCCTTTGCGGGTTGGTTTTTAACGCCTGCAAAAAGCAGGCGTTAAGTCCCCCAACCCGCAAAGGGACCTCGTAGTAAGGCGGTAATGATTTACCGGTACCAGTATTTTACCGGTACCGGTAAATCCTTACCGCCATCCGTGTAATGAGGCCCTCGTCTTTGTTGTGTGCATTACTGTAGAAGTTGTAAAAGCAATGCGAGATACCAAAATATATATCTTTTTTGTGTGCAGTTCTTTCTCTGGTACTTTTGAAGGTGCGACAGAAGATTAAGCCCGGTGCTGCGCCTTCCACAGGGCACAGGCTCACATTATTTACTGGGACGGGGTAGCTGGGGGTGTGAGGGGGCGACCTGTTCAAAGGTAACGTCAAGTCTTCAAAGTAATTAGAGAGGGAATCAAAACTCCTGAACCACGCCATTTCTAAAGGGTGTAACTTGTTCGGCAGATTATTACACATACGCCATAGAAAGCATGCACCGCAGCTGTATCATTTTCTTTACATTAAAACGACAGGTGTTCCTTTGGTTTTATGAATCCTGTCAAACGCGCACCCATGGTGTACATGCAGTACAGGGGGGGGCGGGGGAGCCTAACAAAACTCCGAGAACGTCTGGCGGTGACGGAAACAGTTCCACACAAAGAGGCCCCAAACCTTGTGAAGTGAAGTTAACATGACATTGATAGCCTGACAGGTGTTATATGGGTTTCCCGGTGAACTTGGAAGCTGCAGTGCCCCAACCCTCTGCTGGCCCCCTACATTGCTAGATAATAATGTCTTGCAACGGTCATAAAATTCGTCTTCCCACGGCACGGAAACACCCACAGTGCAGCCAGGAAGGTGAGGCAAACGAGTACAGACAGTCTTTGCGTGCGCAGCTAGGAAGCTTGGCCAAGATCAGCCTTTCAATTAACCCGGACTTCGCAATTTCGATGCGAAGAAATGGTCGCTGGGAGCAGTAAGGGGAAGCAGTGCTTCTACTAATTGTGCAACCACCAAACGGAGCAAAACAGGAAGCTCAGGTTGCAGGCCGACCTCAAGAGCGAAGAAGCATTGGGTAGAAAAGGGACAATGCACTGTACATTCACGCTAATAATTATAATACCAACAATAGGTACAAGGCACGCCATATTCAAATGTTGTCAAACCTTGCCAAATGCAACTACCCGTCAACACAGTGTGCTGATTTCCTACTTCTTAGACCATTCTGGAAAAACCTACAGTAGCCACAATTCAAAAATCTATTATGATATGATATGGCATTTATAACGCGCCTGTACACAAGTGTTTCTAGGAGCGACAAGGCAAGGAGGGGGAAACAAAGGGAGGACAAAACAACGATCTTACTAGGCCTTGTGTCATTCAGATCGTGCAAGAGCAGGGAGATGGGGAGGGGATATGTGCTGAGGGTAGGGTGTGGATGGAGAAGTGCGGGACGAAGGAAAAACAAGAGTGCAGCCATGAGATGGTTGTGCTTGAGTTTCGGGAGGCTGTTCCAGAAGGAGGCCCCAGCTGAAAAAAGAGATCTGCCCCCAACTCTTTACTTGGAAAAGCGACTGACCCTCAAAGAGTTGGAGGTGGAGGAGCAGAGGGCTTGAATAAGCAGATATTTAGGAAGAGAGAGTTGGAGGTAGTGTTGTCCCAGGCCCCAGAAAGCCTTGTGGACAATGCAGAGGGTCTTTAACTTGATTCTTGCCGCCACTGGGAGCCAGTGAAGAGATTTCAGAGCTGGAGAGATATAATCGCTAGGCTTGAGGCCAAGCACAAGTCTCACAGTCCTGTTCTGGATGAGTTGTAGAGGACGGAGAAAAGAGGCAGGAAATTTAGAAAGAGGCTGTTGCAGTAGTCCAGCCTAGAAAGGACCAGAACTCTGGAGACAGTGAGCTTCTGGGGGAAAGTGAGGAAGGGAAGAATACCTCCGAGGAGGTGTAGCTGGTAGCTGGAGAAATATTGGAGAAAAATGGCTCAAATACCCATTTTAGATGGGTTGCTATCAACAACGAACATATATTCCACTGAGGGGGTGTGGGATTGCAGAGGCTGCATGAAATTGAAGGTGTAGAGCCCTGTTCACTTTAAGAATCTCACCGTCCCCTCTAGTCCCTTAGTAGCCTCCTACTGGATGCTTTTTGGCTGGTGTGGGCATGAGGTGGGAACTTCAGTCACCAAATGCAGCACTTCAACAGGACGTTACTCATATGCTGCATGTGAGAAGATGCACAAGCCAACTGAATAAGATGGAGCCCGGGTCCACTGCTCCCGGTGGCGGAGCACTCCCTGCTTGAGTACGGAGTTCTGGAAGCTAGTTGAGTAAAAGCATGGAGCAAGCCAATGAGTGAGCAAGCCAGCAGGTGAGCTGGCATATGCTTTTATTATGATGGTAACACCTGGACCTGTGAGGCTGCGCACCGTACAAGATCACTATATACCAACCACAAAAGGCATTCGCTTGAAATCGATGGCAATACTGGTGCATTTTAGGCTGCACAGACTTAAAGAATCCATCTGAATTCTAGCTGGCATTTCAGGGTCATTTGAGGCCGAGCCATGGCAATTACCGGGGTTCTGAGACTGCACCGTACTTATACTGACTATGCCATGCACATGAAGCATTAACAGGTGTTCAATTGCATTACTAGGGCATTTGCGACTATGATGGCAGCCATTGGGGCGCAAAGTGGCACAGTACACAAGGTGACTATACCATGCACATAAAGCACTACATTAACTGATGCGTGGCATTACTGGAGCATTTGTGGCTGTGCTTGGCATATGATGGGCGCTGCTTGGTCTTTGAGGCTGCACAGAGCATATGCGGACTATAGCATTCGCATAGAGCATTGACTGGTGTTGGTTGGGTTATGTTACTTCAGCGGCTGCTCCTGGCATCTGATGGCAGCAACTGGACATGTGAAGCAGCAACATGAATATTGTGTCTATACCAGGCTTATGATGCATTATCTTGCATTGGATGGCATTTCTAGGGCATTTTATGCTGCACTTGGCATAGGACAGCGGTATAGTTTGGCTAGACTTGGCCTGTGGGACAATCACAGGATATGGTAGCAGACTCTACTTATGTGAGGCTACACTTGGCATATTATGGCAGCAGCTAGAAATATCTTGTTGTAGTTGGCATATAATGAAGAGGCTGGAACTGACCATGTGCAGCAGCACTGACAATTCAAGACAGTGCGTCCTATGTTGGTCCTGCTGGGTGTACCCTTTAATATCATAAACCCACTTATAGTATATAAAGGCCTAGTTAAACTATGATTCGTATTTTGTCTGCTGTAACAACTATTTCTATATTAATATTCCTCACCAAGTTTATGATGTCTAGGATACCACTGCTGTGGGCCCGCAGACATGTGGCATCACATTATGTGGTGGCATCAACTTGTGATGTCACATCCGCTACCTCTGGCATTTTGGTGATTTGACCTCACTAAACACTTTATACAACCTGGGCAAAAAGCAAAATACCAGGGCCCCTACCACCATCCCCATCTCCCTCTGTCATCACTCCCCTTCACTCACCACATCCCTAGAGACTAAGGTGGCAGAGAAGATGCTCCATTCTCCGATGCCATGAGGTGCCGCCAGTTGACTATATATTTGATATTCTGCCATCATAACAGAACGATACAGCAAGTAAAAACCTTGTTATATTGTAATGGCTTGGTAGGCAAACCATACACAACCATAATTTTGCTGCTGTAAAGTCCCATGCACAGTCTACTGCCAACATTGTTTCAGCAAGCACGGGGACTGGCGGAGTCTCTGGGTCTGGTGGTCCTTATGTGACACCAGTAACTGATATCTATAGGGTGGATTGGTGTGTGACATTGATATATATTGTAAGGAACTCATGGTGGCAACAGTAAATACAGACACAAGTGATCACATGTCAAGGGTGTTTATTAAACTGTATGCAGGTTGGAAAAACGCCTAATCTAAACCTACATCTAAGATGGGAGCAAGCGTCGACCATCAAATGAAAATAAGGCAGTCCTGGTGACGTTGTGTCAAACAATCAGAGCTTCGGTTGTTGTGTCTCCTGGTTAATTTAAAAATGTAGCATTTATATAGCGCCCAAGGGCTTATAGGTTATATACTGGTTCAGAGGGCCTCATAGGTTCTCAAATAACAAAACCAAAAAAACAAACACAAAGTTCCTTTCTACGTATTTCTCGGTGATGGATTTACCCCTAGATCTCCCTCGTTCGAGCTCAGATCCCTCTCGACTGCTGACCTCCCTCCACCGGGTTCACTATGGCTCTTCAACAATCTTCTTCCATCGCTCTCGTACAAAGTCTTTTCAACAGTTTGCTGTGAACCTCCCTTCTTTGGGTTCACTTGCTCAGGGTGCTACTGGCTCACCCCTTATCAATTTTCAATGTCTTTGTAAACAGTTCCAGTGGACATCCCTTGGCCGGGTTCCCTCTTGTCAACACACTGTTTCTTTGGACTTGAGACTTGCCCCCTTCTCGTCAGCATCCCTCTTCCGGGTTCACTCTTGCCATCTTCACCTTCATATTTGTTTTCAGTGTTTGAGGGATTCACTTCCATTGCTTTCTCACAATTCTTAGGTCAAAGGCTTTCGACTGGACACGGATTTTGCTTGACCTCCTGTATGATCACTTTGACCTATCTTGGCAGCTCTTCTTCGGCCTTCTGGTATCTGTAATTTCATTCAGACTTGGATCGACTAGAGTCTCTCGAGTTAGCACCCACGTGGTGCCAGTTCCCTCTGCAGCTGGTCTCCCCTCAACACTTTTGCAGTTATTTGAAATTGGTTCAACTTGCCACTTTGTGTCTTTCATTTACCACAGCCGGGCTCTTATCGGTTCCCCCTCGACTCACCGGCTGTGATGAATCGCTTGGCGTTCCTCTTAACTGGAGTCAAGTCCGGTACCACGGAAGCAGGATTCTCCCTCGCTCCGGCTTACCTGCGTCAATACGCTCTGTGTACCGTTGACATCTGCTGCAGCATACTTGGGCTATTGTCCTCGGCCTTACAATTCTTTCAGCGCAGGGTTCGCATGGATTTTGTCGAAGAGGGCAAGGTTGTGTCTCTCCTCATCAGCCTCTTGATGTTTGCTGCCTTTCTCCTCTTCTTGAACTGCCGGGTCTGGATAGCTGTCTCGTCATGCGATTTGCCTTGCTCATACTGTGCTCTCTTGCTCCACCTTTTATCCCTGTGGGGAAAGAAAAGGGACGTCAGGTGTGTGTGCCTCTGATCAGTTGCCTGACTTTGCCTGACCCTTGTATTGGGACATGTCAGGTAAATGGCTCGGTTGTTAGTTTGTTCTCTGGTGTGTCGTGCAAAGTGCGCATGTCGGTAAGGGGAGGGCAGTGGTTTTGAATGTCCTATTGGTAGGATGGGGAAAAGGTGTTGAAAGAAGGGGAATACTGCATCTCATCCGTCGGTGTCCCACTCCCAATCACGAGGACCCCCCATCCAGGTGATCCTCCCTCACTAGTCCACCCCCAGGAACTGGATCCAATAGCAATGGCCGTGTCCTGGCCACCTGGATGACAGATCCCCGGGGCTTAGCCTGGGAGACACCTTTAGGTTTCTTACAATATATACATATATAAAAAATAAACTTTCACCTGAAATGTGAAAGTAGGAAAATCCATTTGATTCAAGTCACATACTCCACAGCGACCCAAAGACTATACTGCACTGATGATCCCTAATAAGGGTGAAACCAGGTATTTAGTTATCCTGACAGCCTTGCAAATGTCTGTCTTGGGTTGATTTAAGCTGTGGATAAAATAGAACTGCCCTCTTAGACAAAGACAATTTCCTGGAGAAAAGTTTGCATTTGGGCTCATTTGCATACCCGCAATGCCTTGCTATTGTGGCTCAGAAATGAAGGTGAACTTCCAGCGATGGCTACTAGGGGCGCTGTTGAGTGTGTGACTTGACTCAAATGGATTTTCTTAATATCTATATATATATATATATATATATATATATATATATATAATATTTTACAGGGCCTGTGGTAGCAGCCCTGTAGTTATGGTTAAGTTGCTCAACCCATAGGAACAACCTGAAAGTAGGTGAAAAATAAAGTGCGATATCTGGGGCCGGTCCTCACACTCATTTCCCTGTTCGGTCCGCGAACGGGCCTCTGATTGGCCCGGAGGATGATGTAATGTCCG
The DNA here is from genome assembly GCF_040938575.1 of Ambystoma mexicanum. Lineage (NCBI taxonomy): Eukaryota > Metazoa > Chordata > Amphibia > Caudata > Ambystomatidae > Ambystoma > Ambystoma mexicanum. The sequence goes on along the minus strand of NC_090932.1, from coordinate 273,605,419 downwards.
TGGACATCAAACGCACCCTCTGATTGGTCAATTAAAAACGTGAGAACGTGAGGTGCGTCAGATTTTTGGGAATGGTCACCATTTTGGATTCGCGGACTGTGCCCGTAGTCCGCGAACATTGCGGTAAAAACATTATACATTGCACTTGTCAAACTAATAGAACAATCTTTGGAGAGGTGAGGGGTGATGAGGACGGGATGGGATATGGCCTTAAAAAGCCCCAAAAATATGTGGTTTTCCAACTCCAATGTCCACGAACGGTCTGCATGTCTGGGGCAGTCCCGTGATGTTCACAAACATCTGAGATGTTCGGGGGCACGTATGCTTATTTGTGCATTAGAGGGTTGGTGAAAAGCAGTTTTTGGATGGTTTTTAACTTTGGTGCCACACAATAAAACTGAACGAAATTTGGGAATTTCATTCTAGACCTTATTCTGAATGGTTCTGTAAAGTGTGGTGCTGTTTTGTCAAGCGGGAACAAAATTAGAGCGGGGTCCCAAAATATTTTAAAGGCTTATAAAGGTGGTGCCATTTGTCAAATATGCACAAAGTTTGCAAAAAGATTGTAGACCTAGATATGAGTATCTATGCAAAGTTTGGTGGGATTTTGTCAAGAGGGGGCAAAATTAGAGGGGGCTCTCAACATTTTTAGATGGTTTACAACTTTGTTGCCATTTGACGAATGTGGACAAATGTTTCAGAAAGATTATAGATTCAACCTTAAATGTTTGTCCAAAGTCCAAATGGATTTTGTCAAGTGGGGGCTAGTTACATGACTATTGTTTGTACATTTTGACACTTTGGAAAAAATTAAAACATAGGCGGATTTCAAGCAAACCCGTGTAAGGAGCATTGGCAAGAACCTGAAAGCATGGTTTTGAAAATGTGTCATTGTTTTATTTTTTTGAAAAGTGCCATAACGTAGGTACGCAAAATTGCGATATACCTGGTGGCTGAGGTATAGCCTGTGGCGATGGGACGTGGCCATGACCCAGACAATCTGGCTACTGGTCATGACCATGAGGGACCAGCAATGGGGTTAAAGTGGGCATGGTGTTAGGGAGAATTCTCTGTTTAGGCTGAATTTCCTAACCTAGTGAGTCCCCCAGCAGCTTTGCTGGATTTTTGGGGTTTATTTCTTTCTCCTGCCAAGAGTGAGACTCTTTTACCCTCACTCTTGGACATGATTTGAGTGTGTTTCTTTGGATCTAGATGTGTTTAATGGGCTATGGGGTCTTTTACCCCATAGGGCTTCATGTGTTTTTGTGATGTGTGTTACACAGCACCCTCAGTGCAGTGACACAGGGGTGTCATAGTGACCCCCTAGTATAGACTCCATACCCTGGGACTGACTACTGTCTCCCAGGGCATGTAAAGTCACCATTGACTTTACTAGTCTTAAATTCTGAACAGAACCAGTACAAACCATCATATTGTGGACGTACTGGCTGGGGCAATTCGATTGCCCCAGGATCTGTTAGTCGAGGGGGCACGTCTCCGTCCCCCCTGATCGAGTTTTGGCTGGTGGCAGTGGATACTACTTTTTATATTCAACCGCAAATATTTTCCTATGGGATTTCCCATTGTTTTAGGCTACTATCTTTAATTATTTACGGTAGCCTCGAACATACCGCCGGTTTATTTAATTAATATTAGTAACCCGGCGAGAGACAATCAGAAGGCAAGAGCCATTCTGATTTGGCTCTCGCCAGGTCCCTACCCGGCCGGGAATCCCTTCATCGGGATTCCACAGCCTTTGTTCCCAGCGCGTCCGCTCCCGATGCCCGCCATGGAAAGGGAAAACGGACTCCATTTTCCCTTTCCATGGCGGCGGCCATTTTCTTGGTCGTTTTTTTTTCTCCTGAAACGCTGCAGCGCCGAAACGCCGCAGCGTTTCAGGACAACAAAAAAAAAAGCTTTAAGTGCCCCGGTCATGCAATTTTTGCGGGCCGGGGTACTAATACCTATGGGCCCCGGGGCATTACCTGAGACGGTAATGCCCCTGACGCTCGGTTTCTATTGCTTAATTAATTCTCCGGTTGGTATTTTTTGCAAAAACTTGATTCTAAAATGGCATTTGTGTTCTCTTCTGTGACTCCAACCCAAGTCGAGCCCTTTGTTCCACTTTTTTGGCGGGCTTCTCCACAGAAGCCCTCCAAACTGGTGCCACTCTGTCTGGGGTACTTAGGAGGGGTGGAGGGGAATTTAGGCACCCTGGACTGAGTTGCCTAGGCAACTCAAGTCGCACTCCATCCTGATTGGCCCAAGTGGTGAGCCGGTCGGCTCACCACTTAGCATGTTTGAGTGACAGCTAGGCTGAGTGAATGGGGGTTTGCTGCATAAAAGCAGGGCTTTGGGGACTGGAACTTCAGAAGTCGCCACAGGACCTAAGAATCCGACGAGGGAGAAGCTGAGCCGACCTGCCACGACACCACCACCGGTGGAGCCCTGCTGGACTGCCTCACCACTTTTTCCCAACGACAGAGAAGATCTCCCGCCGGAGAGTCTTCTTCCTTTGACTAGTGGGGATAACCAGTTTCACCGTCTTTTCGCTTTCCCGACGTACCTCGTGGCCACCTTGCCTGTGCCAAGCACCCCGGCAACCAGGATACCACGTTTTACCACCACGACCGCGAAACAAAGGTACTACCTTTAACCGGAAAACTCCACGGCTGGTTTCTTCCCCGGTAGTGCAACGACCTTCATCTTCCTCCAAGTCGAGATCTTCTCTTCCCCTGGACGACGACGCAACTTGCACCCACTACCAGGAACAACTGCCACCGCTGGAGGACCCTTCCCACTTAAGGTACCGTGTCCCGCCTGGCTTCCCTTGCTACCGACTGTACGGGGTAGATTTAGCCCCGGCTTTCGAAACTGGGTTAGCCTGGGACACCCTGGCTAAACTTTCCTAAGCCTCTCTAAACTCTTTTTGAACCCTCTGCAAGACTTTCTAAGCCTAGTGTAACTGTGTGATCTTGGGCGCATTTGTGCTCTGCTCTCTCTAAGAGTGGGCCCAGCCTTTGGACTTTGGCTCACCAGTGACTTTTGCTCTTCTGCCTTGCTTATAGTGTTCCTGAATCTTAGAGTGGTGTACCTTTCCATATTCTGTCTTTTTCCCTCCCTTTCTCACAAACTTATTGGAGTGCAATCTAGTTAAGCGCTCACCTCTGTATGAAAATAAGTGGTGTTTTACTGTGACTTAACTGATAAGGAAAAGGGGTGTATATATTACAATAGTAACTGTGTTTAGAATATTTTACAATAAGAGTGCGGGAGTGTTTCAAACTGTGTGTTTTAAAATAAATAATTATATACTTTGATACCAAAGCTCTGGTCAGTGTTTGCTTGTATTATTGTACCTGAATGCCTATTGTGTATACTTTGCATACTGCCTAACTCTTCTTGAGAGAAGTCTGACTGCTCAGCCACAGCTATCAGGTAAATCTGGGTGGTACAGACTGCTACCAAGTGAGTTTACTGCCAACACCTGTAGTCTTAAATCTTTTGCAGTGGTCCCTAAGGGAACTGCACAGGTTTCTGCCTAACACATGGCCACCAGGGACTGGCTATGTGGTAACGTTTTTAGAAATTAGAATAGGTTTGAATGGGAAAGAAAAATCTGCTCGTGGGTACAGTTTGAAGTGCTGGATAGGATTTCAGTAAATATTCAATTTCAGTAAATATTCACGAGGAGGGTAAGCAAGAACTTCAAAGCATAGTTTTGCAAATATGTCCTGTGTTTTGTTTTTTTTAAGTGTAAAATGTAAGTACACAACACAGCGATGTAACATTGGTGACTGGGCAATGGGCCTGGCCGTCAGCAAGGAGAAATGTGTATTGTAATTTGCCTATTGGGGCATGCGTCATGGCCGAAGCAGTAGGTATAAATGGGAAAAAATATTCTCCTTGCGGTTCCAGCCGAAAATCATGGACTAGATTACAAAAACCTGCGCGACGAGCATTAGCAAGGACCTGAAAGCATGTTTTTGGAAATATGTCTAGTGTTTTATTTTTCGAAAGTGTAAGAATGTAAGTAGAAAAACTTGTGATATACATTTGGTGTCTGGGTAGAGGGCCTGGTCCTCGGCAAATGCAAATGTGTACTCTGATTTGCTTATTGGGGAATGTGGCATGGCCGAAGCCTATACCCCATGGATTTGGAGACTGGCCATGGCTGCAAGCAGGGAGCACTGGCCATTGGTTACATTATTAGGGTATAGTGGACCCTGAGCTAGGATGCAGGATAGGTGCAGTGAATGATATGGGTGATTTGGTTTGGCTGGGATCATGGTGGAGCCTTATGCCGTAGGCAGTTGAACTATGATTTCCATCCCTAGCATGTGCTGCTTATAACACCAGACATAAGTATGTGTTTCAAAAAATATGTTTCTAAAGGTTTATAGTTCTTTAATATATATGAAAAGAGGAATTATTAATAACATATATACAGTAATGTAACATCAGGAAACATGTTCACTTATAAAAACTTTGTTAAAGGGATGTTACGGTTAAGATGCATCCCACCCTTGGGACTCCTCTCCTCCAGTAGTTAGCCAGTGGCATCCCACCTTAGCAACCAAAATGCAGATGCAAAAGATTTGTAGAAGATTAAGTGGCAGTTGGTGTGTGTTAAACTTAATATGGTTATGTACAGTTTTTGGAAGTGATTGGTGGATGGATGTGTGACTGTTTGAAAGCAGGCGTTGAGGGAGTGTTACGAATTTTAAATTAATAAGGGTAGAAGGGCTGCTTTGTGCGATGGTGTGCACATGTCATCCGGGTGTTTTAATGATCCAGGGCCTGGAAAGGGGACACTGGAGACTGTGGATAGTTCTAAAGGTTCATCGATTATGGTCCTTATTGTATCCTAGAAAAAAGTATTTGGGACAGAAAATTGTTTCTGTCCTTTTGTATTTTTCTCTAGTATGCAATTGTCCATTAGCACCCTGGGTGGGGGAGCCATCCAATCAGGTGGCTAGGAACGCCTGCTTGAACCACCAGTACAAGCCAGCGTCCAAGCCGGCTGACAGCTGGCTCTCCCCGCTGCCATCTCCCCCCCAACCTCCACCCCATTTTCCCTTTTACCCCCCCAGACCATCTACTTAATTTCCACTGCGGCAGCTGTCGCTCCGTAATTGCTCTTTCTCTTCGCCTCATGCAGGCCGCCATGGAAAGGGAACAGGGGCTCCATACGGAGGCCCGCCTTTCCTTTACCTGGTGGCCATCTTGGAAAAGGATTTTCCTTCCTACAACGGGATGCCGCAAGCCCGTCTGGTATGAGAGAAGAGGTGTCTGAGGGAGCCTGAAAGAGAGTGGGGTGTCATCTGCATAACACTGAAAACTGGAACAGAAAGTAGCAATGCGGTGGGCAAGAGGTGCCAAGTAGCGGTTGAAAAGCCAGGGAGAGAGATAAGACCCCTGGGGAACACCACAAGTGGAAAGAGAGATAGAAGAGGGGAAAGACTCGAGTTGGACCTGAGAGGGTCCTTGATGAGAAAGGAGGTCAACCAGGGCAGGGCCTGATCAGTGATACCCAGGTTGTCACGGAGGAGATTGAGCAGGATGGCATGGTTGACTGTATCAAAAACAGAGTATAGATCGAGGAGAATGAGGACAGAAGGGAAATTAGAGTCAAGATTGGAGAGCAGGTCTTCACAGGTATTCAGGAGAGCAGTTTCTGTGTTTCCGTGTTTCTGGCAACTCTGAGAACCAGACTGGTGGTTGTAGAGACAACAAACAGATTCCGTATGCAGATTAAGCTGGAAGATGGCCAGCTTTTCCAGGAGTTTACCCAGGAAAGGAGTGATGGAGGTCAGGTGATAGTTAGCCGGAGAGGGAGGATTGGCCGAGGAGGGAGAGTGGAAAGTTCCAGTGGCAAAGGAGTGATTACAGAAATTGGCCAAGGCTGGAGCAATAGTGTTGATGTGGTCCTTGATGGTTGTGGATGAGCAGGGGAGAACCTGCTTTGACAGGACTTTCATAGATCGGACTTGTCTATAAACATTGTTGGGGGTGAACACGGGAAAGGAGGAGAAAGGATTAGGAGAGACAGCCTCAGACGGGCCAGGAGTGGTAGTGGAGGAAGAAGAGGAGGTAGAAGAAGAGAGGGTGGACAGGATGTCCCAAGGTTTAGTGGTGAAGTGAGAAGCCAAGGCAGTGCAGAGGACCTGGGAGGGGATAGGAGAGGTAGAGACTGCAGCAGGATTGGCCAGCTCCTTGCAGATTTTGAAAAGTTCGGCTGAGTTGTTAGATGCCGCAGTGACGCGGACTTGGATGTAGGCTCTCTTCTTAGAGAGGACAGACACTATATACTGCCTTTGGAGCAGGCCAGTTTGTCAGTGCACTTGATAGCCTCCACTTCCTCTCCGCCACCCTCCGCTTGCATTTAAGGGTGGCATGGTCGGAATTGTACGAAGAGTCATACTTGGATTTGGGATTTGAATCAGATCCTCATGACAGGGGCAAGGAGATCCAGAGTGTAAGAGATAGAGAGATGAAGGTTCAGAGAGGGCTGTGTCAGGGTGTGAGTCAGCCAAAGGTGTAGGAGGAGGAGAGAAAGTAGCGACAAAGGCCTCAACTGACACACGCTTCATGGGTCGGATTACTGAGAAGGTTGGTGGCAGTGCTGGAGGCGGCTTGGCCTGAGGGGCAAAGAGGTGGGAGCAAAAGGAGAGAGTGATCACTCAGAGAGAGAGGAGTAGTGAGAGGGTTAGAGAAGGGGAGGTCTGAGGAGATCAGAACATCCAGGGTGTGCCCTGCAGAGTGAGTTTGTACGGAGGGAATAAGAGAGAGAGAGAGAGAGAGAGAGAGAGAGAATCGCAGAGGTTGCGAAAGAGTCCCGAAGAAGGGCTGATAGTATCCAGGTGGATGTTCAGGTCTCCGAGGAGGAGAAGTTGAGAGGCAGAGGCAAAGAGGGAGGAGCAGAGGTCAGCCCACTCATAGATGAAGAGGGTGAGAGGCAGCCTGTAGATAGTGGCCACAATGAGAGAGAGGCCAGGAGAGATAGAGAGCCTGCACACCCGACATTGAAAGGAGGAGTAGTCCTGCACTGGAATGATAGAAGCAGGGATCCACTCCGGGAAAATCAAGGCTACACACCCACCGGGATGGGTGGTTCTGCGTTTGGAGAGGATCTTGTAGCCATCGGGAAGGAGAGTGTCAAAACTTGTGACAGAGCTAGCGTTGAACCAAGTCTCGATGAGACCAAGTACTTCCAAATCAAGCTCTTCCAGGAGATGGCAGATGTCAGAGCAATGTTTGACAGCTGAACGAGAGAGTAGAGATGAGGAGCAGGTTGCCACATTTGAAGGACTTCCGGGGAGGGGTACAGGCCAGAGGTATGCCCTCCGGAAGTGTTGAAGGTATCCGAGGATGGGCAGAGAAGGCAGGGTAGTCAGAAAGGAAGAAGAGAGTGCCAGAGGGGTGGCAGAGGAGGGAGGCAACAGGGTGGCCGGAGAGGCAGCAGAGGGTGCCCAAGAGGTGGCTGAGGAAGTAGGCGGCAGTGGAGCCAGAGAGGGGTAAGAAGGGATAGCAGGAGAGGAAAGGAAGTTAATAAGCATGGGAAGGGTCCATCAAAAAAGAGGAGATTGGCCTGAGGGCCCTGGACCAAGACAGTGCCATTTAAGTAGACATTAATGATGGTCTTAGAGGAGTGGAAGGGGGCCAGGAGGGTCTCCCACCGGGTGACACCATTAATGGGAGAAGAGGAAAAGAGAGAGATAACAGACCATATGGGGGGTCCATGGGCCTGACGAGGGAGCGACAAAGAGTTTGTCTGTAATGATCTGTCTGGAGGAAGCACTGGTGTAGAGAGGCCTTGGTTGGAGACCAGGATGTCCCTTATGAGCTTCTTCCTGCCAGACTTAGTGAAAGGGATAGGATAGGATGGGGAGAAGGATATGATAGTTAATAGAAAAGCAGTTACAGAAGATAGGTGAGACAGAGAGCACCATTGGGGCTGCAGGGAGGAAATAGGGGCCGGGACAGAGGGGAGCCCAAGCGGGTGCAGTAGTGCAGGGGGCAGACAGGAGGTAGGCACAAGGGGGGGACTCAGGGAGGGGAGCACAACACAGAATAAGAACAGACCTATAAATCAGATGCAATACAGAAACAGCAAATCACAGAGCACAACAGGAAACTTAGAAGTGAAGAATGCAGGCAATACAATGTAGTGCCACAAACTGTGGGGAACAATACAATATCAGAACCATGGAGATCAACACAAAGTCAATATATCTACAAGGCACAGAATACAACAGGAACCTAGAAGAAAGAAACCATGCAGCACAAATCAGTGTCAAAACAGTATACAATAGATTGAGGAAGTGAAGGGCTAATATGCGAGAGGAAGGCCGGGACCACAGGGGCGGGGTGGGCCAGAATAGGATGCAGGGATCTATTATGCGAGGGAGCTCACATGGCTAGAGGAGCAAGGGAGCGCATGCGGCCAAGTAGCGAGGGAGCGGGGGATGAACGCCACATTATTTCCATTAGCATAACACAAAATGCTAATGGTAATGTTGGGGAATCTTATTGAATCTATCTACTTTATTGAGAAATGTAAAGTATATGGAGTCTATAAGATTATTTCGTTTAGTTCTATTTTTTAACTGTGAAAGGTGGTTCCTAGGTCAGAAAGTAAGGTGGGGAGGGAAATAAGAGAAGAGGCACCAACCACTAATATGGAGGGGCAGGTGGACAGGGGAAGATGTTGCGCATGTGTTACATCTAAGGTAGGGGGCAGGGTTTCTCGTGCTCCTTGATTACAGCTTCAAAAGCACTTTGAAATTGCTCCCCCCTGCATAGTGGTGTGTTGCAGTATACATAGGATACTGTTGTCTTTGAAATATATGGATCAACAGCCTCTTTTATTGCACGCAAGGTAGCTCATGTCTCTCAGAAGTAGGCTGTGTCGTTACAGTATTGGTTGAGGAAGATGGGGTGGAGGAAGACAGCCTACTACTTTCTAAGAAAGGAACAACCTTTCTGAGAGCATGGCGGTGGTTGCATTTGGTGTGGCGGCGCATGGAGGTGGTCCTGTAGGAGTAAGAGTACTGTCCAGGTAGTGCAACATTGCACTCAGTGCATTTCACTGGTAGCTTTAGCCTTTGGTACATTCCCAACAGTGGTAAAGAACTGCCACACCCGTGATTCTCCCTTGCTGCTAGAGGTAGGCACTTCCTCTACCTCATCTTCTTAGTCCTCTTCGTCTTTGGAACTACTGTGCTATTTTTATGCTGTGTAGGTCCTCCGGCTGGTGGTGGTGGTGGTGGCTTTTGGGAGGAGGGATGGTAATTGCTGATGCCATTTTTAAGATAAATAGCAGTTTTGCTACTATTCTTCCAAGTATGTGCTCTGTTTTAGATTGTCAATGGATAATGAGTAAGAAAATGTGTAGGAGCTGTGCAAGGGTAAATGTTTTGCTAGAAAGTTTGTAGATCAGCAGAAAATGCTGTTCTGAACTGTTTGCGAAACACGGACCTGTTCGCTAGTGCGGACGTGTTCGCGGACACGTCATCACGCCGCACTAATGGTCACGTGACACTCTCCGGAAACACTGGAAAAAGTTGCAAAAGGTGTGAGCTAAGCAAACATAACTCGCGCCACCACCACGCACTGCTAAGACTAACACCCAGGACATGAAAGATGACATCACATATGAAATTAATTTTAATGAACAGTCCCTACAAGGAGTTGAGTTTATAATATTGGAAACAAGATGTAAGGGGTGATTGGGAGAACTATCATGAATTACTTAATGATAACAATTGAAAACTTACCACACACTTGTGTTGGCAGAGAAAATACAAATAAAAACACACAATGCATTCAAATTAGAGGCACATACAGGGAAACTAAAGTAAGGAAGAAAGAAACAGCACCAAAAAAGGACAATAACATTAGAGTTAATCATCATGTACACAAATTAATTCTGTGTTTCAGGCATGCTTATGGCCCCATGCATGTGCACTATGAGCTCAGATTAAACTCTAAGTACTTTAAGAACATATCAAGAGGTTAATGTGTAGATATATAGCACCTTTTAAATTTTGGAAATTCTCATTGTCAGTAAAACAAAACTAGCCTTATCATGTATGTAAAAAAAAAAGTGGCCCAGGTATGTGATGTCATCAGTGATATTTGTGATGTCATCTTTCATGTCCTGGGTGTTAGTCTTAGCAGTTTGTGGTGGTGTCGCAAGTTATGGTTGCTTAGCTTACCATAACTGCCAGATTTCTGGCTTTTTTCGGTTTTACTTGTAACCATAACGTCCCTTTAACAAAGTTTTTCAGTGAATTTCATATATATCTATATATATATTTTTTTTTTCTTGAAGATCATATGTTGTGCTTGGCACTTCACCTGACAGGCTATATCACTGTGAATGAATGGATTGTGAAGTTGGTTACTGTACGTAATAAATAATGTTACGGCTTCCTCCATACTGCTGCTCAAGTCTCTTTTAATAATAGCTAGCAGGCCACACAAGGGGGAAGCCCTAAATGTCATTCACACTCAATATTGACTGTCCCCTCCTTTTGAAATCACTACTACATGTCTTATTAGTTACCGGAATGTATACCGAACACTGGACAGTGCTCCTTTATATCCCGTTACGCTTCCATCCAGGCACACATTGTCCCCCAACTGAGATATAGAGATGCCTTATTATAAAAACCGAGATTCTCCATGTCTGAACACGCTAAAATGCATGGACAAATTTGCCCATCTAGCAATGCCCACGAGAATTCGGCTTCCACCATGACAGCCTGTTTGGGGATAAAAGACCTACAGTCACCAGCAATAATTATTGTTTACATTGTATCTTACTAAGGATCAAGTCAATGCTTCACGAATATAACATAGATTATTATTAGGCGATTTATTGAAAGCACACCTATCTTCGGGAAGCAACGGGTTTCTTTACAAATCATAGGGGGAAGCACACAGTGAGGGAAGCAGGGATACAAGGGAGCAGGGAGCCAACAATGGCAGAGAGTGAGGGCGGCAATTGGCCGCAAGGGATGTACCAGCAACCTTGTACAAGCAACCAGGGGGGAGCAGATCACTCGGTCTACTTCAATTCCGCAAAAAAGATATTTCCTGCCAGTGCCGGCCTTAGTGGCAGCAGCGCCCCGGGCATAAAAAGAACAATTTGACACCCCCACCACAGCCTCTGGTCACTTGGGGGGGGGGGGGGGGCGTGGTTGGAGGGACCAAATGTTTCTTTTCGTGGTGGGAGAAGTGTAATTTTAAAATTAAATGCGCTTGCGTGAGCCAGCGTATTTAACAACAGTACGGTGGTGCTGCGGCACCCTATTAAGATGATTATCACCGCACTCCCGCGCCGGAGCAGGATGTTAATTATCTCAGTGGGGTGCCAGCACCCTATTGTTAAATGCGCCCGCTCCCGCGAGCGCATTTAATTTCAAAATGACACTTCTCCAACCACGCCAGCTCGGCGGAACCTTCACGCTAGCGCCCTGGGGGACTACGGCGCACCGGACGGTCGCACAGCCCACCTGGCCCTAAGGCCATCTGTTTCCTGTCCAGTATCCCCAACACACTGACCCCCTTTTACCTACAAATTGGGAAGAGTCGATAAGAGCAGTCTATCTAGTACAGGCCCAAACCTTTAGGGCGCTCTTAGGTCGGAACTAAAACCAAATCACATGAAATTCAGAGGAAAGCTAAAAACTCTTCTATTTCTTGAAGCATTTCCAGAGACAATCTCCTTCTTCCATAGCCTCCCGCAGCTCAACCGTACACTTTTCTAGAATGCAACGACACACTGTGAAAGCTTGAACATCTGTTTTTTTCTTTACCCCATCACGAACCACCTAGTCCCCTATCCCTCCCACTCATATCCTTGCCCTCTGAAGTATTGGCACATTACAAAAGAGCAAAAATAAACCCGGTTGAATTGTCAGTGTCATTAAATACTCCACGTCATCACAATATCCAGCCGTGCACATGGCCTTCGCCTGCGCTGCTGGACTCCTGCCCTAGCTGTGCCAGCGTGTGAGAGCCCTTCAGTCCCGAACAGCACCGGACTGCAGCTATTCTCAGAGAGCGATTGAAAATAACAAAGTTCAACTGGTGGGCCTAAATTCCTTTTCCTGAGCCAGAACGTAACATGGTTGAAAACAAAACCTCTAGAGCCCCTCTTCCCCCTCCCCAGCCGAGTAAATAGACCGGACGCCAACCTGCGCAGGGGAGTGTTCCTCGACGCTGCTTCTGTTTACTGCTTACGTGAGAAGGGGGCGGGGGTACAGGGAGCAGGTGATTCCTGTTTGAAGCCGTACTGTAGCTGTTGCTGCAGGAGAGCTTGCGCAAGACATTGGCAGCAGTACCAGGAACCAGACCCGGTAATGAGTACATGGCGGCACACCACGGGTCTGTCAGCGCCGAGGGCGCTTTCAAGCTTTTTGTGAGACAAATATGTTTAGGTGCTGTCAGGATAATACTCGGCCGTTTTAAGTCATAGCTTGTCGTCATTATATTGTGCTCTTATCGTTCCAGGAATAGGTCAGAGGAGGGTATGATCTGTTGGTGTTTTTGTGTATAAACTGGAGCATGTGGCAACTTTGTGTAACATGCACATGCAAAGCAGCACCTGTATTTAATGTAGCTAGTTGATCGGCATGATAGCCACACGGAATCCGTACAAATAACCTAATGCAAAAAAAACGAATGAGAAATGGCCTCATTTATTTGACTGAAAATAGTAGGTATTCTGGTATATGTATAGTAAATAATAGGTGGGCTGTGGAGAATGGGCATTAGTTATGGTGGGCGAGGGGGTTGGGGCTTCACTCCCCGCATTATATGCAAAAAAAGCAAAAAGTAACTTTTTCGTTTTTCTGTAAAAAAAAAAAAAAAAAGAGGTAATTTCTCAATTTGTTTCCCCCCGCAAAAAAAATATCATGGATATCCCAGCCACACACCTTTGGCTGTAGTTCTGCAAATAGGAGGAGGCACCTGACTGACTAGGAGACAGTGGCGGGATGTCCCAGACATGTGTTCTCAAGTGGGGGATAGACACCTTCCTTCCACAGATCCCACCTCTTTTGAAATAACTGCAGGAAAAGCCTTGATCCACAAATCTTCAAACGCCCACAAGGGGGTAAAGCGTAGGTTTGGCTTCATAGTGGGCTCTGTCATGATGTCATGGGGGCACCGCTGGTAACGGGTGCTGCAAAGTTGCCACAGATGGGGACCCACACACGCCTCTATGCCGAAGGTCCTTTCATTCCAATTGGCACAGACGCTACTCATAACGTTTTACTAAATGCATTTCAGTGTCTCATGAAGAGTTTCGGGATTCAAGGCGTTTTTGATGCTTAAATGTGATAACACAAAAACAACGGTTTTATAGGAAAAAATTGATTCATAAGTTTCAATGAAATAAAGAACTGGAAGTACAATTTCTCAAACTCGAGTGTAAGGGGTAGAGGGAGGAGGGGAGGATGTCAGATCCACTAATGTTGCTACAGTACTGTCCAGAACTGGGGATTAGATTCTGTAGCTGTCTTGTTGTAATTGGAAAGACCTGGGACGGGTCAACTGTTCGTATTCGAGCAAAGCGTCTGCTCTGTTGGGAGTATACGAGCAAAGCGTCTGCTCTGTTGGGAGTATACCCAACAGAGCAGACGCTTCGCTCGTTGATGCAGCAACAACGCTGATTAGCGTTGCCTGCCATTAATGGGACAGACCTCCCTCAGCACACGCTTTGTGTATAGAGGAGGTGCTTGACCCTGTTCAGACACTCTGAACTTTTTTGGATTCATCCTTTACATGGAATCACGGTCCTGATGAAGATGGCTTTATTTCTGTATGCCATTGAAACCGGTCGACCCCATAGGTCATGAGGGCTCTCATGACCTACAACAAATATCTCTACTAAAAGGAAAAAGATATTGTGAGACAACTGTTCCTGCGCACACCCTGATAGAAATAGTGTGCATTTTTTAGAAGAGCCTGTTCTTATCCCACTGCCTTTTTTATCCTGTGCATTTACACTTTTTTAACTCTAAGTATCTCCTACTTTCTGTGACCTACGGGAAAGATTAAAGATTGACACATGAAAAGGAATACGAACAGTTGACCTGTCCCGGGTCTTTCCAATTACAACAAGACAGCTACAAAATCTAATCCCCAGTTCTGGACAGTACTGTATCAACATTAGTGGATCTGCCACCCTCCCCTCCTTCCTCTACCCCTTACACTCGAGTTTGAGAAATTATACTTCCAGTTCTTTGTTTCATTGAAACTTATGAATCAATTTTTTCCTATAAAACCGTTGTTTTTGTGTTATCACGCCTAATCCTATTAACGGTTCAAAGGAAATCAACGGCTTGCCAGTGCCCTTTTTTCTTACAACAGCTAAACCCTGTTTGTTGTTATTTTGTTTTTGATGCTTAGGCATGGCTCATGCTAGACTGTGCAACCAAAGGCCACCCAGGAGTGGGTTGCTAAGGTGTTCACAGTAATCCTTAAACATAGGGGCAAGGGAGCCATTCCCTACCCTCCCAGCTGCTCCCAATCCACCACTGCGACCAAGAACCAGCCCTGTTGCAGAGCCAGCTAAGAAGAATAATAAGAAAATGTACAGGTGAGCCACCTTAGGAGGGAATCGCGTTAATATAGGTGCCACCCATCCTCTGATTTCAACAAGGGGCAGCACCAAACCCCATCACTGTGCTCTGATTGTAAGGCCACGGAGGAAGCCATTGCCGTGCTGGAAAACATGCAATGAAAGGTTAATTTGATCAAAATATTGTTCATCGAAACAGATAAAATGGTAATAGTTCTTTTTTTTCTGCAGCATCTCAACCATAGACACAGGATTCTTCTCCATGCTGTTCCGTGTATCATTAAACAAATGTGAACATAAACAAGTATAGAACCCACCAAGCCCTCACAACAAGAACAATGATCAATGATGCTCCCCAAGCAAACCATATACCATGCCCACAATTCTCCTTCCATACTCTTTCTCACCCTCTCTTTGATTCCTACTCACTGGCTGATTGGTGCCCCTCACAGCAATTTCAGAGCCCTGGGCTCCCTCCTGGCCGCATTATAAAATTGGCCATTGCGAAGCCCATACTGCTGGCCTCGCAAAAAATTTGCTGATCACAGGGGGCTGCTGCTCAACCAGCCACTCAGTTCCCCATTCCATTGAGATATATTCCAAACACCCTCAGGGTCTGCACCTCTCTTTGCCACCTCACAAACACGTAGCATACCAGCAAAACCCAAAGCTCCTCTTACAGATTGTACATGCATATTGTGGTGAACCAGAAGAAGGAGCTGCACTTGGACGTTGCATGTTCAAAGGGTTTTATTTAAATAAAAAGAAAAAGGTATCCAGGCATTGCATCAAATACAAAGCATTGAATGACAAAGCATCGGGGACCAGGTAAAGGTTTTATTTTAATTATAATGGTTTTTAAGGGGTAAGAAAACGGGGGTTGGGGGAGGGCCCCCCATTAAAAAAGAAATGAAAAATAAAAATGCATTCAATGCTTTATATTTCATTGCTTTTTTTTCGAACTAAGGCATTCGATGCAATCACTATAAACCAAAGAAAAATGCTCATATAGCCCTATTGCTACGAGGGTATTTCCCTACCTAACACTACGGGTGCTTTTCAAATGTCCAAATTAATATAGTCCTCTGTCAGAAACCTACTTTCTATCTGGCCCAAAAATAGACCAGAGCAGTAACCTCCCCACTCAGGCTTTGCTTGCCGAACCTACTCGGGTTTCCTCCCAAAGAAGAGTTTTTCAAATGGTCAAAGTTCACAATACAGTTCTCCAGCCTCTTTGCAGATTTCTCATGGCAAGTCGTAAGTCTTCACACACATCCAATACTTTCCATTCTCTAAACGAAAAAAGGGATTTTCTTATTGCGATTCCACCATTTTTTATCTATCCGATAGTGTTCTTGTTTAGGGTTCTTGCAATGGAACCCTCAAGGTTTTCTCCAGTCCCAGTCTTTTCCCCTATTGTTCGTATTTCTAGGGCTCCCCGAAGCCCTTTTGCCCCTAGCTTAGTTCAATAGAGTCTCTTTTGGTATCTGACCATGTCCAATGTTTGGGTTTTTTGGGCTCCTATAACCCTTTCGGTTCCTCCCCTTTCTTATACGAATATGGCTTGATTGATTTTTTAGGGCTCTCAAAAGCTCTCTGGTGTTAGAATGTGCTTACTTCAGTGGGGTTTCTCTTGGGCACAGGTCATGTCCTGTTTTTTCATTTCCCAGGCTCTTGCATCTCTTTGGCTTCTCCAGTCTTGTATGTAAATGTCCCTTATTTCTTTAGGACCCCCAAAGTCCTCTGGCCATCTGATATATTTAATGCAGCAAGACCTCAGTTGGGCATCTGCCTGTGTTCAGTGTTTGGGTTTCTCAGACTCGCGTAAACCTTTTTGCTTCTGCAGCCTCGAATGTCAATGGGCCTCATTACAACCAAGGTGGTGTGGGGTTAATGGCACCGGTAGAGCTGCCGGCCCCGTTAACCCCCTTTCGCCTCATTACGAGGTCTCCTCGCGGGACCCGCTAAGGACGCCTGGTAAAATCAGGCGTCCTTAGCGGGTGCCGTGAGGAGACCAGGATGCAAACAACGGGCCTGTCATTAACAGGCCCGTTGTTTGCATCCTCCCCATTCCCATTGAGCCCTGTGGGGGCTCAAATGGGAATGGGGATGTACAGGGTCTGGGTTCCTTGAATGGGGAAATACTGGGCCTTCCAAGGTCGGAATGGCCTGGTATTTCCTCATTCCAGGAACCCGGACCCGGTACCCAGAATGGAGGTAGCCATGCCGGTAAGAACGGCATGGCTACCTCCATTCTCGTAATGAGGCCCAATGTCACTTAGTTCTATAGTGCTCCCCAAAACCCTCTGGCCTCTGATAAATTTAATCCAGTCAGACTTCTGTTCAGCGTTCAAGTTTTCCATGCTCACCTAACCCTTTTGGTATCTCTAACACTTGGGAACACAGCCGCTCGCCCCTCTCCCCTGTGTTACCTTCTCGTATGGTCCACTTCCCTTGTTCTGCTCGGCCGTCAGCACACTTATCTTGCAGAGGATGGTGATCCGATCCCACCGTGGCAGTCTGGTCTTGGCACAAGCTAACGGGCCCCAGGCCTACCACATATCCGGTGTAGTTGCGCCACCAGTCAAAATGGTCTCTTTACCGCCTACGTCTCGTACTCGGCTTCGACTTTGTTGCTGTTTGGGATGCCAGCCTTCTGACGTCTTGCTAGTGATCTGCTTGTTCTCCATGCTGCCGCCTACTGTGTGGTCTAGTGTGGCTCCACCCCTCCAGGATGTCTTCCAATCAGAGGCTCGCCTCTGCGTGGAAGTCTCTTCCATTTAAGGTTCCCTGTCTTTTTATGTTTGTTAACAATAACGAAAGGAGTGTGTCGTTCCTCTTTGACTGTTGGGTTCAGGGGAGTCCAGCATTACCTGAAGCCAAAGAGATTGAAGTGATGTCACGGCTATTTGAATCTAAAACAGACGTAGCAACAGTCCTTTTGATTCCCATATATGCAGACAATGTATTCTTAATAGGGAGTTCCTCATAGGAATGGGAGTCCTTCTTCCCTAGAGGAGAGTCACTACCAGTGAGGTCCCACTTTCACAGACCGCTACGGAGGGTGTTTTGTAGCCGGTTCACTGCCCTACCCTCAAAGAGGGTGTCTCTCCTCTGGAGAGACGGGATGAATAGTGCAGATTTGTCACAATATGTACATTGAGAGGGTCTGTGAGCCCTTTTCTCTAACCCCCACGAACACACTGCACACCATAGAGATTTAAATAACTCTCCTGCTCTGCTCACAAAAAACATTATGTTGCTCCTGGCAGCTTCCTTGAGGGTGTTTTGTCAGGGTGAGATAATAAACAGGCATATCACCACGAAGAAACTCTGAAGAGAAAGAACAGGCTCTTTCTGTTCCTTGCTGCACTGACTGGAGACACACGCACGCACCAAATAAATCCCTGTGCGGCAAGATATCTCCAGAAAGGTGTAGAGCTAAGTTTATCTAGACTTACGTGGTATCTATTCATGGAAGGAGGAGGGATGGTGAAAAGACTATGAGGTAAAACAGCACAGGGGAGGGCCGCATTAACAACATTTCCCTCAAATCACTGCAGTCGGGTGGCAGAGCTAAGCCAGGAACACCAATCCACATCGCTGATCTCTTTCAAAAGAGGAAAAAGGCATCAGAAGATGGAGATCTGGGATAGAGAGAAGGTAGCACGCAATAGCGCACACGGTAGTGAGCTAAACAATGGCTGGCACCGTGACTGCCAGATTGCAGTGAGGTCTCGAGGAAGAAGTAGTCGAGAAAACCTTGGATAAATTGGTCAAGCAAAACGTTCATAGACCCTCAAAACATCTAGGGGACTCACAGGTCACAGCAAAGGAACTTTTAACCTGTGAAGTTCTCTGGAACAGAAACAAGAGGGGACAAAGCATAACACCCCACCAGTTTCCAAAGAGCTGATGAAAAACGAGAGCAGCACAATAAAGGTGTTATCCTACAACACACTTCTTGAGGCGCCTCCATCACTAACCCATGGCTTGGGTCTAGAGGAAGAGAAGTCTGATGTCAAAAATGTGTTTAGGGAATTTTGATTTTAGAATATTGCTCCATAAGCAATGCGTCACTTTTTCCTGCGGCCAGGCATAGAACTGCTCCAGTGCTTTGTGGGTGTTCAGTAGATTTGGAAGGGTTTATCATGTTGATGTTCTTCATCATGAGGAATGATGTGGCTAAAGGATTCCCAAGCGTATTTAATTTGTAGGGTGTATTTGGTGTAATGGGGCTTTGCGCCATACAAACCTCTCACTACAGTGCAGGCGCCGCACCGCTGCAGTCCTCGCCTTCTGTTGCGATGAACTATTATCGCCTGGTCAGTGGTGGATAACGATTTGATATTGTGGTCCCTGCTTCCCTCATCGACTTAGCGAATAAGTACAGGGAGGGTTGATCTTTGCTCTTGTGTAAACAGTGATTCACCCCCATCTTCCGTTGGGCAGCTGGATTCATGGTGGTGTGTTGAGTCGATATCGGGCAAGTCGCTGCACTGTGCACTCATTTTCAGTAAGATCCCCCCCCATCTTGTGTTGGGCAGCTGGATTCATGGTGGTGTGTTGAGTCGATATCGGGCATGTCGCTGCACTGTGCACTCGTGTTCAGTAAGTACGCTGGGGCTCTGCTCCATTAGGCCAGCCCATCGTTTCACTGCTTGCTTTGTTTCATTACCAGTGCAGTGCAGCAGTAGTAACTGTTGCCAGCACGGTCTGCAGACTTCGAGTCTGCCAATGTGTACGGGGCACGCTGTGCCGGCTGCAGTACACATGGACAAATCATTTTTATTCCAGGGTTGCTGTGGGCCTCCGTGGCTCTGTGTTAATTGCCTAAGAGCCCCAGTCCCTGGGAACAGGGCCATTAAAGAGTAGATCTGGCACCATGCGAGAATGTGAATATCAGGAAACCGACGGTGGGGATGTGGGGGGGGCGAGTACGAGACGGGACCCTGGCACGGGGATCTTTGGGGCATTTCCACACCAGTCGAGCACTGGGCACGTCTGCAGGAGGCGAGGTGCAATCCTACCAGGTTCGGCCGCCATTGCTGGAGATGGTGAGGATGGCAGGGGGCAATCATGAAAGGAGAAATAATGTTTGTCTTTGCATGTACGTGTGTGTGTGTGTGCGTGTGGTGTGAGGTGGGCATTGTTGCTTTCCATGATTTGTGTGTGTGAGCATTTGGTATCTGTGCCTGCAATGTGTGGTGGTACTGTGGCATATAACTGCACTATCTTCTAAGTGGGCAAATGGGGTATAGAGTGAGCAAGGGCTCCAAAAGACAGGTGACACAAGGGCACAATAGGACATGCGCAGGTGGATTTCAAGAGTGCCCACAATGTACAGAGAAACCGGGCAGAAAGAGGCCGGGTGCACGAGTGACGGGGACACTGAGATAGCCAGAGAGAGAAAGTCGGCGCACCACAAGGGAGATTTTGGGAGTTCATAGAAAAATGGAAACCGATACGAGGTACGCAGATAGACACGCACTTGAAATAGGAGGCAGAGTGAAGAGAGAAAGGCTAAGCACAGAACATTGCAGAGGGCACACGCCGGGGGGGAGGGGGAGTAGGCAGCAGAGAGATAGATGAGGCACAGACTGTAGTGCATAATGGAATCTCACCAGAGACTCTGCTGGAGTGAAGGAAAGAGAACCGAGTCTGGGCACAGATGGGTAAGGGAGACACAGGGAAGCAAGGCACATGGCCTAAAGAAATGCGCCACAGAAAGAGAGAGGAAGCCCGCAGGGAGCCATGAACCGATGCATATACAGTGAAATAAGGACCAGATAGCCGACAGGCCCTTAAAGAGGTGCACAAGACACTGCAAGATGGGGCAGAGCGAGCTAGTGCCACACAGAGTCAGACCAGTTGGCTTTGTCAATGCTCGTTTATCGGTTTGGGGGCGGAGGGGCAGTTGGGTGGGCTGAAGGGCTGAAGGTACCACAGAAGTCTCATACAGTGGGCCCGGTGACTGCCCATGGGGATGAGCTGGTTGTAGGGGTGTCGGTGCATAATTTCAGTTAAAAAACAAAAACAAAGAAAACATGGGTTTTGAAGTGCATTTTTCATTTATTGCTATGCTTGTAGAACTGTAACTCGTTTTACAGTGCCTTGTCAAGTCCTTACCATTTTGATTTATTTGTATTTTGGGACTGATATAATGTGTTTAAAAAGAAGGAAAACTGCAGGTATCAGGATGCATAAACAAACGAGCATTGACAATGCCAACAGTTTGAGCTTTTGTGTAGGCATGGGAAAGGCACTTGCAAGGCACTGTCTTAGTGGTATTAACTGGCCGTTGATGGTAGCATGTGCAAAATGGTGCGAGTACCTGGGCATCTAATAGCAGTGCCTGGCAAATGCCTAATACTTATACACAAGCCAAAACTGTTGGCTTTGCCAATGCTTGTTTTTAACAGGTCTTCAGTGAAAGAGACGCATAGTGCTTATAGATCAAGTGGCTTAAGGAAGAGCTGGTTAAGACAGTTTTATTACACCAGTAGTGGGTTTTTGCAACTCCAATGAAGTCCTTAACTCTCACAAGGTTACTTTGAAAAAACACTGGAAGGCACTTCAAGTGCAAAGTTGGATGGTGAGGTTTGATAAAAGCGAACTCTGAGTTCCCATGGAGATGTGTTTTGAGTGGGCAGGGGCAAGAACTAGGTGGGAATGGCGATAGGGATTAGCAACAGAGACATCTTTATGGGAGGGCAAAAGGGGCACTTGCCCCCCCCCCCAAGACTGCTTGATCTAAAGAAGTCAGTTCTCTTCAACAAACTTAAATAGCACACACCAGAATATTTTATATTGAGCTTCTGAGGCTCTAAACGTGTTGCTTATCTGTTGTTGAAAAATACATTATTCTCTGATCAATTCATCTTCTAATGCTTTCTGTGCTCACTATGGAATACATGGTTTGTTCATTCACTGCGGCACAAGTTGACAGCATTCTCAACTTTCTGTGGGAATTATATTGATCATGTACAACAGCTAAAGTTGAAATGCATATTAATAAATTTGAGTGAAGCAATGGTTCAGAAGATTGCTTAGTGTGTTAAGCACTCATTGCAGAGATCTGTGTTCATATGCAAGATTACAAATTCCAGCTGCATGTATATGTACTTTGTTTTGTACTTGCTTTGTAGCACAGCAGGTGCTATTATCAGCAATATACCTGCAGCAGATAACATTTGCTATATAAAGTAACATAACATAAGCACAGAGAAGGTCTAGAAATTGGTTTGTTCAAATGTGGAGTTGTAAAACCTAGGAAGCCACCTCCAATGATGAGCATAAGGTTTTAGTCCGAGAGGTGATTATACAAATTTAAGACTGTGGAACCAAAGCGTTCATACTTGTATCATGGCTTTGCCAGCAGACAATACAGTGATCCTGGACTAATCATTCATTTTATTACACTAACATTACTGTGCTGTCTTCTGTGAAAAGTGTTGCCATTTCACATGCTGATGGCATTGTTTAGCCTATTACCTGGTCTTTCTGTTTGTGAGCCATTTGAGTGGGAGAGGTTCTAGACAGAGGAGAACGGTACAGGTATTGCCAGCCTCTGGCAAGCATATTTAAGGTCTGCTCATTTGACCAAAAAAATGGTTTGCTTTTTTGTAAAATTGAAAGATTTGTATGCACATTTAAGAATTACAATTTCACAAGCCTGTATTTTATGTTTTTTAAAGCTTTAAAATACAAAAGAGAAAGATGGAATATTTTAAGATGGCATCAATTAGTATGGTGCTACTTATATACTTCCCTTGATGATGGAGACAATGAAGCTAGAATCATTCCCATTTTGCATAATGAGCTTTTCATAACATTTTATTTAAAAAATGTGGCATGTTGGCTTATGTGATTTGTGTACTTTCCAAGTCAGTTATATAAAATGGGATTATTTTAGTTCATGCTAAGAACAGGAAAAAAAAGTGGTGAAGGGCAAAAATTGCAGAATGAGGACATATCCCAACCTTACCTCTTTACCATTTGTGTGATCCTGGGCATCAGAGTGATTTAGTTCTTAGAGTATGATCGTCAGAAAAGCTTCACTGGCTGTAGTGTTGCTTCCTCTATAATAATAGTGAGCATTGATATATTGTGCACCACAGCCACTTGTTTCTTTGCTCTCTAATGGCAAAACTACTTGAAAACCATGTCCCTCTTCTAATCTCAGTCCTTCTGGATACGGACACCTTCCTGGCAGCTTCTATTTTTCATCCACTATCTATGCAATGGTATGTTTAGCTTTCTCCTTGCTTCCTATTGGGTCCCCTGTATCCATGCTTGAGCGATTTGTATTCTGTGAGGCTGCTAATCTGAATCCTCGGTCTATTCTGGATTATGTGAAACTTTTTAAACAATCTGTCTCTCGCATTTATAATTTGGCCAGTATACCTTCCTCGTTGCTGCTGTTGTTGAACATTGTCCTGCAGCTATGCTAGAACATAAGAACCCTTGTCCTGGACTGCAAATGTTGACCTTGAAATGTAACTTGTTTATCATTCTAATTACAACCAGAATGGTAAGGGGGCTGAAAAGGAGCACCCTTGTTTATTTTGATCACTGTGAGGCAGCATATCAAGCTATGGGCTGTGATCACAAGGGGGGCGCACCCAGATATTGTGGATTGCTTAATTCCTTTGGTTCGGTGGAGGGGGCCCCAAAGGTGTCTGTGCACCTGGCCCCAAAACTGCTTACGATGGCCCCGATCATCAATGCCATGGGCAGTCAACGGGTGG
Organism: Ambystoma mexicanum; assembly: GCF_040938575.1. Classification (NCBI taxonomy): domain Eukaryota; kingdom Metazoa; phylum Chordata; class Amphibia; order Caudata; family Ambystomatidae; genus Ambystoma; species Ambystoma mexicanum. Next base: position 273,582,073 of record NC_090932.1, on the reverse strand, counting down.
GCAAATAACCAAACAACACATACAAGCTTTTAGTCCCTTCTCATATGTCATTTCTTCCTATCTGTACTCTAATGCAATAGTTCGGCTTGGAGGTGTCGCAAGCAGCACCTAAAGAGGGCGACTGACAGGCAACATTTCATCATAAAACTCATGTGACTTGGCGGGCCACCAATAATGTTCTGAAGGGCCGCATCCTGCCTGCTTGTCGTATGTTGTGCACCACAATATGTGAGGGCATGTTGGTGCTTCAGAGGGTGCAGTATCGATGTGGATATCCCACGAGTTAAATACTCACCTCTCTTGGGCCAGGCAGCGTTTAGTAAGTTTGATTTCCATCCCAGGATTGACTCAGCCTTTCATCCTTCCAAGGTATATAAATTGAGCACCATTGAGATGATAGTGCATGTGATCAGAGCACTTAGAATTGGGAGGAATTAGAGAGGCACTAAATAAAAACACACACTATTATTAGTAGTATTTGATTCTGAGGCACGGAAATGGTGACCTGAACGGTGGAGATATGTTCAACAACACAGTCCTTCAAAGCCTCCCCATTGCGCAGGCGCCTCAGAAGTGCAGAAAACAATCAAAAAAGTAGTTATGTGTCAAGTCAAGAATTTCCATAGCTATTCATCACTTTGTGCTCTATTCAAATTGCAGCCGTTTCGACGGGAAGCCTGAGGCTGCCGTTGAGCACGTGCTGTGTGTTCTCTTTCTCCTTTTGACTGTAACCTTAGTTCCACCTCCACAGCTACTGTGTTGGCTTCCCTGAATCTAACCTATTTCTTCAGGCATGGTTACCTTTGTACACTGTACAATCTTGCCCAAAAGTGTTGTATTTTCTTTTGTTAAATGTTGGAGCGCAGCATCATTTTGAAAGTATTTTTGACACACTCTATGAAGGAAGTAGTGCAATCCTGCCGCCTAGTGGCAGAATTATCGAGTGTCGGTCTGTTCACCTCATGGAGAGCAGATTTATTTATTTATGGTGCATTTGTAAGGTGCTTATACATCAAGTATATTGTTTTTCAAAGCGCCCTTAGGGCAACAGGGAGGGAACATGGGAGAGAAAGGAAAGATAGCAATGAAAGACAGAGGCGGACCGACTAGGCCTTGTGAGCATTCAGAACGTGCAAGTGCAGAGAGAGAATGATAATGATGTGTTATTTATATAGCTCCTTCATCCAAAGCGCTTTACAGAGCACATAGTTATATACAATATCACCCAACCGAAACTGGTACTCATTTATCGACCTCGTAAGGATGAAAGGCTGAGTTGGCCTTGCCGGGATTCGAACCTGTGACCTACAGATCACACTCAGATCGCAGCAGCGAGCGCTCAACCCGCTGAGCTATCTTACTGGGGATGAAGAAGTGGGGGGGTAAGTGCTAGGTGTAGCAAGAGGTAAGTGCTGGGGAGTAAGCAGCTGCTAAGTGACTTGGCGAGAATGGTCAGCTGCCAATAAATAAGTAAGTGCAGGCCGGTGGTGTATCATGATTGTGGGATTCAGAAATCAAATGACTGTCAATGCTGATTTATTTTTCATTTTTCTTCTTACTCTGGCTCATCATAGATTTAAAAGAAAGTACTGCATTGGTACCGGTGCTTACGTGTAAAACAGAAAAGACAAGAAGAATCTCAGGTCTCTAGCAATTGATTGCCCATATTTATTCTTCATTTGTTTATTTCAAATCAGCACCCTCTGCGGTTGCAGCAGCTAGTCGGGTTGCTCCAAACCCGGGCTGGATCTACTGATGCAGGCCCGGGGTCGGAGCAACCTGAGTGGTCGGTGCACCCGGCAATGCCTTTTTTCCTCCTCCCCTGCCTCTCGTCCCCTAATCCAGCCCCTCCACACCGCCTACCCTCCTAAATCGCACACTCCTTCCCTCATGTACTCCTACCGCCCGGGACGCATGGCGTCCTGGTTCATTGCTGTTGAAATGGAAGAGGGCCTCCGAGCGGAGCACCGCCTACCATTTCTATGGCAACCCTGACTCTCCGCAGCCACTGGTGAAAATGAAGCAGCAGGGCCAGAGTTTATTTTGAGGTTTGCATCGGGGTGCTAATAGCAATCATCTTGCATTCTGCGGGGTACAACCGCCGGTAACGGCACCTGGGCCCGGCGTTAAGGTCCTTGCTTTGCTTGGGCCTGTAACTTGGGCCCCGGGCCGTTACTGGGCAGTATAGCCCGCAGAACGCAGGATTATTGCTAAATTGTTTAAGACAGTTATGGCCTGGCTAATGTCCTTGAAACACTAAACCAGCACGTGGTCCAAAGAGACGATTATTTGTCCTCAATTCAAATAATAATAATCTAAATATTGGTTGCCGTAAAACACAAACTTACAAGAAGCAAGATTTATTTCCCCTACTGAATTCAGTCGAGACTTGAAAAGTCAATTTATTTTTAAAAAAGTGTACACATGAGAGTATTAAAATGAAACCATCGTGTTACTCAGCACATTTTGTAAATCTGATCATGAAAACTCCACAGATCTTGTGTTGTGCGTTTGTCATGCGCAAAATGTGAAGGGAAAAATAGAAATAATAATAATGTACAGATGGTTTCATGAGGTAACCCGAAGCAAATCTTAATACAAAACAGGTTGCAGTCATGTATGTATACCAGAAAGATGAAGTATCTAAACTAGTCGCACAGCAGTCCAATTTAACTGCATGCCATCGAAAGGAGTCAGAGGTATTAATTAGTCCATTCAAACAAATGGTGTTATTAAAGGAAAGCTGCACTCACTGTATGAAAATGTAAACACTGGATCCTCTGTGCACTAGTAAATGGGTCCCTGTAAGCACATGGCAGTAAATGTAAATTTGACGTCGCGGTATTCCTACCAAAGTGAGCTCAAAGGGCTCAAGAGTGCATGCACAAAATATTGCAGCTACAAGTGAAATAGAACATCGATGAGTAGCAAAATATTTACGGGTGCAACACTTGAAAGTCCTCGTTTCTTGTGTGAGTGCAAAATCCAGGACACGGATAGTTCACGATGATAACTAGCTAAGTAGGGCCCAAAACATAAAGACATGGGACAATCAGCCTCAGTGTTAATTGAACCCGTTTGGAAGTAAAGATTGAAACCTGCCTTTGTATTGAAACACAGAGTGCTGACATATTTGTGTTTCTTTGTCAACATAAAGGGCCTCATTACGACCCAGGCGTTAAGGGTTAACGCCGTCGTTAACCCTTAACGCCTATTCTGATTTTAACGGCTGCTTTTACCACCATGGTGTAAACATAGTTTACACCATGGTGGTAAAGTTGGCGCAATTAGCGCCTGGGTTGTAATGACCCTAAAAGAGTGGATTTGCTTCTGATCAATCATTTGCATTTCTGTATTGTTTGAGAAAAAAATTAGAGGCAATTCTATTACCTCTATTTAGCTGAACTGTACACAGTGATCATAATAACCAATACCTGCCCACGTTACACATCAATATTAATGCTGAGTCTAGAGACAACTGTCTCAATAGACTTTATTTTAAATGATATGATAGGTTATTTAAAACGCGCTTAATACCCAGCTGTTTCTAAGCACGGACCCGGGATCGAACCTGTGTACCTCCGTTTCGTCTTGCTTCCAAGGAGAGCATGTTGCCACTGAGCTATCCTCTCGAGAAATAGAATAAGATTAGGAGCACGCAAACCTTTTGAAGTTGGAACAATGGGTATTGTTTCAAAACACAGTAACTAGAAAAGGTAGGTGCAGAACCACTATGGATTGTCCAGTCTGTGGTGTTCTCGTGAGTAGAATGAGAACAAATCAGAAATATCTTTCCATAAACAATCACATTTTGTCCGTTAAGAGGACGTTTGTGTGGACAGATAGTAAAATGGCACTATTGTATTGCTAAATGATAGGGTACACTTGCAAACCTCTTTGCTAGGCAACATAGTACAAGTTTGTTATAGAAAGTATAAGAATTCCTTCTCTGTATTGAGGCCTAACATTACCGCCCTCAGTCTTGGTATCCGATACTCTCAGATTGTCCCATTTTCAAATTTCTGTTCCCATGTTTGGGGTAGGGAGGTTTAAAGGAATAGTGCACTAAACAAATGTTATATTAGAATTGTGCTTATATCTAAAAAAAATTAAATAAAGCATGTTACAATTAATTACACAATGGAGAATGAGCCACTTCATATGCTCAAACCCTCTGTTTTTAAAAACGTGCAGGCTTCCATTTTATAACACCCCAATGTGCCTGAATGCTTGAATGCCATGGTGGCAATAATCAAACACCAGCCCCCTCTAGCATGCTTCCAGGCACTTGTTAGCTAAAGGGAGCTTGTGTTTGTTTACTTCTGTCAAGGCACTGCATTTTAAAAACACACTTTGTGTTATAACTTTCATAAGACTCGTGTGTGTTCTAAAAGTTATAACGCTACAGTGTAATTTTAACATACAACTCCAAAGGCACAGCAAACATGTCCTGTACAGCTAAACACAGTGCAAACAGCTGTACAGGACATGTTCAGTGTCTTTTAGAATAGAACTCTAGGGGCCTTATTACGAGGTCCTGGTCCTGTAAAAATGTTGCATAAATTGCCAGTAATACTGCACCAGCATTTTTACTGAACTGAGGAAACCCAAATTTGCTGGTGAGGGCTCTGATCTACTGGCAGGCCCGACCTGCTAGTAGATCGGTCCCCTACTGTCAAAGAAATGCTGGAATGTCTGACACCAGTACTACAGGTGTCTGTAATTCCGGCAATCCCATCCCGTGGAGTCCTATGGGATTACATGGAATGGGAATTTACTGGCGTTTCCGCTGCCCATAATACCCTGATAATACCGGGATATTGGGTGGCAGAAACAGTAAGGCAGTTTCGCCGGTATCTCACTGGTGATTCCGGCGGGATACTGACAAAACTCTAATGAGGTCCTATAACTTTCTTAAGACTGGTGTGAAAGACACAGCCCAATCTCACGAAAGCTAAACAGGTCAATTCTAAAGACACATAAAAAATATGGAAGTTTTGTGATTCTACGTGGCCCATAAACAATATACATGCATTTGTGTAAATTTAGCCCCCATCGTCGTATCCGCAGATGGTCTGAAGAATTATTATTAACAAAAATGTCGTCTTGTTATGAGCTGTAAAGCTTAAATGATCTTTGAGAAAAAAAATATTAAACAACTTGTATGTGAAATTTGTCTCAATACTCATATAAAAACTGATAACATCCAGACGGACAAGTAATTTAGTTCAACAAAAAGGTTTTGTATTATTTGAAGATGTATGTGTTGTCCTGAGCATAAGAGAGTAACAGTGGATCATAACGAGGTGAAACAAAAATAAATGACTACGGAAAGATGTTCAGTGAGTAAGTCTATGCAACTTACAATAGAATGGCAGCGTGGAAAAGTGGCATACTATTTGTGAATTTTGGGAAGAAAGTAAATGTGCACGATTTCTGGGACACTGAAGGATACACCACACAGTGGGCACACATTCAGTTATGCAGGAAGTACAGGCACACAGCAGCATTAAGTGAACTATTATTATTTCACTGCTACGATATGACCACCACAGGTCTCTTATTCATCTTGATAAGTTTCTTTCCACTAGTCATGTCTCTTCGTATCCCTTTTCTTGCCTTCTACCATTCAGGTAAAAATCCAACAAGTACTAGATCCAGTGGGCATGAACCTTTGAAATGTACAAGGATGTAGAAAGACAAATAACCAGGCTAACCATGTGATTATTATGATGACTCGACTGGCCTCATCCCTTAAATGTCCATGGAAGTAAAAGAGTTAGCAGATCTTTCTGATACATGTATTTGCAATATTGTTAGCGCTATTAGGGAGAAGGATTTAGGATAATTTTGCAAGAAATTCAGATTAAAAAATGTGTTAACAGGCACAGAAATGTCTATTTTAGAATAGGACACGCAAAACATTTGGGCAAAAGAGCTCTTCTCAGAAGCACTTTATACAGAATTTTAACTTTTACAGATTTATATTGTAAATAGAATTTGTATTAAGATTCTCTTTTACTAAATTCATTCTAACAAATGTCACCATAACCTAACCTAACCTCAGAGTACAATTTTTCTACCAGAATCAATCTAGCAATAGGCACTTGCAATAGTAATATAACTCCTAATAGCAACACGGTTGACCCCTCTTCTCACCACGTTTTGCCTTAGCCGTTTAGCCACCGGCCAAACGATTTGACAAATTACTGGCACTATCATGTATGTAAGATCGCAGAATGGTGGACAAGATGAGACGGTTCCCATATGACGTAATAAAGATAAAGCACACAAAACGTTGTCTGTAGTCTCACGATTTAGGATCATTTTTTCAAACTCAAAACCCGAAAAAAGAAAGAAGACTAAAGTCCTTAAAAAAAAAAAAAAAAAAGTTTCCCAATGAGTTGAAAATATCACATATGAAGTACTAAGGCATGCCTAACAAGTTCTTATAAATCCCACCAGACCTGCAGGATGAGTTCCTTAGTTGCCCTGTGGTGATGGGTGACGACATATTTACAAGTGCTTTCAGTAAAATGGTGCATGTCACCATAGGCACAGATCATATTTGGTGCAATGCTGCCACCCAAAGGTCTGCCACACACAGTAAAACTTGTATTTTCCATTTACTGCAAACAAAGTTTGTTTGCAGTAAATGTCAAAATAACATTTTCAAACATCCCCATACTCGCCAACAAGGTCAAGTACCATGCAAATGCTACTTGCACTTTATAAAATCTACTCACCTTGCGAGTGGGCTAATAAATTATGCGAGTCCTGTAAGGAGTTAATCTAATTAACGATGTTCCTGCAGATATACCAAAGTTGTAAATGAACATTACCAATTGGGCAAAATTCAGACTCCCAAAGTGGGGGAAATAATTCCGGCCAGAATGAACTTGCAAATCTTTCAACAACTTCTGGTTAAGATTCTACAGAGATATCACACAGCACATTAAGATAGAAAATATTGTGAACTGTGAGGGAATGTTCATTTCCAATGATATAAAAGAAATCTTCTGAGATAAATATTAAAAGTCCTGGAGACTGACAGCAGAGTATTGGAAACTCAAGAACAATAACAGAGAAGACTTCTGACACCAGATACGCGAAAAGCTTGTCCTGTGAATAGGTTACACATAGAATATCTTGTAGATTCATATTCTGATCAAAGGGTACTGACCTCGAACACAATCCAAAGACTCAAGTACAGTGTGGCATTGGCAATTAACCAGCCCGTCCCCTATGACGACACTTGCAATGAGGCTCACACAAGTCAGGAAAGTGAAAAGTTATCTATTCTAAGTTACTGAGAATGATTGGTATAGATACATCCAGTTTAAACCTGGCAGTACAGGAGGTAGGGGTGTTGCTAGGTCTGAAAAAGATCCGGGGCTACACTCATTTTGGGACTGTCAGGACTGGGGACTACTTAGCCTTTTTGGTTGTAACCCCTGAGCTTCTATCTGAGGCTACAACCAAAAGACCCAGGGCTATAGCCCCCTCAGCTCCCCCAAACCCCCTAGCAACGCCTCTGACAGGAAGCATTTAAAAGGAGAGATTCTGCAATATGAGAGGTTGACTAGGGATTGCTATAAAAAGCACTCCTCTTCCATGCATAAAATCCTAGGGAAAAAATGTATACAAGGGGAAAAACACACTCGCACACTGTCTCTCTCGTGCACTCTCTCTCTCTCTTTCTCTCTCTTTCTCTCTCTCTCACTCTGAAATATTGAACTGAGGAACAAGGTTATCCAATTTCATTAAACTGAGTGAAAAGTAATCCACAATATGTTTGAGATGGCGTTTTAAACCCACACACATTAAGCTGGACCCAACCACACGTATCTTCTTCATGCTGTATACATTCCTTCATGCTATACAAATCACAAAACTGCATCAGTTACATATATTTGAGCGCAATAATTTTTTAAATATACAAAGACTTAAATACCCACAGTATCGATCATAAAATTGAAAGAAATATTATGAATTGCTCAACGTGGAATGCATTGGTATTTGTGTATGTCAACCGTGTTAATAATTGAACACATTTAGCATTATTACATTATATATGCTGAAGCTTAAGAAATGTTTTAAAAAAAAATAAGAACTAGAAGCAATTTAGCATTATTCCATGAATCCAATACAGACCTGCGTTTCTATATTGCGGTCCATTTGCAGTCACCATTATCTTTGCCTTACTCTCTGTTGAGAATTATGCCATCTGGTGACTCCTACATTCTTCATCTGCTCAGCCCTTCTTGACACATTGAATCACTTGTTGAGGTGTTTCCTCTACTGACATGGATTTGTCCCATTCTTTTTTGGGGGAGTGGGGGCACTCTGCATCCCCACTGTGGATACAAGGTTGCAGCCAGAGCCACTATACACTCATTCTTCGAGTAAGATTTCACTGCTTGATCTTTGACTGAATAATGATTAAATACATTTTGCATCTTTTTTATACTACTTGCTGTATCGATTTGTTTGATTGGTTTATGTATATATTCAAGACTTATTGAATATTTCTTATAGCAGATATGGTACTATGGTGAGAGATGAGGCCACGGCCCAGCTCATTAAAAGTAAATAACATCTGAATAAGTTGCCAAATGATTCCTGGTGGGAAAACATCTTTGTGTATTTACTTATGTCCTTACTCCAGTTCCCATTGGAGATAGAGTTAGCCCTTGTCTGGAAACATGATCTTTGACTGACAGCTTCGAGAGACAGTCCACCTGGGATTTTGCCACCGAGCAATGTGCTTGATTGCATAACAGTAGACTTGCATCTTCGAAGTCAGCTTGGCCTTTCAGAGTGTCAGGATGCCTGAATCTCTAGGACCAATGTATTTACCAAAGGTTTATGGTCCATCCAGATCTTACATTCCCAGCCTCAACACCACAGATAGGTCCTGAAATGTGAAAGTGCCATGAACATGCCGTCGGCTCATGTTCTGTAACTTGAGTAACGTTGCTCAGCTTCAGTTAACATATTGGATGTAAATGACACTGGCTCTTCCCGCGTTGTTGTGTTAGTGCTGCCCTTAACCCATATGCACTCGCATCAGCTAAGATTATGGTGTCTTTGGTAGTAGAGGAGGACCTTAGGCTGAGAGCCTATGCAACTTCCTCTTTTATTTGTACCAGTGCTGCCTGGTCCCGTTCTGTCCATGTCAAGGAGTATCCTTTCTTCTGTAGTTGCTTCTTGCGTTGGGCTTTTGTGGAGCAATCGTGCACATACTTGAACTTGCGTGTCTTCAGTTGCTCCTTGCATTCTGACTTGCCTGCTTCTGGTGTGCCTTTAACAAGGCTATTGTTGGGCTCTTTGCCTTCCTTTGAAATGGTCTACTCCAGAAAGTCAAGTTTGGACTGCAAAAAGACACTGGGGGTCATAACGACGTTGGCGGTAGCCGTGCCGGTAAATACCGGAATCAATTACCGGGGCATTACAGCCCAGGTGGACCCGGTAATTGCCCATTCCCGGGCGTCAGAAAATATTACTCCCCATTCCTATTTGAGTGCCATTGGACTCAATAGGAATGGGGATGACGGATGCACCTGTACTATTCATGAATGGTGCCGGTGCATCCGTCAAGGTCTGCAACCGGGTGACGTTCCGCCTGCCAGGTCAGACCTGGCGGGGGGAAGGCACCCGCTTGCAGACCTCGCAGTTTGCCGGTCCCGTAACAACGATGCCGGTAGCTTGCTGGCACTGTTGTTACCGGACTGGCAAACTTGTAGTGAGGCCCACAGTTGTCTTTCTTTAAGTGAAATCCACGCTCCTCTAGCCTCCACACCACTTCCTTCAAGCTGGCCTTATGCTTCTTCTCAGTGCTCACGTACACCAGGGTAAATACTTCACTCTGGATAGATTTTCTAGTTTCTTAGTCATGTGCAGAGCATAGACCAGATGGCATTCTAGTATACTGCTACACTCTAGAGAGCATCTCAGAGGCAGTCAAGTGATTGTATGATTGATGCAGCAAAGGTTCATGATGGTCACTCAAGATGTCTGTACAATCGTTGTTATATGTTCTGTTTGATGGGACGAAGCTGTGCTGCATGACCTTTTGACTGAGACTGTGTAGGTCTACACACATTGTCAGTTCATGACTCTTTAATATTCGGGTGGTGACTTTGGGATTAAGCCATGGAGTGGCTTCCACCAGTACGATGACCCTCCCCTCCAGACACTCCTTCAGCTGATGCTCCAGCTGCTCTCTTGCTGCACCTTCTGCATCTCTGGTGTTGTGCCTTCATTTACTATCATTACCTTCTCGCTAGTATTTGGATTTCATTTCATGTGCAGCTTCCCTTGGTGCAGCCATTTTAGTAGTGAGACCCCCTTATTGGTTATGTACCCCTTTCTTCAAATCTTTCTGTCTTTAAATCGTATTTCGCTCGTAATGTAGCCTTGCAGTTGGATCCCCTTGCCCCCATATCCGTCTGGGCTGAAATTGACATTTTCTTGTCCTTTGCCCATATTCCATCAGACATCTCCTTAGATGATGTCTGCTTCTGATTCTGCTGTCATCTTTACACATTTTCCATCTAACCAAGATGTTGGAATCTAGATGTTGTCACCGGGGCTTGTGCCTGCCGCCAGTGATGCTTGGTTCGCGTTCTCCTTCTTGCTTGTACTGGCTGTCACTGCTCCTGGCCTTTGCTTGTTTAGGTCTTTATCTTGTCGCACCTTTGGAAAATGGCCGTCTTCTGGCAGCTGTCATACTCTCTTCTCTTATGCGCCACACTGGTAGCTCTCCCTTCGAGGCCTCGCTTCACTCCTTGGCTCTGTCACCCTCACATGTTTCCCCCTTCACTGTGCCTTCTTTGGCATTCTCTGCTTCACTGTAACTCCCTTTGTTCTTTTTTGTGTTGCTTTCTAATGCTGCTTTCTCCACTCTTCGAACTTTGGTAATTATCTCTTCGAAGGGGAACATTTGACTCTAAAGTAACTTCTCTTGCATGTGTATTCCCCATAGCAGCCTCCTACTCTCAGGTCACTCAGGGTGTTCTTAAAGGGACACGGCATTGCTAATTCTCTGATGGCTGCCATGTGATCATCACTTCACTCACCCTACACTTGATTGCTGTTGTAGAAGCAGGCTCAGAGAAACATCATGGCCAGGCCTCTTGACTCTCTTCATTACCTCAGCGTATTTCTTCTTAATGCTCCAGCAGTCACCCTTTTATCCCCCCCAGCCCCCGGGCTTTCCATCCTCAATAAGTAAAGCTGTCCATCTGCCTTTTGGTGCATACTGTAATCCCATGGCTTGCAATTCTATTTGCAGATTCTGTTTGCGTTGCCGCCATGGACTCCTAGGTTTGCCCGAAGTTGGGTGCAATGCGCTTGGCCTAGTGACAAAGTGGGTGCACTTCTGGTTGCACTGTATACCCAGCTGGGATAGAGCTGTTATCTCTCTCAGCACCTCACCTTTCCCCGGTCTGGGAGGCGTTAGGATCCAACCCTCGGCGCCACAGTGGCATTAGTAAGTACGACATAAAACACCCTACTGCCTTTATTTAAGAGTAGCGTGCGTGCGGAGCAGAGCTTTTCAATCTTATGCCTTCTTGCTCGCTTAAAGGCAAACCTCTTTCCGCCTCCATCCCTAGTCCTCGCCTGCCTACGCTGCAAGAAGTTTACACACGTGTTCCCTTTATCACCATCAACCGCCAGTGTCCATTGTATGTTTCATGTATTTCCCTGCTTATTTATATAGCCAAAAAAGAGGGCTGAAAAGATTGTAAGAGCTGAATGCACCAAACATGACTAAACTAGGTATGGCTTCCGCGCGCGTATGTGTGTGTGCGCGCGCGCGGTTTTTTTATTTTGCTGCTAAGGAAGGGACGTGTGTGGTCTTAAAAGCTAGGCCATCAAGCACCACACATTAGGCAACCTAAAAAAAAAAGTTACAGCTCTACAATATCCGATGCTTGTTTTGGGGGACTGGGTTATGCTTCTTTCTTTTATTTATTTCCTCTGGCTGCTTCTTGGTGCATTAAGACCCAGCATTGAAAAAAAAATGAAAAAAGGGCATGGTTCAGACAGCCACAGTAAATAAGCCAGCGTCAGGGTGTAAGTTGCGAGCAAGTGCTTCATTAGGAGTCTGGTGCTAGTGGCAAATGCTTGTGGTATTTAAAATACCACTTGTTTATTAAAAATGCCACAGAATTATGAGATGGGGTACATGGGAAGTACTGTATGGGTTTAATATTTACCCCGATATCCAGCACAATTCAAGCTCCTAATGGGGTGGTCTTTTAAAAGAAGGAGTTATTGAAAATACTGCATGGTTTTACTATTACCACCATACTCAACATGAGGTTCTAAGTGCATCAGGGCTGTTGCTAGGTTTGTAAAAGATCTGGGGCTACGCTAATGTCGGAGTCGGGGCTAGCTAGCCTTTTGGTTGTAGCCCCCGAGCTTTTATCTGGGGCAACAGCCAAAAGACCCAGAGCTATAGCCGCCCCCCCTCTCCGACCTCCCTAGCAATGCCTCCGAGTGCAGTACTCTCACAGTGGCCCACCCATCCTCCCAGTTTTCGTTTGGGGTTCTGCTTGTGTTGTGAAGACTGCCTCATTTATGGCCTCTTCTGAAAGCCATCGGACTACCCCACTCCTCCCCTAACATTCTCCCTGAGCTCTGGTTACCTCATTGCATTAAAAGGAGGTCGCAGAATGGACTTTGAATGTGCGCATAAGAGACTCGTGGACAATTCAAGGTGCTCGTTTGTCCTCTGATAGATGCCAAGACGGAATTGAGGCATCTTCTTGATTAGTTGCAGTGCAGTGGCGCCTAAGGAGTCACGCGCTCCATAAATAAATAAAAGACGGTCAAGCAGGCGGACGGTTTATTTCATTTGAACTTAAAGGCTGGGTCCGGTCAGCTACAGGGAAACACTGTGCTTCGGTTCCCATGCCTACAAGGACTCTGAGCATTTTTCGGAAACGCTGCCAGTCCACGCAAATCGAGGCCATGTTTGACTCCTGCTGACCACCCACGAGCCTCTTGCCAGCATGTGTGGGAGAGAAAAGGCTGTGCTGGGTTCTGGCAAGAGCAAATAAACCTCACGGTCACTATCTCGAGCATACACCGCTACCAGCGACCAGACACCAAAGGCGGGTGAGCTGAATGGAACTAAATGAATCCCCAAATGCTATTGCATGGCACAATGTGATATTACAGCCCTGCAATAGCATAACAAAACAACCTAACATGACATGGTATAACAAACATACCATCTCGGGCGCTTTCATAACAGAAACTATATCGCGTAGTATAACATGAGCCGTACTTTCAAGAGAGGAAATCAAATGAGCCTATTAAGAATTGATAGCCACACTGAAAATGTAAGGAAGTTGTCTTCTGTTTCTTCCGCTATCAGCCTCCTACCTCTTTTCCCACCTTGCCACCCTTCCCTTCTACCTGTCATTGCCTGTCCTTCTAGCTCTCAACTTCTCCTCTACTCCATTAGTATCATGCTTTCTTCCATTTACCCCCTATCCATCTACCTCTCTCTCCCCCTTTCCTGTTTCCTTTGCCTATGTCCTGCCTCCTCACTGCCTCACTAATCTCCATCTTGTCTCTGCTTTCTTCTATTTACCCCCTATCCATCTACCTCTCTCTCCCCCTTTCCTGTTTCCTTTGCCTATGTCCTGCCTCCTCACTGCCTCACTAATCTCAATCTTGTCTCACCTCCTTCTCCTCTCCTCCTGCTTTTACCTCTTCTCCTCCTCCCTGCTCTCTCATCCTGCCTGCTTTCTCATTGTTCTCCTATTGCTTGTCTCTGCTTTTTCTATTTCCCCACCCTCATTCCCCGACCCTGTAAGTGAGTGTATGCAGAGTTAGTGGTGCTTTCGGTAGGAATTACTCTCAAATGCCTGCTTCCCTGTGTACTCTGTGACTTCCAGATGCCTGCAGTGCTTGTTTAATTCTTCTGTACAGCGTAAATGCCCTATGTTTCTCCCACTTCTTATATAGCTATACGATTATCACGTTGGTAGGACTGGTCCTGCTCACGAGGCCATGGATAGGTTGGGGGCCCTGGTGGATGCAACATATACCTCTTGCAGGGCCCACCTCACTGAGCCCATTGCAGGCACCAGGATCACCCCCACAACGATACCTTAATCTCCAGTATGTAACTTTGACAAAGTGTACTTTGATTTCAAAACATGGGGTTTACAAACATGTGTCTGCTTACTACATCTGCTGCCTGTTAACCTTTCAAAAATATCTGCCTTTATTTCCAGCTTGTGTTCCATGTCAGGTCTGGGTAGCTCGGCCAGTCCTGTTTCACTCTGTTGTTTACAGTGCTGGGTTTTTGAAGATCAAAACTACTAGTAACATTATATAAAACAGAAAGACAAGGCATAATGCAGTTCTCACACCTGAAATGGGACGATCAAAGATCTCTAACATTGCACCGTGTCATAAGGCACACCCCAAGACTTTGTAACATCCTCCCTGTCAACATCAGACTCGCCCCCTTGCTTCTACAGTTCTTCAAGGAATGGCTCCTCCCTAAGGTCTGCACACCTTCCACTCCCAACCCTACCCAGGATTGGATGATCTTCCGGCCACTGTTTCCTCCTCTGGTTTATTTTATATCCCTTGCTGCCAAATTGACCACCCCCCCCCCTCCCCTGTGCTGCCTGCTCCCCTGTATCTCTGCTTCCCTCACTGTGTTCTTCCTCCTAGGATTCTAAAGCGCTCCATTGGTTCCTGAAGCTAGATCCATGCTCAATAAATAATATAATAATAATAATGCCTGTTTATATCCCTTATGAGAGAAGATCTAGCAACATCAGACTGTTTAATGTAAGAAAGCAGCATGAAATCTGAATCATTTGCCTGCTGTATTATTGTGTCCAACTTGGCTTATTAATTGAATTATGTTGGCTATGTTTTTCTACAGGTTATCGCAGTGGAAGGTTTGGTGTTTCTCTCAATAATTTGGTAACCACCAAGCTTCACAATGGTACTAATCCTGGGCAGGAGACTCAACCGAGAAAATGGCGGAGTACGCGATTCTCCGGCGACCAAACGTAAAGTTTTTGAAATGGAGTCCAAACCACTGACGGGCCATGAAGTTTTCGACTTCTCCTCGGGATCTTCCCATGCAGAGAGCATTCTGCAGACTTTCAACGAGTTCCGAGAGAGCCGTTTGTTTACTGACGTCATCATCTGCGTTGAGGGCCGGGAATTCCCATGCCACCGTGCCGTGCTGTCTGCCTGCAGTAGCTACTTCAGAGCCATGTTCTGCAATGATCACAGGGAAAGCCGTGAGATGCTGGTGGAGATCAATGGGATTTTCGCTGAAGCCATGGACTGCTTTCTGCAGTACGTTTACACAGGGAAGGTCAAAATCACTACTGACAACGTGCAGTATCTCTTTGAGACCTCCAGCCTTTTCCAGACTGGTGTACTCCGAGATGCTTGCGCCAAGTTCCTTGAGGAGCAACTTGACCCTTGCAATTGCCTGGGCATCCAGATCTTTGCCGACACGCATTCGCTGAAAACTCTGTTCACCAAATGCAGGAACTTCGCTCAGCAGACCTTTGAGGTAGTGTCTCAACATGAGGAGTTCCTGGAGCTTGGCAAGGACGAGCTCATTGATTACGTTAGCAGCGATGAGTTGGTTGTCAGCAAAGAGGAAATGGTGTTTGAAGCAGTCATGCGCTGGGTCTACCACCATGTGGAAGTCAGAAGGCCCATGTTGCCGGAACTAATGCTGCACGTGAGACTGCCCTTGTTGCATCCCAACTATTTTGTCCAGACTGTGGAAGTGGACCAGCTCATTCAGAACTCTCCAGATTGTTATCAGCTGCTTCACGAAGCAAGACGCTACCACATCCTAGGCAATGAAATGATGTCTCCAAGAACTCGCCCCCGCCGGTTAGTGAATTCATTAAACTATTTCTTTCTCATCAGATAATGGCACAGGGTATTTTTACATGGTTCAATGGCCAAATGTTAACATGCATTTGTAAGTTGACGTAAAGTGAGATTCTTTTTTTTGTAAACGTTTATTTAATCGTTTTCATCATAACAATAACATACTTCAACATTGCGCCTTGTGATATCTGAACGCCCACCCCGGCCCCGTAGAGCAAGCATGGATATCATGACAAACATATATTTACACCACAGATCATACATAGCAGTTGCCCAGAAGAAGGTTCTTGAGGACTTTTAAAGGATACACCGGGGGTCTTGTGTCAGAGTTCAGTCTGATGCCGTTAGTAAGTGATTGATGTAGGGACCCCATATGTCCAGATGTCTTGCGTGTAGGGGCTAAGTTCTGATGAAATTCGACTCCATGGGCCTCATTACGAGTTTGGAGGTAACCATGGCGCTATTAGCCCCATGGCTGCCTCCAAATCCTTACCGACTCCGCCCTGGTGAATGGAGCGATTGCCGCGCCATTCCAAGGTTGGCGGGGGCGGTAATTCCCCATTCACCAGGGCCCTTCCCCATTCCCATTGAGCCCCCATAGGGCTCAATGGGAATGGGGAAGGCGCTAATAACGGTACTGCAAATTGCGGTACCGTTATGTCCCTTTGCGGGTCCCGTCCTTAACGCCTGGGCGTTAAGGGAGGACCCGCAAAGGGAACTCGTAGTAGGGCGATAAGGAATTACCGGCACTGGTGCCCTTGCCGGTGCCGGTAATCCCTTACCGCCCACCTCGTAATGAGGCCCCATATCTTGACAGTATGCCACACCCTGCAGCCATAATTGCAATGTGGGAGGGTGGCCTTTTGCCCAGGATATAGCTACTCGACCTTGGGCTAGTACCAGCACAAGTCCGGCTAGTCTCCTTAGTGAGGGTTGTAGGCTTTTGGTGTACCCAAGCATTGCCGCTCTGGGGTTTTGTTCAATGTGTTCTCCAGTTATCTTTGAGATCTTTTCCAAGATACTCTTCCAGAATTGGCTGATGTAAAGTGAGATTCTTGAATGTTAAATATAATGAGCCTCAAAATTGACTATTTATTTAATATGTATGTTTTTATTTTTTTTGTCCAGGGGAGTCAGCTCAAGATTCACTCTCTTTTAATACCTATTTTCCCTGGATTGCTCTCCTCACATAAAACATGTGTTTGTTTTGCAAACAATAGTCCTCACTTGAATGCTTATCCTACACCCTTAAAACGTACCTTATTCCTTTTTCATATCAACGTATGATCCATAAAACGTTGTCAGCACGACCTTTGGGTTGGTCGACCATTCGTAGACTAGGTTTAGGTTAGGGTAGATTGACTCGCAAATGGATGTGAACTTTTGAACCTGGCACCGTTTTGGGCGTCTGTTTCTATGAGTGTGTCATTTGTTTACATTACGTGAATAACGTTTGCCTTAAAGCACCCTAGTTTCGTCATAGGTCACAGTTCCATAGAAACAGTTATTTAAAACAGAATGGCATGAGTGTATGAAGCGTCAAACCTGGGTTTAGAACCCAAGTCACCTGAAGCCAATGATTTTCGTCATTAGTAATGAAGGGGTGCAAAAAGCTACAGTAACAGTGGGTAACTGTAGGCAAAATGGCGGATGTTTCACTGCATTTCCAAACTTCATGACATGCCAGATTACCTGCCTGGGTCCGTTTTCTTGCTGTACGTTAACAATGTGAATAGATTGTTTTATTTTAATGTACGCTAAATACCGTTTACGTGTGTAGCATGTACTCCATTGTAATTACTCCCAGTGTAATCAAGACTTGGTCCTGCATCCATTGAGACTGCGATTTTAGTAAATGAGGTAGCTCTGGGTTTGACCGCCAAGGTATCATCATTCCCTGGTTTCCAACAAGGGTAGGCTGCTGCTAACCGCTATCACCGAGCCGCTCTCGCACTTCATTGGAACATTGGCCAGCTGGCTTTGGCACCTAATTCTCGAGTCACTTGCTTCATTTACACCTCCCTCGAAAGCTCCCGCTGAGCCCGTGTTGAATAAGCCTACAGGGAACTCTGGAATTTCCCAGTGGGCCTTTACACCTTGGGACCTTTTTGTGCGAGTAACTTTTTCTGACTCCTTTACCCTCTCTCCCTGTCACCCTAAACCCTTGCTTCCAGCTCCCCTCATCCCCTTGAAGCAAATCATTTGTTATAAAGCTTCCTGTATGTTATTCCTCCCTCTTAAAAAATGTTTAACGTCTGTTTAACTTCACACTTTAATCCATATGTAGGAACAAATGGCCTTTAACATGAACTATTTCACCCACTTTTCCAAATGTCCTTGTGCGGGGAACACTCCCAACCCCCACTTAGCGGGTTTGGACTTGATTGCTACATTTACTCGCATGGTGTGATATTGGGTTACTTTAAAAAAAATCATTTCCTGGGCCACTTTTCATTCCCAGTCCAGCTCTGATCACAGGTCTAGTAACCGCCTTTCGAACTGGTCCCATTTCATCACCTAGGACTGCTCCCATTACAGTAGACAACAACAGAATACAGTTCGGCTATAATTCATACAGTAACTATTTGTATCTCTTTTCCTGATTCTAAATTCTACTTATGTTCCTCTAATTTTATGTCCATTACCCAGGTGCACAGAATACCCATTATTTACAGAATTCCCCACCTCGTCCAATAACGGCCAAATTGGTACTCGATATGTTAAAAAGACCTCGTGATATTGAGAGGATGTATTTTGAGTGGAGCAACATAACACGTCGTCTACTCATTCGTGAACACAATCGCATGTGAACAAAGGCATACGTTAATTTCAAAATGGCAGCTGTGACAATGAAGTATTTTTCGTTTGGCTCCTCTCTAGGTCGACTGGCTACTCGGAGGTCATAGTGGTTGTCGGAGGCTGTGAGCGAGTGGGCGGGTTTAACCTGCCCTACACAGAGTGCTATGACCCCGTGACCGGAGAGTGGAAATCCCTGGCAAAACTTCCCGAGTTCACGAAGTCGGAGTACGCCGTTTGCTCTCTGCGCAATGACGTCCTCGTTTCAGGTAATTTTAAGTAGCCACTCAGTTGGTCGTTTTGTTTATCTTTAATAATTGGCAGGCAGGGGTTAACTGCTAACATCGTTCTATTTGTGTTCAAAGGGTAATATCAAATGATATAACTCTACGAGGAGACTGACTGAATTTCTTTTTGGGGTTCAGTCATTAATGGATTCCTGTAAGGATGGATGAGTTATCAAGTACCCATGTGTCCGGATGAGTTATCAAGTCCCCATGTGTCCGGATGAGTTATCAAGTACCCACGTGCCCCAATCCACCTTTGTCCAGACATTGGGACGCCATTCCCAAAAGGAGCTGATATAGGCGTGGTTTTGCTCCACACCCAGCATGCAAACTGGTTTCCCTAGTCCCCCTTCCTTTCTACTCGCTCTTGGAGTTGTAACGTAGGGTCGCTGGGTCGTAAGACGCACGGCGAACGTGATGTTACAGTAGCAATAAAAGGCCCCACCCTCCCGGGCAATGAGCAGTGTTGAAACAGAGCCACATAGTGTGAGTGTGTCATTATGAGTGTTCACTCGATTTTGTCCCACCCAACATTTGGCATAATGGCACAGGTTAGAGGGGTGTCGGCTGGGTTGAAAGGCATGATCCATGTCAGTGATGACGTGCTAATTTACTCCAAGTCAGAGAAAGAGCCTCTGGTAAGGCTTGAAGCAGTAATCATTGCCTACAAAATAAGGGACTGATGCTAAATGCCACAGAGTGTCACTTTCTACACAGCAAAGTACAATTCGTTGGGTTCATCTTCCAAGATGGAGCATATCTGCAAACCCACAAAAAGTTGAAGCCATCAAAAACGTTGCTCCTCCAACTTCCAAGGTTGAAGTGCAGTTTTTTGGGGATGATCAATTTCCAAGTGGGAGACGAAGGCCTGTTGCGAAACAGAAGACCTGTGCACGAGTTGAGCATACCCTATGAGTCCGTGCCATGGGTAGTCATGGTGAGAAAAGGAACAATGGTGACGGCGGCATGGCGCGGCAGTCGCTAGGAACTGTAGCTGGTTCTGATCATTTCCGTCGACAAGAGGGAATGGCAATGATCAACAGGAGCAGAATGATGATGCTGGAATGATACCAGAATGCTTGCAGGACAGTGTTGATGAGCATGTTTCCAGTGAGGAAGACTGGGGGAGGTGTGCACCTGTGATGAAGGAATGTAAAGTGAACGACCACGAGTCGTACGGGGAGATATTCCCGAAGAATGCTTAGGAGAGCACCTCCCACACTGGAGAACTGCATTCTAGAGGAATGATGCATGAAACCATATGCCTAGCTCGAAAGATTGTAAAAACCTCAAGGAAACTGCAAGCCTATTATAAGATTAAGATTAATTGTCAATTGGTGGGGAAGAGGAAGCGGATATCTTGATAGTCTGGAGGCAAACAGTAGCTACACTATATGGGCCTGACCAGGCAAGCCTGGAGGAAGATAGCGCTTCAGAGCGAGAGGCGCCCTTAGAAGGAGGTGTGGAAGGCGGTGACATGGGGTAGGCTCGGGAAGGGCCGGGGGGGGGGGCTATTTGGGGGGTGGAGAAAACAACGTGAAGCTGTAAATAAAGATTGCAATGTATACTTATGGTTACAGTGTAAGGTTTCAAGTTGGAATTAATAAAAATTGTTTAAAAAAAAAACTCAAGGTTACTTGTCAATTTTGATGTTACTGTTTGTTGTTTTCATGGTGGAGGAGGGATGTTGTCTCTTCACAACAAAAAGGAGAGAAATGGGGTAATTTAATAACCACGGGAACTGACCACGAACCAATCACTCTAGACAAAAAAAGTTCCCATGGTTAAATGTAATTCCCTTGCTAGTATCTATATTAGCATAGGACACTTTCACTAACCTACATAGGAGGCCACACGTCTTTCTCAAGCAAATACAAAGATGTTATGTGTAAAAAAAATAATAAATAAATAATTACATATTTTATTCATTTTTATACACAATTTTCAAAAAAGGTCATAATTACATTTTATAACAATGTAGAAACTCAATAAGGTGGAATACACCACAGGGCCAACATACCATATAACAATTTTAAAAAGTCATGTATATTTCACTCAATACTACTCACTTCAAGGCTCTATCACTCTCAATCCATTTGTACTCATACTTCATCAAACACCCAACATGTTTCATTCCATTCATTCCATTTAAAACCACATTTTATGGAAATTCATCAGGGGAAGCCCTGTGTAAACATCACACTATCCTATATGACAATAGTATGTCATATACTATACAAAATCTGTACACAGCGATTTCTATAACCACTTCTTATTGCACAGTGTTAAGATGGATTTCTGAACTCTGTCCTGGAGGGGCAGAGGTTCAGAAGGCCAGCCTAGTTTATTGGAACAGGGTAACCCCTGGACAAGCCAGACCAATCAAAGTAGTGATCGCGGCGGTAAAGACTAGGTCTCAAGAGGGGTGAGGGTGACTGAAAGCCCGCAATGAGCACACAAAGCAAGGACACTTACAAATTACTCCAAGCAGGTGTTATATTAAAAATATAGACACATTTATTACAAGGCATTTGTAATATTGACCATAGCAAAGAATCACGATAAAACTCAAGTAAACCAACACATCACCATCAAATACAATATATATACAATTACCGACGGGTCTAAAGAGTTAGAAGCACGAAATATGCAGACCATCTAGATGGGGAGGAAAACAGGCAGTGCAAGTAATCGTTTAGACCCAGTTCTCCTTCAGATGCCACCTAACTAGAAGGAAGTCCGAGCCCTACGAAGAGTGGAGCCTTGTGCTCAAAAGTACCTGCACACGCTGGTGCCAATGGGCCAAGGGGAGTCTCTTCATGGAAGTCAGGCAGTTCAGAGTGGTGAACAAAGGAGGGCGAACAGATCTCGGCTACTCAAGCACGGCCTCCACTTGCGGGCAGAAGCAGAGCGCAAGTGCAAAAAAGGTGTGCTGTTTAACACAGCGAGGAAAAGCTTCGGGCTACTGCAGGAGGGCGACCAGTTCCTAGCGTTGCTACTCACCGGTCCCCGATGCAGGCAGACCCAGGCTTCTCCGTGTCAGCTTCAGTGCTAGCAGGTTCAGATACGAGCAGGGGACGTCCCGGCGTCGTGTAGATTCCGCGGCAGCGGTGAGGATGTCCCAAACGCAGTGAACCCGCACAGTTTGTTACCACAGCAGGGCAACGAAGCGGCCGTGTTTATTTCAGCCCAATGTACACTTCTCACTTCAGACCTGGGAATGCCAAGTGTACGAATCGTGTGAGAGTGTCAAGGACTCGGAATATACAGCAGCAACCTGACGGCGGTTACAGAGCAAGACTCCTGGGTAAGCTGGTCAGTCCACTGGATGGCCCAGAGACGCTTCCGAAGGCTTACGTGCAGGAGATGATGAAAATGCCGAGAATAGTTGTTCCCACTATTCCAAAGGGTCGAAGTACCAGTACAGGCCTTCTCGTTCGATCAGAGGCAGAATGGTTTCACAGGGCGACAGCAGTGCAGAGGAGCAGTCCTTCAGCGGGTCACCAGCGATTCCTCGGTTCAGCCTCTTGGTTGCAGGATACTTGGCTCCTGTATCCGTCGTTCGTGAGAACTCGGGAGATCGTCATGATAGTGGTGTTTTTAGCCTCCTCTTATCCAGAGTTCCCTTCGCGCCAAAACGGAGGGGACCCAATGGGAGATCTGCTCACAAAACACTCACACCATACGTGGACCTATCACGGACCACGGTGGTCCCAGGCATTCAAGACACACTAGACTCTCTGGCACCCAGGATGTGTATTGGGACCAGACATCCCAGCCCACATCCTGGAGGCACACACAAGGCCTGTAGAAGCCTGCGAAAGCATCTGTGTTTCGCGGGAAAGTACATGCCCAAATAAAGAAGGCCCTGGGTCGGCTCGACCTGGGGAAGGTGAAGGGGGCAAGACGGTCAGCGGGCAGGACAAAGAGCCTCTTGGTCTGGCCATTTTGGGAGCCAGTCCACCATTTTGGGCTAAGCGCGAAAAACACGCTTAAACAGCCAAAAGGATCCCAAAACACAAAGAAACAATTGCTGCCACCAGTCCCGTCCGTGATTGACTTGCACCATTCGTTAACAATCCAAAGAGTGTCTAGGGCCTGTAGAGTGACTAGAGACCCAAGAGAGCAGTAACTTAGCTTACAGTGCCCTCTTGTGTCATGTTGCGCTAAAGCTGCAACATGATAAAAGAACTACGGAAAACAACGTTTCCCGGTACTGACTGTCTTAAGGGCATGTCAGTTTCCCCGTAAGAATGGAGTGAAAGCCCAGAGGAGTGCGGCGGAAGGCTGCGCTTCTCTGGCAAAGTCTAGATCAGGGTGAAAACAACAGCAAAAAGTTTAGGGGCTGCCACATGGAAGGAAAATTACCCACAGTTAAGAAATCTTTCCTAACGCACATCTATCCCAATTTCCGATTCTTCTTAGTGCCACCAGTGTTGGTTCTTCTGTGAGAGTGACCCTGTGCCATAACTTGCACTCGAAGAAATAATTCAAATGTACTTCTTAATTCTTGAGAACTGGGGGGAGGGGGTGTTATAACATAGCATTGCTTGGACGTTGACCTTCCGAGGATGGGCAAAGATGACCTGGAGCCACGTAGTGTCTGTGTCGTTATTCTGATGGGTGTTAACTCGATCCGGGCCGCCCGATGCTTGGATCCTAATTCTCACCTCTCGTTTACTTTGTACGCTGTGATACGTTTCTTTTACAGACTGGAGCTTTCTTCTCCCTATGGGCTTTGTCGTCCACTCCCAGTCTCCCGCCTGTGCCACAGATCGCGAGCTTTAAGGACCACGGATCCTACGGATACCATTTGTCAGAAGCTGGCCCTTATGAATGTGGTTTAGGTGCCTTGGGCCTAACCCCTCTTTGCACTTATTGTTTAGCTGAAATGCTCAACAATCAGTTATGGGTAGAGGGGAGCATGATGTAGTGCTGTGTCCTGCTGCCACCCCTATCTCGATATAGTCATAGCCCCAGTCTGGTCACTCCACTCCAATGTCATCAGCAGTAGCTACTTGCACTTTTAAAAACACCTTTTCTCCAGCATGGGGTCTGGCATGGATTCACATGCTCATGGATTCACATGCTCATGGATTCACATGCTCATGAATATTCCCCGTCGTCAGGCTGGGAATCCTCGGTAAAGAAAAAACCAGTATCAGTTTCGTTTCTGATCTGTCTTTCGTAGTAACAACCAATCACTGGTCTCTGCGTCATACTGACCACAGCCAATGACTGCCCTCTACCTAAGCACCGCCTCTGGCAGCCATCTTCAGATTTTTACCGCACGTTCATGTGTTGGGATCCTCGTGCTATTGCTCTCGAGCGTTAGTGCTATTTTTTCACGTTTTTTCTCAAAAACTTCGTTTTTTCGGTCAAAAGAGCCTCAAGCTCCACCGACTCTCCATCCGATCAACGGGGACCCGTGTCGGATTCGTCTGCGCCCCTCAAGGGTGAAGATTTCGTCGAGCTACGCTTTTGGAGGACTCCAGAAGCTTCTCAGGCCCGGACATGGCCCAGGAGAAGGGAAGCTCGACGCCCGGAAAGCTGTTCAGGATCTGCCCTGGATGCCAGCTGCAGAACGTCTTTAAGGAGGACGAACACTCCTTTTGTCTCTACTGCTTACATGAGGACAAGACGCACGTGGAGAAGGACTGTGCGTTTTGCGGCAATATGTTGGAGCGGACCATGAAGGACCGCCATCAACGTCTCGCCAACTGGCTGGAAGGGAAGAGCCCGTCAGGCGAGAAGAAGAGGAAGAAATCCGAGCGGTCTTCTAAGACCTTTGAGGACGCCCCGGCGACGGGGGTCCAACACAAGGCCAAGCACCGTGAGTCCGCTGGCACCGGGAGCGCCGAACGGTCGGGCTCTACGGGCGCCAGGCAGGGCGCACCCTCCCCGGCACCTTCAGCCACGAGCAGACGCTCTGGGTCGGGTAAGAGGAAGGGCGAGCACCCGGCAAAGCTCCTGGAGAGGCCCCGGTCGAGCTCGAAGGCCCCATCGGAGGGGGAGCGAGGCAGTGTCCCCCCCCTCAAGGATAAGGCGGCCCTGGCTCAGCCTGTGGAGGCTACACCAGTGGTGGCGACCTCGGGGCTCAGAGTCTCCCTGCCACCTCGGAGGGAGTCCTCTTTTGTGCCCATCGATAGGACCCCCGTGAAATCCCCGGCGGGGAAGAAAAAGGGGGGGCAGGGCGTCGTCGTAGATTCGGCCTCAACCTCAGAGGAAGAGCTGATCGAGGTCTTAAGCCACGGCCTTGGCGTGGAAGAAGACCGGCCCGTCGGGATGGATCCCGACGCAGGTGACGACGACATCGTCGAGGGTGCCGACGGGGCCCCTGATCGCCCGTCGGATTCCCCTCTGCCAGCGCCGCAAGACAACTCGGCGGCCATTTTGTTGGCTATACAGTCCTTATGCTCAGAGATAAGGACGAGACTACCGTTGCCGACGGAGGAACCTCTCCCGTCGGGGGATCCTGAACCGGGACCTTCTGGTGTTCCCCCGCCCAAGAAAAGAAGGATTCACCCTCCACCTCCTTTTCAGCCGTCGCGCCCCGTCCAGCCCTCCTCCCCGTCCACCCGAGGGGATGATACGGGGACTGACACGGCAGCGACGGGTACGGACGACGAGGTATACGACGAGGATCTACCGTCGTCACCTCCCACCAGGGCTTCTCCGCCCGACGAGATTGGATCGTTCCACTCCATGATCGCCAGGGCATCCGAGCTTTTCCAACTCTGCCCTGAGGAGAAGAAAAAGGAAGGATTCCTTTATCAACGGCGCGAGGCCAAGAGGAAGACGGTCCTCGCGGTGCCTCTACTGGACGACATTTGGGATGAGGGCCTCGCCCTCCTCAAGAACCCTTCCACGACGCCAGCTAGAAGAGACCGGTACGAGAAGAAGTACCGGGTCCCGGACGCGGCCCCCCTGTGCCTCCGGGCGCAGCCTACCCCGGACTCCGTCGTCTCCGCGGCGGCCAGGAAGAAAGCGGGGGGCGGGTGCGGCCTCCACATCGACTTCCCCACCGACGGCGAGGGAAAGAAATTGGACGCTATGGGACGCAGGGTCATCTCGTCTGCAGCGACGACGATTAAAGCGGCCAATGCCTTGGCGATCGTGGCCCGCTACGACAGGGAGCTATGGTACAAACTGGCTCCCCTGCTGGACTTCCTACCGGACGACAAGAGGGCGGATGCCCTGGAGATCCTACAGGAAGGTGAGGTGGCGTCGGACCACGCCATCACTATTGCGACGGACATCGCCGACACTGGGTTTCGCCAGTTGGGCAACGGCGTGTGCCTTAGGCGGCGTGGATGGCTCAAGGCTACGGACTTCCGTCAAGACGTACAGACCAGAGTCCTGGACATGCCGTTCGATGGGAACAACCTGTTTGGGAAAACAGTGGACGATTCCCTTCAGGCCATTAAAGCGGACACTGAGACGGCCCGGGCCCTTGGGGTTCTGCAGCAACGACGGACGCCCTTTCGGAGCAGCGGAGGCAAGGGCGCCTCCAAAGGTTCCGGCGGCGGTTTCTCCACCTACCGTCAAGCGGCCCGCTCGTCGTCTCAGGAGGCCTACAGAGGACGAGGCAAGTCTGGCGGACCCCGCCGTCGTCGCCAAGGAGGTCAAGGCGGCAAAGCCTCATCGAAACAGGATTGAACCGGCCGTGGGGTCGTGCCCCCACCGAAGCACCCCGGTGGGAGGCCGGCTGGCGAGCTTCGTCAGCGTGTGGGAGTCCATCTCCACCGACCGTTGGGTGCTGGACGCCTTAGCCCGGGGCCACGCGCTCGAGTTTCAAAGAAGGTGCCCGCGCGTCCCCCCCATGGCCAGGAAAGAGCTTCACGTCCCTCAGCTTCTCCTGGAGGTAAAGGCGATGCTCAGGAAGGGCGCCATCGAACTCGTCCCAAAGAGGCTTCGGGGCTCCGGAGTTTACTCGAGATACTTCCTTGTGAAGAAGAAGACAGGAGGATGGCGCCCCATCCTAGACCTGCGACGTCTGAACAAGTTCATCAAGGCGCAGAAGTTCCGGATGGTCACCCTCCAGCACGTCCTGGGTCAGCTGGAGGAAGGAGACTTCCTGTCGTCGTTGGATTTGGAGGATGCCTACTTCCATATTCCCATCCTAAAGGGGCACCGAAAATTCCTCAGGTTTGTGGTCCAAGGGCGTCACTACCAGTTCAAAGCCCTCCCCTTCGGACTACGGTCGGCACCCAGGGTATTCACCAAGTGCCTTGCACCGGTGGCGGCGCAGCTGCGCCGCGAGGGGATCCACGTCTACCCCTACCTGGACGACTGGCTCATCCGAGCCAAGACGAGGGAGCTCGCCGTGGAACACGGCAAGGACCGTCCAACTTCTCACGGACCTGGGATTCTCCGTGAACTACGCCAAGTCCCACCTGGTACCCGCGCAAAACGCACTGTTTCTGGGAGCGAAGCTCGACACAGTGTCCCTTCTGGCCTCCCCGTCGGAAAAAAGGACCAGGTCCATCCTGGGCAAGGTACAGCGGATGTTGGTCTCCGACGCGGCCAAGGTGAGGTCCATCAAGTCCCTCCTCGGAATGATGTCTTCTTGCATCTACCTCATTCCCATGTGCAGGCTCCGGATGCGCCCGTTGCAGGAGTTCCTGGACGCGCGCTGGATCCAAACGACGGGCGGCTTCGAGGAGAGGATCACACTCGACGAGAGTTTCCGCCGAGCGATCCGGTGGTGGGGCAACCGCGCGCATCTGACGGCGGGCATGGACTTCCAGACCCCAGACCACCAGGAGACAGTGACCACGGATGCCTCCCTGGAAGGGTGGGGAGCGCACACCGAAAATCTGCACGCAAGAGGCCTTTGGCTCCCGAC
Organism: Ambystoma mexicanum; assembly: GCF_040938575.1. Lineage (NCBI taxonomy): Eukaryota > Metazoa > Chordata > Amphibia > Caudata > Ambystomatidae > Ambystoma > Ambystoma mexicanum. The sequence continues at coordinate 273,554,239 of NC_090932.1, read as the reverse complement.
GGAGAAGTCCCTCCATATCAACGTCCTGGAGCTCCGTGCAGTGTTCTGGGCCCTCAGGTCCTTCCTTCCGTCCCTCAAGGGCAAGGTGGTGAGGATCTTCACCGACAACACCACCACCATGTTTTACATCAGGAAACAGGGCGGAACCAGGTCCCCAGCACTGTCCAAGGAGGCGCAGGACCTGTGGCATTGGGCCGTCGCCCAAAGGATGTTTCTGGTGCCGTTTCATCTGGCAGGGATAAAAAACACCATCGCCGACTCACTCAGCAGGGAGCTGCGCTTGTGCCACGAGTGGGAACTACGGCAGGATCTAGTGGATCGCCTCTTCCGACGGTGGGGCACACCCCAGATCGACCTGTTCGCGACAGCGACGAACTCCAAGTGCCGGAGGTTCGCCAGCAGGTTTCCCCAGGCGAGGAGCATGGGCGATGCTTTCTCGTTCCCCTGGGAGGGCCTGTTCCTCTACGCGTTCCCTCCTTTGCCACTGCTAATCCGGCTCGTCAACCAGCTCAAGAGGTCACGGTGCAGGATGATCCTCGTCGCACCTGCGTGGCCGAGGCAGATATGGTTCCCGGACCTTCTGGACTTGTCAGCGTCCCCGCCAATCAAGCTGCCGGTGGACGCGGATCTACTCTCCAGGGAAGGAGGCGCCATCCTCCACCACGACCCGAAATCGCTGAACTTGCAGGCCTGGCTCCTGCAGCGCTAGAGTTTGGAGGATACGACATACCGGCCGACTGCAGAGAGGTTCTTGCAAAGGCCAGGGCGTCCTCGACTCTTAAATGCTACGGACACAAATGGAAGAGGTTCTCTGTCTGGTGCCACGCACAGAAGATTAACCCTCTACGGATTACGGCTCCCCAGGTACTGCCGTACCTGCTGACGCTGGCCAAAGCTGGACTGGCACACGCGTCCATCAAGATTCATCTTGCTGCGATCTCCCGATACACCAGAACCACGGGCCGGACGTCCTTGTGGTCTCATCGTCTGGTGAAAGAGTTCATGAAGGGACTGTTCAGATCGTTCCCGCCGGTGAAGGCTCCGGCCCCGGCGTGGGAGCTCAACGTGGTGCTGACCAAGCTCATGGGACCTCCGTTCGAGCCTCTGCACTCGGCCCCGTTGAAGTTTCTGTCGTGGAAAACAGCGTTTCTTGTGGCCATCACCTCCGCACGATGGGTGGGAGAGATCCAGGCCCTTTCCTGCAAGGCCCCGTACTTTTCACGACACGAGGGTAGTGCTCAGGACGCACCCCTCCTTCATGCCCAAGGTACCGTCGGACTTCCATCTCAACGAACCCTTGGTGTTGCCTGTGTTCTTCCCGTCGCCTTCGTCGCCGGCTGAGAGGACTTTGCACTCGCTGGATGTGGCTAGAGCGCTGAAGTTCTACGTGGACCGCACGAAGTGTTTTCGGAAGACGTCACAACTCTTTGTGAACTTTGGACCTGTCAATCAGGGGAAGGCTCTCTCGAAGGCTTCCATTTCCAGATGGCTCTCTGGCTGTATCATGTACTGTCATCGGTTGGCAAACCGACCGCTGCCTGGCCGTCCGAGAGCCCATTCCACCAGAGCGATCGCAGCTACCACGGCGTTCCTTTCTGGTGTGCCCCTGCTGGACATATGCAGGGCTGCTACTTGGAGGTCGACGCACACCTTCACGAAATTCTACTGCGTCGATCGGGATTCCAGGGAGGAGTCCAGGGTCGGCCAAGCAGTGCTGCGCAACCTGTTCGCCTGAGGTGAGTCTGGTGAGGAGGTAAGATGCTTAATGTTGAGTTTGATGTACTGCTTAATGTTGAGCCTTTGCCACCTCCCGTGGTTGTGCATGTGTGTACTGCTATGTATTCTTTATTCATGAGCATGTGAATCCATGCCAGACCCCATGCTGGAGAAGGAACAAGTTACTTACCTGTAACTGTTGTTCTCCAGCATGGGTCTGGCATGGATTCACATGCGAACCCTCCCGCCTACCCCTCTGCGGCTCTTCACTTGGTCATACTGCCACTTCACGTGCTTCCAAATCTGAAGATGACTGCCAGAGGCGGTGCTTAGGTAGGGGGCAGTCATTGGCTGTGGTCAGTATGACGCAGAGACCAGTGATTGGTTGTTACTACGAAAGACAGATCAGAAACGAAACTGATACTGTTTTTTTCTTTACCGAGGATTCCCAGCCTGACGACGGGGAATATTCATGAGCATGTGAATCCATGAGCATGTGAATCCATGCCAGACCCATGCTGGAGAACAACAGTTACAGGTAAGTAACTTGTTCCCTCTCTGACCGCCAGAGAAGTCTCATTTATTTATCCTTGAGAAAAAACCTGAAACGTTGTTTTGCCACCAGATCCCAAGCATTCAGCATGCCTGTTATGTTAGAAAGACTACTTTCTTCCACTGACTTCGAGTGTGGTACAAGTGTTGCTTTTAACCACAATAGCTCTGTGTCAAATCTTGGAAACCTCAACAGAAGTAGCCTGAATTCCGAAACACCATTGACAAAAACAGTTTCCTCCATTAATATGAGATGGAGACTAAAGGGCTAAACTGGGGGTTTTAATACGGATTGGTTACTTGGGAGAATTTAACACCAGACAATAATCTCGTTGATCACCCAATACTCCCAGTAAACTCATCATATAACCATCTAGATTGCAAACTTAGAGTATATTGGGAAAATGAGATAAGGAGGGAGACATTTAACAACTGAAGGATAAAAGTAAAAGGTTGACGTTAAACAAATCCCCAAGCCCTTCTTTATGACCCTTGAAGTCGATTGCACTTTAGAATTAAAGCGAAAGTCTTACAGGTCAAACAGCGTGGAAAGAATGCATGCGTCAATGTTACTATACAGGCAGTAGCCTTGGACATAGTACACAATTCGTCGGGCTGGCGTGATGTGACAGGAACCTGTCTTGTCATGTCGAGTGCGGCTCAACAGCTGCACTTGCCACAGAGGAATAGACTGCTTTAGCCATGAACGTGCCTTGCCCTTCCCTCCTCCCTTCTCCAAGGCCATTGGCTGGCCACAAGCTCTTCACACCTCAAAGTGGCGGGACAAGGGAGGTCGGGGGCTGAAGAGGGAGAGAGTGAGGCTACCGGAGGGCGATTCTGAGATGTGTGCAAAATGAGGGATCATACCAAAATAAAATGAGGGATCATACCAAAATACCGAATTTCGAGAGCCCCTTTTAACCCCGTGTGTGTTTGTGTATATATACATTTCTGAGGGTTGTGAAGGGTATCGGGTGGAGCGGGGTATCTCCCCCTGCATATATATGCGGGAAAATGGGGTGCAAAAAAAAGGAAATTTTAGTATTAGACATTTTTGTCCCGCAATAATCTCACAGATCCCAACATTTTGTAAGTGTTATTCCTTAGAGGAATAACACTTTTACATTTCCCCAGATTCATTCACTTGGAATCCGAAAGTGTTACTTTGGAACATAGCCCATCACTTTTGCTCCCCACTCCATGCGCTCACGTTGCAGCTTGGAAATAGTGCGAGGGAACGCAACCACCAGAGAGCTGCCGGCGCGAGCTCATTCGGCTAAAAAAGTGGTAGCCTGTAGTTTACCACTGTAGTGGTGAAAAGAAAGGAGGCATTTATTACCACAACGATATAAAACGAGTTTTGCATCCGTCTCTTTAAAGGCAACTAAAAGGTTGCCCACAAGATGGCAGACCAGCCCAGTCTAAAGAAAATGATTTGCAGCACCAGCATCGTACACAAGGCGACTGCAACTTCATCAAATACTGTCGCCAAGAACAGCGCATTCTCTGGGGGGAGGCGGGACAGGGGAAACACTTCTGCACTACAGAACCCCAGGGTTCTATCATTAAAGCATGTTTCCTGAGTAAAGTGCCTCTGTTCTACTTCACAGAAGATGCTGCTGGGGATCTGCAGGCTCACACACTCTTGAACAGGGGAGGGATTGGGCCGGAAAAAGACAGAGGAAGTTCTCTGCTCTCTGACTGTCCACGAGTCTTCTTAAAGCCGCAAAGCACACATTTTGACAGACTGCATCTGAAAGTCGTCTTTTGCGCAACAGCTCAATGAAAACGCCGAGCTGCCCAATGCTGTATGTATGTCTCATGCTTTGCACACATTTCACTGTCGGGTGACTATTCTGACAGAGGAAATGAGCACCACACCAAGAGTGCATTGCATGCTCAGAAGGAATGGACGTTTGAATTGCTAGCACAGACATGTTTGATAAATTGATGGTCATTCTTATGTTCCCAAAATGCACTTTGTTTGTATGCAAAGCAGCACCATCCTACATAGAGGCCAGGCATTTTATTAGACAATTAGCTCCACCCCCAGTCCCACCCACACCACTGACAATCCGGGCTCACCTAGTCCTGCCCACACCACTGACACCCTCCTCCTCCCCCCCCCCCACACACACACACAGAGGACCGAGACCAGGGGTACAGGAGTAAAGTTTGTCCATTTTCATCACTGCTTTTGAAGTAATGTAGAAATGTGTAGATTTGGCGCCGGGGATGTTCTGCGCACACAGCGCCTGCATCACTTCTTAGGCACCGACCGTACTAGGCTTTTCGACGCTGATGCTTCAAAACCTCCCCACCACCCTCAGAACGGCGGCGGAAGAATTTAATGGGGGCTTGTCGCGCGTTTGTTGATCTCCGTTACCTGCCACCTCACCGGGTGCCATCTCCCTTGCCTTGCAGCGGCGATGGGCCTGCTGCGCACTTGAAAGCAATGTCAGGCAAGTGGTTAAAGAGGCAGTAATATTTTATTGATTATTTTGAGACCTAAACAAAACGAACCTTTGCATAGAACAGTTAACACTTACTTGAAAGAAGTTATAACACAATGAATGCAAGGATAAGCACTCCGATGTATACTTTTCAAGATCAAAAGGTCATAAGAACGATAGTCTTTAGAGGTGCAACAAATGACACAAATACAAATGATATAAAAAGACCCCACCAGCATATTAAAGAAATAATCACAACTAAAAAGAACACTGCAGTATACATCTAAACATGAATTCAATTACAATGATGCAAACATTTAAAAAAAGAAATGGAAACATGAAAACAATTGACCAAAGAAATATGGAAAAAGACAAAATAAAGATAATTATTTTCCAAAGTATATTTATTTGTTTATTTATTTATATGGCACGCCGAGCCCTGGGACATCTGGGCTCATTTCTTACAGGTGCATATGATACAAGGCGCGGTTTATAGTCATTTGGTCGAAAACAAAAATGTCCAACGTCATAATGTTGATTTTTTTTTAATACTTTTTTTTTTTTAATGAGGGGGTTCCCTCTACCCCCCCTTTTTTTATTTTAACCTTTTTTTTATACTTACCAAACCCAAAAAATACATATAAATAAAAAAAGATTAGATTTGACTTTTTTTTCGACATTTTTTGTTCGACATTTTTGTCATTCGACTTTTTAATTGCGACATTATGACTGCACACCACAAGGCGCATTAATTACAGTTACATATGATACATTTGTTAAAGACAGATTATTACAGATAGAAAGTGGTAGAGAAAGGAGCAGAGTTAGCAGTTGAAGATGAGTATAGTCGTGGGATTCTCAGACTTCTTGCGAAAGAAGCCATGTTTTAGAGTTTTTTTTCTAAATCGATGGAAGGAGGGTTCTGTACTTAAGGTCGGTACTGGGATGTTCCACAATTTAGCGGCTAATGATTAATAACTTGGGTAAAGTGGTGTTGGGGACTGCGCGTTTACATGACTTGGGTTGTAATCGGATCCCCTGTATTGTGTAATCCTGGTGTGGCTTTCACAGGGTTCTAATATGAAGTTCACACTCTACAAAAAAAAATGACATCTTGCTCTCCTCACACTACCCCAATACCCGGATCATGTTCCTCCAGATGAAGGTCAAGGTGTCATTCTGTTGCCCCATCAATAGATGCTCCAGGTGGAATGTCTAGCCAGATGTGTACCCCAATACCAGGTTGGCAGTTAACATCTACTCCAGGGGTAAACTCATGGCCCAGGGCAGCAATAAAAGTCTTCTTGTTTTTGACACCATCATCCTACATCTCACTGAAGACAATAAAATACAAACTTAATTAATCAAAATTCTGTCAGCTGTACATTTTGAACTACATGACCTGTCTTGTTTCTGTGAGCAGGGCTGGCTGTGGTGATGAGGATAGGAAATAGGCGGGAACAAGAAGGAGCTCTGGCAAAGTTCGTCTTGCTGAAAAGCTGTTATGTCCTGAAGTCCAGGGGATAGCCCAGGAAACTCCCAGATATGTCCTCAAGCCAAGCTCTCGCAGGCCAGTGTCAGAAGACTGGGCACAGGAAACTCAATGCAGAAACAGCCAAAGCCTCGCATACTGTTTAGCAACTGTCCAAATTAGTATGTCTGTCTTGCAATTTGTTGACATTTTTTGCTAGGCTGAGTATTGTGACTAATGAAAAGAGCAGAGTCCAACTTCTATTACTCACTCAAAAGTGTTTCTTATTTAATCACTATCGGACATGTTTCAAATGTATAATGATGGGCATTATTTTGTTCCCATAATGCTCTTTGCTTTTATGCAAATGGCCATACTTGGGTTCTATGAAAAGATACTGTGTTGCATGACCTGGCCTGGGGCTCTGCCCCTCAGCCCCGGCACATCCAACCCCCAAAGCCCCCACTAACTCACCCCCTCCCCAGTTCCCCCAGTAAATGTTTTCCATTTCCAGCACTGATGTCAATTACCTACCCTCCCGACTCATCAGGTCCTCAGTTCATGGATGGCTTCGAAACCTCACCTTTTCAAAGTATGATACCCTGGAAGGAGTTCATTTTGAATGTGAACACAACTTGGGTTCATCAACAGGGTCTCCAAGGTTGGATAACTGGGGACATGAAAGAGCACCCACAACTCAAAGTCAAGAAATGGCAGTGAAGGAAGGAATTGGGCAATGCCTTTCCTTTTTGTCTAATAAAGGGTGTTACAATTTTGGGAATTGTCGCTCTATGCAAGGATATGCTCTCCTGAAATTCAAAGAGTAGTCGCTCTACATAATATAACATGTGATCCCACTATGCTTTAACCACTGGCATTTAAGTCCCAATGTTGCGCAGCAGTATTTGCTCATGTGTGCTTTTGTTTTTGGAATATTACTGCACTTCGCAAATATCCCTGAATGTGGTTGCCAGAATGACAATTTAACTACTCTAAAAATTGGACTGTTTTTTTTTCTTTCTGATTGATCACCTTTAAATCCATTCCCTCCCATACACTGTTAAGACACCACTGTTTTTGTTTTCAAACACGAGGCTTTTGCTAGGTGGACCGCAACATTTGTGATGTCTTGTTCCAATTTAGCATTTGCATGGGTCTTTGGAAATAATGAAAGTAAAGTCATTCCTTGTATGCTGTGTGTTTACAGGGGGCAGAATAAATAGCCGTGATGTCTGGATTTATAACTCCCAGCTTAACATCTGGATCAGAGTGGCTTCCTTAAATAAAGGAAGATGGCGTCACAAAATGGCCGTCCTGCTTGGCAAGGTAAGCAGCAAATGGTTATTAACTACTGTGTCCTGCTAGTTTTTGGAACCAAAGCATTGGAGTATCACCTTAGAAGCGATGACGGACATGAGCTGTACTAGTATTAATATAATCCTTCCTTAAACCCTACCGTGCACGCATGCAACTCTAAATGCACAAGTTCTTTCCCTTGCAGAGCTGTTGCAGATCGCAATAGGGGGTTATGGGTCACACTCCCTATGTACTCATTAGGCAGCAGAACAATCAAGGACACAGCAGCACACCCAGCTACCACCTGTTCTTTTTGGAGCTTATTATGTGGTAATACTGACATAAATGGGTGCAGCCTGTTTGAACATGTATGAGCACAGCCAGCATGAAAAGGGTTTTTATACTTGCATTTGTTGTGTGCAAAGGCATCATGAAAATGTGTTGGAAATGCTCCTGTGCACTATTGGTGAATGTTATCTATTGTGTTTTTTCATGTGTTATTATACAAAACTAATTGAAAACTGTGGCTTTTTACACATTTTGTTTTTTTTTTACAGAAAGTACTGTAAAATGCAGCATTGTAACCAATTATTTTACATTTTTTCCTTGGAGGCAGGAGAACCCCCTCTAATCCTGCTTGGTTGGTTCAGACTCCCTCACTATGCTCGGTCGCTCCTGCATATTCAGCCCAAACGTTTACACCCTGCCAGTTCAAAATTCACCAGCTGCCATTGTCTGGGAGCACGTAATATATGTTAGGTCATGGTTGTACATGGTTAAGGGTTGACTCTGGCTGTGGGAACTTTGGGTTCCATCAGGCTGTTTGCAGGAACGCACATGTTACTCCAGAACTTCAATGTTGCCAAGCTACAAGGAAGCTGCTGAGAGGTGTCCGTAGAGAGGCTCAGCATAGTTACATGCTTGCACTGTGCTTTTCAGCATAGAGCATTATGAAAGGGAGTGTAATAAGCCGAGCTCACTTTCAGAGGGATAAATGGCAGCATCGTTTTGAGTTACAAAATGTAAAAAGCTCAGGCTAGTACGCTCTCACAGATGACATTCCAAGACACACCCATTCAAGTTTCTTTCCGCAAGCATATTAACACTGCGAAACAGGTGCTGCATTACTGTGTTTTGTATTATTTATATACATGCATTCACTTACTTGGTGAAAATCTGAAAGCTGTGAGGAAGTCATGGCGACCCCAGGAGGAGTCACCTATTTTCCTAAAAACATCTTAACCATAGTTCACATGATGTCACAATCATTGTGGTAATTATCTGAAACAGTGCATTGCATAATATGTGCAGTATGACCTCAGCCCAGCCATGTGTTTGCCACATTTATTTTCTTTTTGGCCCTCTCAAATTAGTCAAATTTCAGCTGAGATGTGAAAAATATGCCCCTCTCTTTTACAAAAATGTTAACCCCAAGAGTGCCACTTTTGACCTCCGGAATCCAATTAAGATTCTCCAGTTCCCTGTCGCCTGGAAAACCTAATCTTATTTGCAACAAGCATGTCTCTGGTCCACTCCTCTGCTTCTCCCTATGGTCTCAAGCCTTTCTGCTTGGAATTAGGCTTATTCTTTCTTCGCATAATTTGCGCACCTAACGGGTGGTTTAACCCAGGTGTGCAGCTTGATATTTGTTGTAATCCTGTGCGGTGCATAATCCTGCCATCTAGTAGTTCATAAATGGCATCTAGCTTTTAAGGGTCAAAGGGTACCACAAAAGTAGTGGAACTTAGTTCCAGTCTGCCCTACCCTCTTGCCCCGCTTGCAACTGACTCCATACACATGCTTGCTCTCCCTTCCCCTGATACCTGGGTCCTGACCTTCCTCCCCTCCACCCGCAGCACTGCGGCCGTACTATCAAGACTGAAAGAAATACAGTGAAAGAAATTGCATCTTAAACGACCACCATTACTTTCAGTCGTTGTCAACCAAAGCATGTAGCGTTGGGCACCCTCCTCTTTCTAATCACGCAGCATTCACACTTCTAAAGGGCAGGCCAAAGGCTAAAACTACTCCTCCCAACCACCAATTAACTACACACACAGCAGTGCCCACAGCAATGTCACGTTAGTCCTGTTTAAGTGCCGAAGACCAACACAGATTACTTAATCACTATGGGTGCGGGGCTATCGGGGAATGGGCTTTGTGACCCAAGCAGGCTATTGAAATAAACAATAGCAAACCAGTGTTGTGGTATGTTATTGGGCATCTGTATACTGCCTTTTAACATTGGTTTGATTCCAAAGTGCTGTGGGATGAACACCTTCGGGGACCATAGTCAAGGTCAGTGGAGAATAGTAGTGTGGTAAGTAGTGCTTGAATGCACTCAGTATATGTGCAGCTAGGGGGGATTAAGTGGTGTATAGAGTGGTGTAGAGAGTGCATGCCAGTGCTAGGTGTGGTGCGGTGGTTGTGTGAGATCAGTAGAATGTGTGCAGCGAGCCATTTGGACTTGGGTAGCTGTATTCTGGCGGTGGTGGAGTTAATGAATGGTATTATGTGTGCAGCTAGGCTGATTTTCATGGGGTACAGCTGTGTTCTATTGTTTGTTGGTACAGAGAAGAGAGTTAGCATATTGGTGTGTTTGAGTGTCTGTGTGGATTGGAGGGAGATCCTGTTCCTGTCGATCTTCAAGTGCCTGTCAAGGTGACTGTATCTCCCTTTGGGGTTCGGGGCTATTAGGCTAGGTCATCTCTGTGTCTTGTTGGGTCTGCAGTTGCCTTTTGGAGTACCGCTGCATCCAGTTCAGTTCTATCGGTCCTACCACTACATCCTAGAAATGATGGCTGATGCTCATGAGCCCGGTCCAACATCACCGTCTATGGACATCCGTGTGCCTTGCTGAGTCTTCAATTGCTTGTTGGTGGTACCTTCTCAGTGCGGTTGCTTCAAGTTCTATACTAATGGACATACAAGTTCATCCTAGATATGGTGACTGGTATTCTGTGAACCCGAAGGTCCAGCATCTGGCCAGGCTTTGTTGTTTGTGCTGATTCTGATTTACACAGTTACGTACAACCCATCAATGTCCCTCACAGGTACTTGCCTCACTATTTTCAATGCCTGATTTCTAGAGCATATTCCCTTGAAGGTGGAACTGAAGTTAGAGCATAAGTGCTATTGGATAAAACATCTCTGGGTCCGGGTAATTGTTTAACAGCGGGTGGTCGGGTATTCCCGTCCTAGTTTATGGTGCAAATTTGTGAAATAACTGCATCAAAGTCTCTTGTGAGAGCTCAGTGTGCTAGAGCGTTCAAGCAATTATCTGATAGGAGAGCGTAGTGGATAAGAGCAAAAACAAAGAGCAAGCCCAGTAAAGCATCAGGATACAGGGTTTACTGCCCCCACATAAAGAGTTCCGGGATCAGTTCACAGGCAGATAAAAATAAGCATCACATGATCCAAGAACATTCATGTCTAGTGGACAATGACAGACAAATCTGTGCCAAATCATATCGTAGAAGGCCCTCTGTATGTAGTTATGCTCAATACATTCCCAGATAAGTAGGCTTAGCAAAGATATAAGTGCTATTAGGCCCTCAGTATGTAGTTCTGCTCGGTTCTATTGCATTTTTCGATTTTTGTAGGGCGCCTCACCAAAAGACCTATTTCTTATAGACCATTTTATGCAGCCTACAAAAATAGAAAAAAAAGGACATTTCTCCAACGGGTCCTGGCATGCCCGTCAGCCCCAGCGTGCACTCGTCTGGCCGTTTTTTTGATTAAAAAAAAGGATAATTTTACCGAATACCGTTCTGCTCAGAGGATTTCCAGTTTACAGTGCCTATCACACACATTGAGTGACCTTATCAGTTCTAAGTACAAGTATATTTAGGAAGCATTGGGTGGCTGTAATTGCTCGCTTGCGCACCCAGAGAGGTTACCCATGTCTATCTATATTTGTTTTATATGCTGGTATTAATTTGTGCGGTACCAGCACACAGCAAGTAAGGCAGAACATGTATTGTATTAAACCATTTTAGGTTCACCACCAACATGACAAAATTGTGCAGCCAATTCAAAGAATAGAGGTCAAATTCCTATGGGCGAAAATAGGTCCGAAGAAGGCTTTAACCTCCTATCCCTTTAATGAAAGATGCTCATTTTAGAGAGAGAGAGAGACAGAGAGAGAGAGGGAGAGAGAGAGAGAGAGAGAGAGACTTTAAGTCTTTAATGCACTGTATTATTCAGTCACTTGTCAGCCTCAGGAACGCCTTTTGATCGCCACTTCTTTTCCTGCGTTGTTGATAGGCAAACCCTTCTCTGCATGGACCAGGACATGAAAAATAACTTCTCTGAGTTCACAATGCATGGAGATAGTTATTCATTGGATGGGCATGAACTGGCTGAAGCCAACACCACACAAGACAGGGCTATTTATCAAAACTAAGCACTAAAATACCCAAACTCTTCCTATTGGCCCTCTGCAATCCCAATTGCCATGGTACACTACCTCAACTATTCCGATTGACCATAACCTCTATGTCGCTCCCAAGATAAGCGCAGACCATGCTCCATGTGGGCCACTCTAGCATTCCTACAGAAGCCTGTACCTGTACATAGATTTATTAACGGTGCACATCGTTCCAACTACAGTTCTCTTGTTTGACGCCTGCACTGGCTGCCCATTTAAAGATCATATTTTCATGAACATCCTCTGCAAGGCCCATCGGGGCTTCTGTAACCCTCTTTCCAGAGATGCATTCCTACTGCATGTCATCATTTGATCCTCCACCCTTCTCTGTTCTCTATTTTATAACATGCCCGCATATTTTAGCAGAACCGCAATGTCGCTGGATCTTTCAAATTTCTGGCGTTGCCACTTTGGAATTACCTGCTGCATCAGACTTAGAACCCTTGAGAAGTACTTTCGTCTCTACAGGACCATAGAAACCTTGTTGTTCTTCCTTCCTCAGTCCATACTCCTTCTATGTATCTGTAGTCCTAGTGGGAAAATGCCCCTGGGCGCAGATAGGTTCTATAAACCTATGCCATAGGGACTACATATTGGTACGGGCCTGTTTATTTGGCCCCATGGATGGATGGTACCTTTTCAAGGACTAAATGTCTACTGCATTGTTTATGTGCAGGAAACTACTTCCACCAAAAGCACAAAGGAACCAACTTGATAGGACTACTTTAGTCTCACTCTTGGTAGGTAACATCTTCCAGTGTACTTATGAGAGCTCTCTTCAGTTCAGGAAGTTACTGTGAGGAAATGACTACTCGGCACCACACCACTATACCAGCAGTCATCTCAAACATAAAGGACAAACGGGCACAGCCTCCTTTGCCTAGTGTGGTAGTCTAGGGCATGGGGATGCTATATTTCTAGGTGGGGCGTGAGCCGATAACAGTAACAACCCAAATAACTTGGCCCAAAATAAAATCATGTCCAATCAAGTTTCTATAAAAATATAGACTAAAATTCAAAGAACGAACTAGAAAACACTAGCAAAACCCATTGCTATAAAGAAAACACATGAAATGCAGACTGTTGTAAAAAGGAAAACTAGGTAGATGAGCAGGAGTGTTCGGGTACACGATTAGCAAAATTTCACTGTTCAAAGGATATGTCTTTGACAACAAGGCAGAGAAAGGGGGGACTCATGGTACTGTGGTCCCAAAAAGTGGACTAAGGGGACAGGACCTCTTCACGGTACATTAGTTCTTGTGTTGATTGCTGAATGGCCATGAGCCAGGCTTTTTGGCCCTCAAACCAGGAGTCTGGCCACTTTTAGCATCAGGCCGGTTAGGACTCTTCCGGCGCAACTAGTGGTCCCATCGAGTCCTGCGGTTCCTATGCATTAGCTTGGACTGTGTTAGAGGTTCCCAATCTGCCAGCAAGGTGTTTTGGAGATGCTGGTTAAGGGGCACCTGCCTTGATTCTGTAGTTGCTGGGAGCCCCAATCAACACACCTTAGGACAAGGTGAGCCCTTCTGTTCTGTCTGACTGGCACCTACAGGGGATCTTCACATCCAGTGGCAGAGGCATGGTCCCAGTGCAGCCAACAATGAGGACTTGGTCCAACAGCAATCACCCCCACTGTTCCCTGCAGATGGCTAGGGAATAGATAACCCCTCTGCCTTGTACACCTTTTGTTTTCACCTCTACGGCAGAGGACTTTAAAGTAGCCAGTACTTCCAATAGACGTTCAGTGAATCCTTGGCCTTGTAGAAGTAGTCCAAAAATAAATCAAAGAATGAGGGGGATCCCTTCTCCTTTTAAAGGCAACATGTCGCTGGGGATTGTTGCAATGTAATCTTGTTGTAAGAGGTCCAATCTTAGTTGTAACAAGTGCCCTTTGCCTTATGACATCACACCTAAAGTACCTAGCCATCAGGAAATGCTGGGTCCAGGAAAATGGAAGAGAGACTTAAAGGAAATCAATATCATGGGACCCCACTTCCATCCCACCTCTCTTCTCTGGCTTCTCCAACCCTGCCCTCTTCCTATGTCTGCTGACCTCAAAGGGGCTCCATTGATCAGCATTCCGGTGTGCAGAAGATCTTTGTTGTGTCAGTGCTGCTTTTGAAGCCCGGTTCCCAAGGAACCCCCTCTGGGAGTTCCTATGCCCTGAGAGGAGATTGTTGCACTTCCTGCCAGTGAATCAAAGGACAGCATCCTGGCTGTTGTTCCACATAGTTATAGTGGTGACAGTCACACCACACACCATCTCACATCAGTCCTATCAGAGCAGGTGCTGTGTGATATGAAATTGCTGTTACTATAACATCGTGGTTTTTGTAGCAGTTACCATAGTAAACAGATTTATGAAGTGCAGAATGTTACATCCCAATGGCTGTCAAGGATGCACAGGTGACCTTTGACCCTGTTCTGTGGTACTGCAGAGCTGCTCTGTCGAGAACAGGGTACTGATTACAGCAAGGCACATGTGCGCCCTATAATTTTGGCATGGCGCATTATGAAAGTGGGGTCTGATTAGCAGACCTCCCTTTCAGCGACAGAATTACCTACACCATTTTAAAATAAAAAAGGTAAGGGTTTTTACACTCTGGCAGATGGCATCCCGTCACAGCGGTCATTGTCCGGGGACTGCGGCTGGCAGCGCCACATGCTTTGTGATTCTGGGGCTAATCTATGTTGCCATGTCCTCTGACAGATGGTGAGTGACAGCCGGACATTTATGGATCCATTCTACCACCTGCTCAATCTCTGCTGGCATTTTACAGCTGCTTCTTCTGATTAACAAAATAAATAAACATAGAGTTTGGACTAAAGTAACCTCTCCACCAGGAGGCAGAATCAAGGAACAGTAGGAGCGAACGTGTTTAGTCAAGATGTCAAAACAATCTCAACAGGGTACGATTAATGCTTTGAACTCTCCCCCCAACCCCACACTTAAGGTGCCCAGGGTTTACTGTCCCTCACTCCCATCCCAAGCTAGGACTGATACTGTATTTATCCCTGTCACATCAAGATCGCATTTTGCCTGTATTTGTACTTCTTTGCATCGAATGGCAAAGCATCGAATGCCTTACCATAGAAAAAAATGCATCGAAAAAAAGCATCGAATGCATTTTTTTCAATGGTAAAGGGTTTATTTGAATTATAATAGTTTTTTGAGGTGAAAAAAGGGGGGGGTGGGAAAAATGCATTCAATGTTTTTTTTTCGATGGTAAGGCATTCGATGTAATGACTAGGAACCCTTCTTAAGTACACAAAAGGATAATGCACTACTTTCCCATACATTGGAAGCCAAAACTAAACAGCCTTCTCCTTAGGCAATGCATACATCACCAGGCTGACAAATCAATGGAATACAATCAAGGAAGTTCTTATTTGGAACTCTGGTGGATGAACACCTAACTGACCGAATCATGCCTGCTGTGGGTTATCATCCAGACGCCTCTACCCTCGAAAACGTAAATGGTGCAATATTTATTGTAGTAGCCTTTTGGACCAACATTACAAAAAGCTTTTTGGAAACCTCTGATCGTTGCTTATCTCCAAGCAACCAATTTACCAACACTCGTGGTTATAGCGTGGACTTCACGCAAGCTGTAACAAAACGGGAATGTTTTGCTGTGAGACTCGTAAACCTCTTGTGCAGTCCTTTGTTTTTCAGCACCGACCGTCAGTGTGAAAACAATATTAAAGGCAAACAATGAATGCCTTTTGAACTTGTTCAGAAACCACAATATACCTAAAATTTGCTAGAACTTTGACAAGCCATGTAGCCAACCGGTTTAGCCACAAAATCCATCCATTATCTCGCATGAAGGTTTCTTCCTTGGAGCATATATTTCTAGGTGGGGCGTGAGCCGATAACAGTAACAACCCAAATAACTTGGCCCAAAATAAAATCATGTCCAATCAAGTTTCTATAAAAATATAGACTAAAATTCAAAGAACGAACTAGAAAACACTAGCAAAACCCATTGCTATAAAGAAAACACATGAAATGCAGACTGTTGTAAAAAGGAAAACTAGGTAGATGAGCAGGAGTGTTCGGGTACACGATTAGCAAAATTTCACTGTTCAAAGGATATGTCTTTGACAACAAGGCAGAGAAAGGGGGGACTCATGGTACTGTGGTCCCAAAAAGTGGACTAAGGGGACAGGACCTCTTCACGGTACATTAGTTCTTGTGTTGATTGCTGAATGGCCATGAGCCAGGCTTTTTGGCCCTCAAACCAGGAGTCTGGCCACTTTTAGCATCAGGCCGGTTAGGACTCTTCCGGCGCAACTAGTGGTCCCATCGAGTCCTGCGGTTCCTATGCATTAGCTTGGACTGTGTTAGAGGTTCCCAATCTGCCAGCAAGGTGTTTTGGAGATGCTGGTTAAGGGGCACCTGCCTTGATTCTGTAGTTGCTGGGAGCCCCAATCAACACACCTTAGGACAAGGTGAGCCCTTCTGTTCTGTCTGACTGGCACCTACAGGGGATCTTCACATCCAGTGGCAGAGGCATGGTCCCAGTGCAGCCAACAATGAGGACTTGGTCCAACAGCAATCACCCCCACTGTTCCCTGCAGATGGCTAGGGAATAGATAACCCCTCTGCCTTGTACACCTTTTGTTTTCACCTCTACGGCAGAGGACTTTAAAGTAGCCAGTACTTCCAATAGACGTTCAGTGAATCCTTGGCCTTGTAGAAGTAGTCCAAAAATAAATCAAAGAATGAGGGGGATCCCTTCTCCTTTTAAAGGCAACATGTCGCTGGGGATTGTTGCAATGTAATCTTGTTGTAAGAGGTCCAATCTTAGTTGTAACAAGTGCCCTTTGCCTTATGACATCACACCTAAAGTACCTAGCCATCAGGAAATGCTGGGTCCAGGAAAATGGAAGAGAGACTTAAAGGAAATCAATATCATGGGACCCCACTTCCATCCCACCTCTCTTCTCTGGCTTCTCCAACCCTGCCCTCTTCCTATGTCTGCTGACCTCAAAGGGGCTCCATTGATCAGCATTCCGGTGTGCAGAAGATCTTTGTTGTGTCAGTGCTGCTTTTGAAGCCCGGTTCCCAAGGAACCCCCTCTGGGAGTTCCTATGCCCTGAGAGGAGATTGTTGCACTTCCTGCCAGTGAATCAAAGGACAGCATCCTGGCTGTTGTTCCACATAGTTATAGTGGTGACAGTCACACCACACACCATCTCACATCAGTCCTATCAGAGCAGGTGCTGTGTGATATGAAATTGCTGTTACTATAACATCGTGGTTTTTGTAGCAGTTACCATAGTAAACAGATTTATGAAGTGCAGAATGTTACATCCCAATGGCTGTCAAGGATGCACAGGTGACCTTTGACCCTGTTCTGTGGTACTGCAGAGCTGCTCTGTCGAGAACAGGGTACTGATTACAGCAAGGCACATGTGCGCCCTATAATTTTGGCATGGCGCATTATGAAAGTGGGGTCTGATTAGCAGACCTCCCTTTCAGCGACAGAATTACCTACACCATTTTAAAATAAAAAAGGTAAGGGTTTTTACACTCTGGCAGATGGCATCCCGTCACAGCGGTCATTGTCCGGGGACTGCGGCTGGCAGCGCCACATGCTTTGTGATTCTGGGGCTAATCTATGTTGCCATGTCCTCTGACAGATGGTGAGTGACAGCCGGACATTTATGGATCCATTCTACCACCTGCTCAATCTCTGCTGGCATTTTACAGCTGCTTCTTCTGATTAACAAAATAAATAAACATAGAGTTTGGACTAAAGTAACCTCTCCACCAGGAGGCAGAATCAAGGAACAGTAGGAGCGAACGTGTTTAGTCAAGATGTCAAAACAATCTCAACAGGGTACGATTAATGCTTTGAACTCTCCCCCCAACCCCACACTTAAGGTGCCCAGGGTTTACTGTCCCTCACTCCCATCCCAAGCTAGGACTGATACTGTATTTATCCCTGTCACATCAAGATCGCATTTTGCCTGTATTTGTACTTCTTTGCATCGAATGGCAAAGCATCGAATGCCTTACCATAGAAAAAAATGCATCGAAAAAAAGCATCGAATGCATTTTTTTCAATGGTAAAGGGTTTATTTGAATTATAATAGTTTTTTGAGGTGAAAAAAGGGGGGGGTGGGAAAAATGCATTCAATGTTTTTTTTTCGATGGTAAGGCATTCGATGTAATGACTAGGAACCCTTCTTAAGTACACAAAAGGATAATGCACTACTTTCCCATACATTGGAAGCCAAAACTAAACAGCCTTCTCCTTAGGCAATGCATACATCACCAGGCTGACAAATCAATGGAATACAATCAAGGAAGTTCTTATTTGGAACTCTGGTGGATGAACACCTAACTGACCGAATCATGCCTGCTGTGGGTTATCATCCAGACGCCTCTACCCTCGAAAACGTAAATGGTGCAATATTTATTGTAGTAGCCTTTTGGACCAACATTACAAAAAGCTTTTTGGAAACCTCTGATCGTTGCTTATCTCCAAGCAACCAATTTACCAACACTCGTGGTTATAGCGTGGACTTCACGCAAGCTGTAACAAAACGGGAATGTTTTGCTGTGAGACTCGTAAACCTCTTGTGCAGTCCTTTGTTTTTCAGCACCGACCGTCAGTGTGAAAACAATATTAAAGGCAAACAATGAATGCCTTTTGAACTTGTTCAGAAACCACAATATACCTAAAATTTGCTAGAACTTTGACAAGCCATGTAGCCAACCGGTTTAGCCACAAAATCCATCCATTATCTCGCATGAAGGTTTCTTCCTTGGAGCATGTCTTTCAGCCCCCAACAGAATGTTATGGATTTAGCAAGCCTAAACGCAATACATTCGGGTGGGCAGAACATCGCTGACAGCACAACCTAATCGCTGGACATCTAAACAGATCTCCAGACTACGTTGATTCCGCATTCCATTCAGAATCTTCATTGAGAGCGTTCCTTGTGAAGTGCAGCACCATCGCTGAGAAAGCAATTGCAGAGACACTATACTGTCAACAGATATGTTGCTATATTGAATATGAATGCACAAATTAAATTAAGGGTGGGGGCGTGGCTAGAATCCATGTGGCTAGAATCCATGCCTTGAGGATGCACTTGTGGTGGGCTCCTACCCTGATTCTAAATTAATCTTATTTCTTCAGTGCCTGTCATCCTGGATTCTCTTATACCGCTTTGGGAAGGTTTCAGTGTGGTGCGCTGAGGTTTTGGTACGCTCCGATGCCTGTGTGAACCCCCTAAATAGAAAAAAGTGCCACAGGAACAGCTACCCGCCTACGCATGTATTAGGTGTGTTTAGTTGCATAAAGCGCTACCATTCATGTCGGTTAATTAGTAGTGACAGAAACAATAGACATATACATTTTTAATTTGTAGATACAAAACACTCAATAGAATTTATGTTAAAAAAGACAAAAAATGCATTGTACATAACATCACATAAAAAAATTACAGTGAAAGTCAATGTTTTCAACCAGAAACTGTTTCTTTGAACTTGACACAATCATCTTATAGTGACGATGTTGTGGGGTTAGTAAAGGTGTGAGGTGAACATCATGTTTCATAAGACCTCAAGTTACAATTAGCTTGTCCATGACTCTGTCTGTCGACACCGAGAAGTGTGTTCTAGGTCCTAGCAACATTGATTAAACAAAGCCGATTTTTGAGATGCTATCGGATGTGTGCGGGACCCGTTTTCAGGACTTTGTATAAAAATCCCTGGAGTGAAATGTCAAAGGTGGTTCATTGGTTGATGCCTTCACAAATGGCAATCTAAAAACCAAAGCGAAAAGGCCGTGTTGGTAACATGATAAAAAATAATCAGAGTGTGGTGTCTCTATTGGTGTGCACATGCAACGGATTCCACTAACCTTTCAATTGCTTGATGGACGTGTGTGGCTTCAAATTTGGTGTAAGTCTGGACGAATTTTAGTTGTCCGTACTGTGAATCTTCACAATAATTAGAATTGGAAAAGAAAATGAACTTTGAAAGTTTGTATTTCCAATTATTGTTTTTATTTTTCAGTGCAAACATGTACTGATTTTATATGACTTCTCGGTTTGTCATATCTCAAAAAGGAAGTGGGGAAGGGGAGAGGGGGGCTTTTAGTGTTAGATGTTCTCTGTCTACTTATTTAAACAAACAGTCCCGGGACAACAGGAGACATTTTTGATAACAACTTAAAATGACACCTTTGTTGTTTTAAATTGAATCTCGCAATTGTGTCTTACAAAAAACAATCAATGCTGTTTTCTGAAAAATAAATGAGTACCTTTTCAGCAAAAGCCAAATGTGCTTTTGTTAACTTCGGCAAGCCGTGGACGTATTTGCGCGTGTCTTGTCAAAATAGTGTCTGGATACGATGTTCGCCCAATCTGTTAATGAAAATGCCGAGATATAACAGCCGGTAGTGGGTAGATAAACTAAGACAACTAAAATGTGTCCAGACTTACACCAAATTTGAAGCCACACATGTCCATCAAGCAATTGAAAGATTAGTGGAATCCGTTGCATGTGCACACCAATAGAGACACCACACTCTGATTATTTTTATCATGTTACCAACACAGCCTTTTCGTTTTGGTTTTTAGATTGCCATTCGTGAAGGGCATCAACCAATGAACCACCTTTGACATTTCACTCCGGGTATTTTCATACAAAGTCCTGAAGACGGGTCCAGCACACATCCGATAGCGATAGCATCTCAAAAAATCGGCTACAGAGTGTTTTCTCTTGTTTAATCAATGTTGCTAGGACCTAGAAACCACTTCTCGGTGTCGACAGACAGAGTCATGGACAAGCTAATTGTAACTTGAGGTCATATGAAACATGATGTTCACCTCACACCTTTACTAACCCCACAACATCGTCACTATAAGATGATTGTGTCAAGTTCAAAGAAACAGTTTCTGGTTGAAAACATTGACTTTCACTGTAATATTTTTATGTGATGTTATGTACAATGCATTTTTTGTCTTTTTTAACATAAATTCTATTGAGTGTTTTGTATCTACAAATTAATAATGTATATCTCTATTGTTTCTGTCACTACTAATTAACCGACATGAATGGTAGCACTTTATGCAACTAAACACACCTAATATGTGCATAGGTGGGTAGCTGTTCCTGTGGCACTTTTTTCTATTTATGTTCACAGTAGTCCTCTGCCACACAGCCCCCTAAAAAAGAGGACTTTTCAGCTCTAATTCCTTTGTTTCACTGTGTGAACCCCCTGCAGTTTGTGAGCCAAACTGTGCTGCTGATGTAGAAACAGCCAAAATGTCAGACGGTGCTCAACTTGTGTCGCTGGAGCTTGCAGGGCGGCGAGTAGAGCCCTGCCGTGACACTTTCTTGCCGCCACAATGACTCGGACGGTGAATTGGCTGCAAAGTGGGTGGCCCCGTCGGCCGGGGAGACGGCCTTGCTGTGCGTCACAGTGATCAGACACTGTGGACAGTGCTGAGGCACACTGCTGAAGTGTAGTGGATTTGCACATCCCGGTGCTTCATTTGTGGAGTTAGCGCGAGGTGGGACCTCAGAGCCGCGTTGGGAGCTCCTGTGTTTGCTGGTCTGTAGTCTGTGTCCTGAGGCTTCCTGGACGGCACATACTGCAAACATTGACTCTGTCTGCCTGCCTGCCTGATGTCCTTCATGGATGGCTGTGAAAAACCATATAATAACAATAAAGCAGCCTTGGAATGGTCAGCTGGAGTGATTTTATTTTTAAATTTGATTTATTATTAAAGAAATTCCAGCATTCACCACGATGTGTCTACTCCAGACTCTGAAGAAATTATACTGCCCTCAGGCATGGGGATATGGCATCTCTTTGGTGCAAGCTTGGCGTGCACGCTCTCACTAGGTGCCCTGAACTGTGTGCTTTCAGATTTGGATCCTAGTTTCTACACTTTGATGCGCTGCCTTATCCTGCTGAATCGCTGTTACCGTTACTGAAAGAAGGTTCCCATCTTTCCATTTTACTATTTGGCTCACCCCTTGCTTGGCCTTCTGAGAGTTGCCCTATTTTGGTGCTGGTGGTCTGCGTTGCTGTGTCCTTTGCTCTACGTGCAAATGAAAATGTCACCTGGCAAACACAAAGGTGGTGAGAAGGGGACCATCATGGACTCCTTCACCCCAAAAGCAGCACAGAAAGATCCTGGGGCAGCGTCGGGGCCGTCTTTGCAGCCCAAATGGACCGTTTGGGACAAGAGCATGAAAATAACGTTCGAGGGGATTGGGTTCTCCGACGTATTCCATTTCTATGACATAATCACCACAGCTGTGCTGCTTCGGAAAATCTTCGGCTCCTGCGTCGATGACGTCGATACGCCGCCCTCGAGGACCTCTCCGACAGCCGACGTCACTGGATGTTATAAGTAGGACGCACGACGCCCGTGGCCTCAGTTCTGTTTTTTCCGCAAACGTGTTCGCTTCGGAGATCTCGGCGCGCCTCAACTCTTCGGAGTTTCTGTTCTTTCTCGGTTCTTCGAACCTGTTCGTATTGTGAAGTTTATTCTTCGTGAAGATGTCTACCTCATCTTCCACCCCACGTCCGGGCTTTAAGAAGTGTGGGGACTGTGGGTCCAAGATGTCAGTGACAGACTCGCACAACACCTGCCTCTTGTGCCTCGGGGAGGCCCATGACACGGATGACTCACGTCCAAAGCCTTGCGGGAGTGCAAGAAGAAGTTGTCGGTAGGTAAGGTGTCCAAGCCACGGAAGTCGAGGTCTGCGGGGCTTTCGACGGACGATTTGAGGGGCGACTCTCTGCATCGTCGTCGGAAGTCCAGTGGGTCTCCGTCCCGGAGTCGGTCCCGCCACTCCTCTGCCTCTTCGAGGCACTCCCAGAAGCGCCGCCATCGGTTGCCTTCCCCGTCCTCATCTGAGGACACTGCCCGTCGGCGGGTCGCTTATCCCACCAAGCATGCGACGCCGGAGGAATGGGCTTCCTTCGGGAAGAAAATGTTAGCGATTCTTGAATCGCAGGGCACTGGTCCGTCGGTGCCTCCGAGTGGGGTCTGTCGTGATCGGTCGAGAGACACAGCTGGCACGCCTTCGGGCTCGGGTGGTCGGCACGATTCACGGGAGAGGTCCTGCTCGGACAAGGGGAATCGTTCTAGTCATGCCCGCTCCAGGTCCCGGGCCTCGATGCACGCCAGACCGTGTGCACCTTTGGTGTCTTCGAGGAAGAGGTTGACGCCGGTGGCGCTGAGGTTGTCGATGGACTCTTTCGAGGCCCCGCCTCCGAAGAAGTCGTCGACGCCATCGGTGCCCAGGCTGTCAAGGGACACGCTCGGGGCTCTGGCCTCGAGGCCTGTGTCGACGCTGTCGAGGCTGTGGGCACCGCGTTCGGCATCAACGCCGATTCCATTGACGCCTTTCGAGGCTGTTTCGACGGGGGTACCCCGGGGCTCGGTGGAACCCCCTAGAAAGGCTCTGGCCAAGGTCAAGCATGGCTTTGTTCCACATTCTGTGCCTTCTTACCACTATCTTGAGTTTATTTCAGAGGTGGATGAGGGCTCTGATGATGGCATGGTTCCTGATACGGTGCCAGACGAGATTATTTCGGGCCATAGCCAAATTGAGGACCTGAGGCAGTCCCTGCACGTTGCCAGTGGGCTGGACACCTCTCCGGAGGTGGAGTTTTGCAACTCATGCCGTCTCCTCGTACCGGCGCCTTACGTCTAGGGTCACCGAGAACTTGGGGTGGTCTGCTCCCCCAGGGGATTTTATTCAGGATGACTTTACGGATATCCTCGACCAAGGTCCACCAACTGACCCGGTACTGCCGTTCCATATGGCTCTACAGAGGAGGGTGGCGGCTTAGACTGCTCCGGAGAGTCTCCCGGCAGTGGGCAAGTTTTTGCCCTGAAAATACCACCCATCCAGTAGCGACCCCTGCTACTTGACCAAGCACCCTACTCCGGAGAGTTTTGTGGTGCAGGCGGCTACAGCCCCGGCAATGCAGGCGTCGTATCCTACCATCCCTCCTGATGGAGACGACAAGCGTTTTGACGGCTGAGCGAAGAAAGTGTTTTCTTCAGGGGGTATGGCGCTTCAGGCAGCCAACTCCGTATGTGCCTTGTCAGTTTTCACGCACACTCTGTGGAACTGTGTTTCCTTAGCGGCTGAACATATTCCCGAAGGGGACGAATGGGATGGTTTCCTTGCCATGGTTCAGGATGGCAAGGATGCCATGTGTGAGGCCTTTCAGTCGGGTTTGGACATGGCAGATTGCGTCAGCCAGTCCATGGCGGCGAGCACCGTAATACGCAGGTTTGCATGGTTGCGGAAGTCGGGGTTTGCTCCTGATGTGCAGGCCCGGCTCCTCAACATGCCCTTTGACGGGGAACATCTTTTTGGCAGCAAGGCTGACGAGAGCCTTGAGAGGTTGCAGACCTCAAAAGCTGCAGCAAAGTCATTGGGAGCTGCAGTTCGCCAACCTCTGCCTTTTCATCCTAGGGGACAACAATGGAGGGGAGGTTCCTTTCGCTATCACTCATCCTTTTGGTAAGGCGAGAGGAGCTGCCAGTCAAAGGGGCCACCGTAGGAGTGCCAAAGGTGGAAAACAAGGTACTCGAGATGCCAAGGCCGCTCGGGCTGTTGCCTCTTTGCCCTCAGGCAATGCCGCAGCCGCTTCAGCTCAGTCATGAGGCCATGTCCCATGGTTCGCCGGTTGGGGGAAGGCTGGCGCAGAGTGTTGTAAAGTGGCGCGCCATTAGTTCAGATGTGTGGGTTCTGAAGATCATAACCCACGGCTACTGTCTTCCTTTCCGGCAGAGGCCTCAAGACAATCCACCGGGGAATCTCTCTTTGAAGGGTCTGGATCCGCTCCTTGCGCAGGAAATTCAATCCCTCTTGGAGAATGTGCCATAGAACTGGTGCCCGTAGCGGAGAGGAACAAGGGATGGTATAACCCTTATTTTTTGATTTCCAAGAAAGACGGGAGGTTGAGACCCATCATGGACTTGTGCGGTTTGAACAAACTCCTCAGGAAGGACAAGTTCAAGATGGTTACTCTCTCTTGAGTCCTCCAGGCCCTTCAACTTCAGGACTGGTTGGTGTCTCTCAACCTCAAGGACGATTATTTTCATGTGTCGATACATCCAAAGCACAGGAAGTACCTGAGGTTCGTGGTTGGCGACTCGCACTTTCAGTTTTGGGTCCTGCCGTTCGGATTGACCTCCGCCCCGAGGGTCTTCACCAAGCTCATGGTAGTGGTGGCAGTGCACCTCAGGAAAGGGGGGATTCATGTCTAACCCTACCTGGACGATTGGTTGATCAGGGCACGCTCTCCTGAGCAAGTCCTGGATCATCTGTCAGTCACCTGCCACTCCCTCCACAAGCTGGGCTTCTCCCTCAACTTAAAGAAGTCCCAGTTGACGCCAACTCAGAGGCTCCAGTACATCGGAGCAGTGCTCGACACGTCCCTGGGGCAGTGTTTTCCTCCCCAGGTGAGGGCTCATCACATTCAGCAGATGGTGCACAAGTTTCAGCTTGCCCAGAGTCTCCCAGCATTCGAGTTCTTGAGATGGCTCTGCCTCATGGCATCCTGCATTCTTCTGGTGACAGAGGCCAGGTTGCGGATGAGATCTTTGCAATGGGCACTCAAGCTCCAGTGGTCTCAGTCCTCCGGCAGGTTGTCGGACCCTGTTCAGATGCCGTCCTCGGTCGCCGAAGAACTTCTGTGGTTGGCCGTCAAAGACAATCTGATGAAGGGGGCTCCATTTTGGCTACCCTGGTCGGAGGTGACGATCGTGACGGACGCATCCCTCAAGGGATGGGGAGCTCATGCCAACGAGTTGACAGTCAGGAGTCGTTGGTCTCTGTCGGAGTCCAGACTCCATATCAATCTGTTGGATCTGAGGGCTGTCAGGCTAGCCCAGAAGGTTTTTCTGCCGACTGTGCGAGGGAGGAATGTCCTGATCCTGACGGACAACACGGTGGCCATGCACTACCTCAACAAAAAAGGGGCGGGGCAGGGTCACTTCCTCTGTGCAGGGAGGCGATGCAGCTCTGGTTATGGGCAATCCAGCAGGAAGTTTCGATCTCGGCAGTTCATCTGGTCGGAGATGAAAATGAGATGGCGGACGCTCTGAGCAGGCAGAGCATGATCTCTCACGAGTGGGAGTTGGCTCAGGAGATTCTCCTGGAGATCCTTGCCCTTTGGTGGACCCCTCAAGTGGATCTCTTCGCCTCCAGTGTCAACCGGAAGTGCGAGAGGTTCTGCTCGTGGGAATTTCCTCCAAAAGGAGCCTTAGGAGATGCGTTCATGGTGGAGTGGTCATTCCCACTGCTGTATGCGTTTCCTCCAGTCCCCATCATCCCGCAAGTACTGCAGAGGTTACGGAGGGTCGGTTCCCGGATGATCCTCATTGCTCTGGCGTAGGCCCGGAGGACGTGGTACCCGGACCTTCTCGACTTGTCCATCTGCCCTCCAAGTCGTCTTCCCTACCGAGACAATCTGCTCTCATGGGAGGGGGGTCAGGTTCTCCATCCAGAGGTCAGATCCCTCAACCTTCACGCTTGGTTTCTGTAAGGTTGAGGTATAAGGATTGGGACCTCCCTGAAGACGTGATGGAGGTGTTGCTCTCGGCCAGACGGCCAGCAACAAAGTCCCTGTACCGTTGCCATTGGTGTAAGTTCTGCGACTGGTGCAGGGTGTTAAGAATGTGGATCCTTTTGCATGCGACATTCCCAAGGTTCTGTCTTTTTTGCTTTCTTTGGCCCACAGGGGCTTGCAAGTGGGTATCGTTAAAGGTTACCTGGCGGCGCTGTCCAAATTTAAGCGCTCGTCTGAAGAGTGTTCCTATTTTAAAGTTAGTAGAACCTGACGCGTGAAGCAGGAAACCAGATTGTTACGTGCTTGCAGCGCTTATGAGTCTGATGGGACACTCTGACAACACGAGATCAGTGCACGCCTTCCGACGATAGTATATTAAGCCTTAATGCCCAGATTTGAAAAAGGCACACCTAGGGTGCCGAAACACGTGTCATCCTTATGGGCTATCAATAAATATAAGATGAATTAAGAAAAACTGGTTTTGGTTGATACCTGAACTTCACTGTGGCGCAGTAATAGATGGGCGCAGAAACCCTTTTTCTATTTTAAAATTCCTTTAATTTCTCAGTTTCTGAAAGGGCTCACTAATGTGTTCCCTCAGTCACCTTTCCAGGTGCCCGGTGTAACGCTCACCTGATTCCCGCAGAGGCGCCGGTCTTGACTGGGTGAATGCCGTATCTTCAAAGGTGATGTGTAACACACGGTTGGCTCTTTGGGCTGGACCTTTGTGCACTGTATGTCTGACTCGAAGAGTAAGATGTCTGCAGATAGAAAATATGGGATTAATGAACTGGGGTTATTGGGTGCCTCTCTCCTCTTCCCTTTGTCTTCTCCTGTAGAACCCCGAAGGTTAACACCCTCACCTTAGGTAAGTGAACGCCGAGCTCTCCATCTGCCTCGGGGCAGGGTGCCGTAACCAGTTTCTTCACTGGATAAGGGTGCAGGCCTCTTGACCTCAGAGGACTGCTGTCTGTCGTTAACTGCACGAACGGTAAGTTCTGGGCACTTCAAATGTCTTAAAAGTCTTTTGTAATGATATCTCTTGTTTTGCAGGGTTCCGGCGATGGCGGATGGCGGGCTGATGAGAGTTGAGGATCGAACCCGCGTGAGGAATAGAAGCGCCTGGAAGCACGTAAGTAAGCGCTTGTAGCCTGCTTCACGATGCGCACTAACTGTCCCTTTTATCTTGCAGGTACAAGTTCGGAGCTTTAGAGAAGCTGAAGGGTGCTGGAATACCCACTGGATTCGGCGTGGGAAGGAGTAATGGCACGTGAGTAATAAAGTTGCCCAATGTCTTTAAACGCACCTTCTTTTGTCTTTCAGATGCGGGATGCAGCGCCGAAGGCCTCCGGAGCGTGCGAAGAGCTGGTAAGCTTTTGTCTTTCAGATGCCGGAATGCAGCGCGAGGCGTTGGTGACAGCCGATGGACCAGGTAAGAGATGCGCTGCCACTGAAGACCGTAGTGCTAACCTGTTCTTTCTTTGTCTTTACAGGTGCTGCTGAAGACTGGATTCCAGGATGGTAAGCCTTTGTTCCCTTAGGCCCAGGATCAGAAGCAGAAGACACGATGAGCGTTCTGCTGCAGAGAATGCAGAATAACGCAAAGCAAGATTCATCCATCGGGTGTGGTTTAAATAGCCTCCTGTAGTGCTTAGATGTCTCCTTCCACAGCCACGCCTAGGTAAGAAAAGAGTTCCTGCTTTCCAGAAGAGTTCCAGTGTTCTGAACCTATGGAGTGGCTCCTGCCCCACCCAACAGGAAAAGTAGTCCCAAACAGAAGAGGATCAGGGGTTCAACTGGCAGGTAAGTAAGCAGCATGGTCTGCTGCAGGTAAGTCCACCCAAGCATTATGAGCCCGGCGCTTCCAGCGCTGGGACTGGGCATCTTTATGAGCCTGGTGCCACTGGCGCCAGGACAGGGTCCAAAAGGTCCCAATTGGGACTGGCTGGCACTCGGAACCGGGGTTATGGGTCTGCTTCCAAGGGAGTCGGGCAAGTCCTGATCTTTTGGAAGCAGAGATCATGACAGCACCCCCCCCTCAAGGCCCCTCCCAAACCAGGCTTCTCCGGGGGTTTGGGCTTGTTAGGAAATGTTCGATGAAATCTTTTGATTAGACGAGGCGCGTGGACATATTCTGCAGGTTCCCAGGATCTTTCTTGGGGACCATAGCCTTTCCAGTCAATCAGGTAAAATAGTTTAGATTTGGAGATCTTGGAATCCAGGATGCTTTTGACTTCAAACTCGAGTTCTCCATCAACTAGAATAGGTTTTGGAGATGTAGTTAGTCGGGTTTGAGGTTGCACGGGTTTTAATAGAGAGACGTGGAAGACCGGATGTATCTTCATGTGAGGGGGCAAGTCCAACTTGACCGCTACTGGATTTACTATGGTAGTGATGGAATAGGGACCAAGGTATCTTGGGTTGAATGTGCGTGGTCCTTTTAGAGGTAGGTATTTGGTGGATAATCAGACTTGATCTCCTACTTGATATTGGGGGGCTTCCTTCCGATGTTGGTCTGCTCCTTTCTTGTATTGTTCTTTAGCCCTTTGAAGGTGAGAAACGGCTTCCTTAAAGGCTTGGGTGATTGTGGAATGCAGGTGGTCTACTGCTGGTGTTCCAAGATCTTGGAGTGGATCCAACTCCGAGGTTCGAGGGTGACTACCGTATAAAAGAAAAAACGGGGGCTTCCCAGTTCCCGAGTGGACAGAGTTATTGTAGGCATATTCGGCTATCCAAAGTATATCTTTCCAAGTTTTTTCAGTTTGTTGTAGCATGCAGCGCAAATACTGTTCCAGAGTTTGATTGGTCCTCTCGGTTTGTCCGTCGGTTTGAGGGTGGTGGCTGGTCGAAAGTCTCACATCAATTTGAGCCGACCGACAGCAACTTCGCCAAAAATGAGAAATAAATTGACTACCTCGATCCGAAATTAGAACTGAAGGAAAACCGTGCAGTCGGACGATGTTTTCGAGAAATTCTCGGGCCAGAGTTGCTGCTGTTGGTAAGCCTTTGAGTGGAATGAAATGCGCCATCTTGGAGAATAGATCCACGATTACTAGGATCGTATTGTATCCGGAGCATGGAGGTAGATCGGTGATGAAGTCCATAGAAAGCGTATGCCAAGGGCGAGGCGGGATGTCAATAGGGCGTAAGAGGCCGGCTGGTTTTTCCTTTTGACTCTTGTTTTGGGCGCATACTCCACAGGACATTATAAAGTCTCTGATATCTTTTTTCCAAGACGGCCACCAGAAGTAGCGCTTGATCTTTTCCGAGGTCTTGGTCATACCGGGATGTCCTTCCATTAAAGAATCGTGATAACAAGAGATTACCTTTTTCTGTAAATCTGTGCTGGGCAGGTATAACCGTTCTTGGAAATATAATAGGTTGTCCTTCACCGTAAAGTCCTTTCCCTACAGATGCCAATTCTGTATGTCTGCTGGAGTTACCAGTAGCCTGGCTTTATCCTTAACTTCCTCTATGGATTGTGTGGCGATTACACCTAGAATTCTTTGTTCGGGAATGATAGGTACAGGTTTAGGATTGATCAAATGTTCTTCCACTCCCATCCGAGAAAAGGCATCAGCTTTACCGTTTTTTGTACCAGGTCGATAGTTAATTATGAAGTCAAACTCGGCAAAGAATAGTGCCCAACGGAGTTGCCTAGAGGATTGAGCTTTTGCGGTTTTCAAATATTGCAGGTTTCGGTGATCTGTAATCACAGTAACGGTGTGTCGGGCCCCCAGAAGATAATGCCGCCAAGCCTTAAAGGCGGACTTGATAGCTAGAAGTTCCTTATCAGTAATAGTGTAATTGATTTCAGGAGGCGAGAATTTGCGGGACCAAAATGCCACGGGATGCAACTGATTGGTTACTAGGTCCTTTTGTGATAGAACTTCCCCCAT
Source organism: Ambystoma mexicanum (assembly GCF_040938575.1). Lineage (NCBI taxonomy): Eukaryota > Metazoa > Chordata > Amphibia > Caudata > Ambystomatidae > Ambystoma > Ambystoma mexicanum. Next base: position 273,523,847 of record NC_090932.1, on the reverse strand, counting down.
GGCAAGGCTCGAAGCATCAGTTTCAACGATGTAGGGGAGTTCTGGGCGAGGATGTTTTAAGATCGGTGCCGAGATAAATCTAGTCTTCAAATTCTGGAAAGCTTGTTCCGCCTCGGTAGACCATTCAAAACGTTTGTTTTTCTTTAACAAGGCGGTGATGGGCTGGACTATTCGAGAGAATTCGGGGATAAACCTGCGGTAAAAGTTAGCGAAGCCTAACATGCTTTGAACACCTTTTACAGAGGATGGCGATGGCCATTTGAGAACTGCATCGACCTTCTTTGAATCCATACGCACTCCGCTAGGTGATAATATGAATCCCAAGAATTCAACTTCAGTCACGTTGAAAACACATTTTTCCAACTTAGCGAAAAGTTTGTGTTGACGCAATCTCTCGAGGACCATTTTCACGTGTTTCCGATGTTCAGTTTCCGATGAAGAATAAACGAGGATGTCGTCAATGTAAACAACAACACATACATCTATGAGCTCTCTGAGGACATCGTTCATAAAATATTGAAAGGCGGCCGGGGCATTGCAAAGTCCGAAGGGCATGACCTGATATTCAAATAGCCCATACTTGGTGCGGAAGGCCGTCTTCCATTCATCGCCCTCTTTTACTCGTACCAAGTGGTAGGCTCCTCTAAGATCCAGCTTTGTATATATGCATGCTTTTCTGACTTGGTCCAGGAGTTCAGGGATCAAAGGTAACGGATATCTATTCTTAACGGTGATCTGGTTCAGGGCGCAATAATCTATACAAGTTCTAAGGTCCCCTTCTTTTTTTGGAACGAAGAACAAAGCTGAGGAAGCAGGGGACTTGGAAGGACGAATAAACCCATTCGCTAGGTATTGATCCAGGTATTGTCGGAGGTGAAGATTCTCAGGCTCGGTGAGGGCATAAATTCTACTACAAGGAGGAGTAGATCCAGGTATCAGGTCTATCTGGCAGTCATAAAACCTATGAGGAGGTAGAGAGTTAGCCTGATCCTTCCGGAAAACATCTTGGAATTCTAGGTATTCAGGAGGTAACTGAGGAGCCTCCGAGGAAATTGCTGCCAGTGCAACACCAGGTCGAGGGTGACAAGTAGAGACACATTCTGGAAACTGAACCGTTCTTGCTCGCCAATCGATCTGAGGATTGTGCTTCTCTAACCAAGGAATTCCTAGAATAATCTGGAACTGAGGGGCCTTGATCACATCGAACACGATCTTCTCATGGTGTCCATCTTGACTTACTAGCGTCACTTCTTGGGTGGTATGCGTTACTAGTCCGGAGGCTATCTCCGTACCATCCACCGTAGTAATGACGTCCTTTACAGCCTTTGGACAAAGAGTCAGATTCATCCTCAAAACCATTTCATGATCCACATAATTGCCGATGGCACCGCTGTCGACGTAAGCTTCAATCGCATGTAATCGATCCGGATGTTCAGGGCTAATGAGGACCATAGGTATCACGAAATGCGAGGTCACGGAACTGGTTTTAACGCTCGGCAAGAGGACCTCTATTCTTGTCGGGCGAGGTTGTTTCCCTGCTCAGAGTTTGTGACCCTGGTAACTGCAGCTCCTACTGCCTTCTTGGCTGGTTTCACCGGACAGTCTCGAAGAAAGTGCCCCGAGTTTCCGCAATAGAGGCATAATTGCAGCTGTTTTCTCCTTTCCCGCTCCTTTTGTGTTAGTGGTCCTTTCAGGCCCCCTATTTGCATGGGTTCCCCGGAGTCCACTCCTTTGGTAGGAGTTGGTGGTTTGGAAAATACTCGAGCATCAAACTTGGAATGATCGGCCTTCCTGTTCTGCAGTCTGTGGTCAATTTGAACGACTAAGTCAATATAGTCCGAACAGTCTTGCGGGGGATTCACTACTTGGGCTAACACATCTTTGAGCTCTCCACGTAGACCTCTATAAAACAGCGTAATCCTTTTGTCCTAAGGCCATCGAGTTTCCACTATCAGTCTGTTGAAAGACGCAATATAAGCCAAAAGGTCTTGATTACCCTGTCGCAATGAAAGGAGCTCATTGTCCAAGGCCTGCCCCTGTGAATGTCTTGCAAACAGTTTTTCCATACTGAGCTGAAAAGCTTGAAAATCATGGAGAACCAGATCATCTTGATTAACTAGAGGGATCGACCAGTCTGCCGCATTGCCACTAAGGTACGAAAGCACGAAAGCTACCTTAGCTTGATCAGTTGGAAAGGCTGCTGGCCGGCATAAGAAGTGCAACCGGCACTGATTAATAAATACTGCAAACCTCTTTGGGTCACCAGAAAATCGTTCGGGCGAAGCCAGAGGTACATTCCCAGGTAGGTTGATCTGCACTGGGTTCGTAGAGGATGTTGAAGGAAGATTTGCCCCTGATGCGGGTAACGGAGTTTGTCCGGCTTGTGACTGTAGCAATTGTCTAGCGAGATCGTCTGTTCGCTCCTTGGAAATAATCAGTTCCCTTCTTAGAGCATTTGTTTCCTGACGGGCTGCATGCACTTCTGCTCTTAGTTCCCCAAGTAACTGGGCTAGCTGGTCGGTATCCGAGGTTTCCATAGCGCCTGGGTGGGAGTTTTGCGATAGGCTTTGCGTTCTGTAACGCTCACCTGATTCCCGCAGAGGCGCCTGTCTTGACTAGGTGAATGCCGTATCTTCAAAGGTGATGTGTAACACACGGTTGGCTCTTTGGGCTGGACCTCTGTGCACTGTATGTCTGACTCGAAGAGTAAGATGTCTGCAGATAGAAAATATGTGATTAATGAACTGGGGTTATTGGGTGCCTCTCTCCTCTTCCCTTTCTCTTCTCCTGTAGAACCCCAAAGGTTAACACCCTCACCTTAGGTAAGTGAACGCCGAGCTCTCCATCTGCCTCGGGGCAGGGTGCCGTAACCAGTTTCTTCACTGGATAAGGGTGCAGGCCTCTTGACCTCAGAGGACTGCTGTCCGTCGTTAACTGCACGAACGGTAAGTTCTGGGCACTTCAAATGTCTTAAAAGTCTTTTGTAATGATATCTCTTGTTTTGCAGGGTTCCGGCGATGGCGGATGGCGGGCTGATGAGAGTTGAGGATGGAACCCGCGTGAGGCATAGAAGCGCCTGGAAGCACGTAAGTAAGCGCTTGTAGCCTGCTTCACGATGCGTACTCACTGTCCCTTTTATCTTGCAGGTACAAGTTCGGAGCTTTAGAGAAGCTGAAGGGTGCTGGAATACCCACTGGATTCGGCGTGGGAAGGAGTAATGGCACGTGAGTAATAAAGTTGCCCAATGTCTTTAAACGCACCTTCTTTTGTCTTTCAGATGCGGGATGCAGCGCCGAAGGCCTCCGGAGCGTGCGAAGAGCTGGTAAGCTTTTGTCTTTCAGATGCCGGAATGCAGCGCGAGGCGTTGGTGACAGCCGATGGACCAGGTAAGAGATGCGCTGCCACTGAAGACCGTAGTGCTAACCTGTTCTTTCTTTGTCTTTACAGGTGCTGCTGAAGACTGGATTCCAGGATGGTAAGCCTTTGCTCCCGTAGGCCCAGGATCAGAAGCAGAAGACCCGATGAGCGTTCTGCTGCAGGGAATGCAGAATAACGCAAAGCAAGATTCATCCATCGGGTGTGGTTTAAATAACCTCCTGTAGTGCTTAGGTGTCTCCTTCCACAGCCACGCCTAGGTAAGAAAAGAGTTCCTGCTTTCCAGTAGAGTTCCAGTGTTCTGAACCTAGGGAGTGGCTCCTGCCCCACCCAACAGGAAAAGTAGTCCCAAACAGAAGAGGATCAGGGGTTCAACTGGCAGGTAAGTAAGCAGCATGGTCTGCTGCAGGTAAGTCCACCCAAGCATTATGAGCCCGGCGCTTCCAGCGCTGGGACTGGGCATCTTTATGAGCCTGGTGCCACTGGCGCCAGGACAGGGTCCCAAAGGTCCCAACTGGGACTGGCTGGCACTCGGAACCGGGGTTATGGGTCTGCTTCCAAGGGAGTCAGCAAGTCCTGATCTTTTGGAAGCAGAGATCATGACAGCCGGTTGGTATTTGAACCTTGTTCTCAAGTTTCTGATGGGTGCTCCGTTTGAGCCTTTGATTCATGCCCTTTGAGACTGTTAACTCTTAAAACTGTATTGTTGGTTGCGGTCACTTCTGCTCGCAGAGTGAGTGAGTTACAGGCACTTTCAGTTAAGCCACCCTTCACTGTGTTTCATAAGGACAGGGTTGTCCTTAGAGTTCGTCCTTCCATTCTTCCGAAGGTGGTGTCGAAATTTCATTTAGGCCAGAAGGTTGTTCTTACGGCGTTTTATCCTCCTCCACATGCTGGTAAGGAAGAGGAGAGGCTCCATAGGCTCTATCCTAGGAGAGCGTTAAGCTTTTATATTTCACGAATGTCCCGGGTCAGAGTGGACAGTCAACTCTTCATTGGTTACGCTGGAAAGCGTTTGGGACAGGCTGTGACGAAACAGACGTTGTCTCGCTGGATTATTCTGGCTATTTCTGAGTGTTACCGCTTGACGGGTAAGGACCCACCGGTCGGCTTGTGGGCCCATTCTACCAGGGGTATGGCTACCTGTACTGCCCTAAAGAGGGGTGTTCCTATTCGTAACACCTGTGATCAGCCACCTGGGCTTCGGTACATACTTTTGTACGTCATTTCTCCTTCGATTCCATCCGTGGGCAGGATCTGGCCTTTGGCAAGGCGGTCCTTTACTCCGCAATTTGATTGGTCATTCTAAATTTCTGTTTTCTAAATTCTTTTCCCACCTCCTGGCATTGGTACTGTTTTGGGAGTCTGTCATAGATATGGAATACGTCGGAGGACCCAATCCCCTCGAAGAACAAGTTGCTCTCTTACCTGGTAACGTTCTTTCGATGGGATGGTCCGATGACGTATTCCTTATCGCTCCCTCCCTGCCTTTCCCGCTACCGAATTTCTTATGCGATTGCAGCTTACGTTTCCGCAAGGCTTTGTGTGTCAGATTGGCAGAAGACTGGTGCCACACGTTCTGGGAAAAAACTATAACTGAGGCTGCGGGTGTCGTGCGTCCTACTTATAACATCCAGTGACGTCGGCCGTCAGAGGAGGTCCTCGAGGGTGGCGTATCGACGTCATCGATGCAGGACGCAGATGCCGAAGATTTTCCGAAGCAGCACAGCTGTGGTGATTATGTCATAGATATGGAATAACGTTGTCGGACCATCCCATTGAAAGAACGTTACCAGGTAAGACAGTCACTTGTTCTTCTGGCTGAAATCACAGCCCTACGAAGCTCGATTGAAACCAAGGTGGATGAAGTGAAGACTGATCTCAGTCTGTTGCAGCAAGATGTGCATCCCTGTCTGAGCGGGTGACGCAGAACGAAGCCACTCTAGCTCAATAGACAGCCTACACTAGAAATTTAGATGTGACAGTGCAAGAGCTAGTGAAACATAATGCTGTTCTGGAATTGCGCGAGGTTGAGGGGCCATCCCGGCACCACAACTATTCGTGTGCTGGGCCTTCGGAGAGCGAGGAAGGGTATGATCTCCCTATGTATATTGAGAACATGATCCTCCAGGAAATTGGCTCAGGGAAATTATCTCTGGGTTTCACCATTGAGTGAGCGCAGCTGTCACTGCAGCGTAGACCGACACTTGGCGCTAACCCGTGACATATTATAGCACGTGTTCTTAACTATCGTGATAAGGAAGTGATTCTCCAGCATTCTAGAGACAGAGGGTTGATGTGGCGTGGCAGTGTGAAAAATGCTATTTTCCTGACTACACCCCGCTGACTCCAAAAAAGAGGAACATGATCATCCCGACAAAAGAGAGGCTTTGAGTACTGGCGCTAAAATATATGCTCCTTTATCCTGCTAAACTGAGGGTGATCTACAAAGGGAAGGCTCTCTTTTTTGAAACCCCTGATGATGCTAACAGTTGGATGGACCTCACTGGATTGGGGTCTGGAACCTCTGATGGCCCCCCACATGGCCCCCCGAAAAATCTATGAGCCCTATACTTTCTGCACGGTGCACTACTGCGAACTCGAATAATGGCACGCTAGAGACATAATAGTTTGTTCTGCACCAAAGTCTCCAGATGAGGCACTTGTACAGGAAACCTTGCTGACCCTCATGGTGCGGAATTGTCTGGCACCCCCACGAACTTGGCCGATCAGGAGCGAACCACACACTGGGTTCCTCTGCCTGCTGACCTAATGGGGAAACTTTGTCATGTGGAGGCAGGTTGACTCGAACAGCGAGTTTGCATTTAATTGCAAATGTTTGTTTTGTTATTTGTTGGGCATTGCAAGTTTAAGTGCGGTATGGCATATTAAAGCTTGGGGCCATGAGGCCCCGTGTGGCCCGAAACTTGTTTCCTGAATGTCTTTTGTGTATCCAGGCTCTGCTCGGTTGGAGATGGTGGTGCTGTACTGATGTTGGAGGCAATGCATGGATGGTGAGTGGACTAACCTGTGTATGATATGGCACTATTGAAGATGCTGACGTGGAATGTCAGGGGTTTACACAGTTATTTGAGGCATAATAGGGTTTGATCCTACTTATGCATGAAAAGAATATCAATAGCACTATTACAGGAGACGCATTTGCTGCCTGAGGAACAACAGTGTGTGGTGTAGCGATGGGGTGGGCTATGTATCTATCTACTCGAGGTTTGCAAGGGGTATCTTGATATGGATCGATGGTGCTACCGCTTTTAAGCTGATAGATATGGATATTGATGTGGCGGGCAGGACGGTTGTGGTACATTGTCGCATTGAACATAGAGACATTCATCCAATCAGGCACAAGCTGCATACTTTAAGATGCTGTGTGGTAATTTGGCCCGTATAAGGGATGTGATCTTGATCTGGGGCAGAGACTTAAACTGCGCTTTAATAGATAGATCCAGCTTTGTAAGCGTGACTCTTTCCCTGCAGTGTTGGCCCTGCGGGACCTGTTGGAAGATTGGTGGATGTGTGGTGATCCTTGAATACAGGTAGAAGATTCTATTCCTTTTACTCTGTCCCACACAGGATTAACACTAGAATAGATTACCTGTTTGTTGGTGTGGAATTACTACAGGAGTTCACGCACACAACGTACTATGATAGGTCAATATCGGGCCATTCACCATTGGTGATACAGTGGGTCTGGGCGAGAACTCCATCCCCAATCCCAACATGGCGAATGGCCTTGCTTGATGAGAGCTTTTCGAGATTATTTGGATAATAGCATAACTGATTTTCTGCAGCGGAACGTTGGTAGTGTTGATACTGTACGCAAAGTCTGGGAGACTCTCAAAATGGTGGTCACTGGAGCATTAATTGCAAAATCTGGGGGAATTAAGAAGTCTTTACGGTTTGAGCTGGAGAAGTTGAAATCTAGTATTTATATACTGGGGGGAGGCGGGACATTGGTGCCAGAGAATGAGAGAGTACCCTTGTAGAGCTAGTGACGTGGTGTACTGAGGCCTGGGAGAGACTTCGTAAGTTTGACTATGATGCTTATACCTCCAGCCTCCATGAGGAGGGGGGAAAATCAGGGAGATTGCTTGCGTGGTTATGCAGGTCTGAGTCACTGTGTCGCCCCATTACGGAGATCATAGATGAATGTGGTGCCCTCTGGTGTTCCCAGGTGATGATTAATGATGCTTTTAGTGCATACTATCGGGCTCTCTATGGCTCTACGGGAACATAGCCATTGCAATGGTGTCCGACAAGTTGTCATTAATGCAGCTCCCAAAGCTTAACTCTGAACAGGCGTGTGCCATCGATGAAACATTGACGGTTGAGGAGATACAGGGAGGGATCCGTTCTCTGAAGACTGGGAGGCTCCAGGGGGGGTATGGTATTCCCTCAGAGTTTTACAAAGAATATGGTGATACCTTGGCCTCGATCCTACTTCATGTGCATGAGGAGGCATAACGTGTAGGCTATCTCCCTGAAAGTATGCAGGAAACCGTGATTATACCGGTCCTTAATCCGGGTAAAGACCAAACTCTGGAAATCTTTTAGACATCTCGCAATGCTTAATCAGGACGTCAAGATCCTTACTCCTTACGGCACTGTTGGCTCAACGACTTAACTGCGTAATACGCTCCCTGATACACGGGGATCAGACTGGTTTTGTGCCTGGCAGAAGTACCTCTGTGAATTTGCGTCGATTGCAACATGTTATCGAGAGTTCAAACTCCCATACTGCCCCCACGTGGTAGTGTCACTGGATGCCGTAAAGGTGTTTGATTTAGTTATAAGAATAAGTTATACCCTACCACGAATAGTTGGACCCCCAAGGATAGATTGCCCCCCTAGTATAGTTTTGCCCCAAGGATAGTCCTGAAATAACTCAAATCAACACAGCTCAAGCAAGTACCATTTGCTGAGATGTCAATCGTAAAAGAAATACTAAGCAAGGAAAAGATAACACGGCCCATACAATCCATGACATATAGAACAAAACCATTAAAAACCTGTGGACAACCAGATGGAAATAACAAAAAACAACTTCATCTGGAGAACAGAGTCAAAACAAAAAATCTACACCCAACCAGTGAGCACACAATGCGAGAAATGCCTGGCACTAGGAAAGGCAGGCACTCAAGAACGGGCCAAATAAGAACAAACCAGATGGAAGAAGACCAACTAGCCGTAACCACTGTGATGAATCTGGTGGAGTAATCACTGGGTCCCCAGCAGTCAGCTGCTCCCATGTGACCAGGGATTGCAGTCGCTATCTGATCCTGGCCCTGGGGTGGATATATGAGGGAGGATCACATGGGAGGAGACAGCTGTCGGGGGGAGATGGTGTCTCCATCATACAAGATGTAGTATTCTCCCCTTCCTCCTGAAGAAGACGTTATAATTCCCAAGTTCTTGATTTCTTGATGACTTGCTGTTCTCCCACAAATCCCCCTTATTGAAAAAAAACTGAAACCCCTTTTATGTCCCTATAGACAAAATCCTCGAAGCAGGCAAGATGCCTTGTAATATTACAACATCCGCCTGCTAGAGCCACCTCAGACTAAAAGGCAAAAGCGCAAAACAGGCTTAGCTGTGCCAAAAGAGCTATACATCAGAAGCGTGAAGAGTGAAGGCGAGCATTGTTTAATAATGGGTGAGGCGCTTCTTGAGCGGTGTCATGTTGTGAGGGTCCTGCGGGGAAAATATTCCATTAAGGGAAAGGTGGTGCACAAGTTTGGGGGGGTGTTTTGCCTATCAGAAATAGGGGGAAATGTAAGTGAAGTGAGTGCAAGTGTCTTATGAGGCAACAATGTATTCCTTAACGGATGTTTCATCAGAAGACCGGAATTACCCCTTTCCAAGATGGAAACTTTCCTTGAGGTCTGATTGGTTGCAGGCTCTAAAAAGGCAGCTCCTAGGGTTTGGTAGAATTCTTCACTGCCTTTCATTCAAGACATGAACTGAGCCGGTCATAGCATACAGGAGCTCGAGGCAAAATTAAGAATAAATAGTAATTCCAGAAAGAATCCATAGAAGAAATTAACCGACAATAATATTAAAGCTAAGTGTATTTATTTCTTTAGTTAATCTCTATTAGAACTCAGTTTAGGGTTTGTGAAGGTTATATTGAAAACAAGTAGTTTTGAGCTGTAGATCATTTTTAAAGCATTTAAAGCCTTATGCTTGCAAAGTAAACAGTAGTGGAAACAGATAACTGGGAAGATCAGTGGGCGCAGGAGCCCATTTTTGGCTTCTAATATTGCGCTTCTGAATGCACGAGTGGTGAGGCCTAGATGGTTAGAGGAAAGAACCTCTTTGCCGTGGGGACGACGTGCTGCAGGAAGAGTATTCTAGCAACATGGTAAAGAGGTTTCTGGAGCGTGGTGGGTGAATGCAGTGAATAGAAAGCAAACAAGAGTGTAGCTGCACACCAAATGTTTGCCTGAATTAAGCATTTATAATGAGCGCAGTGAACCGGAGGTCGAGTAGAAGAGGAGCACCTAATAGCGACATAGGAACATATAAATCAGCAGTGAACGTAGTCCGTGGCTGCGCAGCGTGAAAAGGTGTAAGGCAGCAGCATGCATAAATAGGCCAGTAAAGTAGTCTTGTGAAGAAAGATGCACAGAAAAATTATATTGTTTAAAAGTAGACTAATCAAAACTCAGCAATAGGCCAGGGTTGCAAGTTTGGTCAACAGAAGGCTCCCAAAAAGGGATAGGATATTAGATTGATTTAACAAGTCAAAAGAAACACAAAGAATACAACTACAAACACAGTCTAGACAAGAGTGGAAGAACTCTAATGAGACATCCAGTGAATCCCTCTCGCTAACACTTCATGAAGAGAAGTCCCAGAGCACAGAACAAACGGACCTTTCAGTGAAGATAGTAAGAGGATTCAGAGGTGCTTTCAAGCTCTAAGTACAGGCAGAAAGGTAACCTGGGAGAGCAGGAGGTCTACAGCTTAAGATTGGAGAGAGAGTCTTAAGCAAAGTCCTATCTTTTTTTGTTTTATCCACTTCCCCTTTCCCCCTGGGGTTTTCGGCTGAGCAGTAGTCACTAAAACCTGTGGAGTCCAGACCTTTGTAGGGGTTAGCAGGATTCTTCAGCCTTTTCGGGATCTGACAGAATGAAAGGCCCACATTGATTTTACTGCCCGAGTGAAGATGGAACCCAGTTTAGAGTTAACCTTGGGTTCTTTAGGGAAGATGTTGGCCAAGATGAGGGAAGAGTTGAGGGAATCAAGGAGGGAAGCACAGGTTTTAAATTCTAAAATTGAGGAGTTGAGATTGTGGATCGGAAGGACACCTGACCTACCAGAGCCGTCTACTACAGGAGGTGCCACAGGAACAGAACCCCCACAGTTGTTTCCTGAGGTAGGAGCTAGCTTGTTAGACCAGGTTGAGATTTATAAACAGTTAGTTAGCTATAGGTCTGGGGAAACATTCCTAGCTACACTCTTAGCTCCCCTAGAACTGTTTAGCGGAGAGCAGAGGAGGTTTAAGACATTCCTAATGCAGTGTGAGTTGCATTTTCTATGTCAGCCTGAAGCGTTCCGACAGAAGCTATTAGAGTGGCATATTTAATCTCATATTTGTCGGGTGAAGCAGCAACATGGTTGGTTCCTTTGGTGGGTAGGGCAGCTACTGAGTTACGTGGCTGTAATTTATGTAAGTTTTGTAATATGATTGATCAGCGTGCACTGTCTCAATGTGTGGGTGGGGAGTTGTTAGAGCTGCAACAGGGAAGCAGTGATCTAGTCACCTACATTACTCCGTTCCAGGTGTTGGTTCTGGAAAGTGGCTGGCTGGAGAAGAAGAGGTCTTCTCTGTTTTACAGGGGGTTATAAGAGGAGTTGAAAGATGCCCTAGCAGTCATGGTAGAGAGGCCGACGTCTTCTGAAGAACACATTAATTTGGTAATGCAGTTGGAAACTATATTAAACAGGACACGTTTTGAGTGGAGGAGACGTGGGCCTGAGAGTAGGACCTGGGTGAGAAGTTAGAGACTGAAGGTGGAGTTTCTAGTTGGAGAAGTCAAGGGAGGACTAGTGCAAGTGAGTCAGTTAAGACCCTCTTTGACCAAGGAGGAAAAGGATAGACGTAGGATGGGAAACCTCTGTCTGTATTGTGGAGATAGTGGTCACTTTGTGGGAAAATTCCCTTGAACCCCCTGAAGATTTTCACCTTCATCTTTCCCGGCAAAGGGACAACAACAGGTGACAAATACAATACAGACGCTGGTGCCACATATCACGTTAAACGTATGCTTAAATTGGGAAGGCAAGTTGAGGTGTGGTGGTCCATGTGTGATTGATTCGGGTGCCACAGAGAAAATCATGGTCAAGAAATTGGCTAGATGTCTTGGGGTTCCTATAGTGTTGAAAGAGATTCCGGAACAGGTCAGAGTGGTAGATGGTACTCAGTTATCGTCAGGACCCATTAAACAGAATTGTTGGGAGTTAAGTTGGTAGGTGGGCACTGGGAGGAGATATGTTTGAGCTTATTGATGCTCCTCAATTGCAAATAATTCTGGCCATGCCGTGGCTTATGTTACACAATCATAAAATAGACTGGGGTAAAAGAACAGTGGAGTTAGACTTGCAGTATTGTTTGGAACAATGTTTGCTTGGAAGTGCTCATGGAGAAAGGAGGGTTGAGGAGTCTGCAGTAGGGGTCTGTTTGACCTGAAGTGCTTTTGATAAACATTTACTAGAGGCTATAGTAGGAGTCCTGCCAGATTGCTATCATGATTTCGAGTATGTTTTAATGAGCAGGAAGTGGGTGAATTGCCTCCACATCGCTCTTATAACGCAAGATTGATCTAGAAGATGGAGCTCTGATACCTTGTAGCAGAATATACGCACTAACTGAGAAGGAAAACAAACATCTGAAGGATTACTTGGAGGAACATTTAGCAAAAGGGTTCATTAGATATTCCCAGTCTCCTGCAGCATCGCCTTTGTTCTTTGTGCCCAAGAAGAAAAAAATCATGTGAACTTGTATAGACTACAGAGCCTTAAACAAGATAACTATTAAGAACCACTACCCTCTCCATTTGATATCAGTGATATTAGACAGAATTCAGGGCACAAAGATCTTCACTAAGTTGGACCTCAGAGGAGCCTTTCATTTAATAAGAGTTCGAGAAGGAGACGAATTGAAGATGGCTTTCAGAACCAGGTTTGGCCTCTTCGAGTACCAGGTGCTGCCATTCGTTTTTTTTTTAATGCCACGGCTGACTTCCAGTTATTTATTAATGAAGTGCTACGAGAATGCCTGGACATTTTTGTCGTAATTCATATAGATGACATTCATTTTCACAAAGAATTTAACTCAACATGTGGAGCACGTACAGAAAGTTTTGGATAAGTTAAGGGAAAACCATTTGTTTGCGAAATTAGGGAAAAGTCAATTTCACACTGAAAGGGTGGAGTTTTGGGGTTTTGTAATATCGCCAGAGGGCCTGGAGAGGGACAAGATCAAGATTCAAGCAGTGATAAATTGGCCAACACCCACCAGTGTAAAGGATATCCAAAGTTTCATCGGATTTGTGAATTTCTACCGAAGGTTCATTAGAGATTTTTCCCAGGTAGTCACACTGCATACTAAACCTCTGAAGTAAGGAGTGAAGTTTGACTGGAGTATTGAAGCAGAGGAAGCCTTTTAGTACTTTAAGGAGATGTTTACTACTGGGCCAATCTTGTTACATGCAGATGTGGAGCAGCATTTTTTCGTTGAGGATACTTCAGATGTTGCAATGGGGGCAGAGCTGTCACAGCAACATATTGTTACAGGTCAGCTTCATCCAGTGTCCTCCTTCTCCAAGAAATGTTCCCCTGCAGAAAGGAACTACACATTTCAGATCAGAAATTATTGGCTATCAAGCAACATTTGAAGAATGGAGACATTACCTTCTGGGAGCAGGACATAAGATGACGGTTCTCACCGATCACAGAAATCTAACTTACCTACGTTCAGCCAAGACCTTAATGCTGCATCAACTCCATTAGTCCTTGTTGTTTGCTGAGTATGACTTTGTCATTATGTTCAAACCTGGTCACCAGAATGGCAAGGTAGACGCTCCATCTAGATGACAGTCTGGTAGTGAAAAGGGGAATGCTTTAGCCCCACTTCCTTTGTTGGCGGATAAGAACTTCATATCTAGGGAGGTCCGAAAAGACACTGATTTTGCGGAACAAATTTGTCATCAGACGTCTACCTGAACAATTGGAGGAGTGGGCCAGAGAAGATCCTATGAGGCAGATCAAGGACGGTCTTCCCTATTCGGATTCTAAGTTATGCTCGCTTCTTGAGAGTCTGTGAGAGGAGGTGTTGAAACGATGCCACGAATCAGTGTTAGCAGGTCATCCTGGCTATAGAAAGGCACTTGAGTTACTTAGTCAAGAATTCTGATAGAAAGGAATGAGGGAAGATGTCTTGAATTACGTGAAGACCTTTGAAATATGTGATTGGGCCAAGACTGAGAATAGAAAGCCTGCAAATCTGCTAAAGTCGCTACTGATTCCTCCTCGTCCGTGGCTCATGTTTTCAATGGATAACAACGTGGATGTACCTCCAGATATGGGTTGTTCGACCATATTGGTGGTTGTGGACTTGTTAACTAAGCTGGGCACGTCATTCCGATTAAAGACGCTTCTACTGCTTCTTCTCTGGCACAGGCCTTCTTGCAAAACATAGTGAGGCTTCACGGTTTGCCCAGTGAAGTTATTTCAGACAGAGTGTCGCAATTTGTTTCAAAATTTTGGCAAATGTTCTGTAAGGAGTTGGCAATTAATATCAAGCTAACCTCAAGTTATCACCCTGAAGCCAATAGTCAGATTAAGGGAGTCAATCAGGAGCTGGAGAAGTATGTACGGTGTTATTTAAGACCTGGCGAAGGATGGGTGGAGTTATTGTGGCTCGCTGAATTTTGCTATAACAACACTGCAAAAGACTCTACTTCTATGTCACTGTTTTTTGTAAATTAAGGTTTTTATCCTCGTTTCTTAAGAGAAATAATCGTGAAGGAGGTTCAGGTCCCGGAGGGTGAGGGCAGGCTTCAGATAATGGGAGAGAATTTGAAAAAGGTGGTGTAAGCTTTGCAGAATAGTAAGATGAGTAATAAGAGTTTTGCAGATTTAAAACGTAGGGTCGCCACAAGATATCAGGTGGCAGATTCAGTCTGGTTATCTACCAAAAACATAGCCTTGAATGGGAGGAATATGTTTAGTCCACGCTTCATTGGGCCATTTAAGATAGAGTTTATCCTCCGGTGACAGTGAAGGTAACATTACCGCAGGGGTTAAAGATCCATCCCACGTTTCACTTTAGTTTGTTGAAGTCATCCTTACAGAAAACCAGCTTACAAGAAAGTCCTGGGCCAGTTTTGACGGAAGGTTCAGGGGAGGTTTATGAGGTGTAGGCGATTTGGCTGAGGATGTGCACGACCCTAGACTGGTGAAGAGTTTCCATCATAGAAATCCACAGAGACCTGGCCCTGGAACATGGCATTGCGGAGGGGTTACTGTCAGGGTCCTACACGAAAATATTCCAGGAAGAGAAAGATGGTGCACAAGGTTGAGGGGTGTTTTGCCTATTAGAAGTAGGGGAAATGTAATTGGAGTGAGTGCAAGTGTTTTATGAGATAACAATTAGTTAATCTCTATCAGAACTCAGTTTAGGATTTCTGAAGTTAATATTGAAAAAGAGTAGTTTGAGCTGTAGATAACTTTTAAAACTTTTAAAAAAAGCTTTAAAAGGGTTTTTAAAAAGGGGTTTTAAAAAAGCTTTTAAAAGCTTTTAAAGACTTGTGCTTGCAAAGCCACCTCAGACTAAAAGGTGAGAGTGCAAAACATGCTTAGATATGCCAAAACGGACAAACGTAAGAAGCGGAACAGTGAAGGCGAGCATTGTTTAATAATGGATGAGGTGCTTCTTGAGCAGTGTCATGTACGGTGAGGTTCAGTACATGTTGGTGTGTGGTTAAGAGCAATGGTTAATCATGGCATGAGCCAGTGGAGTACTTATATGGTCATGCTTTATTCCATTCTAAAAACCAATGCAGACACCAACATCACCTCACCACTAACATTACTAGACCTATCTGCAGCCTTCAACACAGTAAACCACAAAACCCACACTAAAAGATGTGGACGAATAGGACTCAGGCACAAAGCTTTACTATGGCTAGAATACTTTCTAAAAGAAAGAATGCAAATCAGCCAAACACAATGCAACTTGCTGAGTCCCCCTGGGGTCATTACTCTCACCACTGCTCTTTGACATCTACATGACTCCTCATCCATCTCATCAAAAGACATGCACTGATGTGCTACAACTACGCATACAACACACACATCATCTATAAAATCAGCACAAGAGATGAACTAGACCCATCCCTTACAACCTGCCTAACCGAAATAAATGAATGGATGAGCACCAACAACCTTAAACTCAATCTGGACAAACCAGAAATCATGATCACCCCTAACAACCTGTCAAACCAACTCCATGGCCTGTAGAAAATGGGAAATCGGCCTGAACCCTCCAAGGTAGTTAAAAACCTTGTTATACTAATGGCAGCTTAACTCTCGAACCACAAGTTAACACAGTAGTAAAGAAGTGCTTCTGCCACATCCACAGAAACAGATATTACCGTTCCTCACCTTCCAACATAGAACACTCACTGTCATCTCCCTTGTCATGTCAAGAATAGACTATGCAAAAGGCATCTATCTCAGAATGCTGGACCACCTCATCAAAAAACTACAATGAACCCAGAACACAGCTGCAGTACTACTGCTCAGTCTCACCAACAGAGAGCACATCACACCAGCACTCAAAATCTTAAACTGGCTACCGCTTAAAAATATACTTTTCTTCGAAACTCTGCGTAACCCAAAGATCAATCCACAGCCAAGGAGCAGAATTCATACAGGAACACATCTTACTTTGCAAACCAAGCCAAACAGTGAGATCCATCAACTGCATTTGCCTCGAACCAAAACAATGGTCAAAAAAGAACTTATGTGAATCAGCATTCTGCTGCATCCTGGCAAAACTTTGGAACACACTCTCGAAAGAAATCCGAGCAACAGAAGATCACCTAACATTCAGAAAATTACTAAAAGCATGGCATTCCAACTCACCAAGCTAAAAGGAAAGCTCAGTCAGAGAAAAACAGTCATCACAACACAAGAGAAACGACCAAAAACAAATTAGCCCTGGATACCCAAGGAACCAAGCCACTTCAACGCAGGCCACCATAGAAGAAACAGAGCCCTACATAACCAACATCACCAATAAGAGAAGGGCAAGGACATGCCTCATCACTAACCCCACTAACAATTTTCCAACTTCATGCATACTCACCCTAAAGCATTAAAACAAACACATACCAAGAGCAGAATACTGAATCCATCCAAACTACATAAAATCTGCAATCCCTCCTAAACCAAACTAACTACCCTAAACAAAACCACAATCTCACGAACCCCATACAGCCTCATACACAAAACACCACCAAACGATTACCAACCAAAAACAACTTCAGCACACAGTGACAATTCTTTCCGAACTGAAGCTACCAACCGCCCCTCAAAGCGCTCTTGCTCTCTCCCTCTCGATCCCACTAACTAACCCTCCGAACACCCTTTTTCTCTTCAGATCCACCAGAGTGCCTGGAGACCATGAAAATGGCAGCAGTGTGCATTATAAATCACCATGACATAACTGTAAAAAAGCTCCAGGTGGGCTAATCAGAGGTTCTTGTTGTGGAGTCCTGCTCTTGAAATAACAAATGCATTGTAAGATAACTTGCTGTATCTTGGTGGGTTGGTTAAGAGACGGCACATAGATCCTTTTCTGCTGTACATCTGTATAACATTTATGTTTACCCAAAACCAGCAAAGTAATGGTGTATTTAAAAAGGTTTGGAAAAAAACGCCACTCAAATGTGGAAGTACAATCATTCATTTGAGCTAAATCACACATGCCACAGCACCATATAGTAAAGATCACTGAAGGTTCACATCCAGACCCAATTGAAGAACCGCCTTTTATACCAACACAAGGTCGTTGGCTAATGTGTCATTTAAAGGGCATATACATTTCCTTAGGGCCATGGCATACATTGTCCAAAACCCTCCAGTGTACAGTTTATGTGGTGAATAAATGTTTTTAATAAATACAGATGTAAGTAAAACAATTCTCCCTATTCATTGCAGGTTTATGTGGTTGGAGGATATGATGGGCAGAATCGTCTCAGCAGTGTGGAATGCTACGATTCATTTTCAAATCGTTGGACGGAGGTAGCTCCTCTTAAGGAGGCTGTAAGTTCTCCAGCAGTGACCAGCTGCATGAGCAAACTGTTTGTGATTGGTGGGGGCCCCGACGACAACACCTGCTCTGACAAGGTTAGATATGCTACTTGACATTACTCTTGTGTATGGCGCAAGCAATCCAAACCCAAATATTCATGTGCTCTTTTGTGGCCAAATCCTAGCCTTACCCACCTCCAATGCAGGGCATGCAGTATATAAGCCACATTTCCAATGCTGCAGTCATCTCACTTTAATACGATACCTATATTTCTCACTATTTGTTCCCACTCTTGAGAGGTGTTAGATACAAAGGTGCTTTTGGGGGAGTGTTTGTACATTTTCAACAGGAATGTGAGCAATGATTTCCACCAATACCCACTTGATAGCTAATTTAGTTGTATCTTTTTTCCTTCCTTAATCTCATCTACGCTAGTGCTGCTGAGACCACTCAGAAAATAAAATTTCTCCTAATTTACTGTTGTGTTACCAATGGTTGCCTGTTAATGTATCAGAGCATGTTTGCTGCACCGTGTCACATAAATTCACCTGGGACCAAGAAGAAGGACAACACCACAGATTTATCACAATAAGGGATAGCTCAAATGAAAATTGAATTTTCCTTAACTAACAAAGGTCAGGATAGTTCTCTTTAAATGGGATTGGGTCCCTTTTCATTCAGAGACCTTCCACTTGCTTTCGGTACTACAGAGGGGGCATGGGGTAGGTGGTTATTCCCATAGGGTCAGGTGGCGAGAGATGGGCACAGGGCCATGGCCGTGTTGAGAGCAACATGGGGGAGTGGGGCAGCTTGCTGACCAATTGCTGGTGGGGACGTTAAATGTGAAGGGAATGAATGCACCTACAAAGCGATCCCTTATTACACATGAGTTTCGAAGGTTGAAATTGGATGTTCTGTTGATCCAAGAGACGAGGATGATAGCGGGCGAGGAGCGTTGCATTCCCTCTGGCCAGATTAGGCAGGTGTTTTGGAGTTCTGGTACAGTGAAGATCGGAGGAGTGGTGATTTTAATCCACAAAAGACTGCAGATGAGAGATCCACGTATTTAGAAGGGATTCGGGGGTGGGACGCGTTTTTTTGTTCCAGGGGAGGTATGTGTGGTGGTGATCTTGATTGCTTCACTATATTGTCCTAATCAGGGTCAAATGGGCTTCCTTGAGAGCACCGTACCTTGTATTTTGTGGGAGGCCAGGGGGCTGTTGTTGTTGGGGGGAGGCTTTAATTTATGGGTAGACCCAGCGATGGATCGACAAGCACTGAGGGGGGGATGTTCACCCAATTTGCCAAAAGGGCAGAGGAAATTGCCGGAATACTTCTCTCCGATGTGTGCTGACTGCTCCATCTGTGGGTGAGGGGATTTACCTTTTTCTCACAGCCGCATGGTACCTATACGCGTATTGATTACTTATGTGTTCAAAGGGAAATGTTGAGCAGAGTTTTGACTGGTGACATGGTCCCGGTCAGTTGGTCGGACCATGACTTGGTGTATATGCGGCTATCCATGATAAGTTTGTGGGTGCAGGATTCCACTCATTCATTTTCAAAGCTTTATTCGGCATAAAAACCATAAGTACTAATAAAAACACATTTACATTTGTACTTTAAAACAGAATAAAAAGAAAGCATACATAATAAAAGCAGATTAATACCTTCTGTATGCAAAGTTATGGCATCGTCATCGAATGGCACATTTTGAGCAGAGCACGCTTGCAGCCTCTTTATTAAAAGACATTCCCATAGACCTTCGCATGAGGAGCCAGGCGCGGTGCACATACGTTGCAGATGCAAAGACAGCTTTCCTTTCCGTGGAGCGCAGCAGTAGTTGGATGGCTTTCGGTGGTGGCACAAACACTTAATTTTATCAATAGTGGTTTTAAATACATGCGCCTTAAATTAAGAGCAATATGGCAGATTAGCACAACATGTATTAAGATTTCATCAGCAGAACCACACAGTGGGCAAAGTGCAGATCTTGTAATTTACCATGATCGAGTGACCCAAGCAGTGTGCAAAATCCCCAGTCTCATGCGGACAAACAAAGAGCACTCATAGACAGGGTGGATTTCCATCTAAAGACCCATTAAGTTCCCCATTGTTGCACCGGAGAAACACTTGGGTGCATTCTTCAGGAAAGCTCGTTTCGTTTCCAGCTGAAACAGATTTCCTTTTGGCATTTGCTTTGTGGTCTGCTTTGGAGAACTTCCAACAGTGCAGGGGGTTGTCCCAAAGAATTCTCATATCCCAGAAGTGCAGTATCTTTTTTACATGAACCAGCCAGCCACAACACTGTGCCCCCTCAAGAAGTAAAACATTATTTAAGGCTTCCCGATATGTTGCTAGTCCTGGGGAGGACCACAGTCTCACCCAATAAATCACAAGTTTCAATGCAATCTCCTCAGCTATGGGAAAAACGCATAAATACATTAACACCAATGAAGTTGGAGCACTGATCAGGAGCAAAAAAAGTTGTTTCAAAAACCTGTTCTTAGTACAAGACGGAGCAGACAATTTAATGTGGCCCCACAGTTCCGACCCGTATAAGGCTGCTGGCAGAGCTTGCTTAGCATAAAGCTCCAGAGCCAACGAAATTGCCCCACTGCCGTGGCTTTTGAAAAAAGAATGGACGCCACCACTGTATTTTCCCAAGCTCATCTTGGCCTTGGCCTTTTGGTCAGACCACCCCCCTGATTTATGGAACATAAGATGCAAATAATGAAAATATTTAACTTGTTCCAACACTGTCTTATCCTCCATAATGCTCAGGGGGGGGGGAAGATTTTCACAAAGGGAGGGTTAAAAAACAAAACGTTTGGGTTTTTAGCATTCATTTCAGTGCCAAGCTCCCTGCATTTACTCGTGAAGATAGCCAATCCTGCCTCTAAAATGTTCGGGAAGCAGCCAAAATAACAAAGTCATTAGCATAAAACGGAGTAGGCCATCTCCTTGTTACAATTCTTGGAGGGTCAACGGCACCCCCTTCTAGTGTGTCTATTATACCCTGTATGTAAATTAGGAAAAGCAGGGGCACCCCCGCACAACCCTCGTGCACCCCTATTTTCACGGCAAACAGGCTTGATAGCTCCCCCCTTGTTCCATAGCATACAGATGACTCAGTTTCTGAATATAGCAGTTTGATAGAGTCAACCACCAGCGTGGGTGCATTCCGTTCACCTAATACCCGCCAGAGTGTATTCCTTGAGACAGAGTCGAATGCTGACTTTGAATCCCAAAAAAAGCATACAGTTTTGTTTTTGCTAGAAATACATATTTTTGGATTAATAGAGTCGGGAGGAAGCAGTGGTTCACAGTACCTCTGCCAGCACAGAAGCCGGCTTGTGCTTCGATAATGATCCCTGCTTCGTCTACCCATTTTCGCGATCTAGTCAAGATAATATTACCAAATATCTTCCCAACATAGCCTAGTAATGAAATAGGGCGATAATTCTCTGGGAGAACCCTCCCCCTTTCTTGTAGATGGAACTATGATCGCCTCCCTCCAAGTCTTAGGAATTACTCCAGAATGGATAGCAGCATTAAAGACCTTGCATAAAATTGGGACCCAAATCATTGGTTCGTCTTTATAGAAGTCGACCGTTATGAAATCGGGTCCAGCCGCTTTACCCAACTTGTGGGAGCACAAGGTGTTTTCGACCTCGGCTGTTGAAATATATCATCTCCCAAATTTAGTCCCGACATTTCCTTTTTCCCCTAGGGCAGTACCTGCTAGTGGATCTGCACTCGCATACAGAGTAGAACCCACCATGTGTCAGCAGCAATACAGCATTATGGAATTTGGTCAGCATCCCTCTCGCTTGATGCTACCAACTCCAAAAACCATTGTTATTTCCCTGCGCTAATGCCATGTGCAGGGCTTCCCACTGTGATTTTACATACTGGCTTGTTTTCCTAAGAAGTAGGGCCTTGTAATTTGCCCTGGAATCTCGAAGGTGGTGCTTATCAAGGGCTACTCCAGATATTTAACTTAAAATAATGGCTTTTTTTGCTCTTGCGCAGTCATCGCACCAGGGATTTTTCGCCACCGCCTTTTTGTTTGAGCGGCCTACTCCGTATGTTAGACATGGGATTCATTTCCTGCCTATGGATCCAAATTCCACAGTAACCATACCATCAGGGAGGCTATTATTGTAGATGTTACCCAGATTGTCTTTGATGGCATCATATACTTTTCGTTTCGCAGCCCCATCTGTCCAGTTGGCCCATTTTATTGTTTTCCTTACATTGGCCAGGGTTGGAAGGGGTTGATTCTTAGCCAAGCCATGCTTCGGGGCGATATTAAACCCCTTGTGCGCAGTTTAAGCGTGAGGGAATAATGGTCGCTCTCGCTTCTTTCACCTACTTTGAACTCTAGACCTTAAACCATCTTCTGGCTGTAATAAATATATAGTCGATACGTGACATACCATTGCAGCCATTGAATGTTATCTTCGCTGGCTGGTCAGATGGCAATAGCCATTACAGGCCTTAAGGTTCAGGCTGGCAATAGCATAGGCTGATTCTACTGTTCGCCTATGATCCCTTTTTGGGGACACAGCCACAAGAATGGGTATAGACCAGGCTATATTCTGATCATCCCATAGTTGAAAGGTTTCTTTCAGAGGTACTAGCTGTAAGTTCATGTCTCCAGCAGCAACACTAAACTCGCTACGACAAATCAGTCGATTTTTTGAGCAGCTCATCTCCTGCAATTTCATCAGTATATCGCTAGCCGGTATCCCCATTAGGTCTATTATAGAAATTAATTAGTAAGAATCGATCTGCCCCATTTGTTACCACCAAAAGAAGCTGGAGGTCCACCCAGTGAGTTTCTACATTAACCACCGTCCATTCAAGTCTGGCGTCGATCTATATCTGCAGGCCCCCCGATTGTTGGCCCCTTTGGCCCCCCTTGTCTGGGATCGTATAATTCACATAGCCCTGGAAATTCAAAGGGCTTAGGGCCCATGTTTCCTGGAACATCAATACCTGGTAATCGCTAACAAAATTGCACCAGTCCGGGTCAGATAATACTCTGTTTAAACCTGCTATGTTCCAAGAAAATTCTTCAATTAATGCACAGGTGCTAACTTGCCGCCCTGCACATTCGGTCAGGCAGCCTGCCCCATTTTACTGACACACTTGGCTTCAAGCTTACTTCGCTCATACACCCCCTCCCATTTGCAGCGTAGCATACCATTAACTTAAACCCCAGCTCCAGCAATGCTGCAGAACAAGCACCAAGTAAAGGAGCAGTAGCTGGTGAGGCCAGTTTAATCAGTGCCCAGGTTGTGGGACTGTCCCACTTGGGTAGTTCTACGTATAACAGGTAATTACTTTTAATTGAGGAAAGCCATGGGATGCTTTCCCATAATGCAAGCTGTCTGGATCGATTAAAAAAAGGGCTGTCGGCCAGTGGGAAAAGTTCTCCCAGTTTCACCAGTTGGCCAAAAGACCTTAATGTGCCTGGATCTGAAACAGATCTTGGGCAGTCATATATTTTGCAATTCACATTAGACATATGCGTTGAAGTTATTATACCAGCTGTGTTATTAGAGTTGGAACTGTTGGCAGGATGGATTTTGTTTAATGACCAAGGATCATCATAGTTTCCAGGCTGTTCATTTCCCATAGATGAACTAGGATGCTCCTGTGCATGGCCTTTGCCATTACTTTTGAGCCATTTATCAATGGGGCCCCTGCCTTGTGTGGCCATTACCCATATCGTTAGATATGATAGTTGGTGATAAGGGGTTAGAGGTTCTAGGACTCAAGGGGCCTACCATCTCATTACCAAACTCCACTCTTTTCAAGCGCCGACATAGTTTCCTCCTCTTAAACCTTTTCTCGCGCCCACCATGCGTTTCAGGTGAGCAGCCTAATAGGGAAATCTCATGGCAGGCCACTTCATTGGGTCCTCTTCCGTCGCTGCAGTTATAGTTAAGGTGTGCCTCCAAGGCATAGCGCGATCGGGCAGAAGACTATCCTGCTGCAACTTTCCCGATACTATGTTTCAGTTCTTGGTGTTCTGCAGTTTACAAAGTGAAAACAGAGCCTCAACATTGGAAAGGATGAAATTAAGGTGGGAAGATAAGGAAGCCTAGGTATCTATTTCCAATATGGAGATATTGTTTGGCGCAATAGTCGCGACGTCCACACATGAACTTTCTTCACCCAGAAACTTTGGACTTTGAGGCCAGACCTTTGAGGTTGAGACTGGCTGAAAGGTTCGTCTCTATTGAACTGTTGCCACTATTGCGTTCGCCATTAGTGTTTGCTGGGTTGTTCCCCGATAAATTGTTCTTCAAATATAGACCGAGTTTAATCAGTGAGCCATCGTTGTCAATCATAAAAGAATGGGATGCAGATGCAGTGTTGGGCTCAGGGTTAGTTATAGGATCATTAGAGGGCAGATCTGGTAGATTTCCAGCAGTTGACAAACAAAGGGGAAGCACTAGGCATGCTGTCAATAGGGACCAGAAAGTCCCTTTTACCCTTTTTTGTTTGATTGGGCCTTTAAGGATGTGGTCCGCTTGCTCGAGCTATTGCCCGAATTATTGAGCCCACTGCCCAGTCCACCTTGGCGTGTCCTTTCGCCTTTCATTTGCAGGATTCATTGTGGCAGTGTAATGATTCCCTCTGGGGGCTTTGGAGGGGAAGGTGCGGAGAGGAGGCCCAGGGACTAGGGAACTGATAGGAACTGGTGAGGGACACACAGGGAGGGGTTGTGGGCCCTGGAAATGGATAAGGTCATGTATACATTGCAATGTTTGCGACCAAAATATTATGAGTGGGGGGATAAGGAAGATGGCTTGTTGGTGGCGAAACTGAGAGCGCAGGGGGCAGAGAGGTGGGTGGAGGGGATCTCAGATGATGTGGGGAATCATGATACCACCCCGGAGGTCATAGTTATTCAGTTTGCAGCATTTTACGAGAATCTATGGGTAAGAAAAGGTAAGGACAAAGACTGACGGGGAGGAGGCTGAGGCGATGGAAACCCAGTTCACGCAGGAAGAGGTATTGGCTGCCATTCTGCAGATGCAAGAGGGTAGGGCGCTGGGGTAGGACGGGTTCATAGTGGGGTTTTATGAACAGTTTGCAGGGGTGTTGGTTCCACATATGGTCAAACTGTTTAATTCCATTTCCGAGACAGCGAGGGCACCTTGGTCGTTTTGGCAGGCACTGATAGTCGCGATAGCAAAGGAAGGGAAGGACCGCAGATAATGCAAGTCATACAGAGCAATATCCCTCCTCAACGTAGACGCTAAGGTCTTCGCAAGGGTATTGGCATCCCGCCTGTAGGAGTTGATGTTCCGGCTGGTTCATTCAGACCAGGTAGGGTTTATTGTATGGAGGCAGGGGTGGAAACAGTAAGAAAGACTCTGCTCCTCATGGATGTAGTGTGAGGTAAAGGTGGGTATCTGACGCTTCTATCTTTAGATGCCAAGAAGGCATTTGATAGAGTTGATTGTGACTTCCTCTATACAGAGTTTCAAAAATACGGGTTTGGGCAGGCCATTCTCAAAGGGATCAGAACAATGTATGACAAGCCAGGTGCAAGAGTGTTGGTGAACAGGAAGATCTCTAGCGGGTTGGCCCCGAGGAGGGGGATTGGGCATGGATGCCTTCTCTCACCCCTTTTTTGTGTGTCCTTGGAACTGCTGGCATAGTGACTGCAGGGTGCCCCCCGAGTCACGGGGATAAAGGTAGGATAGAGTGAATTTAAATTAGGGTTGCATGTCGACGATGTCTTGCTGCACCTGGTACACCCGCAGGTCTCGGGTCCCGCGGCGATGGAGGTAATCGAAGAGTACGGTGCTTTAGTGTTGTTTACCTTTGAGTTTGATGCAGACAGGGATGTGGCACCCCTCAGGGATCTCGGGATGGTGTTAGAGCTTGAGGGAATAAGGTGCTTGGGGGGTAACGATATCCAGGGATCTCAAGAACTTGTATAGGGCTGATTTCCCGCCGCTGCTTACGAAATGATATGGTGAAATGTCTGGAGTGCGCAAACGATTTCCTGGATGGGGAGGCTTAATCCCCTTAAGATGAATCTCCTCACGAGATTACTTCACTTGTTTCAGATGCTCCCCATGCAGATGCCAGACTCATTTTACGTGGACGTGATGGGGAGGATGTTGCGCTTCCTAAGGCAGGGTAGGAAACGACACATAGCTGAAAGGGTGCTGCAATTGCCAAAGGAGAGAGGAGGAGTAGGGCTTCCAGATCTTGGCCTATATTATAATGCAGCGCAGCTCAGGGTGCGGGTACCGCACCTGCAGGAGGAGGCAGGTAAAAAATGGATTTACCTTGAGAATTTCCATCTACGACCCGTAACAGTAGAGGAGTAGTTGTGGGTCCTCCAGGAGCAATTGCCGGGGTGAATTAGAGATCACCTTGTATTGGGTATTCTTTGGAACATTTGGCGGTGGGCACGGGGGGATCCACATGGCCGTCTCTGCTCAATCATCTACAAATGCCAGTGATACAAGATGACATTCCGTGCCCGGTATGATTTCAGGACTGGTTCGAGGCGGGACTAGCAAGAGTGGGGCAGTAATGGGTGAAGGGTAAATTTATTTCCTTGCAGGTTCTAGAAGCGGCATTGCAAATTGGTCCTCTTTATGTTTTCCTACTTGCAATTAAAGGGGTATTGACAGACGAAAAGTGGAAGGACTCTTTGCTACAGGAACGTATGAGAATGGAGAAGATATTGGATTCAGAGAGTGGGATGAAGGGACCTATTTCATTGCTGTATGCAGCGTTAGTGGAGTTGACCGGGGGGGGGGGGGGGGGCCACTGAGGATTCAAGGGCTAGATGGGAGAGGGACCTGGGGCGGGAAGTGAACCCAAGTCTATCGGATATCATGTGTACTAGAGCACACCAGACATTTGTGGCGTGCCAGTTTAAGCTGCACAGTATTAAACTGCTACATTGTTTGCAATATGACCCAGTCCGACTGTCCAAGATGTTTGCAGGGGTGAGCCTGTTATACTGGTGTTGGTTGGGGAGCATGCCACGTACTGGCACATGTGGTGGTCATGCAGGGAAGTCCAGGTGTATTGGTTTGAGGTTTTTGGGTTGGATCAAGGAGGCAGAAGGGTTGGTGATGGCTCTGGGCCCCATGCTGATGTTGTTTGTATTGGAGGAGGTGGAGAGGGAGTGGAGGTCCCTTCCTCACATGTCCCATTTTTAGCTGTTAGCAGTCCGGGTTTGTTTGACAATTTCTTGGAAAAGGGCCCAATTGCAGGCTGTGACAGAGTATTGCAGGAAAGCCAGGGAACTATAACGTAAAGGCTTATGCCAGTGCGGCATGGGAAGAGTGCCGGAATGGAAATGCAGTGACTAGGGTTCCATAGGTGGGAGGGACGTAGGAGGAAATGTTTTGCCCGCCCGCCCTCCCCCCCCACCTCTGGGCCATTGCCTGTGATGGATGGGGATGCTGACTGGTTAATATGTTGTGTCCGCCCCACGGAGGTGCGGAAGGCTCAGGCCCTCTTGCTAAACGTGTGATAAGTGCCAATGCATTGCTTATTTGTGTTCTTTCGTTCCGTACGGGTGGAATGCGGGTCTTACTGAAAGATGAGGTTTGTGTTTGTGAAGTGTACAACAATGTGCCTTGAGGGCATCTTTCTGTATTTGTTCTAATAAAAAGAAAAGGAATAAAAAGAAAACATTGCATAGCTCATAGCATTATAGAGACAGGGTTTGAGAGGATATACGCTTTATAGAATTTGCATCTGTTTCAACAGGTCATGTTTTTTCTGATTATGCATTAGTATGCGATTACCACTTTAACTTTAATTGTTTTATGTTGGGTGTTAAGGAGAGAGGGGAAGAGAAGAGATTTTGTTTGATTTATTTGGAAGTGTTTTATTTGAAGTATAATTATGATGGTGTACAATCTTAAATAAAGTAAAAGTTTAAACAAAATGTTTTGTAAAGTTTAGTATGCCTAGAACTACATGTTGTTAGAATGCATCAATACACTTTTGAAATGCACCCATTGAGCTCCTAACAACCGCCTAAAGAATCATCTACTGCTTCCATCTCAAGATATCTCGTTACCTGCCTCCCCACTCTGGGAACTGACAGTCACCACTCTCCACTAGCTATCAGCGCAACACACAGAGGACTTTGTCAAGGAAAAAAAAGCAACGCTGGCCGCCATTAGACTCATCCACCACTATCCCACTTGTCATACTCAGCCTCTGTTAATCGAGCAAACAACTAGAAACATCTCAATCCACAAATCATCTCCCCTCCTATTCCTAAAGACCAGCAAACCACCAATTCTCAATGTAGCTAAGAGGACCATCCTGACCCAAAGCTAAACCTGCTAGTTTTCTTTTATGGTGAATGTAACACCTGTTAGATTGTGGTGCCTTCACAGCAACACCTGCACAATAGCAAACCACTCCACAGCCATTTACAATCTTCTCAGTGAGGACAAAGCAGATCTTCTGTTAATCACAGATGATTACTCAGTGTGTATAGACAGGTCCAGCTCCTAAACTGCATGAATAAACATGCCAACAGAAAAAATCAAGAGTGGGGGAACCACTTCTTTTGTACAGAAAGATTCTATCAATGTTAAAATCACACCGTCTGACAGCAACCCAGACCATGAATCTCTGTTCCTTTTTCTGCTCCACCAATCCCACCTCCACACTAGGCTTTCATCTTATTTACAAACCAAACTCCTACAACTGTCTTTCTGTATATATTCTGGCAGTCACTAACTTTTTTATAGACCTCCTGTAACTAATATTGTAAGATTTAAACCTCTGGCTGGAAAGATAGCATGACAAGGCTACCAAGCCTCTGGTTTCAATGTCTGATCTTCACCTCAAGCAGTTCATCAAAGCACCCACTCACATGGTCACACACATACTGGATGGTGCATTTTGCAATGAAAATATCACCAATGTATGTTCCCGGGTGATCTCTTACCCTATGGGAGACCACCTCTCTTTTCAGCATCTTCAACCAAGAACACCACTACCAAAATCAATCAAACCTCTACCAACCTTAATCAAGCCCTCAGAATGAACATACTCATTGAGGGACTCGAAGTATTTAACCCCCAGCCCTGAATCTGACACTGGGAGGACAAGCCAGACTAACCACTATGGCCTTCATGCTTACACATTACAACAGGCTCAGCATGCTGTACACTGCGAAGCCCTTTAAAGTCTCACTGGATCAACAGAGCAGAAACAGTAAAGAATAAAAAACCTCACTTCACACACTGCTTTGAGCCAGTGCAACATGGCCGGATGGAGATTTTCAAAAACACTTCAGATTGTAATACAGCACAACACATCCCCAGAGCTTTGCAACTCCATTGCCATCACTATCAATTTCTGCAATCCTAGACCGCACCAAGCAAGCGCCCTAATCCAGCACTGCAAGTCTTTTCTCCCTTCTAAACACGCCATTTTGTAACCACTTTCAACAGCAGCAATCCAACCAAGTACACTGGAAGACCCAATGGTCATACCCAATGTGACCCAGCACATACAAAGCAATATCGGAGCAACCCAAACTTAGCAATCCAACCAAGTACACTGGAAGACCCAGTGGTCATACCCAATGTGACCCCACACATACAAAGCAATATCGGAGCAACCTACACTTTTTAAAAAAAAACAATTGTATTGATTTTATTCCAAACAAACAACATACAAATAAACTTGCAGTACATGTCGTAAAATATCAAGTTTTATACAGATCATTCAATGTCTACTGCTTCCCCTTTTCCCTCCCCCCTGTTCGAGCCTACTCCACTTCGCAATCTGTTTCTTGGTTATGTAAAAGGGTTCCCTTTTCTATATCCTCAGCTGACTCCTGGTCACTTGGCCAGTCCTGAGTAGGCCATATTATGTAGCCACTAAGTGTTTCCAGGCCGTCAGGGTTTCAGTTTCTTCCTCCCCTCCTTTATTTCCAGCTTCCTGCCACACTGCTGTGTCAGCATCAGTCCATTTCTGCAGGTCTCTCCACGAAGCTTCTAACCTAGGTCTATGGCATGCCTTCCATCCCATGGCAATTATACGCTTAGCAAGTATGCATGCCAAGTCCTTTAATTTACTTACATGTTTTAGTTTGCGTGGTCTAGGGAACCCTCCTATCAGGCATACCCATGCTGTTTCAACATATATCTTAATCCCTTTTTCATCTAATCTGTGGGCTACTTCTTCCCAGAATGTCTCAATCTCTGGACATGCCCAAAACATATGCGTCATCCCAGTGTTTTCTTCACCACATTTGGGGCATGTTTGTCGTACTGCGTTTTTAATTTTAGCTATCCTCTGGGGTGTCATATATGCCCTGTGGGTTATATATAGCTGTATTTGCTGCAGCCTCACATTCCGAGACACTTTTTTGTGATACCTTTGGGCCCGCTCCCACATCCCATCACTCATAGGAGCACCCACCTCCTCCTCCCAGTCCTGTCTTAGTTGTACCACTTCCTTCGCCACTTTGGACATCAACAGCTCATATATTCTAGATATCTCATGCCCTCCTTCTGCTATATCATGTATCGTGTCTATGGCAGAGTCAGGATGCTCCTCAAGCGTTATTTCCAACCATGTCGCTCCTATCCACCTCAGCATTCTGTTGTATATGCGTCAGGCTGCTCCTCAAGCGTTATTTCTGACCATGTCGCTCCTATCCGCCTTACCATTCTGTTGTATATGATATATTGTCCTGTGTGCAACCCAGTTTTCTCCACCAACCCTACGAATTCCTTTAGCTCCCCCTCTTGCTTACGTCTCCCACTGTTACAATCCCCACCGGTTCCCAGTGCCTTCGAATCGTCTTCATTAGTTGTTCATCTCCTCCTGTAAATGTCACTAACGGCACTTGCGGAGAACACAGGCTTGGGTTTTCCATGACCTGACAAGCTCTACGTCATAACTTCCATCCCAGTACCATCACCTTTGGGCGTCCTTGAAACTCTGATTTGGGCAACCATATCACTTCTTTCAGGAAGTATGGGGCACACTCCAAACTCAACAACCTGGATTCTGAGGTTGGGTCTTCTGATAACCATTTTGCCACATATTGTAATTGGCTAGCTAGATAGTAAATCTCGTAGTTTGGCAGTTTTATACCCCCTTTGTCATATGTGTTTTGTAACTTCCAAAGGGTTTTTCTATTCCTCGTCCCATGCCAAAGAAATCCCCTGCTGATGCTCTGTAGCTTGGCGAAGAATCGCCTTGGTATCAGATATGGTATGTTCCCAAAATAATGCAATAATATCAGCAGTACTACCATCTTCAGCATTGCCCCCTTCTCATCATTGCCAAGGGGAGCTTTGGCCAGAACCTCATACTGTTTTCAATGCTTTTTACCGCTTTCTCAGTATTATGTTGGTGTTCTGCCTCTACCGTGTGGTAAATGTCTATCCCCAGGAATCTAAACGTATGTATCTCCCATGGTATTTGTAGAATTGGCAATTGATCCCATGGGGCCCCTACATACCTCCCTAGAGGGAATATGTATGATTTTTTGGGGTTCACCGCTATGCCAGATAGTGACGAAAATCGCTCCATCACTTCCAGGACATATTGGAGGTTTTCTTCAGGGTATTGTTAGTACAACAGCATGTCATCTGCGTATAGTGAGACTAAATGTGGCTCCCCGTTCATATTAATCCGTATTATATAATGCTGCTGCCTCAGGTATATTGCCAGGGGCTCTAGTTGCTAAGTATTACCCAAATTGACCTTTTACAATTGACCTTTTGCACAATTGACCTAATTTATAGTGGTCCTAATTGACCTTCTGCACAATTGACCTTTATATTATTTTAGTTATTTTATATATGTATTGGGTTGGTTTTGGATTATAAATAATATAAGGGGATTGGGTGGGGTGTTGCAGGGTGTTTTGGATTGGGTGGGGGATTGTGGGGGGTTTCCCCCGCATATATTTCCTAATTGACCTTCTAAATTAGGTCAATTCTCCCGAGGTCAATTCTCCGGAGGTCAATTGTGAAAAGGTCAATTAGTATACAACCAAGACATACAGCATCGGGGACCACGGGCATCCTTGTCTGGTACCCCTACTAAGTTGCCATCTCTCCGATATTATCGCTCCCGTTTTGACTGTGGCAAGCGGTGCACTATACAGTAGTTTGACCGATCTGAGATACCCAGGCCCTATCCCATAGTTGGTCAGGGCTGCGATCAACCAAGGCTATTTGACCGAGTCAAAGGCTTTTATTGCATCCAGTGATACGATTGCAATCTCGCCCGAGTCTCCTTTCGTATGCTCTGTAGCCCGGTGAAGTCGTCTTAGGTTATCGGATATGTTCCTATGTGGAACATATCAGTCTGATCGGGGTGTATTAGTTTATTAATAATCCGTCTCATTCTGTTTGCTAGCACCGCTGTGAGCATTTTGCTATCTTGATTTGGGGAGTGGAAGGATGATCTCCTCTCTCAGGGACTCTGGTAACCTCCCTGTTTCGAATGCCTCATTTAGCATTGCTAGAAGGGGGGGAAGCACCTCTGTTTTGTAAGTTTTATAAAATTCACTGGGGAGTCCATCGTCTCCCGGAGTCTTGCTAGTAGGTAGCTGCATTACCACCTCCTCAAGTTCTTCTAGAGTGATCGGGGCGTCTTACTCCTCTCGCTCCTCTGCGCTGATTCGTGGCATGCCTATGTCTTCAAGTGTTTTTCCCTTATTTCCCTTCAGTCACTTCCTGCTTCATCCCCGTACAATTGTTGATAGTATTCAAGGAATTCCCGATTTACTCCCTCTTGGGTGTCCACCATTTGCCCATTCTCCCTCGTTATTGCTCTTATCGTAAGTCGGGGGGTCTCACTTTTATATAACCATGCCAGCATCCTCCCTGGTTTGTCTCTGCCCGCATGCTGTGTCTCCACATATTTTTTATAGTTCAGATTACATAGCCGCTCCCAGTGTCCCGCACACTTCTGTTGCAGCGTAAGTACAGTCTCAGCATCGTCCTTGGTGCCACCTCCTCTGCCCAACACTGCTTCTAACTCTGTTTCCGCCTCCTGCAGCTCTCTAAATATGCCTCCTTGCAGCCCTTTGGACTTAGCCATAGCTATCCCTCTAACTACCACTTTGAAGGCTTCCTACAGCATACCTGCCGCCTCACCGCTTCCAGTATTGGTCTCAAAGTAATTTATTATTTCTTCTCTCAAGTCCTCCCTGAATATTATGTCTTTTAGTGCCTCAGCTCTAAGTCTCCATGTTGGAATCCTAGCTCTTGAGGGTCGATATTGCCAATTTAGGACAAATGGCGAGTGGTCTGACAAGACCCTCACTTTGTATTCTGTCTGTACTATTTCTGCCATCAGCTCCTGTGTGGCAAACAAATAGTCTAGCCTCGTATGTACATTTTGTAGGGCTGAGTAATGCGAATACTGTCTGTCCTGTGGGTGGTGCTCCATCCATGTGTCCTCAAACCTGAAGTCTGTCAACAGTGACTGTAATGCCCTGGCAGCAGGGGAGGGTCTGTCTATTTTGCTATCAGATCTATAATTTTTCGGGTTTAATGTACAGTTAAAGTCACCACCCCAGATCACCGCCCCCCCCCTAGGTACGTGCTCATTTTGTTGTATAGGGTCTTGAAGTATGCCACTGTGTCCTGGTTTGGGGCATATGTATTTATAATGCATATTTCTTTATTTTCCACCAGCCCCCTTATTACGACCATCCTCCCATCTGCTTCAGCTGTGGACTGTATTAACTGGAATGGGACATTCAGTGCCACCCAGGTGATCACCCCTCTAGCATAGGCTGAATCTGTTGCACCAACGACTGTCCCCCTCCACTTCTTCCGGATCACCTCTAGTTTTTTTTTTTTTGAGGTGAGTCTCTTGTAACAGGGCTATGTCTATTTTCTGTCTGCGCAAATACATCATGACCTTGTTCCTTTTTAGATAGCTATTGAGCCCCCTGACATTCCAAGTGACATTTAAGTTACCTTAAGGCTCCCCATAATCCAATCACATCCCGTTCCTCCCTTTGTATATCTCCTGGCGCTGCCTGGAGGTCATCGCTCGTGTATGTAAGCTCGTTCCCCAACTTCAAACTGTCCCTCCCCGCTAACACTACAACCTCCCCAACTCCCCCCCCATCCCCATCCCTTCCCAGCCCCAACTCAATCTCCAACTCCCCACACCCCCCCCATCCCAAATGTTGCCCAGCTCCATCCCTGGATCTCAGGCACCCCCGCATCTGGTCCTTTTTCTCGGCTATTGCCAGTACTCTGGACCCAGCAGGGAGATATTGCCCTATCAGTGTTTCAACTACACTACCTACTGGGGATAGGTAGTCTACATCTTGTGTCTCCTGTATTAAGCTACCAATCACAGTGCACTTCCCGCTCTAATCTGTCTTGCACACTTCTATTTTCTAGTTCAGGCTAATTAATGGGCACACAATGTGTGTGCCCATTAATTAGCCTTCGCCTTGTTCTAACGTGTCTCTTGCACCTCCTTCAGGCATAATCTCTTGTGTTATCCCCCACCCCCAAAATTTACAAGCATGGCGCCGGTTCACTTATCCTGTCCGTCTCGCTCCTGCCCATCTCCAGACACTTGGCATCCCTGGGCATCCAGTCATCGTTCGGCCTCATCTGTGGCCTCAAATAAATGTGCTTTGCCTTTGTGTAGGACCTTGAGTTTAGCAGGATACAAAAGCATATATTTGAATCCGGCCATTCGCATGTCTTCTTTTCACTGCCACATAACTGTAGCGCTGTCTCTGTACCAACATGGTGTAGTCCGGGTATGCAGTGATGGTCGCCGATGCCCGCGTTATTGTTCCACCCTTCCGAAGAAATTCCAGGATCTTTTCCCTGTCTCTGTAATTCAAGATCTTTGCTATGATTGCGCGAGGAGGAGCCCCGGGTTGAGGCCTCTTCGTCAGGGCCCTGTGTGCTCGTTCGATCATGATCCCCTGGGAGAGCTTGCTGGCCCCTATTTCCTGGATTGACATATTTTCCACATAATCTATTGGGTCCGAGCCGCTTTCCCCTCCAGCTAGGCCCACCACGCGTATATGTTGTTGCGTCTTGCTCACCCTTCCGCTTCCTCTGCTCGGTTTTCTAGGATGGACACCTGTTGTTTCAGTATGTGAACCTCCTTAGCATTGGTGGTGCTCACATCCGTGTTGGTTTTCACTGCGCTCTCCAGGCCACTCGTCTGTTCCACCAGTGCTCTCACATCTTGTCTCAAAAGGTTGACATCTATTCCTACTGCGTCGATCTTAGTTTCCAGTGACGCTCTCAGGTCTGCCATCGCTGTCCCCCATGAGGATTTCTGGTCTGTAATGGCTGCAAGGTTCAGGTGATCGTCCCTTGGCAAGGACATCCCTTCCGGTGTGGTGGCCAGGGCTTGTGCCAGCGAGGCTGGGGACGACTGCTGTTTCGTGAATATGTCCATTGTTGGCTGTTTGCCTTTGCTTTTTCCCACTTTGAGTGCCATTGCCCTGGACGTCCTTGATCCTGCTAGTCTGCTGCGTAAGGATGCGTTTTATAGGTATTGCGCAGTCCCGGTGCCGGCCTCTTGCCCCAATTTTGCACGTGTAGGCTTGCCTATGGTGCCGCCTCTTGTTTGTACCTGTTTTGGTGTGCGGGTCCACCTCTTGCGGGGCCTGCAGCTCTTTTCTGCTGGCCTCTCAGCCCTGCATGCTCTTGGCTCTCTCGTGGGGCCCTCAACACTCCTCCACACACATGCTTGTGCCCCGATTCAGCACCCCCGGGTCCCCGCCTCAGCATGAGTCACCGCTCCCAAGCGTTGGTGTGTATTGGTTATTGATAGCGCCCCAAGCCTCTCCACTCGGGTTGGGGTACTGTTTAGTCAATGTGGAGCGGGCCTAATATTAACTCAGCAGGCTTCCCACAAGGCCAGCTGTATCACTCTGTTAATCAGCGCCTGACCTGGGTGGTCCAAGGCTCCTCTAGCACCTCACAGAGGTCTAATCCTCATCCCACAACCCTCCTGATACCACCACCTGTTAATTGTGGGAGGTGCGCTTCCTGGTGCCAGTCTTAGAATGTTATGTGGCTTACTGCTTGGGAGCCCCTGTCTAGGGCCTCCACCCATTTCCTCTGCGGCGTCACCCACGACTTTTGCACTTAGCCATGGCCCAATGTCTCTGTGTTCTGTTTGTGCTGTTCATATGTATTTCTGTGCTGTTTTCAGCTCGCAATGGGGGGGAATCACTGTAGCGGCGTCCCACTGCTCCCCTTCTAGACGACCTTGTCTGCCTTCTTCACCGCTCCTTTCTGTACAGGGACCTCCGCTAGCACTTGCGGCTCTGTTTCCTTGTTCCTCGTTATCTCTTACGTGCCGTCAGGGTTCCATCCGGCTCACCCGCTGCTCATAACACCCTTCTTGTGAGCTCCCGAGGTGTCTACAAATACGCCTGTGGGAAACTGTTCCTTCTGGATTTCGACCGCAACCCTCGGCTCCGCTTGGAGTTACGAGGGTCGTCTCCTTGTCCGAGCTTACCCTGCCTTCACTGCCTGATCCTTTGGCTTGCGTTGCGCTATCTTCTTGTGTGTCCCGCCGGGGCTTTTTATGTTTTTCCACACGGATGCAGTACACCAGGGGAGCGATCTTACGGGTGCACCGATGCCAGCGCCTCTCTTCCACCAAATCGAACATGAGTTATGTTCTGCTGTCTGTATCCACTGCGATTGGCTACTCGAGGAGCGTCAACTCGGTCCCGTTCCTCTGCTCTTACTCACATCGCAACTTCCCAACATCAAGAACTCCTTTGTTCGAGCTCCACTGCCATTTTGGATCAAGCTCCGTAATGCCCGCGGTGGCCTTCTAGGGTACGTAACTTCTGCTTTGGTCGGCCGATCTTCCATCAGCTACCTGCATTGGGGTCTCCTACTGTTCCCATTGCTTTGGTCATCTTTTGTTGGTGGAATTCCACCTCAAGGTGCATGCGCTTTTTCGGATCATTTTTTCCAAATCACGGAGCGCACTGCCAAGCCACGCCGAGCAACCTAAACTTGCCACCAGCTTCCTGCTCTTTTACTAATTGATCAAAAGGTCTCTTTTGCCGTCAAAACAGCCTTTATAAAGCTTCTCCTAAAAACATTGCAGACCCCAACAAACCGGCAAACTACCAAGCAA
Organism: Ambystoma mexicanum; assembly: GCF_040938575.1. NCBI lineage: Eukaryota > Metazoa > Chordata > Amphibia > Caudata > Ambystomatidae > Ambystoma > Ambystoma mexicanum. Next base: position 273,486,979 of record NC_090932.1, on the reverse strand, counting down.
TCTCCAACACACTCTTGGATGACCTCAAACAGACTTAAGCTCAACTAACCAAAACTGAACTAATGATCTAAGTTGTAACACTTCCTATCCCACAGTGATACCTTGGATTGACATAAAGGGCCCTTGCCCACTGCCCTCTTCTCCTGTTTGGAAACTTTGAATACATTCACAATGGACAGCGACCTTATACTAGAATCGGAGGTCAAAGCCATCATAAGCAGCTGTTCTTCCAACTCTGGAGCCTGCAATGCATTATGCGCTACCTGATGTTCATGCACAGGTCCATAGTAGGTAATTCACTGGTACTATAAAATCTCACCTACACCATTAACCTTTTTCTTGGCCTGCCAGAAAATCCACTTAACAAACTAGAGTCCAAAACACTGCCGCTAGATTACTCTAAAGGTTGAAGAGATTCAAACACATCACCTCAGAATTCCACACACCTCACTGGCTTCCAATCAAAAAGAGCATCCACGTAAAAACTCTATGTATTGCTCACCTTGTCTACCACAGTAGGGGCCCGAAATACATCCCAAGGAAATTCTCACACTACATATCTTCAAGAGCATTGCGACCTAGCAATGACTGATTTGTAATGGTCCCAAACGTCAACCAAAAAGGGCATGTAATGTCCTTCTTCACCCTTCTAAAAAAGCAACCTCTACCCAAACACCGGTGTACAGAAGAACATTACCTAACCTTCAGAAGCAGACACCTGGCTATTGAATAAATCCCAGCATGAGACCAACAGTGCAACCCTTCCATATGTTACATGTGATAATATCCCGGTAAAAATGTCCCCATACAAGAATGGCACAATTGTTTTGCGGCAGTATTACCACATGGAACCTGCGGAGGACACCCCCGCAACTCCCACATTTTTTTAATGGAGCGGGGGACACCCCGCAACCCCACTCCCATTCACGCCATATATTTTCCCCTAAATAATGTCGCCTATGCCGTTTCCCAGCGACTATATATATGGCAACATTATTTATGGGGATAACATTATCTGATACCCTTCCAGCTATACACCTACTCAACCTCGCTCTATGGAAGGCACCTCTTAAAGTATAGCTCACAACGGGAACCCACATGCAACTCAATGACAAGGACTAACAAACATGCTAGACCTCAACACAAACAAAATGCAATCAAATTAATACTGTAGCAAACATATTACAAAATGCCTATTTCGCTCTGCAGGGTGGCACATACTACTTTGCTCCCGAGGGGCACCCAATGTCTTTTATTCTCCCTCATCTAAAATGCACACTGTTACTCTACAGACACAAATACCATTTGAACATTTGTCAAATGATTACTTAGCTGTCCTGGTTCTATCTCACCGCCCCCAACCCCACCGATAATAGTGGGTAATCTTACCAAAACCCCTTTTAGTCTTAGTTCTTGGACTATCCCATATTGCCAAGCATCTCCACCAAACCTATAGAGCCTTACCGACCCACAGGACATGAATATTTCCAGCATGCATCCATTAACACACTCCCTTTACCCCATAAACGCCCCCACTCTTGCACAGCCACTTGCAGCAAAGCCAACAATGTTAAAGAAGACTTTTAAGTTTATAGTTCTATAACTAAAGCTTCAGGAACACGGGGAAAGAACAGCCTCATTTACAAGTCAAAATATGCATTAAGAATGACATGGAGAACGGAATCTGCACTCTCCCTGATATGGGCCATGCTACTAAACAACAATAGCTTGCCAAGTGTACTCATCTTGCTGGACATGTATGAAACATGTGATAATATCAGGCAGCCACAACATTCTGCTAAAATGATTTGAGAGCATCAGCCTAAAAGGAACCTCACTACAGTGGATTATTTCATCTCTCACGAACAGAGCAGAAACAATGCACAAGGCCTCTTTCAGGTCATGTCCAATCACTGTCATCTATGAAGTACCCCAATTAACCACCCCCCCCTTCTTTTTAATATATACGTGATTTCCCTCTTGGAAATCGTCAATAACTCTGGCGTTGCTTGTTTAAACGACTCAAATGAAACACAAATAATCTTTGATCTCACAAACAACTCTTCAACAAAGAGACTGTATCTTAAGACATCACTTGTGCAAGTAGAAGCATGGATGACCACAAACAAACTCCACCCAAATAAAACAGGACTTATGATTTGCGGCACCATGACTTCCAACCCTCCAATGTTCCCTTGGCCCAAAGAGATGAGCACTTGCCAAATGACAATGGTCAGAAACCTTGAACTTTTTAATTATAATTAATTATAATTGGTTATTCGTAACACGCTTAATACCCAGAGGTTTCTAAGCGTGGACCCAGGGATCGAACCTGTGTTGCTACACGTCGTCTTGTTTTCAATGCGAGCGCGTTTCCTCCTGAGACTTATCCTGTACATTGCCCTCACACTCAAACCTGCAGGTTAAGGCCATCATACAAAGTGGCTTATTCCAACTCTTAATAATTCAGCACATCATGCTTTATTTGACGTTGACACAGAACTGTGGCTACAATTGCTCTAGTACTCTCAAGACTAGGCTCTGCCGACAAATTATACCACAGGAACAGACTACAAAAAGTCTAAAACGTGATTGCAAGATGCCTTCTGAAACTTTGAAGACACAAGCATATCACCCCCTTCTTATGAACACTCCACTGGCTCCCGATCAAACTTATAAAATGTCAAATGACCAAGAGCAGCAGCACATGCATGAGCAGTGATGTCCCACCTAAAAATTGCCAGGAAAAGAGCAGCAATGAAGTCCAGCTTGATTTCCATTTACAAGAGTCCTCCTCAAATTGAGTAGAAATGAGTGTAGAGATTCAGGGGAGCCCAAGGATGAAGTGAAGGACAGTGAGCCGACTGTTCCTGCCAACTCAAGCATGGAAAGCACCTCAGGAGGATTCCCCCAGCCGAGAGAGGAATGATAGATTTGCCTTAGAAGGTCTGGATGAAGCAATGAAGGCTTCAGGCAGAGACTCCAGCATTCTTTTATTATTAATATGGTATTTAGTGAGCACGGGCCTAGCTTTAGGAAGCAACAGAGCGCTTTACAGAGGTATACACCAATACAGATACATAACAGATCCCTTTTCAGAGGTAAAGAACAGATATACAGCGGGGGTAGAATACAGAGGGGCACAAAGGAGGGGTACAGGTGTACCGGGGAGGAGAGTGGTGGACGGTGTCTAGCGAGTCAGGTGGCGCAAGGGGCGACGTGTTGGCCTAGTTGATGCGGATAGACTCCTTGAAGAAGTGGGTGTTGAGTTATTTTCTGAATTGTATGAGCGTGGGGGCGAGGCTGATGCCGACGGGGAGGAGGTTCCATAGTCTTGGGGCGTAGGCAGGAAAGGCTTCTCTTCTGGTCCTTTCCTTTTTTCAGTGGTGGATTCCAAGTCTGCATGTGTCCTGGCTTCTGGCGGTGCGCTGTTCTACGGGAGATGCTGAGTTTGTCTGTGAGGTAGATAGGTGACTTGAGGGCGACTGCCATGTAGATGATGCAGCAAGACTTGAAGGTGATTTGTGCGTGCAGTGGGAGCCAGTGAATGTCGATGAAGGCTGGGGTGATGTGGTTGCATTTGCTGTGGGAACCCTGAGGGTATTCCGACTCCTAACAACCCTGGATCCTGTTCTCAGGTGGCCAGGGAAAGACCATCGCTCTTTGATCCCGACCCTGGGGGTGAAAAAGCGAGGGAGGATTACCTGGGTGGAGGGTCCTTGGGAACCGGGAGTGGAGTACCCTTAGGAGAGACATGGTATCCCCCCTATCATGTTGAGATTCAACTAAACCCTCCCATGACCTTTATAGGTTATTGTAAAGCTGTTCCCCTCATTTCCCCATATATGACACTTGACAGTACTGGGATGAAGAAGAAACAATCAAGATTAATGACCACTACACCCTTTAACCACTTTTGTACTGGGACGAGGAAGATGACAACTGGGAGCTATGAGAGTCAGGCATGTCCGTTTAACTATGGTCAGGCAAGTCTAATTAGAGATCCATACCTGCAGTCTGTCCAGGGGATGCAGGTGTTTAAAAAGAGCCCATTGGACCAGAGCAGGGAGCAAGAAGGAGAACTGTGTGGAAGAAACCAGCAGGGGACCGTGCTTCAGAGGAGGCAGCCTTGGTGGGAACAGACAAGGAGACAGGATGCGAGCAAACTTCCCAGAAGACTTGCACAGCCTATGGCCAGTGGGCAGTGTAAGTATTGGCAGTCTGGGAGCCTCTGCGAACCGTGCACAGCAACAGGAGCACCAAGAAGAGAGGATGCAGCATCCGGGGTGCCGGCATCCAGAGAAAGACACACGTCAGGCAAGCAGAGCGCAAAGGGGTGAGTTTCCCAGCTTCAATAGTGAAGGAGAAGCAGAGGGAACCACCGGGCAGAGACGCCACAAGCCGGTGAGTGTCAGGGGAAGACGCTTGAATACCAGGCTCCTACAATGTTTATTGAATGCCCAATTAATGCAACTTTATAATTGAGTGAAAACATTGTTTATTGAATACTGAACTAAATGGAACTTTAAACATTAAGCGACATAATGCTTATGGAATACCAAATTGAATGGAACTTTAAAGCTAAGCGAAGCTTATACTTATTGAATACTGAACCGAATGGAACTTTAATATACAGTGAAACCAATGCATATTGAATACCACACTGAAGGGAACTTTATAAATAAGCAGCATGACTGCTTATTGAATACTAAATTGAATGAAACCCTGAAATTAAACATTTTGGGCCTCATCATGAGTTGAGCGGTAGCCCAACTGTAATAGCGTTAGTGCCCACCGATCCAGCGGTATTACCGTCAGATCACAGGTTGGGCGTTAACTGAAATCCCCATTGGGTCCATAGGACCCAATGGAGAATCTTCAGTGCTAATACTGTGTGCTAATACATGGCGCTAAATGGGATTTTCACCTCCAGAAACTAACTGGAGGTAAAACAGCCATTTAGCAACCAACTTGTGATAGGGCCAGCTCTTAAATGCAGCGGTAATACCGTTACTGCCGTATTTAAGATCTACAGCCCAACTCGTGATGAGGACCTCTAAGTGGTGAATAGAATAAGCCAAGCAAATAAAGTGAAAAACTCAAAGGCCCAGGGGAATAAGTGGAAAAATAATTACAGGAAAGGGCACAAGTGTGACAGAAAGTCCTAAGAAGGTGGCTGTGAATAAAACGCCCTCAACTGAACTTGTATGAATGATTGCAGAGCGACAAAGCCCAAAGACTTGAAAGGATGTGTGACAAGTATTGGCAGAGCCAAGAGGCTGATAAGGAAAAGCCAGAAGATTGTAAAGCGACACATCAAAGCCAAGAGGCCAAAAGTCGGGTATCCTGGTTTCATGACCTGTTAGGGATGGACTGTTTGGTCTGACAACTGCGCCTAGACCAGTAAGCCCTACATTTTGAAAACTCAAAGACATTGTGATGATGAAGGTAAAGTCTTGGGAGGGAACCCTGAGACTCGAGGAGCTAAATTGTGTGGTCGTGAGAATGAAGCCGCAAGACCTTTTTCTTTTCTGTGAATTGTGTTGCTTGGAACTTGGGGAAGGGAACCCAAGGATTGGTTTTTAACAATATTGAAATGTATTACCGTGAGTTGGAGAAAGGTCATCTTGAGACTATTTTGTGGAGCTTTCTTATACTTGGGGAAGGGGAGCTGACAGAAAGCTGGAAAAAGCTCAGGACTTTGAGTTGAACACTATTTCTTTTGGTTTTGACATCCCTACACAATAGTTAGCTTTAGGTGTGAGCGAAAGTATAGGTTTTGGACACAGACAAACTTTTTTAAGTTTCACTCTTTGGTTCAGACTTTCCTTAGTGTCATCCAGGTAGGGAAATCCCACCTTAGTGTAGGACAAGTTAGGCCTTCTAACATCCTGACATTTGATTTAAGAAAGTATTTATTTTGAACTTTAAGTCTGTTGTCTGTGTCTTACTTCATGATGCCTTCACACTGCATAGACCCTTGATGAGGCATACAGATGCATGTAGGACTCTTCTCAGCAGCATACAGTAGGACGATGGGAGGCTTTTGAGGAGTGAATTGCCCCCATCCAGGTGGGATAGGATTCTTCTTGGTCCATTAGTCCCTATGAACGCTCCACTGGCTCTCAATCAAACAGGATTCGAAACCATTTGCGTCGCTCGTTTCCCCATCAGGGAATCGGAAATAACCACAAGTAAATTCATACACCACAAACCAACCAATCGGCAGCTTTAGTAACTGTGTCAAGTTGAATCAGAAACTCTGCTAATAATGGCCTTTCTTTTCTCTCTACCAATCTCTTGAACTCTATTCCCAGATGACTTTGCATAGTGGAAAACCAACTAGCACTCAGAAATCCTGAAAATGTGGTGATTGAAATGATAAACTATCTTGGCTATAAGGAGGATGTTTCTGAATTGCTATGGTGAAGGGTCCAGATAGAATAGCTATTAGTAGGGTACATGGCTTCCACCAATTTAAAGAAAACACACATTGGTGAACGTGGCTGATGATTAAGGCTTCACTTTCAGGAGAGGTGAGACTGTTGTAAAGCATTGATCACACACACAAGCACAGCAAGTAAAATATTGAAAGATTGTCCACACAGCATATACTGAAAAAGATATGTGCTCTAAAAGGCACCTGCCTAGGAAACCAATATATACAAAATGTAAGTATAAATAGGAAAGGTGCTAATTGGCCACTTAATACCACAATAATACAATAGCTGTTGTTGATACAGAATTCTACACAGTTGGTTAAAATGCACAATCCTGTTTTAAAAATGTAAAGCAAAGGTGTACAAATCAAACCACAACCTTACAATTTCCAACTCTAGGGCTTTCGCGAATGTTCGCGCAGTGTTCAAATGTAAGTAATGTTCCAGGTTACTCTGGGTGTGTAATCAGAGTCCAAAACGTCCTGCCATAGAACTATACAGGACAAAGACAATAGTTAAGCAACGGTTATAGAGTCAACATAGGCAAGTGTGCACTTACAGGTCCCCACGTTTAGACCAGGGAAGCCACACAGATGAAGGAGCCAGGAAGACACCATAGAAGAATCTCAGGCCTAGGTTCCACTCCCAAAGGCAAGAGTTGGGGCGGCCGCAAGCAAAGGACTTTAGCCCAAGGTAATAAGGTCGAGGGAGGCACAAATGTGGGTATGAAGGCAACCAATACATCCCAACTGATGAAGACCAGCGACTCAGGATAAGTCCAAGGACCCGGAGAAACTTACACAGTTGGATGCGGAGGAGGAGCCCTAAGGGTTATGGATGCAGAGGTAGGTTCTAGTGTTGACTGGCTGGTGTTGTTCTGATCAACGCTGATAAGACTCATGGTTACAGAAGATGACAATGCCAGGACCACAGGACTTGCAATGCACGACAACAGCTTCCAGCCAACCGCAATGATGAATGGCACATAAAATGCAGCAGCAGTCGAGCAGACTTTAGGTGACCTTTCCAACACGTCACAGGCAATGCTAGCCAGGGCAAGCAAGCTCTTCCCAGCAGCCAACTCTGTCAAATGACCAAGAGCTGCAGCACAGCCATGTGCAGTGATGTACCACATCGAAATTGCCAGGAGAACAGCAGCAATGAAGGTCAGCTCGATTTGCATTTACAAGAGTCTCTCTCAAGATGAGAAGAACTCTCTGTAGAGATTCCGGGGAGCCCAAGGATGAAGTGAAGGCCAGTGAGCCGACTGTTTCTGCCAACTCAAGCATGGAAAATACCTCACCAGGTTTCCCCCAGACGAGAAAGGAATCACAGTTGTGCCTTAGGAGGTCTGGATGAAGCAATGAAGGCTTCATGCAGAGACTCCAGCATTCTTCTTGGTTCTTTAGGTTTTTTCAGATTAAGAATCCAGTAGTTAACTCTGGATTGGGCCCAGGTCCCCTCCAGATATACACAATAACTCGACTCAGGGTTATCCCTGCCCTCCTATCACTAGGCGAGCAACATTCAAAGTTATGGTGGCAATCGAATGCTGAATGGCTAGCCAAACACCATTTGTGACTTCACTCCATAGGGGATAAGGATTAAGGTATTTGGTAAACATCTAGACCAGCTTGAATCAGCTCCCATTCATTCAGCTACCCTTTGTGAGCCACTCTGCACAGAGCCTGTGAAAGGGGATGACCGTCTATGGTCATTCGGGGCCTCAGAATGCAAGGCAACCAACAAAGCCAGTGGTTCGGCAAGATAGAGCGTAAAACCATTTGGACCTGAACGCACTGCTTGGGTGATAAAACCCACCGAGGGTAGAACGAAAGCGGGGGCCAGTGTCCCACTGCACTGACAGGCATATGAACTGGTCAGTGCTATCCAAATAAATGGGTTATAGTGGTAAGTGAGCTGGACAAAAAACACACTTAACTAAACCGAAGTCAGGAACACAAAGAAAGCCAGCAAATACACTGGGATCACATAGAACAAGACTCAATCTAGCAACAACAAACATCTTTTCTAACAGTACCATATTAAGGATTCTATGAAAGCTAAGCCTGGGTCCAACTCCACCAAACAGACCCCACCATTCCCAGAGACTTCGTCCAGATGGAACCTTCCCTGCTTACTCTCACCAGCATGGTACGCGCACAAAAACAACACCTTAATGAGGAATTTGTGAGATCAGACTCCTTTGGGTTGGTTCCCCTTCACCCCTGCGTCACATGTACCACCCCAGCCAAACTATTTGGGAGCTTGGACCCATCAGGGTTGGTCTCTCCATGGCCCTTAGCTAAACCAGGGCTGAAAGAGCTGTTCACCAGGATACAAGGCATCAGAATATTTCAGCGCCACTTGAACAATTATCCACAAAAAGAAGCTAAATTTCAATAACCTGTATCCCCACTAACCCACTCCCACTTCCAGCTCTTATCACCGTATACTACTCTCCAATCAAAACCCTCTCACACAGCCAGCTGCCTACTAATGGAGAAACACCACTACTCGACCCTCTAGTCCGTTCACACAAATAACCACACCAGCGGCATAAGCAACCTTGTAGTGCTGACTTGTTCATTGAGGGGGCTTGAGCTCTCTTCTGGATAAAATACACACCCCAAGTCAGCATGGCACAAACCACATGGCTTGAAACCAAAGCCCAGGACCCAGGTACTTCCAGGATACGCCGACACTGCAGGATTCAAACTAAACGTGGCTCTTCTGCTTTCCCACTAACAATCAAACCTTCCTTTTCTTTTCTGGCAAGGCCGTGCATAATAAGCCACCAAAATGTCAGAGTTGCGATTTACAAGACCACTTTACATTTAAATGACATTACTAAAAGTTAGATGTAGTTGAACGTAGATGGTATGAAAGATGCATGCTGTCGCTATGGATCTGAAAACATGTAATGGCATGTAATTTGAACATACTAACAGTAGCATGGGAACTTAAACAGAAAAAAATCCCCTTTCAGGAATTCTGCAACCTTCGCCTATAGACGTTACTCAGAAAGTAATCGAGTGTAACTCAACATTTTCACAAATATGCTTACAGTTCATTCACAAAAGTGACTCACTTCAGTTCAGCATTGATGAGGGTAACAAAAGTCTGTTCACAGAAGTTTCAACGACAACAATTTGAGGCGTCTGCCTATTTCTCATTCACACATTAGACCCTTGACACAACTGAATCTCTTTGACACACTCATGCTTGCTGGCAGGGGTGTTGTTAGGTCTGGAAAAGATCAGGGGCTAAGCTAATGTCAGGACTGGCAGGACTCAGGGCTAGCTATAGCCCTTTGGTTGTAGCCCCTTAGCTTCTATCCGGGGCTACAATCAAAAGACCCGGTGCTATAGCACTCTAAGCCCCCCCCCCCGTCCCCTAGCAACGCCTCTGCTTGCTGGCCTGTTACCAATTTAGGTGTGCAAAACCATTTGCCAAATGTCCACGTGGACCATAGGTATAGTTTTTTGGTGTAAAGCTCTTATTTCGCGAATAATGACTTTTGCAACTAGACACTATTTATGTGGGCATAAGTTACCTTTTCCAGTAAATACATAGTATTTATGCCTTTTCCAGTAAATACATAGTATCTATGTCTGGAAGTAAACAGTCAAGGTTATGAGTCGTACAAATTGCTGTATAAACATGACAGATCTTATACATGGTACAAAAGAAGCCACGCATAATGAAAGGTTTTTAGGGTAAATAGCATCAGATATAAATGTTAGAATTTCAAGCTAATGATTTGTAAAAAAAGAAGCCTATATTTATAATTATTTTTATTTGCTGTTTTATAATGTCACACATGCATACAGGATACTTCATGGAGTAACATAGCTTATGTTTCTTAAAGCCTGGATGATATCAAAGTAAATAGCTATATAAATTACATATCGTGGTTTCACTGTATTAATTTCATGAGTAACAGGCACTTGTAAGTTGTCATGTACGTTTCACTATGTCAACATTAAAAGTTTGAAATAGTAAATTCTGTTGTAAATTCAGAGTTATAAATACATCATTATGTATCTAAGTAGCCTTCCTCTGTATCAGAACTGCTGAATAGTAGTTACATCAAAAAAAAATGTTGAAAAATAGGTGGCAGTGTAATTTTATTTGAAAGGCTTACAGCAGGAAACACCAAAACGGTTAATGACTATAAGTAGAATGCTGGCATCTAATGAACTGACTATGAAGACGGACATTTGGGCCTACTTGTAAATAGCAATTGTTCTAAAAAGGTTAGGGAAGCACACCTTGATTTCTTAGTCACCTAAAACTGCTCTTTTGGAGTTTGCAGAATCTCAGTGTTCTGAACACTTATGTTTCCAGGTCCAGTGCTATGACCCTGATAGCAATACGTGGTTACTGCGCGCGTCGATCCCTATCGCTAAGCGGTGCATCACAGCTGTGTCTTTGAACAACCTGATCTACGTGGCAGGAGGACTCACCAAGGCCATCTACTGCTACGACCCTGCAGAGGATTACTGGATCAATGTGCAGAACACATTCAGCAGACAGGTGAGCCCCATACGTGTGTGTGTATGTCTGAGAGATTATCACTGTCATTGAGAAAAATATGTATGTTAGTGGAGATAACATGATGCTTTGAGGTTAACCCAGTGCTTTGAAATAAAAGGATATACGTAAAAAAAAAGAAGGGAAAGTTGACCCATCAACCTTAATAAACTCTTGATAATGAGAGGTTAAAAGGCTCCAGAAATACAGTTAAGTAATGAGTTCCTTCTTGTCAGAAGTGGGCCACAAAGCACTTTACAAATCATGTTGGGCACAGTTCAAGTCTTGCAGAAACTTCACTGGAGGTAAGAACATAGCTATTCCGATGCACTTAATACATTGAAAGGACAAGCAGCAACAGGTACCATTAAGCATGACCTTCAGTTGACCTGCCAGGCCCCTTCTATTCAGAGCTGGCATGCAGAAGTTATTACAGCTGGCTCCTACATGACTCTATTTTCATACAATCAAACTGAACCTTCCCTCCCTTAACACAACACTGCCACCCCACCCTCACCCCTGTCTGCTTACACAGCAAAGTGAGTGTATATTGCACAGGTCTTCAGCTCTGCTGGTGGATACTTTGGTTTCCCCTATCCCTGTGAATTGATCACTTTGAATTGGATCCATCATTGGTAACATGTGAACCTCCCTTAGTTATTCATAAGAGGACAAGGCAGTGTTTAGAACTCATCCCAGGTTCTCTCCAAAGATCATTTCAAAATTCCATGTTACCCAGACCATTGGGCCCCCTGTTCTCATTAAAGAACGACAGCCAAACGCTGAAGGGATTCTCCACCCACAAGAGTTTCAGAGAACAGTTATGTACTACACATGGGAAATGTGCTGAATCTCTGACATAATATTATGAACAGTAGATGCGTAGCTGTGCCATACACCGTGAACATGTACAATACTGTCAGGATCGCTAAGGCATTGAAGGTGGATGGAAAGGTGTTGCTGGGCCTCGAAAACAACCACACTTTGCAACATAGACAATATTAATGCGTGACAGTGAGAGGCATTCGTGTTGACCCCGCAAAAACTGTCTGTTTCGTAAAGGGACAAAAACACACCGGTTGAGTCTTTTCTTCAAGTATTGCACATTTGCCATTTTAGCAGTTAATTGCACATGTCCTCCCTTTTAAGGGAATGGAATCGCAATTGGATCTTAACCTGTTCTGCCAGAGTTCATGGACAAATCCTTTGAGTTGATTATAGCCCTTGAAAAGAACATACGTAGTTAAAACTGTTTTCCTGTTGGCCATCAGATGGTATGTTAGGTTGTTGGCATTCATACTGGGTCTGCTGTCATTTGCGTGGTCGCCAAGCACTCTGGTGCATCTGAAAGAGAAGGGGTGGGTGAGGGTGAGGTTACTGGGGAGAGAGGGAACATACAAGACAGCTTTGCTGTTGTGTTTCTGTGCAGGCCGGAAGTACCTTGAGCTCTGCATGAAGGTCTGTGTTTGGGTGTTTACGTATCGAGAGAATATATGTGTCAAAGATGAGCCTTGTGTGCCTCTCGTGCTCTAATGCATTGGCCTGTGGTGTGGTATCCAAGGTGATTGTAGATATGTAGTGTTACAATGTTTGATGTCTGTTGGGGGCGGTGTTCACTTGTCACGTGTGGGTGGCTTACTTACCATGTGTATTGAGAGTTATAATGTAGAATTTGATTGCGCTAGTGGAGTGAGCAGTCAGAGGCCTTCAAGCGCAGACAACACTGAAACCACACATAGCAGCAGATCATAACATAGTATTGCAAAGCATGAAAATAATCACAAAGCATTACAAGTCATAGAAACACATAACAACAGACTTGTAACCTGTTGTCCTCCAAGCGCTTCTACCATTGGCTTCTTGCGGTGCTCTAACTCTCTCTGCCCCCTCTCTCTCGCTCTCTCTCTGTCTCTCTCTCTCTCTCTCTCTTTCTTTCTTTCTCTCTCTCTCTCTCTCTCTTGTAGACGCATTTTACTCTGTGTCACCACAAGGAACTGGGTATTAGCAGACAAAGGATATGGGGCAGTCTGGAGGCTCACTCATTAGCATAAACTAGGTTCTAAGGTTTATGGGAGGCAAGAACATCTGGTTTAGAACAGCATTAGGCGGGCGATTGGGGAAAGGGCCAGAATTCCTGGTTGTCTATCCTAGTGTCTTCTACGAGCTTCAAACCCCTTGCACACAGTGTACACAGCCACAAGCAAAAATGTAATTCCTTGGCCCCTACCTGCCCCCCCCCCCATCTTGTGTTGTGCCTGTTGCATTCACATTAATGCTAAAACCCTGCAGTGGGCTCAGGAAAGTTAAAAGCTGGAGTCTGGATTCCTCAAAGTGCCCCACAAAGCGGTGTGTGCCATCCCTTGGCCGAAAAGGGTGCTGCAGGAAGGTGAAGAGCATGCTGACAGTGAAAGAGAGGGGGGTTGAGGTTAGGGGTATATGATGGACAGGCAAATAACACTACAATCTCAAATTTGCAATATCTCTGTCAGGAAAACCACTGAGTGCCATTCATTCATTATCAGAGTGAGTTTTCAATGTACATGCCTCTCGTTAATACTAAGGTATATTTAAAATGTCTCCAAAATCATAAAGACTTGCTCTGCAGAAGAGATACTAGTCACACCTGTTTATAGAAAGGTCTTTAAGTCTTGTTTGATAATCTGATGAAGATATTGCTGGCAAAAATGCTGCTCTTTCTATATAGGCAACTGAATGCATCAACAGTCTTAGAATATCATGGAGACATTATTATGAAACAATACCCATGCTTCTCCAGCATTGGTTCTTTCATGGATTCACATGCTCCTGAATATTCCCCTTCGTCAAGATGGGAATCCTCAGTAACATTAAACCAGTTTGCCTTTACATTTCTAAACTGCTTGTCACTTTAGTGCTTTATTATAGTCCTTTTGGGTCATTCTGCCCACAGCCAATCAGACAGGTCTTCTTAGCTCCATGTCTGGTGATCATCTTCAGATTTCTTACTGCACGTTAAGTGTTGGGATTCCTCGAGAAATCTCTCTTCTAGATACCCGACGACTTTGACTATTTTTGTTTGTTTGTTTTTTCCATCCTTTCATCCGGTTTGGTGCCGTGATGCTTCTTGACGACTGATGTGCCGTTTCGGCCCATTCCATCACCTCCTTGGTTGTTGTACTTCTGTCTGAGCCCTTCAGGAGTCCATGGACATCATGACAGACACGAGGAAGAAAAGGCTGTTCAAGGGCTGCTCGACTTGTCACCTTAAGAACGTGTACATCGAGGACCTTCATGAGCAATGTCTTTACTGTTTGTACGCGGACCACGACTTGAACAACTGTACTGCAAGTCGTTCTCATCCAAAACCAGCAGAGATTGCCAGCAGAGGTTAGTGGTTTCGGTGGATGAAAGTGCCGGGGCCTCTGACTCAGCCTCTGTCCGAAGTTACGCCTCTTCCAGGCACAGCAGATCCCTAGAGCGCACTCCCTCATCAAAGAGGTCAAAGTCCCAGGAAAAATCTTGCCTGGGGAAGAAGTAAAAAAAGGGGCATGGCTCAGACACTCAGGCTGCCCGATCATCAACAATGTCATTGATGTCTTTGTCTACGCCTATGGTCACCTTGTTGAATACTACAAAACCGAGAACGCCTTCATCAGCAGCTTTGTCATCTAAGCACTCTTCGATGAAGCGGCGTTCGTCCACAACTACAGTTCCTCCATCTACACCATTCTCATCGACGACCCCGTCAACAGGACATGGACGGCCCCAGTCCTCTTCGACGATCATCCTGTCAATGACAAAATAAACTACGTTGCCAATCAAATCCGGGACGGGGAGGTCCTGCCCTGGTCCCTCTCCACCTGGAGGAAAGAGGGAAGACTCGAGGACTCTGTGAGCTCCTTGTTGCGGAGTGCTGGATTGTGCTCTGGGAGCCCAGGCAACTGAAGTCGCGCCCAGGGGAGGTGAATAAGCAGCCTGAAGGGTGAAGGCCCCCTCTTGAGGTATGTGTGCCCACCTTGCAGACTAGACGAAGCAACAGCTTGAGATGAGGGGGAGGATGAGACCCCGCCGCCCCCAGGGAGGTATCTTTCCCAGAGCCAGGTGCCCCATGTTGGAGGGGGGCCTGGAGGGAAACTCGGATCAGAGTGACATCCACCTGGAGAATCCTTGAGAGGTGGTGATCAGGTTGGCCCCGAGACCCCTCCCCTGTGCTCTTGCCCTCGCTGGGGACCGGGAGGTAAGGAGGTGGGGAGGCAGCATACAGGAGAAAAGAGATTCCCAGAAGTGTTAGACAGTTCCTGACTGGGACTCCAGTGGGCAAGGAATATACCTCAGGTGTGTGGCCCCCAAGTTCGGAATGTGTGCCTGCCTAGGCCCTGCTGAGGAGGATAGAGACCCCCGGGGAAGTGGTCTGTTGGCTTTTTCGGGGGATGTTGACATCTCTCTGGACACACCCCAGCCCGCAACATAGAGAAAATACTCAAGAACCAGTCTGTGACCATAGGAGCAACCCACCCCCACTCAAGCGCCCTAGGGGCGCCTACAACACCCATGGTTCCTCAGGTGATCGCCTAACAGAGGGGGATTGAGTCCCTGAGGGCCTTTTGTGCACAAAGGTACTCCACCAAGGGACAGTGTTGCATGGAACCCAGAGCGCGCCTGGCTGAATTTGCATACCTGGGCAAGAAAGAAAGCAGAGCGAACAACAAAAAAAAAACAATGGCGAAGGGGGGTGAGGACTCGATTGCGAAGAAGAGGGACGTCACCTCGCTACTGGAAGAGATCCGGTACATGAGGGCCGACATTGGTGGATAAGTTGAAAAGATTAATGTCATACTTGACAAAATGGAAGAGAGGCTGCGGGAGATGAGACACAACCAATCCTCTCTGGATACGCTGGAGACCCAAATCGAAGTAAGGATGGGAGATCTAGAAAGAAGAGAAGCAGAAATGGTGCTAAAGATGGATGATTTTGAGAATCTTGAGAGGAGGAACAACCTTTGTTTTTTCGGGATCCCAGAAAAGGAGGGCGAGACCAGACCTCAAGAGAACAATTCACAATATCACAAAACTCCTCTTCGAAGACGACTCACTTGACGAAACAAAAATCGAGAGAGTTCACAGGGCTGCAAGGCCATCTGGCGGCCCAAGATCGTTACTGGCGCACTTCCACAACTACCCGGACAGGCTCAAGAGCCTAAAAAAGGCTAAATTCAGAGAGTCAGTCCGGTTGGGCACAGCAAGGATTACTATCTTCCAAGATGTATCCTCCTTCACCCTCGCAAAGAGGCGGATGTGCCTACCCCTGATGAAGTGGTTGAGCGGAAAAGGTGTGCATTAGAGATGAGGAGTCCCTTTCTCAATCTCCTACGAGCTTAATAGGCAGAAGTACAGGCTCACAACCAAGGAGTAAATAAATAGAGCCACGAGAGAGCTACTCGGCGAGGAAGGAGTCGCTCTGGGATCTCAGATGGAGAATGGAGGAGACAGAGGATGGCGCATCAAGGGACCGAAAAGAAGGAGAATCCCGGGCTCCAGGAAATGTATGAAGCTCAATGCCTCCCCCTTCAACACATCCTGATCATACACTTGGGGACATCTGACACGTGACTCTGGATTACAGCTGTGTTCCCTAGGGGTACTTCGGGGAGAAAAAGGACAGCACAGTCTGTACCTTAAGGGCTGTAAAGAGCTGAAGGTGTTGGTTTAGGGTTTCAGAGAGTTTGCAACAGTTTAAAAATGTTTGGTTCATATGGGGCTTGTTGGAGCTTGTGGCAAAGGTGGGGGCACTCGACTTTGAGGTGCATAGGGATGGGGCCTGGGCTTCAGGCTTATTTGGTGGCTCGGACTCACCTGGTGATGGTTACTGCGAGGGACCAAGCACTGTGGGGATGGCCGTAGAGGGGGGAGGGAGAGTTTGAGGGGTTTGATTGGATGTGATGGCTCTTGTAATGTTCACCCGTGTAATCGAGCCTCTGGAGCTCGGGGGCTAATGTTCTCTTTGGAGACTTATTTTGGGTATAGGACTATATCACTGTGCTAGGCGGAATTGTTAAGGGTGACAGTCTCTGTGTAAGTACACTCAATGTGAGGGGGCTCAATTCCCCCACAAAGAAGTTGCTGTTTGCCAGAGAGTTTAAGCGATTGGGGATTGATGTCCTATATTTACAGGAAATCCGATATCAGAGGGGCAATGAGTGAAAGAGTCCATGTGGCCTTATAGGAGGTGAATACTGGGGGTCAGGAATCTCCAGGAAGGCGGTAGTGGGGAGTTTGGTATGGAAAGGGCTCCGGGTGGAGGTAACAAAGAAATGGGTTAATACAGAGGGGAGGGCCTTGTTGATCTCAGGCTTGATTAAGAAAATAAGTGTTACCTTCGCAACGATATATGCCCCAAACCAGGGCCAGAAGAGGTTCTTACAAAGAACCTTAGAAAAAATAATGGTAGAAGCACAGGGACACCTTATTCTGGGGGTGACTTCAATGTCTGGATGGAGGTGAACCTAGACAGGCAGGCTAGGAGAACTGGGGAGCCTCAGAAATAGGGAGACGCTGAGCTCAATACGGTCATGGAGCGCTATGGTGTGAGGGACATTTGGCTGCATTTACACCCACAGGTGAGAGGATTTACCTTCTATTCCGCCCCACATGGTACTCTCACGTGAAGAGACTACCTATGCGTATCGAGGGAGTTATGGGAAGTGGTAAGGGACTCAGGGATTCACCCTGTCTCATGGTCAGACCATGATATGGTCTCGGTAGACATTAATTGGGAGGGATTGTACCCCAGAAACTCCAATTGGAGATGTAACGATTTGTTGCTGAAGTGAAGGACCCAGTGTTTAAAGGAGAAATGGAGAACAGAATTAGGATTTTTTTGCCATCAATGACACAGGGGTGGTGATGAAGGGCATGGTGTGGGATGTGGCTAAGGCCATCTGGAGGGACCTTCTGATCCGTGAGGGGGCCCGTAAGAAAAGGGAACGCACACTCATAGAAAAAGGCCTAAGGGAAAGAATAGGTGCCCTGGAGAAGCTTGCTCAGTCGACACCCGGTGACAGGGAGGACCGTATTTTGGAAGCCAGGGCTCTGAGAGAAAAGTTAAAACTGCTGGAAGAGGGGAAACTAGTTAGCAATTTACAGTTCCTTCAACAGAAATTCTATGAGAAAGGTGATGAGGACGATGCACTTTTGGCTGCGAGACTGCGAGGACAACAGGCAGAGAGATGGGTTACGGAGATCAAGGACAGGGTGGAGGGAGAAGGGGGATACAGCAGAAGGGATACAGGAAGCATTTGCTTCATTCTACGAGAATCTTTACAAAATCGAGGCGAAGGCTCCCAGTGGAGAGATCAACCAATATCTTGAGGGGTCCCACCTCCCCTTTCCTCAGGGGACTGAGACGGAGGCCCTGATCACAGTGGAAGGAATTCAGGCCGCTATAGGGTGTCTCTGACTGGGGAAGGCACCAGGCGACGACGGTTTCACCCCAGGCTTCTACAAGACCTTCTTGGTGGTGCTGCTTCCCTTCCTGACGCTACTGTTCAATAATATTATGGAGACAGGGAGAGCTCCTGATTCCTTCATCCAGGCCCTCATTACAGTGATACCCAAAGAGGGCAGGGACCCTAGATCCTGTGGCTCCTATTCAAATATAGACACCAAAATCTATGCTAGGGTCCTGGCGGCAAGATTAGAGGTGCATATTCCAAAAATGGTTCACTCCGACCAAGTGGATTTTGTGAGGGAACGACAGGGAGCGGACACCATGAGAAAGACACTGCACCTGATAAATGAGGCCCGGGAGATGGCGGGGGACCCCACTCTTCTCTCAGGAGATGCTGAGAGAGTTTTTGACAGGGTGGAATGGGATTTCCTTGAGGCGGTCCTCATCAAGATAGGGCTGGGCGAGGGATTTATACTGGGTACTATGGCAATCACCTCCTCCCCAAGAGTCTATGTCTCGGTTAACAGGGAATACTCAAGGTGGTTCAGCCTGCGAACGGGGACGAGGCAAGGTTTCCCACTTTCCCAGGTGCTTTTTGTGGTCTCACTAGAACCCCTCGCTCATAGACTGAGATGGATTCAGCGGGTGGAAGGGATTAGGGTGGGCAGGAAAATATATAATTTGGGCTTCTGTGCCGATGATATGTTACTCCACGTGGTACACCCACTGACCTCGGTCCCGGCCGCAGTCGAGGTGATTGAGGAATGTGGTCGACTGGCAGGGTTCAAAATTAACACAGGCAAATCAGTGCTTTTCCCATTAGACAAAATCAAAGATGGAGAGGAGGGGCGGTTCATACCATTGGGCATGAAGGTCAGTCTGGGGACAATGCGCTACTTGGGCATTAATGTCACAAGAGAACTGAAAGGCTTATATGAGGTGAATTTTCCCCCCTTGATGACTGGAGCAGAGAAAGATCTGGAAAATGGAACAAGCTGACCTTCTCGTGGATGGGACAACTTAACGTGATCAAAATGGTAGTGCTTCCCAAGATTCTCTATTCCAGATGCTCCCTATAGAGATCCCAGGCGGCTACTTTAAAGCTACAGGGGTGCTCTCACGGTTCCTCTGGCAGGGGAAGAAACCCAGGGCTTTGTACGTAACATTGAGCCTCCCGAAGGACAGTGGGGTCGGGGGGTGGGTGGGACTCCAGGACATACATATGTATTATAAAGCCACCCCGTTTAGGGTCCTGATCCCACACCTCAGAAGGGAGGAAGACTTACAATGAGTGGGTCTTGACAACCACCACCTGAGACCGGCTACGGTCGGAGAGTGGCTATGGGTTCCCAGGTCGAAATTACTGCATAGGATAAGGGAGCACCCCATTCTGGGCACCATTTGGAGTATTTGGCGACAGGGAGCGGGATCAGCTAGTGTTACAACTTGGCCATCCCCGCTGGCCCATCTTTGGGTTCCGGGGATCAGGGATCCCGGAGAGGTTCCAAGATTGGTATGAAGCGGGTCTGGAAAGGGCAGGACAATTATGGCAAGATTGTAACTTCATTACTATACAGGAGCTGGAGGAGGCACTGGGGATAGGCTCGCTCTCCGTCTTCCTAATTGAAGGGGTGATGACGAGGGAGGCCTGGAAGGAGAAATTACACCCTTCAAGAGGATCTTGGATACGGGTTTAGGCTCTAGGGGACTAATCAGTGCACTTTATAGGGCCCTAGTGGAGACTAGGGGGTCCTCGGACAAGCTGAGACAACGCTGGTATGGGGATTTGAGGTGGGGCGGCTTTACCCACGGACGTGACAGGAGATGTGCCGTGGGGCCTCCCAGACATCCATTTCCTGTCAGTACAAACTACATGGAATTATACTCTTGTATAGGTGGCATTATGACCCGGTCAGGCTCTCCAAGATGTATTAAGGAGCGAGCCCCATGTGCTGGCATGAGTGTGGAGCCAGATCCAACTGCTGGCATATGTGGTGGGGATGTAGGGTGGTCCAGTCTTATTGGGATGAGGTCCGTAGCTGGATTAAAGACCTAGACGGGATCACGAGGGGGAAAACACTGATGCTGATATTATTTGGTCTACAAGAACAGGAAGGAGAATATATTAGATTGCCTAAAAAGATTCACAGTTTGCTCCTTCATGGAAGGGCATGTTTGGCAACACACTGGAAGAGAGAGCTTTCCCCCCAGAAAGAACGAATGTGCCATTACAGCCCGGAACTTATACCGGATGGAACATCTGACAGCAGCCATCCATGGAGACGCTGGGTCTGTCGATCTGGAATGGTTGGATTTGCGTGTAAAATATATTCAATAGACCTGAAGGTTACTTGCCACTCACGACACAGAGCCTAGACTTTACCAACTTAAAGGTCCACATACACTAATTTGATCTGTCACCTGCTCAAGAGACTTAAGAATTCCTCCAGTGGCGCAAGGAGAAAGGGGTGAATGTCAGAGAGCCATTTGTTTATCAAGTTGTCTAGGGCAGGGATTAGGGGAAGCAGGGGGAAAGGGGGAGGAGGCTACAGGACACACTTGCATTCTTTGTTTTCTTTGTATTTTCTAATAATGCTATTGATCCGGTCAAATGGATCCAATGTTACAAATGTGAATTGTGTTCCTTATAAAACTCAATAAAATGTGAATAAAAAAAAAAGATGTACTCTTGTGCAGAAAGAAGTACTCCAGGGCCGCATGTAGGGAACTAGCTTCTTTACTAGGTTCCGGGTTACAAGGTGACACAAGAGGTAAGTTCATGGGTAAGTAAGTAGAAGGTACAAGAAGCGTACATAGGAAGACATTCACCGGCCTCCACTCTCACAGGTAGCTCACTCTAACTGACATTCATGGAACACACAGGGGCATTCACAACAGAACATTTCAAAGCCAACATTCCACCAGGCATTACATCAAGCAAGCATCCACACAGTGCCAGAGCAAGGAGACACAAGACATAACATATCTTCCCCCTTTACAGAAACCAAAGAACAGGCACGGAAAGGAGCACATAGGAAAACCACAAGGAAATGCAATCAAAGATGATGTAAGCCAACTCTGGCCACAAGTGAACTCCAACTAGAAAAATCCACTCACTCCATTCCGCAGGAGAATGAGCACAAATGCTCCCACCTAAATGGTCCCCTCAAAAACTTAAGGCGAAGCCAAACAGCCACACATTGTATTCCAAAATCTGTCACAGGCCCACAACAGACACTCCAGTGAGAGAACTAGCCCTGACACACAACACCCAACAATGCCATCAAAACTCACATACCAACACCAACTATCATCCAACCGCCAACAACTAAAATCCACTGAAGCACAGCGCACCCCTCCACACTGATCCTCCATGAAACCATGTAACCAAATAACCACTGATGCACAGAGCACAGGAACCCACTACATCGCACTAACCGGCAGAAGAGAACACCCTTGTAATCCCACTCACCAAAGTTGGAGCAGGAAAGCCCCCATCCCCAAGTGCGGGTGTCCAACACCCCGGATGGCCCATGGTCAGGGCGGGTTCTGACAGTGGACACTGCACCACACTAACACATAGACAGGTCAAGCCCTGGAAGCAAACACTGTACTTTAAACACATAAACACAGAGGTTGGGCCACCACAAACCCAGACCAGTGGTTGGCCATGCCAGCAGGTCGGGTTTACAACACAAGACATGCAATATTCAGGCCTCCCACCACAAAAGTATAGAAAAGATTAGCATTAAAGGCATGGCAAATGAGAGAAATGTTCTCTAATCGAGTCCAAAGTCCTGGAGCTACAAAGTCCTTTAGCATTGTTGACACAGTGGAGGCAACATTTCGTTGTACAAAGAAAACACACATAACATACATTTCCTGAAGTCAAATCTAAAGTCCAATAACAAAGGCCATGATAGATAAACTGCAAAATCACATCCTAGGATCAGCTGACATCATACCGCATACCAAACACAATCACATCCACTTCAACACAAGGCAGCACTGCAACAACTTGGAAAGGTCAAAGTACCATAGCAAATAACCGGCCTCACATGACAAAAGAAAATGAGCAGAACACATTTTCAGGGCAAATTAACTGCAAGATGACCCATCCCATTGGAGAAGTGACCCACGACCAACAAAGTGTCTCAGAATTAAAAAGGAATAACCTGATGCCAAGGACAGTGGAGCATCTCATTAAAAGTCCTTCTTTCTGTCAAAGCAAAAACTCATCTGCAGTGCCGACCACCATTCCTTGAGATGGGTGAGATAAACGCCTAATCTAAACCTACAACCATCAAATAATAATAAGGCAGTCCTAGTGGTGTCTTGTCAAATAAAAAGGGCCTATACTAAAAAAAAACTATTGCCAATCCTTACTGCTAAATTACAAAAAGAGTGTGGGATAATTTTCACCACAAAAGAAAGAAGTGTTCACCAAATTAAAAGTCAGGATGGTATGGCAGGGTCTCCTTTCCCCACGTTTTATGCATGGGACAAGGTAGGACTTCTAAGAACCGCATACTCGTGGGCCTCGCCAGCACGAGGTTCACAGTTTCAGTTCAACAATATCAAAACCTTCAGAGGCTAAGTCTCTTTTCTGACAAAGTCTCTTGCCTTAGAAGGCCTGCTGATTCACAACAACAAACAAACAAAAGTCCTCTCTGTGATCTTGCGCCTTGGCCGATTGCTCTTCGCCCCCACTATCTCCCTCCTCCGGGTTAAGATCCTCTTTGCAGTTTGGGCCTCCCTCCGTCGAGTTCACTACGGCCTTTCTTTAACACAGTTCATGTATTGTTCCTTTTCATCAGAAAGTGGGGTTTTCCTTCTGCTAACTTTTTTTCGGCATCCCTCTGTTGGGTTCATACTTGCCTCATTCCACAATCACATCGGAAAGCAGAGTTCCCTCCCCCTAGCTTTCCACTGGCAACAGGTCAGAGACTTTTGATTGTACACAGGATTTGACGTGACCCTTGTAGGAGCGCTCCGACGCCTCTCCCCACCCCTTCCTAGGGTCTTCTGTTTCTTGTAGTTTCAAAACAGGTCTCGGTCAGAGTCTTTCAAATGAGCCCCACGTGGTGCTGGACCCCTCTTCACCTTGACCTCAACTGGGCTTTCTTTAAAGTTCAAACACACGCACAAGTTCTTTATATTTCAAATTTCTTGCGTTCAAAATGTTGCTACTTGCAACCTTGGGCTCTGAACAGTTCGGTTTTCTATCTGCATACTCCGACTCACCAGCTGTGCTGAACCCGTTGGTTTCTTTGATCTCTGGAGACAAGGATAGTACCACGGTAGCCAGCTTGCCTCTCTGCCTGCATTATCAATGAGGGAGGCCCCCATGTACCGTTGACAGCTGCTGCTCCGCACGCCAGCTATAACTCCCGGTCTTATAATTTCCCTTTTGGAGACTTTGCGGGTTTGAGTTACAAAGGGCACGGGTAATCCCTCCTTCGTCGTCCTTCCAGGTCTTGCCATCTATCTTTTCCGTTTGAACTGCCGGTTTGGTTTAGCTGTCCTCTTGTGCGTTCGACCTTGCCCGAAGTGTGCTTTCGTGCTCCGCCTTTTATCCCTGTGGGGAAGGTAAAGGGCCCTCAGGTGTACATGGTTGCTGTCAATTGCCTGACTCTGCCTGACCCGTGTCTTGGGACATGTCAGGTAAACAGCTCTGGTGTTAGTCCGTTGTCTGTTACCGTGTAATAGAGTGTTTGTGTGGGAAGGTGGGTGGGGGGTAGAGCTTCTAAATATCCTACAGGATAGGATGGGGAAAAGGTGTTACAGGGAAGGGGATACCGCATCTCAACCCTCAGTGTCCCACTTCGACTCCCCGAAGACCCCTCGCCGAGTTGATCCTCCCCCACTGGTCCACCCCCAGGAACTGGATCCAATAGTGATGGCCGTGTCCTGGCCACCTGGATGACAGATCTCCGGGGACTAGCAAGTGAGACACCTTCAGGTTTCTCACAGACATCATGACTGACCTGTGAATAGGTAACCTCTAATCCAAGATACAGCACATCTCCCTGCTCTAAACCTATTTATTTGAAAGCGGGATGCACTAATGCTGAATGATGATGGCGCAAGGAAATGTGGTTGGACAACTACTGATCATGGTGGTGAGGCCTGAGGCACACACATCGGACCTCATTACAACGGTGCTGGTCCGTAAGCCTACTGGCACCGTTGTTACTGGGCCGGCACAGTATGACTCTGCGGGCAGGGCCGTCCCGCCCACCAGGGTCAGACCTGGCGGGCGGAACGGCACCCGCCCACAGAGTTTCATGGAAGCACCGGCACCGTTCTTAACGGTGCCGGTGCTTCCGTGGTCCCCATTTCCATTGAGTCTTATTTGACTCAAATGGTAATGGGGATTAACAATTTACTGGTGCCGGACTTCCCGGAACACTGGGGTCGTAATCCTGCTGTGTTTCCGGCCAGCCAGGCACCAGTAAATATTGCAAGTCTGGCGGCAACCGGCCGGCAGCACTGGCAGGGTTACCGCCGGCCTTGTAATGAGGCACATTGTCTAGCTATGCGCCTGCTAGCTATGGCTGATACTGCAATTGATGCATCAGCTGGCTCCGTCACTTGTGTACTCTTCTTGCAGGTGTTCCAGAACAGCATGCCCCTCATTCCACATCCTGCCATAACTATAGAAGATGCTGAACGTGATTGGGAATTTCTAAGCTACACCCTCTCATTCACCTTTGTGTTGTGCCCTCTCAATCTTCATTCTGATCTTCTCTGGCTATGGCATGGTTGAAAACTTCAACCTCTTGTTTTGTCACAAGTGGCATCTCACATCCAAACATTCTCTGCCCTTCGTGAGCCTGACAGTTGTATACCCAGTGGTGCTGTTTCTGAGCCCAGTTCATTTGTAGCATTTCCCGAAAGCCATGCTTCAGTGAGTAGTCTGCTGTGATTAAAAGCTGGAGACTGCCCCCTAACCACCCTATTGACATTTCCCATAAGCCCATTGGCGTTTGGGTGCTTAGCCAAGAATGTGTGCATTTCCCTAGATACTAATTCTGTGCCGTTGTCAGTGACCGCAGTAGGAGTGTTATTGCTTTGTTAGTGGTTCTCTCGCCCAGTACCTCACTTTCTGACAGTGCAAAAATATAATCAATCACCACTAGGCAAAATCTCATTTCTCTGGGGAGCGTGTAAAAGGGGCAGATGATATCCAAATTTATTTTTCCCTTGGCCCTTGAGGGACGTCCAATGGATTGTAGGAAGTGGCATAAGAAATGCAATGTTTTTCTAAGTCAAACCATGGACACTGTGACTATATTAAAATTAAACTGATTAAAGATAAAGCTGTCAAAAACATCTTGTCTAATAAGAACCTATCCCTTATGAGAAAAGATCATAAAAAAATTGAACAGCCCTGGAGAAAAAAATCAAACCAGGAAATTGCTTTTCTTCAAAAGGCTGAGTTTCAAATACAGGACAGCAATAATTGCAGCGAAAAGACACTTTATTTGCTAGCAAAATATAAAGAAATCCCCTTTCTATGGCCAAATCGCAGCTATCTTGAGTGGACTGGTGCATCCTTATGAACCAATTTTTCTCTGACAAAATCAAAGACATTCGCAACAATATCTGTCGCTATTTTAAGAATAGCGACAACTGTCACCTCAAATTTGGTTGAGCGATTCATGTTTAAAGAATTAACATCAGAAGATACGAAAAACCTCATTCTGAATTCATTCCACAAATTGTCCTGGTGATCTTTGCCAGTGTTTTCTCACTAAGAAGTGTGCCTTCAAGGAGGCTCATATTACAGATAGTTCTTTTGGATAATTCTGATTTTTAAAAAATAAGTATTTGAATCCAGAACTGCGTGCTATATACCACCTTGAAGTGTGCCTCTACAGGCCAATCTCCCTAATTAATCTGGATACTTTCCGACTGGCTGCTTCCGTTCCTTTCAGCGATGGTACATCTTCACCAGTCTGGGTTTAACCATGGGTGCTGTACCGCACTGAATTTGAGGAGGTTGTTTGCTGTTCTAGCACAGATATATCCCGAGGTGCAGGCTGTGAGGTCGTTCTTGGAAATTGAAAAAGCTTTTGATTTGGTAGCGTGGGAGTATCTGTTTGGGGAACTCAGGAGTATCGGGCTCCTGTCTTACTATTTTGAGAATGTTAAGATTTTATTCTCGGAAGTGATGGCACGGATCGGCTTTGTTGGTAGGCGCTCTGAATCTTTTCCTTTGGGGCGTGGGACATGTCAGGGATGCCCGCTGTCCCTGCTGCTGTTTGCAGGGGCCATGGAACGTTGGAAGTTCAATTATGGTTGTTGCATAGGCCTATGGGGTTGGCATTAGGAGGGTCATGGAATTGATTTCCTTGTATGCTGATGATGTGATCCTATATGTGAAGGACCCTGAGAAAAATATGAAACTTCTGTCAGAGGAGGTTTAATCTTTGGCAACATATCTGGTTTGCGGGTTAATTACACCTTCTGCTACTCCTTTCTCTACTTCTTCTCTTAGTCTACCTTCATACTCTTTCTTTGTTCTCTCTTCTTGCTGGTTCTGATACTTCTGCTCTTTTTGTCCGTGCTCATCCTACTGCTTCTCCTTCTGAATGTATTCCCTCTTCTCGTATCCCTCAGGTCTATCCTCATCTCCTTCCTTATCTTACTTCTCTTATTAATTCTTCCTTTGCAAACTCCTGCTTTCCGGCTGCTTTTAACCGTGCACTTATTCTTCTTATTCTTAAAAAACCTGCTCTCGACCCATCTAGTCCTGCCAATTTTCGACCTATCTCGCTTCTTCCATTTCTTTCTAAAATCCTTGGGCAGGCTGCTTACACTCAGGTAACTCATTATCTAAATATTCACTCTCTTTTCCCACTTCTTCAATCTGGCGTTCATCCCTCTCATTCGACAGAGACTGCTCTTTTTACATGTTTCTAACTCTTCTGTCTGCTTGTCATTCTAAGCTTTCTTCTATGCTCATTCTTCTTGACCTGTCTGCGGATTTCGATACTGTTGATCACTCTCTTCTTATACCTTCTTTTTCTACCTTGGGCATAGCTGGGTCTTTTCTTGAATGGTTCTGCTCCTATCTTTCTCAACGGTCCTGCTGTGTAACTTGGGCCGGCCACTCTTCTTCATTTCCTCTTCTATATGGTGTACCGCAAGGCTCTGTGCTTCGTCCTCTCCTTTTTTCTCTTTATACTGCCCCTCTCTCTGCTCTTATTTCTTCATTCAATATTTCCTTTCATCTGTGTGCAGATGACACTCCGATCTTGTTCTCCTTTTATTCTGCCTTGCACTCTGCTGTATCAAACTGTATTTCCGCTGTTCAAAACTGGATGTCTTCTCACTTTCTTCACCTCAACCCTTCGAAGCTCCTAAGACTGTGGTTCTGTTCTTACCTCCTTCAACTATTCCTCCTTTCCTCCTCCATCTCCCTCCTTTCCTCTGTCTTCTCTTCCTTTTTCCTCATCTGCGCATTATTTTTTATCCTTCCCTCTCTTTTTCACTCCTCATTTCTTCTATTGCTCATTCTTGCCATTATGCACTCTTCAACATCCATCATGCTTGACGCTATCTCCCTTTTACATGCTACGAAACGTCTTCTCTTCTCTCTTGTCTTTTCTCGCATTGATTACTGTTACTCTCTTCTGCTTGGTCTCCCTGCCTCACATCTTCTCCCCCTTTGGTTTGTCTATAACTCTTCGATTCGTCTTCTTTTTTCTTTTGCCTCGGGTTCTTCTATTACATCCTCCTTATTCTCCATTTCGTTGCTTTCCACGTCTACTTTATAATTCAATTGTCTTTAAATGTACCCATGGTCTGGATCCCCCTTATCTTTGCTCGCTAGTCTCGTTCTATGTTCCATCTCACTCTCTATGATCACACAACCTATTTCTTCTTACTGTTCCTAAACACCACTGTGCCTCTTCACGTTTCTGTTCCTTTGCTCTTCTAGTTCCTAGACATTGGAACTCTCTTCCTCTTTCTCCTCACTCTGCTGCATCTCTTCGTATTTTTCAATCGAATCTGAAAGCTCATCGTTTATCTTCCCTTTGCACTTAATTCTGTTTGCCTTTTCCCATCTTCTATTTTTATTCATGTTATATGATCATGTGATTGTACCACTTTTGTGATACATTTTGTTCAGAGTTTTTTTTTGGCAGAAAGCACTCTATAAATGTAATAAAATGAAAATGAAATTATTTGACTTTTAAGGCTACCAGGTGTAGGGATGGCAAAATGAAATCAACTATTCAAGAGCTGCCATAGTTTCATCTCATAAGGACTGAGGGTCAGGTATCTGTTTGAGCATATAATGTTTCAGGGAAAATGTACAGGTCATGCCACAATGTTTGGCTAGAGCTATAATTTCACTTGTTACCAACACTGCTTCCACCCCCAAAATCAGGGAACATTCAAGATAGCTAACGCAAACATTAATTCTGATGGGGATTAGGCACTGCAGGTCGGCCCAGGCATGAATGCTTCTGGATACTGGGCTGGACCTATAATAGTAGTATGTTTACAACCATATATTGTTTGGGCAAAACAATGTCTGCTGGTGAAAGGAGTTTTTCTGCATCTGACTATTTGAAGGAGTTTAATAAGAGGACTTTTAAGGGTAAACCTGTCACACAGACTATTGCAACACAACTAGATGTATAAATCATTTCTCAATCGTATGTAAGGGGCGCAGAATCTGGGGCATCAGTTTGTGACTGGACAAATGTATGTGTTCATATCCTTAACAAGAACTGCGCATTCTGATGATATCCAAGGGTTGAAACATGCATGTAGACGTTGACTATATGTAGTGTTGGCTCTCATTTAAACGTTTCCATCATGTAGTCCCTGCTCATTGAAATCTCATGGTAAGCCCCTCACAGCATTGTTTTCACATCCCTCCACATTTTAAAGAGGCCACTAACAGTATTTGTGTGTTGTCATGAGAAATATTGTGTGCTGTTTTTGGTTAAATATGTCCAGTACGTCACAATATATTTTGCTATTATATCATTGGTACAAAAAACTCTTTTTGTGTTCAAATGCAGCTAAATAAATTGTGAAATGCAGCTAAATAAATTTGATATTGATAAGACGCTATTTGAATCATATATCCTTGTGTGGGTTGGCCATCTAAGCTTCCTTCTGTTTGATTACATAGGCAAGAAAGCAAACTTCTACCCTTATGAATTACAAGGAGTGGTCGCCTTTGGCTAGGTCCTCCTGCATTTGTTGAGGGATTTGAGTGTGCTGAGGCAGCGTTGATACCATATTAAGCTGCATCACGGATATACACCTGCCTTCACGCACGTGCAGCTTTCTGTTGAGCTTGCGCACAACTAGAAACCTTGGGGCATACCTGAACAGCTTTATCTCTGACATTGCCCTAGCAATTATTCCAATGACTCAGTAGTCCCCCCAACTAGAGAGAGTTCTAACCTCCTGAAATTAGTTGTTCTGGTGTCCTGCAGTGTTAGGTCATCTGTGGTGCCTCAAGAATTAGATCGCACTCTCTGGGCATCTGACCCTCTCAGTTGCTGCATTGTTTTGGATCGTGTGAAACAATACAATAGCATGGAATCGTGGGAGGTAATTTCCAGGAACCCCTTCCTAAAAGGCAATCATTGGTATCTTCCTCCTAGATGCCTTTGAAGATATGAAAGTTTCTCTTAATAGCAGAATCCTGTACAACCGGAGAATAAGCTACTCCAATAGGGCCCTTATCGCACAAAGTTGCAGATACATTCCAATTTCCCATTTACCCTATGACTCTGATATACTTGTTTTTCTTCATCATCTTAATCTGTTTTGTTTGCCGTCAAAATATTTTCTTTTACAGTAAGTAATTTAGTTGTTCTCTTTATTTCCGCCTTCTTTCCTGTTTACTCAACGTCTGTGTTTTCGGAATGGCCCTTCCCCAGCTACACATTACTGCCCCACCACCCACTGGATTAGGTGGAGGCTTGAGGTGGTGGGAGTCCCGCGGCCCATGTCAGGCATCCTGTGCGGTAGGTAGGATTTGTTTCCCCTTGTTAAAATTCCCACCTCACTTTTTCTGTCCCCTCTTTGTAATGTACCGTATCCCTGCAGGCATTGCATGCTACGGGTCATCCCTGAAAGAAGTTTCTACCCCACTTGTGGGATATCCCAGGTACGAACTCTAAGAGCCAATTAGCCATGAGGTAGGAAACCTTGCAGCTAGTTTCGTACTCTCACTCCTCACTGCCTACGCACTCCCTGAGTCAGGCATAATACCACCTCCCAGAATATCTAAGCCCCGCCTGATTTGGCATATTCAGACGAGGCCTTGCCGTGCACTGCTACACCATGAAGACATCCTTGATTTTCTCTCATTTCTATGGGTCACCTTATGACATCATTTATTTAGTTCGCTCTGATTTGACACAAAAATACGTAACATAAATGCATCAGAAGTTCTCAACCTTTTTGATACAGTGGAAATTGTGAGTCTCATGTGCCTCGTTTTGTCCTTTCCAACAGGAGAATTGTGGCATGACCGTGTGCAATGGGAAAATCTTCATTCTGGGCGGCAGGGGTGAGAACGGAGAAGCCACGGACACCATACTTTGCTACGATCCGGCGACCAGCATCATCACAGGGGTTGCAGCCATGCCTCGGCCTGTATCCTATCATGGCTGTGTCACCATCCACCGGTTTAACGAGAAAGCTTGCAAGCGGTAAAGATTGGGGAGCACTGTGGACATAGGAAATGGTGCAAGTGCACCAAACAATTCAAAGAAGCCATAGAGTGGTGCACTGGGGAAGACCGGTATCCTCAAGTGTTGACAAAAAAGGAAAAACAAATTGCGCTCAACTGAGCAAGATTTTAAAGGTCACAGAGCATACTGGAACATTATGATGACCAATCATTTGATTTCTTTTATTGTTTGTTTGACAACCCAGCTCGTGATCAAATTATCCTCCATGTGATCGATAAGCATTTGGCATCTTGTGAAGAAAGTGGTTGCCTAACTGCATACATCAGCCAACAATATTTTGGCATTTGCTATTAAACTATTGGCGGCCTCTGTCTTTAAAGGCATATGTTCAATAATTCTAGGCAGTCCATTCATGCCATGCGACTGACGCACATACTGTGGAGGGTCAAGACCGGAAAAGGTCAATGTTATTCTGTAGCTGAGAGTGGTCCCAGGAAAACCACGACATCCACAAGTTACATTTATGGTATGGCACAGCACCCTTCAGGGTGTCACATCGGCAGAGTTTATCCCCCACATCCCTACTTTCTTCACTTGACTTCTAAAGCTTGCCCGCATCCCTGGCACATACATGGAACTTGTTTACAGCTTCAGGCCCTGACCAAGCCATGTCTGGATTGTAAGGGAATGCAGGACGGAAAGGTGTCTAGGATTACCCCATCTTGTCATCCCTTGCTGGCATTCCTTTTAAAATGTGTTGCATTTTAGGACATTTAAGTCTACATTTCTGTTTGCCCGAGAAACGATATTGAGCTGCCCCAATGTACATGTCGTACAGTTAAGTCTCAGGACTCAATAACACTGTGTCCCAGGACCCTTAGCTGCACTCAACGGAGGTGTGATGCTCCATGTGGATTGACCTCAGATCAACGGTGGGTTACTGGTTGGTTCCAGTACCCACGACAGTGGTACATCCTGCCAGCAAAATATCACCAATCTCTACCCACCTGTCCCTTCAGTACTGCTTCATTCTCACCATCGCAAAGTTCAAAGGAGCTTCTTTCTACCTAGACATGGTTGTAGTTGTATATGCTCCAAAACCCAATCCAAATTCACTCCTAATCATTCAATCCCATCCCCTGAATGTGTACACTGGAGGTTCTGATTAATACAATTGTGGATGGTGGCTGGGGAAAGTGTGTGGATACAAGCCTATTGAAGCCGGATGCGGGCATCCCTCTCCACCTCTCCTGCACGCACTACCTATGATCGCCTAACCTCCTACTTCACCACCTAACCTCTTGTAACTGTATTCCCTGTCCCCACACCCAGGGTTCAACCTTACACCCTTCCCTGCTCTTTGTTCCTCTCTGCTGTGTCAGCGTGGAACCTTGCTCACATGCTGGTAGAGATCAGCGTCCGAGTGGTGTGCAGCGTTCTGGGGGAGTCTTTAACAAAGTGCTCATTTACTTGCGCTGTATTTTGCACAACGTGTTGTCTTGTGACATCTTTAATGCATGCAGCCCTCTCATGGTCACTGAGCGTGTGCATACTAGGGATGCAGACAGGGAAGGAAGGAGAGGCAGGTATTAGACGACAAACAAGGTCACAGAAAGCAAATCTTACATTCCCTGTAAGGTGGATGTCCTTTATTTTGGGTTTACGCCTCCATTCTTCACTCTTACCTCCTGCTCCAGTAACAAGAAATCCTCACCAAAAATCAGATTTCCACACTTTTCTCCAGAATCCGATTCCTCAAGCAGATACCGATGCTGTCACAAACCTATGCAAATGTTCACTCGGAAGTTTCCCCAAAGTGAATGTAAATAGGAACCATAGCAAAATAGGAAAAAAGGCCAAGCAGTGTGCACTTTAATGCAGTTTATGAATCATTTGCAAGATTGTGCCGTTCACACTGGCTGTTGATAGAGGCGGTTTGCAGGTCTTTCATGGCTCACAAAGTTCCAGTGTGTTTTAACCTGTCTCATTGGATGTACGCAACCTGATGAAAAAGAGTGGTTCGCTTGGGCTGTTGGAGGAACTCTTTGTCTGCTGTGAATCTTGGATCTTCTCCCAAAACGAAACTTCGAGCCTGGAAAGGTATTTGAGAGCCCAGTGAGACATGTATCTTAATAATTTCTTTCGTACTCAAAAAGTGTGCAGTCAAAAAGGACCACTCCAAGAAAAGATATCTGGTGTTTCTGGGAGCCATAATACGTCACTTTCAAACAGACTACATCATGCCCATGCATGGAGGAAACCCTACAGTTGCACAGACTCTTCCTTTTTGTACAGTGTGTTCCTCTATGGCTATTTACACATAGTTCATTACTGATGCCTGTTGAGATTTGAGTGTTATTGAAATAAATGTTGCATATTTACTGTATCAGTAAATATCAGATTCGGGATCCTAAGTACCAAATTTTGCTGCATATATTCTTGAAACCTACAGTGACCGCACAGGAAAGCGTATACTATGCAGAGGATCGCATCCAATGTTTTCCAGTCTATAAAGAGAAAGACCATTCTTGCTCCACTGTAATGTTCTCTGTACTGTAGCAGATTTGACTGTGAACAATGGCACAATTAGCTAATAATTCAAAAAGTAAATCAAAATGGTGTGTTTCTAGGCTTACGCCAGTTTGCATGCACTATTAACCACACATCTGTGGTGCCTGCATAACGTGTTGGGAGAGGCAGTTTTGTGGGATTCTTTTATTATGTGTTTGAGTAACGTTTTACATAACAGGTTTATTATTGGGGTTCTGTGCATGACCTTGTTAACTTAATGGCACTTAAATGTATGTGTATTGATTTTATGTTGCATTCTTTGGGCTCATTGAATAGTGGTCCAGTCCACAGCTGGCGTCTTGCTCTCCCCCCCCTTGCCCTGCACACACACAAAAACAACATGTAAAATGCGGATTTCGTTCGATGAAGCAAAATGTCAGGCTAAGAGGCCACCAGGATCTCCTTTTCTTATTTGTATATTTCTGCAGTTGTTTTAGTTAAAAGTGATTCACATGCCTATATTTACTATAATCTGCTGTCACGGCAGAGATGCAAGATCTTGTTTTAGGTTGCTGCAGTATTGAGTAAATGATATTCGTTATGTAGGTTCCAGTTGCATGTGGATATGCAATTGATTGGGAGATGGCCAGGGAGAGAAGGGAGGAGCTGACGCAGGATACATGCCCTTTGTTATTTGACTGATATCCTGCAAAACCATCCTCTGCACAAGAGTGGCAAAGCCTTAAAGAGAGCTGGATTTTTCATTGGCTAGGATGGTTATTGGGGTTCAGAGTTCCGCCTCTCTGAACGAAACTTAAATATAAATATGTAGCATTCTGGTATTATCACCAGCCCACCTCATCTACATAGAAGTGGCTCGACGATAGGCTTGGGGGATGCATTATATTTTTTGCAGTTATTTTTTCACGTTTGATGCGATAAGGCCGACACAAGTGGCAGCGAAAATGGTGGGCTTTCCACAGGCCCCAGTGTTTTCCTGGAAAGTCGTCTGTTCCTAACATTTATTACCCCTCAAACAATCTCAATCTGGCTCTAAAGCGAATATTTCAGCAAACACATTACACTGTAAGAAGCTCTGACTGGGAGCAGTGGATCTCTTCGGTTCTGATTCCGTAAATTGGGGAATCCGCGATGAAGTGCAAAGTCACTACGAGACCGAGTCGGAAAGAGGTGCACCAGGGAAAATGGCAGAGCATAGAAATATAGTGGGGCAAGATGATAACACGCAGCCAATAATCTCTGGGCTATAATAAATGAGTGGGTAATTTCGTCTTTTATAGATAGCCTGCAGATTGTCCAAGAGCTTTGGTCACTCAACAGTCAAAGGATTATAAAAACAAATAAATGTGCTGCACTAGGTATATTGTAAACCAATGTGATTCTGCCATCACCAGCACAGGACACAAATTCATTGCGAAACAAATCCTGCGAAAACTCAGCAGTTCGAGGAAGTTTAGTCTACTCTCCCGTCAAGTGCTTAGACCGTGCCAGAGGACTGAGACTATGGTAGGAAGCAAGCCAGTGATTTTATTCCTCTGTGATATTTTGCAACATGGGCTGAATAGCTTCAAGCAAATTGTCTTCAAGTTGCCAAGTGCATGTGTGAAGACATATGCAGTTTGTGAAGAAAATCAGATTCAGCGAGTGATTAGTTTCTTGGCCATAGGCTTTTCATTTTTAATAGTTTACTTAATGTGCAAGTTTCCTCTTGGAGCAAATCTGGACCAGCGTATTACTGTTCTCACTCTACAGTTTGTCAAAATTAAAAATAATTCTATTTAAAAATCATTTTTTCTATGTTCTGGTTTAAAACATATTCCAATGGACCCCGCACTGTATATATTTTGTAGGACCAATCAGTACCTGTTCGTGCTCTGTCTGCCTCGTCAGACAGTGTGGCAGTGATACGAGCACAGATCTGGCCGATTTTCCTTTTGCTGTAATAATTTGTAGTTATTTCACACTGGGCATTTTTCAACTCCCAAAAAAGTAGTTTTTTGACTGATCTGCAGACCATGAACTTTATCCACCCCCATCTAAAGGAAATGTCTTTTTTTCCCAAAAAATATTTGTTTATTGATTTTCAAACAACTACATATGATGCAAGAATGTAATATTATTCCAACACAGCAAGTTTTTGGCTGGGTCCAAACTGTTAAATGATCACCGTATTTAGAAGTCCGAAGTTGCTACGACAGACGGAACTGTTAATTAATTTCCTAAACGTTGGCAAACGAGCTCAACACATGAGTATGCAGAAAGAAGGCTCCCTTTGCAAAAATATATTATCAATAAAACATCATACTTTTCCTTTTATTGGAAAATGTGTATGTCATGTAGACTTATTAAGGTGCTCAATGTTTTCACAAACACAAACTGAATCCGAGGTGGCCATAACAAGTTGACCGGTTTTCCTCCTAAGTGATTTGAACAATATGGACAGTGTCATTTTTTCAGATTTTGGGCCTCATTACAAGTTAGCCGGTCTGGATATAACGCTGCCGGTAAAACCGTACCAGCACCGTTTTCCGGACCGGCTAACTACGAGTTTTCTGGCCGTGTGGTGGTACACCTGCCAGGTTTGACCTGGCGGGCGTAACGTCACACAGCCACAGATGGACGGAGAAACACAGGCACCATTACGACATGGTGCCGGTGTTTCCACTTCCTCATTCCGATGGAGTCCTATGGGACTCCACGGGTATGGGCATTTACAGAATGCCGGCTCGGGAATTACCGGATCACCAGGGCTGTAATGCCCCAGTAATTCTGGCAAGTCCGGAGCCGGTAAATCCCCTCGAGTCTGGCGGCAGCCTGCCGGTTTTACCGGCACGGCTGACGCCAAACTCGTAATGAAGCCCTTTGATTTTATGGTCAGAAACGAAGCGCCTTATGTAATGGTGGTGGGCATTTTTTTTATGTGCGTTCATCGTAAAGTGTCATGTGGGTTTGTAGCCAAGAGGCGGGATACACATTTCGCTGCTCATTGGCTTCACCATATATAAGGGGCGTGCAGTGAAAGTAGATTCTCCAGCATGGGGTCTATCTGCTGCACTGGCATTTTTTCCACTCCTGCTGCATCATGGGATGCGAGTTCAAGGCTGTTGTCCATCAATGGTCCACATGAAGCTGAACGTTTGTAATCTAGTGCTTCCGCCTGCAGTGACTAGGTTTCATGTTTTAGCACCAATCACACTCTTCGTTTGTGGGAGGACGGGATGGGTCTTGTCACCCTATGCTGTTCATATTTATTTATCTGTGTTAATATCTATGATACTGTGCCCTTACTCTTTTCACCAAGACAAGAGTCGTCCTCATTTCCACTCCTCGACAATTGCTGTTTAGCACCTACCTGCGTGAGGGTAATGGCTTATACTTGCTACAAGAATGACAGAGCGGCTTGCTATCAACCACTCGCACTGTGGCAGATCTAAGGCAGAGTCTTGTTACGCAGATCTATTCTTATCAGCAACATTTCCTTGTATCCGCTCCATTGAATCAATGCATTCATGCATTTTTGTCATTGGTAATGGGTGAAAACCATCCTAATATACTTTGACCTATAAAATGAACGTTAGCCGCTCTCCCACCATGGCAGATCTAGGCAGGTCCATGCACTATTGAGCAGAACGAATCTTGCCTGTAAAATATACTTGCGCCACAATACCATGTCAGATGAGGGAAGCCGTAATGAGCAGATTCATTCTCCCCAGCAAAATGCCTTTGCATCTGTAACATGCAGTCAATGTGGCTTTCTTGCTCTAGTGAATCGCAAAGATCATCCTAACATACTGTGATCTCTAAAATTAATATTAACCACTCCCACCATGGCCACTCTAGGGAAGGCAACGCACTATTGGCCAGACTGATTCTTATCAGCAAAATGCCCTTGCGTCGGCAACATGCAGTAAGTGTATTAAAGCAGCTCTGGCATTGGTGTTGGGTATAAACCAGCAAACCATATGTTGAGCTCCAAACCAAGATTTTACCTTGATGTAGACACAGGCACTGATCCGAGCCAAAAAACGGTGTTGTGAAATGTTTGGTATAAAGGTCACCATAGTGTGTTACCAAAGAGATAAACTGCAGAAGAAATGTTTTTTATAAATCTTATTAATTCGTTTGAAAGCAATTTCGGTGGGTCGACTTCATCAAATATTATGTTGCTCATTTTGCGATCACATCTTTAATAGAGATGACCTGGTCTCAGATGGGAAATAGAAGATGCTTATACTCCGGGTTGGTTTGTAGCCACAAGGGACAATTTAGACTAAATGATTCTGATTTCCAGGAAGATTCATGGAGTATGGCACCTTTCACCTAAGGTGTTTCTTCGACATAAGTGATACCACTGTAAAAATTCTTGCACATGTTTACGTGAGCTTTTTGGATATTGCTGGCCAATTTCCTGTGTCAAGGCCACCCTGCTCCCATTAAAAGATGAGCAATCGCATGCGAGAAAAATAATTTCACTTTTCTTAACAATTCTCACAGAAGAGGCAGAGACGTATTTGCCAAAAAAGCAAGACATGAATATGGTGCAATGAGATCCATTCGATCATCCCTGCTCCATTAAAAAAAATAAAAATGAATAGGCTCCTTTTCTGTCCTCATTGCGCCTTAGTATGAGTGGAGTGGTTGACCGCAAAGCCGTGGGATTTTAAAGATCTGTTTAATTAGGCGGTTGGATTGCATGGTATAATAACAGCACGCGGACCATAGAAATCACTGCATGGGTATATTTCCCATGCAATCTAAACTCTTAATTAGAGGGTCTTTTCAACATAGGATACATTCTAAATACCACATGTTTTTGCTATTACCACCACTTGCATAATGTGGCTCTTAGTGTCACTTTCTAAAATTAGGAAAGCTCTCGTACATGCTTTAGCGAGGGCACCCGCACTGGTGTTGACCTATCAGATCAAACTGTTTTGGTAGAAGTGAGAGTGTGTAGCAGTGCTGACCAAAGAGGCTGGCAGAATTTGTTAAGCAAAGCCCAGGTTTCTAGGAAGCACATTCGTTTGTAAGAGAT
This sequence comes from Ambystoma mexicanum, assembly GCF_040938575.1. NCBI lineage: Eukaryota > Metazoa > Chordata > Amphibia > Caudata > Ambystomatidae > Ambystoma > Ambystoma mexicanum. The sequence goes on along the minus strand of NC_090932.1, from coordinate 273,448,333 downwards.
AGGCGTGGGGCATGTTTGCAATTTACTATAACATGTGTAATGGTATTTTATATTTATGTGTCAACAACCTCTTTGTACTTCCCTTTTTAAAGTGTAATATACCTAATAAATTGCAATTTAAGTATTGTTGTACGTTTCACTTTTTAATTCACATAGCTCATATGCTTTATGTGGCGTTTCTTGTATTTGCTTTATGTGGCGTTTCTTGTATTCTGCGTTGCAAGAGTACTGCAATTTCAAGGTTTAAGATCTTGTAAGATGATGTGATCGGAAATAATGATCTGCATGGGATGCATTAGCCTAGAAAGGAGATTGTGTGTAGGAAGAACAACTCTAAGACTGTTTCCAGTTGGCTGGGATATTTTGGCATCTGATCCTGTCAATGTGTAGTAGGAGAGTCTGAGACGATCCCATTTCTGCCTCTCACAGAGCAAGTCATTAGGTTTACCTGATGACCCCTGATAGTCTGCCATGCTGTTCAGCCACCCACGTTTGTCTGAGCCGCCCCACCCCTGTTGGGCTGACCCCAGGGAGCAACCAGTCTATGCATGTAGACCAACCATGAAAGTAGACTAGACCATGCTGCATTAAGACAGGAGGAATGATTGATGGAAAAGCCAAGGTTCTATTCCCATTAGAGTGGCATTGTCTGTTTTTTTTGTTTATGGGGAAAACCGAATGGACTAATAGAAATGTTTTTATACCAGATGCGTTGCTGGGCTAACATTGATTGTGGATCACCAAATCAGAGGCTTTGTGTTCTCTGTTAATGAATACTTATTAGAGCACAGTGTCTAGAAATACATTTCTTTCCAGCTCGCCTCCAAATCGTTGCCATGCCATGCTTTGTAATAGACTAAGGACTAAAGGGTGTATTGGCTCCTTATCGGTCTTCCTCTTCAAAGTCCTGACAAAGAGTAAGGGCTGTGACAGGTAAGACCTGGACTTGGAGCACTGACAATTACCAGTAGGAAATCAGGCCATTTTAGATGCCAATGATATGCTTGATATCACAGACAGAATGTTGATTGATGATTAATGTTGTGGAAAGAACCAATTATGTATTGTAACCACATACTTGACAAAGCTATGCATGTTGTTTAGACTTAAATAGATATTTGTAAACAATTCAGTTAGACTTGTCTCTGTGGAGGTCGTGTGAATAAATGGTTAATAGAGAGTGGGTCATGGCCAAACCTCTAGTGAAGGTAAATGAGAAATGAAAACAAAATTACATTCTATCAGCTGGACTCACTGGTGGAAGGACAGGGAATTTAATACCCATATAATTCGGACATAATTAGTCATTATCATCTTCAAATATGGAATATATCAATTCGTAGATATAGAATAAAATGAGATGTGTAACATAAAGGAATGAACGAAACTGACTGCAGGTTAATTTATATTATGTTAAATTGATTTATACTGTGCACTGCTGACATTTGCATGGTCTCCAAACGCTCACGTGGCTAGGTAAGAAAAGGTGGGTTGGGTTGGTTAGTGAGGGAGAGAAGGATAGGATAGATGTGCTCATCTGTCGCAGGCAGAGCAGGAGGAACTGGTGTCGGTGAGTGTGAGGTTTCTGGGTGTGCTTTGTTTTGTGCACTGGACTTGTGTCTGGAAGGGCGGTGTCCAGTCTTTGAGGTGTTTGTTGTTAGAGATTTTTGGGTTTGTAGCATGGTTAGAGAGTGATGAGCGGTTTGCATGTTTTAATGGGTTGATTCACTTGTGTGTTGTAGGTGAGAGTTGTAGGTGAGAGGTCTGTGTTGTGTGGAAGAGAGAAGTGTTAGTGGATTTTGGGTGATCTCCTGGTATTTGTATGTTATTGTTGTTCATTCTTTATTCATCCCTTGTTTTTGTTGTTTCCAACTTATGGTTTGTAGCAGCAGGCATTGTATGCTGCTACAAACCTTGTATGGGGTTGGGCGGTCCGCTCATGAGGTTGGTTGTTGTATAGTTGGTCTATGTTTATCCTGGCCAGTTTAATAACCAGGTTTCTATTAGTTTCCTGAAAGTTAGGTGTTCTTCCATCATTCTTATTTCCTTCAGAATCAAGTTCCATAGTTTGGCTATCAGATAGGAGAAGGTGGTTCCTCTGCATGTTCTATTCTCGTACTTCAGTGTTTCTATTTGAAGGTCAGTGCTTAAGTCTCTTCTTGGTTGATATTGGGTGATTTTTGCTTGGATGAATTTGGCTTCTTGTCTGTGAAATGTTTTATGGGCAATGCATAGGGCTTTGAAGTCGATGTGTTCTTTACTGGTAGCCAGTCCAGACAACTTAGGGCTGGTGTGACATGGTAACATCTATTAAGTCTCAGGAGTAGTCTTGCTGCAGTATTGTGGATGCATTGCAGTTTTTTGGTGAGGCGTTTCGGAATTCCTAGGTAGTTGCTATTTGTGTTGTCTGTCCTAGATAATACCAAGGAGATGATCGCGAGGGTGCTGTGAGCGAAATTGAGGTAGGGGGGGTTGGGTGGGTCTCTCATATTCTTATTAATCACAGGAGGCAGAAAAATGTTTGTTATTGTGTTGATTTGTGGTTCTAATGTGAGACCGTTGTCCATGAGGATTCTGTGAGAAACCAGTAGGTGTGTTAGGATTGCTCATTCATTCATTACAGGCATGTCTGTGATGTCAAGAGCACTCATGGCATCCTGTTATTCTGTATTATAGTTATGACATGTATATAGTTAAGGTTGGCTGGAATCTAGAGCCTTGGGGGTGAAGGTTCCAGGTTGAGCAGTTGGGGAAAGCTGTGTTAGCTGGGGGTCGCTGTGTAACAGCTTGTCTTATCTCTTACCTTCTACATGAATAAAAGGCATCTTGTTAACTCTGCACACGTGTATTGCCCTTCACTTTGAATCCTATCAGGTGGCTTCAGAAGACGGCTCTGTGAACAAGAATTCTAGGGCACCCCAAAAATAATGGTCTACTAGTTTAAAGAGGGGTGAGAGAGTGGAGAGAAGAGGGAGAGACTTTCCAAGTGACACCGGCTTGCACAGCAATAGGATCATGGGATGTTTGGGGGGTCCTCCAAAGGAGTTCAAACCTTTCATGGGCAAAAGATGTTAAAGGTGTGGCAGTGGGTCCCACTTGGCGTACGACAAGGAGTGTGTGGCAGGTCACATCATTTGTCGGGGGTGTGGATGTAAAGGTCTTGTGGCTCGCTGTTGTAAAAATGTCGGACCTTGTGGACAGGTGCAAGAGATTGTTGAAGACAGTGAAGAAGATGATTATGGGAGTATGGAGAAGGAGATAATAAGCTCAGTACAAGTGGTGTCTGGTACAGTGAGGAGAAGGAAGCCTTATGCTATCATAGCAGTTAAAGGAGTGCCTATCTCGATGTTGATAGACAGTGGGGCTTACTATACAGTCATAAGTGTTTAAGTGTGGAGAAACAAATGTGGCTGCTGCACCCTAAAGGAACCAGAAACAAGGGCCAATGCATATTGTGACATTCCCATAGATATTCTGGGCCACTTCAGAGGAGAATTGGAATTCAAGGGCAGAAAGACTCAGGGGACAATCTATGTGGCGATTAAAGGAGGAGAGTTCTTATCGTGGAGTGACCAGGCAGAGTTGGAAATACGTCTTGATGCAAGACACCCTGAATAAATCTTGCCAGTTAATGGGGACAAAGTTGACAACAATGCAATAATCTCAGAAAAATATCGTCATAAATTGGGCAACACGTTTTTGAGAAAAGATTAGGTTGACTCAAAGGTTTTGTGCACCGTAATAGAGTCAGACGGGAAGCTCAACCCAAGATAGCCAAATTACGCATGATACCGTTGGGCCTGCGCAAGGATATAGAGGAGGAGATAGCCAGAATGGAGAGTAAAGGTGTTACTGAGAAAATTCAAACTTCAGAATGTATTAGTCCTATTGTGGTCGTATGGAAGCCCAATGGTTCTGTGAGACTGCATATATCGAAGACATTTAAACAGCATGGTGGTGGCAGAGAAGTTTCCAATCCCCAGGATTGATGACTTATTAACTGGCATTGCTGGAGCTCAAATGTTCCCCATTTTAGACCTCACATCGGCCTATCACCAGATTGAGTTACATGAGAGCTCCACGGATTTGACTGCATTTATTGCACCCATTGGTCTTTTTAAGTGTTGGAGGATGCCGTTTGGGCTTGTCTCAGCAGCCAGTGTATTTCAAAATGTTATTTACCAGTTGTTGGCCAATAAGAAGGGTGTGTTGTTCTACCAGCATTATGTGTTGATTTTTGTGGGGAGTGAAGAGGAGCATGATGGTCGCCTGAGGAGAGTGTTGGAAATCTTTAGTGAGGCGGGTCTTACCATTGCCAGAGAGAAATGTACTTTCAAGGCATGCAAGGTAGTGTATTTTGCACATGAGATTTCTTCGGAGGGGGCTATAGCCGAAGTATGATACCGTAGAAGCCATCAAGGGAATGGTGTGTCCCAAGAACAAGGGTGATGTTTCCTCATTTCTGTGTCTGGTGGAGTTTTCCAGCAAGTTTATTCTGAAGTTGTCAGACAGGACAAAGAACATGAGGAGACTTACCAGGAAAGGGGTTGGTTTTGATTGGGATTTGGCCTGTGCGAAAGAGTTTGAGGATGTAAAACAAACAATTGTGAATGTTCCAGTACTTTCTAGTTTTGCAGAGGGTAGGAAGACTCTAGTATGCGCAGGTGCAAGCAATTTTGGTCTTGGCGCATTTTTGATGCAGGAGTGTGGGGGTGATTTGTGCACCATTGCGTTTCCCTCGAGGACCTTGAAGGATGCAGAGGTGAGGTATTCAGTAGTGGAAAAGGAGGCTTTGGCATGCGTGTGGACTGTGGAAAGGTTTAAGATGTACTTGTGGGGGCATGATTTCACCATACAAACTGACCATACACCATTTATTAGTATTTTCTTTGAAAGGTGGGTTGGAAGGAGTGTCTAGGAGAATAAGGAAGTGGGTTAGTTGTTTGCAGGGGCTGCAATTTCGCATGGAGCATATTCAAGGTAGAAACAATGTGATTGCGGATGCTCTTTCAAGGTCAGTGGTGGAAGGGAGAATGATTGGTAAGGAAGTCAAGTGTGATGATGAAGATGTGGGAGAGATTTGTCGGGTACATGAGTGTATAAAGAGGGTGGATTGGAATTAGGTGTGCGTTGAGGATTCTGTGTATCAATCGGTCATGAATTTGGTGAGTTCAAATTCCACGGAGAATGGTGATGAAAGAACCAAAGAAGTCAGGAGAGTGAAGAATTAACTTTGTGTAAATGATAAATATTTGTGCAGTGGGCATACATTGGTGGTGCCAGAGAAGATAAAGTGTGGTGACGGAGTTAGCATGTTGTGGCCATTTGGGTTTGGCAAAAACCAAGGGGCTGATAAGGTCTGATTTTTGGTGGCCTGGTATTGATAAGGATGTAGAAGAGTTGATTTGAATTGTGCTGACTGTCAGGAAGGAGACAAAGGTCTCAGAGTTCACAAAACTTCCATGGTGGTTAGAGAATGTCCAAAAACTCTGTGGGATGAGGTTGCTTTGTACTACTTGTTGTGTCCGTTTAATATTAAGGGGACTAAAGATACATATCTTTTGGTAGTAATGGATTTATTACCTAATTGGGCAGAGGTTTGTGTCCTTAAAGAGGTGGCCAGTGGTAACATAATACGGTTTCTGGAACCTTTATTTTGGAGGGAAGGTTTTCCCCGCAAGTGTTTATCAGATAATGGTACACAATTGGTCTCGGGGGAATTTAAGGAGTTTTTGGATAGGTATGGTGTGGAACAAGTTACAACTTCTCTCTATCATCCACAAGGCAAGGGGGCTGTTGAAAGTTTCAACCGCACGCTTATGGATGTTATTAGGATTGCGGTGGCCATGGGCGAGACTGGGTGCGTGCAGTTATGGAAAGGACATTCAAATATAAACCTGCTCCCAATGCGGAGACTGGGGTATCTCCTTTTGAGTTGTTATGAGCTAGAAAAGTCCAATACAGGGAATTTAATACCCATATAATTCGGACATAATTAGAGTCATTATCATCTTCAAATATGGAAGATATCAATTCGTAGATATAGAATAAAATGACATGTGTAACATAGAAGAATGAACGAAACTGACTGCAGGTTAATTTATATTATGTTAAATTGATTTCTACTGTGCACTGCTGACATTTGCATGGTCTCCAAACGCTCATGTGTCTAGGTAAGAAAAGGTGGGTTGGGTTGGGTTGGTTAGTGAGGGAGAGAAGGATAGGATAGATGTGCTCATCTGTCGCAGGCAGAGCAGGAGGAACTGGTGTCTGTGAGTGTGAGGTTTCTGGGTGTGCTTTGGGTTGTGTTTGGGTTAGATGGGTAGGTCAAAATGTGATGTGTGATGGAGGTGGAAGGTGTGAGAGAGAACATTTGGGTCAGTGGGCACAAATCCAAGCAGAGGTATGACAAGGTGAATTGTAGCAGGAATTATTTGGTGAAGCCGGGTGAGATGATTAAAGTGAAGTTACTGGTGAAAGTGAGAAAGGCAAACTCAGTGTTTTCTGAGCCCAAGGAAATGGTTAAAGAACTGGGTTCCTCCATATTGGTCAAGGGTGGGGGGATTTGGAACAAGGAGAGAGTGGCAGTGTTAGGGAATGGGGGGCTGGCTAGGAGTGTAGGAGGAAGGGAAGGATGAGGTTGAGTGAGTTCAAGGAGTGAGACTGAGGATCTGTGATTTTCTGCATACCATTGTTGATTTCAGCCATGAATTATTTTCCTAATTAGGTTATTTGCAAATCTTAATTTCATTTTATGTATATAGGTTCCAAGGGGAAGGAAGGGAGGTGTTACGGGTGCTCATTCGTTGATTGCAGGCATGCCGGTGATCTCAGGAGCACTCATGCATCCTGCTATTCTGTATTATAGTTATGGCATGTATATAGTTAGGGTTGGCTGTAATCTGGAGCCTTAGGGGTGAAATTCCAGGTTGACCAGTTGGGGAAAGCTGTGTTAGCTAGGGTTCGTTTTGTAACAGCTTGTCTTAGCTGTTACCTTCTACATGAATCTTGTTAACTCTGCACACGTGTCTTCCCCTTCACTTTGAATCCTATCAGTGTCTCACCCACTAGTCCCCACGGATCTCTCTCTCGGGTGGCCAGGGCACGGCCATCGCCTTTGGATCCAGACCCTGGGGTTGGAGCAGTGTGAGAGGATTACCTGGGTGACGGGTGCTCAGGGAGTGAAAATGGGATGCCGGATGGCGAGACAGGGTATCTCTCTCTTTTCTGTAACACCTTTACCGCATCCTATCAGATAGGATACATAGAAACACTACCCCCCCACTCTCCGACCCCTTTCCTGCACAAACACTTTCACACAGACAGCCCACTCTGGGAGAAAAAAGACTAACACCTGAGCAGTATACCTGACGTGTCCCAATACAATGGTCAGGTGAGGTCAGGCAATTACTGACCATCACTCACACCTGCCTTCCATTAAGCTTCCCCACACGGATAAAAGGCGGAGCATGAAAGCACACTCTGAGTGAGGCAAAACACACGAGGAAACCGCAGTTTTGAGACAGCAGCTGCCCCAGATACGAAAGACAGCAAAACAAGAGGGGACCACAAGGAGGGGAGTTTGTTACTTTCAAGAGCCCTTGAGATCAGAAATCATAAGACCAGGAAACTAGGCTGAAGAATCATGTATTGTGTGTCGGAGATACCCGGGGCTCTCCCGTGTCAGTAATCAAGGCGGGGAGAAGCAGCAGCTGCCATGGTACCATCCTTGGCTCCAAGAACAAAGCAGCGTCATTGAAATCAACACAGCCGGTGAGTTGGGGAGTCTGATACAAGACCAGTCTGCGTTGAGGCCAAGGTTGCAAGCAGCAACATTGTATGGTGACAGCTGGAATGAACATTGTTAAAACACATGTGATAAAAGACGCAAGTAAAGTTCAACTGCTGATGAGTGTTGAACTTTGAAAAGCAAAACACGATACCTATGACAGAGTGGCCCGGCACCGCGTAGGTGCTCAATCGAAGGTCTCTGTAAGGTATCCAGCTAAGAAGTGGCAGAAGTGAAAGTTAAAAGTTTGTGTTAAGAAAGAATTGTGAATCGAAGTGGTCCTGCGACGGGTCAAGCAAAATCCTGCGCAAAGTCGAAAGTCTTCAATTTGGATACAGTAAAGTTTGGAAAATTAGATAAATTTGGTCCAAGCCCGGTAGAGGGCAACCAATTGAACGTTTTTGTTAAAGTGGGTCTGAGCTCAGCGGAGGGGGGCCCAGGGCGAACAGTGAATCACCAGAGAAGATATGCCTATGAGAATCCGGAGGAGAAAGGAACTTTGAATGTTTGTTGCATCAGGCCCTCTGAAATAAGAGACTCTGAATGGCAAAGAGACTTTGGCAAAGAAGGTCCTGTACTAAGATTTTGAACTGCATCCTCGTGCTTTAAAAGCCAAAGTATGTGCTAAGCTTGAGTGTGCCACCTTGTCCTGTGCTGAAAACTTGGGGAAGGGAAGCTAACAGCTCAACTATCCCGACATATCATTTCTTGAACACTTTTCTTTTGTATAACATTGTTTCCCACACCATTTGTCTTTAGAAGTAAGGATTGGCAATAGGTTTATTAGTATAGGCCCTTTTATTTTGACAAGACACCACTAGGACTGGGTTATTATTATCTGATGGTCGTAGCTTGCTCCCATCTTTAGATTTAGGATTAGATAGGCGTTTTTCAAACCCAATTGAAGTTCAACAAACATCCTTGAACTGTGGTCACTTGTGTCTGTCTTACTGTTTGATACCATGCCTTCCTTACAATTCCCAGATTTTTGTTATCACCGTTGGCGTCTCTAGTTGGGTACGCATGCTTGGGGGCTGCGTTAGGCATGTCTGTGTTGTACTGCCTTCTCGTGGGGTGATCATTATTTCTGTTTTGGTTGGTGTTAGTATGAGGTTGTTTGTTGCCATCCAGATGTTTGTCAGTGAGGCATTTATTGAAGGTGTTGTAAGAGTCATGGGGCCTCATTACGAGGTCGGCGGTAAGGGGTTTACGGCGCTGGTAAGGATGCCGGTGCCGTTAACCCCTTACCGCCGCATTACGAGGTCCCTTAGTGGGTCCCACTAAGGCCGGCTGGTAAAAACCAGCCGCCTTAGCGGGAGCCGCTAAAGGACCAGGGAGCTAACAACAGGCCTGTTATTAACAGGCCCGTTGTTAGCTCCCTCCCCATTCCCATTGAGCCCAATGGGGGCTCGAATGGGGATGGGTTCCCTGAACGGGGAAATACTGGGTTTTCCAAGGTTGGAATGACCCAGTAAGTCCCCATTCGGGCAACCCGGTATGCATTATGGGGGTAGCCATGGCGCTAATAGCACCATGGCTACCTCCATACTCGTAATGAGGCCCATGGTCATTGGGTATCTTGAAGATTAGTTGGTTGTCATGTGCGTGGTTATAGGCTGTCAGTCCATGGGTTTGAATGAGCTTTATTAGGGGGTTCATATAAATGTTGAAGAGGAGTGGGGAGAGGCTTGGTCCTTTGGTACACCGCAGATTATATTTTTTTGTGTTTGATGTAAATATTGGAATGTGGGTTCTTTCAGTTTGGTCGGTGAGGAAATATTTCAGCCATTGTAGTGCAGAGCTTTGGATGCCAGATTCATCCAGTCTCCTGATTAGAAATGTGTGTTTGATCGTATCGAAGGCAGCTGATATGTCCAGTAGTATGAGGGCCCATTGGGTGTTGTCCGCATTCATTTCTAAGTCGTCCCATATGGAGATGAGTGCTGATCATTTCCTCTCATGGGTCTGAAGCCAAACTGGGATTGGTGAAGTATTCCGTAGCTTTCCAGATGATTGAGTAGTTCTTTGTACACATGATTCTTCAATATTTCTATTGAGAACGGTAGGTTTGATAAGGATCTGTAATTAGTAGGGTCATATGTATTTCTCCAGCATGGGGTCTGGCATGGATTCACATGCTCATGAATATTCCCCGTCATCAGGCTGGGAATCCTCGGTAAAGAAAAAACCAGTATCAGTTTCGTTTCTGATCTGTCTTTCGTAGTAATAACCAATCACTGGTCTCTGCGTCATACTGACCACAGCCAATGACTGCCCTCTACCTAAGCACCGCCTCTGGCAGCCATCTTCAGATTTTTACCGCACGTTCATGTGTTGGGATCCTCGTGCTATTGCTCTCGAGCGTTAGTGCTATTTTGTTCACGTTTTTTCTCAAAAACTTCATTTTTCGGTCAAAAGAGCCTCAAGCTCCACCGACTCTCCATCCGATCAACGGGGACCCGTGTTGGATTCGTCTGCCCCCCTCAAGGGTGAAGATTTCGTCGAGCTACGCTTTTGGAGGACTCCAGAAGTTTCTCAGGCCCGGTCATGGCCCAGGAGAAGGGAAGCTCGACGCCCGGAAAGCTGTTCAGGGTCTGCCCTGGATGCCAGCTGCAGAACGTCTTCAAGGAGGACGAACACCCTTTTTGTCTTTACTGCCTACATGAGGACAAGACACACGTGGAGAAGGACTGTGCGTTTTGCGGCAACATGTCGGAGCGGACCATGAAGGACCGCCATCAACGTCTTGCCAACTGGCTGGAAGGGAAGAGCCCGTCCGGCGAGAAGAAGAGGAAGAAATCCGAGCGGTCTTCTAAGACCTTTGAGGACGCCCCGGCGACGGGGGTCCAACATAAGGCCAAGCACCGCGAGTCCGCTGGCACCGGGAGCGCCGAACGGTCGGGCTCTACGGGCGCCAGGCTGGGCGCACCCTCCTCGGCACCATCAACCACGAGCCAACGCTCTGGGTCGGGTAAGAGGAAGGCCGAGCACCCGGCGAGGCTCCTAGAGAGGCCCCGGTCGAGCTCGAAGGCGGAGGGGGAGCGAGGCACTGTCCCCCCCCTCAAGGATAAGGCGGTGAGCGCACCTAAGGTGGTGAAGGCCTTAATCCATCCGGTCAAGCCCTCTATCGAGTCTGTCGCGGCGGCCCTGGCTCAGCCTGTGGAGGCTACGCCAGTGGTGGCGACCTCGGGGCTCAGAGTCTCCCTGCCATCTCGGAGGGAGTCCTCTTTTGTGCCCATCGATAGAACCCCCGTGAAATCCCCCGTGGGGAAGAAAAAGAGGGGGCAGGGCGTCCTCGTAGATTCGGCCTCAACCTCGGAGGAGGAGCTGGTCGAAGTCTTAAGCCACGGCCTCGGCCTGGAAGAAGACCGGCCCGTCGGGATGGATCCCGACGCAGGTGACGACGACATCGTCGAGGGTACCGACGGGGCCCCTGATCGCCCGTCGGATTCCCCTCTGCCAGCGCCGCGAGACAGCTCGGCGGCCATTTTGTTGGCTATACAGTCCTTATGCTCAGAGATAAGGACGAGACTACCGTTGCCGACGGAACCTCTCCCGTCGGGGGACCCAGAACCGGGACCTTCTGGGGTTCCCCCTACCAAGAAAAGAAGGATCCACCCTCCTCCTCCTTTTCAGCCGTCGCGCCCCTTCCAGCCCTCCTCCCCGTCCACCCGAGGGGATGATACGGGGACTGACACGGCAGCGACGGGTACGGGCGACGAGGTATACGACGAGGATGTACCGTCGTCGCCTCCCACCAGGGCTTCTCCGCCCGACGAGATTGGATCGTTCCACTCCATGATCGCCAGGGCATCCGAGCTTTTCCAACTCTGCCCTGAGGAGAAGAAGAAGGAAGGTTTCCTTTATCAGCGGCGCGAGGCCAAGAGGAAGACGGTCCTCGCAGTGCCTCTATTGGACGACATTTGGGATGAGGGCCTCACCCTCCTCAAGAACCCTTCCACGACGCCAGCTAGAAGAGACCGGTACGAGAAAAAGTACCGGGTCCCGGACACGGCCCCCCTGTGCCTCCGGGCGCAGCCTACCCCGGACTCCGTCGTCTCCGCGGCGGCCAGGAAAAAAGCGGGGGGGGGTGCGGCCTCCACATCGACTTCCCCACCGGACGGCGAGGGAAAGAAATTGGACGCTATGGGACGCAGAGTCATCTCGTCTGCAGCGACGACGATTAAAGCTGCCAACGCCTTGGCTATCGTGGCCCGATACGACAGGGAGCTCTGGTACAAACTGGCTCCCCTGCTGGACTTCTTGCCGGACGACAAGAGGGTAGAGGCCCTGGAGATCCTGCAGGAAGGTGAGGTGGCTTCGGACCACGGCATTACCGTTGCGACGGACATCGCCGACACTGGGTTCCGTCAGTTGGGCAACGGCGTTTGCCTTAGGCGGCGTGGATGGCTCAAGGCTACGGACTTCCGTCAAGACGTTCAGACCAGAGTCCTGGACATGCCCTTCGATGGGAACAACCTGTTTGGGAAAACAGTGGACGATTCCCTTCAGGCCATGAAAGCGGACACCGAGACGGCCCGGGCCCTTGGAGTTCTGCAACAACGACGGACGCCCTTTCGGAGCAGCGGAGGCAAGGGCGCCTCCAAAGGTTCCGGCGGCGGTTTCTCCTCCTACCGTCAAGCGGCCCGCTCGTCGTCTCAGGAGGCCTACAGAGGACGAGGCAAGTCTGGCGGACCCCGCCGTCGTCGCCAAGGACAAGGCGGCAAAGCCTCGTCGAAGCAGGATTGAACCGGCCGTGGGGTCGGGCCCCCACCGAAGCACCCCGGTGGGAGGCCGGCTGGCGAGCTTCGTCAGCGTGTGGGAGTCCATCTCCACCGACCGTTGGGTGCTGGACGCCTTGGCCCGGGGCCACGCGCTCGAGTTTCAAAGAAAGTGTCCGCGCGTCCCCCCCGTGGCCAGGAAAGAACTTCACGTCCCTCAACTTCTCCTGGAGGTAAAGGCGATGCTCAGGAAGGGCGCCATCGAACTCGTCCCAAAGAGGCTTCGGGGCTCCGGAGTTTACTCGAGATACTTCCTCGTGAAGAAGGAGACGGGGGGGATGGCGCCCTATCCTGGACCTGCGACGTCTGAACAAGTTCATCAAGGCGCAAAAGTTCCGGATGGTCACTCTCCAGCACGTCCTGGGTCAGCTGGAGGAAGGAGACTTCCTGTCGTCGTTGGATTTGGAGGATGCCTACTTCCATATTCCCATCCTGAAGGGGCACCGAAAATTCCTCAGGTTTGTGGTCCAAGGGCGTCATTACCAGTTCAAAGCCCTCCCCTTCGGACTACGGTCGGCACCCAGGGTGTTCACCAAGTGCCTCGCACCGGTGGCGGCGCAGCTGCGCCGCGAAGGGCTCCACGTCTACCCCTACCTGGACGACTGGCTCATCCGAGCCAAGACAAGGGAGCTCGCCGTGGTTCACACGGCAAGGACCGTCCAACTTCTCACGGACCTGGGATTCTCCGTGAACTACGCCAAATCCCACCTGGTACCCGCGCAAGACGCTCTGTTTCTGGGAGCGAGGCTCAACACAGTGTCCCTTCTGGCCTCCCCGTCGGAGGAGAGGACCAGGACCATCCTGGGCAAGGTGCAGCGGATGTTGGTGGCCGACGCGGCCAAGGTGAGGTCCATCAAGTCCCTCCTCGGAATGATGTCTTCCTGCATCTACCTCATTCCCATGTGCAGGCTCCGGATGCGCCCGTTGCAGGAGTTCCTGGACGCGTGCTGGATCCAAACGACGGGCAGCTTCGAGGAAAGGATCACACTCGACGAGAGTTTCCGACGAGCGATCCGGTGGTGGGGCACCCGCGCGCATCTGACAGCGGGCATGGACTTCCAGACCCCAGCCCACCAGGAGACAGTGACCACGGATGCCTCCCTGGAAGGGTGGGGAGCGCACACCGAAAATCTGCACGCAAGAGGCCTTTGGCTCCCGACGGAGAAATCCTTACATATCAACGTCCTGGAGCTCCGTGCAGTGTTTTGGGCCCTCAGGTCCTTCCTTCCGTCCCTCAAGGGCAAGGTGGTGAGAATCTTCACCGACAACACCACCACCATGTTTTACATCAGGAAACAGGGCAGAACCAGGTCCCCAGCACTGTCCAAGGAGGCGCAGGACCTGTGGCATTGGGCAGTCGCCCAAGGGATGTTTCTGGTGCCGTTTCATCTGGCAGGGATAAAAAACACCATCGCCGACTCACTCAGCAGGGAGCTGCGCTCGTGCCACGAGTGGGAACTACTGCAGGATCTAGTGGATCGCCTCTTCCGACGGTGGGGCACACCCCAGATCGACCTGTTCGCGACGGCGACGAACTCCAAGTGCCGGAGGTTCGCCAGCAGGTTTCCCCAGGCGAGGAGCATGGGCGATGCTTTCTCGTTCCCCTGGGAGGGCCTGTTCCTCTACGCGTTCCCTCCTTTGCCACTGCTAATCCGGCTCGTCAACCAGCTCAAGAGGTCACGGTGCAGGATGATCCTCGTCGCACCTGCGTGGCCGAGGCAGATATGGTTCCCGGACCTTCTGGACTTGTCAGCGTCCCCGCCAATCAAGCTGCCGGTGGACGCGGATCTGCTCTCCAGGGAAGGAGGCGCCATCCTCCACCACGACCCGAAATCGCTGAACTTGCAGGCCTGGCTCCTGCAGCGCTAGAGTTTGGAGGATACGACATACCGGCCGACTGCAGAGAGGTTCTTGCAAAGGCCAGGGCGTCCTCAACTCTTAAATGCTACGGACACAAATGGAAGAGGTTCTCTGTCTGGTGCCACGCACAGAAGATTAACCCTCTACGGATTACGGCTCCCCAAGTACTGCCGTACCTGCTGACGCTGGCCAAAGCTGGACTGGCACACGCGTCCATCAAGATTCATCTTGCTGCGATCTCCCGATACACCAGAACCACGGGGCGGACGTTCTTGTGGTCTCATCGTCTGGTGAAAGAGTTCATGAAGGGACTGTTCAGATCGTTCCCGCCGGTGAAGGCTCCGGCCCCGGCGTGGGAGCTCAACGTGGTGCTGACCAAGCTCATGGGACCTCCGTTCGAGCCTCTCCACTCGGCCCGTTGAAGTTTCTGTCGTGGAAAACAGCGTTTCTTGTGGCCATCACCTCCGCACGACGGGTGGGAGAGATCCAGGCCCTTTCCTGCAAGGCCCCGTACTTGACTTTTCACGACACGAGGGTAGTGCTCAGGACGCACCCCTCCTTCATGCCCAAGGTACCGTCGGACTTCCACCTCAACGAACCCTTGGTGTTGCCTGTATTCTTCCCGTCGCCTTCGTCGCCGGCTGAGAGAACTTTGCACTCGCTGGATGTGGCTAGAGCGCTGAAGTTCTACGTGGACCGCACGAAGTGTTTTCGGAAGACGTCACAACTCTTTGTGAACTTTGGACCTGTCAATCAGGGGAAGGCTCTCTCGAAGGCTTCCATTTCCAGATGGCTCTCCGGCTGTATCATGTTGGCAAACCGACCGCTGCCTGGCCGTCCGAGAGCCCATTCCACCAGAGCGATTGCAGCTACCACGGCGTTCCTTTCTGGTGTGCCCCTGCTGGACATATGCAGGGCTGCTACGTGGAGGTCGATGCACACCTTCACGAAGTTCTACTGCGTCGATCGGGATTCCAGGGAGGAGTCCAGGGTCGGCCAAGCAGTGCTGCGCAACCTGTTCGCCTGAGGTGAGCCTGGTGGGGAGGTAAGATGCTTAATGTTGAGTTTGATGCAATGCTTAATGTTGAGCCTTTGCCACCTCCCGTGGTTGTGCATGTGTGTACTGCTATGTATTCTTTATTCATGAGCATGTGAATCCATGCCAGACCCCATGCTGGAGAAGGAACAAGTTACTTACCTGTAACTGTTGTTCTCCAGCATGGGTCTGGCATGGATTCACATGCGAACCCTCCCGCCTACCCCTCTGCGGCTCTTCACTTGGTCATACTGCCACTTCACGTGCTTCCAAATCTGAAGATGGCTGCCAGAGGCGGTGCTTAGGTAGAGGGCAGTCATTGGCTGTGGTCAGTATGACGCAGAGACCAGTGATTGGTTATTACTACGAAAGACAGATCAGAAACGAAACTGATACTGGTTTTCTCTTTACCGAGGATTCCCAGCCTGACGACGGGGAATATTCATGAGCATGTGAATCCATGCCAGACCCATGCTGGAGAACAACAGTTACAGGTAAGTAACTTGTTCCTTCCCATCCCATCTCATCTTTTAGGAGAGGTTTGATTTATGATGATTTGAATGATTTTGATGCTACTCCCGTGTTTAGGAATAGATTCATTAGTAGTTGAATGTAGAGGGCTGGTGTTTTGTGAGTAGCTTTTTGTAGCTGTCCAGTGGGCATGGGTCGCTGGGAGATCCAGCTATATTGCTATCTTTTAATAGTTTGTCGAAGATGTCCTCGCTTATTGGTTCGAATCAATTGAGTGTTGTGTTGGTTGTTGAGGTGCTCATTTCTGGGAGGGTGTCGTTTGTGGTCCTGCGGGAGGGGCCGATGGCCTGTTGTATTGCTTCAATTTTTGCTCTTAGGTGGGCCAGGATGCTATCACATAGGGTTTGCGAGGGCACAATGCTATTAATGCATGAAGTTGTTTTTTTTTATTTACTTGATTATTCTAAACATTTCTTTTTGTGGATTTGTGTTAGACCTGGGGCTGTTCACCACCACGGCCTGGCGGTACTCACCTGGAAACTGTACCCTCGCTGGCCTGGCATGCAGGGTTTGACCAGAGGGCTGGAGGCAGTTGATCCTGGCAGGGTCTCTGTGTCAGGCGCAGGGATGCTGGGGAGACACAGTGGCCATTGCAGGATACACTGCGCATGCACGGATGCCCAGACATGACCTCCTTGTGCTCGCACCATACTGACGGTGTCCTGCGTTGCCAGGCACCAACTCCCGCTACAATGATCGCGTTGCGGGAGCAGCAGGCTATTTAAACCCAGCTCACCATGACACAGGTGCGTCTCAATAGGCTCCGTTTGTTTGCTTCTCTGGGGAATTGCTTAGGGCCTGTTTCCTGCATTCCCTGTTTCTCCCCTGCTCTTTCTCTATTTCTCCTTGGGGACTATCTGCCTTGGTCTCTCTTTTACTGCCTCCTGCCTTGATTCCTGCCTGCCTTGGTCTCCCTTCTAGTGCCTCCTGCCATTGCCTTCCTGCCTTGTTACACAGTTCTTCTGGCAGTCATTTTCCGGTTGTATACAAATTGTTCGTATTGCAACTGTTCGAATGACAATTGACCTTTTCACAATTGACCGAATTGTGAAGGTCAATTGTGACATATATGCGGGGGGAAACCCCCCGCAACCCCCCACCCAACCCAAACCCGCCCAAAACCCTATATATATATATATATATATATATATATATATATTACCAAAGTGAGCGATAGTAATTGGGGTAATTTCTAAAAATTAATTTGATCCGAGGTTGCTAATAGACCTTTGTTACTGATGAAAATTTGAAGCACCAAGCACTTTATGGACAATGAAAGTCTTTATGCACTGAAGCACTTGGCACCTTAATAAGCTGCAGGCACTATGCACTTTATTTGACAAATGTCGAATGCACTATGCACTTTACATTAAGGCATAAGACACTTTAAATAAAGGGAATTAGGTACTTCATGGAAACTACATAGTACCACATTACTCGGATCATGTGGAATATTACTCGTAATAAGCTGCAGGCACTATGCACTTTATTTGACGAATGTCTAATGCACTACGCACTTTATATTAGGGCATAAGACACTTTAAATAAAGGGAATTAGGTACTTCATGGAAACTACATAGTACCACATTACTCGGATCATGTGGAAACCAAATCATAAATCTGAAATTTGCAGGACTAGTGTAAAGCGTGCCGTGGAAGCGACCACACCACACCACTAAGAAGCTACTAGTAGTTTACGAGTGATGCCACTGGGTATGATGAAAGTCCGTAATGATTATTTAATCACTGACTTCACACGGACCAAACTAAGAAGAAACACATTACAGGAACCAAGCCTGTGTTAAGATGGCCGCCGGCACACAACCAACTAATTACAAACATATAAAACCCTTGTTTGTTTCCACTTTATGTCGATCCTCATGTCCTGTTTCTATGCCTACAGTCATGCCTCTTTGTATTTAAACACTATGGTGGCAGTATACTGGTGTTGTGAGCAAGCGGCGAGTAATGCCGCGAAACGCGTTGACTTTTTGTTGGGAAGGCCTAGATGCAAGACGGCTGATACATGTTTATGCCAACTTTTAACAAATAAAGAGGTTACAAAGATATGCTGGTAGCGATTTAATTTCTGAAGCATCATTTGAAGGCGAGTGCTCCTCGAATGACTGACGACAAGTCAGTTTCATGGATAATATATATATATATATATATATATATATATATATATATATATATATATATATATATATATATAGTCAATTGTGACCCTTTAAATTCGGTCAATTGTTCATTCGAACAATTGTAAACGAACAATTTGGGTAATACCCATTTTCCACTTCCTGGACTGCCATTTTGGTGTTACCCAACATCTGTTGCACCAGCTTTCCCAGCCAGTGCCCTGCGCTGTCCTCACACCACGCAAATCTGGGAACAGCTGCCTTGTGGCGTGAAGAAATGGCCCCTAGCTGCCTGTTCTGTTCTGTCCAGGGTAGAGCTCAGGGGTCAGACTCCACATCATATTGACCACAGGTTGGAATACTGGAGGACAAAAGAAGACCCAGAAACAAAACACCCCTGTCACGGACCCGGATCAACCGTGACGAGGTGCTTAACAATTTTTAGCCAATTGGATTCTCATGTTATAGTATGCATTCTTGACTTTCAGGACTGTCGATTTGGACAGCCAAATTTGTTGTGGGTAGTTAATTTTGTCCATCTGATTGTAGTTGTTCCTCAATTGCTTTTCTAGTTTACATTTTTTTTAGTTCTTTTTTAGTTCCCTCAGTTTCCCTGTGAACCAACTTGCTGTGACTTTTTTCAGTGTGGGTTTTAAGAGTTTTAAGGGTGTTAGTTGTTCAAAACGCATCTGTGGGCAGGTGTGAAGGTTCTCTTCAACTGTTTCTGGTGTAATTTCGTTTAGGCAGGAGGTGTCTGGTTTGGTAGTTTATAATAGTTCTGTTAAAGTTTCAAGGTCGCCAGAGGTTTTTGCTTGTAGACATCATGCAGCTTGTGACTTTTATGGTGAAAGGGATCATATGATGGTCGCTCCATATGATTGCTACTGGTGGGGCGGTGGTCGAGAGTTCATCCCTGCAGAAAGTTGCATCTAATGTGTCCCACTCTGTGGGTGGTTCTGTTCACTATTTTTTTAGATGAAGAGTTTCCAGTAGGGCCCTGAGGGGGTTTGTTGTGGTTTAATTTTCTCTTTCGAACCAGATTATGAAGTCTCCCAGATCAATTATGTCATTTTGATTTGTGGAAAGGTTAGCTATGGCATCAGTGAGTTTTACGAGAAAGTTAGAGTTATAGGTGGGCGGTCTGTAGATCAGAATAAAGAGTATGTTGAACTGGTCATAGCTTGAAGTTGACTAGGAATGATTTGCAGTCTTCTATGTCTGTTGATGGTAGCGATGAGGAGTTGCGATTTCTGTGTGCTAGAATTAATCTTCTTCCTCTTCGGGTTTCTCTGTTAGATTGCAATAGTTTGTCGTTGTCCGGTATGGCGTCATGAGAAATCTCTTTGTAGTTGTCTGAGAGCCATGTTTCTGAGAAGAATAGAGCGCCTGTGCCGCAGTCGCTTAGGAGGTCATTCATTTCGGTTTTGTGCTTTGCCATAGATCGTGTGTTGAGTAGGCTACTATATAGTTAGTGTGTGTGATTTGTTCTTTGTTAGGGGTTAGTTCTGTTGCCATCCCACACCATCAGCCACAAATTTCAGGTTCTCCTGCCCAGAAACGTTATTCTGTGTTTCAGTATGAAATTGCAGACACTGAATACTGGAAAGTGGTGAGAGCAGTTGTTTTGCAAGCAACTGAAACCCAAGACTAAGGGCATGGCAGTTCTTGGCAGAACGCTGTGATGGAAATGCAAGAAGGATTAAGGGCCCAGTGAGCCACCTGAGAGATCATCCTGCTAAGCTAGGTTCTGCTGCTTCTGTAAACGTCACAAAATAATTCTTAATTTCAGGCAATGAAATTAGCAAAATGGTTTATTATAGCTAGTCTTGCAATACAAACTGCCAGTATCCTAGCATTAACCCATTCCTAACCCACTCCGACCCTCCAGTTGTGCTCCAGTCAATCACCTCCACAGTGTTGAAAGACACTTAACTGTCCTTCCAGCATCATATTCCCTGAACAATAGGTTACTTTGTCTCCAGGGAATGGTCCTTCCTTTAAGTTCATGTTCGTACAATGTCGCATGAATAACCAGTTCCGGGTGAAATATGGTGGCCCTGGGGTCTTTCCAGTTACATCCTCTTTAGGCGAGGGGCTCCACGCCTATGACAGCATCCTCCACAGGTGAACGTCTCATTGTGCAAATCAGTTTATACTGGTGAAATTCATCGGCATCTGGCTGATGTCCTTACCCAAGTAAACTGGCCAAATGTCAAAAAGGCAGCACTTTCAATACATCTGTGCAGGCCAATATTGCAGAAACCAGCATTGCCTGGTACCAATATGAGCAGAAGTGCCTTAACCAAAGTTTGCTAAGATTTTTTTTAAAAATACATGAACACTAGGAGCTCGAAGTTGACTTGATGACAACGCGTAAACAAAAATGTTCCCTCTTCCTTGTTTTCTTTTGTCATGGAAGTCTTTCCCAGATTCGCCCCTTCCCAAATCATGATTCCCTTTCACCCCCATGCCCGGAGTATCTTTAAATATTTATTATATTTTTAGGGGTCTGTGCACTGCCACACTTTCAAGCCCAAGTCTAAGGGTGAGGCAGTTCTTGCTAGCTACTGGAGGGATTTTAGGGGCATGAGTAAGAACCTGGTCTCTTACTTGGCCTTTGGCACTAGGCATTTAAAAGCCCATATAACATTCAACCTACTAGTCTGTTCCAACCGGTAAAGTCGTATATTGGCTACTTTTTTAATGACTGACCTCAATGTTGGTAAGTAACATAAACAAAAGGGAAGACCCCTGGTCCCTGGCCCACTAGGTTAAACCTAAGTTAAAATGTAATTTCCCATCAGCAGAGCAAATAATTTAACTGAAGAGATAGAGACTTTGCTGCATGACCTTACTGATAAAGCAGCCCAAGACAACAATGCCACACAGACTTAAACATTTGATCCTCTCCCCGTCATCAATCCCAGTCCCAGCAGTCAGGAATGGCCATTCTGTGGCATCGAGGGAAGTGATGGGAGAGACTATTGGCAATCAACTCTGGAAACATTAGGCCACACCATAGTGGGCCCAAATGGTGAACACATGCATGAAACTAAGTTTTGTGTTTCCTTAGTTAAAAGTAGCACTAATGGGCTAAACATGTCGGTGCAATGACCTGCTCCTTCAAAGACATTTTTGGGGAGTTACCGCATGAACCCAATTAAGAGGCATCATAACGACAAAGCTTGATTTCTTACCCCATGATGACAGATTGGCACTGGCCACCCCTATCAAGGAAGGACTACTCATGGGGGGTTCCATTAATGGGGCCTCTATTTCTTAAGTTCCAGGGGTGGAACAAATATATTCCATTAAAAAGCTGCATCAATCGAATCTTAGTGAATAGTCTATTAAAACAAAACATGCAGCAACAAACCCTCCATCTACTCAGCTACAGGAAATGTAGCGACAAAGCCGCTGATCTGTGTCACAAAGAATGGTACACAACAGAACCCATCATATTTAAGTAGATTACCTGTGACTGGTCAGGGCAATCATATAGTATAGACCCATATTGGGGGGGACCTCAAATATCTACATGATTGGTGTTATGTTATTCGGCTTTTGTATAGAGCCTTTTACCATTAGCATGAGTCCAAAGTGCTGTACGTTGAACACCCTCTGGGACCGCAGTCCAGGTCAGTAGAGAGAGTAATGGGTATGTGTGCAGCCAGTATGCAATAGGCGGTGCGTTGTTGCATACTAGTGCTAGGTGTCATGCAGTAGAATGTGTGCCGCAAGAACAATTGACTTGGTTGGGTATCTGCATTCTGGCGGCAGTGGTGTTTGAGAATGACGTTTTGTGGGCAGCTAGGCAGATTTGGAGGTGTGTGAGTATGTGTGCAGCTAGGCCGAATTAATCGAGGGGTGTAGCTGCATTCTATTGTTTGTTGGTGCAGAGGCAGGAGTTAGCATAGTGATGTGTTTTGCAGGGGGACCTTGTTCCTGATGAGCTTCCAGTGCCTGTCAAAGGGGTGGTATCTTCCTGTTCCTTGTTGGGTCAGATTGTTTTGGCGAAGACTGACGAGTGGTGACAGGCAGATCTGTCCCAAAGCTCATGTTGTTACTGTATCGGTGCTAGCAACGTCAGGTCTGCAGAATGAAATCCCTAATAGGTACTTCTACTAAGGCATTCCCCGATAGTTGGGATTAGCAAAGAATAAGTGCGAGAACGATCCTTGCTATATAATTCTCAGTGTTTCCCAGATGTGTAGGATTAGCCAGCAAGGGCATTTTCTGGGCTGATGAAGTAGTGCATAATTGCAGGGCAATGATCAAGTTCATAAGTGCTGTTAGTGCTTGGGCTTCTAGTTGTGCTAGATAGATCACTTGTAGGTGGTCCTGCTATATACATTAATGGATAGGTGTGATTAGCAGAATAACTTCTATAGGCCCCTTGGTATCTAGTTCTGCTCTTACATTTCCAGGTGTGTAGGATTAGCAGAAATGTGCATTCTTGCACTGAATGCGTAGTGCATAATTGCATAGCCTTGATCAAGCTAATGAATGTTATTGGTGCTTGGGTTACGAGTCTAGCACATTCAGCCCTGATTAATGGCAATAGATAACTCTAAGCCTCAGAGCATACAGAATTCCTGCCGATGAGGTGATGAATACATTCTGTCAAGTACATGGGTGCCGCTACGATTTGGGTTTCAAGTCTGGGCAAAGGCTCTAGGTAGTGGTGTTAGATGTCTTAAGGCCTGAGGGTCTATGTCAGGGTCTGTAATCAGTGGGGTACCACGCCGGTGTCAGTCGTGGTGGTAGGGTGGTTGTACCAAAATTACGAAAGGGGGTTTATGGAAATGGAGATCCCTTATATAGCAAGACAATACATTGTCTGAGACATAAGGATCTTTCTTCTGTTATTTGGGACGACCTACTTGAAGTCTAGCACCTGCCCGGTGAGAGTAAGAACCAAGGCTGGGATGGCATAAAGTTAGTTTTAGGCCACTACTTCCTTACTGACGGACTACAAGCTATTGAATTTAGGGCATTGCCGCTTGGTGGCTTGAGCATCCAAATTGGGCAGAGCGTGAAAGAGGTCTGCAGCAGACAGGCTCAATGGATCTACTCAGATGTAGCAACACCATGAATGAAGGAAGCGAAGGGGGAAGGTCAAAGCTGTTAAACTCATTTGTGATTTGATGGTACTCACATTATGTGGAGGGCTCCTGACTGAACCAACAGCCTGTATGGTCTCCCTTTCAGAGCTTGTAGTAGTTTATGATTTAACCAGCAGTCAAGAGCTAGTGGGTGGTACTTGTTTCCCTGATATTAAATCTTTAATAATATTGTTGTGGCATATAACAGGGTTGTGTGCTGAGATCAAGGGCACAATCTGACATCAGTTTGTACAGAACACAAAAATCCTATGTTTTCAAGAGACATGGCTCCTTGAACCACCTCATAAAACTGGTTGCATTACTTTTCACAAGTCATAAAGGGTCCACAAGGAACCGAAATGCTGGCCCTGGTAACCTTGGTTTCTTAAAACCTGCTTACCCAAATCGTTATGATCCCAATACACTCATGCAATATTCTGGATCTGAAACTGTCAATGACTGGATTAGTAAGTTTTCATTGCAATGTTGGAATCTGTGCTGGACAGTAAGTTTTCATTGCAATGTTGGAATCTGTGCTGGACTCTATAGCGAATCCTTCTGAACTAATCCTTGATGAATAGATCATTGTAATGGGGGATTTCAGTCCACAATGTGAGCCTCTGCAGACTTGGGTCACCCCCTGGTCTACAGTATGATCTGTCACTGTTGTGACTGGAATCAAATGACAACGCAAACACAGAAATTGTCTGTGTCTCACTCTTCCACTACTCTCTCCTTTTGTAACCATGTGACCTGTACACTCGCTTTGGTGCACCCCATTCGTTTTATCATCATCTTTGGGCCACATTCCTCTCTGAGTCCTACATTGGAAAGCCACTTCATTTTCTCTCTTTATCTTCACCCATTTATGATTCATTCCCCAAACATTGCAGATATTGCTTCTTCCTCCTGCCTTGCTCACCCCTCTGGGTACTACTCTCATTTATCTCCACGCCTTTCTTGTCTCCTACCTTCTGCACTCTTTGGGGTACTTTCTGGGCTCCTCTGAAAATCACTTATTCCTCTTCTAGTCTCACCCCTCATAATCTCTGTGCCTCTTTCACCTTCTCCACTCAAATGTGTGCCTTTTGTGGGCCCCTTTTTCGGCATGTAAGCCCCAACTATTCTTCTTACTACATTCACCCTATACTTTCTTGATTCTTTAATAATTTTGAGCCCAACCCTCCTTCACTCTACTTTCACATTCAAGGATGTTTAGGTTTCTCCCAGTCACCCCTCTGGGAGCCTTTTGTACCTCTTTGGGCACCACTCTCATTCCTTCTATTTTTCCAGCTCATGGGCCTCTAGATCTTGCCCACATTCTCCATCCGTCGGGCATCACCTTTTGTCTCAATAGTTTCACCCTATTTGGCCACCACTCTCACACTCCATTGCCTTTATCCAGCTCTTTTGACTTTTGGGCTTTGTCTGTTTGGTCTCTCCTTCCACTCCCAGGTTCCAATATTCCAAAGCCTCCTGGGCCTCTCTTTCAGGATCCTGAATCTTGCTCAAGCTCTTGCTCTCTCCTCCAACCTTCTCCAAACAAATTCCTGTCTCCACTCTCCTCCACCTACATGTTAAATATTTTCAAGTTTTGAGCCCTAACAGAAAGTGTTGGGATGCATGAGCTATGAAGGTTGGCCATTCCACAGCTAATGTGTCCGCTAAATATTTGGTGTTAGGTGCCCAATAGATGTGACGTTTGTCTCTGATTAGCAGGCACTTCAGTGTGCAAAGAGACCTAAGAAAGGGATGGTGACCTCGATGCCGAAACATACAAAGAATTTTACGAATGAAGCAGTAACCATCCCGAAACCTGGTACCTGCCCTAACTCTCATGTTTGTCATGTTCAATGAGTGGGAATACACAACATGAAGAGAAACGCAGCTCAAAAGGTTCCACTGATTACGCATATGTGAATAAAAACACTGCAGCCTTACATGCCGCCACAGGACATGTTCTGTGTTTCTTCAAGAGTGGCGTGTGTCATTTTTACATCGAAGTGAAATAACATAATGGTTGTATTTGTAGAGTGTACGTTCACCCCCAGAGGAGCATCTCGGCGCTATTGACAGATGTTTGTTGTAACCCAACTTAATGGTACTCTTAATGGTTACCCTTACTTTGTGGTAATTCACTTCGATCCAATTACTTTTTTGCAAAGTAAGTTAAATAGGTATGTATGGGGGTAGGAGGTCTAACTGGGGTGGCAAGGGGGTGAGTGGGAAGTTTGTGGAACCCCCATTATTAAAAATAAACAACAAAAGCCATCAAGTAATTGCATTAAAGTAAATTACACTTTGATGTAACAGCGTAGAATCATTGGAAATTTTGGCTTTACAGCATCGAAAGTGTTTTTATTTAAATGTGGCAAAATGCTGATGGTATGTATTTCCAGTGACACGGAGGAATTTGTCACTCATACCCTAACATCACAAGACAGAAGAGGATGAAACATACTCTCATTAGTCAAAATTAGGAGTCTCCGGTGAGAAACCTGAAGGTGTCTCACCCGTTAGTCCTCAGGGATTTGTCATCCAGGTGGCCACGACACAGATATCGCTTTTATTTATTTAAATTCTTATAAGGCGCTGCATGCCCGTAGTCCTCAGATCACTCCAAGAGAAGAAAGAGCGAGATGCCATAGAAAATGAGTTAACATCTTTGCACCCCATTGTCTATGTGTCCCTTTCGGGGTCTTCCGGGTCCAACGGGCCTTGATGGGTTTGTAGGTCAGGGCGGGAAATCGCTGATCATATTCCAGTACCGGGGCCCAGATGTTCTGGAATCGGTGGAGGAGTCAAGATTTTGCCGCTGTCACCTTCTCCGCGATCAGTATGTGCCATAGTTTTGTCCACCACTGGGCCATGAGGGGACCGTCCGGGGATTTCCAACAACGGGCCAGCACCGTTTTCCCAGCTAGCAGACATTGGGTCAGTAGTTTCGCTCTGTCCCCGGAGCGTGGGTAGACCGCGGGGATCGGGACTCCTAACAGGACAGGCTCCGGTTCCAGTGGAATCGTTGTCCTGGCGATTTGTACGATGGTTCCCAGACATAATTTCCAGAATTGCTGGATCTTCGGACATGTCCACTACATGTGGAAGAAGGAGGCTGGGTGGTCACATCCTCTCCAGCAAGAGTAGTCCACTTGGGGGTTCATGTGATGGAGTCTAAGGGGCACATAGTACCACCGCAGCATGATTTTATATGCACATTCCCTGTTGGTGACGCAGGTCGATGAGGCATGTGCTCGGCTCCAGATGTCCACCCAGGTCTGGTCCTCTATCGGGTGTCCCAAATCGGCCTCCCACTGGGCCATGCAGCGAGTTCTCATTGCCAGGAAGTCGCCCAGAAAGCACCTATATAAGGTAGATACCCTGCCTCGAGTCAGAGGGTCCTTGAGTGTTAGTTCAAGGGTGGTGAGGGGTCGCGTTGCCGCCTGTAAAGTTTGGGGGTGCGAACACCAGTGGCGCAGTTGGATATAAGTGAATCTGTCTTTTTCCTGGAGTTGGAACTTTTCTTTACACTGTTCAAATGTGAGGGGTACCTCTCCCGCATACAGCTGGTCTATGGTTTTCAGGCCGCCGTTTATCCAGTTTTGGAAGTTGCGGGGTTCGATCCAGGGAGGAAAGCTGGATTATGGAAGATCAGGAATTGTGGACTCAGGCCTCTTGGGATTCCCTTTGGTTTTAGTGCCCAGTCCCAGGAACTCAGGGTGTGTTTGGTTGCTAGGAGAAGGCCTCCCCAGTGATTTCTGAAGGGGGGGGGTCGGATGTGCGGCAGGAATCGTAGGGGTAGGGGCACCTGTGACTGCTCCAGTTATACCATCTAGAGTGGTTTGTGATTGTTTGCCATGCATGGACATGTGCTAATTGAGCCGCCACTCTATAGGCCTGTAGGTCCGGGATCCCCCAGCCCTCTCAGTTTGGAGCCCTCCAGTAGTGTCTTGTGGGGGATTCTAGCCTTCTTACCTCTCCAGATACATTTCAGCATCTTCCTCTGTAGGTCTTGAAGGGTTGGCGCAGGGATTGCCACTGGAAGGGAGGAGCAGGCGTAAAGAAACCTTGGGAGAAGGTTCATCTTGCAAGCTGTTATGCGTTCCATTAGCGAGATCTCTTGGGTCGCCCAACGTTTCAGGTCTCCTTCTAGTTCTTTGAACAACCGGGGAAAGTTAGCTTGGTATGTATCTTTTGGGTTCGCCAGGATGTAGACCCCCAGGTAGGGGATAGCCCTTTTCTTCCACGTAATTGGGCACATCTTGGCCAGTGCCTCCCGTTCCTCCGGGGAGAGGGCGATGCCTAGAGCCGTTGACTTAGTGAAGTTTACTGAAAAGCCAGACACCACTTCGTAGCTGGCTATTTCCATTAGAGCGTGCTTCAAAGACGAGCGAGCCTCCGAGATCATGAGCAGGACATCATCGGCGTATAGAGCGATTTTGTGTTGCGATGGGCCGACCTGCGGGCCTTTAATCTGGTTGTTTCGCCTAATTCTCTGGGCAAAGGGCTCCATAGTGAGTGCGAAAAGCAGAGGCGACAGCGGGCAACCCTGTCTAGTTCCACAGGACAGAGGAATTGGGGCCGAGATGGATCCATTGATCCTCAGCAGTGTCTTTGGTCCTTGGTAGTTGGCCAGGACCATTGTCTGGAATGCTGTTCCAAAGCCAAAGGCCCCTAGAGTGTGTTTCATGAATGACCAATCCACCCTTTAAAATGCCTTGGTAGCATCCAGGGCCATTAAAACTAGTTTTTGGGAGCTTCGGCGGCGAGGTCCACGATGTTCAAGGTTCTCCGGATGTTATCTCCAACTGATCGGTGTAGGATGAAACCTGCCTGGTCCGGCTGGATAATCTCCAGTAGGACGCGACCCAGGCGATTTGCCAGGATTTTGGAATACAGGTTTGCGTCTGTATTCAGTAGTGCAATCGGTCTGTATGAGGCCAGGTCTCTCGGGTCTTTCCCTGGTTTGGGCAGGAGGATGGTGGTTGATTCCTGCATCGAGGGGGTCAACGACCCTGGTTTCCCTGAAGGAGTTGAAGAGTGTTACCCAAGGGGGGAACCAGCTGAGGTCTAAATAATTTGTAAAACCTAGCCGAGAATCCGTCTGGGCCCGGGGCTTATGTTTTGAGCAACTTAATAGCTTCCTCGACCTCCTCCTCCGTGATGGGCGCCTCCAGCTTCTCTCTTGCCGTGTTGGAGAGTTGGGGCAGCACCACACTTTGCAAGTATTCCATTTGTTTCGGCTGGTCTCGTGGGGTAACTGTCATGACCTGGGTCAGGTGGTCCACCGCCAGTTGTTTTTTGAGTTCTGAGTATTGAATGACTCATTGGGGGTCACGCAAGCCAGAGATCATGTTAGTTTGTCTTAATCTGGCCAGTTTGGCTACCAGGACTTTATTTGCCTTATTGTTCTTCGTGTAATATGATTGTTTGGCTTTGGCCATGAGTAGTGGTTTGTTCCGCGTAGTGGGCTTGTAATTTCTTCCTGGCTGTGCGTATGGCTTGCTGTGTCCTGGGGGACCAGCCTTTTTTCTTGTGGGATTCCTCTGCTGCTCCAAGTTCTTCCTCCAAGGCTATCCGGGTCTGCCGCCTTTTCCGATTGTAGGCCGCTCCTTGTGCAATCTGGACGCCTCTAATCACTGTTTTCATGGCGTCCTAGTTGTTCGCCGGGGAGGTGTCTGAGGCTGGATTTTCTTCGAGGAACTTCTTGATTGCTTTTGCGATCATGTCCCTTGTTGTCATGTCATTGAGGATTGGGTCATACAAAGACCATCTACATGGGGCTTTGGGTTTGGGGTTCTGGGCCCTGATCTCCAAGATTACTGGCGCGTGGTCGGATAGGGCTCTTGAGCCAATGGACACCTCCTTGACAAAGGCAAGAGTCTGAGGGGATGTCAGGAGAAGGTCGATCCTTGAGAAAGTTCGGTGGACGTAAGAGTAAAAGGAATAGTCTTTTTCAGTGGGGTGAAGCACCCACCATGCGTCCACCACCTCTAGAGATCTGAATAAATGTAGGAGGCTCAGCGCCTGGGTGAAGTTGCTCGGAGTCGGGGTGTGCGATTTGTCTCTTGTAGGGTCTGGTACTCCGTTAAAGTCCCCTCCGATTATCTTCTGGCCTTCTACAAAGCATGAGAGGGAGGAACCTAGTGAGTCATAAAAGTTTGGTTATCCAGCGTTGGGGGCATACACCGAGATGAAGGTGTACAGATCTCCTAGCAGAAGGCATTTGACTGCTATGAATCGGCCTTCTGGGCATGTTTTTGTTTCCAGGCCCTGGGAGTTTAGGTCCTTCCTAAAGAGGATTGCAGTGCCTCCTTTTTTAGTCCCTCCTGAGGCAAAAAATTGGAGTGGGTACAGCCGGGAGCAGAGCCGGCCAACATCCGCCAGTAGCAGGTGGGTCTCCTGGAGCATAACTACTGCTGCCTCTTCATCCTGGAATTTTAGCAGGATTGCTTTTCGTTTGGTGGGAGAATTCAGCCAAGTTTAGGGAGAGGAGTCTTAGGGTTTGGTGATCCGAGGCCAGGTCCTTCTCCGTCATTCGGTTCGGGGGGGGTTGAAAGAGACCAGCGGGTGGGCCGACAGTGGGTGTGGGTTGCACCCTTGGCCAACTGGGCCAACCAATAAATCGAAGTACTGTGTACTGTTGGTTTCCAAGGATTCAGAGTTGGAACTTTCCCTGGAATGGGTATGAACCGTGGGTATGGCCCGCCGCCGCCGGGTTTCGTTTATTTAGAAGCAAGATGACGGTTCCTTGTAGAGCAAGGTCAGGTGCTCGGAGAGCAAGTGTGATGTGGGTCACCAGGGTGTGGACCCACCCCGACTACCTCCTCCTATTGGTCTGCTGTACCTTTGACCATGATGACCGCCTGGGCTTCGGGGAGGTGGGTGGCTCAGGGTCCCCAGCCACCTCTGGGTCCGGCGAGGAGGTCTCCCTGGGTGAGGTTGGATGCATGATTTTTTTTTGCGTCCTCCAAGTGACTAATTTGTCGCACAGTGCCTTTGTATGAGAATTGCAGGGCCGTTGGGAATAGCCATCTGTATCGCACCTGTTGGTCTTGGAGAAAGAGTGCCAGGGGTCGGAGTGCTCTTCTTTTCTTGAGGGTGAGTATTGAGAGATCTTGGTAAATCTGAAACGAGGTGCCCTGAAAAGAGAGTTCGTCCCTATTACGGCTAATAGCTGAAATGGCCTCTTTGGTGGTGAAGAATTGGACCTCCGTAATAACATCTGGGTGGAGGTCTGAGTCCACTCCCCGACGTGGGCGCAGTCTGTGGGTACGGTCCAATAGAAGCTAGGATTTGTCCAGTTCTGGGAGCAAGGCCTGGAAGAAGTTCCCTACGTATTCCGCTAGATTTTTATCGGGGATGGAGGATGGAACGCCTCGGATCCGGAGGTTGTTGCGGCGCGCCCTATTTTCAAGGTCCTCTTGTTTGAACTCTTAAGATCTCGTACTTATCTTGTAGGGCTCTGATTGAGCGCTGGACTTCCCCCTAATGTGGCTGTGTGGTCTTGTGAGCGATCCTCGATCCCTCCTAGCCTCTGCTCCACCTCCGTTACCCTTTGGTCCGTTTGTTATACTTTGGTGGTGAGTTCTGACAGGCAGGAGCGGAATTCAGTCTTGATGTCATCCATGAAGGCCACTAAGTCCCCTTTGGTAGCGAGGGCTTCTCTCTCTTCTTGGTGTTTCTGCGAGGTGAGTTTAGGAGGGTCTTGCTTCTTTCCCTTGTCTGATGTTGTGAACATAGTGGCTATATCCAAGCCTTTACTGGCCTTTGCTTGTTTAGACATAGCTGTGCGGGGCGGCCGCGTCTGGGGGGGCCGAGGTTTCCCAAGGGGGGCTCTAGGATTGTGAAGGAAGACTTGTGGTGGAGCGACAACTGTGACCTTTCCGGGGAGTTGGACTCTGCAGGTTTGTGCGTGTTACTGGGCCGGTCAATTGTGTTCTTCCAGTGTTAGACCCTGTGGTGCTCCTTTTGTGCTGAGGGAAGGTCCGGAGGCCAGTTCCGTTTCCTTGAGATGGACAAAACAGCTGAGTGGGGATGTGGGCCGGGGTGCCCCAGGAAGCTTACAGGGGGGTGAGAATTAGTGGGGGCTCCTGTTGGACTCGGTGGGTCCTCTTTTTTGGGGCGGTAGAGGCCGTCTGTTGGCCGAAGCAGTTGTAATGCATTGTGTTGGGCCCCTGCTGGCGGTATCCATCGTCTGCCGTGCTAGTTGGAGCGAGTGTGGTCTTGTTGCGGGCGTGATTTGTCCCTCTGCTGGGGAAGGGGACACAGCCAGGGGGTTCCCCGCTCCCCAGCGTTCGGTCTGGGCTTCAGCTATGTAGGGCGTCACAAGGGGCCCTTGGTATCTTCCACCTGGGAGGGCCTGAGCCTGTTGTGGAGGGCCAGCACAGTCAGCACGATGAGCGAGGCAGGGGGTGGGGGGTGCAGACCTATGTTATCATCCGAGGAGCAGAACCATGGGGGAGCAGTCTTAGTGCTGGGTTAGTGAGGTGCCAGCAGTGTTTACACGGTTTTCCGGGTGATTCCCCAGTGCCGTCCGTGGACAGAAGGAGGAGTCCTCTGTTGGCAATGGGGCCCGTTTCTGGCCAATTGCTAGCAATCCTCTGAAATGGTGAAGGTCCTTGAGCAGATGCTGGTGATCTGTGGCAATGGGGCCGGTTTTTGGGCAATTCTGAACTAATCCTGAATGAATAGATAATTGTAATGGGGATTTCAATACACAATGTGAGCCTCTGCAGACTTGGGTCACCCCCTGGTCTACAGTATAATCTGTCACTGTTGTGACTGGAATCAAATGACAAGGCAAACACAGAAATTGTCTGTGTCTCTGTCACAACTGAATTTAGGAAGGAGGATTTCAATCCCTTCTCCCGAACCACAGAAGCGGAATGGATCGACCCCTCCCACCACGGTTGGCACGGGCACCTGGATGTTCGAATTACAGGTAGCCACGTGGCAGCCAATGGGGGGAAGGAGGAGTTAGGGAAAGGGGATGGACAAATAAAGGGAAGTAGGGGAACAAGGCATAAACAGCAAAAGACCTCTACAATGCCTAATGTAATACTCCTCCAACCTGACCTAACTCTACCTTCAGCAATTCGTAGAACATAACATAACCTTCATACCATACATAACTTATTACACATGACCTCTGGTGTTTTTAGCACTCATGACTTTAAAGCCACAGTACTTAGATCGTGAGCAGAGAACATAGCGACATACATATAACATGAATTAACATAACACACTGCACATAGACAGACGCTTTTCTTCATATGGAAACGCCAATTAATTGGAAATGTAGATTAGTTGGGTTGTTTTTCCCTTGTTTTTAGTAGGTGATGAAAACAATGCGCCTGTAACCAGACTGGCGCTTATCATGCCCAAAACCTAGTTGTCAGATTAGACCTAGAAGGGAGAAAGCACCCATATACTTTTTTTTTATGAGAGTTCACTTAACTCATGGTCCAGACGTTTTCCTTGTTACGTCCGGACAGAAATGCATGAAGCGTCTGTACACTCCGTATCACCGCCGCAACCCGGCAAAACAAACAAACACAGAAGCACTTAACTGAGGGTCCGGGAGCCTCCCGCGGCTGACCCAGACCTGTAGAACTGAGGCAGATTAAAGAGTGTTCACCGCCGCAGCCCGGAGAAGGAAGATGCTTGGAGGCATAGCCGATGTGACTCCTTCACGCCACCAGATTACCCTTCTAGCGTTCGCGTTGCTGCTTCACTCCTGCCGCTGCCGCCGCCTGTGCTCTCCAACATTAATCAACAGCAACTGAGCACGGGCGAGCGGCCGTTAAGAGCCCACTCCCTAATTACAAAGTGCTGGCAGCTGAGTACCGGCGGGCCCAAGGAACTACACATTCCCCATGCCTACTGGGAATTGTAGTTTTCAAATATGCCGTACCTGCTTTCTCCTGCACCACAGGCCCTTATTCCTGACAGTCTCTCTCTTCCACTACTCTCTCCTTAAGGCAATGCTCGGCAATGGGGAAGGTCCTTAGGCAGATGCTGGCGATCCCCGGCAATGGGGCAGGTCTGGCCTGGAGGGGGCACCCTGCTATCACCTTGCTGGGGCCGCCTCCGCCGTCCGGTCCTCCTGGGGCCGAGGCCCGCTTTCGTGCTGGGAGCGGGCAGGGGATCCCTACCCCGCGGCCCTCGTTCCCGGTGCTGTACCAGCTATAGGGGGATTCTGGCTACAGTCCCAACGCGGCCTTCCCGCGCGGCTGGAGTTTCTGTTGTCCGGCTGCCAAATTCGGGCACAACGCTCCTGCGTTAGCCTTTCATCTTTGGCACAGCTGTGCTCTGGTGGTTCCGATCACCTTGGCTGGTGTCGGTGGCCTGATTTCTTTATGGGAACCGCATGATTTTTACAGCAGCGGCGGGCAACCCACAGGCGGCTTCAGAGGAACGACCACATCAATGGCGCTCCAAGCCACGCCCCCCATCACATATGTCTTAAAGACAGAAATTGATTGAGATGTTTTGATGTTCTTACGCAATTTGATCCATTCAAGTGGAGTATTAAGTTAAAAACTGCAATCACCAAAAATATTTAGGCGAGTTCTTGGCTGGATAAGCTGAAGAGTATCAGAGTATCAGTATCCAGTTCCTGGGGGTGGACCAGTGTGAGAGGAACACCTGGGTGGGGGGGAGGGGTCTTCGGGTAGTGGAAGTGGGACACCAGACGGCGAGACGCGGTATCCCCTTCCCTGTAAGACCTTTACCCTACCCAGTACAATGGTCAAGCAGGTTCAAGCAATTACTGATCATTACACACACCTGACTTCTATCAAATTTCCCCACACGGATAAAAGGCGGAGCATGAAAGCACACTCTGAACAACGCAATGCGCACGATAAATCAGCAGTTGCAAGATGGCGGTTTAATACAAGGCGGAAGATGGCAAGACCGAAGAGGATTTCAAGGAGGGAAATACCCATGACCTTTTCACTGACAAACTGCATCTTCATGAGCCTTCCAAAGTAGGAAACCTAAAACCTGGAATTAAAGCTAAAGAATCCTGCATTGTGTGTCGGAGGTACCCAGGGCTCTCCCACTTCGATAGTCAAGGCGAGGAGAAGCGCTTGCCACCATATTACTGACCTTGGCTCCTACAACAAAGCAGCCCCAGGGAAGTCAGCACAGCCGGTGAGTTGGGGAGACCGATACCAGACCGGGCTGTGTGGAAACCAAGGTTACAAGCGGCAACATTGTATGAAGAATATTATTAAGACAGCAGATGAGTGAATCAGCTTTGAAGCTAAAATACGATACCGTGGACAGAGTGGTCTGGCATCATGTGGGTGCTCATTCGAAAGTCTCCGTTAGGTGTCCAGCCAAAAGGGTGAGAGGGCTAAAAGAAAGTCAACTGTAAAATCGAAGTGGTCCTGCAACGGGTCAAGTCAAACCCTGTGCACATTCCAAAGTGTTTGATACTTGATGTAAAATTGACATTGGCCTGAGCTCGGCTGTGGGAGACTAATTTTATAGAAGGGGTCTGAGCCCGGCAGAGGGGGGTCCGGGGTGAACCGTGAGTCACCCGAAAAAGAAGAACCTACGAGCATTGTGCGATAAAGTGAAGGGTGAAAGACAGGCTCAAGCCTGGCAGAGGGAAGCCTGTGCAGAACTTTATGCTAATAGGATCTGAGCCCAGTTGAGGGGGATGCAGTGTGGATAATGAATCACCTGATGTCAATACCAGTAAAAATCTAGAAGGGTAGAGATACTTATTATCCTATTGGTTGCATCAGGCCCTTGAGTGAAGACACTTTTGAGAAGGAAGGAGACTTACGCTCCAGAGGTCCTGATGCTGTTAAGTGCACTCTAACCTCTTGCTAACGGAGCCAGAGAGTGTGCTATGCTCGAGTGAATCACCTTGTCCCGTGCTAAAAACATGGGGAAGGGAGGCCTACAGCCTGAAAACCTGACATATCATTTTGAACACTTATTTCTTTTGCATACACCTTGTTCCTGTACACATTTGTATTTAGAGGTAAGGATTGGCAATATGTTTTGGGCTGCGTTGTCATTATTTGATGGTCGTAGCCTGGTCCCATCTGTAGATTTAGGTTTAGATAGGTGTTTATCATACCGGTTTTTTGAAGTTCAATAAACACCCTTGAACTGTAGTCGCTTGTATCTGTCTTAATGTTGATGCAATGCCTTCCTTATATGTGGTGTCAGGGGTGGGATGGGAATCAATTGATGCAAATTGAGAATCCATGCTGATAATTGTCGTTCCAACAGAAGGGGAAAATAGAATCATCAAACTCCTTGACTCTGATTGTGTTTCCACTTGATAAGATATTCTGCTCTCTCAACTACACATCCCAACTGGTCAAAAAGACTTGTTTTTTAAAACTAAAGTGTTATTAGACACCCTCCCACCCTCATTATAATATCCAACAGTGGGATCAGATAACATTGAAAATACGGCTAGCCTATACCTTCATTAGACCTAGTGCCCTAAATCCCCCCCACTCCCAAACCCTTTTTTTTTGGTACCAGTTACCATCTGTTGCGGGGCCAGCAGGGTAGGAGGCCAACCTGCCTAAATTATTCCCTTCAGCGCAATCAGACTCAGAAGGATCAGATGACTTCAAAACTTTATCCGAAGTAGACAAAACCAGTTTTGTTTCAGATTTAGGAAAAAAACACTGAAGGAACCCTTACCCCACCGGAAGAAATGGCCAACCTAGCAGCTGTCATAGCCCAGTTGGCTGCCCACCAAATGCAGGCCGAAGGTAAGCGTCAAGAAAACTTGATGAAATTAGTCAAGTTATAAGCCAGACCCCTACTACCACAGGGGATACTTCAACCATACCTAGAAGGTGAAGATCTGAAACTTCTTTCTGAATTCTGAACGATTAGCCGAACAGTTAGGATTGGAAGAAAATCTAAAAAGATATTATTTGGGGCCCCGTTTGAAAGGTGAACTGCAGACCGCCTCCCAACTACTTAATCTTCCCAGGGAGCCACCTTTATATCCATAAGAGAAGGGCTATTGAAAAGAGTGGGCCAAATTTGGAACTTCTATCAGCAAAAATTGAGGGCCATAAGATTCAATCCTGGAGAAACCCCCCTTGAAATGGGTGAACGTAACAAAAATACCGTAGCCCTTTGGATTAATAACAAATCCATGGAAGAATTAATAGAAATGATTACTTTAGAACAGTTCACCAATTCCTTACCCCCTTTTTTTTGCAAAAGGCTGTATTACAATTGAATCGACCTACCCTAGCCATGGCCATTGAAACTGCACAAAACCACTCGGAATGGTGCCAAACACTTCCACTCGGTACATTGAGGTGAGAAACAGAAAGTTTACAAACCTACCCACTGACCCCCAACCTCAGGGAGTAGACAAAAATGGCGGGTCACATAAAATCAAGGCATGCATACCCAAGGAAAGAATAGAAACTAAAAGATCTGACCCTAAAAGTAGAGAAGAAAGTAAAAGGGAAGAACCTAAAGAAAGCAGACCACCCCCTCTTATCTGCTTTTCATGTAGAGAAACTGCGCTTTTGACCAGGCACTGCCCGAAAAATGTGAAAGAAGAACCTATGGAAATAGGCTGTTTAAAAAGAGAAGAGTGGGAAGAACCCGAAGAAGATCTAGAGAACTTCAGCATATGTTTTTCTTAGTCGTCTGCTGACTTCATAAATGAAAAGGCTTGGGTAAATGGGAAGCAAGTGAAGGCATTAACTGACTTAAGTAGCAAGTAAACCGTCTTAAGAGCCAATTTAGGTACAACAACGGACCTTGAGAATGCCACCCTAGTTAGAGTTACCTGTGTGCACGAGGACAATGAAATATACCCCAAAACACCTGTGTACATTAACATCAGAGGCGAGTCATCTTTAATATCTTCGGCCATCATTCCAGGGCTCGTAGAGGAAGTCATCGAGGGTCAGCATTTCCCTAAATGTGCCACACTTTGCAGGAACCCCCACCTTCCTATAGAGAGTTTTTACCCCAGGACTGCTGGCACTACAATTACTATTCCCAAAACACTCCAATATCGGACTGGGAAACCCCTAGAGAACAGTTTGTTGGTTATTTTCAAAAGACCCATAAAACCACCTCGCCTCTGCCTACACAGTCAAACATAAATCAGTGGAATATGCAAGAGTCCTTGGGTATATCTCATCCCTGTTATTTCCCAGGTTTTAACAATGAAGAACCTGCACAAAGACCAGTCATAATCACCTTGGATAGGGGAAGGGTATGTGAGAAACCGGAAGGTGTCTCACCCGCTAGTCTCTGGGGATCGGTCATCCAGGTGGCCAGGACACGGCCATTGCTTTTGGATCCAGTATCTGGGGGTGAACTAGTGTGGCAGGATCACTTGTATGGGTGGCTGCAGGGAATGGAGGTGGGACGGCGAGACACAGCACCCTCTTCCCTGTAAGACCAGTAGGATACGTAGGGTCTCAACCCCCACCCCCTTTTCTGACACAACCACTTTCTCATGGAAAACTCACTGTGAAGGAAAATGGACTAACACCCGAGCCGTATACCTGACATGTCCCATGACAATGGTCAGGCAGGGTCAGGCAATTACTGATCACTACACACACCTGACTTCCATCACACTTCCCCACACGGATAAAAGGCAGAGCGCGAAAGCACACTCTGAGCAAGGCAAAGCACCTGAGGAAGCAGCAGTTGCAACATGGCAGTTTAATACAAGGCGTAAGACGGCAAGACCGAAGAGGATTGCAGGGAGGGAAATAACCTTGAACTTTTCACCGACAAACTGCATCTTTCTTGAGCCTTCCAAAGTAGGAAACCTAACACCTGGAATTAAAGCTAAAGAATCCCGCATTGTGTGTCAGAGGTACCCAGGGCACTCCAGCGTCGATAGTCAAAGCGAGGAGAAGCGCTTACCGCTGTCGTACTGTGCTTGGCTCCTTCAACAAAGCAGCCCCAGTGAAGGCAGCACAGCCGGTGAGTTGGGGAGACCAATACCATACCGGGCTGTGTGGAAACCAAGGTTGCAAGTGGCAACATTGTATGAAGATTATTAAGACAGCAGTTGAGTTAATGCACTTTGAAGCTAAAATATGTTACCGTAGACAGAGTGGTCCGGCATCATGTGCATGCTCATTCTAAAGTCTCCGTTAGGTATCCAAAAGGGTGAGAACGCTAAAAGAAAGTTAACTGTGAAATCAAAGTGCTCCTGCAACGGGTCACACCACACCCTGTGCACATTCGAAAGTCTTTGATACTGTCACAATCCATTCCCCTGACCCCCTCAGGTATAACAACCCTCTGGCAGCAGTGAGGCTAAAGCCCTTCACACTGGCACCAAGGGCCTTAAAACTCCATCAGAAACATACATGGAGTCAGTCCTGGTGCCTTTGGCGCCAGGCTCATTATCAGGAATAAAGCAATAGCAGTTTTGGACCTTAATCCAACTATTACACAGCTCAGTTCTTTAGAACCAAGCCATGCGGTCTAGAGTTTTGGGTGTGGCTGGGCCTGGAACTACTTGTCCTGGAACTACTTTACCTGGGCTATTTAAACTACACCCAAACAGCAGAACATGC
Source organism: Ambystoma mexicanum (assembly GCF_040938575.1). Lineage (NCBI taxonomy): Eukaryota > Metazoa > Chordata > Amphibia > Caudata > Ambystomatidae > Ambystoma > Ambystoma mexicanum. The sequence goes on along the minus strand of NC_090932.1, from coordinate 273,409,533 downwards.
TTTGCGTTATTCTGAACTACACTCACTGTGTCCAGCTCCTGCTCGCCTGCTTCTCCGGCGGCCCGATCCTGAAGCCCTAGGATCTGGATTCCATTAATAACCTGGAAGGAGGACCAGCATTAGCAAGCAAGAACACTTACTTGTGAAGTAACCGGTCTTGACTCCATCCTGCGCTTTGCTTACGTCGCCCATCTCCATAGTTCGCCGCAACCTGCAAAGGTAAAGAAACAAGGACAACATTAATAACAATTCTTACCTGGGCAAGCAGCGAGTCCTGGCAGCACCCTGCGCTTCTCTTACCTCACCCATCTCCGGGTTTCACCACAACCTGCAAGGGAGAAGGAAAAAGATCAGCATTAACAAAGTACTTACCTGGGCAAGCAGCGCTTCGATCGCTCATCACTCCGGAACATCACTGCAACCTGTACAAAGAGAAGAGAACACAGGTTAGCAATTAACACCAATAAACAGTGCAGCGCTCCGCGCATCAATTACTCACTGTGGTCTTTGCCATCAGCGCAGCAACTCTGAGATCGCAACCCTCCCTGTGAAAACAAAAAGAGACATTGTTAGGGAACAGCGTAGTGGAGCAAGACACCGAGAAGACAGAGAAAACAGACGGAAAGAAAGACACAAAATAAAGACGGAATATAACTCACCTGGAAGACAGCAAGCAGAGTCGGAGTCAAAGCCGGTCTGGACCCAACATAAGGGCACAGAGACCAGTGAAGCAACTAGGTCCACGGAACGCCCGCACTAACCATGCACCCCTGCACAGAGACGCAGGAGGGAGACTTCAACGCACAAAAACCTAAGGTGAGCAATAACCCCAAGTGAGGGGATTTGGACCAGAGGGAGGTGGGAGTCCACCCATCACAGAACCAGTATCTTAACAGTCCATTCTCCTGTTATAGGTGCTACCCAACGTCTGGCACATAACCAAGCAGAGAGGGGTCTGGGATAGCACTTAGACCTCCATGCAGTATTGTGTGGTGCCCCCGTGGATACCAGGTGAGCGTAACAGATACCTGATGTAAAATTGACATTGGTCTGAGCCCGGCTGAGGGAGACTAATTGTATAGAAGGGATCTGAGCCCGGCAGAGGGGGATCTGGGGTGAACCGGGAGCCAACCGAACAGGAAAAACCTATGAACATTGTGCGATGAAGTGAAGGGTGAAAAGACAGGCTAGAGCCCGGCAGAGGGAAGCCTTTGTGAAATGTTATGCTTATAGGATCTGAGCCTGGTTGAGGGGGATCCGGGGTGGCTAATTAAATCACCCGATGTGAAAATCTAGAAGAGAAAAGAACGTATCATCTATTTGGTTGCATCAGGCCCTTGAGTGAAGAGACCTTTGAGAAGCAAGGAGACTTACACTTCGGAGGCCCTGATGCTGATGAGTGGGCGTAACATTGTCCTAACAAAGCCAGAGACTGTGCTATGCTCGAGTGAACTGCCTTGTCCCATGCTAAAAACGTGTGGAAGGGATGCCAATGGCCTGAAAACCTGACACATCATTTTGAACACTTCTTTCTTTTGCATACACCTTGTTCCCGCACTTATTTGTATTTAGAGGGAAGAATTGGCAATTGTCATGATGTCTACCTCCAAGGAGCCAGGTCCGACCCAGCAACCCCAGAGGCAGGCATCATTTCCCCCAGGGAAGTGCCAGCGGGCCCAAGATGGGGCCCTTTGGACACAGTCCTGGCGCCTTAGGCGCCAGGCTCATGTTGGACCCCTGTCCTGGCACCTTAGGCGCCAGGCTTATAAAGCTAGACATGTGTTCAAGTGTTTTAAGGTGCACTTACCTGATGCAGACCATGCTGCTACATCCAGGCCCTCTTGAGGCCTGAATGGAACTACTTTACCTGTGGACCTACTTTCCCCTGGGTGTGGTCGGAGAAGGATACATACCTGATCGGTGGAAGGATACATACCTGGAACTTCTTCCAAAGCTATTTAAACCACGCCCGATCAGCAACTCACGCTTCGCGTTGTTCTGCTCCTCGCAGCTGGACGCTCACCGTGTCAGCTCCTGCATCTGGACTTCAGCCACGCCTGTCAGCATCCTGGGTCACCCGCTAAGAGAGAATTGGAGAGAAAGAAGACCTTACCTGCTAAAGCTGCATCACGGAGACTTCACACCGACGATCCTGAAAGGGAAGACATCATTTTAAAAGCATTTCGCTTTGATCGCTGCAGCGCTGCATTTCACTCACCTTTCCTGGGCACCTCCATCTTCAGCAGCGATCATCCGGATCCGCAGCCACTTCCCAGAGCCTAGAGAGAAAAAGACAAGAACACAAGGTGAGAGAAGGAAGGGAATAGGAAAAGCTCAGTTTCCTTCTAAGACTTACCTGTTGGGTCATTCCCATTTCATTTCGGGTCCTGCCGCTTTCTGGCATTCCGGACCCCGGCCCCTATGGGGAAAAAAGACAAAGACATTGAATGAGCGAATGCAAAGACATTACCCGAACGCTCATCCAGAACTTACCTGTCATTTACTGGAACTGCACGTTTCACTTCGGGTCGGCGCCATATCTCCGGCATTCCGAACCCCGGCCCCTAAGGGGAAAAAAGACATAAGCGATTAGCGCTTGCTGCAATAAGACAATGAACATTATTATAAGGCTTGAACTTTTGAACTTGCTACAGAACTCTTACAGCGCCTTACCTGAATAGTCAAGCTTATTTGATTCCCATCAAACCTCAATCCAGTGAAGTAACTGGGTTTCAACGCGCCCCTGCATCAGAAGCAGGATGGAGAACTAATCCTTCCAGACCCTAAGGTGAGACTTCACGGGGAATCGAGGAAGGGTATCGTGGAGGGCTGGAAGGGAGTGGGAGGCTTGAGCATTATTCCGTCAGTAGGTAATACTCCCTTTTCACGCACAGGGGAATATTCCTGCGAGCCAGTGAGTCCATCTTCAGACTCCTTTGCTTCACCATAGAAAAGCATCAGCACTCGAAGCCAGACCTGCGCCTCCGTGGGAATCAGGTGAGCGTGACAGCAATAGGTTTTTTAGTATAGGCCCTTTAATTTTGACAAGACACCCCATAGGACTGCGTTATTACTATTTGATGGTCATAGCTTGCTCCCGACTGTAGATTTAGGTTTAGATAGGCATTTATCATACCCTTTTTTTGAAGTTCAATAAACACCCTTGGACTGGGGTCACTTGTGTCTGTTTTACTGTTAATGCCATGCCTTCCTTACACTCCTAAAACCCAAACACCACCCCTGCCTGTTATATCTAAAATAGCAGAGTAATGCAAAAGCACCATAATTGCACCTGCTACAATAAAGTCTGGTAGTCACAAATGAAAAGAAATCTAAACCTGGACCACAATACCCCATAATTGTTAAAGACACTCAGGTTTGTCCAACTGCAGGCCTCAAGGGCCGGAAACATGACGGGTTTTCAGGATGTCCCTCATTAATATTCAGGGGCACAAATGTGCATACATAAGAATCATTGTATGCAAATGTATTTCATGAATATTAATGAGCGGTATCCTGAAAATCCAACATGGATCCGGCCCTCGAGGCCTGGAGTTGGACAACCATAGCTCCATCATTGTCACAGCTGCCAAATAAGTGTTCATGATACTGGCTTTCTTCTCTGAAATGCCTCTGTGTAGGAAGAGTAAAAAGTAAAATGTGATACAGTGCAAGGTAGCCACATCTGCCACATACAAAAGTTGCATTGCACACTCTACGGCACTGCGTATGGCCACATTAAGTGATTGGGGTGCAAGAAATCATCAAACGTGCAATTCTTGACCTATCATCTAGTACAAATCACTTGTTGCACCAAACTAAGGTCAATAAGGCACAGAGGAATTGCATTCCTTTAACACACGTTCTGTGACTACTCCCCATGCATGGTACATGCTCAAGACTCGATTTCTTTTCTTACACCATCAGGGGTTACAAAGAATTCAGCAAATAATCAAAATGGGAATATCCCGATTTCATATCACAAGCCCATGAGTCTAGATCTCACCATGAGTCAGTATCTGACAGGGTTCTTCAAATGGTATCTCAATAGCTCATATCTCAGAGCCAGGAAGGCAAGGAAGCGAACTAGAAAGATTGTATCCAATACACACAAGGACAACCCAAATGCATTATGCCTGAGTTGTCAATCTAGTTTGCCCCAATCTAAATTTGATTTTCAGTTGGTTTGGATAGATGTTGTTTATCCACTTGTAAAACAGGTGTGCCCAAATTGCTGTTGACAAGGCACCCTTCCATCCATCACAGCAAATATGTTGGGGGTCATATTGTAGAACCTTTAACTGTGATCATAATGTGACAGGGTCAGGGATCTGACCTTATCTAGAGGGTAAGGAGACCGCTCTCATCCTGGACAGGAAGCTTACCAGGTTATTTGCCAGAGCCAGTCCTGTCTATAGGCAGAATGAGGAAGTTGGGAAGGCCCCAGTCTCTGTCCCTTCTACTTGTGTCTGACTGCAAATGTCAAGTACCACTTGTGAGCCCCCCCACCCCCAATACCTGCTTTGCCCTGTTTTGGACAGTGTTCCTGTTTCTCATTTTGAGGACTCCAGATCCCAGAGGTCCTTGCAGCGGAGGAGGGAACGAGCAACCCAACAGCAAGAGAGCTGGTGTTCAATAGGAAGGCCGTGGAGCGCTATGCACTGCAGACTGACAACAGATAGGTCCAAAACACACGCTCAGAAGAACTTTGAGAGTGATTGTATTTCTTGTAGGTCATCAGTGTAGACGTCCAGTGGATCCACGTTCCAAGACGAGATGCATAACAAATTTGAGGAAGGTTGTGTTTGTTGCGGGCCACCATTGCAAAACTGGAAGACCCATTTTGGAGGGGGTGGTGGGGCTTAATTTTAAAGCCTCGCACCTACGTCACAACTCCAGGGAATGAACAAGCTAGCGATTGGCCAGGGATCCAGAGGGGCACAGGATCAATGGGCGGGGGATGGGAACATAAATAGGACACAGGAAACAAGACTGTGTGGGTTGCTGAGGTGAGGTCTAAGGAGGAGGAGGATGACCGAGAGACCAAGAGGAGAAAGGACAGTGCAGCAGTGTCTGCAGGAGGATGGTAAAGTGTGTGTGTAAGGTGAGGTATTGGTTGGTGAGAGGAAGTGGTACTTGGGTGTGACAGTGCATGTTTGGTGAGTGAAGAGAGTGACAGATTAATTGTAAGATAACGGGGTGTATGTGAGAATCAGGTAAATGAAAGAGTGAAAGAAGGGTGAATATGAGAGGAGGGGTGGAGTGTAGAAGGGATATTCAAGGGGAGAGTAGTAGAGCAAGGAGTAGTAGAGAGGAAGGAAGGAAGGAAGGAAGGAAGGAAGGAAGGAAGGAAGGAAGGAAGGAAGGAAGGAAGGAAGGAAGGAAGGAAGGAAGGAAGGAAGGAAGGAAGGAAGGAAGGAAGGAAGGAAGGAAGGAAGGAAGGAAGGAAGGAAGGAAGGAAGGAAGGAAGGAAACCAACCAACCACCAGGGCGAGGAGTTCAAGGGTGTGAAATGGTAAGGCTAAGCGAGAGCTACTTGATTGAAAGGCTCCCTTTCTTATGATCTCTTGGTCTTTGGGGCACCCCGGTTAAGATCCACCTACAAATTCCCAGAGGGAGCCAGATATATGAGACGATTATGATTTGGCTGGCTACTCACTTTTGGGCCTAAACGCAGACAGTGGGGGGTCACTGATCTCTAGTGGGCTCCTTGGTATATAGGGATGTGTGGGTTAGGGAGGGAAAAAACCCCACAGGAGACAAGATAAAGAGAGGCACAGTCCTTAGTGACACCCAATTCAAACATTCTAAAAAATAACACCCTTGATCCGTCTTCGAGAGTTGGTGTGTTCTTGAGGCAATACATAAATCTTTAAGTGAAGGTGTGTTGCTATATTATTTGAAATTATCATGTATTTCCCCTCTTTTGAAGAAACCATCTTGGGATCCTTCTATTTTGAGTAACTATCCACCAGTAGCTGGTCTTCTCTTGCTTTGAAAAATCCTAAAGCAATTGGTTATGTCTCATTTGCAACACTTTGCTGAAAATAATGCTTTTTGGATCACTTTCAATCTGGCTTCTGGCCCTAACATGAGACGGAAACAGCCTTGTTAACAGTGAGGACAGCATTCTCTTAAATGATGATAATTAACACTTTACACACCCTGTTATGTTGGTTTGATCCACAGCATTTAATACCGTGGATTTCAACATTTGATTGGCTTGATTATCCACATGGGTATTTTGAAGCATGCCTTGGGTTTGTTTCATTCTTTCATGCCTTGGAGAATGCAACAAGTTAAACCTGACCCTTGTCCCCTAAAGTGTCAATGAGTTGTGGAGTCCCTCAAGGATCCCCATTAATCGTTAATATTTATATCAGATCCCTATTTGACTTTGTGAAATGTGGATCGAGATTCCATTCCTATCCAACGATGCCAATGTGTGTCTTAATGTTGAATGCCCACAAACTCATATTGGTATCGTCATTACTTGTCTGGAGGAAGTAGAGAAATTGGATTCCATCAAATGGTCTGCGAATTAACCATAGCAAAAGGTTGGAGGTAAATCTACTGCCTTACCGTCAAAAAGTCTGCAGAATTGCCACCAAAAACCCCTGGACCAAGTGTCACTAACAGTAATTCCATCTGGCGATATTTCTGCGGATCTACCGCCGGAATGCCGCCAAACATATAATGAGGCCCTTGAGATTTTATTGACAAGCAGATTTTGGGATCAGCTCACACAATGATGAAATCACCAAATGCCATTTTACAAACTATGTTTTGTAAAAGAGGATTGCGCCCTACGTTGAAAAGCATCATTACTATATTTTAGTTGGCTCCCTTATTAACTCTAAAATGGATTATTGTAATTCCCTATACTTGGAAATTTTGACTTCCATTTGGTGTGTTTGCAGAAAGCACAAAAAAGCAGCTGTAAGTCTGATTTTTAACTTTTCAAGATTTGACTCTAGAACGGCTTGTCATCAATTTCTTCATTGGTTACCTGTGAAACACAGGGTTATCGTCAATGTTCTTTGTTTGGCTTTCAAATGTCTTACACGGCTTAGCACCTACATTTTGGGAGAATAAGGTCCAACTGTATAGCCCGGGCCCCTCTTTATGCGCGAAAAATCATTTATGTTTACAAAAACCCAAATCTCACTTTAAATCTAGGGGTGACAGATTTTTTTACGTCACTGCACCATGTTTATGGAATGCAATTCCAGACTCCAATCATAAGCTGGGTAGTTATCTGTCCTTTCGGAAAAGTCTCAAGACTTTACACAATTTCGGGGCTCTACTTGTATACAGTAGTTTTACATCTCAGAGGTTTAGTGCTGTGCAACTTGATGCATTTAAATCTGCCCTCAGCATGTCATACATCTACCTCAGAAAATAAAATAATCATTAGTAATAACAGGAACAGCAATGTCAGCGACTTAGTGGTTTGAGGCATTCAAGTGTTGCATTTGGACTACCTAATGTCCCAAAAAGCCAGAAAAAGAAGAACGCAGAAAAGAGATTGAAAAACTAGAGAAGGAGGTTAAGCGTGCCGAAGGTCTATTTAGACAATCAGGTTCTGCTCATTCCATGAGTGCAGCGGCGTAGGAGACACATACAATCTGGGGCCGAGGAGGATGGAGGGGCCACCTTGGGGACTTTGAATATGGGTTGGTTTGTGTCTGTAGCAAAATAACATAATGCAAGGCCAGTTGAGTGCTGAAGCCTTAAATAAACACATATGTTTAATACATTTTAAAAGAAAACCCCAGCAATAAGGGCAGTTTTAAAAATGTTAATGCTTCAAACAAGTTGCAGATTTCTCAACTATGTCACTATTTCTTTCATCTGCTTTTCACTGAGAGCGAGGTCCTGTTTCCACCCTCCTGGCCATTTGTTGTTTTCTGCACATGTGTAGTTTGTTCCTGGCTGCGGACCCGTCCATTAGATAGGCACTCTTTCTGTGCATTACTGCACCTCCAGGGGAATTACTGAACCTGAAAAAAACAAAATGTGCTTAAAATTGTTGGAAAAGCAATGTTTTATTGGGCATTTTCATCATGCTGCCGTTTTTTAAAAGCTTTTTAATACCTGAAGCTGCCTTGCTATTTTGAAAGCACAAGTTTTCCCACTATTGTCTGCTTATTTGACTGATTTTTGGCCCTTCCAAGATGGCCACCATGGTTTTCTTTGTTGTGTAGGTACGTTGGCTGAACTGCCTTTCCCTGTGCAGCACTCCCATTGGTTGCTGAGTGTTTTCTTCCATCCAACCAGGGACCGGCAGGCTTTAGCCAGCCCTCTCATCAAAGGCCCACTTCTAAGGCCCCTGTCCGCTCCTGGAATGCTAATTGGGGTCCTCCCTGCTCCTTAACCACAATGATGCTGCCACCTCACTCCTCTAAGAAATCCGGACTGCCTTGACATTGTCACCTCCGGAACTATGGGTTAGTTCCCTCCTTCTGGACTCACTCCTACCACATTTGACTATCACTGTTCTTTCTGCTTGTTACTCCCATGTTGTCATCCTGATGCGCAGTGATTCTTAAAACCCTTTGCTAACATCTGAATCCCTGATTGGAAAGTACATTCTTGCTGTTGTTGCTAGAAAGTCAAATCTTGCTGTTTTTGCCTTTTGCTAGAAAGTCAAATCTTGTTTTGCCTTTTGCTAGAAAGTCAAATCTTGCTGTTTTTGCTAGAAAGTCGAATCTCGCTGTTTTTGTCTTTTGCTAGAAAGCCAAATCTTGCCGTTTTTGCTAGAAAGTCAAATCTTGCTGTTTTTTTGCCTTTTGCTAGAATGTCACATCTTGTTTTTGCCTTTTGCTAGAATGTCACATCTTGGTGCCCATTGCAAAATTCTCTGTATTTTGCTTGTATACTGTTGCTTCTCTGTAACTTGGCTGCCCAGTGACCTCACCACTCTTTTGTCCCACACCTACCTGCCTTAACAACCCCCAGCTTTTCCATCCTCTCCTCACTTACACCCCCATGGTGCTTTCTGTTTCTCCTATCTTTTCCAACTGCTTCTTGTTAGGAAAGATGTCATAATTGTGCGTAATTTTCCTTCCATGTGGCAACCCCTAAACGTTTTGCTGTTGTTTTCACCAGCATCAAGACTTTGCCAGAGAAGTGCAGCCTTCTGCCGCACTCCTCTGGGCTTTCGCTCCAGTCTTACGGGGAAACTGACATGCCCTTAAGACAGTCAGTACCGGGAAACATTGTTTTCCGTAGTTTCTTTATCATGTTGCAGCTTTCGCACAAGAGGGCACTGTAAGCTAAGTTACTGCTCTCTTGGGTCTCTAGTCTTCTACAGGCCCTAGATACTCTCTTTGGATTGTAAATGAACGGTGCAAGTGAATCATGGACGGGATTGGTGGCAGCGATCGTTTCTTGTGTTTTTGAGCTCCTTTTGGCGTTTTAAGCGCGTTTCTCGCACTTAGCCCAAAATGGTGGCCTGGCTCCCAAAATGGCCAGACCATGAGGCTCTTTGTCCTGTCCGCTGACCATCTTGCCCCTTCACCTCCCCCAGGTCGAGCCGACCCGGGGCCTTCCTTATTTGGGCATGTACTTTCCCGCGAAACACAGATGCTTTCGCAGGCTTCTACAGGCCTTGTGTGTGCCTCCAGGATGGGGGCTGGGATGTCTGGTCCCAATACACATCCTGGGCGCCAGAGAGTCTAGGGTGGTGTGAATGCCTGGGACCCCTGTGGTCCGTGATAAGATCCACATATGGTGTGAGTGTTTTATGAGCGGATCTCCCATTGGGTCCCGTCGGTTTTGGCACCAAGGGAACCGTGGATAAGAGGGGGCTGGAAACGCCACTACCATGTCAATCTCCTGAGTTCTCACGAACAAAGGAATACAGGAGCCAAGTAGCCTGAAAACCACGAGGCTGAACGTAGGAATCGCTGGTGACCCGCTGAAGGACTGCTCCTCTGCACTGCTGTCGCTTTGTGAAACCCTTTCTACCTCGGATCGAACGAGAAGGCCTGTACTGGTACTTCGACCCTTGGAATAGTGGGAACAACTATTCTCGGCATCTTCACCATCTCCTGCACGTAAGCCTTTGGAAGTGTCTCTGGGCCATCCAGCAGACTGACCAGCCTACCCAGGAGTCTTGCTCTGTAACCGCCGTCAGGTTGTGTTGTATTACGAGTCCTTGTCACTCTCACACGATTCGTACACTTGGCATTCCCAGGTCTGAAGTGAGTAGTGTACATTTGGCTGAAATACACCCGGCCGCTCCGTTGCCCTGCTGTGGTAACAAACTGTGCGGGTTCACTGCGTTTGGGACATCCTTAACTCAACTTCTGCTGCTGCGGAATCTACACGACGCAGAGACGTCCCCTGCTCGTATCTGAACCTGCCAGCACTGAAACTGACGCGGAGAAGCCTGGGTCTGCTTGCATCGGGGACCGGTGAGTAGCATCGCTAGGAACTGGTCACCCTCCTGCAGGAGCCCATAGCTTTTCCCTGCTGTGTCTAACAGTACGCCTTTCCGTACTCGTGCTCTGCTTCTGCCCACAGTGGAGGCTGCGCTTGAGTCGCGGAGCTCTGTTCGTCCTCATTTGTTCACCGAACTAAACTGCCTGATTCCCTCGAAGAGACTCCCCTTTTTGCCCGTTGGCACCAGCGTGTGCAGGTACTTTTGAGCACAAGGCTCCACTCTTCGTAGCGCTTGGACTTCCTATTAGTTAGGTGCCTCTGAAGGCGGACTGGGTCTAATTATTATTCGCACTGCCTGTTTTCCTCTCCATCTAGGTAGTCTACACATTTCGGGCGTCTAACTCGTTATTATTTGTATATATATATTGTATTGGTTTGGTATGTGTTGGTTTACTTGAGTTTTATTGTGATTTCTCGCTACGGTCAATGTTACAAAGGCCTTGTAATAAATGTGTATATATTTTTAATATAACACCTGCTTGGAGTAATTTGTAAGTGTCCTTGCTTTGTGTGCTCATTGCGGGCTTTCAGTCACCCTCACCCCTCTTGAGGTCCTAGTCTTGGCTGCCGCGATCGCTACCCTGATTGGTCTGGCTTGTCCAGAGGTTACCCTGTTCCAGGAAACTAGGCTGGCCTTCTGAACCTCTGCCCCTCCAGGACAGAGTTCAGAAATCCGTCTTAACACGTCTCTATTGGCTATCCTTCCATTCTCACTAAGTCTGGTAGGAAGAAGTTCAAAAAGGATATCTTGGCCTCTAACCCTGGTCTTCCTATCGCCGACACCTACTCCAATACTTCCTCCAGACAGACCCTCACCGACATCCTCTTTGTCGCTCCTTCACCAGATCTATGGACTCTTCATATGATCTCTGTGCTCTGTCCCATCTCCTCCTCTCCCATTAATGGTGGCACTCACTGGGAAGTTGTAACGCTCACCTGGCTCCCACGGAGGCACTGACCTGGTCTGGATTGCTGTGACCTCTTCAAGCGTGATGCGCAGGATTTGAAACACCGACTGAACTGGACCCCCAAATCTGGCTTGTCTGGCCCGTAGAAAAATCTTTCTGTAGGTGGAGAAAGGGGATTAACTGACTGCAGAGTATTGTGATTGCTTCCCACCTCCCCTTTTCTCTTCTCTGACCACCTCCGAAATCCCCAATCAAGGCTCACCTTAATGTTTGAATGGATGAGCTCTCCATCCTGCTTCTGGTGCAGGGGCGCGTATTTGACCAGTTACTTCACTGGTTTCGGAAGGCGAAATGCCTTAAGTATGCAGTTTAAAAAGTTCCAGAGTAGAGTCTTCTCTTTGTTTGCTTTTCTTAACCTGCGATCTGTCCTTATTTTCAGGTGCAGAGTGGAAGTAATGCTTCGAGGGATATTGCCGGAGATAAACTCAGGTGAGTTCGTGATAAAATGATCCCTTTAAATGTCTTTGAATCCCTCTAGTAATGTCTTTCTTTTTTCCCCTTAGGGGCTGAGGTGCGGTACCAGGCCAAGAAGTGGCGCCGACCCGAAATGAGGAGTGGTTCCGTCAAATATGGCCAGGTAAGTCTTGTGACAGAAAATCAGGCTTTCCTCATTTGTTCCTCCTGCTCACCTTTTGTCTCTTCTTCTCCCCTGCAGGTGCAGAGATGTGGCGGAATGCCCAGAAGGTCGCGGTGGATAGTGAAGAGCCCACGAGGCAGGTGAGTGATGCGCGGCGCTGCTACAAGTAGCGCAATGCTTTTAAAGAATGTCTATCTTCAGGATCGCTGGCGTGATGATTCCGGAGACAGGTAAGAAATTAGATTAAGTTCTTTGTTTTCACCTTTTCTCTTCCCTTCCTTCCTTTCAGGTATCCCAAGATCGAGGCGGGCGTGGCTGGAGGCAAGATGCAGGAGCAGGCACGGTGAGCGTTCAGCTGCTAGATGCAGAGCAACGCGAAGCACGTGTGGCAGTCCGGGCGTGGTTTAAATAGCCTTGGAAGAAGTTCCAGGTAAGTATTCTTCCACAGTCCCCACCCAAGTAAAATAGTTCCTTTGAGAAAATAGTCCCTCCTAAGCCTCATTTGGCTTGAGGCTTCATGCAGCATGGTATGCGTCGGGTAAGTGCACCAAACACCCTCTTTTATGAGCCTGGCGCCTATGGCGCCAGGACTGATGTCCAACATGAGCCTGGCGCCAAAGGCGCCAGGACAAAGTCCAAAGAGCCCCTATTAGGGGCCACTGGGCTTTTACCCGAGGGCATGATGCCTGCTCCCGGGGGTGCTGGGCCTGTCCTGGTGCTCCGGGGGTAGGCATCATGACAGAAGTTCTCATTGCTTCCCTCATCTCCTCTAAAGTCATCATTAATGTCTACCTTAATGGCACTGTCATGGTCCAAGGCCCTCAGGCCAATCTCCTCCTCTTTGATAGGCGCTTCCCTCCCCTTATCAATTTCCTCTCTTCCCCTGCTGTCCCCTCCTCTCCCCCTTGGCTACCTTGCCCTCTTTCTCCTCCCCACCTTCCCCTCCTAGGGCTTCTTCTCCTCTGCAGGGCGTACCTCTGATCTGTACCCCTCCCTGGAAGGTCTTTAAGGCTGGCAACCTTCTTCATATTGCCACTCTCACTCTGCTGTCAAACACTCCTCTGACATCTGCCACCTCCTTGAAGAACTAGACCTTGATGTCCTTGGTCTTACTGAGACATGGTTCATGGCCAGCTCTGTCACAAGATTTGACACTCTCCTCCCAGAGGCTACAAGATCCTCTCTGCACCCAGATCCTCCTAGTCCAGTGGGGAGGGGGTGGGGGTTGCCCTGATCTTTCCTGAGTGGATTCCTGCCTCTATCATTCCCACTCACACCTACTCAGCTTTTGAATGCCTTGTCTGTAGGCTCTCTCTCTCCTACCCATTCACTTACTGTGGCTACCATCTACCGGCCTCCTGGTCAAATCACTTAATTTCTCTCTGAGTGGGTGGTCCTCTCCTCCTCCCTCCTGGCCTCTACCACTCAACTCTTCCTCTTCAGTGACCTCAATATCCATTTAGACTCTCCTTGTTAATCCTCTGTACTCTTTTGTGACCTCTGCGACTACCTCTCCCTGTCCATCCTCCCCTCTGGCCCACCTCACTCTGCAGAGCACACACTTGATGTCTTGATTTCCTCTGCCCTCCCCCTCTCCATCCCTCTGACCACTCCTCTCTCCTGGAGCGATCATTCCCTCCTCTCATCTCTCCCTCTCTTCCCCCCCAACCAAAGCATAGCCCAACACTGCCACCTACCTTTACGGATACCCGGCCCATGAAGCGCGTGTCAGTTGAGGCTTTCGCTGCCACCTTCTCCCCCACCTCCACCTCTGGCTGTCTCACATCCTGACACAGCCCTGTCTCTGCTCTACTCTTCAATTTCTGATACTCTTGATGCCCTTGCCCCTGTCATGAGGATCCATTTGAAGCCCAAAGCCAAGTGCAATTCCTGGTATGACTCCGACCTAGCAACACTTAAACGTAAGTGTAGGGCGGCTGAGAGGAAATGGGGGGGCTTCTTGTTGATCCTCTGACAAACTGACCTGTCGCCTGCTCCAAAGGCAATACCGACTCTCTGTCCTCACCAAGAAGAGAGTCCACATTCAAGCATGTGTCTCTGCGGCATCCAACAACTCGGCCAAACGCTTTAAATTCTGCAAGGAGCAGGCCAACGCTGCTGCAGTCTCTACCCCTCCTGTTGCCTCCCAGGCTCTTTGCAATGCCCTTGCCTCTCACTTTATCTCAAAAACCCAGGACATCCTGTCCATCATCTCCAACCCTCCCCCTCCTCTCCCAGTCTGTGCTTGCTGACCCTCCTTCAGCCACCCCCCCATCCTCCTTCTCGTCCTTTCCTCAACTGATGAGCTCGCTAGAAAAGTCTTGTGAAAACAAAATCAAAATATCGAGGCCGAGTACCCCAAAAGGAAATACACCGAACACAGGTTACAAAGGAACATACAAAGTACTTTATTTTATACTGAATCCAGTTACGAAGAGCAGAGCAAAATCAGATAGCTCTCGGCCCTCAGTGCAACACAACGAACTCCAGCGTGGTTCAGTATGTTCAGTGAGAGACGCTGTTGCATGCATTGGTTTTTTATACTGTTTGTGATCACGATGTCCAGCCCCAATTCGGGTTAATATTCCACTAATACATCACCGATTTAGGGTTCATGCCAAGTCTTGCACATCCGCATATAACTGGTTTGTTTTTAATACATATATCAACAAGCCTATACGGCAACTGTGTATTCTGGGATTTTCCATGTAGGTCTTCTCAAACATTAATACAATGTAGTTTTTACACAATCATCCTGTAGGTACTCTACCATTACCTGTATCACTTTCCTCTGCATTTCTGGCGTGTACTGACTATATGTGTCATATACTTCAACTGGAGTTATCGACACATCTGAAATCCATCTAAGCGCGTCCTTAGTACAAATTCGTGCTTCCTCAGATATCGATTTACGACAAGAAAGGAACCGTTTCTGTACATACATACTTTCCCCCTCGTCATCCTCATTCTGCAACTTTTCTAACTCCTTTCTATACCCAAATAACCTCTCGACATGCTCATTTACTTTCTCCACAGTGTCTCTAGAAAACGTTAAAGTATTTAGATCCCCTAACCCTTGCGGGAGATCTATATTATTTAATTTTCCCCACATTACACAAAAATGAATCCCTAAACCTTCAATAAAAACATTTTTCTCAGGAAAATTATCCATATTACAAAGTGTGGCAAAAACATTAGCTTGATCATCCCTCTCCATACAATGCTTAGCCCATGCAATCAAATCACGTTTCTTCTCTGGTGGTACAGTATTGCGAGTGACAACCTTTGACCCTGCACCTCAATCGACTACAAGCAGCTCAGGACCACTTGGAAGAGAGGGAGCAGGCAAATTCAATGGAGGCACTGTAACTGGTGCGATAAGAAGAGGTGGAGAGCCGGAGGAAGGGGAACGTTAGGAGGAGCAGGAACAACAGCAGGTAGAGCAGGAATAGCAGGAGGAAGAGGCAAAGCAGCAGGAAGAGGAACATACGGCGGTGGCCCAGAGGCACCAGCCTTCGTTCATTTAACAATTTGTCTATGAATTCATCGGAAGCATGGAGGTCTTTGGAAGGATAGATTTTCTGAATTCCAAGTGAGAAAGCCCTATCCATATTCCTAGTCGATTCAGAATGTTATCTTGGTCATACAATAATGCCTTTTCGGCGTTCGTCTTATGATCACCGATCTAGGGTTCATGGCAAGTCTCGCACATCTGCATTTAACTGGTTTGCTTTTAATACATATATCAACAAGCCTATACGGCAACTGTGTATTCTAGAATTTTCCATGTAGGTCTTCTCAAACTTTAATACAATGTAGTTAAACAAGAACAATGTATTCAAATACTGAACATAGTACACTTAACGTATGCTCGCGGATTAGTTTTATTGCATGAGTAATCCTTTACACACAGGTCAACGAAGGATAAGGTCCAGTTCACAACCTCAACAAGTGGCCTAGAGGCAAGTTACATATTGGCTACATACAGAGGTCAAGGCGGCCATGTTGTATTTTGGAATGACATCGTCCACCATTTTAACTCACAGGGTGACTTTACAAAGCGAACCTAAAATGGCGGCTTACATTGATTTTAAGGTCAGGACCTTGCAACACGGATTTCTTCGCAAGCGACTTATAAGCAGCTTGGTGTAGGCCAATATACATATATTTATTGCGATAGGAGGCACGATATAATTTCTCTTTCGACAGTCTGATCTATGAAAACCTTGTCAAAACAGGTTCATCCCTGTTCCTCTAAAACTATCAAGGACCACCCTCGCTCCGGCCCTTACTGGTTTTTGCCACCACTCCTTTGCCTCAGGATGTTTCCCCTCCCCTCAGAAGCACTCCCTTGTGCATCCTCTTCTCAAGAAACCTACAGCTGATCCTTCTTGTCCAGCAAACTATGGCCCAATTTCCATTACTCCCTTTCTGGCCAACTCCTGGAAAAGCTGGCCATCTCTCAGCTTAACCTTCATTCCAATTATGTTGGCTGTCCCCATGACCACCAGTCTGGCTTCAGAGCTGCCAGAAGCATGCAAACTGCTCTCCTGAACACCCGTGAAGACCTGCTCTCCAACCTTGACTCTAACATTCCCTCTGTCCTCATCCTACTCGATCGCTCTTCTGCCTTTGACACGGTCAACCATACCATCCTTCTCAACTGTCTCTGTGATAACCTGGGTATCATTGATCAGGCACTGGCCTGGCTGACCTCTTTCCTCTCTGATTGACCCTAACAGGTCCAACTTGGGTCCTTCCTATCATCTATCTTCCTCTCTACCTGTGGTGTTCCCAAGGGGTCTAACCTCTCGTCCTGGCTTTTCAACCAATACCTAGAAACTCTCACCCACTGCATTGACATTTTCTGCTCAAATTTCCAATGCTACACTGAGACAACTCATTTTCAGGCTGCCCTTGGCCACCTCCTCTCATCTCTCATCACTCATCTCTCATCTCCGATTGCCTAACTGCCATTCAAGATTGGTGTGCCCCCAATGATCTTTGTCTGAATGCCAGCAAGACAGAGATCCTCCTCATCGGCACACCTTCACCATCCTTACCCCTCACTGTTTGGCCGGCCTCCCTTGTCCCTCCTCCTACCCCCACCTGCGAGGCTAAGAACCTCGGGGTCATCTTTGACTCCACATTTTACTTCTCCGCCCACATCTCTGATGTCTCTAAAAAGTCAAACTTCCTACTGCTCCTCCTCAGAGGTACTCTGTCTTTCCTCTCCTTCCCCTAGAAGCTCACTGTCTCCCAAGCTCTGGTTCCCTCTAGGTCAGACTATTGTCACAGCCTCTTTCTAAATCTATGTGCCTCTACTCTCGACCCTCTGCAACTAATCCAGAACAGGACTGCGAGACTTGTCCTTGGCCTCAAGTCCTGGATCGTATCTCCCCAGCTCTGAAATCTCTCCATTGGCTCCCAGTGGATGCAAGGATTAAATTCAAAACCCTCTGCATTGTCCACAAGGCTTTCTAGGGCCTTGGTCCAAAATACCTTCAGCTATCCCTCCGCAAATACCTCCCCTCTCAAGCTCTTCGCTCCTCTAACTCCCTCAGGGTTAATCGTTTTTCAAAGAAAGTAGCTTGGGGTAGATCTCTGTCTTCGGCTGGGGCTTCCCTGTGGAACAGCCTCCCAGCCACTCTAAAACTTGAGGAAAACCATCTCCAGTTCTGGAAACACCTCAAGACCTTCCTCTTTGCTTCTGCCTTTGCTCCCCCTCTGCCCTGCTAATCTGTTCTCTCTTGGCACCGTGCACCTGGACACCCTCTGTCCTCCAGGCCCAGGTACCTGCTCACCCTGCCACCCTCCCACACTGCCTCCGGCCCACCCCTTGCACAGGGGGTCTGTATCTGTACCCATAAAATGCCCCCCCCCCTCTTTTTCTTCCTGCACTTATCAGACTTACCCTGTCTGCTGCCTTAAACCCAGCACATGCCACTTGCTGGCTGCACTACCACTGTTTGTTGCCTTTGTTATTTATTTATTATTATTTATCCGTTTCTCCTTTGCTCCGCACTTTCCACTTCTCCCCCTTCCATGCGCTTTTCCCCTCCCCTCTCTTATGCACTTGCACGTTCTCAATGTCACTGGGCCTAGTAAGATTGTTGTTTTGTTCTCCCCTGTTCCCCTCCCTTGCTTTTTCACACTCTGAAACACTTGTGTATGAGCGCAATAGAAATAAAATATCAATATTTAAAGACGATTGTAAACAAGGTTTCATCAAAACAGTGTTAGAAAAAGTATTTCACTGCTAGAACAAACTTTCCTAGGTTTGAGAATTTACACACGGAATTTGAGGAACCAAAGTGTTCTTAATATCTTTCATGATATTGATGTAGTTGTAATGAAGGGCTTTTAAAGTGATCAGTGAACATGTTTTAGTCTCGAAGAATGTTTTGAATGGTTCACTAACGATTGGTTACCTTATGTAAAAAAATGTAAATTCAGTATTTGAATGAGGTTTCCCAGAATGAGGAAATACAACTCAGGTAAGCATCTGTTCTGTTGTATACCTGTGTAAAGCGCTATTTGTCCCTGTATAGTTGTAAACCTCTGCAAAGCACTATGTTGCTTTTTGAAGCTAGGTCCGCACTCTATAAATACCATAATAATAAATAAATATAATACTAAACGCAGGTCTCCTCTCCAACCCATCAACAACACCGACCATCATCACTTGCGGAGTGCCACAGGGATTATGCATTGCACTGACCCTATTTAACATCTATATCAGGCCTCTGCTTGACCCCTTGGGTGGTCTAGGTATCCGGTATACTAATTATGCCGATGAAACCCAGGTGCTTCCCGAATTGTCAGGTAATTATACACGAGATTCTGAGACCCTGGATGTGGTGTACAATGCCATCCAGTCTTGGATGGCCTCAAACTCCCTGGCGCTCAACAATGAAAAAACTGAGCTGCTCATTGTTGCTTCCGTGCTCCGGCTAAAGACATTGGATCCTGTGCATGAATTTATTTGCATTGCAGGCAGTAAGATCACTGTGGCCAGATGTGTAAAGACCTTGGCTGTCCACATGGAAGCAGAACGGTCTATGAAGCCTCAGGTGGCTCACATTCGTCGTTCTTCTGGTTACGTCATCAAGCTTTTGAATCAAATAAGGCCTTACCTATCCACCAGCAACAGGTTGCTTCTGGCCACAGTATTAGTGAACACTAGGCTTGATTACTGCAATAGCCTCCTAATCAGAACCTTGCAAGCCAATCTGAACTCCCTCCAAATGGTGCCTAATGCGCCATTTACGGCCTATCTAATCGAGAGCACTTAACTACTTCCAGAAGAGCTCTACACAGGCTACCAGTCAGGCATAGGATTATACACAAGCCTCTGTCACTTTCCTACAAATGGGTGACATCCACTGACCCCCAATATCTCACAGACCGTCTGACCACGAACCAGCCAAGTCTGAACCTGCACTCCAACAACAACTAAAAATTGATGCAACCGCATTTTAAGTTGATTAAATTTGGGGGAGTCAAATTTTGGCATCCAGGCACCAAAAGAGTGGAATGCTCTACCCTTCGCACAGAGAGCCTCCCGATCTCTGATAGAATTCAAGAGATCTGCTAAAACCCACTTATTTAACCTTAAACCAGGTTGGGGAGAACCTGTTTTTACAGTTTATCTCCCCCATGTCTTGACTCCCTGATTGTCCTGTCTGCGTACTGATTGTTACTTGTGAGCTCTAAGGCAGGAGCATGTGGTGTGATACAAACAAATAAATAATAATAATCACATGCAAAGAATAGCCAGTGTTTGTATAACTGGAGAGCGATTCTCACCTTGCTAAGTCAAAGCACATCAATGTAATGATAAATGGCAGGCAGGTCAATCTAAACACATTTGGAGCTCACAGATGCCCACTCATCTGGCTTTTTCACACACAATGTGATGCCCCGGGGTGGTTAGGGGGAGTTTAAAAAGGCACAGTGAAAGTTGATATAGAAGTACAAACAAAAACATCCACTCGCCAATAAATACTGAGGGGTAGATCCATTTCTTTTAGGGCCATAAACCTATAGTATATGTCAGTGTGTGTTAAATGTGTGAGTGGCGTTCCAAAAAGATTTTGTTTCTGTTTGTCTGCACGCAGGGCCATTAGGATTTGTGGGACCAAGTGCAACAATTCAAGGGTGGGACTTGTCTAATGTGGACATGGTGATACCACAGGAAATGACATCACTAGAAAAATACATACGTACCTCCGTAAGCATAGTTTCCCACAACATATTTTGAAGATTGCTATTCCTTAATCTGGAAACATATATAAACTTAAAATAAACAAGGACAGAAGTGAGAAATCAATGTAAAAACAACAAAAGTGTCTAGAAGTGATTTAATTAGCAGTGTGAGCTGTACAAGAAAATGTATGTGTGAAACAAAGCAATGTTGTAGCTAATGGAAGATCCTTCCACTGGCACAGAAGGTGTAGCAGCAAAAAAACGAAATGGGAGGTATCGAAAGACATTAAAGGCACTTAAGGAGTTAGGTGGGTAGAAGGGAAGGAGCAAATACCCACAGAAAAAGTAACAACAGTAGATGGAAAGGAAAGCAAAGAAAACATGGGCATGAGAACATATGTGGGGAGACATTAGGAACTAGGGGGATGCAATGAAAAAACAAAGAGAAGGAGATAAGGACCAGAAAATGGAGTAACAGAGGAGGAAAAGGAGAATGCGCAGACACTAAGTAAGAGACTGGAGGGGAAAATATACAGAAAGGATGTCATGTGACCATTTGAGATGAATGGGGGTGGTGATGGGTAGCAGGATGTGTGACGGAGAGAAAGAGCATGCAAGTGGTAGAGTTAGAGCTAGGAGTTCAAGCTGGAGCTGGACTGAAAAAAGGACATGCTGAATGAAAGTCGGGGCTAGTAGGACCAGAACCGAAGTGTATACACTGTCATGTAAAAAGCCTTCTTGTTTAGCATAGACACGGCTAAACAAGCTTATTTTACTTTAGGTGGAACGCTGCCGCACATATCCACACCAGTGACCTGGGGCAGAGAGGTCACTGATCAGTTGCGTACACTAATCTTGCATTAGAATGCAATTGTAAGTTGATTCACCTCATAATAACATATATAATACATGGCAGCCTGCAATATCCATATAAAAGCTTGCAAATAATATTCTTAGTATAGGCACGTTGTGATACCACAACTGACCTGTAATATGAAAATGACATCGCAACTGCTCTGTAATCAGTTTTTAAGTTTAACACATGCAAGCAAGAATCTGTAGGGACTTGTTTATTAAACATGAAAACGTTTTTAATTGATTTGTAAACTGTTTAAAGTATTTTTTTGTAACACATTAGAAGCTGCATATTAGCTTTTTAAAATCCAAACAAATTGTAAATGGATTATATGGATCAGCAAAGGGTTAGCTTCTTATGTTATATTAAGCAAAACGTTATGTATTAAAGTGGATGACAGTGTATGGCCATGTAATACACGGAATAAAATACCCCTAACTGTATATAAAAATGATATTGAAAGTGACCTCGGAGTGCTGTGACCTTCTGCCTTGTTCCTCTAGTTGGTCATGGAACTTCTCAGGGACTTGCAATATCCCGCTAACTTATAGGGCCTCATCATGAGTTGGGCATTATCCCGGCTGTAATACCGCCCAACTGTAGTAGCTTTAATGCACATCGGTCTGGCGGTATTACCGCCAGATCATGGGTTGGGCGCTAACGGAAATCCCCATTCCCATTGGCTCCATTGAATCCAATGGGGCGTTTTCGCCACTCATACTGCACACTAATACAGCCGGCATGAATACCACCAAAAACAGGGCGCTAAATGGGATTTTCACCTCCAGAAAAAAGCTGGAGGTAAAACAGTCCATTTAACACCCACCTTGTGCTAGAGCCAGCCCTTAAATGCGGCGGTAATACCGTTACCGCTGCATTTAAGGGCTACAGTCCAACTCGTAATGAGGCCCATAGTAAGTAGTACTTTATCCCATATATATAGCATCTGAATCTTCTCTACTTATAGTATCCTGGAGCCTCTGTTAAAAAATATATGGGGCACATTAAGCATTGTTCCCAGAACAAAGCCAATGATAAATTGCTTAGAATTTAATCATGGTGATAAAACCATGCGCCCACATACCTCAGGGTTGGGAGCGCCATGTAGCTTTATGAGCCTTAGGCGCCAGGCTCATAAAGCTAGACAGGTGTTCAAGTGTTTTAATGTGCACTTACCTGATGCAGACCATGCTGCTACATCCAGGCCCTCTTGAGGCCTGAATGGAACTACTTTACCTGTGGGACTACTTTCCACCTGGGTGTGGTCGGGGAAGGATACATACCTGGAACTTCTTCCAAAGCTATTTAAACCACGCCCGATCAGCAACTCACGTTTCGCGTTGTTCTGCTCCTCGCAGCTGGACGCTCACTGTGTCAGCTCCTGCATCTGGACTTCAGCCACGCCTGTCAGCATCCTGGGTCGCCTGCAAAGGGTGATAAGAGAGAATTGGAGAGAAAGAAGACCTTACCAGCTAAAGCTGCATCACGGAGACATCACACCGACGATCCTGAAAGGGAAGACATCATTTTAAAAGCATTTAGCTTCGATCGCTGCAGCGCTGCATTTCACTCACCTTTCCTGGGTGCCTCCATCTTCAGCAGCGATCATCCGGATCCACACCCACTTCTCAGAGCCTAGAGAGAAAAAGACAAGAAAACAAGGTGAGAGAAGGAAGGGAATAGGAACGGCTCAGTTTCCTTCTAAGACTTACCTGTTGGGTTATTCCCATTTCATTTCGGGTCCTGCCGCTTCCTGGCATTCCGGACCCCGGCCCCTATGGGGAAAAAAGACAAGGACACTGAATGAGCGAATGCAAAGACATTACCTGAACGCTCATCCAGAACTTACCTGTCATTTACTGGAACTGCACGTTTCACTTCGGGTCGGCGCCATATCTCCGGCATTCCGAACCCCGGCCCCTAAGGGGAAAAAAAGACATAAGCATTAGCGCTTGCTGCAATAAGACAATGAACATTATTATTAAGCTTGAACTTTTGAACTTGCAACAGAACTCTTACAGCGCCTCACCTGAATAGTCAAGCTTATTTTGAACTCCCATCAAACCTCAATCCAGTGAAGTAACTGGGTTTCAACGCTCCCCTGCATCAGAAGCAGGATGGAGAACTCATCCTTCCAGACCCTAAGGTGAGACTTCACGGGGAATCGTGGAGGGCTGGAAGGGAGTGGTAGGCTTGAGCATTATTCCATCAGTAGGTAATACTCCCTTTTCACGCACAGGGGAATATTCCTGCGAGCCAGAAAAGACCAGAGTAGAGGGGCCCTTCCAGTCCATCTTCAGAGTCCTGCGCTTCACCACTGAAGAAGCATCAGCACTCGAAGCCAGACCTGCGCCTCCGTGGGAATCAGGTGAGCGTGACAGAACGCGAAGCCTACCCACAATTTCCCACCCGGGCGCTATGGAGACTTCCGAGACAGAGCAGCTGGCCCAGCTTTTGGGGGAATTACGGGCAGAAGTGCACTCAGCCCGCCAGGAGACTAACGCTCTCAAAAGAGAACTGATCCTATCAAAGGAAAGAACAGATGACCTGGCCAAAAGGTTATTGCAGGCCCAGGCAGGGCACACTCCTTTACCTAATTCCGGAGGTACTTCCATATCAATGGGTTTGAATAACCCGGTTCAAATCAATCTACCTGGACACATGCCTTTGGCCCCGCCTGAACGTTTTGCGGGGGATCCCAAGAAATATGCCGTCTTTATGAACCAATGTCGTTTACACTTTCTATGCAGACCAGGAGCCTTCCCTAACGACCAGACCAAGGTTGCCTTTATACTATCTTACCTCAGTGGCAGTGCTGCCGATTGGTCTATTCCATTGGTAAATAAGGATGATCCCATTCTCCAGGATTTTCAGGGCTTCCAGGCCAGCATGGAAAGATTGTTTGCTCGACACTCTCAAGGACAGGCCCTTGATAACGAACTGCTATCCTTACGACAAGGTAATCAGGATCTCCTGTCCTACGTTGCCACCTTTAATAGACTGGTTGTGGAAACTGGATGGCCAGAAAACAAAAGGATCACATTGTTTCATCGAGGCCTGCGCGGAGAGCTTAAGGATGTTCTAGCTCACATTGTAAATCTACCCCAGGTCTGCGCAGACTACATAGACTTGGTGGTTCAACTTGATCACAGACTTCAAAATAGAAAAGCAGATCGGCTCAAGTACGAAACCCGAGTACCGATCAAAACCCACGCTAACTCCAAGAGTCCCGACGTATCCAAACCTATGAAAATCGGCGGTGTTAAAGGACCATTAACGCAGAAGGAACGAGAGAGAAGGCGGCAAATGCAACTTTGTCTGTATTGCGGGACTTCCGGTCACTTTCTTCGAAATTGTCCGGTTAAACCACCTAAGAAGGTGGTTGGAGCCACTGATAACGATTTATTGACACCTGATTCGGGAAACGACCTAGCCCGACAAGCGTAGGGGTCCGCTTGCCGAGCTTGAAAACAAACTCTTTGACCTCGCATTTTGTCATGCCAATGGTGCTCGTGGACCCAAAACAGCCTCAGCAGTTGCATGCTATAAAATCGTACATCGACAGTGGAGCTATTGGAAATTACATAGACCGTGAATTGGATTCTAGGATTAAGCTCCCTCTCCGCCCGAAAGTAACCCAAGATGTCATTACTACAGTAGATGGAACCGAAATAGCCTCAGGGCCTGTAACGCATTCCACTGTTGAAGTGACACTGGTGGGTCAGGATGGACATCGGGAAGCAATTGTGTTTGATGTGATCAAGGCCCCACAATTTCAAGTAATCCTTGGAATTCCTTGGTTAGAAACACATAATCCCAGAATTGACTGGCGAGCAAAGAAGATAAGTTTTCCTGATTGTGAACCAACTTGTTATCCAAGAAATCCAGTTATGGGTCTAGCCACAGCAACTTCCACCCCTGTACAGCTACCGTCAGAATACCAAGAATTCCAAGGCGTTTTTCAGAAGGAACAGGCTAACACGTTACCTCCCCATCGGTCTTATGATTGCCAAATCGATCTGGTACCCAATGCTCAACTACCTTGTAGTAGGATTTATGCTCTTACGGAACCTGAGAACCTGCATCTGCGTCAGTATTTAGATCAGTACCTAGCCAATGGTTTTATTCGCCCGTCCAAGTCTCCTGTCTCCTCAGCTCTGTTCTTCGTGCCGAAAAAAGAGGGCAACCTTAGAACATGTATAGACTATCGCGCCCTAAATCAAATAACGATTAAGAATCGTTATCCTCTGCCCCTGATCCCTGAGCTTATCGACCAGGTGAAAGACGCTTGTGTCTACACCAAGTTAGATCTCCGAGGAGCTTATCACCTGTGTTAAGCAGAAACCTGTGCAGTTCCCTCTGGGACCACTGCAAAAGATTTAAGATTACAGGTGTTGGCAGTAAACCCACTTGGTAGCAGTCTGTACCACACAGATTCACTGTGGTAGCTGTGGCTGAGCAGTCAGACTTCCCTCAAGAAGAGTTAGGCAGTATATAGAGGATACAGGATAGGTACAGAGGCACAGTAGTACAAGCAAACACTGACCAGAGCTAGGTGTAAAAGTATATACTTATTTATTTTAAAGGCACACTCATAAATTACACTAGCACAGAAAAAGGTAAGTAAGTCAAAACACAGTCACTATTACTTATATGTACATCCCTAGTCATTTGTTGGACAAGTCTAAGTTAACACCACTTATTTCCAAACAGAGGTGAGCGCTTAACGTCAGATGGCACTCCAACAAGTTATTAGAAAAGGGAGGGAAAAAGCAGAAGTAATGAAAGCAGCAAGGTAAAACACTTTTCACATAAGGTTAGAAAAGGCAGTCAATTGTGGAACAAGGAGAATCGGTTCGTGGCCCGCTTTAGAGAGAGCCAGGCGAAAATATGCCCAAGATCACACAATGTCACAAGTCTTTGCAGGTGAGTAGAAAAGGTTTTACTGAATTTAGAAAAAGTTTAGTTAGGGTGTCCCAGGCTTACCCAGGTTCGAGAGCCGAGGGCTAAATCTACCCCGTACAATCGCTTAACGTCAGATGGCACTCCAACAAGTTATTAGAAAAGGGAGGGAAAAAGCAGAAGTAATGAAAGCAGCAAGGTAAAACACTTTTCACATAAGGTTAGAAAAGGCAGTCAATTGTGGAACAAGGAGAATCGGTTTGTGGCCCGCTTTAGAGAGAGCCAGGTGAAAATATGGCCAAGATCACACAATGTCACAAGTCTTTGCAGGTGAGTAGAAAAGGTTTTACTGAATTTAGAAAAAGTTTAGTTAGGGTGTCCCAGGCTTACCCAGGTTCGAGAGCCGAGGGCTAAATCTACCCCGTACAATCGGTGGCAAGGGAAGCCGGGCGGGACACAGTACCTTTAAAAGTGGGAAGGATCCTCCAGCGGTGGTAGTTGTTCCTGGTAGTGGGTGCAAATCGCGGCGTCGTCCAGAGGAAGAGGTTATCTCGACGTGGAGGAAAGCTGAAGGTCGTTGCACTACCAGGGATGAGACCAGCCGTGAAGTTTTCCGGTCACAAAGGATTTTACCCCTCTTTCGCGGTTGAGGTAAAAAGTGGTATCCCGGTTGCCGGGGTGCTTGGCACAGGCAAGGCGGCCAAGAGATGCTTCGGGACGGCGAAAAGAAGGCAGCAACTGGTTGTCCCCACCAGTTAAGGGAAGGAGACTCTCCGGCGGGAGATCTCCTCTGTCGTCGGAAAAAGTGGTGAGACGGTTCCACAGGGCTCCACCGGTGGTGTCGTCTTGGCAGGTCGGCTCGGCTTCTCCCTCTTCGGCTTCTTAGGTCCTGTGGCGACTTCTGAAGAACCAGTCCCAAAAACCCTGCTTTTATGCAGCAAACCCCCATTCATACAGCCTAGCTGTCACTCAAACATGCTAAGTGGTGAGTGGGGTGGCTCACCACTTGGGCCAATCACACCAGAGTGCGACATGAGTTGGCAAGGCAACTCAGTCCAGGGTGCCTAAACCCCCTCCCACACCCCCTGTGGTACCCAGACAGAATGGCACCACTGTGGAGGGCTTCTGTGCAGAAGCCCGCCAAAAGTGGAACAAAGGCTCGACTCGGGTTCAGGGTTACTGAAGTGTACCTAGACGCCATTTTGACGGCGAGTTCTGGCAAAAAATCCCAACCGGTGAATTTATTTTAAATAAATAAACCTGCGGTATCTTTAACATTGCACCAAAAAGTGGTGCATTAAAAACAATGGGAAATCCCATTGGGAAATATTCCGGTGGAATATTTCCGTGGTATCCACTGCCACCAGCCAGAAATCGGCGAGGGGGGACGGGACAGTACCCCCTCGACAACAGACCCAGGGGCAATCTAATTTCCCCTACCAGTACTTCCACAGTAAGATGGTCTGTACTGGTTAAGTTCCTAAGTTAATGTAACGCTCACCTGATTCCCACGGAGGCGCAGGTCTGGCTTCGAGTGCTGATGCTTCTTCAATGGTGAAGCCAGGACTCTGAAGATGGACAGGAAGGGCCCTCTACTCTGGCTTCTCCGGCTCGCAGGAATATTCCCCTGTGCTTGAAAAGGGAGTATTACCTATTGACTGAGTTATGCTCAAGCCTCCCACTTTCTTCCAACCCTCCACGATACCCTTCCACGATTCCCCGTGAAGTCTCACCTTAGGGTCTGAAAGGACGAGCTCTCCATCCTGCTTCTGACGCAGGGGCGCGTTGAACCCAGTTACTTCACTGGATTGAGGTTGGATGGGAGTTCAGGTAAGCTTGATTATACTGGTATGGCGCTGTAAAAGTTCTGTTGCAAGTTCAAAAGTTCAAGATTTAAATAATAATGTTCATTGTCTTTTTTCAGGTGATGAATGAAGATTCCTTTGGAGACTTCTTGCAACAAAGCGCTGATGTTGATGTCTTTTCCCCATAGGGGCCGGGGTTCGGAATGCCAGAAATATGGCGCTGACCCGAAGTGAAACGTGCAGTTCCAGTAAAGATCTGGTAAGTCCTAGATGAGCGCTCAGGTGATGTTTTTGCATTCGCTCATCTAATGTCTTTGTCTTTTTTCCCCATATAGGCCGGGGTCCTGCTTGGAAGCAGCAAGACCCGAAATGAAATGGGAATGACCCAACAGGTAAGTCTTAGAAGGAAACTGGGCTTTTCCTATTCCCTTCCTTCGCTCACCTCTTATTCTTGTCCTTCTCTCTAGGCTCTGGGAAGTGGCTGTGTATCCGGATGATCGCTGCTGAAGATGGAGGAACCCAGGAAAGGTGAGTGAAATGCAGCGCTGCAGCGATCGTAACGAAATGCTTTTAAAAATGATGTCTTCCCTTTCAGGATCGTCGGTGATGTCTCTGTGGTGCAGATTAGCTGGTAGGTCTCTTGTCTCCCTTTGCAGGTGACCCAGGATGCTGACAGGCGTGGCTGAAGTCCAGATGCAGGAGCTGACATGGCGAGCGTCCAGTTGCGAGGAGCAGAACAACGCGAAGCGCGAGTTGCTGATCGGGTGTGGTTTAAATAGCTTTGGAAGAAGTTCCAAGTGTGTATCCTTCCTCCGATCAGGTATGTATCCTTCCCCGACCACACCCGGGTGGAAAGTAGTCCCACAGGTAAAGTAGTTCCTATTCAGGCCTCAAGAGGGCCTGGATGTGGCAGCATTGTCTGCATCAGGTAAGTGCACATTAAAACACTTGAACACATGTCTAGCTTTATGAGCCTGGCGCCTAAAGCGCCAGGACAGAGGTCCAACATGAGCCTGGCGCCTAAGGCGCCAGGACTGCATCCAAAGGGCCCCAGCTTGGGCCCGCTGGCACTCCCCTGGGGGAAATGATGCCTGCCTCTGGGGTTGCTGGGTCGGACCTGGCTCCTTGGAGGTAGGCATCATGACAGTACCCCCCCTCAAGGCCCCTCCCAAGGTTCTTCCCTCCGGGGGTTTGGGCTTGTTCGGAAATCTCCGGTGAAACCTTTGTACTAATCGAGGTGCGTGGACATGGTTACTAGGCTCCCACGATCTCTCCTGAGGTCCATATCCCTTCCAGTCAACAAGATAGAAGAGTTTCGACTTTACCACCTTGGAGTCTAAAATGTCTTTAACTTCGAATTCTAATTCCCCTTCGATTTGAACTGGATCTGGAGGTTTGGACAATCGGGTTCCTGGTTGTACTGGCTTCAAAAGTGATGCATGAAAAACTGGATGAATACGCAGGTTGGACGGTAGATCCAGTTTAAAGGCCACTGGGTTGATTATAACTTTGATGGGATAAGGTCCTATGAATCTGGGATTGAAGGTTCGCGGGCCCTTGAGGGGTAAATGTTTAGTTGCTAGCCATACCTGGTCTCCTACTTGGTAAGGAGGAGTTTTACTTCGGTGCAAATCAGCGTTTTCTTTATACTTTTTCTTGGCTTGCTGTAAATGAGTTGCAGCTTCTTTGAAGGCTCAGGTTATTGTGGAATGCAGATGATTTACTGCGGGCATTTCCAGGGTCAGAGGTGAATCTAGATCAGAGGTCCGAGGATGGTGACCATACAAAGTATAAAAGGGGGTTTGTCCGGTTCCAGAATGCACTGAATTGTTGTATGCATATTCTGCGATCCAAAGGATGTCTTTCCAATTTAACTCGGATTGGTGTAACATGCACCGAAGATATTGCTCGAGAGTCTGATTGGTTCTCTCGGTTTGTCCGTCGGTCTGGGAGTGGTGGCTGGTGGATAACCGCACATCTATTTGTGTTTGTTGGCAACACTTCTTCCAAAAATGTGAGATAAATTGACTTCCACGATCCGAGACTAAAATGGAAGGGAAACCATGTATGCAAACTATATTCTCCAGGAATTCCTTGGCCAAGGTGGAAGCTGAAGGCAAACCCTTTAAAAGGGATAACGTGGGCCATTTTGGAGAATAGGTCCACAATTACAAGGATTGTGTTGTAACCAGCACAAGGAGGCAGATCTGTCATAAAGTCCATTGACAGGGTGTGCCATGGTGCCGGTGGAATATCCAAGGGTTGAAGTAGGCCGGCTGGCCTTTTCTTTTGAGCCTTGTTTTGGGCGCAAATTCCACAAGACAGTACAAAAGACTTTATGTCTTTTCTCCAAGAAGGCCACCAGAAGTGGCGTTTGATTTTTTCCTCCGTTTTAGCGATACCAGGGTGTCCTTCCATTAAAGATTCATGATGATGGGCAATAACAAGTTCTTGCAATTCTTTACTTGGCAGAAACAACCGCTCCTGGAAGTAGGGTAAGTCATCCTTAACGGTGTAATGAGGACCCTTTTGACTCCATTCCAGTAAGGTTGAAGAGTCTAGAAGTTGTTTTACTTGCGTTTGGATATCCTCAATAGATTGCAATGAAGTTAAGCCTAAGATTCTTTGCTCAGGTATGATGGGCACAGGTTCTAAGCTCGAATTAGGTTCTTCCATGCCAAACCGGGATAGGGCGTCTGCTTTTCCATTCTTGCAGCCAGGGCGATAGGTAATTACAAAATCAAATTCTGCAAAGAATAGAGCCCATCGGAGTTGTCGTGAAGATTGAGCTTTGGCCGTCTTTAAATACTGTAAGTTTCTGTGATCCGTAATTACGGTGATGGTGTGTCTTGCCCCGAGAAGGTAGTGACGCCAAGCCTTGAAAGCAGATTTTATGGCCAGTAACTCTTTATCGGTAATTGCGTAGTTGATTTCAGGAGGAGAAAATTTTCTGGACCAAAAGGCCACTGGGTGCAGTTGGTTAGTTTTTGGGTCTCTTTGCGACAGGACAGCTCCCATGGCCGAACTGGAAGCATCGGTTTCCACTATGTACGGGAGATCTGGGTGCGGGTGCATCAATACAGGTGCAGAGGTGAATTTGGTTTTCAGGTCCTGGAAGGCTTGTTCGGCCTCAAGAGTCCATTCGAAGCGTTTGTTTTTCTTTAGAAGAGCGGTGATGGGTTGGACTGTTCGGGAAAATTCCGGGATGAATCTTCGATAGAAATTGGCAAAGCCGAGCATGCTCTGAACTCCCTTCACCGAGCTTGGAGATGGCCATTTGAGGATGGCGTCCACTTTCGCGAGTCCATTCGGACTCCTTGAGGTGTCAGGATGAATACGAGAAACTCAACTTCTGTGGTATGAAAAACGCATTTTTCGAGTTTTGCAAATAGTCTGTGCTGGCGCAGTTTCTCAAGAACTGCCCTAACATGTTTTCTGTGATCAGATTCTGAAGAAGAGTACACCAGGATGTCGTCAATGTAAACGATGACGCAGACATCGATAAGTTCCCGAAGAACATCATTCATAAAGTACTGAAAGGCGGCAGGTGCATTGCACAAACCGAAGGGCATCACCTGATATTCGAAGAGCCCAAATTTGGTGCGGAATGCAGTCTTCCATTCGTCGCCTTCTTTTATGCGCACCAGGTGATAAGCTCCTCAGAGATCTAACTTGGTGTACACACAAGCGTCTTTCACCTGGTCGATAAGCTCAGGGATCAAGGGCAGAGGATAACGATTCTTAATCGTTATTTGATTTAGGGCGCGATAGTCTATACACCTTCTAAGGTCGCCTTCTTTTTTTGGCACGAAGAACAGAGCTGAAGAGACAGGAGACTTGGACGGGCGAATAAAACCATTGGCTAGGTACTGATCTAAATACTGACGCAAATGCAGGTTCTCAGGTTCCGTAAGAGCATAAATTCTACTACAAGGTAGTTGAGCATTGGGTACCAGATCGATCTGGCAATCATAAGACCGATGGGGAGGTAACGTGTTAGCCTGTTCCTTCTGAAAAACGCCTTGGAATTCTTGGTATTCTGACGGTAGCTGTACAGGGGTGGAAGTTGCTGTGGCTAGACCCATAGCTGGATTTCTTGGATAACAAGTTGGTTCAC
Source organism: Ambystoma mexicanum (assembly GCF_040938575.1). Taxonomy (NCBI): domain Eukaryota; kingdom Metazoa; phylum Chordata; class Amphibia; order Caudata; family Ambystomatidae; genus Ambystoma; species Ambystoma mexicanum. Next base: position 273,377,651 of record NC_090932.1, on the reverse strand, counting down.
AATCAGGAAAACTTACCTTCTTTGCTCGCCAGTCAATTCTGGGATTATGTGTTTCTAACCAAGGAATTCCAAGAATTACTTGAAATTGTGGGGCCTTGATCACATCAAACACGATTGCTTCCCCGATGTCCATCCTGACCCACCAGTGTCACTTCAACAGTGGAATGCGTTACAGGCCCTGAGGCTATTTCGGTTCCATCTACTGTAGTAATGACATCTTGGGTTACTTTCGGGCGGAGAGGAAGCTTAATCCTGGAAGCCAATTCACGGTCTATGTAATTTCCAATAGCTCCACTGTCGATGTATGCTTTTATGGCATGCAACTTCTGAGGCTGTTTTGGGTCCACGAGCACCATTGGCATGACGAAATGCGAGGTCAAAGAGTTAGTTTTCAAGCTCGGCAAGCGGACCCCTACACTTGCCGGGCTAGGTCGTTTCCCGAATCAGGTGTCACTAATTCGTTATCAGTAGCTCCAACCACCTTCTTAAGTGGTTTAACTGGACAATTTCGAAGAAAGTGACCGGAAGTCCCGCAATACAGACAAAGTTGCATTTGCCGCCTTCTCTCTCGTTCTTTCTGCGTTAATGGTCCTTTAACACCACCGATTTGCATAGGTTCAGATACGTCGGTACTCTTGGAGGTAGCGTGGGTTTTGATCGGTGCTCGGTTTTCATACTTGAACCGATCTACTTTTCTATTTTGAAGTCTGTGATCAAATTGAACCACCAAGTCAATGTAGTCTGCGCAGACCTGGGGTGGGTTTACTATCTGAGCTAGAACATCCTTAAGCTCTCCGCGCAGGCCTCGATGAAACAATGTGATCCTTTTGCTTTCTGGCCATCCAGTTTCCACAACCAGTCTGTTAAAGGTGGCTATGTAGGATAGAAGATCCTGATTACCTTGTTGTAAGGATAGCAGTTCGTTATCAAGGGCCTGTCCTTGAGAGTGTTGAGTGAACAATCTTTCCATGCTGGCCTGGAAGCCCTGAAAATTCTGGAGAATGGGATCATCCTGATTTACCAATGGAATAGACCAATCAGCAGCACTGCCACTGAGGTAAGATAGTATAAAGGCTACCTTGGTCTGGTCGTTAGGGAAGGCTCCGGGTCTGCATAGAAAGTGTAAACGACATTGGTTCATAAAGACGGCATATTTCTTGGGATCCCCGCAAAACGTTCAGGCGGGGCCAAAGGCATGTGTCCAGGTAGATTAATTTGTACCGGGTTACTCAAACCCATTGATGTGGAAATGTCTCCGGAATTAGGTAAAGGAGTGTGCCCTGCCTCGGCCTGTAATAACCTTTTGGCTAGGTCATCAGTTCTTTCCTTAGATAAGATCAGTTCTCTTTTGAGAGCGTTAGTCTCCTGGCGGGCTGAGTGCACCTCTGCCCGTAATTCCCCCAAAAGCTGGGCCAGCTGGTCAGTCTCGGAAGTCTCCATAGCGCCCGGGTGGGAAATTGTGGGTAGGCTTCGCGTTCTGTAACGCTCACCTGATTCCCACGGAGGCGCAGGTCTGGCTTCGAGTGCTGATGCTTCTTCAATGGTGAAGCGCAGGACTCTGAAGATGGACAGGAAGGGCCCTCTAATCTGGCTTCTCTGGCTCGCAGGAATATTCCCCTGTGCGTGAAAAGGGAGTATTACCTACTGACTGAGTTATGCTCAAGCCTCCCACTTTCTTCCAACCCTCCACGATACCCTTCCACGATTCCCCGTGAAGTCTCACCTTAGGGTCTGAAAGGACGAGCTCTCCATCCTGCTTCTGACGCAGGGGCGCCTTGAACCCAGTTACTTCACTGGATTGAGGTTGGATGGGAGTTCAGTTAAGCTTGATTATACTGGTAAGGCGCTGTAAAAGTTCTGTTGCAAGTTCAAAAGTTCAAGCTTTAAATAATAATGTTCATTGTCTTTTTTCAGGTGATGAATGAAGAATCCTTTGGAGACTTCTTGCAACAAAGCGCTGATGTTGATGTCTTTTCCCCATAGGGGCCGGGGTTCGGAATGCCAGAAATATGGCGCCGACCTGAAGTGAAACGTGCAGTTCCAGTAAAGATCTGGTAAGTCCTAGATGAGCGCTCAGGTGATGTTTTTGCATTCGCTCATCTAATGTCTTTGTCTTTTTTCCCCATAGGGGCCCGGGGTCCTGCTTGAAAGCAGTAAGACCCGAAATGAAATGGGAATGACCCAACAGGTAAGTCTTAGAAGGAAACTGGGCTTTTCCTATTCCCTTCCTTCTCTCACCTCTTATTCTTGTCTTTCTCTCTAGGCTCTGGGAAGTGGCTGTGTATCCGGATGATCGCTGCTGAAGATGGAGGAGCCCAGGAAAGGTGAGTGAAATGCAGCGCTGCAGCGATCGTAACGAAATGCTTTTAAAAATGATGTCTTTCCTTTCAGGATCGTCGGTGATGTCTCTGTGGTGCAGATTAGCTGGTAGGTCTCTTGTCTCCCTTTGCAGGTGACCCAGGATGCCGACAGGCGTGGCTGAAGTCCAGATGCAAGAGCTGACACGGTGAGCGTCCAGCTGCGAGGAGCAGAACAACGCGAAGCGTGAGTTACTGATCGGGTGTGGTTTAAATAGCTTTGGAAGAAGTTCCAAGTGTGTATCTTTCCTCCGATCAGGTATGTATCCTTCCCCGACCACACCCGGGTGGAAAGTAGTCCCACAGGTAAAGTAGTTCCTTATCAGGCCTCAAGAGGGCCTGGATGTGGCAGCATGGACTGCATCAGGTAAGTGCACATTAAAACACTTGAACACATGTCTAGCTTTATGAGCCTGGCGCCTAAGGCGCCAGGACAGAGGTCCAACATGAGCATGGCGCCTAAGGCGCCAGGACTGCACCAAAGGGCCCGAGCTTGGGCCCGCTGGCACTCCCCTGGGGGAAATGATGCCTGCCTCTGGGGTTGCTGGGTCGGACCTGGCTCCTTCGAGGTAGGCATCATGACAGTTAAGACTAGTAAAGTCAATGGTGACTTTACAGACCCAGGGAGACAGTAGTCAGTCCCAGGGTGAGGAGTCTATGTTTGGGGGTCTCTATGACACCACTGTGTTACTGCACTGAGGGTGCTGTGTAACACACATTCAAAAACCAATGATAGCCTCTGGGGAAGAAATACCCCCTAGCCCATAAGCACATAGCAAGTCACAGAAACACTGTCAAGTCATGTCCAAGAGTGAGGGTAAAAGTCTCACTCTTGGCAGGAGAAAAAAATAAACCCCAAAAATCCAGCAAAGCTGCTGGGGGACTCACTAGGTTAGGAAATTCAGCCTAAACAGAGAATTCTCCCTAACACTCGCCCCCTCCCCCAGACTAAGGGACAGGAGGATTTAATCCACTCCTGGATGAACCTCATACCTCTAGTCGATGACATACATCCTAGAGAGTCCATCAGCATTTTGATGGTGACACCCTGACCTGTGCTCAATGGTGAAATCAAACCCTTGGAGGCAGATTGACCATCTCAATAGTTTTGGATTTTCCCCTTTCATTTGCATTAACCATCTCAAGGGTTGGTGGTCAGTCTGAATGACAAAAGTAGAACCATACAAGTATGGCCTAAACTTCTTCAGTGCCCACACAATAGCAAAGCATCCTCTTTCGATTGTTGCCCACCTCGTTTCAGGATCCTTCAGTTTTCTACTGATGAAGCAAATGGGGTGTTCCCTACCCTTCTCATCCAGTTGGCTAAGAACTGCACCTATACCTACATTGGAAGCATCAGTTTGTACAATGAAAGTTTGGTGGTAGTCAGGAGCTCTGAGTACTGGAGCTTGGCAAAGAGCTTTCTTCGGGTTTTCAAAGGCCTGATTGCATTCCTCATTCCATTTGAACTTTTTAGGGAATTTTGGAGAGGAGATTGCATTCAGAGGAGAAGTTATGGTCCCATAGTTCTCAATGAAATTCCTGTAGTACCCAGTGAGGCCTAAGAAGGCTCTCACCTGGGTCTGAGTAGTAGGTGTTGTCCAATTTTGCACAGCTTCAATCTTGCTGAGCAAAGGCCTTATTTCTCCACCTCCTACCTCATGTCCAAGGTAGACCACTTTACTCTGTCCAATTTGGCATTTGCTTGCCTTTAAGGTCAGATTGGCCTGCTCAAGAGCCTGCAAAACATGTCCTAAGTGGGTCACATGGTCCTCCCAGGAGTGGCTGAAGACTGCAATGGCATCCAAGTATGCCATGCAGAAGTCTTCCATCCCAGCTAGAACTTGGTTCACTATCCTTTGGAATGTTGCAGGTGCATTTTTCAGTCCAAAAGGCATAACCTTGAATTGGTATAGGCCAACTGGGGTAGAGAATGCAGTTTTCTCCTCGGCATGGTCTGTCAGGGCTATTTGCCAGTAGCCTGACTTAAGGTCCAGTGTGCTGAGGTACTTGGCTGCACCAAGTTTATCCACCAACTCATCTGTCCTTGGCAAAGGGTGGGCATCAGTCTTGGTGACTGCATGAAGAGCTCTATAGTCCACACAGAATCTCAACTCTTTGGATCCTGCCTTTGGTACTAACACCACTGGGCTAGACCATGGACTAGTAGAGGGCTCTATTACCCCGAGATCAAGCATCTTCTTGACCTCACCTTTGATGTGGGTTCTGACATTCTATATCCTCTGCTTTTGACTGGCAGACAGTCACCAGTGAGTATATCATGCTGTCCCCAAGGGGTCAAGCCTGGTGAAAGTGAGAACAGGGGGGCAAACTGATTTAACATCGCTTTGCACTCCTCCTGTTGCTCAGGGGTCAGACCTGAAGAGAGATTAACTCCTTCAACCTTTTCGTCCAAAGGTAAGCCTCTCAGGAGGTCAGGTAGAGCTTCACTCTCCTCCTCCTCTTCTGATGAAGCTAGAAGCAAGGCTCCTACTTCTGGTCTAGAGACATAGGCTTTGAGGCGGTTGGTGTGGAAGACTCTGGGAGCGTCCCTGGGTTTGCCCAGATCCACCAGATAGTTGACCTCTCCAAGTTTTCCCACAACCTTGAAGGGTCCCATCCATTTGTCTTGCAAGGCCCTCTGCCTTGTTGGAAGCATAACTAGAACTAGCTGGTCTTGAGTAAACTCAACCATGTTAGCCTTCTGATCATGCCAATGTTTGATCAGAGCTTGGCCAGCTTTCAAGTTGTCACTTGCTTCTGCCATCATGTGTGACATTCTCCTTCGGAGACCTATCACATAGTCAGTCACTCTGACTGGCTTGGGGGAAGGAGCACTCTCCAACCCCTCCTTAATCAGGGCCAAGGGGCCTCTGACTGGATGGCCATAGAGAAGTTCAAAGGGAGAATAACCTACTCCCTCCTGAGGGACTTCCCTATAAGCAAATAGAAGGCATGGCAGTAGAAAGCGCCACTTCTTCTTAAGGGGTTCTTCTAAAGCACCTATCATGCTCTTCATAGTTCTGTTAAACCTTTCTACCAACCCGTTTGTCTGAGGGTGGTATGCGGTTGAGAACTTTTAGGTGACTCCGCAGGTTTTCCACATGGCTTTCATGTAGTTGGACATATAATTTGACCCCCTGTCAGAGATCACCTCCTTAGGAAACCCAACCCTGGTAGAGATACCAAGGAGGGCCTTAACCACAGCCTGAGCTGTAACAGTCCTCATAGGAATTGCCTCAGGGTACCTAGTAGCATGGTCTACTACAACAAGGATAAACCTGTTGCCTGAGGAGGTTGGAGGATCAAGGGGACCGACAATGTCAATCCCTACCCTCTCAAATGGGACTCCCACAACTGGGAGAGGCACTAAAGGTGCCACATTCTTGGAACCAACCTTACCAGAAGTCTGGCAGGTATGGCAGCTCCTGCAATATCTATCTACTTCAGCCCCCATCTCTGGCCAATAAAAGTAGAGGGAGAGCCTTTCCTTGGTCTTCTTGAAACTCAAGTGACCAGCCAAAGGAATCTCGTGGGCTAGTTGCAAGAACTGTTGTCTGTTCTCTTGGGGCACTACCAGGCGTTGGTAGGCTCCAGGTTCAGATTCAGTGGGTTCACTGTAGAAGAGGCCATCTTCCCAGTGTAAACTATACTTCCCAGGCTCTTGCCCATCAGCCTGAGAAGCGGCCTGTTGGCGGAGACCCTCCAGAGTTGGACATTCTCTTTGTCCCTTACGAAAAGCTGTCCTGCTGGGTCCACCTTCTGCCACTAAAGACTGCAGCTCAGGATGGTCAGCCGGGTCCAGGTCTCCAATAAGTTCTGGGCCTCCCACTAGCTCTTCTTCAGAGTCTAGTTCAACCAGACAGGGTTGTACCTCCCTCTCAGCCTCAGCTGGAGGTGGAGTTACAGGTGTAACTTTGGACAACCTCGGGGAAGTCCTGGTTGGAAGCACTGGAGTGCTTGCTGTAGGCTTTTTCCTAGGAGTCTTGGGTTGCCCCTTTGCTCCTGATCTGGTAGTTACTGCAGTAAGTTGCTCCAGTGGGAGAGGAGTGATTTCTGTCATCATCTCCTGAGATAAACCTCGCAGGGTTTTCTCTCTTGCAGGTTTGGTGAGCTCCTGTAACCTTTTACTAGGAGGTCTGGGGGTATGTGACACAACTCCAAGAGCTTCCAGGTCATTTCCCAACAGAACCCTTCCTGGCACTTCACATTGTATACTGACAGGTATCTTCACAGCCATATCATTACACTGGATAAGAACTGGTAACTGGGGACACATCTGCACAGGCCCTCCAGCTAACTTGGTGAGGCATTTGGGTGCCTTAGCAACATCCTCTGCCTTGAAAAACAATTCATCCACCACAGTTATGCTGGCCCCGGTGTCCCTGATGGCAGGAGTCTCCTGACCATTCACGTGGACACTGTCCTTATAATACTCTTTAGTATTATCTGGGATAGAATTATACACATCTAAATTCTGTTGTTCCCACAACCCCAGAGAGACTAAGGAAACACTGGCTGAGACTCCAGTGGGTTCAGCCGCCAGTGGTAGAAGGTTTCCACTTGCCAAAGTGACTTCCTCCTCTGGAGCGAAGGCTAAGGAGACAAGCTGGACCCCTGAAGGTTTACCCTTACATCTGGGATCTCCTTTCACATGGTCAGTAGCCTTCCAAACAGAACAGGCCCCAAAGGTCCTTTGGAATGGAGGCTTGTTCTGACCTCCTTCTGGTTTAGCACCAGAAGGTATACTACTCTGCTGTGGTTTCCCGGGTGGCTTACCCTTATGGTTTGGGGCCCTCTTTGGAATTAGAATTATTAGAATTCTCTTTGGAGTCTTTCTTAGGCTGTCTTCCCTCATCCTTCTTCTGAGTTACCCCAGAATCCTTGTGAGTAGCCCGGTTGGCAACCCACAAGTCAGTAGCCTTAGCTAGTTTCCTAGGTCTAATTCTCGTGAATCAGCCAAGTGCTGTCTGAGCTCAGGAGAGCAGGCATCATAAATTGACTCCATCATTACAAGATTCCTCATTCCTTCATAAGTGTTCACTTTGTAACCCTTAATCCATCCCTCTAAGTTTTTCAACCCTTCACACACCCAGGTAGCCCAAGGGGTACCATCATGCTTTTTGAGGCTCCTAAACCTCTTAAGATACTGGGAAGGGGTCTTCCCAAACCTAGCTATCAAAGCTAGTTTCACACATTCATACTCTTTCCTATCTTCCCCCCCCAACTCCATTACCACATCAGTTGCAACAGGGGGAAGCCTAGAGAACAACCAGATGAGTAACCCATTACCTGTGATGTTCTGGAGCCCATGATTATACTCAAACATAGACAACCAATCCAACACATCCAACTTAGGCTCATACATACCAATCAATTCCTTAGGCATCCGGGGTCTTTTAGGACTGGAACTTCTAGAGGAGCCAGAGAGAGAAGCATTCTCAACAGACATTTTTTTCATTTCTAGCTCATACTTGAGCTCCATTTCCCTTAGCCTTAGTTCTTTGTCAATTTGAGCATTACATTTCTTGTACTCTAATTCAAGTTTCATTTTCTCCAGTTCAAAGTATTGAGGGTTAAATGTGGGACCTGGCAAAGGTCCAGTAGGTACAGCTGGTAGAGCAGACAGAGGCCTAGAGGGAACATCTACAACAGTTTCATCCTCCTCTTCTGGTTCTGACCCAAGATCATCAATACTTTGTTCAATATCAATATCATTGCTGTTCTCTACATTTGCTGGAGTGATAGGTTCCTCTGAACCATCATCCAGACTTTGGTTTTCTAACAACCTTTCTATTAGCTCCATTTTCTTTCCTTTAGTCATGAGATTCTTATGCTTACAGAGACGTCTTAGACAATCAGCAGTTTTTGTAGCAAGGGATTCTTGACTATAACTTTCCATAGTAGACAGGTTAGAAAATGACTTTTTCTTTCTTGTGCTTAAGCTTTGTGGTTAGTTGCACTAAGGTATCTCAAAAGTACACTAAAGTGTATACTCAATACAAATCCCACTGCTGCCACCAGTGTTAAGCAGAAACCTGTGCAGTTCCCTCTGGGACCACTGCAAAAGATTTAAGATTACAGGTGTTGGCAGTAAACCCACTTGGTAGCAGTCTGTACCACACAGATTCACTGTGGTAGCTGTGGCTGAGCAGTCAGACTTCCCTCAAGAAGAGTTAGGCAGTATATAGAGGATACAGGATAGGTACAGAGGCACAGTAGTACAAGCAAACACTGACCAGAGCTAGGTGTAAAAGTATATACTTATTTATTTTAAAGGCACACTCATAAATTACACTAGCACAGAAAAAAGTAAGTAAGTCAAACCACAGTCACTATTACTTATATGTACATCCCTAGTCATTTGTTGGACACGTCTAAGTTAACACCACTTATTTCCAAACAGAGGTGAGCGCTTAACGTCAGATGGCACTCCAACAAGTTATTAGAAAAGGTAGGGAAAAAGCAGAAGTAATGAAAGCAGCAAGGTAAAACACTTTTCACATAAGGTTAGAAAAGGCAGTCAATTGTGGAACAAGGAGAATCGGTTCGTGGCCCGCTTTAGAGAGAGCCAGGCGAAAATATGCCCAAGATCACACAAGGTCACAAGTCTTTGCAGGTGAGTAGAAAAGGTTTTACTGAATTTAGAAAAAGTTTAGTTAGGGTGTCCCAGGCTTACCCAGGTTCGAGAGCCGAGGGCTAAATCTACCCCGTACAATCGGTGGCAAGGGAAGCCGGGTGGGACACAGTACCTTTAAAAGTGGGAAGGATCCTCCAGCGGTGGTAGTTGTTCCTGGTAGTGGGAGCAAGTCGCGGCGTCGTCCAGAGGAGGAGGTGATCTCGACGTGGAGGAAAGCTGAAGGTCGTTGCACTACCAGGGATGAGACCAGCCGTGGAGTTTTCCGGTCACAAAGGATTTTACCCCTCTTTCGCGGTTGAGGTAAAAAGTGGTATCCCGGTTGCCGGGGTGCTTGGCACAGGCAAGGCGGCCACAAGATGCTTCGGGAAGGCGAAAAGAAGGCAGCAACTGGTTGTCCCCACCAGTTAAGGGAAGGAGACTCTCCGGCGGGAGATCTCCTCTGTCGTCGGAAAAAGTGGTGAGACGGTTCCGCAGGGCTCCACCGGTGGTGTCGTCTTGGCAGGTCGGTTCGGCTTCTCCCTCTTCGGCTTCTTAGGTCCTGTGGCGACTTCTGAAGAACCAGTCCCAAAAACCCTGCTTTTATGCAGCAAACCCCCATTCCTACAGCCTAGCTGTCACTCAAACATGCTAAGTGGTGAGCGGGGTGGCTCACCACTTGGGCCAATCACAGCAGAGTGCGACATGAGTTGGCAAGGCAACTCAGTCCAGGGTGCCTACACCCCCTCCCACACCCCCTGTGGTACCCAGACAGAATAGCACCACTGTGGAGGGCTTCTGTGCAGAAGCCCGCCAAAAGTGGAACAAAGGCTCGACTCGGGTTCAGGGTTACTGAAGTGAACCTAGACGCCATTTTGACGGCGAGTTCTGGCAAAAAATCCCAAACGGTGAATTTATTTTAAATAAATAAACCGCCGGTATCTTTAACATTGCACCAAAAAGTGGTGCATTAAAAACAATGGGAAATCCCATTAGGAAATATTCCAGTGGAATATTTCCGTGGTATCCACTGCCACCAGCCAGAACTCGGCGAGGGGGGACGGGACAGTACCTCCTCGACAACAGACCCAGGGGCAATCTAATTGCCCCTACCAGTACTTCCACAGTAAGATGGTTTGTACTGGTTAAGTTCCTAAGTTAAGACTAGTAAAGTCAATGGTGACTTTACAGACCCAGGGAGACAGTAGTCAGTCCCAGGGTGAGGAGTCTATGTTTGGGGGTCTCTATGACACCCCTGTGTTACTGCACTGAGGGTGCTGTGTAACACACATTCAAAAACCAATGATAGCCTATGGGGGGAAAAAATACCCCCTAGCCCATAAGCACATAGCAAGTCACAGAAACACTCTCAAGTCATGTCCAAGAGTGAGGGTAAAAGAGTCTCTCTCTTGGCAGGAGAAAAAAATAAACCTCAAAAATCCAGCAAAGCTGCTGGGGGACTCACTGGGTGTCATGATCTCTGCTTCCAAAAGGTCAGGGTTTTCCCAACTCCCTTGGAAGCAGATCCATAACCCAGGTTCCGAGTGCCAACCAGTCCCAATTGGGACCTTTTGGACCCAGTCCTGGCGCCAGTGGCACCAGGCTCATAAATATGCCCAGTCCCAGCGCTGGAAGCGCCGGGCTCATAATGCTTGGGTGGACTTACCTGCAGCAGACCATGCTGCTTACTTGCCTGCCAGTTGAGCCTCTGATCCTCTTCTGTTTGGAACTACTTTTCCTGTTGGGTGGGGCAGGAGCCACTCCCTAGATTCAGAACACTGGAACTCTTCTGGAAAACAGGAACTCTTTTCTTGCCTAGGCGTGGCTGTGGAAGGAGACACCCAAGCACTACTGGAGGCTATTTAAACCACACCCGATGGATGAATCTTGCTTTGCGTTATTCTGCATCCTCAGCAGCAGGACACTCATCGTGTCTTCTGCATCTGATCCTGGGCCTAAGGAAAAAGGGCTTACCATCCTGAATCCAGTCTTCAGCAACACCTATAAAGACAAGAAAGAACAGGTTAGCATTACGGTCTTCAGTGACAGCTCTTCACTTACCCGGTCCATCGGCTGTCACCAACGCCTCGTGCTGCATTTCGGCATCTGAAAGACAAAGGCTTACCAACTCTTCGCACGCTCCGGAGGCCTTCGGCGCTGCATCCCGCATCTGAAAGACAAAACAAGGTGCGTTTAAAGACATTGGGGAACTTTAATACTCACGTGCCATTACTCCTTTCCACATCTAACCCAGTGGGTATTCCGGCACCCGGCAGCCGCTCCGAACTTGTACCTGCAAAATAAAAGACAGTTAGAGCACTTCGTGAAGCAGGCAACAAGCGCTTACTTACGTGCTTCCAGGCGCTTCTATTCATTACACGGGCTCCATCTTCAACTCACTGCAGCCCGTCATCCGCCATTGCCGGAACCCTGCAAAACAAGAGACATCATTACTAAAGACTTTAAAGACATTAGAATTACTCGAAACTTACCGTTCGTGCAGTAAAAGACGGACAGCAGTCCTCTGAAGTCAAGAGGCCTGCTCCCCTTATCCAGTGAAGAAACTGGTTACAGCACCCTGCCTCAAGGCAGATGGAGAGCACGGCGTTCACTTACCTAAAGTGAGAGCGTTAACCTTTGGGGTTCTACAGGAGAAGAGAAAGGGAAGAAGAGAGAGACATTCAACAACCCAGTTCATTAATCCCATATTTTCTATCTGCAGACATCTTACCCTCCGAGCCAGGCATACAGTGCACAGAGGTCCCATGCATCACGTCATGTACAGCAGAATGCAAGCACTACTTCAGGCATGTACTGAATCCCAAAAATATATTAACTTGCGTTACAATTCAGATATACGTCCTTACCTGTGTCAGACCTGCCTACAAGATTTGCGGCCACCGGCAGGGACTGCCGTGTCAGTCCAAATACTATTTTGCAGGCGGAGAAACATTGCCACCTGGTGATTGCACCGGCACGCTTACACCCGGACAAGCCACAATTGCATTAAGAACGTGCCATTACCTTGACAATTATGACGGCAGACATAAATCCCTAATATGACCCTGATGCTACTCAAAATGGTCCATACAATGCATGGACATCCATTCACACTGACAATGCACATGTTAACATGCACAACTATGACATATGCTACGTCACCAGCAATTAACATGTGTACATTCGCATTGCTTAGTGAACACTATACATACTGTACCAACATGAAACGGCCACAACAATGACCTTCTATCCTTTTCGTCACTCCTGTGCAGTTAATGCTGGATATCCCCTGATGCCATGGCTGATGACCCCCGTGAGGCAACCAGGGAACCAGCATGAGCAGGGATACAACCGTGCTCACATCCGTACTCATTGTACAAGAGAGCAGACATTTGGCCTGTTAAAGCAAAGGTTCTGCTTCCTGAGCATATCAGGGGGGGGGGGGGGAACTTATGTACAGCACAGTGAAGGTGGGCAAGATACTCCTGGCCTGTGCCATGTTGGACAACATGTGTATCAGGCACAACATCCCACTGCCCCCGACATGGACATGCACTTAAACAGAGGCAGAGGAGGATGTCAGTGATGATGAACTGCCACTGGCACATCGGAGGGATGGCATGGATGGCCATGTTGCACCCGATCGGATTTACCACTATTTCTGAGCACTTCACACACACACACATGGCACAGGCCAGCTAACGCACAGGGCACTGCACAGTAAATAAATAACTCACACCAAAAAAACTACGTCCAGTCATGATTCCAATGCTTCATCAACTGTAATGTGTATAATGAAATTATTTACAAATGTGGAATACCAAACACTGCCAAAACTATACCCTCCCCAATACCCCGCCCCAACTGTCTCTACACAACTCCTGTCATGTCCTGCAAGAATGACTTGCACAATTCACAGACAGGGCACACGTGTGTCCTGGGCCTATTTGCGTCCCCTTTTTGGGTCAGGTGTGCGGCTGTGTGCCGAGCTGGACAGCCGCATTGAACACTGCTTTGGGCTGCTCTGCACGGAATTAGCAGTCGTACTGGTGGATGGTACGTCGGGGAGTTCCATGGGCCGTTGGTCTAGGAAGACCTGGAGGAACAAAGCCATTGTCTCAGCCATTGACAACATTGCACTGTTGCCCTCCTGGACATCAGTACTATGGCTCGTGTACAACGGACAAGTGCATACGCATTACGACCCCCACTAGCCTGGGCGCTCTCACGCATCAGCTGCGCCTCCTGGAGGTGCTGCTGCACCAGGGCCGTCAAGGCATCCTGGCGTTGTTCCACGCGGCTGAGTCTGCCATCATTTTCACTCACACTGGGGAAGAGTAGGTGTTGTGGGCTAATTGGGCCCATGAGGCTGAATAGTAAAGGCTCATCAGTGCAGTGGTCGGTGGTCTCCCCAGAGTTCACTCCACCGTCATCTGCTATGTCCTCTACACTGGACGCATGTGCCTGCGGTGGTGGGGCTGCCTTGGTGGGTGCAGCTTGTGTGACCAGTGGTGGCTCAATGGTTGGAGCTTGTGCGACCAGTGGCGACTCAATGGGTGCAGCTGGGGCGGCAGTGGCAGTTGTGCCTGTGGTGTCCTTGGTGGTCCGTTGGGTCTGGCGGCATCAACGGCTGGTGCCCCTTGAGGTAGTTGGATGGGCCTCTTCATTGCCAAATGTTGTGCATGAGGGAGTCAGAAAGGCAGGTTGTCAGTGAGCAGTCTGGATTGATGAGGCAGAGATTCATGCATTATCTTGTTTGTGCCTGTGCTGTGTTGGGGACATGGCAGGGTACAACACATGGTGCACACATACTTTCATCATGCATACTGTGCGGGTGGATGTATGATGTCCGTACATGGTAGGGTGGTGTGCCGGAGATACTGTTGTGTTGTACTGACAATTGCTGGGTACGGTGTTAGGGGTGTGACCTTCATGCTCTGGGATGTTGGGTTGGGGAGAGGTGTGCCATGGATGCGGGTCGCCATGTGCCTGCTGCCGGTAGCACTTACAGGGATAGGTGGCCATTTCTGCTGATGGGTCGGGCTGCCTGGGACAAGGGAGTCACCCGTTTCCTTTGTATGTGATGCTGGTCATTTGTGGGTGGAGAAGGGGCTTAGCACTAATGTGACTTTGTGCCAGGGGAAGCACGGCAGTCACACACGCATTAAGCTGTGGCAGAGGGATGTGCATCTGAGTGGAAGCAGAAGCATGTTCTTTCGGCAGTACAGGGTGCCTGTGCTGTGTTCTAGGTGCATTAGTGGTATCAGTGATGTTTTGGGGGAGGTTGTATGTCAGCGGTTGCACCCAGGTTGCTGGTCTCTTGGGGGGCATGCAAGGCTTTATTGGTGCTGTGGATGATGCACAAGTATTGAGGCAAGGAAGAGTAAGACTAGGAATAATGTCTACGTTGTTAGAACATACTTCCATATGTTGCTACAGTAGTGGGTGCAGGGTGGACATGGAGGTTGAGATTAAATTGGGGCGTGTACTCACCAGACTCTTCATGTGTCCTGGCTCCTGCCTCTGTAGCACTGACCCTTTCAATGGCCTTGAGGTGCCGCACACTGCTGCGCGTCTACTCCCAGGGCAGTAAGCGTATTGGGGATGCGCTCCTGCTACCTGTGGCCATGTGCTGTCTGCGCTGGGCCGAGAGGAGGTTGCGCACCCTCAAACGTAGGTCGTCCCACCTCTTGTGGCAGTATCGCACTGTGCGGGGGGTTGTGCCAACTGCAGAGACGTTTTGGGCAACCTCCTCCCAGATGCTCTTCTTGCACAGCTGGGCCTGCCTGCGATGGTTGTTTGCGAAGAGCTCTGCAGTATGCTGGACTATGGTGTCTGATAACATGTTAAGCTCTGCCTCACGGAAGCGTGGCTTGCACCCTCGGGTCTCACAGACTCTTGATGACATATAGTAAAGGTGGAGTTTCTGTGGTAAAGAGTGTTGGATGCCACCTGTGCTTTCAGGATTGCAATGGATTGCGTTTTTGTAATGTCCGCCTGCCAATTTCCTGTTCCGGCAATCACTGTGTTCCCGGTCACAGTATTTGCAGGACCGCTGTTACCAGTGCCAGTGGCTCCAGGACTGCCTCGCCGGATTCAGAGTCACCAGCACCAAGGATGACGGTGTTGGGTTTTGATGCGGTTTCTGGCATGCCAGTACCACCATTTCTAGCACGCCAGAATGCATGTGCACACCAACACGTAATTTGCCACAGATTCCAGCATCACAGGTTGTCAGACACAGTGGCACTCGCATGCTGGAAAATCGGATTTCTTACTGGTAGGCTTGTAATGTGACCCAGTGTCTGGATGTTAGTAGCCTTGTTACAGTTAACACACTTCCTTGGTTCAGGTATGTCTCAACCACCCTGAGATCGTTGGGATCAAAGATAGTTTCAAGAAGCCGGACAATATAGGGTCAGTCACTAAACGACTCCTTAAAGAACAGGTAGTTATTAAAATAATGGAGCCCAATTTGGATTCATGTTTAACAGTAAGAGAAGGACTTTACTATGTGTTGCATAAGCCGAATGCTGGATTGGAGAATTATCTGTGAGCACTAGAGATGGGCTTAGGCAGGGCACTTATCACAAAAATGAGACAGGGCACTTTAGCACCTTCAGTGGTTACAGTCAAGTGGTGCGACAATGGTATTATGATGTGACCAAAATGCCATGTGTGTTTGGAGAATCCAACACACTTTATGTTGTTCTTCCTCCTATATCAGATACCCCATTTGCAATGCCTTCTTCCAGTCCTGAGAGCGAATCAGATCTCTAGATGCGTTGAAGATATGAGGTTTCTGCAGTGCTTAGCTGATGATTTTATACATGCAAATCTGGTCATATTTTTAAAGCAAGCATCATTGACTATGACTAATCATGTGAAACCTTTTTAATGACAGTCTATTTTTTACTGGGTTCTGTAGGGGTATTTTGTGAGCCCCAAAGGACACAGAACTACCCGATTTCATTGGGATCAAGAGCGGCAAGCCAAAAACCAGACCTGGTGCGCTCTAGCAGACACTTTTTCTACCTTGGCTGTATTTCATGTGTGATATCTCATTGATGTTTTGGTGTAGAAGCTCAGAAGACTTAGCAGGTCATCTGAAACTGCAATATGGGAAATCAGCTCCTCATGCTTTGACCCAGTTCTCAATGTTTTGGTGTAGCTTACTTTTACCGTAGGCAGTAAAAACAGAACGAAACATACCTCCTCAGCTTTGTACCTCTCTATGCATTATCACAAATTATTAGACCAAAACTTGTGATGAAAATCTTCACGTAATTATAAGCAATTGAGGTTCATGACCAAAACATGGAATGCAATAAGTGAAGCATATTTTCTGTAATACAAGAATAAAGGTGCACATCGCAATCTCTCATTTCCCTTCGCAGCATTAGCGGATTCTATTCTTCAGGCCAAAACAGGGCTGCGAGCACGCTTCATAGTAACTGCCTCCCGCAATAAAAAATCTCTCTCCCACAATGAACTTCAATTACACTTCTAGCATTGGCTGGTCAAAACACTATCATCTATGGCCTTGAAAATATTCACTTTGGCAGAGTGTTAAGCTTTCAGTTTATATATGTGCGCACAAAACCCTGAAAATAGCCATCTAAATTTGTAGGTGTAAAATGTTTGCCAGCCTGCAGCTGCCCACGATATACAATCACACAAACACACAACCTCACTTTATTCTCACCTAAAGAATGCTTTTAATACATTTGCCAGGAGCTTCAACAAAAGGATAGCTTCTGTGTGCCCTTGGGCTGCTGGGCTCGGATTACCTCTCCTTCCTCTGCTCGCTCACCAAAGGCTGCCTGGTCAGTGGCCGCACACGGAAACCCTTTGCATCTGCTTCTCTCCTTTTTGGCAGGAAAGTACGAGCAAATACGCTGTAGTCGCTGAGAGCCAAACCTTTTTTGTTCTCCCTCTCTTTTTCCTTTTTAAGGTCTCTCTCTTCAGCCTGCCCCTTCATGTATATACTCCTAGACTTTGTGTATAATCTGCCTGCCCCTTCATAATGTCACATGCCAATCAGACACCCCCATCTGAATAGCCAAACCTCTTGAAGGTTGCATAAACACATGTTGTTTCCCTTCACCAGAGTTTCAGGGCAGCAGACGGTTGCCAAGTAGTTACATATCTCTATGCTGGCTTCCGTCAGTAGAACACGGACAATGAAGCTACTTTGAGCAGTGTGACTTTTCACATTCCTCAGCGCACATCTTCATCATAAAAGCAGCTTTATTTCGCATTTTCTCAAGCAACACCACACAGCCTGTGCTTGCAACTGTCATGCTTCTGCATCTCTGCCTCTGGGTGGTGCTGTCTTCAGACCCGCAGGGTGTTTTCTACCATCTTCAGAGAAGCCCCATAATCATCATTTGACATTTCCGAAATCTGCATTTACGAAAACATGGACTTCAATTCCCATAATGCACCTTGCAGCAGTTCTCATTTCCTCGTTATTTCTAGGCATCAGTGTTGGAAGCACAATCCCCAGAAGCCCTAGAGATCCGTTCTACTTTCACATTCCCAGGACCAGAGGGAGGAGGCAGATTACCTTCAGGTGTGCTGCTATAGGTGCTGCTAATTAGCCTGCTTCAGGGTAGGGCAGTATTTAAGCTGCTGCCTGCAGGAGCACAGGTCTCTTGCGTTGAGTTCGCTCCCAGCCCTTTTTGCCTTGATGCGATATTCTGACTTTACCTGTTGCTGTGAGATGCTGCTCCTGTTCCAGTGTCCAGTGCTCCCCACCTGGCAGCCCGGCCACTCTCCTCTGCCATCTGCCCTGCTCCTCTGGGCTCCCTGCCTTGCAGCCTGCTATTCTCCTCTTCCTTCTGCCCTGTTCCTATGGGCTCCCTGCCTTGCAGCCTGCTACCCTCCTCTGCCTTCTGCCCTACTCTTGTGAGCTTCCTGCATTGCAGCCCTGCTCCTCTGTTGCAGCCCTTGTTCCCTATCTCCTATTACCTGGCTCCCTGCCTGCTGTTCTTTCTTTCCTTCAGTATGTGTTTCCTGGCTTTAGCTTCCAAGTTCCAGTACTGGGTTTCCTTCTATCAGTCTTCTTTCCTGCCCTCGTTATTCCAGTTAAGAGCTACAGTTTCCTTGTGTATCGGTCTTCTATCCGGCCCTCGTTATCCCACTTACAGCTACAAGTTCCTTGTAATCTGTCTTCTGTCCTGCCCTTGTTTTCCCACGTCAGAGCTACAGTTTCCCCGTTATCGGTCTTCAGTCCTGCTCTGGTTATTCCAGTCCAGTTTTCCAGTTCCCGATTACCGGTCTGCAGTCTCCTGTATTATTGCAAAGAGATTCTTTTCTACTTGCTTTTCCCCTTCTGAACCTTGCTTACTTGACTGCCTAGATGTCACTAGTTATTTATGTTACTGTTCTTGTCCCCACTTGTGCTTCTGTTATTACTTTGTTCAGAGTTTGGCTACTGGGGTTCCCAGCATTCAATCTCTGCCCCTCCCCTGATCTTGTATTACTTGTTGTCTATAGTGAATTAAATGTAACAGTGTGTTGTGTTCTGTTCCCTCAGAGGGCATCCGCTGTAGGTTCCGGCTGGATCCATACCGGCTTGTCTCGTGCAAGTACACTCCTTGTTAGTGTCCTAGGGTCCAAACACAGAAGCCACTCCCTTTTCATGGACTTGCAAGGAGTGGTGCCTGCAAAAGTAATTTACACAGAGGATGTGAGCTTCCCTTATATCTGTGGGCAGTTTCTAGTCCAACCGGTGTACACATCCCTAGTGGGCTTCCTCATTGTTTGTCCAGTGCATGGATCCCATCCCTTTTTGTTCACCACTGAGATCCGTCTTTTCTTCCTGTTCCGTCATTTTGAATTACCTTGCCTATTCTTCATTCTTTTTTATCTTCCTGCTGTATGCGCTTACCTGCCCCCTTACATCAACACACAGTCACCCAAAACTTACCTGGGTGCCCTGCGCAACCTAATAAAGAAGGCCGGTTTGTACCAAGGAATAGCACCAATTAGCTATGGACTGAGCTGCCTTTAATATTAGGAATCTGTTAGACATTAGTAGGTTACGGTGTTAGTATTGCAACACATGACTACATACTTGCACGCTGCGTACACGGGAAAGAAATTGGAAAAAAGGTTAGCTATTTTAGAGCTCTGGAAGATGTACCAGGAAGAGAGGGAGGATCCTCCACCACAGGAATAGATGCTTAACCAATGTAAGGACGGTGATGAGCTCCCCTTACCTCGCTGTAAGTAAACAGCAATAGTATGGAAAATAGGGTTGCATCCTTTAAAAGGAACTGAAAGCGGCGACGGGTTATAGTAATCTGATATACGAACCGCCTGCTTATAGCGGTGACGTTAGTCCAGAAGAGAGTAAGAGAAAAAGAGGAGATCTTTAAGATTTTACAGGACAAAAAGGGGAAAAGGGAGTGATCGAATGCATCAGAGGTAGAACGAGAGGTTAAAAGATGGAAAGCAGACAAGGATAAAGCTGACGAGGTAACACTCGTACAGAACAAATGGATGGAAGGCCACACATTGCTCAAGCTAGATGGGAAAAGCAGTGCGGAAGTAAGGCAAAGGGAAGATCAGGACGAACAGGATAGAAAAGACAGGGAATGAGAAACTCGATAGAAAGGAAGATGAGCATAAAAAGGAAGAGCAGACAGCAGCGGGAAGAGATGTAGCAGGAGGAGCAGCAAAAAAGAAATAAGAAAGAGCAAAGAAAGTATAACAGACAGAATAGAAGAACGGGATAGGCAAGAAAGTAAAAGAGGAGGAGGAAGCGCAGAAATTAAGGGTCAAAAGAATACAGAGACAAAAAGAAGAGGAAGAAAGGAGAGCAGGGGCAAGGAGAGAATAAGACAGGAAGAAGAGTGTTAGATGGGAAGCGAGAAAGCGAAGAGAATTAGAAGGAAAGAGAAGATAGCGGGAGTGCAATATTAATCTCATTCAAAAGGAGTTAATGGAGCGGAGGAGTTCCTCCCATTACAGGCGGCAACATCAGGGCCATCTAGAGTTAGAAGAGAACTTCGATATAGGAAGCATCAGAGAGAGAATCGATAAAGCACATCAAGAATTAAGGGAAGGTAGTAAATCGGGAAGCCGAGGGAAGGGAGATCAAACGCTGGACTTCCAATCACGAATCGAAGAGGGAAATCAATTCAGCCTCGAGCATAGAGCTTTATACCCAAGTAGAATGACATTAGATAAGGGTGAAGGGGACGAGAGTCACTAGTTGTGGACTAGACATATCAGACAAAGAAAGGGAATCCTTCTATGGAGAAGAGGGAAGAGGTCAATGTGCCCCCAGGGAAGCCTGCAGACAAGGAAGTAAGATGGTCTGACCTAGAGCAACCTAAGGATAGGACGTCAGATCCTATAGCATATCCAGAGCATCCCAAAGGACGATTGTAAACGAGAAGGGAGAATCACAGCCATATGTGAGCAGGTTAATATCATTGAAAGGGAGTAGGCGGTCACGAATCATTGTCCCCACTATGGATAGCAAGATGATGGGAGCCGATTGGGTGTACACAGTTTCCCTTATTGGAAAAACAGGGAGCAAGACCACAGTATATTCCATGGCCACAGAGGGATAAGGATAAATTAAGATGCAAACTCCCATGTTTGACATCGGGTGCAGGAAAATGGATATACGAGTAGAAAAGAAATGACAGGAGAAAATACGTTAACCATAGGATACATTAAGGTTCTCTTAGCAGCCATTCTTGGGGAAAGGGCTGATGACATTTGGCAGAGAGCAGGCTATTCAAGTGTGACAGCACAGAACACAGCGCATGATGGAGCACCGTTTAATAATTGTAGAGAAGATGTCTGGAGAGCTCTCGGTACAGTCAGACATGGGTGCAATCATGACACGTAAGATGAAAGAACCTCTTGCTTACATTCAAGAAATTCAAGAGCGTTGGACGCTTGAAACGAGGGAACCATCTGAAAAAGTGGCATTATTTCACCACATTCTATGTCAAGGTGTTCTGTTCTTGATGGTCGTGCAGATTAATGATACCTCCGTCCCCAAGTACCACACGGGTAGAAATATCAATCACTACCAGTGCAATCTTTGAGGCCACAGGTGTAGAGTGTTGTCAAACTGGAACCAGGAACACTGGCAGGACCCCCTGACCGCTTAAGGCAATGTGTGATTAGTCAACAAGTGCAAATGGACAATAATGCAGTGTAAAGGACAAGTCGTAGTAAGGCTTACCTAAGTGTAAGGATGACAAGGGCCTCAATGGAAATAATCACCAGCAGGGGACATTGGAAGGATACCGGCGAAACTCGGGGTAATTGGGAAAACACCTGAACCAAGAATGTTCTTTGCACGGGCTGATCCTTGAACAGTCCAGTTACCAGAATCGAGTTCGATAACCAATAGAAGCCGAAAATGTTCAATACAGAGGATGATCCTAGTGCAGTCCAGTGAACAAATCCAAGGTCGGGAGCCAGTAGAAACAACAAGATCCAAAGTAATGTTCCAGCAGGTAACCAATGTGAGGAAAAAGTACAGGGGACAAGAAAAAGCAATCCAAGTAACGTTCCGTGGTCGTAGTACCTAAATAATCCAAGAGTAATTCAAACGCCAAACAGTCCTTACGGAAGCAGCTGTGAAGCACTGTGTGTTTTCCGATCTATTTAACTACGCACTGAAGTCACATGATGCGGGTCACGGGGAGACGTACAGAGCGCGTCACGTGATTCGTGATGTTGACCGAGGCTGTTGTGGACGCCTCATCACGTGACGCAGGACTCCCCGTGCACCCGGGCCGCAGCGCTAGCCATGCAGCAGTTTCCATGGCAGCTGCCAGCGGAGGGAGGGTCGGAAAACTCCTCGATAGCAGAAAATGAATCTCCCCTGTCTGGCGGAATGTCGCTGCTGCTCATGTGCATGGGATCGTGGATCAGCACTGCCCCGGTGGTGGGTGGTCGCTGTATCAGGTAGGTGAGGACTAGTTGGTGTACCTGCAGTATGTATAGGCGAGTGTGTGCCGGGAGACATGACACAAGGGTTGATCGAGCAAGTACAGAGGCAGATGAAAAAGCAAGTGGGAATGGAAGCAAAGCCATGGGCAGAAATAGAGTTCACAATAGTGCATTACTGTCGGCTGTTGCAGGAGAAAAACAAAAATAGACGAGGCTAAGAAACTTGTGGAAGCTAAATTAGTTCAGAAGAAATTGTCAAAATATGCCATAGAAGGAGCGGTATTGAAGAGCGGAGAAGGACTGGGAATACAGCAAGCAGCGGGTACATCTCAGGCAAATAATCAACGCTCAATGGACCAAGGAGGAACAGGTTTGTACCACGAGGTAGAGGCATGGGATACAGAGGAAGAGGTGGATTCCAAAACAATCAAGGTGGGTTTCAGAATGCACAAAATGAGAATCAGAATGTGCAAGGAGGACTAGTTAGAAGGGCTCCTCCAGTATGTTGGACTTGTGTGATGACAGGGCACATTGCATGCGTATGTGGAAGCCAAGGGTATGTACAGAATGGCCAATTCTTAAGAGGGGGGGGCAGCTTATCCTCCAGCATATAGTTTACAAGCTAGAGAAGGATTCGCCCAAGAACAACGTATCAGACACAGACGCTGCAAATACAACCAGCACAGCAACCATAGCAAGTACAAATGAATCCACTGCAAGAACAGTCACAGCACGCCCCCGTGCAGATACAGCAGAGTGCAAACACGGGACAATTATTGACACCTAGAATAGGCAGTGTCACTATGGTGGAAGGAAATCCTTTCACAGATACAGGGGTATGCATGTATCTGCAATAGGATAGTTCACAGGGTGGCTTGATGTGTTCAGTACCATCAGTGGCACCAGACCACCCCCCCCAAGAAGAACCAAGGATTGATGTGGCTATATGCGGCAAATCCTTTTCGTTTTTAGTAGACACTGGGGCTACTTGTTCATATATACAAGAGAGAAAATATCCAATGTCAGGAATTGCCTTGAATGCTCAAGGGTTCTCTGGCGCTACACATCAAGCTCCTTTTACTGATGAATTGCCAGTCTATAGGAGAGTGTGACATGCCTGTTCCATTGTTGTATTCTCGACAGACACCAGTTAACATTTTGGGAAGAGATTTTATGACAAAAAAACATGACGATTTATTTTTACTGACGAAGGGATAGTATGTTCCACTCCTGGAATACATTATATGAATGTGGGCAAATTTGTAGTGGCATTCACAGGGCAAATGGCTCTGCAAGGCGTACCGCTAGAGCCAGATGTTTAGACCACAGATATCCATGGACGAAGAGGGAAGACGGACCATCCCTATAAAATTAGATGCAGCCATAGTACAAGGGGAAATGGCTATGCTTGAAGGAGCGGATGACAAAAGCTAGACCATGGAGAACAATGATAGCTATTAAAAAGGATGTAGGTTGACTGACGTCACTGACGATGACATGTTTAGAGATGACCCAACAGATGATGAAGTAGTGTTCTTTATGAGCATCACATATTGGTTTAGAATAGAGACAAGGGAGATCCCACAGCAAATGGTGATAAAGTGGTAGCACTCAGCATTTATTAACCAAGACTTGGAGAAAGTGGCAAGCGCTTTATGGATTATAGGCCTCTATGACGTAGGGATATTGAAAGGGGAAGGGGGGAGTTAAAATAAAGCTGAAACCAGGAACAATTTTACCTTGAGCAAGATAGTACCCAATGTCTCAAGAGGCGGATGAGGTGATTTTTAAGACTCCCTCAGCACTGATGGAACAAGGTATCCTGGCGCTGTCAGAATCATTGTGCAACACCACGGTGTACCCTGTGTGGGAATATTTTTTTAAAAAAAATAAAAATCAAAAAAGGGAGGGTCGTGGAGATTTATACAAGATTTGAGACAGATAAACAAGATTAGAGGCAGAATTCCCTTGGGTTCCTAACACAGCGACAATACTATGCAGTATCCCAGTAAAAGCACAATATTTCACAGCGATAGATTTGAAAAATGTGTTTCTCAATCCTGTCGAAGTAAAGTCTAGTGAGTCTTTGTGCATTTCGTTCCGTAAAAAACACGACTGAAACATACTAGGCTGCCCCAAGGGTACTGCGAGTCCCCATCTATGTTAGAGTACTACAGATGGACCTAGGCAATATTGATTTGAAGAGCGCTGTGATACAGTACGTAGATGACATTTTAATCTGTAGCACTACAGAAGATGAGTGCAGCTAAGACTCAATTCAGTTGACTATGATAGTCGACAAGAGATACAAAAGGTAGACAAAGAAAAGCTACAGTACTGTCAAGAAGAAGTGTTATACATAGGCCAGCTGATAACACCTGAAAGAGCTGAGGCTATCATGAAGACTGCAAAACGGCACACGGTAAAGCAGATGCAACAGTTTTAGGGACTATGTAATTATGTAAGAGCCTGGGTGTTTGACTATAGTTCATACACAAGACCCCTTTTGCAGGCTTTAACGAAAGCACAGGTGAATAAGGAGAAAATAGAATGGATTGAGGCAATGGAGGATTTGAAGAAAGCAATTTGAATAGCTCCCGTTTTAGGAATTCCCAATTATGCCGAGGAGTTTTCCTTATTTTCGCACACGAATGGGACAGTCATGACTGCAATGCTTACACAGAGGATCACATTGGGGTATAAGCCTCTAGCATATTATAGTGGGATTTCAGACCAGTAATGAAGTGACACTTTCCTTGCAAACAGTCATTGGCAGCCACCGTGCTCGCAATGGATAAATCCACAAGCATTGTAATGGGTTGTTCTATGATGCTTTTTGTGGAACATGCTTTGTTTGCTATATTAGAGAAACCCAAAAGGTAGAGACATCCCAGAGAGCTTTGGTTTACGAAGCGATAATCTCAAATCCAGCGATCAACATTGTCAGATGTAAAAATAGTGAACCCTGCCACATTTATAGCTGAGCCAGTGGCAGAGGGTGAGCATGTGCATGACTGCGCAAACTATGAGGAGTATTGTGATAATATACTGCACGTAAAGGAAAATGAATTATAGGAGGGGAAATTCTCTTTATTGATGGTGCTTTGAAAATGGATCAAACGAGTGTAGAAAGGCATTTTGGCGCAGCTGTGGTGAGGCACAGAGCAAATGGTGAATTTGAGGTTTTAGCAAGTGCAAGACTACCATCTCACTTTTCAGCACAAGCGGCAGAATTGATAGAGCTTATTGTTGCGCTCAGGAATCATGAAGAAAAGGAAGCAACAGTGTATAGTGACTCCGCCTATGTGACATCAACCGTACACGCAGGGCTAGCACGTTGGAAAAGGAGGGGCCTACCTCCGAGCAGACGGCACTCCAGTGCAGCATGCATCCTTATTGGACAGGCTGATTAAGGCACAACTCCCAGTAGCCATTGCAATAGTTAAGCGTGCAGCGCATACTAAGCAAACTGACTATTTCTTACAGAAACAAAGCCACAGACGTAGAAGGCAAAAGGGTTGCGTATTCACCAGATATTTCAAGTTTTGATACTCCAGGTGTCAAGGAGAAGGTAGTCACGATTATGCTAGTGAACGACGGATTTAATCATTTACCAAGAACCCAATTAATGGAGATTCAAGGCAGTGCACCACAGGAAGAGCAGGAATTATAAAGCCGGTGATGCCAGTAGCATTGTTAAAGGTAGCGGTTGAACAGCTGCACTACCCTGCGCATATAACTAGGGAAAGTCTTGCTGCAACAATTGCAGAAGACTGGTTTGTTCCAAACTTGTTAGAACACATTGCATTTTCTGTAGTAAACTGCATCATATGTCAAATGTTTACCGCTGGGCACACACTGCAAACGATTAGAAGGATAATTCTCGACCGAATGGTCCTTTTCAGCATTTACAAATTGATTTTTTTTTGGGAAAATTCTTTTTAATGGCTCCCTACGGCACTTAGGGCAGTGGTCGTTCTCCCTCAGTATTTGTACTGTATTAACCTTAATTTAGCATCAATGCCTATTTTTCGCAGGAACATCAGGGCCTCCACCCACTCCTCTGATTCCAGGGGACCCAGTAGGCGTTCCCATTTCTCTCGCAAGCGGGTTAGCTCCTGAGCCCTGAATGTGGTAATAACCTGATATAGTGTCGAAGTGGGTTTTGCTAGGATCCTTGCACGTAGTACATTGACCTCAAGGGGAGAGCTTAAAGGGATGTCTGAGAGGGTGGGGAATTGTGCACGTAGTCTGTGTGTCTGTATATGTCCCCGGGTGGTAGATAGAACTCTTGTAATGTTTCAAACGGTTTGAGGTGTCCGTCGTGTAGGACCTCCGTGAGGGTTCGTATGCCCCCGGTCCTCCCCTCCAGGAAATCAACCTATGGTGACCACTTCCGGGATGTATCCATTGCCCCACATAGCTTGGGTCAGCGTTGGTTGTCCCTCCCACCCAATATGTTGAAGTGCTTCCCTCCACACGAGCTGTATCTGGCGTATCATACCTGGGAGGTTGGCCGTGGCCAGGTCCGTACAGTATAGAACCCAGAGGGGTGTTCATTCGCCCAAGCACCTGATCTCATTACCGACATGTGGGGGGAGTGGGATTCGCATGGAGCCATTCGTTCAAGACACCTAATTGTGTTGCCCAGTAGTAGGCCCGAATGCAGGGTATACCCAGGCCGCCCTCCCAGACAGATCGCTGCATTGTGGTCAAGGCGATGCAGGGTGGTTTCCCACCCCAAAGAGGTTTCCGGAGAATGGAGTCAATATTAAAAGAAGGTTGTGGGGAGGATGTGAATGGGAGCGTTCTGGAGGACATAAAGGAAGCTTGGTAGGGAATGCATTTTAAACAGGGCGGCTCTTCCCAGCAAGCCCAGGGGTAAGAATTGCCAGTGAGTGACGTCAGCTTCCAGCCTGGTCACCACAGGTTGGAGGTGGAGAAATTCCTCGGGATTGGGCGTCACCTTGATACCAAAGTAAACGAAACTCTGGAAGGAGACCGAGTAGGAGCAGCATGGAGGGATCGCATCCGCCCCGGAGCAGGAAGAAGATAGTTTTCTGTCTTTTGAGCCCATAGAACATTTGGTATTCTGTGAGGATTCTGGTAATCTTGGGGCATGAAACCCTAGGACTGCTCATATAGATAAGCAGATCGTCGGCATAGAGTGAGACCCGGTCTTCGCTGCCCCAGGGCCACGTGAACCCAGACCACGCAGGGGATGCCCTCAGTCAGATTGCAAGGGGCTCAATGGCTAATACAAACAAGAGGGGAGAAAAGGGGCATCCCTGCCTGGTTCCTCTGCCCAACTGGAAGGGCTTGGAGGAGATCCCATTCAACCGGACCGTCGCCTCTGGGGCAGTGTATAAAAGCTTGACCCAAGACATGAAGTTGGGCCCAAACCCCATTCGTTACATGATGTCCCAGAGGGCAGACCACCCCACCGAGTCAAGGCTTTCTCGAAGTAGACTGCGAGAAGCGCCAGGGGTTCTTTGATGTTGGGGGCCTGACGGATTGCAAATTGGACCCTGCGTAGGTTCATCTTAGTAGATTTAGCCGGCATGAACCTGCACTGGTCTGGGTGGACCAGGGAGCGGATGACCTTTAGCATCCTGTCGGCTAGGACCCAAGCCAAGACTTTGGCCTCTCCATTGATGAGGGAGATGGGTCTGTAGGAGGCACAGAGGTCCGGGGGTTTCCCGGGTTTGGGGATCACAACAATGGTGGCCTGCCGTAGGTCCTCCAGGAGCATACCGTCGGTACGGGAGCTTAACAAAATATGGTGCATATGGCCTGCCACCGAGACACCCATTCTCCGCCAGGTTTCGGCGGGGAAGCCGTTAGGGCCGTGGGTTTTACCGGGCTGAAGCAGCGCTGCAGCCACCTCTTCCTCTGCGATTTCCGCCTCCAATGTATTGGCCTGGGCTTCGGAGAGCCTGGTGAGCACAGTAGCATCTAGGTAGTGTGGGGACCCCATGGCGGGCATGTTGTCCCTGGGGGCATAGAGGCTCTGGTAAAAGGCAGCAAAGGCGCTTGCTATGTCTGCGTCCGTTTGAAGCAGGACCCCCTCGGACCCTTTGATGGCTCCGACATGTCTGCGGGCGCTGTCCCGTCGCTCCAGCCAGGCCAGGGTCTTACCGGCCTCATCACCCGTGGCATAGATCTGACTGCGCCTAGTGAAGTGGGCGTTCTTAGCATTATCCAGTGCAGGTTCCGAAACAGTTCCTGGGCCATAACTATCGCCTCTTTGGACTCTAGCGTGCCAGAGGCTAGGAATTCCTCTTCAGCACTGGACGCAGCCTGCTCCTTTTCAGAGATTTCTAGGATTTGGCAGCGACGGCGTGCTGTGATCATAGAAAGAGCTTTGCCTCGTAGCCCTCCCACAGTGCAACAGGGCTGGATACGGACCCTTCGTTGAGGTTAAAGTAGTCGGTTGTCTTTTGTACGAGGCCTTGACACACCTCGTGGACACCCAGGTAATATGCGTTCAGTCATCAGGAGAATTGGCGCTTGGCCTAGGGCAGTGTTATAGTGAGCTGAGGGGGAAGGGGGGGTTCGAGACACCTCTGGCGAGGTAGGTGGCAGTTTGCAGCGTGTGCCATATATCGGGGAACAAAAAGGTGGTCTATGCGGGAAATGGAGTTATGAGCATTGTAGAAAAGGGAGTAGCATATGTTGGGGTGGAGAGTGCGCCATGCGTCCACCCAACCCACTGCAGATGCGAAGGCGTGGAGTTTGGTTTGTGTGTCGTGATTTCTATTACCCACGTGCGTTCTGTCATTACGGATGTCCATGGCCTCATTAAAATCCCCGCCCAGTACCCACCTATCCGCCCGTGCCCTCAACATTGCCTCCTGGAGGTCCCGTAGGAACTCGTGTGCCAACAGGGGAGGGGCGTAGGCTGCTGCAATGCCCCAGGAGGTCCTCCCGATGTCCCCGGTGACCACCACGAAGTGACCCCTACGGTCCATGTGAAGGTCCCTCAATTGGAACGGGACTCTTATGTAGCAGAATCATGGTGCCCCGGGAGCCACTGGAGAACCCGGCATGGAAAGTGGTTGCATAGTTGGATTTCTTGAAAAATCTACATTCGGTGCCCATCAAATGCGTCTCTGTGAGAAGGGCGATGTCTGGTGAGTGTCTATTTAGTTGTTGGAGGACTAGCCGTCTTTTTACCCCAGAGCCCAGCCCGTTCACATTCCAAGTGAGCAGGGTAAGGTGGCTGTCATGTGCCATTGGTGTGCGTATAGTGATAACATTTTCCAAGGGGGGATGAGTTCCTGGCAGAGGGCCCTTCTGCGGCCCTGTCGCCCCAATGGTGGTACCCTGTCCATCCGGAGCCCCAGCCCCCTCGTGCCCCATCCCAGCCTGTCCACCAGAGGTTCTGACCCGTGCCCAGCCTCAAGTGCTGAATGTGATTGCCTCGACCGTTTCCTAAAGAACAACTTACCCTGCCCCCCCCAACCCCGTACTGGCCCCCAACCAGAAGCACTTGTAACCCGAACCTGGCACCAACGGCGCATAACAAAAACACGAACCATTATAGGGCGGTGGCCCAAGCTGGGGCAACGAGAACACCTCGGAAAGGCCGCGGGCGCTGGGAACGCTCCCCTTTGATACCTGGGAACTCTTCCAGAGGTTAGGGTGCATCAGCGTTGCACCGGGTACCTCCGAAAGGCAGCGGTTGCTGGTCGCATCCCCATTGAGTGTCAGAACCCCTTGGAAGATTATGTTGCAGCCCAGTCAGCACGAAATGGGGGCTTACCCGGTCTCTGTAATGTTCTCATCGAAGCGCCGCTTCAGATTCCAGGCCAGTGGGGGTTGAGCGGGGAGAGAACCGTCTGGGCCTAGGTTTATGTCCAGATGGACCAGGAGGCGATCAGCAGAGGTCAGGTCCATTAAGGATTCGAGTTTCAAGCCATTCCCATGCTTCTTTAGGATTGTAGAACAAGTAGGTAGTGCCCTCATGATGGGTTTTAAGTAGTGCCGGGAAAAAGAGGGAATATTGCTTTTTCTTCATGGAGTCGAAGGACTGGCGGGCTTTCTGGACCTCCTTGGTGTAATCCGGATAAAACCCAATGTGGTATCCGTAAGTAACTGGGCCTGAGGTACGGGCCATTTGAATGATAGCATCTCGATCCCAGAAGTTCAAAAGGCGTGCAATGATTGTCCTTGGTGGGGCTCCAGGAGTGGGTCATCCGGTGGGCACTCACCGCTTGACGGAAAATAATTTAGATAGTTTTTTGGGAGCAAAAACATGAGCCAGCCAGTCTTCTAGGAAAAATTTACCGCTGGGTTCTTCCTCTTTCTCCGGGATCCTTGCATTATTGCGTTGCGCCCTTCCCTCACTGTCTTCCGCGCGGTATTCGAGCTGGTCAACTTTGTTGGATATTTCTGCTAGTTGTTGCTCCAGTTGGTGAACTGTGTCTTCCGTGTCCGATATCCTTTGTTCAGATTCCCCCAACTCTGGATGACAGATTGTGTAGGTCTTGGCAGAGGATGGACACCTCAGGAGGACAGCCCTCCGATCTTTAGTTCTAAAGACGTCCTTGAGTCACCAATCTCCTTCATGACGTCTCAGTGAAATTGGAGGGTCCACAGGCTCTCCACAATCCGGGGTTTGCGTTGCAGGTCGGAATGGGGGCCCCACTGTAAAGAGGTCCATTTTGCTCTGTAGGGCCTGTCCCTTGGCCTTCTCTTTGCCCATGAGGCTGCTTGTGTGGGTTCGGTGAGGCACTGGGTAGGTTCAGTCTCCTGGTGAGACTTTGTGAGGCCCGGCGTCGAGAACTGTGCGTGTGTCCGGCCTCTGCGATACCGACGTATGCTGGGGATGATGGGACCAACAGGTCCTGTATTCGCTCAGGCACTGGTGGGGCAAGTCCCTCACCCCTAGTCCACCAGCAGCGTAGAGTTAGGCATCATACGCACAGTGGGTGCGGATCAGAGCGTCAAGGGATGGCTATTAGTGTGCCCACTTGTGACTGGTGGTCACAGTAGTGTGGTCAGAGTCTCGGAGGAGATATCTTGTGGTGCAAGTGGAAGATAGGCCTCCTCAGAGGTGGCCGTTCCTAAGACCCCCCCCCCAGGTCAAGCGTGTCAAGAGGATCCATTGGGCAGGTCATAGGGTAGTATGGGTGGCCTCCAGTCTCAGGGAGCCAGTGTCCAAAGGAGTGCTGTCGTACCAGGGGTCCCAAAGGTGTGGCGTGCTCATTACGTTCCCTTGGGGGGAGGGGTGCAGTGATCTTCAAATCTGTGTAGCGGCCCACTGCACGTGCTCCCTGTAGTCATTGCGCATGGGCCTGTCACATGGGGGCCCCCCTTCCCACTATTGGCCCGTGGTCTAGGGCACTGGGGATACGCTGTGCATCTGGGGAGGGGTGACCCTCAGTCTCTTAGCACGAAGGATGGGGGGGGAAGGTAGTTTGCACTCACCATCGCCTCCCCAGGATGGTCTCTCGGGTATCACAGCTGATAAATGATCCAGTTTTGTGGATTCCTGTTTGCAGGACTGTATTTGCACAAGGTGTTCCCCACTCCTCACACGGTTCCTCTCACCCAATCACCCTGTGGAAGCGGGGGGTATGGAGTGGCGGGGGAGGATGCGGACCAATCGTGGGGCTCAAGAAGTGTATGGCCCAGCATTGCCTCCAGTGTGGGCCGGGTGTTTACCGTTATCAATCCGTGTGCAGGCTGTTCTGGCAGGGCTCCAAAGGGGGTGTGTGCAGTCAGCGAGGCACCACACCTCCGGGCCAAGTCTAATTGTAGTCCAGGGGCCCTAGTCTGCAGGGTCGTGGACGCCCGGGTATAGCACACAGTCTCCCAGCCCTCCGTGTGGGGTCACTCCACCGCCGCGCAGCGCAGGTGCTGCCAGAGGGTCGCTTGGCGGCCGGGTGGTTGCTGTATGCCCTGGGGTGCTGTTGGCGCCCTGTCTTCTTCACGGCCTTGCTTTTGCCCACCTCCCGAAGGGCAGGGGGAAGGCCGGTGCCAGAGGGTCGCTTGGCAGCTGGATGGTTGCGGTGCTCCTGGGGCTCATGGGCCGTTGGTGCTGTGTGGCCCTGGGGTGTTGTTGGCAGCACTGCACCCTGTCTTCTCACGGCCTCGCTTGTGCCCACCTTCTGTTTGGGCAGGGGGAGGGGGCAGGCCTGTTTACAGAGGTGCAGTCCCTTTCCCCCCACGGCTCCAGCTGCATCCGGCGCTTGCAACAGCCATCCGTTCAGGGCCATCTGGGGTATCCGTGGTGGTGTGGCTGGGTAGCGGGATTCCCAGCAAAGCAGGTCCCTTGTCCTGGGCGGCAGCCGTCGTCTCCTCTGTGGGCTGCGGGGCCGGTGCGTCGTAAACCCGTTCCCCGGCTCAGATTTCAGTCGGGGTTGCGTGGGTAGGGTGGTGCCTGGGTGCCCCATAGCTCTGACGGTAGCGTCAACTGGGGAGCATTCACGGGGGGAGGGGGGGACCAGGATGTTTCCAGCGGCCGCCAGGAGCTGTCCTCTATTCCGTCCGCATCCGCTGCTTGCGCATGCGCCGCTCCAGATTGACTATGTTGATATGCTGCAAGTATGTAGTGTAAACAGATATCTGAGTGGTGGTGTATCCCTTCTCCAGGTGGATTGAAGCAGGTCCGTGTACACACCCCGACGCCACTTGCGCAGCAAGGTGTTTAGTATGTGAAGACTTTCCAAGATGGTGAGTGTGTGAAGTGCGGAGATCCGATAATGGGCCACATTTTGTCAATGAAGTATTTGAACAGATAGGATTATTGTTGAGCATTAAGTACAAGTTTTCTTCTGCTCATCACCGGAAAGCAAACGGGAACGGCCTCCTTAATGAAAGGATTGCCAAACTCAAGTTAACGCTGAAAAAGGGATGGCTATATTGCCTGCTCTTAGCTTTGGATGCCCTGGTTCGGACCATCACCTCACACTCCACGAGCTAGTAACAGAAGGCAAATGAGAATACCTTTAACTACTCCACAATGAATGATTTGACATGTATGACCGCTAGTATCTCTCTCATTTCATATGAGCTAAAGCGCCAGAGGTCGATCTCAGAACACAGATAAAAACCATTCAGAAACCGGATCGTCTGAACTTTTATCAGCACCAACACTCTTTGCTGGCGACACTGTGTTGATTAAAAACTAGGAAGTGGCACAAGCCAAGGTT
This sequence comes from Ambystoma mexicanum, assembly GCF_040938575.1. Taxonomy (NCBI): domain Eukaryota; kingdom Metazoa; phylum Chordata; class Amphibia; order Caudata; family Ambystomatidae; genus Ambystoma; species Ambystoma mexicanum. The sequence goes on along the minus strand of NC_090932.1, from coordinate 273,344,589 downwards.
TGATGGCCCTTACATTGTAGAGAACATAACTCCCTCAGCAGTTAAAGTTAAATCAGACAAGCGTGGATTCCCCTAAACGAAGTCAAGCTATAAACCGGCGAGGCCGCAGCACCCCCAGCCATCGCTACAGAAGCAAGACAAGAAGAATTTCAGCGTGCGCAGGCTCGAGCAATAACAAGGAAGGACGAGAAGTCTACGAACTGATTAATAAATGCAGATTTGCTTTTGGACTGTGGCTCCCCCTGGACATTCCTTTATAGCAGGCGTGCAACTCTTTGCTTGAGCCAGAGGAATCTTTCAAAAGAAACTTGAGAGAAATGCTGATGTATCCCAATTATGCCTAAATGAAATTTGGTTAAGAATTGGAAACATGAAAAGTACCCAGGCTCGTTTCTTACTGAATATTTGTTTGGCTGAATTTATGGTCCTCCCAGAAAGTGATGTGCATCGTTTTGTGCTTACTGTTTTTGTGTTTATTCTTCGAGCTTATCCAGCCCTTGTTAGAAGAGACGTGGACATACTCACTGTTTTACAGGATCCCAAGAATGCCCCTGTAATCAGAAGGCTGCTTATAGCAATAGTAAAGGAATTACTACAAATACTATTACAATTGCAGACGTAAAGGGTTTTCCTTCCTTAAATTGCAGTAAGAATTAGGAATGTTGAAGCTGGTAAGATTTCAGGGAATGAGCAGGCCCAAGAGATAACAGATGGCACAACCGGTGAGGGTTAATATGTTGTTTTGCGATATACATATGCAGTTATGCTATGTGTCTTTTAGTTTATGATTCACCTTTTTGTTTTGACACTTTTGATCCAAAAAAGGCAAAAGTCCCTTTGATCCTCCCTGTTCTAGGAACTCTTGTAGATTTGCCCATTAACAATGAGCCACAGTCCTTTGTGTTATCCCCTCACAGCAGAGCTACACTATAATTGTTTCCATGGGCAGCTAGCAATTTGAGAGGGCGACACAGGAGAAGTACAGAGGAAGACAATAATGGGATAAGCACGTATCTAGATCGTACAGCACACTTGGGTAGTAACATGTGGTATCAACACATGAAAAAGGTGGGCTAGAGAATGTCTAAGGAGAGTTGCTATATCTGCACTCATACCGTATGCTAGAACCTCTAAGATATTCATAGCTACAGAAGCACCAGTGCAGAAAGCTCATTGCCTGACGCATCTCGCACTCTGCCAGACACGAGGACAGTTCCAAGGCAGAACAGCATCCCTGATATGGAGAACTGAAAAGACCTCTCAAAGAGACAATAAGTATGTGCAAGATTAGAAGACAAGAGGGAAGCCAGAAACAAGGAATCTAGTAATAAGATAAGAACAGCCTGGAATGAGCGGAACAGGAATTAGGATGAAAGAAACCAAGATGCTAAATTGTCATGTCAAGAATAAAGAAGAAATACAGAGATGTTGGGAAAGAGGCCAAATGGAAATCAAAGGAACAGTGCAGACTGCGCAAGGATGGGCTGAAGGCAAAATTGTGTTTAAAGCAGCAGCATTAACAGGATAAGAATGAATGCAAGAATCGCTGGCCGAAGATTGGAAAGTTGTTGACATGTGTTGACAAAGGAGGACCGTTGCAGATAGTACCCATGGCAAGTGCATCCTTGTGTTTCAGAAACAATGGCACAAGGAAAGTTGGATAAAACCATCAGTGTGGCCACATTTTTGATGTACCGGGCATGAAGGATGGAACAGTGGTCCTAATTGATCATTATTGGGCTTGTGGATCCAGAGCCTACATGAATCTGCCCAAAGACTGGGGAGGGATGTGCTCTATAGTGCATGTTCATGTTCCAGCATTAGTGATTCCAAAGAGTGGCCTGAACATTGGAGAGTTTCCAAAAGCATATGCCCATTTGAGGAGAAGATCACTCGAATTCCTCAACCTAACAAGGAGAGAGAATTAGTTCTCAGCTAAGTCGATAGAAGCCTTTGATGCTATTCCATATGAGCACAAGTTGTTCAGCCAGACTTCAGCAATATTGGCAACTATTTTTATGCCTGGAATTCAGACAATAGCAAATGCGAAGTGGTTACAAATTACTCACTGGGAGCTCCTGCAGATGATCAACACTACCATAAAGGGATTCAACGCCATCAAAGAAGAATTGAGGGCCATAAGATTGATAACCCCCCAGAATATATATGTGCTGGATGATCACAGCGATGGATGGAGGAGTTTGCGCCAAAAATTGGATAATCATGTTGCACGTTCATACCTTCTCATGATGACGAGGATGGGACCTTGACAAGAGTCCATAAAGTTGCTGATGAAACTGCACGATCAGATGGAAGATGAGACAGAGGACATTGCAGATGATAGCTGGATCGCATCCATCTTCTCATGGGTTCAACAATGGATGGCGAACATCTTAAAGTTTCTTGGAGCACTGTTAGTGATGATAATGTTTGGATTATGTGTGATTAGGATAATAATCACACAGTGCAAGAAGAAAGCAAAGAAAACAGTCGGAATGAAGATCACGATCGATGTTGGGTTTTGACGCAAGGAATTGACATTTGAAGAGATCATAAAATATGTAGAAGCCAGCATCTTAACACCCAAGAGAACAAAGTTCCTGCATCCAAGAGTTCACAGGAAGTATTTGGGAAAATGGGTCTACTGTAATCCGAATGGACAGTGCAGCTACAGGACCTGGAGTATAGATGAAAATGTAAAATCAGCAGGCCCCCTGAAGGGAGTAGTGAAGATCTGGATTCCGAAGAAGCACTTCTTCCAGAGAAGGTCCCAGGATGTGGAAAATGGTGAAGGAGTGGTCGATGAATCAACCAGAGGAGGGAGTGTAGAGGAGCAGCTGAATGGCACTGCAGGAAGTCCCGCCCCAATTCTTCCTATATGTTGGAAGCTGGAAATTGCAACATGTACGCCAGTGATGGTGCCTATTCCACGAAGAGTTTTTGAGAAAAGGCATCCATTGAGAAGACCCTATATGATATATCCCAGTAGAGATGACACTCTCGTGGAGATTCCCAAAGGAATATGAAGATGAGAGAAAGAAAGGCTGGTGGCGTCACAAGAAACAAGACGCACTGAGAAGAGTGGCTTAAGAGGAGGATGTATAGACCTTATAGAATCTGATGACGAAGTAAAGAATCGAGTAAACTTTCATATGCGGAATGAAGATTGCATGTGTGAAGAGCGCTGCAGAAACTACATGGCGTTTTATAACTGTAATGATGCAGCAACCCAAGTAGACTACGTAATCATAAAGGCTGGCTATACGTAGTGAATAGACTGCAGGCGGTGCCGCCATTATCTAGAATTCTGGACATCAGTGTCACACATTCAGTAAGCTCAGACCTGTGGAGAAGGAAGGACCGGAAGGCTGCGTCTCAGCAAGAAAACAGCTGAAGATAGAGGAAAGGCCTGGAATAGCTGTCTGGCCGGATGTCAAATTAGCCAAGAACCGGTGATCTTGGAGAACAGTGAATGTGAGAAGCTGAATCAGCCCTTGTCAAGGTGCGAGGAAAACACCCAGAACGCCAAATGTATTAATTCAAGACAATTAAATTCTGCAAAACAGGCCGAAATACGGTCTTCTGTCATGTGAGCCAAGGATGAAAATAGGAGTTGGGCGTGCAGACTTGAAATTAAAAAAAAAAAAAAAAGTTATACACTTTTTTTTTCTTTTTTTTTATATGCAGGAGGGACCTCGCGGAGACACCAGGCCTTACCTGGATGTCTGCCAGTTGTAGAAACAATGCAAGTGCGCACACCGGAGCCCCGTACCGCTCTACACGCAACTGGACACTGTCAGACACTGGACCCGGAGCCACTATCTGATCCGGGCAGATGAAAAACACAAAACCATCCACGCCGGATCTCCCAGCAGGGCCCGCAGGACAGGAGCCTGCTCAACCAGGCCCCATGATCGGCAAGGTGGCCTTGCAGATCAACTTGCCAACCTCCAAGCACCCCAAAACCCAGCCGGTAGTGCCGGGGGCTGAGAAACTTCCAGGTGCCCCTCCAAGCCCAGTAGGGAGAGGAAAGAACTGAGAAGTGGGTGGCCCAGCCACCTACAAAGATCCTGACTGGTAGACAGGGAAATTAAAACTAACATGTCAGGATGGGGGTGTATTGTACAGTCTGGAGGGGTGGGGCAGGTATGGACGTTAGTTAAACGATGGAATGGATTTCTGAGATGGAGATTGGGAACCTCACAAGTAAGTTCTGGGACGAGGAAGAGGGACATGGAGGTAATGTCTGCGTTTATTTATATAGAGAACGAAAACACTGAAGGAACCATAAACCCGAAGTGTGTAGGCACAAAGCACTTTTATCACACACAGAACATACAGGAAATGTACATCAAACCAAGAAGGGGGTCTATGCACACTGATCACCCATGTGCAAATAGGAAGCTGACTCGGAGCCAGCAGTGCGAACGGGAGTATGTACCAGATCAGCTAATTTTTAAATTTGGAAATAATTTTTAGGGGCTTTTTAAAAAAAAGTGTGAGGTGTTTTCTTCACGCTGCATTCATCGTTTATGATCCAAATATCAGGTTTTAGTGACTGCCCACGTCAAAAAGGAAGCTCTTCCTGGAATCATTTTGGAGTCATCCAGTGACTCCATCCTAGAGTCATCCATGGCTAGTTCAGGGATAGCATCCGAAACCATCCTGAAGTAGGTGTATAGGCTGAAATATTTGAATGAGGTAAGTTATCACAGCAACGACTCAGTTCTGATAACTTCCAGTGATGATCTTGTATTACTCAGGATGGGTGAGGGGCATACTCCAGGATGACCCTCATGACCACTTCAGGGTGGGTGGGGGATTACTCAAGGATGACCACCCCCACCCCCTCATAACTTTAGAATGGGTTTGGAATTGGGAATGATCATTGCAGACAACTACAGGAGGAGAATTGTGGTGTAAGACATAGGGATATTTCTGCTTTTCTCTGCTGCACTGTCACCAAGCATTACCCGGTTGACAGCGAGAATTGTTGGCAGAACAACTTGCTCAGCATCTGTAAAAGGCTTTATGTTTTTGCCCAGATAGTGGTAAGAAGAAGCTTTCAAACCATTTGCAGGTTAAGGCCACATTTTTACCAGTGTCTTTTTGCTTTTGTACGCCTTGCGGCTGCCATACAAACAAATCCTGGTCTTATTTGCTAAATCGGCATGTTCCATTTTTAAATGCTGCATTCATTTTGTTGGCTTCAGGCTGTCATTTGCTAATGTACTACCACAAACTGTGGCATAACTTCTACAGCAACTTAAATGCGATCAGTGTGAATCCAAAGTCATATTTCTGTGTTTTTGCATCTCTTTTGTCTATTTCCACCGCTCCTTCTGCTTTTCGTTTGAGATTTCTACCATCTTTGGGCACAAGGAAATGATCCATCTCCGAAAGGAGCCTGAATCTGTAAAAACATTGCAAATCCCCACTTGTATGTCAGTTAGATATTTAAAAACCATTTCAAGTTTCCAAAAAAGGTTAAAATGTCTAGCACCACATGCAAAGATTCAAAATTAACCACGTGAAAATCCCCTTGCAAAAATGGGTCAGAAATACTTGTTAGATTTAAAAAACAAACCACATTGATCCAACTCTCAGAAGACTGCCTGTTCAGATCGTGAAGTCCTAGATCAAATTTCTTTTTGAAATGTGGTCCCGGACTAGGCCACAGATGCAGCAAAAAAACCACACCTGGATGCACATTGCACTGGGCCAATATATACCTTCTGCACTTCTACTCAACCAATGGTACATAGGGAAAATAAATCCTTGACTGGGTCAAGTGCTTCACTGGATTTTCTTGCTGGGTCACAGGTGGTTTGGTTGATACACGGACGCTTTGAGAGATGCTGCTGCAATCAAAATGAACAGTTAGTCAAAGATGCATGGTTTTACCCGAGACTTCAAAATTAAGATTAGATGAGCAGGAGCTAAATCCAGGTCTTGGGTATTCAGCTAGTAAGCAGGATCCAACGCTGGGAAACCCAGAGAGAGTACATAGTGCACTGTAAATGCAACTCCCACATGAGACGTGAACTTTCGGTACTCCACAAACTGTACATGAGAAAGGAACAGCCTCAAAAATAGGTTTGAAATCCCTGATTGCGACTCCTAACTATACCTTCAAAATGGCCCACCTTCACCCACAGCAAAATATGGTGGTTAAAAAAGCCACCCTTACCTTCGGCAAGTCCAACTACAGATGTCAGGATTTTTGATGTTGCCACTGCTGCCGGGGACTTTGCTGTCCTAGATGGGATGATAGAACCTGTTCCTGCTACTGAAAAAGTAATATAAAAAGTATTAATTATAGACCTACCAGATTGACCTTATCAATATTTGCGCACCACACTCAGCCAGTCAATGCACATGTTCCCATGCACACAAAAGGGACCTAGTGTGCAAAGTTCTACCAGGAAATCTCCAAAGTTCCCTTCAGACCAGGCCACCCAAGCTGGCAGAGAGAACAGAGAACATTGCACATGCCTGAAAACGTGACTCATACTCAGTCACAGCGACAAAATAAATGATGGAGCGAGAGAAAGAATCTGCTTGTTACATGTTACCCTTTCCATTCCTACCTAGGATGGTTGAGAAATCCAGCCTGCTGGCATTCCAATCATTCATCTACATAGCATGCATAGAATCTGACACAATAGTACACGCACCAAGCTAACTTTCAGAAACCGAGTAATAGCCATTTAGCTTTTACTGCAGTTCGGTGACAGCGTTGAAGTAGGAGCAGACTCTGCTGCTGCTGCCATGCCAGACATGAGGGCCCCTGGTTGCACTGCAACATATGGTGCACCATGAAGGCAAAGGCCTTACACCCACAAAAGAAAGTTGTACATGAATTCCACTTTAAATTACTTCTATGGCAGTGGTGGACCCAAAGTACTGTTGGAAATGCAGTGATTTTCAGTACATCGAGGGATGCATAGACTTGCTCTATAGCTGCACGGAGAAGGCCGGGGGAAAAGGCCTTTCTCCCTCTCTGCAGCTCTCCGCTGGTCAACGATGTGCGAGGGGGCCTGCTGCCAAATGAAAGGTAAGGCCACGACACTCTACGAAGGGGTAATCGCCTGCTTCATTGATCCCCGAGGGGGAAGGCTCGCCACTCAAACCCCTCTATCCCCCACCATCATACGAGAAATTTGCGCCTCCAGTCGTGCACGCGCCCTGCCCCTCTCCTACTCACCTTACACACAAGTTCGTAACTTCAGGGTGGGAATCGGCTCCCTCTTTACACGCATGTCCGTCCAAGACACAGACTCCCAGCGATGGTCACTGCTTCCCCGACATCAGAAGCCTCCGGCACAATGTACGCAGCACCCTCCTACGTGTCCAGTCACACGGACCGTTTACACCCCAGGTCTACTGCTATCTCAAAGACTCCACTGAAGCCACAGGACACGCACCTCAGCTCCACTAAAACTGAGACTAACCTCAACAAAGATGCCGGATCAGCCTCTTTGGTCAACCATGGCCCGACATTAAGCAAGTGCTCTCTGTTGCGGCCCGCCCCGTTTGCCCTTTGCACGCATGCCCATACTGTTGAAGGCTACTCTGTGCCCACAATCCCTCCTGCTGCTCATGTTACCCCCCGTATGCCCACGCCTCACGTTGTGCCTGTGCCCCTGCTTATACCCACCTGCGCCACTACTGCTGACTTGGACTTGCCTACGCATCATGCTGTGCCCATGCCTATGCCACTACCAGTTGATATTACTAGCCTTACTATGCCTGCGCATCATGTTGTGCCCGTGCCTAGGCCACCACCTGTTGATGCTGATATTACTAGCCTTACTATGCCTGTGCACTATGAAGTGCCTGCGCATGTGCCCCTGCAACTACCCACATGTGCTATTAATGCCAGCCTTGACAAGCTTGCATCACGTGTTCAGCCCATGCCATTGCCTACCTCCACTCCTCTTCCTACCCCATTGCCTACCTCCACTCCTCTTCCTACCGACACCCTCATCTGTGCACTCATCAATGCACGTTTGCCCTTGACATTAATGACCTCATTATTAAGGATAACCTCAAACTTCCAATAATCACAGAAACCTGGCTCAATGAAGGCACAGGTCCTGCTCTTTCACTTGCCATCCCTACAGGTTACACGCTATTCAGAAAAGACCGAACTCACCAGAGAGGTGGGGGTGTTGCCCTCATCGCCAGGGAAGCCCTTGCTATTAGGGAGGCCGAAGGGCAACAGTCATAACTGCGACTACCTCCAACTCAAAATCAACATCTCCCACAATTGCACCATTGCCATGCACATTGTATATAGACCCCCAAGTCCCATTGCCGACTTCCAGGAAAACTTCATCCTCTCCCTGATTGACAACATTAAAAAGACTTCCCAAGTTCTGCTCCTGGGCAACCTGTATCTAGGCCTTAACGACCCTAAGGATTCCCATGCCAATATCCTGAACAAAGCCCTTATCCTGAACAAAGCCCTTATCACCTTGGGTTTCACCAGGGACCTCCTGTAAAAACCTGGCTCTCCAACTGGTGCACAACAACGCACTCAGGGGTGCCACGGGCACATCGAGGAAAGACCACATCTCTGAGGTGAGGAGGCAGGCTCACTGGCTCCCAGTCAAAGAGCGAATCGTCTTCAAAACACTTTCCCTTACCCAGAAATGCCTCCATGATCTGGCACCACCCTACCGTGCCCAAATAATTGTTAAACACACATCCACAAGACCTCTCAGAAAGGGTTATTCTAACATGATTCTCATTCCCAAGACTCTGAAATTCTGCGTTGGGGGCTCAAGCTTCCCTGCCCCAATGGCCGCCTCACACTGCAATGCTCTTCCTTCTCACCTAAGAATGATCGAGTCCCACCAAGCATTCTGCAAAGCAATCAAAACCAAGCTTTTTTGTCCAACCACAAGTCTAACTCCTACATGCTCCTACATATCTGCTGTAATATCGATTGTTGGCTCACCCGTCTTGTATGAAGTCACCTACCTGTCATGTATGAAGTAACCTACCCTATCGCACCTGTAGCCAAGAGACCTCTTCGGTCACCTGTATCCACTTAATCAAGATTTCTTACAAACTTCATGTAACAGCGCCTCGATGCCTCTGGGCTGAAAGTGCGCTATACAAATGCAAATAAATAAAATATAGTAGATGGATACCAGGGTAGGTCAGCAGGTTGCCAGACTGTTGCTGAGATGTTATGTATGCAAAACGTGTTAATATGACTTTTTGCAAATCCTTATTAAAAAAAGGAAGTGCTATAATATGTGGCCCGGGATGGGTTGCTTATATTCAGGGCAGAGGTGGGGGTTATTTCTGCCTCTAGTGAAAATCAAAAGTTGCCACCCATCAACAAACAGTTTAATTTCCTAATATCTGCTGTCAGCAAAACAGTAGCATTTATTTGCAATTAACCAGTTTGACAAAAATAACATCTTTATAAATATAACCTGTTATAAAACGCAAAGCAAGGGGCACACAAATTACAGAGTATTGGTGTGCTGTTCTGACAAAAAAACTAAAAAACACGTTTAAAAGAAACGCAGTGAATGCAAGTTTCATCAGCATTTTTGAGTTTGGAAATTACTCCCCTCAACCCCCAATGAACGTGTAAAATGTGCATTTGGACAACAATAATGTGCCTAGCATGTAAAATACCTGCTTCCAACAGTGATGTTCATGGCCCACTGGATTCCTGTGGTGTCCCTTTCAGGACAGAAGAAAACGGGATGAGCAACAGAGCCAGGAAATGCGCAAGTGACAGCTGGAGAAAGGGGCACAGCAAAGATTAAGTCACCGAAGCCCCAGCTTCCCTCTGCCAAGCTAGGGGCTTGGTAAAGCCTGAGACAGACAGGGTCCCGATATCCGGCCAGACATCTGATGTCGCATCTCGGACCGGCAAGAGCTGGCCTGTGGACTAGAGGGGTGAAGAGTCAGACACAGCAGGGGGACTGATGTTGTATGATATCCGGCTCCCCACAGCAGATTGCTGGAGTCCAGCAATCTGCTGCGGGGCAGCAGAATATCATACAACACCAACAATGTATGCTTCGGTCCCCACTCGCCTCCTCTCCCCCGTAGCTCTAGAGGTGGGGCACAGGGGGCACTAGAGTTGCAGTGATCCGGCCACCCTGCTAGCCTCCTTTCCCCATGCGGCCACCTTTGTGGGTCTACTGATGTAGAGGGGGGCAGGGGGACCAGGAAAGGCCTGAAACGATTGCTTCTGGGCACCCCCTCCACCCGTGATGTGGGGGGGAGGGGAGGTGAGCCGAGAAGCAGCATCGCCTACCGGGCAAGAAGACGCTGGTGGCAACAAGAAGCATCAAAGCAGCCTGGACGCGCGGTCCAAATACAGGAAAGCGCGCATGCAGGCTGCATTTATTCATCAAGCCACACTGACTGAGCATGTTTATCTGATGGCAGGGAGGCCAGCAGCTCGCCATGCACACGCTCAGTTTTTCTCTTTGCTCGCCGTCCTGGGGCCCGCCCCAGAGATTGAAGATCTTTGCTCTAGTGTTAAGGCGAAATACAGTTGTTGCCATCTTGCTGGCAAGACTAGGTTATGAGTCGGCATTTTCATTGTATACTTGAACATACAGGCATCTGCTCAGTGAGAAAACAGCGGGAAATTAAGGACCTCGGTGACAGACAGCGGAAGAACACGCGCGGGGGAAATCAGGAACGACATCTTGTGGTACAGTTCAATGCACTGGTTGGTAGCACTGATCGGTAAAGTTAGGGACACCTCCTCGCAATGTTAAAATCAGAACCTCCTCACCTTGTAAAGGCAGTAGAGTTAAAGATATCTAGGCAAGGGAGATGAATGCAGTTGCGGCTGCTGCCGTTTCCCTCGATACTACTTACCATCCGAGAACACATAGAAAGACCTGTTGTTGCTACAACCAACACACCGGGCAGCACCGACACCTAAATATATCTTCCATTGCATGGCACAGAGTCCTCCTCCTTCCTTCATGATTCTCTTCCTATGTACGAGGCTGATGACGTCTTACGGCTACGTGAAAAACGTTTATACGCCATGACGCCTTAAAGGCATTTCACAAAGTGTCTGCAAACTTTTAAACGAACACCATGCTTTGGGGTCTCATAGGGACTTTCAATGTGTGATTAAATTGATAATGAAAGCAACATAAGGCGGTTTACCAAAGCTCCTTTTCAGTTTGCAGGCAGCATCAGGTGAGTGCATGCGATTCAGCTCTTGTAATGAATTGTATATGCTTTTCGTTTAGCATGCATTAACGTGGTTAATCCTCACCCCTTTGTTGTAAGAGGAGCCCTTTTGCAACCTCTGCAAAGTCTGCACCTGAAACTGTAATTCGTTGTATTGTACTCCTCACATGTTGAAATTAAAAAATGTACGTACATGACTTTCTAAACACCTGGTTATAGTAATTACACCGGGCAGCCTGTTGTTGTTGGTATTGTAGACACAGTAGCTGCCCCGAAGCTCATTTACGGTACAGTGCAGGCTCTGGCTTTCTCCCAGACGCAGTAACTGCTGTGCAGCTACTACACAGACAGTGGTCTGGGGTAAGTCACTATATTAGCCGGCGCAGGTATTATATAATAATAGCTGCGCCGGCTAATGACTAATGATTGCAGACCTGTACTGTCTCCGGTTCCAGTGCCTGTTATAAAAGTAATGATTCTCCAGGAGGCATATCCGGTACTTTCTCTGGGTCTAATAACTGTTATGTGGAATACAGTACCTGCTTATCCGTTACATGTGACAGAATACCTGCACTGGGGTTTATAACTACAGACACAATACCTGCTCTGCGACGATGACATGCACAGTACGTACTGTGGTGCTAACGATTTCAGTCACAGTATCTGTATTTAACACAATACCTGCTCGTGAGCAAATCTGGGGTTAATGACTACAGAAACAGTAAAAACCCCATGCACCCTTTCCTTCCTGTGTGCCCTTTCTCATTCCTAATTCCCCTCTGACAACTCGAACCACACGCTGAAACGATTTTCAATACGTGTTTGGTGCAACTGATGGGATGCTCTTTCACTTTACTTGCGGCATAAAGATGGTGTACCGTGCAAAAGGACGTTTAAATGTGTGCATTAGACTGAATGCTGGTCATGAAATATTTTTTACTATGGAAGTAATTCGGTGGTTGATTACTCTGAGTTTTACTAAAGCAGAATGCTAACTGGTGTGGTCTTTAGCCTACTATTATCTCTTTTATTATATTGTAATTATGCCTTTTATCTATTTTAAAAGATTGACGACAGTGCATGACTATCTGTTTTTAAAATATTGAACATTATTTCCATACAAGCACCTTCAAATTATGTTTTTTTTTCGCATAATGAATTGAATGTTACATTTGGTAAGGATTGTAACTATGCCCCCCCCCTTTGTCTTATTTTAATTAATGTGAAGTATGAAGTAATTAATATTTTTTGATCATAACACATAAAGAAAACTGTGGGCATCATAGTTTTGCACTTTGAGGTGCTGTTTTCCCACCAAATGTTATGTTACTTGGCATTTATATGTCGCTCTATATATCATTGGTATGACCTCAAAGCGCTGGTAGGTTGAACGCCCTCGGGAACCATAGTTCTGATCAGTAGAGAGAGATAGTTAGTGTCGTAGGGTGCGTGGGTGCACCAGATATGTGTATGTACAACTGCGCAAGGCAGAGTGTGGAAAGGGGGTTCTGGGCATTTTCAAGTAAATCCCAATTTTGCAAAGGTGCACTTTTCATAGAACAGGGGAAACACATTTCCCTGTGCCTATTTGGAACAGGTGCAAGGGAATATAAAATGTATGGGAAGGTCACTTCTGATCTTCTCATGCAAGGAGTGAGTGATTGCTGTGTGTGAATAAGTGAGTGAATGTTGAATCAAAGAAAGTGTGTTTGTGTTTGTGCTGTGCCAGGGAGCTGATTTTGGCTGGTGAGGGTAGCACAGTAACCATGCACTTTTTTCTTTTAGTTTTTTGTTTAATGTATTTTTATTGCCACGTTCAACAGTAGGAACACATGTAAACCCCCCCTCTCCTTGATCCCAACACATGTAAGGAACAATGCACCCGGTCCTGTTCACCCCCCCCCCAGCTCTCTCGCCAGCCAGTGTACGGGTCCTTGCACCTTTTGAGAACCCTCCCATCGTCCTTGCTTCCCCTAGAAACTTCAGCCATATCTCCTCCCAGCTTCCTGTGAAGGCCACCAAGTGGAGCGAGTATTCACACCAGACTCAGGAATCTCATTTTCCTGGGGCACCATGCGGCCCGCGAGTCCCGCTGCAGGTGATGGAGGACAATGTCCCAGCCCGAGAGAAACCTTTGGTGATCCCCCCTTGAATCAAATAGGTCACCAACTTCAGTGCCACAATGTTCCAGATTTGTCTTCTGGGGGGCAGCTTTTTGTTTCCATTTGTGTACCAGCACAAGCGTTGCCGCCACTAACCGGATGACGTATGTCTTTCTATGAGCTTTCGAGGGTAGATTTTCCAGAACCCCGCCTAGTTCCAGGATGGCCATTCCTATGTTGTCATGCATCTGACTCCCAAAAATACTATTAATTTCTGCACGGACCATTTCCCAATAAGGTTGTATGTCTGGGCATTCCCACCAGAGATGCTTCCACAATCCCAGTGTCCCCACATCCCCTCCAGCAGAGCCCTGACACAGTTGGGTAGAATGAATGCCATTTTTCAAGTAGAATTTCTACACATCCGTCGCACGTTTTTGAGCTCCACCAATGATGTTTGTTGATCCCCTGAGACCACTTTAAAATGTTTAATGAACCCTTTTTTGCCAGCAGCTGTAATTTTTTTAGAAATTGATTTTGCAACATGCCATACATCAAATTGATGTTGTATATGTGGGAACTTCTCCCGCATGGCCTTTGCTATTCCAACGTGCCTGTCAGTGGCTATTGGGTTTATTTCATCCCCTGGATTCTTGACGTTCGATAGATTTAATGAAACCATGTTTCTCCATGGCAACAGACGATGTACATTCAGACACCAGCACGATGACCAAACTCACATTTTCTTTTTTTTTTTTTACTTTCCATGTCTTGAAAGTGATAAAACCTGTACTGTTGCACTGTCTGTCGCCAGCAAGCCTGACTCTTTTGCCAGCGAGTATACTGTCCATTGATATCTGTTAGTGTCCAGGCCATGGCTAATAGTGGGGAACAAGAAATCTTTTTGATATTTGTAGTACTGGGTTTTATAAAGAAACTCCAGTCCATGAATTGACAGAATCTTGAAATTTTAATGAACGTTGATCCGCTGAACAGCAAAGCAGGTGAACAAAGTACATTTCCGGCAGGCACTTTTCCAAGCATAGGTTGTGCTCACCATGAAAATGTGTTATGGTGGCCGACACATCAGGCCTGGATTTTCAGGTTTGTTCGTTTTTGACTAAGCAAGTAAAATTCACCAAGGGCTCCCCACATATCCTCAGATGTAATTTATGATCACATTCAATCTTTTGTATGATCTGTAGCAGGCAGCAGCCGAATACAATGTATTTGTGCTTCTTTATTAGCTGATCGTCCTGGAGTACTGTGATTTGCGATTCGACGGTGGTGGACAAGTACCCCAAACTAAGAATACTCAAGTCGAGATCATGAGCAGCTTCGTCAATCAAGATGCTTCAGTTTTTTCAGGCTGTGATATTTTCGCATTAATTGAGAAACGGGGAAAATCGAATGTTTCGTTGGTGGACATTTTTTAGAGGGTGTAGATCGTGTCAACGGGTCCGCAAACAATTCCAATATCTTCTGCGCCTTCAGTTTCATTTGGGATATGATTTGCAATAGCAATGTACTTTCCATGTCTCTCTGGTGACATTAAATCCATATTTCGGCCAATGGACATCTGCATCATGACTCTGAATCTTGACTTGACCATGCTGTGCCTCAAAAAGTAGTTGATTCATAGGGACATCCGTTTTGCAAGAAACTTAATTAGTTTCTGTTGTCTTGAGTCTTTATGCTCCTCTTCCTCTTGGACCTCAACAGCTTTAAAGGAAAACCTGCTCAATTTATAGCACAGGTACAGAAGATACGGTTTACCAACTAAAACGTAATATAAGTAAAATATCTGCTTAAAAACTTCTCCAAAACAAACTGGATTTGTCTTGACCCTGGTTCTCTTAATTTTCTTTGAAAAGTGGACTTTGATTTTCCGACCCCAATAAACAGACATTTCTTTTTTTACAATGTATTAACCAAGCAAATTTCTTTTTCACTCAAAGAAACATATGTACATAGCTGAAAATGGAACCTACTTTACGTATGTAAAACATTGCAACATATTACAAATGGCATGCCAATATGACGTGTTGATAAATATTTCAGTTAATGTAATGTATACCTCTGGTCGATGTCTCTTCAGTTTCGACGGATTCAGTGGTACATTCCTTGGACATAACATTCATCCAAAAAAAGTAATTGTCAAGCAAATTTAATTGTACATTCTTTGGTCGCACAAAGTTGTTTTAAATGATTTGTCAACCTTAAATGATATGGTTAGTCTTAATACAATTTGAACATTCTTAGCAAGATAAAGTCTAACACTTGGTACGTGTGACGTTTTCAAAATATATATTTTACATTTCACCTTATAACCTTCCGAGGTGTCACGTGGAGTTGATGTGATATCCAGCAAAACATAGTGATTGAAATGTTGCCTCCCAAATTAGTTTGCGCTCCATTATTTTCTTTTTAATGTATTCTGCTTTCGGTAGGAATTTTCATGTTATTAACAAAAACAGAAAAGTTTCATACAGTGAAAGGTTCAAAGCATTTCAGTGTCAAAGTATGTTTTTGTGGTGGGTTTACTTTCATTGTTTCATCCCAATGGGCAATAAATACAACAAGGTTGTTGATTGAATGTTTTGCACTTTGCTAACAGTATTGTAAATTGTTTGAAGAATACAACACTAATTTCAAACCAAAAAAGTAGATCCACAACTACCAATAGAACACACATTTTAACTAAGCATACCTCATACTCCGGACCAGTTGCAAACGAGGAAGTGGTTGTTCTAGCATCCCCCCATAACATAGTAATTGTTTTAATAAGGATATAAAAGCAAAATTAAAAAGAAAACATATGATGCAGATGATGGTCCATATTGAGAGGCACTACTAAATGCAACTTAGTGTCAATAACTAATGTTATACATAATTTTCTATTTCAATTTGAAGTAGACCACATGCATGTATTTTTTTCAGTAAAATATAAAGCATTAGTATAAAATAATGACTTGATGGGCGAGTGAGGTTGCTGTTGACTCCACAATAGTGATCGATGATGAATCTTGCCCCTTCATTTATGTATATATTCAGAAAAGCGGCAAATTGAAAAGGTACATTAGTATTATAAATATGAGCACATCGAACGCTCTAAAACATTACTACGTGCATGTTGCTTGGCCTCACCATTGGGATACTTGTCTGCGGTTTCCTCATTGGTGAAGGTCTGGGCTTCCATCAGTGAGATTTATGTACAGAAAGACATGTTAGCCAAGAAATCTAAAAGAAAATTAAGCGATAAAGTAGTCTAAAGTAAAAATAATTTAAAACTACAATGCATTGTGTCGTAAGTGCAACTTGTGTAATGTAACATCGATGGAAATATTCCCCAAAAACTCAAAACCGCTCGTTACCTTTTCCTCACACTATTTCAATAGATTGAGAGATCATTTAGAAGACATATGCATACAGACCACTCTTAATATGCCAACATAAATTACAAATTCATTGTCCTGAACCAGAGTTTGCTGAAATTTAGTTGGAACTGCATTTGGAAGTAATTTGCGAAGGCGGCTGCAGCAAAACGCTTTTTAGTGTACTGTGATGCATCGTACATATCGTCTGCGTGCATGCAGCAGACGTAGAATCGATTGCCCCTTACGCCTTCCAAAACATCCTTGGCTCTGCTTTCCATCACGGACAATGGAAATCTGCAATTTGAAAGCCATCTCCTTATTAAATCTAAATCCTTTGGGCATACATGCAGGACTGTGCCAGGAGTTTTGACGTAGCTCACAGTAGGGCAGCTAAAAAGAATATGAAGGCATTCTTGAAATGTCTGTATGATCTGTTTATTCATTTTAATAATTCATTTTATTTTTTTTAAAGTATCACTGTGAGCAAAGCAACAATCACATAGCTTGGTTTGTAAACTTAGTTTTAAATACAAAAACCTTTGTAACCTTGTCTAATTATCACATCGATCAAATTTGTCAGAACTCATGGTTCTACCGCAACTCGTCATGTATTACTAGTCCATTCAATAAACTTTGAACCACCAAAAGAACACGTGCGTTTAAAACCTGGGCTATGAAACATTACATTCTGATACAATGCACTGAAATGCAACGTACTCATTCCGGAGATAAAAATAAATAACCCGTTCGATGATGGTGAAATCTTTGAGATAAATTAAAATGAGAATACGGTGTACATTGGGTATGAAGCAATAGAATCTTTCCAAGCAGCGATCAGTGAAACTCCAGAATGAGTTGACCAACCCTTACTTGGATGAACAGATGAGCCGATTCAGCAAGCCAGCTAACCAGTAGATTGGTGACGATATACCTAGTGGATTGCAGAGATGTTCTCTAGGTAACTATCAAGGTGTTTATAAAGGCTTAGCAAAGTGGGTGTGTATGAGAATGTGTGACGTGTTTGTTGACACCCACCAAGCCTCAATGCCAATGTTTGACATACTCGCAACAACCCAGCACCCTTGGGAGCGCACAGTCATAGGTGCGAGCTGCCTTTGATACTGGAGGGTGATGGATGGGCATGAGGCAAGGGCAAAAGGCCCAGAACAATGTTCAAGGGATACATATATATGTTGATTTCAGGGAGGGGGTGTTTAAAGGGGAGTCTGGAGACTCCGGTTCTGGGGTGGCCATGTGGATAATGGTCGCTGTGCGGAAGACCTATTTCAGGTGTACATGGTGTTTGGTACCTTGAGCGTCCCCATCCACCCAGCCCCCTCAGAAGCGCACGGTTATAGGTGCTAGCTGCTATTGATACTGGAGAGGGGATGGATGGGCATGAGGCGAGCGCAAAACGCCACCAAACTTCTTTCATGAACCTCCTAGACGGTTGGACGTGTTGTTGACTTACTTAAAAATCGAAACAACTATTCATATTAACTTTTTTTTAATTGTACTTTGGTAATGTTGAAGGCACAAATAAACTACAAATTGTATTTTTGCGGTACTCTGTGTTTATAAAAAAAAAAAAAAATCCTGTCCCTTGTCACTCGGGAATTTTGCGTAAATGGCTCGAATGACACAGGCAGGTATTACTTGTCGATCGCAGACTCCAAGCTTTCCATGAATTCACCATGTAAACGCATGATGGGCCACAAGCCTGTACCACTTGAATGAGCCAGATAACTGTATTTATTTATTTTGAAACGCCCCCTAAATTCGATGGCATGTCTACCCTTAAACGGTAGTTTTCATAATAAAGTACTTGGGATTTGAAGTATCTTTAAAAGTACAAATGTGAGCGCCCATTCAAGCAAGACCAGAACAGTTTGGGGCCTAGAGCAATATTGTTTTACGTTCAAAGGCAGCGAAACATAATTGTTTGGACATTAAATCTAGTGATGAATTCCCTGGGTTTACACTAATACGAGAAATGTATTCAGTTTACAGAAAAAAAAATCGTCATTGATTGATGGAAGTTACAATAATGCATGAGAACAACATCAAATGTTGTCTCAGTTGTCAAACATAGATCAGATCTAGAGTAAACTTACTTGTTACTTGGAATACAAGGGCAAACAGTTGCTCAAAGTTCGTGCATAATGACCATCATTGTCCGCAATACGGATCTTGTGACGCAGACTGCCCTGAAGTCCTGCAGCTCTGTAACGCGTAGCAGTGGTGCCTTCTTTGTCTATATAGACCAAGCATACAGAGGTTTCTCGGCAGGAGCAGTTCTCCACCTCGGTTGGCATAAATTCGCAACGATCGCAGGTACACCATGTGGAAACGTCTTCCATGCGACTGGGTTCAGGCTCTGGTGATTGATCATCACGACTCTCATCTGATTTCCCCATCATTTCTTCTTCTTTCTCTTTCAATTAATTCCTCGTCTGGACTTTCAGGATTGTACTGGTAGGGATGTATTGTTGCCATAGTTCCTGAATATTGAAGAAACACAAAATCAACAATCAGAAAAATAAGAATGTGTGTGTGTTTGTATACAGTTACTACTATGAAAGAAGGAGAAGGAAACACGCTGCCATGTGACAAAAACCCATAGTGCAAAGACGTGAACAATAGACACAAAGTATGAAATTTCGCTTGCACACATGTAAAAGGTAAGCCTTGTAAAAGGAGAATTTAAATATGATTTGGGAAATACTTTTGTATATAAGAAATGTTTAAAAGCAACTGAGTTTAATCCGTTCAGATAGCTGAAGTACCTGTTCACAGGGTATCGAACTACGAAGATAGCTGAACAGAGCAGAAACAAAGTCACGGAAGCCAAAATGAAATACACTGACACAAAGGAAAAAGAAACTCAATTTTTGTGTGATCAAAAAGGGTTTGTTTATATTGTCGAGGAAAGGGGCGTTTTGACATTTTTATGGAGACACATCAATAGCTTGTGCGAAGAGGACGTTGACACGAGACGTGCATTGGCGTTGTGAAAAAGGGCATAACCATCTAGTGATGCCAGTTTGAGGGTCGGGCAATCGTTATTCTTGCCGTGAGGGCACTTGAACTTAGGGCGATGTTTATCAACGGATAAGATTAGCACAAGATGGCGGCGCCCCAATCAGTTTTTTACATGTGTAAATGTGAGGAAAACTAAGGTAAGACGCATAGGAATTTTTTTAAAGATCGATTACAGTATGCTTCAAATTATATGCCCGATCTATTGCTGCAATAACATTTCTGAGCGGACCTCCCCTTTAATAGCTCCCAGCCGTTTCAAACCTTGGAGTCTGCACCTGCGTCAGTCCCCCCTTTTTCTCACAGAAATCCCCAGCTTTCCTATCCTGTCAACAGCCCTCATTCATGCAGTCACTAAGGAATAGCTACTGCCAGACAGTATCCAAAGAGTAAGCAATGCTGCCACCTGCTTACTGTTATCCCTCACCCCAGGGCCACCCACCCACCCAGTCAGGAGTTAGTATGACATTAAACTAAGAAGTAGGGGGATGAGAACATAATCCTTTCAGGTTTGATAAGCCTTGCTTGCCTTTATCCTGCCTACTAAAATGGAAACTAACATTCTGAGTGCACAAAATTACATGGGGGGGGGAGGAGATTAGGGGGCGGGAAGGGCAGCGTGTTTTTACATGGAGTTCGCTTGCTTCTATATGTTGGGATCTATGCTCTATATGCCAAATAGTTATGGTTGGGAGGATTTAACTTGATCCTAAATGTTGGAAATGTCCATGGGAAGCTTTTCTTGCCATTTATTTAGTCCCACATGTTCCATTACAAAATAATGCCAAAGGTATTCAAATCTTGGTCCTGCGATCAAAGGTCAGGAAAGCTCTCTTTAGCTAGTCCTAAATCTGTGCTGCTAGGACTCCATGCAATTCCTGATAGAAATTGAAAAAGAAACCAGAAGCTGTATAACATTTTTGAAGATGAACATTATTTTGTTGTGACTTGTCATCTATGTAGGGCGTAGAATCATCATTTGCCACTTCATTTTTTTTTAGTGAGTAGCATCAGTGGTTGAAATGCCTTTCTATTATGTTTGTTTTGTATAACCACGATAAACGCGCAATGTGCAGCGTCAACACTTATGCAATATGTGCAGTGGATACAAGTTAAAGGCATTTTTATGTTAATGCGATCATCAAGCTTTAGTTTGATTATTACAAGCCCTAGACATTAAACGGAACTGTAGCATGCTTGGCTTAAACAAATGTCATGTATGTGGGGGTGAGAGAGCTTAAAGTTTCCATAGAATCGGAATGTTTGGGGTTTGTGACTGCATGAATGGTTAGAGCTCTGGGATAGTTGTTGCCCTAGCTCTTGTCCTGTGCAGGTGGATCTCCAGTGGTTCTTGGATTATTTTCCGAATAAGGAGCCCATATGAAATAGAGGGCAGCGTGGTTACTTCATTGGCAATGAGAGTTGGAAAATTAGGTTCCCGGGAAGACCTTAGAGCCATTACAAACAAGATGCAGGTGAGAGAAAAATGTCGGAAGAAAAGCATTGAAATGTGACATGTAAAGCAACTAAGGGGAATCTGGAGTGGACACGGATCGCTGCAACCGCATAGAAGCAAGGACCAGATGCAGAGTTTCTGGTGAGAACATGACCTTTTGTTCCTGTACTGAATCCAGGTGTTTGCCTTGACTGGGAGGGGAACACCAATGCTGCAGCAGTATACATGCTACTGTTATAGCTTTGGAGCCAAATTAGTTTCATTGATCGCATTTGCAATGGATTGCTTTTTGCTTACTAGCGTCGTTTAGGCATTATGTACAGTACTGCAAGAGCTGTCTAAAAGTGTGATGGATGTACTCGGGTGCTCTGGCACGGAACACATTAGATTGTACCCAATCTTCATTATTTTGTAGATCATGGATTATTCAGTATGCTATTGTACATTGTGCTTAGTGTTAGGACAGACATCATGCTCCACCCTGTGCACATAATAATAATGTATTTCTTATATAGCGCTACACACCCATAGGTCTCAGAGCACTGAAATAATAGAAGATTTTATCCTGTAGAGTGGTAATGTGGTTGTTAATACTGATATGATACCATATGATAGGTTATTTATAACGCGCTTAATACCCAGAGGTTTCTAAGCCCTGACCCGGGGATCGAACCTGTGTTGCTCCCTGTCGTCTTGCTTCCAAGGCGAGCATGTTGGCCCTGAGCTATCCCCCTGGGACCAATCTAAGGTTCTTTGCTCTGTTAGCTTAAACTGCAGTTAGCAGGACCAAGTGAGATGTAGGGCTGTGCCACTGTGTTGCATTATGTAGTGCTTTTTACACAGACTAAAACCTTCTTCGATAATCAAACTAAGCCCTGAACAAGGATGAGTGGACCTTACAATGAAAGCAAGTGTTGACTTGACAAGAGCTGGGATTTCGACTCCTCTGTCCATGCTTTTCACTGAAAGATTCGAGTGAGAGAAAAAGGATGGAACATAGCACGCAAGTGAGCTTTAGCTTTGGGTACGCTAGTTAATGAAGAAAGCATCCTGATGACTCGAGCATTGTGCCGGAGAAATGTATGTAAACCATATCCCATCTGACGACCACAAAACTTGCTGCACAAAAACATTCAATGTGGCACATGCTCATCATAACACCACAACTTGTAACATTCGCTGACATCTTGCACCCTTCAATCAAGAATCACGCAATCTACTGACCGCTTTGATGAACACATACTAATCTTAAATTCCCTCTAAGGAAAAAACCTGGGAACAAAACTGCAGGATGCAAACTCGTCCAAAACACCACGCCACCCAGACAACTCCGACAGGCAACTCATACACCTGACACAAGCTCACAACATGGCACCATCTAACACCATGATATTGGGCACATTAACCCGAACACCTTATCAACTCAACTCAAGCAAAACCTGTCCAAATGGAAATCCGGCCAAAAGCGACAAGATACTGTACCTTGACACGACCGCTAACATACGCCTACCTGACAGCAGGAATGACGTTAAAGATACCACCCCCTCACTCCACTACACAGTATGCACATGATCAATGCGCCCGAAAAACTCATAACGCACTTGCTTCTCTCCATGCACCTGCGCATACCCACATGCGGCTAATAGTAGAAAATATAGAACCGTATAAGAAACATCAATACCGAACCTATGTATGCAGTCACCCACTCATCACCACTCCCTTTGCCAACCCCACGCATCACTCGCATACCACAAATATCGATGGAGACAAACTTATGTCTGTATGAAAACAAATTGTACAGCATGTTTGAAAGCATGATCAATATTGCACCTCATAGAACAAAATAACATGTCTAAATACACTCATATTATACATTTGTATCTTTACTCCAATTTGAATTTACACCAAAAATAATGCTCCTGTAAAAGAATAAATAAATGTGCAACTAATACTACGACAATAATGATTATCTCCCCACACTCCGTCATGTATCCACATACTCAGTGGTGTCCACACCAACTGTGAATAAAACAATCCCACGCGGGAACTGTAACATGTGCACCTGAAAACAAACCCAGCAACTCCAAAGTTGAAATAAAAATATGCCGGCAAGAAAACGAGAAAACCCAGGAAGTCCAAAGAGGGTCAAGACCACGACAAGAATACAGCAGACAGGAAAACAATGACCTTAAACATGGCATACCACTACCACCCGGGAAAAGATTCTACCCCTGTACAACGTGGGCCACAACACTGAGACACACTGCAAATAAATGGAACTATGCCCAAACACACCTACCGCTAACATCGGAACCTAACCACAGTTACGTTCTCCTGGATCCACAAAACTACCTAAATCGAAATCCAGCAGTTTCAAAATGTTGTGAAACTTCCAGGAGCTGCCCCTTCCTTGCAGTGGATTCCCTGCGACTCGCATGGCTCTGCATGCTATCAGTGTCGACCTGTCCTAATCGACTCTCCCGATGCTGACAGATCAATTCCATAAGACTGCAATCATCCGCTACCTGGACAGAGCCATGTCTAAAGTAGTGTGTTGCCCGGATTGGGCTTGGAAAAAGACACGAGACCGGAGCGGATGGAATGCAAACTTGCTTTATTGAAATACAACTCGGAAGTGACAAACACGTTACACTCACACTTACACTCACTCCTCCCTCCTGCTCCACGTCAGTTGCTCATCCTCTCTTCGGTGGTCGCGTCCTTAAAGGGACAGGATGGGTAACGCCACCCCCGGACAAATGTTCACACGTCCAGTTCAACACTCTTCAACCCAGCGGGTTGGTTTTCGGATCACGCGTTGTGGCTGGGTGCTCCAGTGACCCAGGGATCCTGGCGCTGATTCCTCAGCTGCCGATGCTCACCATTGTGGCAGTTCCCATGGGGGAACCCATTCATCATCACGTGATTCCCTGGGTTCCGGATCAGGCTCCGGAGGAAGCAGCTCGCAGTCCTCTCTCTTGACGAGGTGCTTGAACAGGGAGCTGTTCCTTGTCTTCGTTCTAGGCAGTCGCCATTGTTCCCTTACTGCCACAACGCTCATTGGCTTCAGGACATACCGAGAGTCTTTCTTTTTGAGCATTGGTTGTTGGACGAGAATTTCGTCCCCAACTTGGAACTCCTTGCGGTTTGCATTTCTCCTCGGGTCTGTTTCTAGCTTAGTCTTCTCCTTCACTTCGGTGTCCCTCCGGAATGACCTCTACTCCTTCCTCATCAATAGCTTTAGAATCTCTCACCATCCTGCTGTGCACGTCATACATATCATCAGTTCCGCAGGGGTTTTGTTAGTTGCCTCATGTGTCGTGTTGCGTTAGTCCCGCAGCAGCAGGCACAGTGCTTGATGGGGACTAGTGCCTTCGATGCGAACCTTTTGCATAGTCTTTTATGGAAGCCAAGAACCACTCTGCCATTCCATTGGCCTGTGGCCACCTGGGTGTTATTTTCAGATGTTTGAAACCCAGATGTTTGGCAAACGCTGCAAACTCTTGACTGTTGAAAGGCAGCCCATTCTCTGACTTGATGACTCTTGGAATGCCCCACTCACTGAGGACTTCATCGAATGTGGCTGCTAGCTGAGCGTATGCCGTGGTGGTCGCCTCCTTGACGATGGGGAAATTGTGGGTACTCTTCTATCAGTAGTAGGAGGTACCTCCTTGACCCGCGGCTACTCTCTCCCAGAGCTGATCTGGGATATGTGTCATTTGCAATGGTATCAGGGCATCTACTGTTGTTGTGCATTGGCAGGCCAGGCAGTTCTTAACCCACCTATCCACCAGTGAATGTAGAAAGGGGAACCACACATGGCGCCGCAGATGTCGGTGTTCTTCGTGGGCTGTCTTGACGACTAGTGTCGCAGGGATAACGAGTCGGCATCCTCTTAGCAGGACGGCATGGTCTTTTACGGTTAGCTCGGTGTGGACTCTTGCTAGTCATTCTAGCTCTTCTTTGCCCACCTCCGGGTGACTCAGCATCGCATGCCGGTAGTCCTTCCATTTGCCATTGGTCGTTAGGCTCATGACCAGTGCCATTGTTGTGTCAGCCGCCGACGCAGTCGCAACCGCCTCCAGAGACAGTGCCGGTGGCAGTGAGTTGGCCACAACATAGTCAATGTATTTGACATCGCCCGCACGGGTATAGGCGAGCCAGCGGGGTGGCGGGACAGGTAGTCTGCCGGGTTCAGGTCACCGCAGGGTCGGTGGACGATGTCCTAATGATACTCCTGCAGACGAATGTCCAATCTTTCAATCCTGGGAGGCATCTTCGTCTGCGGATTGCCAAACAGCGGTAGTAGCACTTGGTGGTCCGTAAAGAGCGTGAATTTCTTCCTGATGATGAAATTGTGGAAGTGTTTGCAGGCCCAGACGGCCGTCAGACTCTCCTTCTCAGCCTGCGAATATGCACATTCGGGGCCAGAAGGGGCTCGGCTTGTGTAGGCAACTATGTGCCTTGGGTGGATGTCCGCACCGATCGTCTGCACGAAGATGGCCCCTAAGCCCACCGGACTGGCGTCCACTGTGATTTCAGTCTGCCAGCTGGGGTCAAAGTACGCCAGGGTGGGCCTCTGCGAGGGCCTTCTTGATGGAGTTGAACGCTCTCTGACATGCAGGGGACCAGACGAATGGCGTCTCTTTTTGAAGTAGCTTCAGGATCGTCTCAGTGATGGATGAATAGTGCGGAATGTACTTTGCGCAGTAGCCGTCCATGCCCAGGAAGGACCGAATGTCTGCCACTTGTAGTGGTTCTTTCAAATTGGTGATGGTGCTGACTTTTTCCGGGTCCGGTGTCATTCCATCGACGGAGAAAATTTGGCCGAAGAACTTTAGCTTGGACTTGCTGAACCTGCCTTTCTCGAGATTGAGCGTCAGGCCGGCGTCTTGTATTGCTGTGCACGTGGTAAGGAGTGCTGCATCATGCGCCTCCCATGACACGCCGAACACAAGGATGTCATTGCTTTAGTTTAATGCGCCCTTGAGGGGTCTGATGATCTGCCTGATTGGCATCTCGTCGGCCGCTGACATTTTCCAGGAGGCAAAGTTCAGGTGCCGATATCGAAATAGCCCCTCGTGGGTGGCGAACGTCATGATACCCCTCGACTCGGGGTGAAGTTCGAGCTGATGGTAGCCCTGGATAAGATTAAGCTTGGAGAACATCACCTCTTTGTTGCGTTGGACTATCATGTCCTCTATGCGTGATCCTGGATGACTTGTCCTCTGGATTGCGGTGTTCGCCACTCTCATGTCTACGCAGAGCCGTAGGCGCCCCCCTTTCTTAGGTACGATGGCCAGGGGGGAAACCCATGGGGTCGGGCCCGTGTCTGGTTCGATAATGCCATCAGTGAGGAGTTGGTCAAGTTCTCTGGAAACCGCATTTTGAAGATGGAACCCGACCCTTCTGGGGTGTTGGGGCACTTGGCTCACTCCCGCGTCAATATTAAGCTTGACAGGGTGAGGTGCCCTTCAATTATCCTAGTCCCGTGCAGAGTCGAGGACATTTGGCTAGAATATCCTCCTTGGTGATGATGGTTTATGGGTTGGGCAAGTTGACAGCACATATTGTGTTATCGCTTCTGACATCCTTGGCCGATGAGCGAATTATGTCGCCTTCGCTGAAATGAATATCGATGAGTCCCAGAGAGGAGGCAGTTTGGTAGCTGAGGTGGCACCTGACCTGCCTTTTGTTGGGCTCCTGATGACATGGATGATCGTGTCAACCTTTAGTCCCTTGTGGTAAAGTTGCTGCTTGAAATGTCCAATTGCATGGAGAGGTGATGCTGCACCCCATTGGAAGATCCTTGAATTCGTTTCTTCAAGGGTAGGTTTATCTGGGATATTCTGGTAATCCTGTCCCCCCCCCATGATGTTAACAGATGCGCCTGAGTCTACCAGGAAGTAGAAAAGGCTATTTCCCATTTTGACCGGGATCCTCTGTGCCTCCCTGGCTTCTCGATCGTCCTGGATGAGGTTGACGTATTCATCGCGAGGCTGCTGGTCGTAGTAGGCAGAGCTTGGGCGAGACCACGCTTGGACCGGGTCCTCATACTCCTCGCAGTCTCAGGGGGGTTCATCTTATTTGTCGACAATGCGGGGTTGCTGGTCATAATGGCTGTAGTCCTGAGGGTAGTCAGATGGATGGAAGTCCTCTACTGCTCTGACATAGCGCAGTTGGTTTGGTTGGAAAACCCTGCTCTGGAAGTATTGTGGTAGTGGTGGTCAGTTGAGTGACCTATTGGGCCAATGGGGCCTCGGGGTAGGGAAAGGCCTTCCCTCCCTGCAGTCTGACTGGAAGTGTCCTTCTCTTCCGCAGTTGGCACACCTCTGCGACAGGGCAGGACCCTGAGTGGGGAAACGCCATGCCACCTCTATAGCACTGCCTCTGTAGAGTGGCCCTGGGATGACTCTGCTGTTTGAAAGGTGGAGCCTCTCTTTCCCCTGTCGCTGGGTTGACTGCTGTACGGCCGCAATGAGATCAGCACTCTCGTTCTTGAATGCAGGGGCACTGGTCATGGGGGCAGCCTGGACATCAACCCTCTCGAATATCCTGGCCAGCTCGCTGACTTCATCGATCGAGAGGGGCTTTTTCAGCAGCTGCTTCTTGAGGGTGGGAGACAGGCAGCCTTCAATGACTCTCAAGCGTATGGCCTCGTCGAGGGAGAATACATGGAATTGGCAGTGAGCCCCCTTTACTCTCAGGCATGTAAAGAACTTGTTGACTGTTTCATCAGTCCTCTGCGTACACTGATTGAACATATATCTCTCATAATCCCTGTTGGGTTCAATAACGAGTTTTCTGTCGAAGGCAGCGAATCGGGTTGATCAGCCGCAGGAATCGTATTGACTAGCATTTTGATCTCAGCGCCAACTAGATTGATGAACACGTTGTGCAGGTGAGGCGAGTCTCCTTCCCCAGACGCCCTCACAAAATGGTGAGTCCTCCATCCATTCAGTCCATCGTGGGCCTTTGTCTGCTTGTGTTGTCATTGAAAAGGGGAGCGGCATACGCAGCAGATTTGGCTCTTGAAACCAGTTGAAATGATCTCCTTGGGGCTCCTCGTGTCGTCGTCCAGAAAATGGAGCTACGTGATGGCAGGATCAGCACGTGTGAGGGGCCTGCGTGCGGTGTGCTAGTTCATATGCGCAGCAACGTTGAGTGGGCCCGTGTGGGCCTCGGGCCATGGCCCAGAATTGAGCTGGTGTGGGGGGCACGAGAAACGCCCACCTTCAGACACATGATGTGTCGTGGCCCAGGGCCGCACACGTACGGGAGAGCAGGGAGAACGGAGAAACCGCTGGCGGATTGCCGCGCAGCCTGCACGTGGAGAGAGTCCTATCCCTCTCCACGTGAAACGGTCTGGCAGGAGGCAGCAGCGGGATCGCTGTGTGATACGCTCAGGATTGAGCATTCGGGGAGGAGGCAGCAGGATTGCTGCGTTCCGTGCTTGGGATCGAGCGCTCAGCGCCACACAGCGGGATTGCTGGCACATGTGGTCGAGTAATGCGGACTGCGTATCTCGACTTGGAAGGACATGGCTCGCAATGGAAATGCACACCCGCTGTACTGGAGGAAGCGCAGTGGGATCACCTGCAGAAGGATTATGCTCCGGTCATCAAAGGAGACATCCTCTTCGCCAGTTGCTGCCCGGACTGGGCTTGGAAAAAGACACGAGACCGGAGCAGATGGAATGCAAACTTGCTTTATTGAAATACAACTCGGAAGTGGCAAACACGTTCCGCTCACACACACACACATTCCTCCCTCCTGGTCCACGTCACTTGCTCCTCCTCCTCTTCTTCGGTGGTCGCGTCCTTAAAGGGACAGAACGGGTAACATAGGGCAAACTTAATCGATGCAGAACTCTCCATATTGAGTTTGTAACCAGCCTCTCTCATTACAACTAATAATTGGTCCCTTTTATAACCCATATGCCCCCCACATTCCACACAGAACAGAAAGCCCCGACATCAGACCACCAAGACACATTACTACAAACTGTTGGCTCAGTTGTTGGTTTAATTTTTTGTCTAGGCTTAATAATAAATGCATATGTTTTATACCGGTTACTGTGTTTTAATCACCGCTATTTTCACCATGGCTGTAACCCTATTGTTTTTGCAGCAGCCGTTATTGCCAATTTCTTTTTTTATTTGTGTTTATTTTAAATGCATATGTTGTATATTTGAGTAGTGGGTTTGGGATGGTAGGTGGCAGGGTGAGGTGGTGGGGTGGGCCACTGAAACAGGTGGCTCTGAATTGGAATTGAACTGACATTGGGGCCAACAGGAACCACCACAACTCTAATGTATGGACAAAGT
This sequence comes from Ambystoma mexicanum, assembly GCF_040938575.1. Lineage (NCBI taxonomy): Eukaryota > Metazoa > Chordata > Amphibia > Caudata > Ambystomatidae > Ambystoma > Ambystoma mexicanum. Next base: position 273,315,095 of record NC_090932.1, on the reverse strand, counting down.
GAGACCCGGTCAGACATTGACTGTTGAAAGACAAATATGCTGGGAAGATGAGGACTGAGGCCCACCATTGAACTTATCTAGAATGTTTAATGCTAATGAAAGCTGAATCCATCCAACTGCAGAACTACTAACTGATTCAAACTGTGTGTTAGTCCTAGAAACTGAGACACTCGGGGGCCTAATTCATGGAATCCAGCAGCAGAAGTAGCTCAATCGCTGCACGCCGAGAAGGAGCATGCACCAGGCGTGGCGCAAACAAGCAATTGCGCGGCACGCGTATTCATGGATTTTCTGAGGCATCAGTAGTCGTGGCACAATGAACATCAAGCAGCGCCAGTAATGCCCCCAACACGCCCTTGTGCACAGGAAAAAGCCAGTGAAGTGCCTAATACGGCGCAAGGCCCCGTTCCATCCGTGGGCCAGCACACAGCTCCCATTGTAATCGTGTGAAAAATCAGCACGCACCCCGGTCGCACCAGCCAAATCACGTGGAAAGGCCTGCGTGTACCCCGGTCGCACCCCAGCATAATCGCATACCCCGGTCGCACTAGGCAAATCGCGTGCAGCCATCAGCCGCAAACACAGCACGCAGGCAGCCTACACCACATGGCCCCCCCATCACCCGTGACCATACCCCGCAGGCAGCCCACACCACATGGCCCCACCATCACCCGTGACCATACCCCACAGTGTAAAGGATTCCAATCTGGCGTCACACCGGACCAGGACTCTTGCCCTTAGCCTAAGATGTAGTGCTCAATTAGAATACCTTTTCTTTATTTTCAACAAATTCAAATTGAGCTCGCACCCAACCCATATCACACCCCCTTTTACAAATACCCCGGGTCATAATGGACCATGAACCAAACCGGTTGGTGGGAATAGAATATTTATTTATTTTAAATCCAAAGAAAATCACACAGTTTGAATATTGGACAGCAATCACCAATGGGGTGATAATTACAATGAAAACGTATGAAATACACTTGGTTGACCTTCTACAAGAACATATCTAAAGCACGGATGAATAGGAGCAATTTTACAGTTCGGGTAGATAGCACCTGAGTTAAGATTTCCCTCTGCAATGCTCCCTCAAACCCCAAATAATTCGAATTCAGAGTGGATAGAAAGGAGCAGCAATGGATCAGGGATATTCAGCAGCAACCAGAATTCAAATCCGACCTTCCCTCAAAAAATAAGAGGCAAAACCCTTTGCAATTGCATAAAATGACACTCGGAATTGGTAAATAAAAAATGTACGTGCGGTTGAACAAATGAGATAAATATGACTTATCACAGTATCGGGGATGTAATATCACTAGCAACTACAAGGCAACTTATCAACAAAGGGCATACAGTTCAGAAAGCAACTTGAAAGTAAGAACACAGTGCAGCCAAATCACATGCTGAAAAGTTGCATTTTACACTTTTGCAGTTTTAAATGTCGAAAACTGTTTTTTTAAACTAGTGAAATAGACGGAATCGGAATGCGTTTTTTAGGCGGGGTGATAGATGCACATCACAGGGATCCTATAAAAGTGAAAGAGTGGCTCTAGCTGAATAATTGGATGAGATTTTCAAGGTGGAAAGGGGTTAGGTGTTTGGGAAAATAAGGAGTTAAAAGAGAAAATCAGTTTGGAAAGAAAGGACAAGTTTTACTTAAACTAGATTATGAAGACTAAATTGTTAAAGACACGGTCACTCCAAGGTTAATTTGTAACTTAACCTTTTCACCGTGCGTTCAGCTCTATGTGGGAATTATTTTAAATTATTCAAAATATGACTAAGGATCTATGGAATACAGAGATAATTAGAAGAATGTTGCTAATCGCTGAAAGATCAAGGACAGGCGCCACAGAGAATTCTGACAGTTTTAAACAAGTTACCAGGGTATGGATAGGATTACTTGGAGAGTAGGACAAAGACAAAGTATCAAGATGGGGTAGGCTATGTGTGGCTATGGGATGGGGAAATACTCACAATCCACACTTGTTTGGGATTTGGGGCAGTAATCCGGGTTCTGGACTCAAAGGCTCAGGTCACAGCACAGCAGCAGACTCTCCTAACAGCAAAAAGCTGGGCACGTCCGGTCACTGGATGGCAAGGGTACAGCTGGCATGCAGGTAGTGGCAAAAACCGGTCTGGTCACAGGATACTCCCACAAGGGTACCGAAGCTTTCCCTCTTCTCCCTGAGTTAGTGGGATTTTGTTAAGGGGTTTAGATATGAAGGATGGTTCTGCCTGGATAGGAGGGCCTGAACCAACTATCCTTTTTCTGGCAGTGGAGTCTGGAATCTGCAGGGTGGATCTGGAATGTCTGGATACGCAGGTGCTGGAAGTCTTTTTTTCGGTTTGTCAGCTTCCCCCTTTTATAAGGCGGGTGACTCGGAGGATTTATTGTTGGGCAGGACTAAGCTAGACCTACCCCGAAGAACCGGATAGGCCAGCCTAGGTTGGTCTCCTCCTCTAAGAGGGGACTCAGTTTATGGGGTGCGTTTTTATGAGATACAAGGCCATCCCACAATCATTTTTGAACAAAATCAATTATGCCATAAATCACACATTTACACAGTTGGGGCACGTTTGCAAATTGTATGGGCAAATTGCATATTTCATACAGAGCATGGTGTTCCCATTCCCAGGTCTATACGACATTATTTCGCCCTTCTAATAGTATTTCTAGATTGTTTTAAAAAAATGTTTTAAGTGGGAACCGCATCACCCATCCAACAATTTAAGCATGTATACTCTCTCAACCCTTGACCCAGAACCCCACTGGCATGGTCGCATGCCAGGCAGGGTTAGGACTTGGTGTTCATTTGGGGCCCCAAGGGCCTTACATTATCACCAGGGACTCTCCTGGAGTCGGCCCTAACACCTTTGGTGCCAGGCTCATATTTGGAATGGGACTTGAGGGGACTACTTTTTGTGTGGAAGCCTGCAGCCAACATGGAGACACCCACATAGTCTAGTCCCTAAGAACCAGACTGTGCGGTGCAGTGTTTTTTTTTTTAACTTTGTTTATTTTAAATTAAGGCAGGATGGTAGTTACACACATTACAAGCAATGCTTTTTCAGGCATGTTGATCCCCAGTCCTTTTTTCCCCCCACCAGGCTTCCTCCCTCCCACCTCCCTCTGGCCCCTCCACCCCTCAGTTTTAGAGGCGGAATTTTCCCTCCTGGGCTACCCAGTTTGCGCCTTAGCGTCTATGTGTCTTCCTCAGGGTTCTCTTGGTTTTTCAGGATCCATCGGGCCCTGATCGGTTTATAAGTCCGGGCGGGGAAGCGCTGGTCGTATTCAAGCACTGGGCCCCAAATATTCTGGAATCGATGGAGAGTTCCCGCCTATGCTGCTGTCACCTTCTCCGCAATCAGAATGTCCCAGAGTTTAGTCCACCATTGGGCTATGTGAGGGCCTTCTGGGGTTTTCCAGGCCCGGGCCAGCACCGTTTTCCCCGCTAGTAGACAGTGTGTCAATAGTTTCGATCTGGTTCTGGAGCGCGGGTAGATCGCGGGGATCGGAGCACCCAGCAAAACTGGTTCTGGTTCCAGAGGAATTGCCGTTCCAGTAATTTGTGTGAAGGTTTCCAGGAATATCCTCCAGAACTGTTGGATCTTTGGGCAAGCCCACCACATGTGAAAAAAAGAGCCTGGGTGGCCACATCCTCTCCAGCAGGAATGATCCACTTGTGGGTTCATGTGGTGAAGTCGAAGGGGCGGGTAATACCACCGCACCAGCACCTTGTACGCACATTCCCTGTTGGTAATGCAGGTGGATGAGGTGTGTGTTCTAGTCCATATGTCTACCCAGGTTTGATCCTCTATTGGATGACCCAGGTCCGCCTCCCACTGGGCCATACAGCGGGTCTTTGTGGACAGGAAGTCGCTTAAGAAGCGCCTATATAGGGTGGATACTCTGCCCCGGGTCGGAAGGTCTCCCAGTGTGAGTTCCAAGGCGGTGGGCGGGCGTGTTGCTGCTTGCAGAGTTTGGGGATGTGAGCACCAGTGGCGTAGCTGGATATAGGTGAATCTGTCCCTTTCCTGGAGTTGGAACTTCTCCTTACATTGGTTGAAAGTGAGGGGTATCCCTCCCATATATAGCTGGTCTATAGTCTCCAGCCCGCCCTTTATCCAGTTCCGAAAATTGCAAGGATTCGCTCCGGGTGAGAAGGTTGGGTTATGGAAGACCGGGTAGTGTGGGCTCAGTCCTCTTGGCACTCCCTTTTGCTTTAGCGCCCAGTCCCAGGAGCTAAGGGTATGTTTAGTTGATAGAAGGAGGTCTCCCCAGTGTGTTCTGAGGGGGGGCGGGATGTGTGGCAGAAATCGCAAGGGTAGGGGCACTTGTGATTGTTCCAGCTCTACCCATCTAGGGCGGTTTGTTATATTTTGCCATGCCTGAACCTGTGCCAGTTGTGCTGCCACTCTATAGGCCTGCAAGTCTGGGACCCCCAGTCCTCCTAGTTTGGAGCCCCCTAGCATCGTTCTGAGAGGGATTCTCGCTCTTACCTTTCCAGATGAATTTCAGCATTTTCCTTTGGATATCCCTGAGGGTTGGTGTGGGAATCGCTACTGGAAGGGAGGCGCAGGCGTATAGGAACCTCGGAAGGAGGTTCATCTTACATGCTGTGATGCGCCCCAGCAGTAAGATCTCTTGGGTCTCCCATCGTTTCAAGTCGCCTTCCAGTTCTTTCAGTAGCCGGGGGAAGATGGCTTTTTCTGTGTCTCCTGGGTTAGCCGGGATGTGGACCCCTAAGTAGAGGATGGCCTTCTTTACCCATATCATCGGGCACATCGCAGTCAGTGGCTCCCGTTCTGCTGGGGTGAGGCCGATGCCCAAAGCCGAGGATTTGTCGAAGTTTATAGTAAAGCCTGAGACCTCACCATAGGTGGTAAATTCTCGTATCGCATGTTTCAGTGATGAGTGGGCCTCTGAGATCATGAGCAGAACATGTTCTGCATATAGGGCGATTTTGTGTTGCATGGGGCCACTCTGTAGCCCTTTGATTTGGTCGTTTCCCCTAATCCTTTGGGCAAAAGGCTCCATGGTGAGTGCGAAGAGCAAGGGTGACGGGCAGCCCTGCCGGGTTCCGCATGACAGAGGGATCGCAGCTGAGCTGTGTCCGTTGATTCTCAGGCTAGTGCTTGGGCTATTATAGTTGGCTAGAATCATCGTTTGGAAAGTTGAGCCGAAGGCCTCTAGGGTGTGTTTCATAAATGTCCAATCTACCCCATCAAATGCCTTGGCTGCGTCCAGAGCCACTAAGACTAGTTTCTGGGAGTTCCGGGAGGTAAGGTCCACCAGGTTCAAGGTTCTCCGTATGTTGTCACCTGCTGACCGGTGAAGGATGAAGCCTGCTTGATCGGGGTGGATGATCTTCGGGAGAACGCGATTCAAGCGGTTTGCCAGAATTTTTGAATATATGTTTGCATCGATGTTTAAGAGTGCAATCGGTCTATAGAAGGTCAGACTCCTTGGGTCCTTTCCTGGTTTGGGCAGGAGGATGGTGGTTGATTCCTGCATCGATGGGGTGACTGATCCTGCTTCCCTGAAGGAGTTGAACAGGGTCACCAGGTGGGGGGTCAGTTGTGGCCTGAATAGTTTATAGAACCTGGTTGAAAAGCCGGCTGGGGCTGGGGCTCGTGTTTTAAGCGATTTAATGGCCTCCTCAACCTCCTCCCCTGTAATGGGCTCATCCAATTCGTCTCTCGCTGTATTGGCGAGACGGGGCACTGCTGCCTTCTGCAGATATTCCATCTGTTGCGGTGGGTTCCGTGGGGTTGCCTTCATGATTTGGGTCAGGTAGTCTGTTGCGAGCCGTTGCTTTTCGGGCTCTGAGTACCATGTGACCCCCTTGGAATCACGCAGACCCGCGATCGTGTTGACGCGTCTCCACTTGGCTAGTTTGGCCACCAGTTCGCCTTGTTGCCCTTCGCGTAGTATGATTGTTTGGCCTTCGCCATCAGTGGAGCGGTTTGTTCCGCATAGTGGGCTTCTAGTTTTTTCCTCGCTGTTCGTATAATCCGTTGCGTCTTAGGGGACCAGCCTTTTTCCTTGTGGATTACCTCGGCCTCTCTTACCTCATCCTCTAGAGCTATCCAGGTCTGGGGTCTGTTCCGATGGTAGGCTGCTCCTTGAGCAATCGGGGAACCCCTGATTACTGCCTTCATGGCATCCCAATTATTCGCTAGCGAAGTGTCCGAGGCTGGGTTTCGTCAAAGAAATTTCTTGTCCCCGTTGCAATCTTGTCTCTCGTAGCCATGTCATTGAGGATCGGGTCGTATAAAGACCATTTACGTGGGTTATTGAGGTTGGGGTTCTGAGCCCGGAGTTCCAGGATCACTGGAGCGTGGTCGGATATGGCTCTCGTGCCGATGGAAACCTCTTTGACAGAGGGGAAGGTTTGCGGGGAGATCAGGAACAGGTCGATCCTTGAGAAGGTGCGGTGGACGAACGAGTAGAAGGAGTAGTCTATTTCGTCGGGGTGAAGCACCCGCCATGAGTGTATTATCTCCAAGGACCTGAACAGCCGGAGGAGGCTGAGTGCCTGGGCGAAATCGCTTGGAGTCGGGGGGTGTGACCGGTCTTTAGTAGGGTCGGGAACCCCATTGAAATCCCCTCCGACTATCGTTTGGCCCTCCACAAAACTAGCGAGCGCCGTGCCCAAGAAGTCATAGAAGTGTGATTGTCCAGTGTTGGGGGCATACACCGAGATGAGGGTGTATAGATCTCCCATTAGGAGGCATTTGACTGCTGTGTATCGGCCTTCCGGGCATATTTTCGTTTCCAGAATTTGGGGCTTCAAGTCTTTCCTAAAGAGGATCGCCGTGCCTCCCTTTTTGCTTGTTCCAGAGGCAAAAAATTGAAGCGGGAATAGCCGAGAGCGAAGCCGGATCACGTCCGCCGGCAGCAAGTGAGTCTCTTGGAGCATAGCTATCGCTGCGTCTTCGTCCTGGAGTTTTAATAGAATTGCCTTTCGTTTGTTAGGGGAGTTCAGTCCATTAACATTTAGGGAGAGGATCCGCAGAACCTGGTGGTCCAATGGTGTCCCATTCTCTGTCTCTTGGGTTTGGGGGGGTCGTGAGCCAGTGATTCAGCTGCCATGTTTGTCGTGAGATCTCGTGATACCATCCTGCTCTTGAGGTTTTAACGTGGAGCCCCAGCGGGGGGCCGCAACTTTAACTGGCGGGTAGACCGACATTGTAAGTACGGGCGTACCCTTGGCCAACAGGGCCAACTGTCCCATCGCGTATTGAGTACTGTGGGTTTCCAAGGAACGAAAGTTGGAAAGTATCCTTGGAGTGGGTATGAACCGTGGGTATGGCCCGCCGTCTCTGCCTTCAGAGCTCATCAATCTAAGCGTAAGGTGGCGGATCCGTATTTAGGTCAGGTCAGAAGAGACCAGGCAAAGCTGCTGTTGGAACCTAGGGGCGCGGGAGCGCCCTTGTTCATCACTTTCTGTTGCTCCGCTAAGTTGACGACCATGGCGAACGTTTAGGTTTTGGGGAGGGAAGCGGCCCAGAGTCCTCAGTTCCCTCCGGGCTTGGCGTGGAAAATTCCTGGGGCGAGGTTGGATGCATGATTCTCTCTGCATCCTCCAAGTGACTAATCCGGCGTAGGGTTCCTTTTATATGTGAATTGTAAAGCTGTTGGAAACAGCCATCTGTAGCAGACTCGCTGCTCCTGGAGGAACAATGCCAGTGGTCGGAATGCTCTTCTTTTCTGAAGGGTGAGTGGTGAGGGGTCCTGATAAATAATTTGAAGTGGCGTGCTCCGGAAGGTAATTTCCTCCCCCTGGCGGCTAATCGCCGAAATCGCCTCTTTGGTTGTGAAAAAGTGGACCCTGGTGATGACATCAGGGGGGGGGTCCGAGTCTGCCCCTCGGCGTGGGCGGAGTCTGTGGGTCCGGTATAGCAAGAGCTGAGATTTGTCCAGGTCTGGGAGGAGGGCCTCGAAGAAGCGTCCCACGTAGTCTGCTAGCTTGTTGTCAGGGACGGAGGTTGGGACGCCCCGAATGCGAAGGTTGTTGCGGCGCACCCTATTTTCAAGCTCCTCATGTTTAAACTCCAGGATATCGCATTTGTGATGCAGGGTGTCAATGGCTCTTTGCATTTCCCCTAGTGGTAGTATGATCCCGAGAGTGGTCTTTGATTTCTCCGAGCCCCTGTTCGACCTCCATAACCCTTTGATCTGTCTGTTCGACTTTGGTGGAGAGTTCTGAGAGGCATGAGCGAAACTCTGACTTAATGTCCGCCATGAAGGCAATCAGGTCCCCTTTGGTAGGGAGGGCTCCTCCGTCCTCCTGCGGTTTCTGTGGGGTAAGTTTAGGGGGCTCTTGCTTCTTGCTTTTATCTAATGCAGTAAGCATGGTGGAAATATCTGCGCCCTTGCTAACCTTTGTTTGCCTGGACCTGATGATCGTGTTGGGCGGTCTTGGCTGGAAGAGTTGCAGCGGGGACCAAAGCTGTGGGAGACTGCACTCGGCCCCCTCTCCACTCCAGGCCCGCAGAGTTTAGTGCGTTGTAGGGGTGGCAAGTCGTGTGCTTTCGCCGCTAGCTGCTCAGGAGTGTCCAAGCGTAGAAGTGTGAGCGAGAAGCTGGTGGGAGTAGCCGTGACCCCGCAGTGGTCTAGGTCGCTGGCTGGATGAATGGGCCGGGGAGCCCCAGGAAGTACTAGTGCAGGGAGGATTTCAGTGGGACCAGAGCAGGACGACCCACCGGTGCGTCTAGGGAGCGGGTGTGTCGCTGCGGTATGGCCCGCGGGGTCGAGGCTTCTCTGGGTAGCAGGGATTATCTTGCGGCCTCCGTATTTCCCCCCCCGTCCTCACCGTATGTCGATCGCTGGGGTTGGGGGCTGTGATCCCTCTGTGCGCCATCCACGTGTGACTCCGTAGTGTCGCCGGCTGATGCTGGGCGGGGGGCCGGAATCGAGCTTCAGAGCGGGGGAGGGGGAAGACCCCATCACTCCCTTGGTGTGTGCGTCTGGGCCCCGGGCCCCGCCAGGCAGAGAGGAGGGAGAAGGCTCCACGCGGCAGCCCCCGAGGAAGCTCTCACGTGCACTCCGGGCAACCCAGATATGATCCGTCCGGCTCCGTGTTGGCGGGTCCGTCCGCTCCTCTTGTTCGGCGCTCCAGAGCCCCGTCACCACCCGATGCGTAGTATGTTGCTGAGTTCCGGCGTGGCCGCCATCTTGGTTTCCTCGGTTGGTGACGGGGGAGAGATTCGGCCGCTAAGTTCTAGGAGAACGCTCCCGCGTTCGGAGGTCATCTTGGGCCAGGTTGTGCCATATCGGTTCCGATCGCTGTAGATGGCATTGGCGACTCGGAAGCTCGATCAGAACCGCCAGAATTTGGCCGCGGGCAGCCTCAAGGGAGCGACCACATCGATGGCGCTCCAAGCCACGCCCCCGCGGTGCAGTGTTTTAGGGTGTGGTAGCCCAGACTACTTTACAGGGGTAGGCTATATAAACCACACCCAAGCTAAAGAACGTGCTTCGCGTTATTCTGCAGCCAGCAGCGTGGCGCTCATAGTGTTCAGAGACCATCACCCGGCGTTCCTGGAATCGCGGACCTGCAGAGGAGACAAAAGAACATAATTAGCAGTCCCAGCTCACCTGCAGCTTTCCATCCTTCGATCCCGGCTGCTTGCGGTCTTCCATCTCGTTGGCAGCATCTTGTGGACATCACGCACCGGAACGAAGCACCTGGAGGGGAGAGAGAAAAAGGGACAACGTTAAACGTGTTACTCAAGGCAATCACAGCAGTAACTATAACCTCCTCACCTGGCTGGACATATCTTGGCCGGTTCCGCTCTGGAAATCACTGCACGCCCAGAAAGACCATCACGACCTGAAAAGGAATAAAAAATACAGGTTAGCCCAAAAAGACATCAGCGCGCCGCACTTCGCACTGAACCTACCTTTCTGCATACGCTCCGCGTCCATAAATCCCGCCGGGAGCCTGACCCAAGCAGCGCACCCAGCGAACCTCTGCAGACCTAAGGGGGAAACAATCAGGGAAAGACATTAATAGCACGAAAGAAAATACAAAGGCTTTCAGAGACTGCTATAATCGAACTTAACTCCTTAAAGACACTTGAATGGGTTGGCACCAGTGAAGTTAACTCGGTCGCTTCAACCCGCAGAAAACTACGCGCCCCTGCGCAGAAAGCAGGACGGAGAGCACGCCAGACATCATAACAAGGCCCACCTGCCATAGAAGACATCATCCCGAATTGAGCACATCCGGGGGAATCTGGCAACTGGGGCATACGGGGGTCCCCGTGGATACCAGGTGAGTGTAACATATACATATTATCATAGGGCATATTTCCATTAATTTTTAACGTTCCACCATATTTGCTTTTCCCATGATTCACATTCATCTGGCGTTTACTTTCCATTCATGCTATGGACAGCCACGATATCTTGTTTGAAAGCCATGAAAATTACCTTTAAACTTTAAAACTTTTACATTACTGCATTGTCCGATTATAGAATGAAGTCTTAAAAGTTTATTAATTAAACAGTGTTTTGAGCCCTTCAACTGGGGCCAATTTGTTTTTCAGGCTACCACGAAATGTCAGTTTAGCCCAGGGCTGCCCTGGAGTTTCCCCAGTTTGAGTGAATGGTAAGTGTCACTTCCCAAGTAACAGGTAGGTGTCACAGAATCGATTGTCTCAAGCTGAAGCCCAGACAGAAGTCTGATGCGGGTGTGATATTCTTCCTCTTGGCCATTCAAAGTTTCCAAGGGCAAAAAATTAACACGTATGTGTCCCAGAAATCCATTTGTGGCTTCTTTTGGGGGGAGGCCACTCCTGTTGTCAGCACACAACTGTCCATGTAAACTGAGCCGGACCTGTTGGACTGGTTCCCCAGTTTGCCAATACCTTTAATTATTTATTTTATTTTGTACTGACTCAGAAGCAAGTCTGTTGAAATAAAACATTATCTAGATTTTACCCCCGCCCCACCTTACATTTCTAGGCAAGGACAGGGCCTTAATCACATTGTACTTTTAAAACCAGCATTTTTCTCTTTTGCAAAAGCACATTTTGACACGTGGTGAATTCTGCTGGGATGTCCCCTTCAAATTCGGTTTTCTCTCCCCTCTGGATTCCAAACATTGTTTGCAGCCTTAGTCAGTTTCTCTTACAGAGCAGTATGTTCAAGGCAAATGTCCCCTGAAATTGACATGTCCACAGAGAGCTAGGGTTTCTTTTGAAGGGTTCATTTTTGACACTTTACAGCAAAAAGTCAAACGTTTTTCCATACGGCTGAGAGTAAAGTTTCTGGTGACTCCACAGATCTTGCCTTACACAGCCTGCCATTCAGTGATAATGCTTTCTTTGGTGTTGCATAATCTGAATGTGGATGGGCACAACTGGATCTCCTTGGATCAGAACTGTGTAGTGTTGAATAGATGAAACGGAGCATCACGGTGTCCTCATTTTAAATGCCAAATATTTCCTTTTTCAAGGGGAAATGTGGAACTAGGAGCAAAGCAGCGCTGCTTTTCAATTTATTTCTTGGGTGCTTGTAAGAAAACACACTGGCAGCCTTCCTCAGTGTGCCCCCCTCTTCCATCTTGCCCAATAGGGGCTTGGCAAGACAGTGCAGCCATCATTTTGTAGCTGCTTAACACACTTTTGATGCGAAGCAATGGGGCTAAAAAGAGCCAGCTCAGTCATTCTCTGGTAACTGCTGAAATGCAGCTTGGAGATGGAGGGGCATTCTGCTGAGTGGGTAAATGTATCTCACAAACCCCCTTGACATTTCTGAGACTTCTTGTCAAGGGAGAGTAGGGAAAAGTGGGATTCATCAGGTGGAGCCCTTCCATCAGGGGCGATACATCACAATCCTCCCGTTACCTTTCATTGGAGTGTGGAGCGACACCCTGAACTTTCCCTCCGATCTTTCTTTGTGGTGTGGAGCGACACCCCAGATTTTCTTTCGGTCTTTCCTTTCCAGGTCCCTGGGGAAGTCCTCCTTGGTCTATGAAGGGGTAGGACCTGTACGAATCTGGTGAATAAATAAGAACCGGTTACACCATTTTCCCACTGACTGCCTTCCCGGAATGTCGAGAGCGGTGGGAAACACATGCATTACGATCATTACAGTATGGAGACAACAACACATAATCCTTCACAAGACAAAGATAAATACTGATTTTTACTAGAATTTGTGGTAATACCCTTTTTGCACTGATAATGAAGAAAAGTACTCCCTGTTAGACAGATATACCTATGACCCTACCTGTTCCCTTCTGGTTCTTCTTTTTCTGGTTCTCATTCTCCAGATGTCTCCTCTATTTGATTTTCTCTTGGCTCCTCAATTAGAAGTGTGCCTAGGGTGACAACTCTTTAACTGATTAATTTGGACCAATTTCTCTTCTGCCAGCTCTCCTTGGGGGATGCGGATTCTGTAGGCGACAGGTGAAACCGACAGGTGAAATTCTATCTACAATTTCAAAAGGTCTGTCAGCTGGGGAGAAATTTCCGCTCCTTGGTCTGGTTCCTTTGGAAATTGTACAAATATATCCTGTCTCCTACTTGGAATTCCTTTTTGGTGGTTTTTAAATAATATTGAGTCTTCATCCCCTCTGCTGATTTTTCCAGATTCTGCTGAGCGTATGCAAAAGCATGTTGAAGGTGTTTTTAGATTCCCAACATACTCATGTGTTGTGGAGGCGTTTATCAGTGTCTGCTCTTGTGTTCTATAAAGCAGATGCTGAGGTAGCACCATCCTTCGTCCAGTCGTTCGCTTAAATGGAGACCTCCTGGTTGCTGAAGAAGGTGTAGATCTGTTGGCCATCAGGACAAACGGTAATCGGATGTCCCAACCTGGCCCAGAATCTGCCACAAACTTTTTTTAAAATTTTTTTAGAATGCTTAAAATTGTTTTGTTGTACCTCTGAACTCCCCCACTAGAGGACCGGCGGTATGCAATGTGAAGTTTACTTTTTACCCCAATTATCTCCCACATCTTTGTCATCACTTCGCTGGTGAAGTGACTACCTCGGTCTAACTCAATCCTTTGGGGTAGGCCAAAACGCGAGAAGATGTGGTTGATCAATCAGGCAGCTGCTGTTAATTCCTTGCAATTTGGGGCCGGGAGACATTCCACCCACTTCATAAACAAGCATCTTACGGTTAACATGTATTTCTTCCCCCTAGAGGAGCAAATCACAGGCCCAATGAAATCTACTGTTCAATCTGACCAAGGCAGTGTCCTTCCCCCTCTTCTGGAGGGGAGCTCGGTGTGTGAGTGACGTTGGCTGAAATTGTGCACACACAAGACACCCCTTTAAAAAATTGTTCGCGGTCCTGCCGCATGTGTGGCTAGTATGCAACCTCCCGCAAGATTTCTAGAGTAGTGTGAAACCCCCGATGACCGGCTGTGGCGGCGTCATGGGTGTGACTTAGCATCAGGCTTCGGAATGAGGTAGGTACCACCCACTGGTCCCAAACAGAGATGGATCTCCTTACCAACAACCCGTCTTGGATTCCAAACATTTTGGGACACTTCATCAATACCCTGAGGTCTTCTTTCCCAATGTAATCGGTATCCGTCGGAGGAAAAATCTCAGGGTCCCCAATGTGTTGACAACATTTCCCAGTAATCGGATCCCCTTTTTGTGCAGTGATTAAATCGGCATCTGGGGGTCTCCTTACTCCATTGGGCAGTTGAGAGTTCATTGTGAGCATTTGTCTGGGACCCAGTGACCTGGAATTCCCCAAACAGGGACTCGCCCTCAGGAGATCCCCCCTGGATGGCTCCGGTTTTGGCCAGCTGATCAGCTAGGTCATTTCAGTTTTGTCTGGCCCCTCTATTCTGGAATGACCCTTGATCTTCTTCCAATAGATGGTCATCGCATTAGAGGTGACCAGGTCATCAATATATTGTATTAGCTTGCCATGTTTGAGTGGTTTGTTATTAGCACACAGTATGCCTCTGGTTTTCCAATTTACCAGGTGCTCCACGAACCCGATCCGGACATAATCTGAATCCGTGATTATGACCAGTTCGTGGAGTTGGTGTTGGACGGCATTGAGGATGGCCTGATGAACTGCCATCAACTCTGCCACCTGACTACTATGGGGACCGATTTTGTACCCAGCAGAGGGTTGCAGGGTATCATTCACCCAGGCATTCCCAACTCCGGCCACCAGTTCCTTTTCCCCGTTGTTATCAACATGGTAGGAGCACCCGTCCACATAAACTTTGGGCATTCCCTTGCCCTTGTCTTATTCATAGACTTTGTGCGGGGAATTAAAGTATGCCTCCATGTTGTCCTGGGTTTTACGACTTTCGTCCTCGAGACCGTTTTCTCTGGCACAATCATGCAAGTCAGCCAGACCTTGCGGGAGGGGACACTTCTTGTTTTGGCCATATCTGACCTCCACAGGAAAGCCTTGCATTGACAGAATCCAGGAAGTAATTCTGGAATTACACACATTTCTGGCCCGGATTCTGTCACTTTGGAGGTATTGCAAAGGCTGGTGTGGAGTCTCCACTATGATGTGTTTACCCTGAATAAACGGGCAGTAATTTTTCAATGCCCACACTGTTGCCAGGAGTGCCTTCCCACAATTGTTGAATTTTTCGTCCACAGAGGATAAAGTATTGCTTGCATAGGAGATGACTTTATTGACCTTGTCATGCTTTTGATATGATACTGCTGTCAAGCATGTATTCGAGAACCCTGTCTCCAAGAAGAACTCCTTTTTTATTTTTTATTTACAGGGTAAGCTAGACAAGGCGCTTGTGAGAGGCTTCTTTTTGAGTTGCTTTACTGCCTCGCTTGTTCTGGACCCCACTCCCACTTGACCCCGCCTTCAACCGATGGATCAGGGATCTTGTGATCTCTGCGTAATCCTCAATGAACTTCCTACTGTAATCGGTCAGCCCAAGGAGGCTTGTTAGCTTCTGCAGAGTTGTGGGGTCTTTTAGTTTTAGGAGTGCTTCCACTTTCTTCTCCTGAGGACAGAGACTCTCAGGAGTTATTTCATGTCCCAAGAAGTTGACCCGGGTTCTGCACCACTGCGCCTTTTGGAAGGATCGTCTTGCTCCGGCATCCCTCAACTGTGTCAGAACATGACAGATTTCCACTATGTGTTCCTCCACAGTTGAGCTTTTTATCAAGACATCATCCACATAGGCCAGGTTACCACTTTCACCCAAGTCAGGCATTACCTTATGTAGGAAGATGTTGAATTAGTTGCTGTATCCGTAGGGTCCAGGTGTACTGTTGCCCCCCGAAGGTAAAGGCGAGCTTGTATTGGTACTCCCTACTGACGGGCATGGTCCACTACCCATTGGTCAGGTCAATGGCAGTGTATACCTTTGACCCCTGGATCTGGGCCAGCCCCTGGTCAATGTAGGGGAGGGGCTATCGGGACATATGGACCCGTTTGTTCAGCTCCCTCAGGTCAGCACAGAGTCTCCCCTGGCCGTTCGGTTTAAAATCCCCAGCACTGGAATATTAAAGGTGCTGTGGACTGGACGAATTATCCCACGGGACTCGAGGTTTTTGATGATTTCCTTCAAGGACTCCATGGATGCGAGAGGCAAACAGTATTGCTTCACAAACACTGAGTCATTCCAGGGTCTGTGGGAATTGTTGTTGTGTGGATTTCGGTGCAACCACAGTCATAAGAGTCCACCACAAAGAGATCTTGAAAATCTAAGAATACCTGTTTCAACTTTTGCTTTAGCTCCGGGGTGTCACAGGCATCAGCTAGGTTGACTCGCTCTTCAACTGTTTGCCTGAAGCCTGGAATCCGGTTTTGCTATCTCAGCGGCCTCCTCCAGCTGCGTGGAGAGGTCCCTGGTTAGAGTGTTGACCTGGAAGGAGGGTTTCAGGTAGGAGAGGCTGTCAATGTGGACCTGAAAGATCACCTCATCCTGCCTGATGTCACAGGTCACCTCTTCCTCACTGTAAGGGCAGGAAGAATACACCAGGAAATTCCCCCCCCCCCCTGCCGGGTGAATATCCTGTCTGGTGGTAAGTCATTGTCACTATCATTGTCAAAACAGTCATTGGGGGATTGGTCCTATACGTTCATTTCCTAGATCCATGGAAAAATGTCGGTCATCAACTGCCATTCCAATAATGGTGCCTGCGCCCAGAATGATACTCCTAAGGTCGCTGTTATCCATCGATATTGGAATGGTGTTGTGTTCTACATTGACTTATGGTGTTGGGTTTAACCCCAACCCCTGCTGTTGGAGATGGGCATTGAGGTGTACATATGCGTCAAGATTTTACAGTTTCTGTCCTCTTAATTTTTAATTCAAGTAGGAATAGTCGGGTCCGTCCAGAGATGGTGACCTCCTCTTTAATTTGAACCTCAACTGCATATGGCAGTGTCATGATCTCTGCTTCCAAAAGATCAGGACTTGCCCGACTCCCTTGGAAGCAGACCCATAACCCCGGTTCCGAGTGCCAGCCAGTCCCAATTGGGACCTTTTGGACCCTGTCCTGGCGCCAGTGGCACCAGGCTCATAAACATGCCCAGTCCCAGCGCTGGAAGCGCCGGGCTCATAATGCTTGGGTGGACTTACCTGCAGCAGACCATGCTGCCTACTTACCTGCCAGTTGAACCCCTGATCCTCTTCTGTTTGGGACTACTTTTCCTGTTGGGTGGGGCAGGAGCCACTCCCTAGGTTCAGAACACTGGAACTCTTCTGGAAAGCAGGAACTCTTTTCTTACCTAGGCGTGGCTGTGGAAGGAGACACCTAAGCACTACAGGAGGCTATTTAAACCACACCCGATGGATGAATCTTGCTTTGCGTTACTCTGCATTCTCTGCAGCAGAACGCTCATCGTGTCTTCTGCTTCTGATCCTGGGCCTAAGGGAACAAAGGCTTACCATCCTGGAATCCAGTCTTCAGCAGCACCTGTAAAGACAAAGAAAGAACAGGTTAGCACTACGGTCTTCAGTGGCAGCGCATCTCTTACCTGGTCCATCGGCTGTCACCAACGCCTCGCGCTGCATTCCGGCATCTGAAAGACAAAGGCTTACCTACTCTTCGCATGCTCCGGAGGTCTTCGCACTGCATTCCGGCATCTGAAAGACAAAAGCTTACCAGCTCTTCGCACGCTCCGGAGGCCTTCGGCGCTGCATCCCGCATCTGAAAGACAAAAGAAGGTGCGTTTAAAGACATTGGGCAACTTTATTACTCACGTGCCATTACTCCTTCCCACGCCGAATCCAGTGGGTATTCCAGCACCCTTCAGCTTCTCTAAAGCTCCGAACTTGTACCTGCAAGATAAAAGGGACAGTTAGTGCGCATCGTGAAGCAGGCTACAAGCGCTTACTTACGTGCTTCCAGGCGCTTCTATTCCTCACGCGGGTTTGATCCTCAACTCTCATCAGCCCGCCATCCGCCTTCGCCGGAACCCTGCAAAACAAGAGATATCATTACAAAAGACTTTTAAGACATTTGAAGTGCCCAGAACTTACCGTTCGTGCAGTTAACGACGGACAGCAGTCCTCTGAGGTCAAGAGGCCTGCACCCTTATCCAGTGAAGAAACTGGTTACGGCACCCTGCCCCGAGGCAGATGGAGTGCTCGGCGTTCACTTACATAAGGTGAGGGTGTTAACCTTTGGGGTTCTACAGGAGAAGAGAAAGGGAAGAGGAGAGAGGCACCCAATAACCCCAGTTCATTAATCCCATATTTTCCATCTGCAGACATCTTACTCTTCAAGTCAGACATACAGTGCACAGAGGTCCAGCCCAAAGAGCCAACCGTGTGTTACACATCACCTTTGAAGATACGGCATTCACCCAGTCAAGACCGGCGCCTCTGCGGGAATCAGGTGAGCGTTATAGAACGCAAAGCCCATCGCAAAACTCCCACCCAGGCGCTATGGAAACCTCGGATACCGACCAGCTAGCCCAGTTACTTGGGGAACTAAGAGCAGAAGTGCATGCAGCCCGCCAGGAAACGAATGCTCTAAGAAGGGAACTGATTATTTCCAAGGAGTGAACAGACAATCTCGCTAGACAATTGCTACAGTCACAAGCCGGACAAACTCCGTTACCCGGATCAGGGGCAAATCTTCCTTCAACATCCTCTACGAACCCAGTGCAGATCAACCTACCTGGGAATGTACCTCTGGCTGCGCCCGAACGATTTTCTGGTGACCCAAAGAGGTTTGCAGTATTTATTAATCAGTGCCGGTTGCACTTCTTATGCCAGCCAGCAGCCTTTCCAACTGATCAAGCTAAGGTAGCTTTCGTGCTTTCGTACCTTAGTGGCAATGCGGCAGACTGGTCGATCCCTCTAGTTAATCAAGATGATCCGGTTCTCCATGATTTTCAAGCTTTTCAGCTCAGTATGGAAAAACTGTTTGCAAGACATTCACAGGGGCAGGCCTTGGACAATGAGCTCCTTTCATTGCGACAGGGTAATCAAGACCTTTTGGCTTATATTGCATCTTTCAACAGACTGATAGTGGAAACTCGATGGCCTGAGGACAAAAGGATTACGCTGTTTTATAGAGGTCTACGTGGAGAGCTCAAAGATGTGTTAGCCCAAGTAGTGAATCCCCCGCAAGACTGTTCGGACTATATTGACTTAGTCGTTCAAATTGATCACAGACTGCAGAACAGGAAGGCCGATCGTTCCAAGTTTGATGCTCGAGTATTTTCTAAACCACCAACTCCTACCAAAGGAGTAGACTCCGGGGAACCCATGCAAATAGGGGGCCTAAAAGGACCACTAACACAAAAGGAGCGGGAAAGGAGAGAACAGCTGCAATTATGCCTCTATTGCGGAAACTCGGGGCACTTTCTTCGAGACTGTCCGGTGAAACCAGCCAAGAAGGCAGTAGGAGCTGCAGTTACCAGGGTCACAAACACTGAGCAGGGAAACGACCTCGCCCGACAAGAATAGCGGTCCTCTTGCCGAGCGTTAAAACCAGTTCCGTGACCTCGCATTTTGTGATACCTATGGTCCTCATTAGCCCTGAACATCCGGATCGATTACATGCGATTGAAGCTTACGTCGACAGCGGTGCCATCGGCAATTATGTGGATCATGAAATGGTTTTGAGGATGAATCTGACTCTTTGTCCAAAGGCTGCAAAGGACGTCATTACTACGGTGGATGGTACGGAGATAGCCTCCGGACCAGTAACGCATACCACCCAAGAAGTGACGCTAGTAAGTCAAGATGGACACCATGAGAAGATCGTGTTCGATGTGATCAAGGCCCCTCAGTTCCAGATTATTCTAGGAATTCCTTGGTTAGAGAAGCACAATCCTCAGATCGATTGGCGAGCAAGAACGGTTCAGTTTCCAGAATGTGCCTCTACTTGTCACCCTCGACCTGGTGTTGCACTGGCAGCAATTTCCTCGGAGGCTCCTCAGTTACCTCCTGAATGCCTAGAATTCCAAGATGTTTTCCGGAAGGATCAGGCTAACTCTCTACCTCCTCAAAGGTCTTATGACTGCCAGATAGACCTGATACCTGGATCTACTCCTCCTTGTAGTAGAATTTATGCCCTCACCGAGCCTGAGAATCTTCACCTCCGACAATACCTGGATCAATACCTAGCGAATGGGTTTATTCGTCCTTCCAAGTCCCCTGCTTCCTCAGCTTTGTTCTTCTTTCCAAAAAAAGAAGGGGACCTTAGAACTTGTATAGATTATCGCGCCCTGAACCAGATCACCGTTAAGAATAGATATCCGTTACCTTTGATCCCTGAACTCCTGGACCAAGTCAGAAAAGCATGCATATATACAAAGCTGGATCTTAGAGGAGCCTACCACTTGGTACGAGTAAAAGAGGGCGATGAATGGAAGACGGCCTTCCGCACCAAGTATGGGCTATTTGAATATCAGGTCATGCCCTTCGGACTTTGCAATGTCCCGGCCGCCTTTCAATATTTTATGAACGATGTCCTCAGAGAGCTCATAGATGTGTGTGTTGTTGTTTACATTGACGACATCCTCGTTTATTCTTCATCGGAAACTGAACATTGGAAACACGTGAAAATGGTCCTCGAGAGATTGCGTCAACACAAACTTTTCGCTAAGTTGGAAAAATGTGTTTTCAACGTGACTGAAGATGAATTCTTGGGATTCATATTATCACCTAGCGGAGTGCGTATGGATTCAAAGAAGGTCGATGCAATTCTCAAATGGCCATCGCCATCCTCCGTAAAAGGTGTTCAAAGCATGTTAGGCTTCGCTAACTTTTACCGCAGGTTTATCCCCGAATTCTCTCGAATAGTCCAGCCCATCACCGCCTTGTTAAAGAAAAACAAACGTTTTGAATGGTCTACTGAGGCGGAACAAGCTTTCCAGAATTTGAAGACTAGATTTATCTCTGCACCGATCTTAAAACATCCTCGCCCAGAACTCCCCTACATCGTTGAAACTGATGCTTCGAGCCTTGCTATGGGGGCAGTTCTATCACAAAAGGACCCAGTAACCAATCGGTTGCATCCCGTGGCATTTTGGTCCCGCAAATTCTCGCCTCCTGAAATCAATTACACTATTACTGATAAGGAACTTCTAGCTATCAAGTCCGCCTTTAAGGCTTGGCGGCATTATCTTCTGGGGGCCCGACACACCGTTACTGTGATTACAGATCACCGAAATCTGCAATATTTGAAAACCCTAAAAGCTCAATCTAGGCAACTCCGTTGGGCACTATTCTTTGCCGAGTTTTACTTCATAATTACCTATCGACCTGGTACAAAAAACGGTAAAGCTGATGCCCTTTCTCGGATGGGAGTGGAAGAACATTTGATCAATCCTAAACCTGTACCTATCATTCCCGAACAAAGAATTCTAGGTGTAATCGCCACACAATCCATAGAGGAAGTTAAGGATAAAGCCAGGCTACTGGTAACTCCAGCAGACATACAGAATTGGCATCTGCAGGGAAAGGACTTTACGGTGAAGGACAACCTATTATATTTCCAAGAACGGTTATACCTGCCCAGCACAGATTTACAGAAAAAGGTAATCTCTTGTTATCACGATTCTTTAATGGAAGGACATCCCGGTATGACCAAGACCTCGGAAAAGATCAAGCGCTACTTCTGGTGGCCGTCTTGGAAAAAAGATATCAGAGACTTTATAATGTCCTGTGGAGTATGCGCCCAAAACAAGAGTCAAAAGGAAAAACCAGCCGGCCTCTTACGCCCTATTGACATCCCGCCTCGCCCTTGGCATACGCTTTCTATGGACTTCATCACCGATCTACCTCCATGCACCGGATACAATACGATCCTAGTAATTGTGGACCTATTCTCCAAGATGGCGCATTTCATTCCACTCAAAGGCTTACCAACAGCAGCAACTCTGGCCCGAGAATTTCTCGAAAACATCGTCCGACTGCACGGTTTTCCTTCAGTTCTAATTTCGGATCGAGGTAGTCAATTTATTTCTCATTTTTGGCGAAGTTGCTGTCGGTCGGCTCAAATTGGTGCGAGACTTTCGACCAGCCACCACCCTCAAACCGACGGACAAACCGAGAGGACCAATCAAACTCTGGAACAGTATTTGCGCTGCATGCTACAACAAACTGAAAAAACTTGGAAAGATATCCTTTGGATAGCCGAATATGCCTACAATAACTCTGTCCACTCGGGAACTGGGAAGACCCCATTTTTTCTTTTATACGGTAGTCACCCTCGAACCTCGGAGTTGGATCCACTCCAAGATCTTGGAACACCAGCAGTAGACCACCTGCATTCTACAATCACCCAAGCCTTTAAGGAAGCCGTTTCTCACCTTCAAAGGGCTAAAGAACAATACAAGAAAGGAGCAGACCAACATCGGAAGGAAGCCCCCCAATATCAAGTAGGAGATCAAGTCTGGTTATCCACCAAATATCTACCTCTAAAAGGACCACGCACATTCAACCCAAGATACCTTGGTCCCTATTCCATCACTACCATAGTAAATCCAGTAGCGGTCAAGTTGGACTTGCCCCCTCACATGAAGATACATCCGGTCTTCCACGTCTCTCTATTAAAACCCGTGCAACCTCAAACCCGACTAACTACATCTCCAAAACCTATTCTAGTTGATGGAGAACTCGAGTTTGAAGTCAAAAGCATCCTGGATTCCAAGATCTCCAAATCTAAACTATTTTACCTGATTGACTGGAAAGGCTACGGTCCGCAAGAAAGATCCTGGGAACCTGCAGAATATGTCCATGCGCCTCGTCTAATCAAAAGATTTCATCGAACATTTCCTAACAAGCCCAAACCCCCGGAGAAGCCCGGTTTGGGAGGGGCCTTGAGGGGGGTGCTGTCATGATCTCTGCTTCCAAAAGATCAGGACTTGCCCGACTCCCTTGGAAGCAGACCCATAACCCCGGTTCCGAGTGCCAGCCAGTCCCAATTGGGACCTTTTGGACCCTGTCCTGGCGCCAGTGGCACCAGGCTCATAAAGATGCCCAGTCCCAGCGCTCGAAGCGCCGGGCTCATAATGCTTGGGTGGACTTACCTGCAGCAGACCATGCTGCTTACTTACCTGCCAGTTGAACCCCTGATCCTCTTCTGTTTGGGACTACTTTTCCTGTTGGGTGGGGCAGGAGCCACTCCCTAGGTTCAGAACACTGGAACTCTTCTGGAAAGCAGGAACTCTTTTCTTACCTAGGCGTGGCTGTGGAAGGAGACACCTAAGCACTACAGGAGGCTATTTAAACCACACCCGATGGATGAATCTTGCTTTGCGTTATTCTGCATTCTCTGCAGCAGAACGCTCATCGTGTCTTCTGCTTCTGATCCTGGGCCTAAGGGAACAAAGGCTTACCATCCTGGAATCCAGTCTTCAGCAGCACCTGTAAAGACAAAGAAAGAACAGGTTAGCACTACGGTCTTCAGTGGCAGCGCATCTCTTACCTGGTCCATCGGCTGTCACCAACGCCTCGCGCTGCATTCCGGCATCTGAAAGACAAAGGCTTACCTACTCTTCGCATGCTCCGGAGGTCTTCGCACTGCATTCCGGCATCTGAAAGACAAAAGCTTACCAGCTCTTTGCACGCTCCGGAGGCCTTCTTCCAGTGAAGAAACTGGTTACGGCACCCTGCCCCGAGGCAGATGGAGAGCTCGGCCTTCACTTACCTAAGGTGAGGGTGTTATCCTTTGGGGTTCTACAGCAGAAGAGAAAGGGAAGAGGAGAGAGGCACCCAATAACCCCAGTTCATTAATCCCATATTTTCCATCTGCAGACATCTTACTCTTCGAGTCAGACATACAGTGCACAGAGGTCCAGCCCAAAGAGCCAACCGTGTGTTACACATCACCTTTGAAGATACGGTATTCAACCAGTCAAGACCGGCGCCTCTGCGGGAATCAGGTGAGCGTTACAGGCAGCAATTGGGCTGACCGAAATGCTTTTTCTGAATCATCAAAGCCCATGGGATTGCCCCCTAGTCAGACCAGGCTTTATAATTTATCAGGTCCAAATTAATTGCAAACCGATTTAGAATGTCACTGCCTAAATAGAATGCAGCAGGGACATCTCGCACTACCCAACAATTATGTTCTAGGCTTTTGTTACCTATAGACAGTTTGAGCATACACCTGCTAGGTAGGAGATTTTTGGAATTGGGAGTTTCCAGGCCCATTTTCCACTTATTGATCAATTTAAATGTGGGAATGGCTGGATCTTTTGGGATCTTTCTGAACATGGCTTTGCTGAGGAAGCTCTTTCCGTTGTTCACGCACACTCGGGCGAGAACAGACTCCTTCCCCTCATTTAACTGAATAGGGAGGAATAACTGTTCTCTAATTTTCTGAATGTCAGCTAAACTTTGAGCTGGTTTCTCAT
Source organism: Ambystoma mexicanum (assembly GCF_040938575.1). NCBI lineage: Eukaryota > Metazoa > Chordata > Amphibia > Caudata > Ambystomatidae > Ambystoma > Ambystoma mexicanum. Next base: position 273,291,293 of record NC_090932.1, on the reverse strand, counting down.
CACTTTGACTATAGGATTGGGCTTTTAAGATTGTGAATCAGTATAACATTTCAAAGTATTCCCTTCCAGTGTGGAATGCCACTTAAAACTGGAAGGAAGGTTGATTTTCAGGAATGCAGAGTAGTTCCCATCAACAGTTTGTAGTCCTACAGCAATTACTGTAATGTCAGTTATTTGATTATTCTGGAAATGAAACTCAATATGATTAGATTTTTGTTCAACCGTTTGGCATGTGCCATTTAAACTAACATGCTTGACACTCTGTTTTAATTTTATTGGCCTGTTAGTCTGAGCCCAGAGTACCTTGTTCACACAGTCTTAGAGGGAGACAACCTGCAAAGGATGTCATTCCCTAGTAGACAGGGTGTTCCCTCTGGTGTCACGACTATGACCAGGTGTTTCACCTTATGTCACCCAATTTTTATTTCCAAATCCGCAGTCTCCTCGACAGGAATTTTGTTCCTGTCAAAGTTTTGGAGTTGTCCAGGAAGAGAGGTGAGAGGGATCTGGTGTCTCTCCGCCCTTCCTGAATTTAGCTGTTCAAAGGCCCTTTTTGACAGAAGAGTAGCTTGGGATCCAGTGTCCACCAGTGCTGAAATTGCGCATTGCCCTTGCGCTTGAACGGGGGCATAGAATCTCCCCTCCTTCTCCTCAAGTGGGCAAAGGTCATGGGCATTTTGGGCAAGCTGGGATGTCCATTTCTTTATTTTGGACTCCGACGCGGTGGTGTTCTGGATAATTTTCTGTGCCAGAGTCTGGGAATCTGCAATACAAATTTGACATCCTGAAATAGATGGGATTTCAGAATCCCCCTTTCCCCTAGCTCTGTGCTGCCCTCTTTTAGGCAGTCACTAGGACCAGGTTGTGGGGAGGATCCCTCCTTTACTATTTCTTTTCTGTCAGAATGGCAATTCTGGGGTTCAGGGATGGGTGGCTCTGAATCAGTCCCCACACCCACCCAGTCTTCATTCAGCTCTCTTGGGACCCATTTTTCTTTTGGAGCAATTTCCCCCGTCCCTGAAGGAGAAGATTGTTTTCCCAGAATCCTCTAAGGATTCTTCCCCTTCAAACTGGAGGACACTAACTTCCTCCACAAAATGGGCTTTTTTGCTGTCTTTATCTCTCTGCCCCACCCTCTGTTCCCTGGGTTGCAGATTTTCAGGGGCAGGAGATTTTGGTTCTGGTTCTGGGGTGTCCAGGGGCTTTTCACTGGTGAGGAAGGAAGCTTCCTCTAGGGGTTTACACCCCCTCCGCCCCCCCGTGCTGCCTCCTCTGGAACCGGCGGGTTGTTTGGGTTCTCTCCCCGTCATTGTTCTGGGGTGCCAGACCCTTGGGTTGCGGGGCTCTGTGCAATCATATTTACCTGATGGTTCTGCTGAGCCCTCAACATGCGACCTAGATCCTGTGTGAGATTCTGGACATGGCGCTCCAGTTGGGACACCTGTTCCGGCTGGTACGGGGGTCTTTGTTCATACCTAGGGGTTTCATGGAAGGGTAACTATCCCTTCTCCTGGAGTATCCTCGGTACTGGGGATTTTGGTAACCCTCCACCCTTGGCCTCCCCTCTCCTGGATTGGGGAGTCTGGGCTCCTGGATGTGGGGAAAGAGAGGAGGGTTGTCCTGCAGGTTGTGGTTTTGTGGATACCGGGGAAAGAAACTTAACCCAGGATTTGGGGGATTACTGCCCTCCTGAGGGAAAATAGGAGGGAAGTTTCCTGGGTGAGTGAGTACTTACCTGGTTGGGTCCCCCCCTTGGGCTGGGGGAGTCCATACATACCCCAAGATAGGTCGGTTGCCCTTATATCTGGGACGTATGTAATCAGGAGAGTTAGGGGTCCCGTTGGTTGGATTACCCGCCTGACTGCCACCTGTTGCTGATTTACCAGAAGGCCTTCTTGGCCTCCAATTTAGCTGGTTTTGGGTAGGTACATTTTTAGCCCCCCACTCCCCCCATTTCTAGGTCTACAATGGGGGCAACCTTCACCCCTGCACCTCCGCCACCGTAACAGCAGTGGGGGTGTTGGTTGGTTTGGGTTTTTTTACCTGGTTTTTATTTTCTGCAGGTTCCTTTTTATCATGAAAATCCCTCACCTGCTTGGCCATGATATATTTTGGAAGCGCATGGAAGGAGGTAGTTATAATCCATGTGCACACTCCTGGTGGTTTGCGCATTTTAGCTCCTGCACAAATTCTCGTGGGGCCTGGTCTTCTCCGCATTGCAAATTGTAGGCCACTTTGCGAGCCTCTTGGGGGTTTCTGTGGGCGGAAATGTGTTTCAAGATCGCCGCCCTATAGGTGGACCATCTTGAATGGTTTTGGTCTTCCAGTCCAGCAAAGAAGCTGGAGTACTCCGGAGAGAACGTCCATATGGCATAATGTATGCAATTCCGGCTATCTTTAAGGTGAAAAGTGTCCATTTGTTCATAGTTCCAAATGCTCCCAAACAGAATATTTCACGTTTTTGTGGTAAGGTGTCATGAAACTCCAAAAGGCCTGGATCTGCTTATGGGGTCTTTCACCTGAACTCTCATTTATTTGCCTTCTTTTGACGCTTCACCCGAGTCCACTCGCCCTCATACTCAGAGGTGCTACTGTTTGAGGTCCCCTCATGATCTTCTAGGCGCTACCTGATTCTGTGAGCTTGAAAGGAGCTTGCAGAATAGTGGGGCCTAGTTTCTTCTCTCCTCTGGTGCACAGGAGAGTAGTCTTCCGACTCCTCCCTGGTTCCAGGGTTGGCAGAGGATTTCCCCCCCACTGCCCTGATTGGGTGGAGGTCTTCAGAATGCTTTTTTGGGGTCTCATTTCATGCTTTTTTTCTGAAAATCGAACCAACTGGTCCCTTTTTGGAGGTAGTATTTCTGCAGATCTAATGCCCTGACTTTCTCTTCAACTGAGGCTTGTCAGAGACATCAGCCATGATACTTTGGTATCTATACAGGGACGCCCCTCCATCAATTTCGGGGGGGGCTCACCTGTCGGCTCCATTATGCTATGCCTATTTAATTCTGACGGCTTCATGGTTTCTGGCTCATGTGAACCAGTAGACATGAAGTCAGAAGTGTACAAAGTATTAAATGGGTTTGAGTCCCTTAGTACAGAGGGCATCATAGTATGATCAGGGGTTGCCCTGTCCCTCTCTACTTGTTCAGGTTCCCTCCAGTTTGGATTAAGTCTAGCATACTCCTACCTTGCTAGTTTCTCCTTCTCAGCTCCTACTTCTTGATAATAGGCAAAGGTCTGAGCCTTTTGCTCGGCTATCGGGGCTTTACGGGCCTCTATGACCCGCACTTGAGCGGCCACCTGCTGGCGGAGCCCATCTTTCTCCTCACAGAGGGCCTCGTTATCTTTTTGTGCTACTTGTATAGTTTGGGAATACTGAGCCAATTTTTGTTGCAGAAGATTCACCTCCTAAATTTGCACATTTTTCGTTTGGGTGTTCTCTTCCAGAGCACCTTCTACCCGTCTGGTGTGCTCCAATAACTTTCCGTATTCTATTTTGAGTTCATTTAGTTTCTGGAGGTCCAACTCTCTTTCCTGTAAATCTGTTTTTAGGTTGCTTACTTCCTGACATAGGGCATCTTTCTCCTGATTTATGGTGCCCCTCTGTTCAGCCAGGTCATGCCTTTGTTGCTTGATAGCATTTCATTTCTGGCGTTCTTGATCAAATTCTGCTTGTGGGTGGAGTTCTTTAATAATGAATTTGCTATTCTCCTCTTCCAACTTTTTACCTGATCTTGCAGCATGGTTATTTGTCCTGAGCAGGCCATTGTTATATGTTAATTGTTGATTCAGCTTCCCTTTCCTGACACTCTAATTTTAATGCATCTAATTGGGCCTCTTGGTCTGAATGATTCTGTCGTTGTAGGGCCAAGTCCTCTTTTAGTTGTTTAACGTAAATTCCAGATTCTACCTCGGAATCTTGGCTCTTTTGCTATTTTTGTTCCAGACTGAGCTAAAATTAGAGGATTTGAGTTAAGAGTTCAGATTGAGTTTGCTGAAGAGTTCTATTTTCTTCATACTTTGCCCGCATCACTCCCAAATGGAGATACATGTATGCCGTGATTCTTACCATTTTAATCTGCTCCTCTTTAATTTTTGGAGTCATGTACAACTCGCTCAAAGCTTGATGTAATAGGCCACCGTCCTGCCACATGTCCCATGTCCATGGCAGTGACCTGTTGAATCATTTCTTCTAGCCAGACTTTCTCATCTTGCTCTGCCCATTCCCCTCTGACACATAATTTATGCAGAAGGTGCTCCCTAGCCATATTGATCTCTACTGTGGTCATTTTGGAAAGTGTTGTTTCTTTATTAATTTATTTCTATAATGGTAACCTGTATTATGTTGCTTTTTGTCTATTTTGGGGTTGATTTAGCTTCAATTTTATACACTGGCCTAATACTTGGGGTCTTTGTTTTTGAGAGGTGCTTTTTACAGTGTAACAATGTTCCAACAACACAAGGTATCGCTACCTTGAAGATTAACCTGCTGTGTTAAGCTGTCACGGGTGGATACACAATTCCAACACCCAGACGAGCCACCAAGCTGTAAAGGATTCCAATCGGGCGTTGCATTGGACCAGGACTTTTGCCCTTAGCCTAAGATGTAGCGCTCAATTAGAATACTCATTTTTTTCTTTATTTTCAAAGAATTCGAATTGAGCTAGCACCCAACCCGTATAACACCCCATTTTACAAATACCCTGGGTCACAATGGACCATGAACCAGGCCGGTTGGTTAGGAATACAATATTTATTTATTTTAAATTCAAAGAAAATCACAGTGTTTGAATATTGGGCAGCAATCATCAATGGGGTGATAATTACAATGTAAACTAATGAAATACACTTGCTTGACCTTCTACAAGAACATATCCAAAGCACGGATGAATAGGAACAATTTTAAGTTCGGGTAGATAGCACCTGAGTTAAGATTTCCCCCTGCAATGCTCCCTCAAACCCCAAATAATTCGAATTCAGAGTGGATAGAAAAGAGCAGCAATGAATCGGGGATATTAGGTAGCAAACAGAATTCAAATCCAACCTTCCCTCAAAAAGAGGCAAAACCCTTTGCAATTGCATAAAATGACACTCGGAATTGGTAAATAATGTACGTGCGGTTGAATGAATGAGCTAAATATGACTTATCAGGGATGTAATATCAGTAGCAACTACAAGGCAAGGTATCAACAAAGGGCATACAGTTCAGAAAGCAACTTGAAAGTAAGAACACAGTGCAGCCAAATCACACATTGAAAAGTTGCATTTTACACTTTTGCAGTTTTAAATGTCAAAAACAGTTTTGTTTTTTTTTTTAAACGGGTGAAATGGACAGAATCGGAATGCAGCTTTTAGGCGGGGTGATAGATGCATATCACCGGGATCCTATAGAAGTGACATAATAGCTCTAGCTGAATAATTGGATGAGATTTTCAAGATGGAAAGATGTTCGGTTTTTGGGAAAATAAAGCAGTTAAAAGAGAAAATCCGTTTGGACTAAATTGTTAAAGACACGGTACGCTCCAAGGTTAATTTGCAACTTAACCTTTTCACCCCGCGTTCAGCTCTATGTGGAAATTAATTCAAATTATGCAAAATATGACTAAGGATCTATGCAAGACAGAGATGATTAGAAGAATGGTGCTAATCGCTGAAAGGTCAAGGACAGGCGGCACATAGAATTCTGACAGTTTTAAACAAGTTACCAGGGTATGGATAGGATTACTTAGAGAGTAGGACAAAGACAAAGTATCAAGATAGGGTAGGCTATGTGTGGCTATGGGATGGGGAAATACTCGCAATCCGCACTGGGATTTGGGACAGTCAACCGGGTTCTGAACTCAAAGGCTCTGGTCACAGCACAGCGGCTGACTCTCTTAACAGCAAACAGCTAGGCAAGTCTGGTCACTGGATGGCAAGGGTACAGCTGGCATGCAGGTAATGGCAAAAAGCGGTCTGGTCACAGGATACTCCCACAAGGGTACCACAGCTTTCCCCCCCCCCCCCCCTTCTCCCTGAGTTGGTGGGATTTTGTTATGGGGGTTTAGTTATGAAGGGTGGTTCTGCCTGGATAGGAGGGCAGGAACCAAACAATCCCTTTTCTGGCAGTGGATTTGGAATCTGCAGGGTGGATCTGGAATGTCTGGATACGCAGGCGCTGGAAAACTCAGAAGAGGGTCTTTTTCTTCTGTCTGTCAGCTTCCCCCTTTTATAAGGCTGGTGACTCACGGAATTTATTGTTGGGCAGGACTATAAGCTAGCCCTACCCCGAAGAACCAGACAGGTCGCCTCCTCTAGGTGGGCACTCAGTTTATGGGGTTGTGTTTTATGAGGTACACAGCCATCCCAGTCATTTTTTGCACAAAATCAATTATGACTTAAATCACACATTTATACAGTTGTGGCACTTTTGCAAATGACATGGACAAATTTCATATTTCACACAGAGCATGGTGTTCCCACTCCCAGGTCTATACGACATTATTTCGCCCTTCTAATAGTTTTTCTCTATTTTTAGTGGGAACCGCATCACCCATCCAACAATTTTAAGCATTTATACATATTATCATAGGGCATATTTCCATTAATTCTTAATGTTCCACCATATGTACTTTTCCCATGATTCACATTCTCCTGGCATTTACGTCCCATACTGTTACGCTCACTGGACCCCACAGGGGTGTCGATCGGACCCGGATAGCTGTGGTCTCTGTCAACGTGATGTGTAGTGCAGAGATGACTGTCTGGACTGGCCCGCCTAGTCTTGTCTGTTGGACCCGAAGAAGTATTTTCCTGCAAGTGGAGACAGGGATTAGCCACCTGCGGGTTTTAGTGATGGCCTCCCAACTGTTCTCGCTCTCCCCCACTAATCACCTCCGATATCCCCTTAGTAACCTCACCTTATGTTTGTAAAAGATGAGCTCTCCATCCTGCGTGTCTTGCAGGGGCGCGTAGATACCAGTTACTTCACTGGTTTGAAGGCGTTGGTAGAGTTCCGGCAAGCATTGACTCTGAAGTCCCAGGCGGGATTGGTAAGTATCAAGTTCAAAGAGTTCAACTGAGTTCGTGAGAAGAAGGTCTCGTAGCTGCTGCTGGCGTTCAGGTAAGAGTCTGTGTTACCCAAAGCTGTCCGGTAACTATTGCATGCGTTAACGTGTTGTTTTTCCTCCCTCTTTACAGATGCGGCATATGAAGATATGGAGAATAATACCGCCGGTGGTAAATCAGGTAAGTCTATGGTGGTAAGAGGTATTTGTTGATTCCCTTGGCTCCCCTTGTTATTCTTGTGCCCCTAGGTGCCGGAGTACGGCGAAGAAATGATGGAGACAGTGCCGGATCGAAAGATGCTGTGAGAACTGGTGAGTATGGCGCCGTGCTGGAGCTGGTGAAGCGACGCGTGCAGGACTGATGTACTTTTCAGGTCGGGAGATGAAATGGATCCGGAATAGGGTGAGGAATTTGAAATGGGTTTGTTTTCTAACCTTGTCCTTTTCTTCCTCTTTATTCTAGGAGCTCCGGATTTGAGGCGGGCGTGGCAGAAGACTGGATGCTGGCTGCAGGCATGCGGGCGTGGCAGAAGACTGGATGCTGGCTGCAGGCACGATGAGAGTCACGCTGCTGGATGCAGAATAACACGAAGCATGTGCTACTGTTCGGGCGTGGTATAAATAGCCTCCAAAGTAGTCCCAGGAAAGAAGTTCCCCAGGACCACACCCGAGTAAAAAATAGTCTCTGTAGTAAAATACTCCCATCCAGGCCTCACGTTGGCTTGGATTTATTTGCAGCATGGTCTGCATGAGGTAAGTAATGTCTATGAGCCTGGCGCCTATGGCGCCAGGGCTGATTTCTATTATGAGCCTGGTGCCTACGGCGCCAGGACTGAACCCAGACAGCCCCTAGCTGGGGCTGCTGGGGTTTTTGTAAATGTCTGGATGCCTGCTCCTGGGGCTGATGGGCTTGATCCCGAAGCCCGGGGGTAGGCATCATGACACATACATGCTATTGAAAGCCACGCTATCTTGTTTGAAAGCCACGAAAATTACCTTTAAACTTTAAAACCTTTACATAACTGCATTGTCCGGTTATATAATTAACAGTCTTAAAAGTGTATTCATTAAATAGTCTTTTGAGCCAGAATGGGCTGGCCTTTGTCCTTCAACTGGGACCAATTTTTTTTCAGACCTCCACCAAATGTCAGTTTAGCCTGGGGCTGCCCTGGAGTTTCCCCAGTTTGGGTGAATGGTAAGTGTCTCTTCTCAAGTAATACGTGATTGTCCCAGAATCTATTGTCTCAAACTGAAGCCCAGACAGAGGTCTGATGGGGGTGTGATATTCTTCCTCTTGGCCATTCAAAGTTTCCAAGGACAGAAATTAACACATGTGTCCCAGAAATCCCTTTGTGGCTTCTTTTGGGGGGAGGCCACACCTGTTGTCAGCACACAACTGTCCATGTAAACTGAGCAGGACCTGTTGGACTGGTTCCCCAGTTTGCCAATGCATTTAATTATTTATTTTATTTTGTTCTGACTCAGAGCAAGTCTGTTAAAATAAAACATTATCTAGATTTTAACTAACCCCCCTCCCCCCCCCGCCCTTACGTTTCTAGGCAAGGACAGGCCCTTAATCAAATTGTACTTTTAAAACGGGCCTTTTTTTTCTTTTGCAAAAGCACATGTTGACACATGGTGAATTCTGCTGGGATGTCCCCTTCAAATTCAGTCCCCCCCCCCCCCTGGATTCCAAACATTGTTTGCAGCCCTAGTCAGTTTCTCTTACACAGCAGTATGTTCAAGGCAAAGTAAAGCTTCTTGTAACTCCCCAGATCTTGCCTGACACAGCCTGTCATTCAGTGATAATGCTTTCTTTGACTGTAGCACAATCTGAATGTGTATGGGCACAGCCGTATCTCCCTGGATCAGAACTGTGTAGTGTTGAATAGATGAAACCGAGAATCTGGGTGCCATCATTTTAAACGCCAAATATTTCCTTTTTCAAGGGGAAATGTGGAACTAAAGGCAAAGCAGCGCTGCTTTTCAATTTTCTTCTTGGGTGCATGTAAGAAAACACACTGGGGACCCCCCCCATCACCCGTGACCATACCCGCAGGCAGCCCACACCACATGGCCCCACCATCACCCGTGACCATACCCCGCAAACAGCCCACAGCACATGGCACCCCCCCATCACCAGTGACCATAACCCGCAGGCAGCCCACACCACATGGGACCCCCCAGAACCCGTGGCCATACCACGCAGACTGCCCACACCACATGGGACCTCCCATCACCTGTGACCATACCCGCAGGCAGCCCACACCACATGGCCTCACCATCACCCGTGACCATACCCCGCAGGCAGCCCACACCACATGGGACCCCCCCCCATCACCTGTGACTATAAGCGCAGGCAGCCCACACCACATGGGACTCACCCGTGACCATAACCGCAGGCAGTCCACACCACATGGGACCCCCCATCACCCGTGACCATACTCTGCAGGGAGGCCCCGTCTCATGGGACACCCCCAGCCCCCGTCACGGCAACCTGCAGGCAGGCCCCGCCTCATGTCACCCACCCACACCTGTGACGGCAACCTGCAGGCAGGCCCTGCCTCATGGAACACCTCCAGCCCCTGTCACGGCAACCTGCAGCCAGGCCCTGCCTCATGCCCCCCCCCACACCTGTGACGGCAACCTGCAGGCAAGGCCCAACTCCTGGAACACCCCCAACACACTGTTGACCGATAGACATAACTGCAGCAGATGTGAAATGAAATGCCACCACACGCTGCACACTCTAAGTGCACCTTAACACCCACCCATTGTTCATGCACACCACAACATGCCACATGCCATTGGAAGTCAAACGTGGCACATGCATGCATGTGTGCATACACATGAACAACATAGGCCAGCATCATGGACATAGAACAGAGTAAGCAAGAGTGAAACTTGGGCTAAACCATCCAGACCAGGCACCACTTTGATTTACCATGAACAAATATATATTAAAAACAGTATTTAAGTCCTACTCATATAAAAAATTAAATGAAAGCACCATGAAATTAGTCAATAAATAAGAGCTTCAAAAAGCAAAAACATTGAATGTGGTCCATGTCCATGAATGTAGGTCCAAATGAAAAGAAAACCATTACTTCATGGTGAACATAAAAGAAACAGTGAAAAGGATAACTATATGCAAACAATCAGGGTCCATTGTCCCAAACCACATGCAAAAATCCAGAAGTATAAAGTATAAAATCAGATCAGGAAATTTAAAATGGGGCATTTAATGTGAAGGCACCCTCCCTGTGGAACAAATTGCCTGTCAGATTAAGGAGCCTTATTTCTCTCCAAGCATTCAAGAAAGAATTGAAAACGCTCAATTTTTCCCCCGATACCTTCTTTTCTTTGATCCGGTTTCACCAGGAACCTGGAATCATACCTTCCTGACTCTTAGTAAGGCAGTTTTATGATGCAATGCCCTGTTTTCGCTTGCTTTGCTGGGGACCCTTGTTTTACACTACTCAGGGTTTCCTTTTTTTTTCCTCTCGTTCTTTTGTGTCTCTTTCCCTGTTTCCTTATTGTCTGTCTAGTCTGCGCTTTGTGCCTGAGGGCCAATAGTGCGCATAACTAATGTAATGTAACTATGTACAAAAAATGGAGCAAAGTCCAATAACTCCAAACAAAAAAAAATAATGACACCTACACCAAACTATAGGCAGCGAGTTAGTCTTTTGACTCACCATGTCCCCTCAAAGTCTCCGCCAGGGCATCATCGAACACTGCGTCCACTGCCCCTAGGCGGACCTCAGCTCTCCCCTTGAGGGCTTGCAAGGACTCCAACATGCTACTCCGAAACTCCCTGCAAGTCTCCTCGAGGACTGCCGCCCGCCTCTCTGCCTGACGCAGTGTATTCTCCGCCCTGGCGATGGTGAGCCAAGCCTCTCGTGCCTGCTGCCGCTCTGCTCCGATCTGCTGGCCAAAATGCTCCAACACGGAAGACATCCTTGTTGTAAGGTCCACGTTTTTCTCCTGTCTGTTGGCCATACCTGCCTCTCTTCCAAAGGAAGCCCAGAGTCCTGTCTCCTCCTACACTGAGCCTGCCGCTGCCGAGTAGCCTGGTGCATGCGCCTTAAGGACAGCCTCCGGGATGATGACAATACCCGGGGCTGTCGTGCACGTGCCCTGCTGCTTGGTGCCTGCTCTTCCTCCATTGCCACGTGTCCTGTCACCGGATGTCTCTCTGTGGTGACCACCTCTGCTGATCATCCTTTGACTCCCAACTCTGGCAGGGATGTGATCTCCACCAGACTGGCTGCCGGGATATGGACAGGTGCACAAGGGGCCCTGGTGGTATCTGGGCCGGAAGACGGTAGGGAGGACGACTGGCGCACAGAGGAGGCAGACGAGGAGGGGGTCCTAGCAGTGCCTAGCACACATACCCAATTCATGACCAGGAACTGAGCTAGCCAGTTAATGAGGCGACGGACCTCATTGTGATGATGTGCAAGCCCCCGATTGGAAGCCTGCACATCATCAAGAATGGTGCCTGTCCGCCTCGTGAAACTGGCTAGCAACGGTTCCACCCTGTCACAAATTGCTTCATCCGCAGCTATCGGTGTATCCATTTGCGTGGATACATCCGCCACCTGCGGATGGTGGGACCTGAGCCATGCCCGCAAGTGCATACAGATGCAGTTCAGTCCCAGGGACAGGATTAGGCACAGGCACCGCCACAGCGACCTGCACTGCCTCCGCCCCCTGATCCTGGACTGCACCAGTCACACCTACGTCATTAGCCCCGCCGGGTCCCATGGGCTGGGCTGATGTGGCCTCCTCCTCCTCTCCCTTCCCGCCAACCTGGATGCCTCCCCACTGTCTTCCGCAGTGTCTTGCCTGTGGGCTCACATGTCCCTCCCACTGCTGAGGAGTCCTCCACCACCTTCGCCCTCTTGCACGTACCCTCAGCGGCTGCAGCCGTTGACTCCGACGCGTCACCAGTCTCCTTCGGTCCCGGAAGATGACGGTAGCTGGGAGGATGACTGGGCCTTGCGTCTACACCTTCTGGAGGCATCCCTGCTGCCGTGTCCACAGCGCCTTCTCCGCCCTCTTCTTCCATCGTTGCTGTGGATAGGGAAACATAGTACATAAACATCAGGGTACTGAACACGTATGTTTGTCACAATGCTAATGTACATCGGTGGCACTGTCACACAACCAACATCACCGTCCACTACGCACAGGGAAGTGCTATTCACACACATGCACAACCCTGTCCGTCATTCACAACAGACATTCACATCCTTGGACAAGGCACTGGCAGCACCGCTAAATTGTGTTTCCAGCTCACACGCATCATGGGTCATACACATCTAATTCACACAGATCACCTGACGGTCATGAAGCAGGCCATGGAGCTATCACGTCAAAGTGCACTCGAGGTCAAATTGGTAGCGTGAGGCAATCGCTCAAACAAAAACTCTAGTAACATACATCCCGGAGTGTTGCCCAGTCACACACTCGCAACTCAGACACATGCACATGTACACTATGCATGCCCTTGATTATTTTTTTTTAAACAATTTTTATTGATTTTATTTCAACAACCAACACAAACCAAACTTACAGTGCATGTAATAATATTTGAATATACATCACTTTATCTGTGTCCACTGTTTCACCCCTTCCCGCCCACCCTTCCGAACCTACTCTCCTTCCTGTTCTGTTTCTTCGTCTTGTAGTAGGGATTCCTTATCTCAATGGTTTCTGTTGGATCCCGGTCACTTGACCCGTCATGCGTGGGCCCAAATAATTCAGCTTTAGTTGTTTCCAAGCTATCAAGTTTCCAGCCTCTTCCCCCCCAACATTGCTTGCCTCTGGCCATACTGCAGTTTCCGCCTCTGCCCATTTCTGTAGATCCTTCCACCATACTTCTATTCTTGGTCTATGACTTGCTTTCCACCCCATTGCAATTTTCCTCTTTGCTAGTACATACGCCAGGTCTTTCAATTTACTCGCGTGCTTGAGTTTACATGGTCTAGGAAACCCTCCTATCGGGCAAGCCCACACTGTATCCACCTCTATTTTAAGCCCTTTGTCTTCCATCCTATGTGCTATTTCTCCCCAGAATCTATCTATTATTGGGCATGACCAAAACATGTGTACCATTCCGGCGTTTTCTTCGTCACATTTGGGGCATGATTGTCGTCCTGCATTTTTGAATTTGGCTATCCTTTGGGGCGTCATATACGTCCTGTGAGTGATCTATAATTGTATCTGTTGTAATCTAGCATTTCTTGACACTTTTTTGTGATATCCCTGGGCACGCTCCCACATCCCATCACTCATTGGGGCACCCACTTCTCTTCCCAGTCCTGTCTAAGTTGTACCACTTCTTTCCCCACTTTGGTCATCATCAGCTCATATATTCTTGATTGTGCCCCCCCACCCCTCTGCTATTTCATATATTGTATATATTGTGTCTATGGTGGCATCCGGTTCATCTGCTAGTATTTCTTCAGGCCATGTCTCTTTAATTTGCTGCACCACTGTATGATATGTGATATACTGCCCCGTATGTAACCCCGTTTCCTCCACCAGCCCCTCAAAATCCCTTATACTCCACACTTGCCATATATCGCCTATCGTCGCTATCCCCACCAGCTCCCAGTGCTTCTTAATCATTAGTCTTATTTGCTTTTCTTTTCCCGCCAGAGCGACTAATGGAACCTGCGGGGAACACAGGGATGGGTTATCCATTATCTGACAGGCTCTCCTCCATATCTACCACCCAAGTGCCATCATTCTTGGGCGCCCTTCCATATCTGATCTGGGCAACCGCATCATTTCTTTTAGGAAGAACGGGGCACAGTCTAGTTGGAACAGCCTGGATTCAGAGGTCGGCTCCTCAGAAAGCCATTTAGCTACATATTGTAGTTGACTTGCTATGTAATAAATGTCATAGTTTGGTAGTTTATACCCCCTTTCTCGTGTGGGTTTTGTAGCTTTCAAAGGGCCACTCTGTTCCTTGTCCCCTGCCAGAGGAATTCCCTGCATATGCTGCTCATCCTAGCAAAGAATCGCCTAGGTATCAAGTATGGGATGTTCCCAAAATAGTGCAACAGTCTTGGCAGGACCACCATTTTAAGTATTGCCCCTCGTCCCATCATCGCCAAGGTAAGCTACACCCAGAACTTCATACTATTTTGAATATTCCGGATAGCTTTCTCAGTGTTGTATTGATGCTCTGCTTCCACCGTATGATATGTCTATCCCAATATATCGGAACGTGCTGACCACCCATGGTATCTGCAGGATCAGTAACTGTTCTAGCGGGATCCCTTTATACCTGCCCAGTGGAAATACACAAGACTTTTTGGGGTTCACAGCTATGCCTGAAAGCCTTGCAAATCGCTCCATCACTTCCAGGACATACTGGAGGTTTTCTTCCGGGTAGCGTAGATACAGCAGCATATAATCAGCGTACAAGGAAATTAGATGCGGTTTCCCCTTTATGGTGATGCCTATTATATCATATTGCTGCCTCAGGTATATTGCCAGAGGCTCGAAGGGCAAAATGTACAGCATGGGGGACCACGGGCATCCCTGCCTAGTGCCTCTACTAAGTTGCCACCTCTCTGATATAACTGTCTCTGTCTTCACCCTGGCCAGCGGCGCACTATATAGTAGTTTGACCCATTTGAGATACACCGGCCCTATTCAATAATTGGTCAGGGTCGCAATCAGCTATGGCCATTTGACCAAGTCGAAGGCCTTTATTGCGTCCAGCGAACCCGCCTCCCCATTTGCATGTTCAATGACTCGGTGGAGTTGCATGAGATTGTTGGATATGTTCCTGTTGGGGAAGTAACCTGTTTGGTCGGGGTGTATTAATTAATTAATGACTCTCCTCATTCTATTTGCCAGGACCGCCGTTAATATTTTACTGTCCTGGTTCAGCATAAACAGGGGTCTGTAGGAGCCGCACTCACAGCCAGGCTTATTAGGCTTGGGGAGCGGTATGATGATCGCCTCTCTTAGGGACTCTGGTAGTCTTCCGACTTCATATGCCTAAGAACGGGGGGTAGTACCTCATTTTTGTACATCTTATAAAATTTGCTGGGGAGTCCGTCAGACACCGGTGGTCTTACTAGTGGATAGCTACCTCACCACCTCTTCCAATTCCTCTAGAGTGATCGGCGCGTCTAGCTGTGTTAGCTCCTCAGTGCTAATCTGCAGCAATCCAATATCCTCCAGTGTTTCTCTTATTTCCTTGCTGTCACTTTCCTCTGCATCTCCGTACAGGATACGGTAAGTGTCTGCAAATTCCTGATTAACTCCCTCTCAAGTGTCTACTATACATCCATCCTCTTTCGCTATCGTCCTGATTGTTGGTCTGGGAGTCCCGCTGTTGTATAGCCGTGCCAGAACTCTCCCTGGTTTATCCCCCCATGCATGCTGCCTCTCTATGTATTTTTTGTAGTTGAAGTTGCAAATCCTTTCCCAATATCCCACGCATTTCTGCTGCAGCCTAAGTATTGCTTCATTATCTTCTTTGGTGTTACCTCCCCTTCTCAATGCCGTTTCTAGCTCAGTTTCCACTCCTTGTAGTTCCGCCAAGATCCCACCTTGTAGCCCCTTGGACTTTGCTATAGCTATCCCTCTCACTACTAGTTTAAAGGCTTCCCAGAGCACACCCGCAGACTCCACGCTGCCAGTATTGATCTCAAAATAGCTTATTATTTCCTCTCTCATTTCCTCCCTAAAAATATTATCCTTCAACGCCTCTGCTCGGAGGTGCGATGTCGGCATCTTCGCTCTTGGGGGTCGGTATTGCCATACTAATATTGGCAGCGAATGGTCCGAAAGGACCCTCTATTTATATTCTGTGTGCGCTATTTCTGTCATCAGTTCATGTGTGACGAACACATAATCCAGTCTAGTGTGTAGGTTCTGGGGGGCTGAATAGTGCGAGTATTGTCTATCCTGTAGATGGTGTGACCTCCATGCATCCTCTAATCGAAATCCGCTAACGGAGACTGCAATGTCCTGGCAGCTGGGGTTGGTCTATCTATTTTGGTATCTGATCTATCTATTTTCAGGTTTAGTACACAATTAAAGTCTCCTCCCCAAATCACTGCACCCCCAAGCTCACGCTAAGTTTGCTATATAGGGTTCTAAAGTATGCCGCCGTATCCTGATTCGGGCGTATGTATTTATGATGTATATTTCCTTGTTTTCCACCAACCCCTTTATTATTACCATCCTCCCGTCTGGCTCGACCGTGGAATGAGGTAACTGAAACTGAACATGCGGTCCGACCCAGGTAATCGCCCCTGTAGCATAAGCTGAATATGCCGCGCCCACAACAGTCCCTCTCCACTTCTTCCAGACCACCTCCAGTTTTTCTTGCATTAGGTGAGTCTCTTGTAGCAAGGCTATGTCTATTTTCTGCCTGCGCAAATACATCATAACCTTGTTTCTTTTTAAATAGCTATTGAGCCCTCTAACATTCCAGGTAACTACTTTAAGGTCTCCCATAACATATCCAGGTCCCACTCCTCCCTCGCAAGTACAGTCGAAGTCTCAGTTCTTCCCTCCTTTCATGCAGGCTTGTTCCCCAATACAAA
This sequence comes from Ambystoma mexicanum, assembly GCF_040938575.1. Lineage (NCBI taxonomy): Eukaryota > Metazoa > Chordata > Amphibia > Caudata > Ambystomatidae > Ambystoma > Ambystoma mexicanum. The sequence continues at coordinate 273,274,663 of NC_090932.1, read as the reverse complement.
CATCAACTAACTATTAACTCTTCCCCTTCACCCCACTCTCCCCCACCCTCCTCCCTTCCCAACCCCATCACACTCCCCAACTCTTGCCCAACTCCCCCTCCTCCCTTCCTCGCCCCAATTTACCCCGCACCACCTTCTGAACCCCTCCCCAACTGTTGCCCAGCTCCATCCCTGGATCTCAGGCACCCCCACATCTAGCCCTTTTCTGGCAGTTGCCTTACTTGCGGCTCAGCAGGGAGATGTCACCCTGGTGGCGGTCCTCCAATTCTGACTCCCGGGGGTAGGTTGTCTCCATCCCGTTACTCCTTTTTTTTAAAAATCAAGCTAATCGCACCTTCCACTATTCTTATTACATTACACGTTCTATATTCCAGACCGACGTGTTCAAATGTCTCATGTTACAGTTACCCATTACCCTGCGCCCTCCTCTTGGCATGCATAGCTGTTTGATCACTTATCGTATCCCTCTTGACCCTGCTCCTCGTCTCGCTCCGGGCAGCCATGTGCATCCAGCCACGTCGCATCCTCCGGGGAGTCAAAAAAGTGCGTTTTGTCTTTGTGGAGAATCTTCTTTGCAGGGTACAGCAACATATATTTATATTAAGCTGTGCGCAGTCCCCTCTTGATCGCCACATAGCTATAATGCTTTCTCTGAACTAGCATAGTGTAATCAGTATATGCAGTGATGGTCGCAGACGCTCTTTTTATTGTCCCTCCTTGCCTGAAGAACTCCCAAGATCTTCTCCCTGTCCCTGTAGTTCAGGATCTTTGCTATAATTGCTCTCGGAGGGGCTCCAGGTTGCGGTTTCCTCATCAGGGCTCTGTGCGCATGCTCAACCGCGAACCCTTGGGAGAGCTTGTTTGCACCTATTATTTGTATGATCATGTTTTCCACATAGTTCGTGGGGTCTTGGCCTTCTTCCCCCTCCGGCATGCCAACCGCGCGTATGTTGCGTCTCGCTCTTCCTTCGGCCTCCTCTGCTCAGGTCTCCAGGTTGACTACCTGCTGCTTCAATATGTGGACTTCCTTGGCATTCTTCGTGCTGTTGTCTGTATTGATTTTCACCGCACTCTCCAGGCCACTGGTTCTCTCCGCCAGCGCTCTCACATCTTGCCTTAACAGGTTGACCTCTATTCCAACCGCATCTATCTTTGTTTCTAGTGCAGTCCTCAACTCTGCCATCGCTGTCTCCCACGAGGTTTTCAATTCCGTTATGGCTGTTAAGATAATATGGTTTTCACTTGGCGATGCCGCCTCTGCGGGTGCCGTAGCTACGCTATCCTTTGCGTTGGGGTGGTGGGGGACTGCTGTGGTTTAGCAAAACTGTCCATTGTGGGCTGCTTACCGTTGGCCTCGCCTCCCCTCAGACATTTGTCTCGTTTTTTACTCTCGGGTCTAATGCACCTGCAGTGATCAGGTCTATGCTCCTTCACGTGGCTGAGGGTTTCGTATAATGTGGCCCGTCGTGCTTTCAATGTTGTCTCAGTGTGCGCATGGCATATACTCCCAGCGCGCCTTCTTTACCCAGGTGGTGCCCTTATTCCTTCTGTCGTCAAGTCTGCACCCCTGGTGCTCTGTTTTTCTGGCTCGTAAGATGGGTGCTAACTCCTCCGGCCCGGGAGCGCTGTGGCGCCTCCCTGCCTCCTGTCAAGGCATTTCCTCTCTTCCTTTCGCCCCAGCGTTGTTTTTTAGCTATGAGGGATATCCCTCTATGTTCGGCCTCAGGCGCCATTGGCGTGTCTTCCTCCATGGTGTGGCCCTCTATCTCTCTGGGGGTCACCTCCTCACCGCGCCTGGTGCTTGTCTGCGTGTGCCAGGCACTGTCCTTTACATGGGTAGCCTCATGCCACTGTGCACCTGGAGCGGTGCCACTTGTCCTGGAGTCCCATTGCTATCGCCACTGTCCTGCAAGCCACTTCCCAGACTTTGTCATGGCATTGTGTCGCCTCCTTACCACGGGGTGGGGGGGTACTACCCCTGTGCGGGTGGCGCGTGCTACAATGTTAGTGCCTGCATGCAAATTCCGCCACTGTGGCAGGGTTGGGCAGCAGAGATCTTGTTCGTTTGTCTACTGCTGTCTGCTGCTGTCTGTCATGCCCGCAATCAGCTCTTCCTCAGTGCTCCCTGCACACAGGCCCCATTGCTTCTGCATTTATCTGGATAAACACCGCTGGAAGCTCTGCATTTATATGTGTATGCGACACAGAAAGCGCACACTTGGTCCAGCCCCCCCTCCCGACGTGCGCATCGGGTCCGCCAGACTCTTTCCGCGTTATATCGCCTGCACACGGCAGCTCCAGTTTCCGGCACCGGAGGCCTGCCCAGTGCCTTATTATTCATGCGCCGGGCCAAATCCACTGCCTCCGCTGGCGGAGGTGTCCCTGGGCTTCTCCTCGCCCGGCTGCCGTCAGCGATCCGCAATGTCAGGTTCAGGCTACAAACTTGCTCTGGCATTCCAAGGTGTTACAATCGGAATGACAGGCCACACGCAGCCTCTTTGTTCCTTCTACTCGCCAACTCAATACAAATCCCTCGCGCTACACATTGCGCTGCATTCCGACCCTCGGGTGCATCGGAGGTTCCCTTTGTTCTCCTGCCTGCACCATCTTGTTATCGTCCGCATCAGGGCGCGTCTGTCCACTTCGGAGGCCCAATCCAAGGACTCACTTGTCCATTTCAGTCTATTATATGCTTATTCAGCGGGCCTTAGATTCCGACAGCTGCATGCCTTTTTTCGGGTGATTTCAGCTTCTTTTTCAAGTCTTGTGCGTCAGGATCTCCGTCGGATGTTTAGGAGCTCACGGAAGAGCTTCCTACTCCATAGCTGCTAAGCCACGCCCCCATGCATGCCCTTGATGTTGATGAAAGCACACGTGTAACACCATTCACATGCCCCAGTACAGACACATGCATGCAAACATGTGCATGTCGCTACATGCCTGCGCACATCACGCATTGCAACCCAAACACCATTGCTGTCACACTTGTTTGAACAGACTCACATGCAGCACTGTCTGGGACATGGACAGGCATCTGTACAAGAGGCATGCCCGACTTGAGGCCAAGGTGCACACTCCAACCACACATCAACATGCACAATCACCATGGTGTACGAGAACACATGGACACTTACCAGTCGACTCCAGGCGGAGCTCCAAATTCCGGACCTGGTTGTACAGCGCTGGATAGAACGTCTCCAGGACCGATAGTTGTTGTTGGTCAACCGGCCCCGGCACCTCACTTGGTTCTCACCAGCCTGGAGGAAGAACCCGAACTGGTTGTGGGTCCTGGCCTTGAAGTCCTCCCAGCACTTGTGGACATGTGTGCAGTTGCAAGGTGCCAGCCCCTCCACGTTGATGGCACCCACGATATCCGCCCAGATCCTCCTCCGCCCTTCCTTGCCGACTTGCGATGGTCCATGGAAGAGGGCATCATGATACCCCGGGACTTGCTCCACCAGGATGTCAACTTCCCTGGATGAGCAGGGAAGCTGACAGCCCTCTGTCTCGCTGCCGGGGGGGGTTGCCACTTGCCTCAGGTGATGTTGGGTCAGTCATGGCAACCAGTGTCCAGTCAAAGGATCGAAAATAAAGGATCGAATTACCTTTTTGTTCAAATGCAAAAGGATGGAAAAAAAAGGATTGAATTTTTAAAATTTATTTATATATTTTTTTAGTTTGGGTTATGGTAAGTGTTTTTAATAAAGAAAACGGGAGGTTGGTGGGGGGAACCCCCCCCCATTAAAAAAAGAAATAGTTTTTTTTCGGTCCTTTGACTGCCGAACAAAAGGCATTCGATCCTTTTGTTTTCGAAACTATGACCTACAACCATGGCAACCCCTAGGCAGGTGTGGGTGGGCAAGGTGGTCGTGGGGCTGAGCTGTGGAGCAGTGGTATGGCACGTTGTCAGGAGTCTTTGGGATCAGCAGATGTGGTCACAGTGACAGGAGCACTGGCAATGGCTGTACAGCAGGCACCAAATTGCAGGGCACGTAGGCAGCAGGCACACAGAGTGGGCAGGCAGCAGCAGATGACTCGTAGGAGGCAGCACTGGGCACTTGGAGGCAGGTAAATTGGCTGGTAGGTAGGAGTGTGGGTCTTCTGTGTTACTCGCATGGCCAGCCGAAAACAGAGTGAATTCACACTTACGGAACCAGCGTGTTAGCATGGATTCAGAGGAAAGGCCCTAAGCACGTAACTTACGTAACATGCGCTGAATGTTGGGCGTGGCGTTCAGGATCGGGATAAAGTAGTGCGCAGGAGATCATCACGTGCTTGCCGAGTTATAGCGGACGGACGTGTGGACTTCGTTTCCACGCAATCTCTTCACTGCGTGCAAGCCTCTTGTTTTGGTGGGGGATTGCCTCCGTGCACACGCACGTGCACTGTTGAGGCTGACAGTGAGTTGCGTACGCATTTTGAAATCTGTGGGTGCCCCTGTGTCGCATAACCCCTTATTTAACATCACTGTAGCTTACGTGTCCTTTGCGTACATATTTTTTGTGTTGGTGGGGGTCACAGCATACTGTTAGGTTTTTTCTTTACACGTGGGCTGCCGAGGGGTTGCGTATAGGTTTTTTCATATTTGGGGTGCATGTGCGTTACGCGCCCCGTTTATTTTTTCCCTGAGCCTTCCGCACAGTGGTACGTTTGACATCACGTACACTGCCCCCTCACTCAAATTACCCAGGACAATCAATAGCTGCACCTCCCATTGCACCAATCCATCTGTGCCATGACTGGGAGGGCAACTAGTGGGAAGGGAGGCAAAGGTGGCCGGGGTGGCGGTGCTTTAACATACGCTCTTTCCAAAATTGCCTTGGGGTATTATTTCTGAAAATTTCACCCAGTGGTTCAAATGTCAAATATTTCCAGTTTGGTACAGTTATGTGTATCCTTACGAATTTGCCTTATGGTATAATCCATTTGAGGGGGGAAGGGTGGTTGCTGCTGGTGAACAATGGCATGTTGGAGCTGTTTGGCTTGCGATAAAGCTCTGTTATCATTTCACCCTGATCATGTTTCACTACTACATTCAGAAAAATGATTGATTCTCTGTTTTTCAGTGAATTCCTGATTTAGCATATTGTTACTCAGAATCGTGACAAATTATTTCCAATCTTTTTTGTTGCATTTTCATAGAATGCATAGGTCGTCCATGTAACGGAGCCAGAGTAAGATGTTGTCTGTGTATTTGCCGTTCATTTCTATCCAGACTATGAATTTTTCCCACCAACCCATCAAGAGGTTGGCTTAAGATGGGGCAAAGGTAGTACCCATCCTGTAGTTGAATATAATCGTCCTTGTTGAATAGAAAAATATTATTCATCAGACAGCTATCAATCATGTCTACGATCATTTCAACATGTAATGGATAATTTAGAGACCTAGTGTCAGGGAAATGTTTGCATGCACGTTTACCATCTGAGTTTTGTATTGATGTATACAACGAGACACTGTCCAAAGTAGCCAACATGAAATCTGGTTCCCACGCCACACCATTGATTTTACTGAGAAAGTCTTTTGTGTCACTGAGGTATGATGGAAGAGTAAGCACTAGAGGGAGTAGTGTTTCATCAACGTACTTGGATACATTTTCTAATAGTGCTCCATTGAGTGTCCCTATTCATCTTCCAGGTGGTCTCTTGGCGTTTTTGTGCAATTTAGACAGTCAGTAAATAGTCTGCATTTTTGGGAACTTGATGAAAAGATAATTGTAATTGTCTTGATCGAGAATGCCTTTCTCTATCAAATTGTGGAGGGGATTAGTAAGTTTAAGGACGATCCCCGGTTTAGGGTCATGATCTAGTTTTTGGTAGCAGCTACTGTCGGACAATTGTCGCTTTGCTTCCTTCACATAGTCCATTTTCTTTTGAAAGATTATGTTGGTTCCTTTGTTGGAAGCTTTTATGATGCAATCAGGCAGGCCTGTGAGTTCTTTGAGGGTTTCTCTTTCTTTTTTTAGTACAGTTGTTCTTAAGATGGCCTTGCTGTCACCTGGCCTTCTTCAGATCGTGTATGACAAGATCTTGAAAAGCTTCGCTGTGCCCACCCGTTTTAAAAAGGGGATTAAACCTGGATTTGCAGAAATATATATTGCTACAGTTCAATGCGTTTTGGGCCACCACCCTTCTTCAGAAGCAAAGAAGAATTGTATCTGTAAATATATTAAATAACAGTGTGACTATTGGGGGTAGCATCTTCTAAATAAGATAAAGTATGGATTTGATTTACTTTTCCCTATTCATCAACAAATAGTGATGTTCTAGTAGTAGAAGTGCCATAAAGTTTGTTAGCTAGAATATGCCTCTAGACCAGCGTGGTAAAGGAAAGGTCCTACTGGGTGATGTGTTGTGAACAGTTAATAAAAGAGAGAAGCAGTCCTCAACAAAATAAGAACGTCCACCACTGTCAAAAAGACTGATCACTAGATTCACATGCAAGGTTAATACGCCTAGTTATTACACCAATTATCACTAGACGGAAAGTGAGCATCCAATTGCTTAGGGTAGCAATCACATTTGTGTATTGGAAAAAGTCACTACTCCAGTGGGGAAAATGAATATAGGGACATACTTCCACACTAACTAGAGCACACAAGTACGAATGTCTCCACACCATTAAGAATACAATCCAATAACATCCAGATGTCCATCTGTAATGGAACAAATTAAAGGTACTTTAGTCTGCCACTCAAACAAGCACTCAAACAAGCAGGCTAGTCCAGATGTCTTAAACAGCCCATTAGAGTTTAACCCTAACATACCTTCTACGTCAGATGACAAGATAAACCAACATCCAAGTGTTCAATAAATTCACCCAGAAGTGTCCCTTGGTCGTATGTGTATGAAGGATCTCCTTGAGTCTATTATCAGTAAGGTGCCAGGCCACTGATCTTTCAATATATCAGGTAATGAGCCTAGTCTCAATATTCATCCTCGTCTGGTAAAACAGCATTTGAAGTATTCAGAATCGCTCTGACAACCACACCACTTACGATGGAGTCTTTACCGACAGAGCTTCTCCGTTCTGCGGAATAAAGCTAGAGTGTTATCCAGTTTAGGTAGAAAACAATTCGAGCAGTGTTGCATACTTTATCTAGACATAGCAAACTAATCAAATCAGCATATGATAGCGCTGCCTTAGTCACATATACCATGTTAAGATCATCAGCAAGCTAAGATACATGTGTTCCCCCCAAATGAAACCTAGTATGGCAAGTAAGTTATGAAACGAGTAACCAGAGTTCATCAATGATAGTATCAATATGTGTTGCTTGGGACATGTGAATAAAGTGCATCTCATCATCCAGGCATGGATGGCCACCCACGGTCTATGCCTGAATGATAAGACAGAGCTTATCATTCTGGGCACCCACCTTAACCTAAAGAAATTAGGCAATGAATATTCATAATTAGTCATCGACGGTAACATCATTAGAGTAGCCAAGGAAGTGAAAACCCTTGGCTTTTACCTTCACTCTACCATGTCCTTTGACAAACAGGTGAAATCATTGGCCTCTACCACCGCTTACACCTGCAAGCTTATCAGGGCAGGCATACCTTTCCTCTCAAATGACAGCTGTATGATTTTGGCCAGAGTACTAATACTCTCTAGGCTAGACTATTGTAATGCTCTTTACAGTAGTGCCAAAAAGGCCATTATCCAGAGACTACAAACACTTCAAAATAACGCCTTAAGAGCTGGATTAGGCGTGAACAAAAGAGAACATCTCTTTAACTAGACGCCAATACAAATGGCTCTCCACGCATAACGAAATTCTTCTAAAAATGGCCTCCCTTACCCACAAAGCCTTAAATAATGCTCCCCTAGTTATCTTGTAGACAGACTACACCGAAGAACGTCCATCAGACCCACGAGAGCTAGTAACACTAACTGCCTTACTGTACCAAGATTCTGACTCACCAATATCGGCGGCAATAGCTTTCCTGTGAAAGCACCCAAACTATGGAATTCCTTGCCACACCACTTTAGAGCAGACAAACCGTACTTACAATTTAGAAATAATTACATTAACATGCTCAACTCAATTGACCACTAGTCTCTGCCACTGCACTAGCCCCACCTAGGCTGCCTTAGAATATCCCCCCATCATACTGACTGTAACATTGATTTCGGGCCCATTTATCCTTTCTGTTTCTAACCTGCTTCAACTTGTATATTTGTATATATATCTTTCTGTGAATTTCCCTGTAACTATATATGTTTCATTGTAACCACACCTGTAATTATGTAAGCTTTGCATTTTCTTACCCCTGGGTTTGGTGCGCATTAGAAATAAATAAACAAACAAAACATGTTAGTAACGCTATATCAAGCATATATTATTCGATATGTGGAACCAATATTGGGAATTTATTGAACACTTGGATGTTTGTTTACCTTGCCCTCTGACGTTGAAGGTATGTTGGGGTTAAACTCTAAAGGGCTGTTTAAGACATCTGGGCTATCCTGCTTGTTTGAGTGGCAGACTAAGGTACCTTAAGTTTGTTCCATTTCAGATGACCATCTGGAGGTTATTGGATTGCATTTTTATAGTGTGGAGACATTCATATTTGTGTACTTGAGTTAGTAAGGAAGTAAGTCCCTATACTGATTTTCACCAGGGGAGTAGTGATTATTTCGATACACAGAGCTGTTTGCTACCCATGTCAACTGGATGCTTGTTTTCCATCTGGTGATGTTAATTTTCCGTCTGGTGATATTTGGTGTATTGCCTAGGCGTATTAACCTGCCATCTAGTATCGTTTTTTGACACTGGTGGACATTCTCATGTTGCTGATGACTGCATCTCTCTTTTATTATCTGTTCACAGCACCTCACATAGTAGGACCTTTGCTTTACCATGCTGGTCGAGAGGCATATTCTATCTAACAAACTTTATGGCACTTCTACTACTAGAACATCACTATTTGTTGATTAATGGGGCTAAGTGAATAAAATCCATACTTCATCTCATTAAAAGATGTTACCCTCAATATTCACATGAGTATGTTTGCTGTTATTTAATTTCTGATGCTTGTGAATCTGCTTAGACATCACACACATGCAGTGCCTATAATCTGACATCTAGTGGTAACTGCAGAGTATTGCATCTTTTTTTTCAAAGATCAAAAAGGACGTCAACATGGGCGTGACTGTAACACTATCCCTAATGTGACGTGCAGTGTACCCAAGATCCTTCATGCATCGAGGTTCCCCCTGATTGTTTTTTTCCGCCCTTCTGGTCGGTTGCTTTATGCGGACCTCATATTTCGAGATATTATTGCTGTTTCCTACGTCTTTGACGCACTCCTTGGTGGAAACTTTCGACAACTGTTCGACAAACCTATTTGATGGCTGTTCCTGGTTTGCTGCTCTTCAACCCTTTGCTTCCTCCATTGACTCGACGGCGGTTCTTTGCCTTGGCCTTCAGGCTCGTCCTTACAGTAGGAAGAGTGGGGATCTGTTTTCTCTCGACATTTCTCTTCTGAGAATGCCTTTTTTCTTTTGTTTCGCTTCTCGCCTGGCTGCTTTACCAAGCTATTATGGAGAGAACTCCTTTTTAAGTTTTGCCCTTCATGCAACGGCAAATTTCTGTGGAAGGACACTCACAAGGAGTGAAACCATTGTCCCCCTTAGGACCACAACAAACTGTGTTGAAAGGCCTGTAAACTCTAAGACGCTAAAGGACAGGCGTATCAAGCAGTGGGCGGCCTATGCTATGCAGGCCGAGAGTCACGCTCCCACCAGTGCCTCGAACGAGGAGTCCATAAGCAGCCATGCCTCCATTTCAGAGTCCGGAGACTTTACCATGAATTCCCCCCGCAACCCTTCGAAAATATTTTTCAGCATGATCAATATGACCAAGATGATTATGATGATGATGATGTCTCGTGTCCTGGATCCAGATGATGGCTCCCAGTTTCTCAGAATCGAGATGCCTGGACCCCCGCAGATGACGAGTGGAATCGGCCCACTACCCCAGCTCATGAGGCTAAACCAGATAATATATTCTTGGATGCTCCTCCTGTCTCTCCCCGATAGATGATCAGATGCTGTTCAACACCTTCCTTGGGGAAAGCAGCAGACCACTTTAAAATTGTGACGCTGGGGACGTTGTGTATGATTCAGATTTCATTGAGGATATCCTCAAGGAGAAAGGCCATGTCAGCCAGGCCATTCCCCTTCTGAACTGTCAAAAAGCGCATTGCCCTCTCCTTGCTCGCATGCTTCTTTTACTCAATCCACGGGTTGAGAAGATGTTGCACCTTGTGCCTTTTGAACCACTATATATCCGAGAACATTTCATCACAGACTCCCTAGTCATTACCACGACCAGGAAACATGCAGGTTTCCACTGTCTTTGTCTGAATCACCCCCCACCCTGACTAGGACTGCAAGAAGCTTTATGCCCTTGGCAAGCGCTTCGCTTCATTGGCTGCTTACAGTACCCACAGAGCTTACACAACACTCCTTTCTAGCTATAGTGATGTCCAATGGGGACTAGTGCACAAAGGCGTACAGAATGTACCAGAGCCTAGCAGATCACAGCTTCTGGCAGTGGTGCACGAAGGGCGTCAATTGATGCAAACAATATTGAAAAACACCTTTGACTTAGCAGAGACTGCGGCAAGGTACTAGTGGAAGGCACCCTTTTTAAGTGCCAATGCATAGCTTAAGAATTCTGGATTCAAGCCCGAAACACAGCACTCGCTCATTAATAAACCAGTTGAGGACCGACCCTCTTCGGCAAAGCAGTGGACGAAGCCCTTGAAACCACAGAAGAGCACAAAACTTTATAGTCTCTTAATCAGATCTCGGCCAAGACTTTTGTACAACGTGGCTCTTCAATACCTGCCGGTCCTTTCGTGGACAATCTTTTCCCTGTTCAGCTCAAGGTGCCTATGGAACTGGAGGATCTTCTGGTATTCCGGGCAGGGTACATCTGGCAACTTTCAGACCCTCCTCAACAGGGATTTCAGCATAGCAAGGGTAGGGGGAGAAATGTGGTAGCCAGAGGTTCCCCTGCCCCGTCCAGCAAATGACTTGGTGGTCCAGGTCTCCCCCCATGTTTCCCCAGCAGGGGGAACGATTAACATCTTCCCCCCTGCATGGGAGGTAATCACCTCAGACCAGTGAGTCCTCCAAAACCGCCAATGACAGCTATTGTGTCGAATTTCTCCACACACTCCGATACCACCTGCCAAAGCCAAAAAGGAAAAGCCTGTCTCCAGAACATCTTAACATCCTACTGGAAAAGGTTCAGCCCCTGCTGCTGAAGGGAACAAACCAGGTCCTCCCAGATCTTCAGGTAAACAATAGTATTTATACAATATACTCCCTTTTACCCAAAAATGATCTAACCATGCGCCCTGTATTAGACCTCTTGCGAGCAGGTATATCAAACCTCAAAAGTTCAGGATGACAACTCTACAGGAAGTAAACCCGTTGCTAAAGCATGGCTACATCGGATATGAAAGATACTTTCACAATTTTATGTTGCCAGCGCACAGAAAGTACCTCTGGTTCAAGATGCAGAACGCTCACTATCAGTTCAGAGTATTCCCCTTTGGCATTGCCTCAGCCCCACAGGTATTTACCAAAGTACTGGCAGTGGCGGATGCGCACCTGCGCAGGCAGTGTATTCTTGTGCACCCTTATCTCGACGACTGGCTTATAACTGGAGACTCACAACAGGCGTGTCTAAAGAACACCCACAAGACTATAGATCTTCTTTTCAGCCTGGGGTTCTCCATAAATGAGAAATTCAAGTCAGGTCAAACAATTTCTGGCGGCCCTAATTTGGACAGAAGACAGGCTTGTCTTACCCCTCCAACAAGAGGGTTCAAAACATGTACCAGATACCTCAATATGTGGCCAGTCGTCAGGCCACCATACGGAAAGCCATGCGGCTATTGGGGATGATGGTGTCCTGGATCTTCCTAGTTCCACACGCTCGTGTGCGCATGCGTCCTATGCAGCAGTGGCTCTCGAGCCATTGGCGTCAGGTAAGTGGGACAAACTAGTGGTTGTCTCGACAACCCTCGTTTAGTCTCTGCAGTGGTGGTCGAAGGAGAATCTTCTAAATGGAAAATCCTACACCACCCCTACAATAGAAGCTACTCCCCTGACGGACGCATCCCTATCAGGATGGGTTGCTCACCTCCTAGAACAGACAGCGCACAGCATGTGGTCACAATCAGTAGCAGGCAAACCTATCAATCGGCTGTAACTACTTGCTATGTTCAAAGCCCTAAACGCTTTTAAAACACAACTATAAGGGAAGACCGTTCTGGTCCTTACAGACAGTACTACGGCCCTGTATTACCTGAACAAACTGTGGGGCACTCGCTCTCCAGGGCTGTCCAAACTGTCACAGAACATTTGGAAATGGGCACTGTGAGATTGGTATGGTGCAAAGTAGATACAGACACGGGTATACAGTTTGAAAACCTTTTAATACTAGGGGTTGGGATAACTCCTAAGTTGCCCTACTCTATATGTGAGTAATCCCAACCATAAATGAAAAAGGAATACTAGTCCAGTCTGTCAGTCAAAAACAAAAGAATGTTTGTCTAACCTAAGCTTACCCTCACTTTCTAAATCGATAATGTGCAGTGATTTGGCCAACATTAAAAAGGGCGTATCAAAGAAAATGTCAGGAATGCACTGCAGCTTTCTTCTCCAATGTTCTTTCAACGATACTGGAGCTGTCTCACAGCCCCCTTCCCCAAGCTTGAACTGCTCGGGATCACCCAACTTCCATAGACTTAAATGAATCTCATAACTTTCTTTCAGGCTTCTACAGGCTTTCCTGTTCCCCAGGTTCAACAGCTCTCTTGGTTTTGCAAATTTCACAAAGTTCAACTCAAAGGTTTGATCACAAGCTTCTTCAGATGCTTTGGCTTTCAATCACTGTTTCACAAAGTTCTATTTAAAGACTTTAACACAAGATTCTTTGACTCTTGATTCAACAGGGGTTACTTTCCCCAACAATTCCACAACTTATCACAGCTCACCAAATCTTTGTGTCAGAGACTTTCAAATGCGCATAGGTTACGTCATTCTATGCGGAACCATTCCAACACCTTGACTCTCATAGAATCGTGCCACCGGCACTCCGTTTCTCAAGTTCCTTTAATTCAACAATTGTTCGTATTGGAGACATTCAAAACCACATAGGTTACTTCGTTCTTTGACCACACCTTAAATCTCATAGGATCATGCCCCAGGCGCTCTGTCACTCGTGCTTTACTTTTAGCTCCACTTCATGCTTCACACAGCTCCCCTGCACTTAAATATCTTCACTTTAAACTATACCTTTCCATAACATGTAAACGTTCATGCTTCTCTTCTGTTACTTCGTTTCCTTTTCGCTCATACAATATTTACAGTTCAGAGTGGACAATTGAAGCTTCCTCTTCAGCATGTCTTTCATCTTACGCTTGTCCTTAGTTTGGCTACATTTTTTCTCTCATGCTTCACATCTTTCACCAACCGGGTTTGCCTCTGACTTTGAACTTGCCGGTTGTGATCTGATGCTCTGACACTCCTGGGCAGCCTCTCTGACCCAGGGGAACGTATGCCTTCAAGGAATCTGTCTTTAGAGAGCAGCTTTCCACACCATCTTCTTCTGACTCCTTGGAGACACAGCTCCCTCGCCACTCTCTCTGGCACTCTCAAACCACAACCTTTCAGCGTCTCAGCGCCCCATACTCCACCAACCTCCCTCTGGGTGCTCAGGCCTTCTCCATAGCCTCTTTACTCGGTCTCTGACTCGGGTTCCTTTTCCGGCTCCAGCTCGTTCTTCGTTTCTCATGTGGTTACTCTTTTTATACACCTGAGGAGCATTAACAGGCTTCAGGTGTCTACAATGTTGATTTAGTGCCTGACTTCGCCTGACCTTGATAATGGGAAATTAATGAAAATAGTAGCGTCCCTCTGAATGTAGCTGTTCAGTCTGTGTAACATCGTGACGGTCTAAACAAGGAGAGTTCAGGGAAAACCAGGGGTCTGGTTGACGATGGGCTGAGGGCATATCAGGGATGGGGGTGTTGCAAAGGGGCGATACCATGCCTCATCTTCAGGTAGTCCCTCCCTAATCCCAAAGAACCCCCCCCCACCCAGGTGATCATCCCTTCACCCCCAGGGTAGGGATCCAAAAGCAATGGGCCTCCCCTGGCCACCTGTTTGGAAGGCCTGCCAGGATTGGGAAGGGAAAAACCCTCAGGTTTTTCACAGCACTCAAACACATCTTTCTACTGTCATAATATGTTCCATGGGAACACAATCTTCTGGCAGACGTGCTCAGCAGAGACTTGCAGCTGCTACCCGTAGAACACGAGTCACTTGCAACAACACACTTTCTACAAAGTCTTTTGAAGGGGGTCATCCATACATCAACCTTTTTGCAACACTGAAGAACGCACAATTCCCAGATTACGCCCAGAGAAAGGCCAAAGAGAACGGTCTCTGGATAACCTGGTCAGGGAGTTTTGCCTACACTTCCTCCCCCGCTCCCTCCTCTGTCCCCACCAAGTTGCTCTGCTCGGCAGGATATTTTACAAGATGCACCAGGATCAAGTTACACTAATCCTGATCACACCAATGTGAGCACACCAGCCATAGTTCTACCGTCTCATAAGACTGTCGTTTTCCCCACAGAGGACACTTCCTTGTCCCTACAAATGCTGTCACAGGACCAAGGGACAACACTACACCCATGCCCTCAAACGCTCAACTTAGCAGCATACCTCCTGAAGTCCTAGAGTTTGGGCACCTCCAACTACCTCAAAGATGGATGGAAATTCTTAGAGGCACTGAAGCCTAACACCAGACACTGTTACGCCAATAAATGGAAATGGTTTGTCATTTGGTGCAATACTAGCAACATTAGACTATTATTGACTGTTCACCTAAACATATAGTCCTTTATCTAACAGTCCTTTTTCTAACACCTTTTAGAGTCAGGATTTGTTTTCAAGTCACTAATGGTCCACCTTGCTGCTCTCTCTACTTATACCACATTTCAGAGCAAGGTTTCCTTGTGGAAAATCCTAGTGATTTAAGCGTTCATGGAAGGGGTAAAAAGACTTCACCACCCTATTTCTAATCCAACTCCTGGATGGGACTTGAATGTTGTTCTTACAAGACTAACTAAACCTCCTTTTGACCCAATGCACAAGGCTAGTCTTAAGGATCTTGCCTTAAAGACTGCTTTTCTGGTGGGTATTACCTCTATTAGGCGAGTTAGTGAACTGCAGTTCAAGACACATTTGTTACAATTCATAAAGACAAGTGGTGCTATGTACACACCTACGCTTTGCACCCAAATTCATTTTCAAGTTCAACGTGAACCAATGAATCGAACTTCCCACTTTCTTTCAGAATCCCACTAACTCAGCTGAAAGAAGCCTTCATACACTAGATGTTTTTAGAGCATTGGTGTATTACATTGATAAAAACCAAACCACTACGAAAGATGGACCAATTCTTTGTCTCTGTTGCAGCTGGTAGAGAAGGGGGCTGTGTCTCTAAATCAGCAATCTCTAGATGGATTATTCAATGCATCCAAATGTGTTACTCACTAGCTAAGAGACATTTACCCTTTGCACCTAGAGCACATACTACTCGAGGTACAGGAGCCACTATAGCTTTTATTCCTCTTGATTCTATTTGCAAAGCTGCTATCTGTTCACACTTTCACTCAACATTACTGCTTAGACACACACTCTAAGACTGATTCTCAGGTGGGCCAGGCAGTGCTAAGCCATCTCTTTGCTGCTGTTCCTTCATTCATCCCCCACCACCATCTCCTGGTACTGCCCCCTAGTCTATGCAGAGCATGCGATTCTAAGCAGATTCCCAAGCATCAGAAGACCTACATTACTCAACATAATCGTATTTCTGGTGCTTGTATCTGCTTAGATTCACATGCGCCCACGCTTCCTCCCTCCTTGGAGTTGAAGGAACATAGACCTCTTGGACCTTCTTTTCTTTTGTACTCACTCACACATTCTACCAGATGCCGTTGTGGCAGAACAAAAACAACCAGGGGTCCTCAATGCATGATGGATCTTGGGGTGCGCTGCACGTCATGTTGGGATAGTGTTAGTCATGCCCATGTTGACGTCCCTTTTCAATCTTTGAAAAAAAATATGCACTACTCCACAATTGGCTCTAGATGTCCGACTATATGCACAGCATGTGAATCTAAGCAGATGCAAGCACTAGAAATACGATTACAGTGAGTAATGTATGTCATATTTGCAGATACAATTCTTCTGTGCTCCCAGAAAGGGTGGTTGTCTGAAAAAGCGTTGTGCTATAGCAATTTCTTTTTTGTTGTAATTTGAAATTATATCTTTTGGATTTGAATATAAATCATGATTTTGTGCAAGTTTTCTCTGTACTAGTACATACTATTTTAAAACAACGGATTGTTATTCAGTATATTGGTGTGCAGGGGATGCCAGTGTTTTGGAGATTAAGACACTTTTTTTCTTCACAATTCAAACCTTTCACCATATATTAATATATCGAACCCTACTAGTACAGCAATAAAGTTTCATGAACATCGAGATTTCAAACAGTAATGCAAGTAAAGTACAGAAACTACGATACTCGCAAGAAAGTGAAAGTGCGCGATATTGCAAATATCTGATGGTTCAGCAATAATTAAAACTATGTTCACATTTTCCACAGAGCTATTGTTAGGTTAGAGTTCCTTGTCAAAATTGATTCAGTGGGAATTCTAAAGATGAAAATTCATGAATAAAAGTGGAAAAATATTTCTGCTTAACAAGCATTGTACCCACACAGTCGCTTTTGAATAAATGTATTTAATTGAATCTAAAAAACCTTTTTGACCGAATTTGCAATACCTCCTCAAGGCTTTAAATTGTGGGGAGCTGGGTGCTATTTAGCTCCTGCTTGTAGCTTAGGTACATGGTTGGCATGACACTAACCGCTACAGGAACTACATTTGGCTCCCCCAGACCCAACTGATGCCGAACAAACATACTGTAACTGTGTGGAAGGAGAAGACTGACACACAGGTGGCATTGTTGTGGCTATAAACCTTTATTTAGTGAAAACAAAGGAGGAAAATTCCTAACTATCCCTAACACTAAGAGGGGATTCCCCACCTCAACTAAACACTAAGGATTCTGTCCTGAATTACGTTGAAATTATATAATCCACCATCCTGTGTCAAAATCCTATTTCCATCCCTTAAACTTTTAACTAAATCAAAAGGTTGGTGAGTCTCCTTACTGCAGAAGAACGTCTTCCTTCTTCTGTAGAGCGGACTACCATGCCAGTTATCGGGAGGGACTATTTCCTGAGGGAATGGTTCCCTGCCCCAGGTTGCAGTTCCTTTCAAAAGTACTACACAATGTTGCAGATTGGGAAGTCTCAATTCACAAAGCAAAGTTCTAAATCCAAAACCTTGATGCCAAGAGCATGACTACCTTCCCTTGACCTTTCTCTGGCTTCTTGCAATGCTCATAATAACAGAGGGAATTACTCTTCCGTTGGCCTTTCTCAGGTTTCTCACAATGCCAAGAGAGTGACTGTCTTCCCTTGGCTTTAATCATAATGTTCACAAGCACAGATGGGGGAAGTACCTCCTTTCTCAGGACTTTCTTGGCAGTTCAACAAATGTGGGGTAATGTCTCCCATCCCCTGACCTTTCTCAGATCTTTTTGGTGGCTCAACAGGCAGTCCTAGTCAACTCCCCTGCCAGGTACTGCCTTGGGTCCCAGACCTCTTCGAATTGGTTTCTCTTGCTCTTGTCCCAGACCCTCTTAATATGGTTTTGATTGCTTGGGTTCCTGATCCGTGCTGTCTGTCTCGGGCTTCTCCAAGTCTTGTGATGGCTTTTCTCAGCCTCCTTCTATGTTCACGCTGCATCTGGTGGCTCCGCCGCACTTCATGCTCGTTGGCATCACAGTGTTCTCCCGGGCATGGATTTCCTTCTCCTGCTTGTCTCGGTCTGCCGGTCCTCGGCAGAGCAGGTAGGAATGGCTCATTACCACCATTCACGTCCCGATCAGCTGCTTCTCTCCCAGCCTCACTGTCTGCGATGTTGGACCTTCGTCCCACGGTACCTCCAGGGAGGAACTGCCAGGTTGAATTGTCCTCCTTTCCTTTTCATTAGCCAAATACCTTGTTTGAGGTAACTAGATCACACATGTTGGTTTCGCGGGGTATTCTGCATTGCTCAGCGCCTTTTCCTCATCTCACTTTTGATGTTCTCGTCAACTGGGTTACATGTGCTCTTCTTCGTCCCAGTTTCTGTATATGACTCGCATAGGAAGTCCCTATTCTTCCTCATCCCAGTACTTTTTTGGGTGACAGTCATCTACCCTACAGAGGTACATGGAAGTGTGTGGGACTACGGAAGCCTTTGTAGGGTAGAAGGAGGAAGGTGGGGATATGTTTTGGGCATACCACGTTCTTCCCAGACAGTCATCCCTAGGAATCCCTCCCCATTAGATGCACCTGCTGAGTACCACCCAACCCCCTGCCCCCCAGGGACTATCTGGCAGCGGCCTTACCTCCCAGTCCCTGGCCACATAGAAGGTGGCTGGCCCTAGGGGAGAAGGGACGACATCCAAGAATTTGTCACAATACAATTACTATCTGTTTGAGACAATGGGCCTCATTAAGAATTGGGCGGTGTGGTAAATATGTGGCGGTACTACAAGCTTGGTGGAGAGGAGCAGGATTCACTTCCAGCTAAGAGCTGGAAGTAAATCTGCAACCTTTTTGTCGTAAAATCGTCAGAATAACTGCCAGTGATAATTCCCCCAAAATCCCCATGGTGTCCTATGGGCTCCAATTTATGGGAGTCCATAAATTCCACCGGACCAAGGGCAGTAACTGTAATTCCGTTTGGTATCTCGGCAGATTTACCACAGAGATACCACCAAACTTGTAATGAGGTTGAATATCTAAATAAGCATTAGCACATAGCAATGAGACTTGAAGCATAAGGGGTCATAAATATTGACGAAAAAGTAAAGGAAAACCGAATTTACAGTACTTTGTTTGTTCACAATTGACTGTGTTGCCATAGCCAAAGCTAATGGAGAGCTAGTTCTCCAAGCCCTCCGATCAAGTGCAAGTGACCAAATTCAGTGAGTTGTTGTCAGAAGTCGTACTGGAGTTGAAGAGACCCATCATAGCCGGAAAGCAGTTCAGTCTCGCGCTCATTAAGCAGTCTCCGAAGGGGTGGGTGTTACTAAGATTCTGAATAATGTTTTGAGATCTAAGTAAACAGTTTATTATTGAGAAGTGTTTACAAAATATAAATGCATTCCTAAGACATTGTGGAATTACACGCCTCAATTTCTGAGGAGTACACGGGTAAAGAGGGGAGAGTAGTGAAGAAGACTATAGATTATAATTGGAGCATTATTCACTTGTCATCTTTTCACAATATGCAGGTCTCCAGTCACAATGAGAAGTTCCTGTTTCCTGTGTTGTCCAATTCCCCTTTCCCTTAAGGGTGTTGCGAGAGCACTGTGCATCGTAAGTTGTTCACTGAACATCAGTGAGGATCTGTGGGGCCTAGTAGCTCCCGCAGATTCAAGGACACTCGCGACCTAACCATGCATAAAACACACAGCAACTGATAAATATAAATACAATACGCATGCAGCCAAGCAGACAAGCAGGCCTCCTAAACCTCCAACATTACTAGCATAAATAATTGTAAATCCTATACTTTAGTGATACTGAATTGCTGTTGTCACCAAAACCCCACCCCCAGTACTGCCCTCCACCTCCATTCTCCAGCTAACCCAAATCGTTGCCCAAGCTGCATGGTTGGCACTGGAAAGCCTGGGTTTTACTATGCATAACATCAAGCCAACTCGGGTGGAAACATTCTGGACTCGGTTGCCTGTCGAAAGGACCACTTTTTCATTGAATGCCTTATTTCCCTTCATAGCAAACCTCTTAAAAGTTCACAATTTACCCAAATCAATTGTTAGCAGGAACCTGAAAAGGATTACTACAGAGGAATTGTGTCTGAAACCTACTATGGACAATACTTCAGATGGGGACCCTCCTGAGATACAGGTGACCAGATATAACACTCAATTTAATCACCTCCCAGAAAGAGTGGCTCCTTTAAAATCTAAGACTGTCAGAAATAAGTAATGTGAACAGTCTTGGTGTACTCCAGCCCCATTTGATCTTAACAACCAAAAAAGGCAGAACAATTATGTGTTCAAAACAAAATAGCTGAAAACCAGGCTATCTGGAGCATCTTACAAAAAATCTATTAAACTCACCTACGAGGCTAAAAATTACTTTTATAACAAGGAAATTGAGTCGGCAGGTAATCACACCAAGGAACTATTTGAGATATATAGAATATATAGAAGTCTCGAGAAACCAATTTTCCGTTTCCAGTCCTTTATTCCATCCAATGAAGACTGCAACAGGGTGCAACAGGCTTTTGCCAATAAAATCACAACTGCTCATAACAGAATATCCAATTCCCTGATTATAGACCACAGTAAACCCAGATACCGTGGAATAAAGAAATGTCTGGGTTTCTTCCTTAAATCAGTAACTGAGGTAGAGATATGTACTTTCCATAACCCCATGCAGCCTACTTCTTGCCCTGATGAGAGAGCATCCTGGACTCTTCGCTCCATTTTTGGCGTGTTTTGTTTACACCTCATGTTACCATGTTTCGTCCCGATAACATAAAGCAGGCCGTCCTTACACCCTTGCCTAATAAATCTGGTCTGAACCCAAAAGATCCAAATAATCGCCGCCTCATCACGAACACTGTTTCTTTTGAAAATCATAGACCAGGTAGTAACCTCCCCCCAGCTTCAGCAACATTTTGAAGATTCTGATATCTTCCATCCCAGACAAGCTGGCTTGCGAGCAAATAACGGAACTGAAACTGTCTTTTAGACCTCCAGATGCGCATGCTTGAGGTGTTGGAAGAGAGCAGCCCTGGGCTGCTGATTCTTTTAGATCTATCGGCCGCCTGTGAATTGCTTGACCACAGGTGCTTACTGGACACTATGTCTACCATCGGTGAGTGCTCAGAAGAGGCATACATTGGATTAGTTCCTTCTTGAGTGACAGGAACTCAAGGGTATGCTGAGGTGTTGCTTCTTCTGAAATTGAGTCAATACATTGTGGTGTTGGCAGGGGGCTTGTTTGTTGCCCACATTGTTCAGTCTTTACATAAAGCCCCTCTGCAATCTTCTATTTACTCTCGCAGTCTCCATTTCACAAATCATGTGGACGACACTCAACTCCTTATGGAGTTGAGTGGAGATTTCAAGGCTGGCTCAATCGGACTAGTTCACATCTATGGCCTGATAAAAAGCTGGATGCCCAGTAACTGGATGTGTTTGAACAGTGCCAAGCCGGAGCTGATGATATTTGGATCTACGAAGGCCAGAGCCAAGTTGGTTGCAGAGTACACCCACATGTACATTGAAGGAAACCACATAGACCGCATGGATAAGGTTAAGACGTTGGGGGTGTATGTCTGCAAGGAGCTGGCCTATCCTGCTGCAGTCTCCACCTCTCCTGTTCCCTCCAAGGCTCACGGCACTGGCTTCTCACTGCATCACTAAAACTCTGGACATCCTGTCCTCTCTTCTCTTCCTCCCTTGGCCCCTCTCTGGACACCTCTCCCTCTCCTCCATTCTCCTCTTTCCCTGTGTTCACTCCTGTCGATCTTGCTAGACAAGTCTAATCTATGAAAGTGTTGTCCAAGTAGGTGCTCCCCTGATCCTCCAGAACCATCAAGTACCACATCAACACCCTAGCTCCAGCCTTGGCTGATTTCTGCAATCACTCTTTTGCCACAGGAACCTTCTCACGGCCCCTAAGGCACTCCCTTTTGTACCTCCTGAAGAAGACGTCTGCTGATCCTTCCTCTCTGGCAAACTACCACCCGATCTCCATCACTCCTTTTCCGGGCAAACTCCTGGAAAAGCTGGCAATCTCCCAGCTTGCTCTCCACACTGAATCTGTTGCTGGTCTTCATGAGCATCAGTCTGCCTTTAGAGCAGCCAGAAGCATGGAAACTGCTCTCCTGAACACCCGTGAAGACCTGCTCTCAAATCTCGACTCTAGCCTTCCTTCTGTCCTCATCCTCCTTGATCTTTCCTTTGCCTTCGGTCAATCACGCCATCCTGGTCAATCATCTCCGTGACCACCTTGGCATCACGGATCAGGACCTATCCTGGTTTGTCTCATTCCTCTCTGATCGACCCTCCCAGGTCCAACTGGGGTCCTTTCTCTCCACCACCTCTCCCTCCACATGTGGTGTTCCCCAGTTCTCTAACCTGTCAATCTGGTTCGTCAACCTTTTCTTAGCATCTCGGACCCATTTCATATCATCTCTACCTTCTCTCCTAATTTTCAGTGTTATGCAGATGACATTCAGCTCTCCTTCAGGCTCCCCTCGGCTTCCTCTCCTCGTTCGCTCATTCCTGATTGTCTATCGGCAATTCAGGAATGGTGTGACTCTAACAATCTCTGCCTGAATACCAGTAAGTCTGAGATCTTTCTCATTGGGACCCCTGCTCCCGCTTTACCTCTTTCACTCTGGCCGCCCTCCTGGGGCCCTCTACCTGTGCTTTCCTGAGAGGCACAAATCATTGGTGTCATCTTCGACTCCACCCTCTCCTTCTCGACCCACATCACGGACTTCTCTAAGAAGTCCCACTACCAGCTGCACCTCCTCAGAGGTATTCTACCTTTTCCCACTTTCCCCCAGAAGCTCACTGTCTCCAGAGCCCTGGTTCTCTCTAGGCTGGACTACTGCAACAGCCTCGTTCTAAATCTGCCTGCCTCTACTCTTTGCCCTCTGCAACTAATCCAGAACAGGACTGCAAGATTTGTCCCTGGCCTGAAGTCCAGGGATTGTTTCTCTCCAGCTCTGAAATCTCCCCACTGGCTCCCGGTGGCTGCAAGGATCAAGTTCAAGACCCTCTGCATTGACAAGGCTTTCTGGCGCCAGGTACCACACTACATCTAACTCTCTTCCTAAGAACTTTCCTTCTTGAGCCCTCCGCTCATCCACCTCCAACTCTCTGAGAGTTAGACGCTTCTCCAGGCTGAGAGTGGCGGGTAGATCGCTCTCCTCAGCTGGTGGTTCTCTGCCTCTTTCAAACTTGAGCAGGACCACCTCCGGTTCCAGAAGCAACTCAAGACCTTCCTTTTTGCGTCTGTTTTCTCTTGCCACTTCTGATGATCTTGTCTGCTGCACTAACTGGTTACCTGGCCTCCCTCTGAACCTTATGGGGACCAGGGTCCTTCACGACCTGTAGCCCCATGCACTTCCTCTGGGCCTACTGCGCACTAGAGACTGTATCTGCAATCCTACAGTCCCCTGCTTCCTTGCGCTTACTTGGAACCAGCCACCCCGGCGGTACTTACTTGAGCTTTGCTATTGCACTCTCCCTTTCCCTCCCCCTGGCACTTCTCCTTTCGCTTCCCCCTTGCACTTGATCTTACACGATCTGAATAACACACGTTCCCCTTTGTCTTCCCCTTGCTGGTCTTGTCCTGCCTAGAAACACTTAACTACAGGTGCGTTATAAATACCTTCTATCATATCATATCATGCCGAAGCCTCTCTTGGCTCTGACGCACATGTTAATGAAGTGGTCAGTGGCACACGGTACCATCTCAAGGTGTTGAGGCAGGCTAAACCACTCTTGTCCTATAAAAATCGTCATACTATTTATACTAGAGTATGATGATTTTTAAAGGACAAGAGTGGCCATCGTCTTGCCACGCTTGGATTGTTGTAATGCCCTTCTTTTTGGGGCAAGCAAAAACTCAAAATGAAGATTACCGAATCATCCGTGACAACCGAAGGAGGGAGCATATTTTCCATGCTGGAAGGAATCTTCATTGGCTGAATGTATCCACAAGAATAAGTTTTAAGGCTCTTTCTCTGATGCACAAATGTATCAGTGGAGGCACACCTATCTATCTTAAGGAACGAGCAATCCTATACGCCCCCTCAAGATTATTCTGCTCGAGTAACCGCGGATATCTGACTGTCCCAAGATGCAAAAGAGCTAGAGGCTCGGGCGATCCTTTCCCGTCCTTGCAGCGCATGCATGGAACAGGCTGCCCACAGACCTACACTTGGAACCACGTTATCTGGTGTTTCTGGTATTTGTCTAAAAACTCTTTTTGAATACATTGTCCCCCTGCTATGCTCTTTGCCTCACCAGCCTATGCCCCTCGGTAAATGATCCATGTTTTAGTTAAAGTTTTTGTCCCATCGTTCATTGGTCCTTGTGTTTTTGTAAGTGCCTTGATGCTTGTGGGCTTTGGCACTCTCGAAAAAATAAAGTATAGTTTATTATGCACCTAATTCTAGAAGCTGAAACTTAGAATTTGGATCCATATTTGTGTTGTGTTTGCAACATCCGGCCCCCTCTTTGATCCCCTACAAACAATGGAAACAATGGTACATGTTATGAAGGTTAGTGGCCTGTTTTCTGCAATGACCGAATGAATGAGCTACTGAAGCAAAAGCATAGTGGAGGTGGAGGGCTAATAACATACCGCTTTCTGAAAAACTATTTCATGCAACAATTTACGAAGATAATTTGCTGTGATTTGCTTACTTTTTTCTGAAAATGTGTCTCCACAAACTAGCATCTGACAACTGATGCCCCTTTCTGTTGATGTCCACATCCCCTACAAACTCCATTAATCCACTAAGTTACAAATTCAAGGATGCTTTGTCCCCATGTTTTCCTGCATCTGTAAGTGGAGTTTACCTACTGGTATGTGCACAGGGTTCCGAATTATCCACAGGCAACTAAAACAGATTTTCCATGCCCATTTGCTTAGCCCACCACTTCTGAATCAGTTACCTCACACCATAACCTCTTTGTCTCTTGTTCCTTGAAACCAGCCCAATCATGAGGTGCCTTTAAAAAAGAGCATTCTAGGATGTATCTCAATGGTTTGATAATAACAATTTGGCAATAAATTAAAGCAATCTCTTGAATTTGGAAGACTGTGTTTGAGGATATACCTCGTTAATATGCTTATAGAGGTATTTACTGCAAGTTGACCAATCCCACCACAAGGCTATCCATATTAACAGCAAAACAGTGACCAGGAACAGATTTGATTTACCAGAGTTCACCTTGAGCCAGAATTTTCACCAAATCTATCGCAGCCTTCATTTTGTGTATTTTTTTGTTGTTGTGGTTTTGTATCTTTCTGAGACTGAGCACAAAGAGCCATTTTTAACTCCTTTAACCTTGGAAGGTAGTCTTGCTTCAAAGCTCCCTGCATGAAGCAGGCAATACTTGTAAGTTGTTTTGTAATCGTGTGTCAATAGAGCCATAAAAAGGTTGTTTGCAATCCAAGGAACAAATGCAAAGAAAAGCATGACTTTACATAGATAACTAGACCAAATGATAACCGCCTGTATGTTAAACATTTGGCCATTTCTTTTGTTCATGTGTCTGACAAAACGGCTACTGCTCTTCCAGGGTACAGGGATGAGTAGTGAATAAAACTGCTACTAAACAGAAGTGATCCCAATCATAAAGATGAAATAGGCATCCGTTTGTGCCTTGGCAAGATTCACTCACACTCTGTGGAACTGTGTATCTTTGGTGGCTGAACATATTCCCGAAGGGGAGGAACGGGATGGTTTTCTTGCCCTCGTTCAGGATGGCAAGGATGCCATGTGTGAATTTGTTCAATCGGGTCTGGACGTGGCAGACTGTGTCAGCCGGTCCATGGAGGCGAGCACAGTGATGCGCAGGTTTGCGTGGTTGCAGTGGTTGCAAAAGTCTGGATTTGCTCCTGATGTACAGTCCCGGCTTCTCAACATGTACTTTGATAGTGTCCATCTTTTTGGCAGCAAGGCTGAAGAGAGCCTTGAGAGGTTGCAGACCTCCAAGGCTGCAGCGAAGTCGTTGAGCACTGCAGTACGTCAACCTCTGCCTTTTCGTCCTAGGGGACAGCAATGGAGGGGAGGTTCCTTTCGATACTACTCTTCCTTTGGTAGATCGAGGGGGGCTGCCAGTCAAAGGGGCCAACGTAGGAGTACCAGAGGTGGAAAACAGGGTACTCTGGGTGCCAAAGCCACGCGGGCAGTTGCCTCTTTGCCCTCAGGCACTGCCACAGCCGCTTCCGCTCAGTCATGAGGCCATGTCCCATGGTTCGCTGGTTGGGGAAAGGCTGGTGCAGCATCTTGTAGAATGGCGTGCCATTACTTCAGATGTGTGGGTTCTGGAGATCATAGCTCACGGCTACTGTCTTCCTTTCTGGCAGAGGCCTCACGACAATCCACCGGGGAAGCTCTCTTTGAAGAGTCCGGATCCGCTCCTTGCGCAGGAAATCAAATCCCTGCTGGAGAAAGGCGCCATAGAACTGGTGGCTGTAGCGGAGAGGAAAAAGGGATGGTATTCCCCATATTTTTTGATCCCGAAAAAAAGACGGGGGAATGAGACCCATCATGGACTTGCGTAGTTTGAACAAGCTCCTCGGGAAGGACAAGTTCAAGATGGTTACTCTCTCTCAAGTCCTCCTGGCCCTTCAACTTCAGGACTGGTTGGTGTCTCTCGGCCTCAAGGATGCTTACTTCCATGTGCCGATTCATCCCAAGCACAGGAAGTACCCGAGGTTCACGGTTGGCGACTCGCATTTTCAGTTTCGGGTCCTGCCATTCGGATTGACCTCCGCCCGAGGGTCTTCACCAAGCTAATGGTGGTGGTGGCAGGATATCTCAGGTCAGGAAATGGGGGATTCACGTCTCACCCTACCTGGATGATTGGTTGATCAGGGCGCGCTCTCCCGCGCAAGTCCTGGATCATCTGTCAGTCACCTGCCACTCCCTTCACAGGCTGGGCTTGTCCCTCAATTTAAAGAAGTCCCACTTGACACCTACCCAGCGGCTCCAGTACATCAGAGCAGTGCTCGACACATCCCTGGGGCAGTGTTCGCCTCCCCAGGTGAGGGCTCATCACATTCTGCAGATGGTGGAGAAATTTCAACATGCCCAGAGTCTCCCGGCGTTAGAGTTCTTGAGGTTGCTCGGCCTCATGGCATCCTGCATTCTACTGGTGCCAGAGGCCAGGCTGCGGATGAGATCTCTGCAGTGGGCTCTCAAGATGCAGTCCTCCGGCAGGATGTCTGATCCCATTCAGGTGCCGCCCTCGGTCGCCCAGGATCTTCTGTGGTGGGCCGTCGAAGGCAATCTGATGAATGGGGCTCCATTTTGGCTACCGTGGCCGGAGGTGACGATCGTGACGGACGCATCCTTCACGGGATGGCGAGCTCATGCCAACGAGTTGACTGTCAGCGGTCGTTGGTCTCTGTCGGAGTCCAGACTCCAAATCAATCTGTTGGAGCTGAGGGCCATCAGGCTAGCCCTGAAGGCTTTTCTGCCGTCTGTGTGGGGGAAGAATGTCCTGATTCTGACAGACAATACAGTGGCCATGCACTACCTCAACAGAAGGGGGTGGGGGACAGTGTAAAGCAATAAACTGGGCACAACAAGTTGAACAAATGGTTTATTTCTTGTAGGGATAACCTGAGTAGTAGAGACCCCCAACCATCTGCACAAGTAGACTGACTCCTCAAAGAATAACAGTCTAATACAAAGCTCAGGATTGCTCTGATGTCATCAATAGCTAGGATTCCATCAGTAGAACAAGGAATGGGAATCAGATAACACATTAACATATAATAGAAAAGACATCAACATAACACACCCCCCTCCCTTATCTGAACACCAAATTTCTATTTACAAAAAACAATTTATAATACATGTAATTCGAACGATGACATTATATAGAGAAAAAGGCGTCTGTTTGCTCAGCAATTTTACCTCCTCACCTTCGCAACCCTTGACAGGCTCCAGACTTGTCCACTCTCCAATTTCACTGAACGGTCAAAAACTTGTACAACCTTAACTAGATCCGAATACAATGGATCACCCTTTTTCTTTATAACAGCTTTCCTTATTCTAACTAGATCACCCACTTCAACTATAGTCTTCTTTCTTGGAAATTTTTCATTAACCTTCTCAGCACACTTCCTCTTTCGTTCATCCATATGCCTTTTCACTTCATCCACCACCTCATCCGTTTCTATGGGCCGGCCTAACCAAGCTGGGGATAACATTGTGTTACTCTTCCATCCTCTCATTAATTCAAATGGACTCACTCTTGTTTCAGCATTAGGAGCCATCCGCAACGCATACATTTGTTACTTTACCGCAACTTTCCTGTCCAACCCACACGCATTGGCATTCCTAATACCTTCCATTATACAGCGGTTGACCCTCTCGATCATACTATTGGCTTGAGGGTAATACAATGCAGTCTTTTTATGCTTGATTCCACATCTGTACATGTACTCTTGAAAGAAACCTCCAGTAAACTGTGGACTGTTGTCCGTCAACACACTCCTTGGCAAGCCCTCTCTCTCAAATATCTCTTCCAGAAATGCTACAATAGATTGACCGTGACTTCTCTCAATATTTTGAACTCCGTCCTCCTTGAAAACATATCTACTATGGCCAACACAAACCTACCACGACCTCTGCCCATATCCACTGGGCCTAAGATATCCATGGCAAGGTCTTGCCACACACCCTTAGGACCTTCAACTCCTTTCACAGGTTGCACTACAGCAGATATGCTCTTCCCTGACTTTATGCAGTCTACACATCCTACCACTGTTTTCTCAATCTCGCGGTCCATACCCGGCCACCAATAATCGGCCTTAATTACTCCCTTGGTTTATACGTACCAATATGGCCTTGATGCGCAATAGCAATTTGTTTTTTTCTAAAACATACTGGAACAACAAGCTTATCCCATCGATATATTAGACCATTCTTCACAGATAATTCCTCTCTCACCTCCCACAAAGCCCGCTCTTCCCCAGATAACAATCTTTTCTCTGGCCAACCATCCTTGATAAAATTGGTTATCCGCCTCCACATTTCATCAGACAACAATGCTTCAACCCATTCTTCTTTGTGAAGTACACCTTCCACCGTAGCAAATACCATACTTTCAACTTCAACAGACTCCTTCTCATCTTCCTCATCACTAATCCTTACTCTAGATGCATGATCAGCCTGCACATTGTCCTTACCGGCTACCACTTCAATGTTAAACTTGTGACATTGCAATCTTGTCACCCAACAGGCAACTCTCCTTGAAACTTTCTCCAACCCTTTGCTTTCAAATATAGCCTTCAGTGGCTTGTGGTCTGTTCTTAACATAAATTCCTGACCCCACACAAAGTTTTTCAGTTTTTCTATACCCCAATGGCATGCCAAAGCCTCCTTTTTCCAAAACCGAGTAGTTCAATTCAGGACCTCTCAACATGCGCGAGGCATGTAACACCACGGATTCTGCACCATCCATTCCCACTTGCGACATAACCACTCCAATACCAGTTTCACTCGCATCAACAGACCAGATTGTCCTTTGTTTAGTATCATACATGGCTAAAGGTTTTGCCATATCAATCTCAGTCTTAATCTCCACAAATTCCTTTTCACACTCTGCATTCCAAACAAATTCCACTCCTTTTCTCAACAATGCTCTCAGCAAGGTAACCTTATCCGCATATTTTTCAATGAAACAATGGTAAAACTCTATTGTCCCCAAAAATGAACGTAACTCTGCCTTATTCTTTGGAGACTCCATTCTTTTAATTCCATCTAACAACACTTTTTTGGGCCTTAAACCTTCCTCCGATATTTCGTGTCCTAAATACTTTACTACTTGAGTAGAAAAGACACATTTCTCACTTCGTAAGGTAACACCTCGTGTTCTGAACATTTCTAAAACCTTATTGAGTTTCCTTTTTAAATCTTCTTCAGTACTGCCACAAACCAACACATCATCCTGGAAGCACCAAACATTGTTAATACCTTTGAATAATCCATCCATGTCTTTTTGGAAAACTGATGAAGCTGATATTAATCCGAAATGCATGCGCCGAAACTGGTAAATGCCTTGCCACATGTGGCTTTCACATAATGGAGAAAAGCTTTTTTCCAGGGCCCCCATTTAATTCTCGGGGGGCCGGGGTCGGTAAAAACATCTGGGGACCCGGGATTCCGGATACAGCCATGGTGCCAATCCAAGTCTGTAGTGCTCTCCGAAATCAGCTACCAATCCACCAAAAGCGAAAAACAGAATGTCACTCACTTGCCACCTGCAGCCAATGTTTCAAAATATAAGCGCTCACCTCCTGTAAAAACACTGCTCTCCTCTTAACAACTCCACCATGTGATATCAAAACCAAGCATGCGCAATGTTGCTTGCAGTTCTCCAGAAGGTAAGCTCAGAGAAGGTTCAGCGCACTTTCCCTTCAGTCCAACGTCGTAGGCCAGGTCGGGGGGGGGCAGCTCCTCAGCCGCAGGCCTGGCGGTTGGAGGTCTCAGTCCGGCTCCAGCTCCTCAGCTCCGGATAACTACTCCCACTCCAGCTGCTGCTTTCCTCTTGCAGCACATCCCATCCTCGTTGCCAATGTAAAGCAATAAACTGGGCACAACAAGTTGAACAAATGGTTTATTGCTTGTTGGGATAAGCTGGGTAGTAGAGACCCCCAACCATCTGCACAAGTAGACTGACTCCTCAAAGAATAACATTCTAATACAAAGCGCAGGATTGCTCTGATGTCATCAATAGCTAGGATTCCATCAGTAGAACAAGGAATGGGAATCAGATAACACATTAACATATAATAGAAAAGACATCAACATAACAGGTAGGGTCTCTCCCACTGTGCAGAGAGGCGAAGCAGCTCTGGTTCTGGGCCATCCAGCAGGAATTACGATCTCGGCAGTTCATCTGACCGGAGTCGAAAACGAGGCGGCGGACGCTCTGAGCAGGCAGAGCACAGTCTCTCACGAGTGAGAGCTGGCTTTTGGAGATCTTCGCCCTTTGGTGGACCCCACAAGTGGATCTCTTCGCCACCAGTGTCAACCGTAAGTGCGAAAGATTCTGCTCGCGGGAATTTCCTCCAAGAGGAGCCTTAGGGGACGCGTTTGTATTGGAGTGGTCCTTCCCACTGCTGTATGCGTTTCCTCCAGTCGCCGTCATTCCGCAAGTGTTGCAGAGGTTACAGAGGTTCGGTTCCCTTGTGGATCCTTTTCAGTGTTCAATTCCTATGGTTCTGTCTTTATTGCTTTCTTTAGCCCACAAGGGCCTGCAAGTGGGTACCATTAAGGGTTACCTGGCAGCGCTGTACATATTTAAGAGCTCGTCTGAGGAGTGTTATTATTTTAAGATTCCTTTGATTTCTCAGTTTCTGAAAGGGCTAACTAATGTGTTTCCTCTGTCACCTTTCCAGGTGCCCGGTTGGGATTTGAACTTAGTTTTAAAGTTCCTGATGGGAGCTCTTTTTGAGCCTTTGCATTCTTGTCCATTGAGACTGGTGTATGTCTGTATTTTTTGTTGCGGTTACTTCCGCTCGCAGAGTGAGTGAGTTGCAGGCACTATCCGCCAAGCCACCTTTCACGATGTTCCATAAGGACAGGGTTGTCCTTAGGGTTCGTCCTTCTTTTCTTCCGAAGGTTGTGTCGGAATTTCATTTGAGCCAGAAGGTAATTCTTCTGGCGTTCAATCCTGTTCCGTATCCTGGTAATGAAGAGGAGAGGCTCCTTAGGTTGGATCCTAAGAGGGTTTACATTTCTACATCTCATGCATGTCCCGGGTCAGAGTGGACGATCAGCTATTTGTAGGATACGCTGGAAGGCATTTAGGTCAAGCTGTTTATAAGCAGACCTTGTCCCGTTGGATTATCTTGACAATCTCTGAATGCTACCGTCTGGCAGGTAAGGACCCTCCGGTGGGATTACGGGCTCAATCTTCTAGGGGTGTGGCTGCCTCAACTGCTCTGCAGAGGGGTGTTCCCATTCGTAATATTTGTGAAGCAGCCACATGGGCCTCTTTCCATACTTTTGTAAAACACTACTCCCTGGATTCTATCCATAGGCAAAATTTGGCCTTTGGTAAGGCGATCCTCTATTCTGCAATTAAATTGGGCATTCTAAATTCTTTTCCCACCTCCATTCGTTGGTACTGCTTTGGGAGTCTGTCATAGATGTGAAATGCGTCGGAGGACACAATCCCCTCGAAGAACAAGTTACTTTCTTACCTGGTAACATTCTTTCGATGGGATGTTCCTCTGACGTATTCCACATCGCACCCTCCCAGCCTGCCCCTCTACAGAATTTCTTATGCGATTGCAGCTTAGGTTTCCGCAAGGCTTTCTGTAGTCATACTGGCAGAAGATTGGTGCCACACGTTCTGTCATGCCTGCGCCATGGGCGCATACATTGGCGATCAATACGGACTAATTGTTATTCATTTTTCTGCGGAGAACTCTTGGATCAACCGTTGTTCACTTTTTGGACCTTGTTTCCCATTTGCGAGACTTTGATGCTTTTCTGTTTTTCCCAACAAACTACACTTACCACAATGCACTTGGCTATAACTATCTATTCCTGGCCATTCCTATTCGTCATCATTGGAACTACAATCCCCAGAAGCCCTAGGGATCAGCTCTGCTTCCACCAGCTTAGGAACAGAGGGAGGAGGCAGATTGTATGCAGGTGTGCTGATCCAGGTGCGACCAATTAGCCTGCCTCTGCTGGGCTGGGCGGTATAAAAGCTGCTGCCTGCAGGAGCTCAGTCTCTTGCATCAAGAGTCCTTCCAGCACCTTTTTGCTTCGAGCTACGGATCTTTGTATGCGGTTCCTCCTTACTCCTGCTTTGGATCCAGTGCCCTGCCGGGCTCTCTGCTTTTCAGCCGATCACGCTCTGCTGCTTTCCAGCCTCCGCCTTTGCCCTTCCGGGCTTCTGCCTTGCAGCCGATCTCGCTCCGCTGCTACCTTCCGCCCTTGTCTTCCAGGCTCCTGCCTTGCAGCCGATCATGCTCTGCTGCCTTCAATCTACAGCCTTTGTACGCTGGTTTCTCAGCCTAGCAGCCCTCTACAGTCCTCTGCAGCTTTCTACAGTCAGCGGCCCTGCTCCTCTGGGCTTACTCCTTGCTGCCCGGCCCTTCTGGCTCCTTGCCGCGCAGCCTGCTTCTCTCCGCTTCCAACAGCCCTTGTCCTCGGGGCTTCCTACCTTGCAGCTGATCACGCTCCGCTGCTTGCTTCCTACAGCCTTTGTCCGCTGGGTTCTCAGCCTAGCAGCCCTCTACAGTCCTCTGCAGCCTTCTTCAGTCAGCGGCCCTGCTCCCCTGGGCTCACTCCTTGCTGCCCGGCCCTTCTGGGCTCCTTGCCGTGCAGCCTGCTTCACTCCGCTGCCCTAAGCCCTTTCCCTCTGGGCTCCCTTCCTTACAGCCCTGCTCCTTTGGGCTTGCTCATTGCTTTCCTGCTCCTCTGAACCTTGTACCCTACCATCCTCTGCTATCCACAACAGTTCACCTACTTTATTTACTTTCAGTTATTGCAGTCCCCCTGTTTACTGACTGCTGCTCCCTTGCTTTCTTCCTTGTT
Organism: Ambystoma mexicanum; assembly: GCF_040938575.1. Lineage (NCBI taxonomy): Eukaryota > Metazoa > Chordata > Amphibia > Caudata > Ambystomatidae > Ambystoma > Ambystoma mexicanum. The sequence continues at coordinate 273,241,146 of NC_090932.1, read as the reverse complement.
TTCAACCATCTGTTCTTTATCCCTATCCAATCCTGTTATACGGCTTTCCCTTCATTTCCTTCTGCTAGTTTGCTATCGACTTCCTTTTTCCTGGATTTGTCTGTTAGTGTCTTCTCGTGTTCCGTTTGTAGACCCCTTGTACAGAGCTTACAGAGCTTGTCTGTTGGTTTTCGTCAGGCAACCTCTGCCCTTTACCTTGTCTCGTTTCTGTGTTACAGACACCCATAGCTTTTGTTCCAAGCCATGAGTAAACAGCGTGGGCCTCTGTTATAGCAAACTGTGCAGAAGGCTAGAGTTTTTCCTAAGGTCCGTGGAATACTCTTTCCCTATATCTGCATACACCCCAAGAGGGAATCCATTCTGTTGTACCTTATTTCCTTGCTACACTTGTCTACTCTTCGTTCTCTTTACTTTCAGCTGTGTGTGTACTTATCTGTCCACCTTACTTCGGCACAACCACCCAAACCCTTCCTGGGTGTCCTCTGCCACTCTTAACAGAGTGCCATCCCTTGACACTTTCTGGGAAAAAACTACAGCTGAGGCTACGGGCGTAGTGCGTCCTACATATAACATCCGGTGACGTTGGTGCTCGTCGGAGGCCCTCGAGGGACAACGTATCGACGTCATTGATGCAGGACGCAGACGCCGAAAACCTTTCCAAAGCAGCACAGCTGTGGTGATTACTGTCATAGATGTGGAATACTTCGGAGGAAAATCCCATCGAAAGAACGTTACCAGCTAAGAAAGTAACTTGTTCTTCTCTGATTTTACACACGCCTTTCACTATTTACCAAATATACAATTTACGTTTTGCCTAATGCGGTAAAGGGGAAAACTCAACCACAACCTGCAACAGAAAGGTAGGTTAACACAAATCAAGTATTAGGCAGTTCTTCAGAATCAATCCCTAACTTAAGCAGTCCAACCCTACGAAGTGGGGAGCCATATGCTCAAAAGTGTAATAGTGTGTTGAAAATGTGCGGTCGTGCATAATGAGAGAAAGCGGGTCCTCTTCAGTAAGCTGTAGCAGTTAAGGAAGGGGCTTGAGGTGATGAAGAACAGTGTCCTTCTATTCGAGGAGGGTCTACCCTTGCAGGCACAGCGTCTTTCGAATTTCAGGAATAGATGGGAGCGTAGGTTAGCCCAGCTAAGGTTAGCATCTTTTTAGGGATTCTCATGTGTAAAGAACAGTAGCTGTGTGAAGGGGGCCACCTGTAAGTGATGCAATTACTCGCCGCACTTCGACACTGTCCGGGCCAAACCTTGCCAGTCTAGACCAGGTTGCTTGTAGGTTCAACCCCTGCCGTTACACGTCACTCCGGCTCTCAGCGGCTGCGGGATGGGACGATGGTCCGTGGTGGGACAGTAGCCTTTTCTCAGCTCTAGGTGAAGAAAAGAGGACAGTTCCAGTGCAGCACGTCTCGGAGCACAGGGTACAGGCAGGCAAGACTCCTACTACGACCGTCACCACAGCAGGGTGGCACGGGGATCACAAATGTTCGCAGCGTGGGGCACTCTCTTAAATTGCGACCCAGAGGAGCTAGGATTACGAATTTGGCAGGAGAGAGCCCAGGGACCACAAGCTGGCGATTTCCTTAGTCTCGTATCAACTCGGGACGGCGGCGCCCCTATGCGATACCCTGATTTTGAGCTGGTCAGTTCCGAAGAGGCTCTATTGGAGAGTAATCGGGAGATGCCGAGAGTATTTGTTCCCACTACTCCAAAGGGTCGACGCGCCCTTGCAAGCCTTCAGTCATTGATGCAAAAACAGGGGTCCGACGGGACAACAGCAGGCTCAAGGTACCAAACCTTCCAGCACGTCTCCGGCGGTTCCACGGGTCTGCTTTAGCATTTCAGGATATCGACCTGGAATGGATGCAGAGCCCCCCCCTCTTATCCAAGAATCATTTCTCGCTCAAATCTGGGATAACCAATCGAAGATCTGCTCTCTTGCATTCACGCCAGGCGGGAGCCAATCATGACCCACAGTTGTGCCAGTCATTCAGGCATACAGACCTACTGGCACCAGTAGTGTGGAATGGGACCAGACAGTTCGAACCCTCTTCCTGGGCACTAGCAGACGTGACATGCAGGCTCTCGCGAAAGTTGTGGTTTTCGCGGGAGGCTGCATGCCCAAATAAGGAATACCTGGGTCACACCACCTGGGGGAAGGCAAGGGGACAAAATGGCCAAAGGACAGAACAAAAGACTCTGTGGAATGGCCATTTTCGGCACTGTCCACACTATTGAGACAAATGCGGTAAACTAGTTTTGCTTCATTAAAAAGAAGTAAAAAAATGCTATAAAAGTAAACTGCTGACACCAGTTTGTCCTAGGCACACTTGTACAATCACCCAAAAATCCTTAGTGTGTCTAGGGCCATAAAACAAAATGACCCCTATGTCAAGTACTGTAAGGTACTTGACACATAGATAACGTTACCAAGAAATAGCAACATAGTCAAAGACTAAGGGAAACCTAGTTTCCCAGTACTGAGTCTGCAGAACTTGTCAGTTTCCCCATAGCAGATGAGCAAAAGCCCAGAGGAGCGTGGCTGACGGTGCCAGTATGTCGCTTAGCCTGTGTACTCCTATCTGTCTGGGAGACCCAAGCCATACTGAAATCTCCCACCAAGATTATATCCCCTTTAGTGAAGCCCTCACGTTGCGATAGTGCCTCTCTAAAACTATCCTTTCCCGTATTGGGTGCATATATCGTCACCAGCGTATAGGTGTAGGGTGTAATTGTTTTACATTGAGAAAAGGCGAACACCCCCCAGGAGTCTTGCCTTACATCTTGGACCTGCGCCATTAGTCTGTCGCTCATAGTGAGAAGTACCCCACCTTCCTATCTATAGCGTTTGCTTGATACAATTGGGAGTAGCCCTTAATACTAAGGTTCCCTTTATCTTTTTTCTTTATGTGAGTTTCCTGAAACATCAGGAAATCTGGTTTCACCCCTCTCAGATATCCCTCCAATTTCTTCTTCTTAACCGGGGAAGCTCATGCCTTTTACATTATACATCAAGACTTTAATGGTCATGATTGTAAAGCGTCTTGCTTTAACACTCAAGGAAGCAACCTTTTCAATGTGTCTATAGCCCCCATCCCAAACACCCTGTCGAACCAACAAACTCCCCCACCGCCTCCCCCATCCTTACCCCACCACTTTCCCAGAGGGGGGGGCTAACGTTCCTAAAATCGCCAGAGTGAAGTTCCTTTTTGCCATTGGACCCTGAAAAATCCCAGAGACAGATCGTGGGGACTCCTAAACCCCACTCTAGGATTCCAACCAGCCAGACACTCTTGTCACGGCCCCCATTGGCCGCAACCTTACTTGACATGTGTGCCGTCTCCATCCTTGATAGCCATTGAAGTCCCCGCCGGGGTACCGAATCCTTCCTTGCATTCCTTTCACACTGTACCCCTTATACAATGTATAGCCAAACCTTCATTTTCTGTTACCCTTCTTCGTCGCCCTTTTCCATTCCCATGGTCGTCTGCCCCCTCTCTCCAGTCTTTGTGCTCTTCTGTTGCGGTCCTGGTCGCTGTTGTCCTCATCCTGTAGATGTAAAATGTGTAGCCTCCTCATCGCAGGTCTTGATCTGATGATGTTGGTCTTCCCATGTAAAGAGCAGTCCAAAGGGAAATGTCTATATCTAATTTGCTTTTGTGGCAATAATCGAACTAACGGACCCATTGCCCTCCTTTTTTTGCAGCGTGGACAGGGATAGATCTTGATACAACTGTACTTCGGATCCGTTGACACTCATCGGGCCAGAGTTACGTGCCGCTTTCAATAGTGTCTGCAATGCCCTTTCAGAAATGTCAACCCTCTCATCTAGTTTCGCTACATACGTTCTCAGATCTTGTAGTGATTGTTTCATTTCAGCCTTCAACTGAGTAAACTGGGACTGGAATGTCACCATAAATCGGTCCTGACATTCCTTAAAACATAGTTGAAAGTCTTCTTTGCTCATTCCTGCTCCTCAGGCAGTCTGCCGCTGTGCGTCTTGTTCCGCCTCCCCTCCAGGCGCCTTTATCAATGTCTCGGGGCTACACCATTTTTTGTAATGCTATTCTCCAGACCTCTCGGGATGGGGTTTCTGACCAGCCGTTGCTGTCTTCCTCTTTATCGACATGAGGGTGTTGGTGTTCTCTTCCCGATATGCTTCTTAGCCGCCCCAATTCCCTGGAGGCCACCCCAACTATGACTCCCGGGTAGGGTGGATCAACCATCTCCCCTCCGTGTCCTCTTGCAATAGGCAGCCACTCTAGGGGTCTCTGGAAAGATACGGTGCAGTGATGCTGCTTGTTGTTGTTCACAGGGTTAGCCCCCTATTTGTTCACCTCTGCGCCCTTTCCTTAATACCTTCACATGTCTTTATGACCTCCAAGAGCAACACATCCCATTGAGTCTCCCTCTGTTTGCCGCTTCTGGCCAACAGCCAAGGGCTGCCTCCCCTGTTCCCTCCGGAGGGTCCACTTTTCCTGGGGGTACTTCGCTTTGCTCCTTCCTCACTCAACCCTGCAATCTTTCTCCTCCTTAATGGGGTAAAACACCTTCCAAGACTCGCTCAGCGCCTGGTGGCTTAATCTCTTCCCCTCTCCTCTCCTTAACAACGTGGGCGCCTAGGTCCTCCACCAATGCAAGGGAGTCCCCCTGCCTCCAACGTTCTTCTCACCAGCTCCTAGGGGCTGCCCCCACTCCTTACCCCTGCGCTGAGACTCCTAGGGGCTGCCCCCACTCCTTACCCCTGCGCTGAGACTCCATCTACGCCTGGGCCCAGATTCCCGTTCTTCCTGCCACCTTGACGATGGTTTCAGCCCATGCCTCATACCAATAGTCAGAGTGGTGTGACCATCACCAGCTATGTTGCCCGCGAGCCTGCTTGGCCCCCTCCAAGGCTCATAGTCTGAGGTGCGATCCATGCCTGACCCCTGTTTGGCCCCCTCTGGTCTTTGCAACAAGCTGTTCTGTTATACGGAAGGGTGCCTGATGCTCACCCGCAGCTCTCCTGTCCGATTATAATGCAGGAATCGGCACTTCATTCGTGGAGCAATGGATGGGGTCTCACTAACCTGGTGCACCCCCGCCCACTTTACAGCACACATTGCTTCAAATCCAGCTTAATATGCGGCCTGTTGGGGACAGAGCTTGCACGTCCGATTCCGCCTGCCACTATCTTGGAATCAGTTTTCTTAAATTTTTATTGAGTTTCCAAAGGCTGAATTTTACTTTAGCCATATGCATTTGCAGAAGTGCTTTGCCCAAGTGCTGAACGCGTGGAGCGAACAGCGAAAGCCACGGTACGTTGCACTGTTGACGTTTTTCTTGTATATAAACTAATAGACAACTCCAGGAGGTGAGCATATCCGTACCCCCACTAATTGAAGTTTCAACGTGGGTTGTGGTTATATTGCTCGGAAAAGGAGCTTTAGACTTTCCGTGCCGTTAGTGTTGTATTGCATAGTAAATTTTGTTGTAATGTTTCTTGGCGTGAGAAGGCCGAGGTCGCTGCTTGTGGCCCACACACATAGATACAGACACGGAGATGAAGCGGAACATGTCTTCTTTTATTTGCATTCAAACTGGCTGATCCCTCCTCCCACCACCCGTCATATCCTGTTACCCAACGTCACTTCCCTTTCCCCACGACCCGCCCCCCCATAACCATGGAGACATCCATGTGACATCTCCCCCCTTTTTTAACAGTTACCAGGACGTTCACAACAGGCGAACTTCTGCGGCGGGCCGCTTAGCCCATTTCTTCAATCCAGTGGCGCAGCCTGTCCGAGCTCGCTGCGGATGTGAGCTTACAAGTTCGGGTGGGTTTCCACTGGTCTTGTGCTCCTGGGGACCTTCATGGTCCGAGTCATCGGTATCTCCATGATCATCTGAGGCATAGTCAATGGGAATGACTAAGCGTCCACTGAGTCGATGCGTTCCCAGCGAAGGAATGCTCTTGAAATGGGAGGAGTTCCTTGTGATGGGGCCTCCCGAGCCCTGCGCCGTAACCATGGACCCCTTCCTTTGCGTGACCAGCAGTGGTTCTGCTTGAAAGATGGGGGTGTGTTTGTGGGTTTGTGTTTGTTGTACGGCCACCACGTCTCCTACCTCTATCTGGGGTGGCCGGGTTCCTCTCTGCCGATCGGCATAGTCCTTCATTCGCTCCTTGGCTGCTTCATTTCGCTCCCGGAGCTCTCTGTCGAGGTCGGCGACCTGGTCGGGTGACAGAGCTTGGGGAATTCTTGTCTGGACATTTCTCCCGACCATGACTTCCGAGGGGGTTTGCCCAGTGGTGCTGTGAGGCGTGTTAAGATAGTCCCGCATGAGCTGGTTCAGTACTTGTTCATAGGGCTGCCCCGTCAGTTTGACTATCTGGAGCGCTCTCTTTAGGTTGGCCATGAAGCGCTCTATCATCCCGTTGGCTTGAGGCCACAGCAGCGTTCTCTTGCGGTGATGAAAACCTTGGTAGGTTGCAAACTGTGCAAACTGGTGCCCATTGAATGGAGGCCCATTATCAGTCTTGAGCACCCTCGGAACACCATATGCGAAGAAGATGCGGTCTAGGGCAGGTATGACGTGATGGGCGGCAGTCGAGGATATGAGCTGGGCCTCCGGGTACCAGGAGTACTTGTCCATGACTGCCAGAACATATTTGCCTCCATTGATGGGCCCGAAGAAGTCGGCTGCCACGGCTTCCCATACCCCTTTTGGAAGTTCTGACATCCTCAATGGTTCTGGGTGACGGTTTGGTGTGATGAGGCTGCATGTGGGGCATGTCTTTAGGGTTTCGTCTACCATGGAGTCCATGTTGAGAAACCAGACTTTCTGGCGGAGCATGCGTTTGGTTGACCCCATCCCTCTGTGACTCTCATGAGCCAGCTCGATGATCCTTGCTTGCTGGGCTAGTGGGATTACTAGTTTGCGGTCCTTAATCAGGAGATGGTCATCTGAGGGTGCTAGTTTGTCTTGTATCTGTACCAGCCGTTCTACCTCGGTGTGTACCAGGTCCCCGGCTGCTCTTCCTTTCTCGCGAGCCCTTCTCCACATGCCCGACTGAAGACCCTTGCTAATGATTTGACAGGCTGGGTAATTTTCTGTTTCTCGGGCTATCATCCCAATGTCTATCCCCACTGGGGTGGATTGATGTATTAGGTACCTGAGATACCTGTCCACCACCATGGGTTTGGGTATGCACCCCTCCTGGGGTCTTCTGGATAAGAAGTCTGCAGGGTTGTCCCCTTTTCCCGATCGGTGCACAATTTCAAAGGCGTAGTCTTGCAGCCCCCAGCGGGCTATCCGAGGTGGCATTTTTGCCTGGGGGTTTCCATACAGAAATAACAGCGCTTGGTGGTCTGACTAGTCTGAATGGTTTGCCGTACAAGAAGAGATGGAAATGTTTGCACGCGCCCAGACCATTGTGATGCCTTCCTTCTCTGCCTGGGAGTAGGCCTGTTCCGTGGTCGATAGGCTCTGGCTGGCATACGCAACGATGTGCGTTCGCTAGGGAATACTTGGGGTCCACCTGGGCCAGTATGGCCCCTAGCCCTAACGGGCTGGCGTCGACCGTTGGCTCTGTTTGACAACTCGGGTCATAATATGACATGTTCTCCGCCTTGACGACTCTTTCTCTGATGGCTTTGAACGTCTTTTGGCACTCGTCTGTCCATTGGAAGGTGGCATCTTGCCTGATTAACAGTCTCAGAGGCTCACTTACTGTCGCAAAGTCTTTGATGTATCTTGTGCAGTAGCTCACAAGCCCTAGGAAAGAGCGCAATTCAGAGCCATTGGCCGGAGGCAGGGTGTCATTCAGTTCAGCCACTTTATCAGGGTTTAGAGACATGCCTGATTCCGAAAATGTGTCCGAAGAATTTCAGCGTGCTCTTGCGGAACTCGCATTTGTCCCGATTAAGGGTGAGGTTGGCTGCTTCCAAAGCTTTGCACACTTTCATTAGGGCCTCATCGTGTTTGCTGACATCGGTGCCGAAAACGAGGATGTCATCGTTGTAATTGAGGCAATTTGGTATATGCTTGATGACATTTTGTACCTCGGCCTGAAATATTTCCGCAGCCAAGGATACCCCGAAGCTTAGCCTTTTGTAGCAGAAGAGGCCTTACTGGCTAACGAACGTGGTTATGTTCCGGCTTTCGGGGCTTAATACCAATTGGTGATAGCCTTTCTGTAAGTCCAGTTTGACAACACCTTGGCCCCGTTCAGGAGATGGATCATATCAGTGATGCGTGGGGGCCAGGTGTCTCTCCCTCTGTATTGCTTGGTTCGGGCGCCTCATGTCCACACAGAGCCTGATCGCTTCGGAACCTTTTTTTCGGAACTGGTACTATCGGGGATACCCACGTGGTGGGGCCGGTGGCCGGCTCGATGATGTCTTGTTCGAGCAGCTTGTGTAATTCATCCTCCACTTTCCTCTGGATGTTAATCTGGATTCCTAAGTAGTGTTGGGCCACCGGATATATGGACACGTCTATGTGTAATTTTATGGGTCTGTTCTTTAGTTTTCCGATGCCCCGGAAGATGCGGGGATAAAGGTTGCTTATCATTTCCACGGGGTCGATGTACTTGTGAACCATGACGTTGTATAGAATGTGTACGAGTCCCATGTCGGCCGCTGCTTTGAAGCTGAGCACACATCCACTGTCGGTTTCCAAGACATGAACAGGTAATATTTTCTCATGCCCCTTGTATCTACATGTGCCCTCAAATTCTCCTAGGCACTTGAGGGGTGCCTTGGCACCATAAGCATCGATATCTACCATGGCTGGGCTCGGTTTCGGTCTTGCAGGGATTTCCTTGAAGACCGCTTCGCTGATGACGTTCACCGTAGCTCCTGTGTCGATCAGGAATTCGGTGGGTTGTTCGTTTAATTTGATGATTAATGTGGGACTGTGTGCTTTGGCGGTGGGATTTCCTAGCGCGTAAACGTATGCCTTCTTCTTTTGGTCTCTCCCGAAGAGCTAGGGTCTGAGTCAGATGGCGATTGCTCCACCGGATAGCGTACATGAGGCCTTGATCATCGCTTAGGTCTCGCTCTCATTACATATCTCCTTCTGTCTCTCCTCTCTCTCCTTTGTCGGTCTTCTCCTGAGTCTCGTTCTCGGGAGTCTGGTTTACCTGGGCAACTGACCCTTGAGATGAAGTACCAGGGTGGCTCCCTGGGGAGGGGTGAGGTTTTGCCTTGTGTCTGGGTGGTGCTTCCCTGGGACGATCTTTCCCTCTGTCTCTGAAGAGTCTACACACCAAAAGTGACCTTCTTCACCACATGTGGCACATCGCTGACCGACAGCGGGGCAAACCCCTTCACGAGGGTACTCAAACCTGCACTTATAGCAAAAGAGTTCCTCGGACCTTCTCTCAGGCTGTAGTCTGTGGATGCTTTCTCCTGTTGCAGGGTTGTTGAAGCTCTCCACCTGTGAGTCTATGGATCTCTCTGCCTGAGCCAGCGCAAGTATCTCATCCAGGGTGCGTTGTTTTTGGAGTAACTTTCCCCTAAATGTCTGAGATTCACACCCGCCAATGATTTTGGACCTAAGCGCTTCGTTGTTGGAATAATTTGCGAAGTCACAATGTTTCATCTTTGTGCGCAGCCGCATGACATAGGTGTCCATGGTCTCACCTTTGTGTTGCTTGGTGCTGTGGAACAAGTGTCTTTCATAGCCCACATTGGTGTGGGGGGTGAAGTATGCTGCTAGAGCGTCCTTTAGGTCTTGAATGGAGTCGGGGGGCGGGGGGAGACGGGGCATCTCGTCTGTCACGTGTCGCGGAGCCCACTGCCAACTTTAACAGGCATCTTTGATAAGCGTCTTCTATGGGCCCTGTGTCCCCCATGTACAGGTCAAAGTTATGTCAGTCTCTAATCCACTTGCTCCATCTTGGACCCATGTTGCTGGTCTCGGTGACGTCAAATGCCCCTGGCATCTGGGCTACCAGCGTATCGGGCAGCCTATAGGGGACTTGGTCTGCCACCTGGGGGCCTTGTCGTTGGGCTTGTGCCCCTTGATTGTTGTCCTGACCAGACATCTTGACCTCCTGGTCGTGGTTTATCCGGGGCCAGTGGGGATTCTTATCCATGCCTTTTGGAATGTGGCCGTCTCTGTGGGCACAAGCACCTCTCTCTGCAGGGCTTGCAGCCCTCCCAGTGTCAACATTTTTTTGAGAGAGGATGCCTCCCCTCTGTCTCTCAAGATGGCCGCCTCTCTGGGCACGAGCACCATCTGTGTCTTTTATGTCCTTGTGGGGTGGGGCCTTGCCCTGATGGGACCCCTTTTGCTGGGCCTGCAGCCCTGTCCTACCGTATTGTAGGCTGCTCCTCCCCTCTTCCGGGCACATACCCGTGAGCTGAAAGCCTCCAGCTGCAGCATTCACCATCGCGGCCGGAAATGGGATTCTCGGGTTGATCCAGACCTGCCACACGCCTCCGCCCCTCCAAGGCGGACCTCCGGCGCATGCAGCTGACAAGGCTTCTTTCCGTTGTGTGGGTGATGGGCCGTGATGCGCCCTGCATCTGCTCTCGTCTTCCTCTCTGTTCCACGTGCGCCCAGCACGAGGCCACCCGCTTCATCGCCAGTGTCTTGGCGTGGGTAGGCCGGGGTCGCTGCTCGTGGCACACACACATAGACACGGACATGGAGATGAAGCGGAACACGTCTTCCTTTATTAGCATTTAACATGAACTAGCTGATCCCTCCTCGCTCCACCCGTCCTATCCCGTTGCCCAACGTCACTTCCCCCACGACCCGCCCCCCATAACCATGGAGACATCAACATAATTGTAGTATAATAGTTGTAAGGATGACGGGAGGCGTCTTAGTGATAGTGATGTCCTTTATTCAGCATACGACATCAATCATCATATATAGATATGTAGGTGGTAAATCCCCTTGGGCAGCTTGCCTCTGATGTAAGGGGTTGCAGCTGGGAGGCTGTATAGTCTTCTGTTAGGCCTGGGGCCTAATTCTCGGAGGAGCTGGGCGGGGACGTCTTCCCGCGTCCTCTGCTGCTCCCGTAATGCGCGCGGAGCGCGCGGGGGTGGCCCTAGTGGCCGCGGCCGAGATCTCACGAGAGTTGCGGCTCTCGCGATATCTCTACACACCTCCCCCTGATAATGCAAAGGCGATTCATTGCAATACATAGTCATTGTATCTCACCGGTCTTCTGTGTTCTCTTCTTGGCCGGTCACTTTTCTCGCTGTGGGCATCCTGATGTTCCAGTTCTCGTTCTGCTGTGGATGCATCCGGTTCCATCTCTGTTTCCTCCCTTTCTCCGTCATCATTCTCTGGCTCACCTTCTTCTCCTTCTCTCTCGCAGTCCATTCCTCCTTCCGCTTCTGATCTCTCCGGGGTCCTTGCTCTCTTGTCTCTTCTGGAATAGGGCTACTCTTTCTAGGTTCCAAGTGCGCCCGTCTTCGGTGCGGACGTGGTTGGTTCCTCTGTGGATCACTTTTATGGGTCTGCTGTACTGAGAGCCTGTGATTTGATCCTTTGTCGGTAGTCGTATTTTGATCCAATCTCCCTCTTTAACGTCTGACACTTGTTTAGTCCTTCTTCTGCTGTCACTCCACGTTTTCATGCGTGTTTTACTGTTTTCAATTCTCCACACCACCTCTGACATGTCTACTTCTTCATCTTCTCTTACTTTGGTCAACCATGGTGCTATAAGCGTTGAAGCTGCTCTCCTCCCTCTTAACATTCGAAACAGGGATATTTGAGTGATCCCGTTGGGAGTAAGTCTGTGGGCCGCTATGGCCTCTTTGGTTGTTTTGAGCGGGTCCATTCCGGAAGCGGTTGCTAGCTGGATAGCACCTTTTATAAACCTGTTGGCTCTCTCTACCAGTCCATTGGCTTGGGGATGATACAAAGCTGCTTTCTTCTGGTGTATGTGGTGCTTCCTCAGGAATTGTTCCATGTCCCTTGAAACGAGTTGTACCCCATTGTCCGTTACCACTTCGTTGGGGAGTCCTTCCCTTTGAAAAATTTCGGTGAGGACTTCGATTACTGTCGCGGTGGTGATGTTTGGGACAAACTCAGCCTCAACCCACTTTGATAAGTAGTTCACTAGTACTATGCCATAGCGATGTGGGGTCCTATAAAGTCTATACCTACTTTTGACCACACCGCTTCTGGTACTTCTGTGGGAATCAGAGGCGCCTGTCTGGCCTTTAAGCGCTTGTCGCTGTTGAGGCATTCATGACATCTCTCGATCATGGTGCGAATCTCTTGATCCATGGACGGCCACCAGTAGGCCTCTCTCACTCTGCGATGGGTCATAGTGTTCCCTAGGTGGCCCGCATGGGCTCTGCAGAGAATGGTCCTTCTCATCCCTACGGGAGGGATTATCTGGTCTGTTTTCAATATTATTCCATCTGTTTCTGATATCTCATCTGCCACCTTCCGATAGGGCCTCATTCCTTCTGGCATCGCTTTTTCATTCGGCCACCCTTCCCTGATCCACTCTCGTATTTTCGCCATGGTTGGGTCCTTTCCGTCTTCTTCCAACCAATGCTTCTCACTGAGTTCCAAGTAGTCTGGTGCTTTGAGATCTGTGATGGATGCCACAATGCATTCCTCTTGTAGAAACGTGGTGGCCTTGTCTTTGCCCTCTGGTAATCTTGACATGCAGTCTGCCTGCGAATTCTTCCATCCTGAGATGCGCTGTACTTCAAACGTGTACTCCTGCAGTTTGGCTGCTATGCTCTCGCGATATCTCTACAATAATCTATGCTTTGGTCTGGTTAGCCATTAGTGTTGCACGAGCACAGCGCCGTATACGCCGTGGTTGTTTCCAGCTGCTTCATATATTTTGATTCACTCGGATTAAGTGCGCTTTCGTGTGTAATGTCCGAGTATATACAATAGATGACTGCGTGCGATACTATATTTTGAAATGCAACTGTACTTAAGGAGTTTATGGTCTAAACACACAGAGTGAGACTATAGCCAAAAGTACATATGAAACTTAAAGTGAAATTATAAGTGAAGCAAGTGGCATCCTCATAGCGAATCAGCTTGCCCGGCCACACCACTAACACCCGCAGTACTGCTAATTAATTGACATCTATACGCCCCACTCGATGCATCGGAAATCTACGCTGAATAGTGGCGAGCTGTGCAACCTGAGTCTTTGAGCAACGAAGATATTAGCCACGGGAACAGTCGAGTTTTGCTCTGAATGTTGTGATACGAAAACAAATGTAGGTCTGCCCCGCCTTAATCACAGTAAATCTCACCTATTCTGCTTGAGAGCTTTGCTCTGACTCACAATATAAAGGGCATAGTATAACTAAGACCAGACTGCCCTCTATTGAAGTAAAGCGGAAGTGCAACCGTCTGAAAATGCTAAGTGATAACACTCTCAGTAATAGTTCAGACATTGTAACAGATATTGTTAACACTGCTTCGGCATACATTCACACTGTGCCTACTTTTACTCTGTTACCCGCTGAATTAGAGAAACCAAATACAATTCAAACACGCAGTTCTAGACGCACTTGCCCCCCTAAAGTCATCTCAAATTCTAAACCAACTGTTAATACTAAAAAGCTGACATTGTTTTTTCCTAAAAAGACCGTTAAGCAAGTCTAATGACGAAAATGCGACAAAAGAAATAGCTTCTGAACTAAATATATATTTGAGCTCATTGATTATGTAATTCAGGTAAGTGGTGCCGTCGGAAAAATTAAAACATGCATGACTACACCGTTGGGAATTACATCGCCTAAAACACTCCTTCCAAATGGAGAAGAAGAAACACTGAAACCATTGGACGATATGAAAATATGAAAGGCCAAGTACATGTAGCAAATGTCAAAACTTATACTACATCAGATGATATGTTGGGTGATCAAATTAACCCTGACACTGCAGTAGAGCAAACTGTGACGACGAAAGCCAGGATGCAGAGTGATGTAAACAGTTTGCTTACAGATATAGAAACAAACATTGACCTGCCGTGCCTAAATTAAGAGGTAGACTATCTAGGCGATGCAAAAGCGATCACATCAACCCCCTGTGTGATGTCAATTGACCCATTGGCCTTCTTTGAAACAACAAAGGAAATATTGATGGAAATACTGGCACTTGTCACGAAGACGACACTTCCATTAATATTGAGGAATTCAAAAATGGCACAGACATATCAGCACTCGCTCCTTCGGAAAGCAGCGAAGACAGCATGACTTCTGATGAGATGTTTCGTGCCTTTGAAGGTCTTCTAACTACGTTGGTAAATACTTGTAGCAAATTGGAAAATAAACTAGATATCCAGTCCGTGCTTCTCCATAAATTATTAACAGAAATCGGAAAACTATGTGTGACCAGAGTAACACTGAAATTACTGGAAACCTAGTGAGTGCGAATTTTACATTTAAGGGAGCTACCGCCACCCAGTTGATCAAAATCCCTCAGCTGATCAACTCAGTGAGGGTCAAACCTCTTGCCATCTCTAAAAACACATCCACTGGGAAAAGACGAAAAAAAAACGGTCTCGCAGGCGTTCATGTATGCTTGTCGGACACAAAATGTAAAGAATCTCTGTAGTACCAACTCAAAACATAACCTGGGTAACAGGATAATAATCCCTGCAATCCCACCCAATGATGGTAATCCAAAAAAGAAATTCACAATGCCTCCCTGGCAGTTGTAGAAGGTAATTTGATAACAGAAATCCAGCTTAAAGAATCACATATACCGGACTGCCAGTTGATACGAGACATAACATCTCAAGACCAACCATCAGGCTTACCTCCGATCACCAAATGCCTAGTGTTGGCTAATCAAAGCTTACTCACGGACATAACTCGACAAAAGAAGTTAACTAAATATGGCCTACAAATAGGAATACGAACACCCTAGCTCCTGGTAGAGGAGACGCAAACTAAGCCCTACAACTAAAACCAAAGGTAGCTGATACAAAATTATCCACCGTTAAATAGAGCAGCAGTTCTAAATATATTCCACTCTATAATTGGCCTACGCTGTATATGCTCTGAAGACATAAAGATCGTAGACCAAATGGACCACTGTCGTACAAGCATTGCAAATATATGGTTTGAATCTCATTCTACTTTGGAATATATCCTAAAATTCGAGAATTAACTATTTCACCAAGGATTTATATGCGAGATAGTAGATATTTACTAACTATAACTAGTGATGGAAATAACAAAACTAGCAATACAGCCAAGATTAATATCAAAAGTAATATTAATGACAAGAGTGATGGAGAAAAAAAGCTATAGCATAGCCAATACGGGTGGGAGTATTGCAAAAACCAATATAATCCAACCTACAATAAAGACACAGTGCTCCTCTGAAGTCATGAAACATCTGACTGGAAGTGGGGCCGTAAATATGGAAAAGAACGACCAAAAAAAGTGATGATGCCGGTTACTGGCAATGGCTCCAATTAGCCTTCAAGTCTCACCTATCTCAATTAAGTCGATGTTACCGACTTATTGTTTTTCGTGGAATACCTGAGGATTGGTCCACTTGTTTGGGGGGAAAAAGGGCTATGGACCAACATGGAGCTATTTAGTATCATAGTATTACAAGAAACTTGGTTGTTGGATCCCTTGTTCCTTGATGGGCGAACCACTATTCAAAAAATTGCAACTAAAGGAAGATGTGGTCGCCTAAAAGGTGGTCTGTTGATCACCGTCATGACTCCATTGTCTATCACAGAAATTCCTTGTGACTCGCCTTTGGTATCAGTCGGGAAGATCTCTAGTGTTTATGACCCTCCATCTAGAGCTGCTACAAAAAAAATATGCAGGCCGTAGGTTCCATGATAAAAAAAAGTATTGCTAAATATCTCCTCTATATATCATGGTTGACTTTAATGCTAGTATAGTTCCTGTAGATGTTGAAATGCAATTAAATCGCTGATCAAGTCCCAGCTCAAAAAGTATTAATAAGAAAAACTCAACTTTGTGGTCAAATATGGCCGCCAAATATGACCTGGCGATCCTAAATGGGGAATTACCCGGGTGATGCCCAAAGAGAATTCGCACCTGTCAGCGGGAAAAGTGCTTCCATTCTTGATTACGTCATTGCAAATGATTGTGGCCTCGAATGGGTGCATGATTGGGTTTTGTAGCCCGTGATGAGAGTGATCATCTACCTCTTTTAAGCACTTGGGCAATACAAAAAAGGAGAGTGCATATGACGGGTCTGGGAATATATATTTGAATAATGCTGAAAATCGCATTCAATGGAATGCAGCCAGCCTAGAATAGGGCAAAGCAATGGCCGACCGCATACTCCCTGACTTTGTCAGTCTCTGTCAAGTTAAAGAGACGGATGGCAAAAAGCTGTGTGACACTTTCGGAACAATGCTATACCAGATATTGAATGTAGTGGTACCCATATGTACGTATAGATCTGCCCTGGAACGCACTAACATAGTACAAAAAAAGCATTATGCCCACGACCCTTAGATCAATCAGGTCAAGAAACCTCTCTGCACAACATTTGCCAACCTATTAGTTTCTGACACATGGAACCAAGATGCAGTAGCAGTAAATAATATCAAAGAGGCAAAAACTATATATAGATGATGGCTAAGTAATCATAAAAAATGCTGCGAGAACGAACGTTGGCTTGATATTGGCCATCTGGCATTGAAAAAGGACACAATAGCTATCCAAGGCATACATTCGCTTTCAAAAATTGATTAGCAAAGTTTGCTATTTTTCTTGATAAGCAAACAAACCCATTTGATTAGCAATTTTTTACTAATGTTTTTAATGCCACCAGAAGATACTTGTACCCAAGATATAAAATGAGCAACAATACAGCAGTTTTGTATACCGCTGACGTAAGACATTAGTGAGCTAAGTCAGGCCTTGCAAATTATTTCTCTAAAATGGTGCATGTCACCACAAACCCACTTTAGTTAGGCACAGTGCTGCACCCAGAGGCCGGCCATGCACAGTGAAACTTGTATTTGATATTTACTGCAAACAAAGTCAAGTTTAAATAAAAGTGTCCACATCCCCTGCAAATGGTACTGGCCCTTCTTCAAATCCTACTCGACTATGCGAGTGGGTGAAAATAATTTGCGAGCCCTGTATGAGTGTCTGTAGAAAGGTTAGCTGCGTGAATGGACACAGATAAATAGATATGATAAAAGGCTCTTAAAACCGTTTGGACAGCTCTCTCTACTGCAGGTGCAAATGTATAATACAATCATAATCTTAGAGCAAAGTGAGCTCTGGAGGCCAACTACAGTGTACAGTTTTGCAGTAGGTCTGTATATGTACAGACTGGATGAAACTATTGATCGCTACTTTAAGTAACTATCAAGTTAGCTTTGAGTATTCATTGTGTAAAAGACTAAGCAGAGTGGATGGCACAGCAGGTAGATAACTGGGCAAACTAGGCAGAATATTAGTTTGCAGCCTTTGGCAGACAGGATACAGTTAGCTTAATAACAGTATTATCCCGATTTATTTCTGGTTTGCAATTATTTGAAAAATAAAATGTGCGTACAAAGCACTCCCACACAGGCCTTTTGGCACATGCGTGAAGGGGATGAATACTGCTGCACTCTCTCTCCATTAGCCCCTTTGAACTTGCAGTGAACAGAGAAAAGAAGACTGTGAGAGCTCTGAAGGCAAGAGTGGAATGCAGGGTGAGCTGTGCTTTCATTGAACAGGGTAACTTAAATAGCTAACTTTGCTACACAAGTGCCAATTTTAATTAGCAAACCTACAGAATTGCGTAGCAAATTGCTCTGTGACACTGCTTATTTTATGCCATGCTATCTGGAAAAAAATTAGAACAAAAACCCTAGGAGCTAGGGATGATCACGAAATAGAAGTAGAAATTCCTGATACCCATGATCTGTAAATTTGAACAAATGAAGGGCATGCGGTCCTGATGGGATAAACAATGGCCTGTTGCAAATGTCTGCTGAGTTGTGGGCAGAAGCACTGTGGCTACTATTTAACGAAATCGGGAAATCAGGCACACTCCCAGTGACCTGGACTGAGAGCCATATTTTGCCAGTAAATAAAAAGGCCAACAAAGTGATTCTCGAAACTATAGATTATTGGCCATGTTGGATATACCGGCAAAAGTCTTGGCACCCTTACTTCTAGCCGATCTAAACTCCTGGATAGATGCACACGACACCCTAAGTATCAAACAGGATTCAGAGCCAAATCCAGAACATTGCACAACATCCTTGTATTAGTCTCCACAATTGAATACGCCTAGATATGTAGAAAGGCAAGTCTATGGGGCCTTCATAGATTTTAGCGCCACATTTGATACAGTCCTGAGAAACAACTTGTGGCGCAAACTCAAAGCATGGAACATCCCAGAGGGATTGTTAAGGATGCTCATGTTATTACCTAGAGAAACGAAGGTGAAAGTTAGTCTAAATGTCAACGGCAAATTGTCAGTTTCTATACCTACTGCAACGAGTGTAAAACTCGAATGTATAGTGGCCGCCACTTAATTTAATTTGTATTTGGCAGATCTCTTTTGGTCATTTTATCCAGCTAATTTGTCCCCTGTAAAAGTAGGCACTGAGCGCATAAATTGGCTAGGTTGTGCTGACGATTTGTTGCTAATTGACTACTCATCTAAGGGGCTACAAAGCTTACTTGATGGCCTGAGAATCTTTGCCAAACAGAATGGCCTTCGAGTAAATGTAGAAAAAAGTGATGATATTCCGTGGGAAAAATAAAAAGCAGGCGAACAAGAGTTGGTTTCTTGAAGGGAAAAAACTAGCGCGGGTAAATTCATATTCTTACCTTGGTCTTCTAGTTGACTAGAACCTAAACTGGAAACTTCAATGGGCAACAATTTAACTGAAATTCTGGAGAATGGTAGGCACTGTGATTGCCTTTATAGGACGAAATGGCGGTCTGTCAGTGAAGACTGTACTCCTTCTATATACAATGAAAATAGGTCCGATATTAACATATGGAATAGAAATATGGGGGCACAGTTTCCATGTAGAGTTAAAACAGTTTGAAGCCAAAATGCTCCGTAAATTGTTTTGCATGCCGTGCTCCGTAACTGTTGAGTTCTTTTACCTTGAATATGACCTGACATGTATTATATCTTGTTTGACAATCAGGACTTTTATGTGTTCGGTTGACGTAATGACCCTGAATAACAAGACGATAATGGTTGATTATGCCAAGGCTTTTCTGAGCTTAGATAAATGTGAACGGATAGGCACATGGGGATCAATATTTACTACTTGCAATACATGGAAGGGTGGATGTGATATTGCTATATCCCTGAGTACCTGAGAGGCTGTCATTGGCAGGTGCACTGGCCACAGGAGTATGAAGGGAGGATAAGGGGAGCTATGAAAGAGCATGATAGAGGTGGGAGCCAGAGGAGTAAGGAACCTGTATGCCAATTGGACCCAGATCAGGACAGAACCGCATCAGGGGAGACTACGCAAGCCGGGCGCATCAATTCAGGATAGAGACGCAAACTAACCAACCCTACTAACAATCTCTTTCTGCATACACCTCTCAAACTCCAAACCAAACACAACCAAAACATACAGTACAACAAACGGCACAAACTTCACTACATCGCAACAACAAAACAATCACACATAGCCTTGCATAACAGTACACGATGACTACCGGCCGCAAACACCGCAGGCCCAGCCAACGGACCTACCGGGCTAAGGCCGCCAACAGCACATCACTGCTCTCTTGCACTTTTCCTGCTTCCTCCCACTAACTCAACCTCCCCTCCTCTTTCAGAGGAGCGCGAGGGGACCACTCCAGTGGTGACAGTGCACGGTACAAATGTCCTTTAACATTAACATTAGAGAACAGACGATGAAAGCTTATAATAACTGTCTTAGCTCACAGGACCCCCAACCATGTTATGGCAAAAGTTTATGACCAGAAACAATTTAAATTTTATTTATCATATGACCAAATTCTATATGAAATTGGCTGCGATAATTGCACTTTATGACTAATGAAAGAATACAGTTTTAAATATTTGTATTTTCAGAAGAAATTGTGAATTCATTGATATTGTTTTTAACATTTTAGTACATCTTCTATGGTTGAATTCAGCAATTTTATGTGTTTTATGCTTGTAATGTTTTTCTTTTTTAAATGGTCCTTTTTATGTTGTGTATATACAAAGTAATAATGCTGTAAGTACGTTATACATTCAAAATAAACTTCTTATATTAAACGACATGCCAAATCCAGAAAAGTCCTCTGGTTTGAAGCCCTGTGTTGCCAGCGGGTGCAAAATGTGGTTTTCGGACCCACACCACATCTGATTTTACTGTCTCAGTGAAGGCCACAACTCCAGGACTGCATGTTGTGCCATCGATCCACCCTAAGGTACTTCAAGAATTTGAGGCAATGCTGTTAAACTTTCTCCACAAGAAGAGAGGTGACAAACTAGCCCGTTCACGGTCGCTTGGTGCATTCCATGGCACAGAGCAAAGGCCCCTTGTCTAAAAGGACAAAAAAGCACTGCAAAAGGTCCAGATCTCCAGGCGATTCTTCAAGGCACAGTTCTTTGTCTTTGAAGAAGAGGAGCCATAACTCTAGGGAAGCCCCAGAGGACCGGCTCAGAATACCTTTTCCAACCCAACTCTCTACTCCAGAGGAATGGGATGCCTTCAGGCAGAAGATGCTTGACAGCATCCCTGGTGCTGGCAGCTTAGGCGCAGATGCCAGCAGCTTTGGGCTCTACTTCAGCACCAACTGCTTCGGCCAAGCCAGCGGATCCCACCATGCTTGGCCAAGCCGGCAGGGACTCTGAGTAGGCGCAATAAGGTCCCATCCAAAGGTCGTACTGTTCATTCTGTTGACGTCAGTCCTCTGACCTCTGCACTCCCTTACATGGTGCCACTGATGACTATTACACTGGAGCCACGAGAGAATTTGCTCACTCCTCGTTTGGAAGACATTTATGATGAGGAAGGGCACTCCTTCCCCTTGGGATTGAAACCCCTCTATTCAAGGTAGGTCAGACTTCCCGTAGAAGTTTTATGGGGAACAGGGGGACCTAGTGGATCTTTGCTAGGAAAGATTTTTCTCCTTTATGCCGTAGACCTCTATGGGACACCCGTGTGTGTGTATGTGTATGTGTATGTGTATGTGTATGTGTATATGTGTATATATGTACCACCCGGTTGACTGAATTTCTACCTTGCTGCAGCTGTCGCCGCTCCGAGTGCATTCTTGGAACTTGGAGGATCTTCACCTAATGGAATAAGACAACTGCTTGTGCATTTTCAGCTTTCTTGGATGAATGGAAGCTGTGCTGCACCTGCCATTTAATTAATCAGTTGCAACACTCCTCCTTCAATCCCTGGAGGGGAGGTGTCCTGTGCCAGTCTGACCTGCAGAAGTCTTCCTATTTCCTCATTTGTGTGTTCTACTGGAAGCTGTGTGGAACTGATTCCTAAACACCACAACCGCCAGAAAATAAATCTGCATTCAAAAGTGACCTCTTTACCCGTGACCCCAGGACCTTTCTGGATGGGACCAAGCACAGAGGATTGTGTCCTGAATGGAAACTGGAACAGCAGTGGTCTCTGGAGAAATGTGAGTCTGGGGGGAGAGTTAACCTACCTGTTTTTGCCCCTTGCCCCCTCTGCCCTCCATAGGGTTGCATGGGCATAAAGTTCTGTCCCTAAATTACTCTTTCCTGACTTTGATTGGTGAAGGCCTGGCCAAGGATCCCTTCCTAGGACTATCTCAAGGAGGGCGATTGAATTCATTATTTAACCTAAAGTTTGGCTTTTTGACTCTTATTAATCATAACCACTGGCACTACCAATCTCTTAATAAACCTACCTGTGAAGTTTCTACTTTGAAATTGGTGACTTTTGGGCATAAGGACCCCAGACAATCTTGGGGTTGGAATTATTAAGTGTTAGGGTAGCAGTGCTATGATTATTCGGAAGTGTTTTTTTTTCTATTCCAATGCATCTGAATACTACCTGTGTTTAGCTGGTTATTGAATCAAATCTATTTCTCTTAATGGTGAATGTATATGTCTGTTTTATAGTGGTGGTGTGACAATATTTGCCGCACAGTTTTACTTGCTTACTGTGCATTTTAAAGACCTGATCACTATTCATATTTCTTTTATACTTGCATCTATACCTGGAATTATTGGTGTTGCTCTGTGTGGACTCATTGTATCCTTAGACCACTCTCACACCCTCCCTGAGACTGAGCCATGTTGCTCTGCTACCTTACCTTGACTGAGTTTGGCTAGCCTCTGTGTCTTACCTGTTCACCATAATAGGGGGGGGCCCCTCACAAAATCCCCCACGCCTGCTGCTGGGGCTGATTTTGAAAATCCTTCTGAAGAATCTTGCAGTTGACTTGCAGGGAATGTGAGGCCCTGTACATGTCGCCGGAGGTTGACATGCTCCCAGCTCCAACACCAGCAAGCCCCAAGCTGCTTTTCCGCGCTTGATAGCCAAGATGGTTGATACTTTGGGGTTGTTTGCCCCTTCATGCACTAAGCTGCAGTAAGAGTTGGTGTTCATTATGGATGAGGTTCCAAAGAAAGAGACCCCATCACCATTCAATCAGGCAGTAGATGGACCAGTTCTTGAGCTCTGGACCGAACAGCCTCTGTACTCACTGTTGACCAAGATCTGGCTAAGAAACACAGACTGGCTACTGCTGACCCTATGTTCCTCTTATCTCATGCACAGTTAGAGAGTTTGGTGTTACAGGCTGCTACAGGAAACCTAAGATTGCATCCTTTCTGTCCTTGCTGCCGACTGAGCAACAGACTAGATGCATGGGGAAGGAAGATTTCCAGCTCTTAGAGCCTAGGTCTCTGTTCTATGAATGCCTCCTGTGCCCTGGCCAAGTTCTCTTTCAGGGCTTGGGGCCATCATTTTGGATTCAGCAGAATACATCCCTTATGGCAAGATGACTCTGATTAGGAACGGCAAGGAAGTCTCTTCCCCTCCCCCCCCCCCCCGCCCACCCAAGATCCTTCAGTCAGGTCTGGATGCTCAGACTGTGTTTGGCGAGAACCATGGCCAACAGCACGGTCTGGCACAGATTTTCTTGGATCAGGATGCCAGGTTTTGCACCAGATGGTCAAGAAGACTTCTGGACATGCCTTTTGATGGCATGAACCTGTTCAGTACTAAGGCTGATGGAGCCCTTCCAGAAATTTCAGGACTCAAAAGCGACTGCAAAATCACTGACTAGCAGTCCAGCAGCAGCGGCCAGCAAGCCCAGCGGGCAAGGATGTTTCACCCCTTCACCCCCTATGCCCAGAGAGGAAGAGACCAGGCTCTGTCGGGCAGACAAGGCGGCATCGCCCAACAGGGGTAGGGGCAGAGATGTTTCCAGAGGCGCTACCTCCACTGTGCCCTCCACAGCCACTGGAGCAAACCTCTATGAAGTGGACTTCCTCCACTATACCCATGTAGGAGGCAGGATAGCCCAGTTTGGCAAGGAATTGATTGTTACCACTTCCGATGCCTGGGCCTTACAGGTCATGCAACAGGGATAATGCCTCCCATTTTTGCTCTTTGCCCTTCAGACAACCAGTCCTTGCCTCCTAAACCGCTCCTGCCAGAGTAGATCCGTCGGCTTCTGGCAAAGGGTCCATAGAATGGGTACCCTGCTGGGAACAAGGCAGGGATTGGTGTTGAACCGATTTTTAGTTTTCACCAACCTGATGGCAGGGCTGGTGGCTCACCTCAGAATGGAAGGCATTCATGTTTTCCTGGTCTCGTCTGAGCCCGCTCACCAAACCTTGGGTTGGCACACTTGTACCGGACGTGCTCCCAATTGCACAGCTTGGGCTTCTCCCAGAACTTCAGAAAGTCTCAAGTTTCACTGTCCCAGTCCCTCTGATTCATTAGAGCGGTCTTGGGGTGGGGCTGGGGCCTACTGCCCGAGAACAGAGTAGTGAACATCTCCATGATGGTCCATGTCTTCCAAACACAGGAAAAGGATCTAGCCTTACAATCATCTGTTTCAGGGACAGAAATCGGATCTACTTCAAGTCTCAGCAAGAGTGTCCGTGGACCTGTAATTGTGGTCCATGGAGGGCACCCTTCTGAGAGGGGCAGGGTTTCGACAACAATACACTCTGTCACTGATGTGTGCCTGAAAGTCTGGGGCGCTCCCCTTCAAGACCAGACATAGCAACCTTTGGTCCTCATCTGAGTGCCAGGAGCACATAAAGTTGCGTGGGTCCTGACGGACAACACAGTAGCCACATACTACCCCAACAAGTGGGGTTGTGTGGGCTCCTTGCCTCTGTGCAAAGAAGCAATGCGGTTGTGATTCTGCGCTCTGGAGAACCGTGTGTCACTGACTGTAGATAATCTGACCGCCAAGGAGAACTTGTCGGATACCATGAGCAGACAGTCAACTTCCCACAAGTGTGAGAGCTACCTGGAAGTTATGGCGATTTGTCTCCCATTGGGGGCACTCCTCAAGTGGATTGCTAACCTCCAGTGTGAACAGAAAGTGCAAGTGGTTCTGCTCCAGAAACTGCCCCCTTCTGGGAGCTTTGAGGGATGCCTTAACAGTTGAGTGGGACTTTGATCTGCTCATTGTGTTTCTGCTGATCCCTGTCCTACCGCTGGTACTCATGAGGCTATGCTTGTTTGGGTCCACAATGATCTTTATAGCTCCAAATTGGGCCTGGGGTTGCTGTACATGGCCATATGCCTTCCCTCATGCCTGCACAGAGAACAGACTACCTCCTCTCCCACTCGAAGGGGTAGGTTTTTCATTCAAACCTCTGCTGCCTGAACCTTCATGCCTGGATGCTAAAAGGTAAGTTATAAGGAATGGAATTTGTTGGATGTTCTGGATGTGCTACACTCTGCTAGAAGGCCCGCCATCAAATCAAACTATATCTGAAAGTGGTGTATGTTTTTGGCTTGGTGTCGGAAGAGTGATCTGGCCACTTTTACTTGCTCCTCCTCCTCTGTTTTGGATTTTCTAGTGCCTTTGGCCCAGATGGTCCTACAGACTGGCACCGTGAATTGTCTTGTGGCCAGTTTGGACTTCAAAAGGACCCTGGTAGAGGGCTCCATTTTCACGATCCCCCAAAGTCATGCAGGTCCTGCAGGATCTTTGTAGTGTGTCCAACATGTCAGTAACATGTCCCGGCTTGGGATTTCAATGTAGTGTTAATATTTCTAATGGGTGCTCAGTTTGTGCCCCCTTTATTCCTGTTCATTATGATTGCTCACCCTTAAATTGATTTTTCTGGTCGCCATTACTTCAGCTGGACTGGGGAGTGAGCTCCTGGTGTTCTGTTAAATCTCACTTCATTTCCCCAAGGAGAAGGTGATCGTGAGAGTTGGGCCACCCTTCCACTCGAAGGGGTCTTGGATATGATATGATATGATATGGTATTTGTAACGCGCCTATACACAAGTGTTTCTCGAAAGATTAGTCTTCCTGTTTTTTTTTCTGTTTTTTTTCTCCTCTGCCTCATCCTTCCGAGCCAGAGGACCGCTTGCATCGGCTGGAAGTGGTGCAGGCCCTCACCTACTACCTCTCTGGGATGGAGGAGGCAAGGAAAGATTACCAGATTTTCGTTGGTTACACTGGTGCCTGTGCTAGCAGGGCTGTGAACAAACAGACCCTATCAAGTTGGATCATTCTTTTCATCTCGGAATGCTATGATCTGCCTGGTATGAATGTGCTGGAGGGTCTCGGGGGCTCATTCCACCAGAGGACTGGCTGCCACCTCTGCTCTGGACATTTTCCAGTCGGTGACGTGGGCTTCCTTCCGCACGTTCCTTCACCAACTCATTCTCTTAAGAAATCTCAGATTAGGGGCGTGGGGGGTGCTGTAACGCAGCGCGCAAGATGGCCACAGCCTGAAAGCCCTCCGTTGGAGACTTAAATAAGGTTGAAATCCACCCTTAACATTTTGGTAACCAGCCGTGTTACGGTACCTGGGCTGCAGCGGAAGGTGTTTGGCATCGCTGGGATAGGTGGCAGATTTGGCAGCTTGAGGATTCTGGCGATATCCGACGAACTTGTTCCTTTGTGTTGTGGTGCGCTCCGTCCCCCCCCTCCCCTGTGCTGGCGAACTTGGTCCTGCGTTCTGTGGCGCGCTGCCCTCAACCCCCCCCCCCCCCCGTGCCGGCGGCTGTGGCATGGCACAGAGCTCTGGGGGCCGGGAGTCGTCTGGGCCTCTTGCAGGTCTGTACTGGCAGGTGCGTGGCAGCGCCCGTGCTGTGGCCGTGTCCGGAGTTTGTGGATGCCCCCCGCCCCAGCCCTATCTCGTGGCCTGCTCTGGTGCTGGTGATCCTTGGACGCCAGAGGGTGGACGTTCCCGCCCGCGGTACACAGAATTTGCAGCTTGGATGTGAGCATCGGCGCGGGCCCCCAGAGGTCTGGAGGGACTGGTTGGACTTGCTGTAGCGATTTGCTCCACCTGTGTCTCCCCCTTCCGGTCTCTGCTGTTTTTTTTTTTTTCTCTTTTCTTTTTTCGTGGCAACGCCCGGTGGGTCCTAGTCCCGGGCTCATATGGGAGGTCCCCCTCTCTGTGGAACACTGGACTGTTGGGACCAGTAGGTGGAACCCTGGTGCAGCGCCCTGTGGTTCCCTTCTTCTGGAGTGCACGTTGGGTCGAGGGCTCCCTTCATTGGTGGGGTGGTAGGAGAGGTGCCGCAGCTGGGTCTGGGCTGTAGCCCTGGGCCCCCTGGAGAGCCGGCCACCCCGTGGGTGTTTTTTTGTTTTTAAAAAAACATTTATTTTTTGCGGAGCCTGATCTTGTGCCTCATCCTGACGGGAGGCCGCCCCATCTTGTTGGTGCCTCTGCCTGCCGGGGTACCCGGAGTGGTGACCCTGGACTGAGATTGAGGGGTCCCGGTCCGGCTGGCGCCCGCCTGGGGTGGAGGGAGCGCTGTGTCTCGGCTGTGGCCCCTTGTGAGTACATGGGTCCCCTGTGGCCGGTTTTCGCCCCATTGCAGCCCTTCATGCTTGCCTGCGATTCCTTCTTGAAGGGTGCTACTGAGAGAGGTTTGGGCTATTGATGACTGAGAGTTATGCCACAGTCTTTCTTCATGGAGCTGGTTCTTCACGCTTAAATAGTCCTGTGGGGTCTACCTGATATGGGCAATTGGAAGAAGCAATCCAGGATGGAGCAATTTGCCAGGCAGGACCATGATCCGCCACAGCAGGACCCGAGCTCTAACTCCTCGTAGATTGACATCGGGGCCCTTAACCAAACTCTGTTGGCATTGAAGGGACAGTCTTGGTGCAAAAAATGTACGCTCTATCTTGTAAGGTGGACATATCTGCGGTCCAGATTGATAAATTGTGTGGCAGAATGTCCGAAGCCGAACATAGGATTGGGCACGGCGAGGACAAAATAGCATCGCTCCAGCGAGAGGTCGCCTCCCTCCAGCAAACGTGGAAAGTTGTGACTAAGAATGAGGATCTTGATGGGAGATCTAGGCGGAACAATATAAGGATTACGAGGGTGGCAGAATTCACCCAGAATGACAATATGGAACTGTTTGTGGAAAGGCAACTGATGGAAATCCTCGATAACATGCCCATCACTAACCACTTCATGGTGGAGCGTGCGCACTGTTCATTGGCGAACCGGCCTCTGCCGGGCGCTCCGGAGAGGGCAATCATTGCCTGCATTTTCAACTGTAGAGACCGCAATACGCTGCTGAGGGCGGCGAGAGAGAAGACGACTCTGAGATGGGGCTCTGCAACAATACGGTTATTCCCAGACTTCAGCCAGTAAGTGCAGGACCAGAGGAAACTGTTTCAGAATGCTAAGAACATTCGAAGAAAAAAAGGTGTCCGCTACGCAATGTTGTACCCTGCGAAGCTTAGGGTAGTGCACGATGGCAAGACCCTGTTATTCACTTCATCGGATGCTGCGGAGAGATTCACAACTGAAATCCAGGATCCGGAGGAGTCCCATCGGGGCTCCCCTTGATCGGAATGGTGGTTGTTGGGCGTTATTGTCATGTTCTGTTTGGGGCCCCCGCCGGGGCATATATATGCTTGTTTACATTTTCTCATCGTTGCTGAAATGGTAATATGGTTATGGTTTATACTTCAGGGGATATGGTATAGCCTCCGGTTAGAAGGAGCTGCAGCAGCCGCCAGCACACCCCATGCCCAGCGGCACTGCTTTCTTGGTTGGTGTGTTAAGTTCAGGGTCTTTGGGTGGGGGGTGGGATGTTTCAGCTGGTATGTTGGGGTTTCTGGCGTGGGTGGAGGGGGGGGCGATCTAGTTCAGATGGTATTGACGGTTGTACAAGACGTACTGGGGTTTGGTTTGGAGGGGGTGGGTGGGTTCTCTCTTCCAGGTTTTGGAAATTATTAGCACCTTGGGTTCTCGCTCCGTGCTAAACTAGTTGCCTTTAGCTACTGTCTCTGTTCCCGCCTGATGTAACCCAGCCCTGTGGGGCTGACGCACATTCAAACACGACTCTCACCATGGTCCCGTCTCATTGCAAACTGCGTGAGGAGACATCGCGCCAATGTGTTGTGTGTCCAAGAGACCCACTTGGGGTCGGAGCATAAAGTTCCAGCGTTAGCGGGCTGGGGAGTACATAGATACTCCTCGTCTTATTCTACCCATTCCAGAGGTGTGGCAATCTACATTCACCGTTCACTAAACTTCAAACTGCATAAAACACTCACGGACACAGAGGGTCGTTTTGTTCTGGTTGCAGGGGAGATTGTGGACTGTTCGGTCCTATTTGTAAGCATATATGGCCCCAAATAAGATTGCCCTGAATTTTTTCAGAGTAGTGCGATGCATTTACGTATGTTTCCGGGGTAATGAGGTGGTCTGTTCGGGGGATTTCAATGTGGCATTATCTTTGACCCTCGATAGGTCCTCCTCAATGCAGACGTCTCTCTCACGCAGCTATCAAATGGTCCTCCATTGCTTCGGACTATTCCCTGGTTGATCTTTGGCGCCTTCATCACCCGGACTCCCGGGAATTCACCTTTTATTCAAGTGTGCACGGGAGCTCTACCAGAATAGATTACATCTTCTAGTCCCCTAAACTGTTTTGCGGTTCTTCTAAAGCTCTGATACTACCTCGTACCTTGTCTGATCACTCCCCTGTCTTAGTCCAATTTGAGGCCCCCTCCATCCTCTCTAGACAACGCAGGTGGAGATTTAGAGCTCGTGCCCTGGAGGACCTAGCGTTCCGCGAGGATACCCGCCGGGCTATATCTGAATTCTTTCTAATAAATGCAGACTCTGTTTCGGACTCTATGGTGGTTTGGGAAGCGTTTAAGGTGTTCTTTAGGGGCTGGTGTATCTCTCAGGAGGGGGGCGTTCTGAGGTGTATTCGTAAAGCCATAGTATCAAGGGAAAGGAATTGAAAGAGTTGGAGCTGAAATTGGCCGCGACTACTTCTCCTGAAATTCAGGATAGCATTGCGGTTAAGGAAAGGGAAATATGTCTTTTATTGGCCGACGAGGACAGATTTTTGGGAGACCCGATTATAGCATCCAGGTTTGTGGAAGGGGACTGTCCTAGCAGAACTCTTGCGTGGGCCGTTCGTTCCGGACCAGGCTGGTTTCATACCGGGCCGTTCTACGCAGAATAATTTACATAGGTTGTTCACTTTGATGCACAACGTTAATCCTGAGGTTCCTATACCAGTGGCAGTGCTCGATGCGAAAAAGGCATTTGACTCGATCGAATGGCCCTTTCTCTTCGAGGTCCTCGGGAGGGCGGGGGATAGGTACCACGTTTTTACAGTGAATCCGCTTGTTGTACACAGCCCAGAGGGCCTTAGTATATACTAATGGCGTCCAGTCTGATCCCATTTCTCCATCGCGGGGCACCAGGCAGGGATGTCCCCTTTCCCCTATCCTATTTTCCTTAGCCATAGAGCCAGTAGCCTGTGCCCTTAGGAAATATCATGCCCATAGGGGGGTTTCACTTGGGTCCCATAAGTCTATTGTTTCCCTATACGCGGATGACATGTTAATCTACATAAAAAACCTGCAAACTAATCTTAATCCTGTGGTAGACGAGGTCTCGGAGTTTGGGGCTTTATCTGGCCTTTGTATCAATTGGGCAAAATCTGAGATGCTCCCACTCACCTGTGGTGTTTCCCCCTTTAGATGTTGGGGACTCCTTTGCATGGCGTCCACTAAGTATTGCTATCTGGTTATACACGTGTCCACATCCCCGGTAGGCTTTATGAGGAGAATTATCTCGCCGCCTTAAAACTGTTGGAGCACAAGGTGGGCACATGGGTCCGCCTCCCTCTTTCTCAGGCTGCTCGCATTTCATTGTCTAAGATGGTGGTTTTGCCCAAGTTGTTATGTGTTCAATAATGTTCCGATCTGGCCTCCCGCATCTTTTTGGCAAAGAGTTAACAGTATGATGACTAAACTGCTATGGGCTGGGAAACATCCTCGTGTCTCCTTGGAAACTGTGTGCCGACCCTACCCTCAGGGGGGAATGGATGTGCCGGATCTTTATTTATATTTTCTGATAGCTCAGGCGCAGTACGCTACAGCGTTTTTCCACATTCTCGTTTGGAGAAGGCCATATCGTATCCTGATGATCTCCTTTGGGCTCCACGGGAGAAATATCCCAGAACTGAAATCCAACCTACTGACCTCACTATTAGAGCCTGGCATCGGCTTGCGGAGTGGGTTGGTGTGTCCCAATGGTACTCTTCTGTGATGTCCATATGCCGTGTTCGGGGCATTCCGCTCACCCACGAGACGGTGTTCATAAAACACTTTTCTAACCTTCAGATTCATACTCTGGGTGATGTTGCGCCGGACGGTAGATTTGTCTTCGGAGGATCTCTCAGCGAGGGGCTCTTGGAACCCGACAACACAGCTCTTATATTTCCGGCTGAGGGAAGTCCTGAAAACTAGGTGGAGTGAATTTCTGAGCGCCCCACCCTCATCCCCTCTCATGTTATACACCGTTACACCAGCATCCACTAAGAAGCTAATCTCGACCCTGTACGGGTTGGACCGGGCGGGACGGCGCTCATTTCGTACTTGCTTTAGGGGTAGGTGGGAGGACTCCCTGGGGAAAGTATTGTCTGAAGGGCAATGGAACTTGATTTGCGCTCAAACCAAGGCCATTTCTGTCAATTGTAGATTCCGTTTGATACACTTTAAATTCTTACACCAAGTATATCTTTCCCCTGTTAGGTTACATAGGATGTATCCTCTTCAGCCCCCGGAGTGTAAGAGGGTATGTCAAACCCCTGCTGATTTCCTCCACATGGTTTGGGTGTGCCCCCAGGTTTTTGCTCTTTGGTCAAGTATAGCAGAAACTATGTCTAGTGTGATGGATATCTCTATCCCGCTTACCCCCGAATGGTGGTTGTTGGCTCTGATGGATTTTGGTTCCGTTTGTCAGAAGCACCTTGTAAGCATGGCTTCGGTGGTTGCAAGGTCACTACTAGCGCGGAAGTGGGGCTCCCCGACACCACCCTCGTTCCATCACTGGCTCAACTTTATGGCTTGCTGTGAACGCAGAGAGACTCAGTATAATTTAAAGCTTCCAACTACCAGCAAGCCCAAGGACTATTGGGGCCCCTTCAGGAGGTATATGGCTAGGGAGACAGATTAGGAAATGGGCTCGGATATGTAGCATGTGGGAGGTCGTCCCAGGGGTGCACCCCACTTTACATGATCTGTGGTTTTGTATATATATATATGTGGGGGGGAGTAATGGTCCTAAATCAAGGATGGTGGTATTGAAACTGGGATTATTTTCTGTTTGTATCTGTTCTTATTTCAATGGTTTTCCTTCCCTTGGTGCTAAAGTAATTTGCAAATAATATGCTTGGGGAGAGGGTGGGGGGTGGTTTGGGCCACAGGGGGGCTAGCTCCCTGTGGTATTCAGTTGTGGGGGTTTCGTTGTCAGCCTGATGTTTGTGTATTGTTGAGTCTATGTTGTAAGTAAAATGCAAATAAAAAGTTTAAAAATAAATAAATCTCAGATTAGGATCTAGATTATGTACAAAAACTCTGCACCCCCATTTAACCAAGAGCAAAAAACATCATGTCTCCAAGACACTGAACATAGCTGCCTTAAGCACAACTGATGACACCAGGGCCTTGCCCACTAGCCACATGTCCACTCACAAGACAATCATGATGGATACCTTGATCAAGGTAGCCCATATCAATGCTAGATCCCTCTCTGTGCATGCACAGGACGTCGCTGACTTTCTAACCACAGAAAACTTTGACTTCCTAGCTGTCACAGAAACTTGGTTACATGCAGCATCGGGCCCTTCATTGTCCCTAGCCATCCCAGACAACCATTCTATAATCAGATGTGATAGAAATACAGACCAAGTGAAAGGTGGAGGAATTGCCGTCATCTTCAAGAACTCACTTGACATCAGAGCCATTCCTAACCCCCAGATCTCATCCGCCAAATCATTATCCTTTAAATTGCCACGATCATCTAATCAGACGGTTACATTACATCTCTTTTACCGACCACCTGGTCCTACTTCAACCTTCTCTGAGGACATTATGTCACTCCTTACTTCCAATGCCAAACCAAATTTGCAAAGTATAATACTTGATTTCAACCTTGGCCTTAACGACCCAGCAGACACTAACGCCACTGACCTAGCCAGTACGCTCTTAGATTTATGTTACACCCACCACATTCATGAACCTACTCATATCAAAGGTAGAACCTTAGATTGGCTTGCATACCTTAACTGTAGTACTAACATGATAACCATCACACCACGTATCAACTATAAAGAAGCTATCATTCAAGCTAAAAGAAATAACTACAATGAACGCATCACACAAGCAGAATCTAATGCAAAAGAATTGTTCAGGATTCTTAAAGAACTTGAATCACCCATCTCCCCTACCGACAATTGTATCACAGATGCCGCATGGTGTACTAACATCCAGAAGGCTCTCCTAGACAAAATATCGATGCTCCAAACCAAAATGAACCTAAAAAAAATACCTTCTGACTGACCCTGATCACAAGATATCTACCCCCAACAATTCCCGTTCTGGACCATCAATCAAACCATTCAGCTTCTCACCTTTAGACACCTGGGAAGTGGTAAGCATTGTCAAGGTGACACCTGCCCCGCTCCAGTCATTAAAGAGGCTGCACATGACCTCGCACCTTTCATTACCAACATCATCAATGCCTCCTTTAAAACAGGTACTGTGCCTGACAATTTAAAAGATGCTTGGGTCATTCCACTCATCAAAAAACCCTCACTCGACCCCAGCAACCCTACTAATTATAGACCTATCACAACGGTGACCTTTTTATTAAAAATATTGGACCGCGCCGCCTATTTACAAATTCAAGCATATCTGGAAACTAATAATCTCTTGGGCTTTAGGCAATCTGGTTTCCGCCCTAGACATGGCACTGAAACTGCCTTGATTGACCTTGTAACGCAAATGCAAGATATGAAAGACAAGGGTAAACTAGCCCTCCTACTACTGCTCGACCTATCAGCGGCCTTTGATGTTGTCAACCATCAAACATTGTGCCAACACCTGAAAACAGCTGCTCACTTCTCAGATTCTGCTACCTCTTAGATTAAGTCTTTCCTTGCTAATAGAAATATGAGAGTTTTCTCACCATCGGCCTCTGCTGAGCCTTCTCCAGTACTCTGTGGGGTCCCACAAAGATCATGCGTCTTCCCTATGCTCTATAATGTCTTTACTAAGCCTTTATTCGATATTCTTGATTACATGGGTGTCGCGTATACTAATTACGCCGACGACACCCAGATACTTATTCCCATCACAGGAGACCACACTGCAGACACAAAAGCCCTTAATGGAATCTATTCAGTAATCCAAGCCTGGATGGCACACCATGGACTCGGTTTAAACAACGAGAAAACCAACATACTAATGCTTGGTTCCCACTCCAGACTGAACAAACTTGGCCCTTCATTTAAATCCTTTATTATTGATGGCAACACCATCACGGCCTCTAACAATACTAAAACACTCAGTATTTTCCTAGATGCTACATTATCCTTCACCAGACAAATGAATGCCGTGGTAGCAGCGTCTGCCTATACCTGCAAGTTAATCACTGCATGTAGGCCATTCCTTAAGACACCCCACTGCATCACCTTGGCCAGAACGTTAGTTATGTCAAAAATCGATTATTGTAACCCTCTCTTTCTAGGGACTAGCCTCAGAAATATCAACAAATTACAAGTGACGCAAAATAACGCTATCAGGGCCGCCCTCAACATCCCGAAGAAGCTACATATATCTGACACAAGACGCAACCTTAATTGGCTGACTGTCAAGCACAGAATTGCCCTCAAAACACTTGCCTTAACACACAAAGCCAGAGCTTATCTCGCCCCTGCATACCTCTCCAACAGACACTTACAACAAGGCCTCTAAAATCTGCCCAAGTCCATACTATGTCTATCCCTAGATTCAAGTTACAGAAATCGGGGGAATCCAGCTTTCCGGCCCAGGCGGCAAAGCTATGGAACACGCTTCCACTGTCCATTAGGTCTGAACCCTCCTTCCCTATCTTCAAGAGAAAATCTAAACTCTGGTTGCATGATCTGGACAGTCGGCATTCTCATGGCTCTCACTAGTACGGTTGCGGCTACGCCCTTTCGTTATTTGTTTGCACTCAATACTGTGTCCTGCCTACTCATGATGTAACCTATTCAATTTGTAACTGAACTGTATAATCTTGTGTAACTGTACTGCCGTAAGAGCTGTAAAATGTGCGCCCAGCTGCCCCGGCCGGAAGCACTTTACAAATAAATAAAATACTAATACAAAATACGTTCACTAACCATTATTGCTTGCTGCTCTGTCTGGTCAGGAAGCTTGTTTTGGCAGAGATGTCCTTCAAAGCTGTCTCGTTTAGCTGGCATCCTTGCCATCTTCCCTCCTGTTAGGGAGAATTCTCAGAAATGTGCTAATTCCCTTTACCTTAGAGACCCCCAGCAACCTTGCTGGATTTAAGAGGACTTGATCTTTTTACCTGGAAAGAGTGTGAGTTTTTTCCCCACTCTCATGTGTTTTGATGTGCGTTTTACATTTGTGTTCTCTGATTATGGAGTTTTAGATAACTCCATAGGCATCATATTTTCATGTGTGTTACACAGCACCCTCAGTGCAGAGACACAGGGATGTATTTTAGACTTCTCAAAGGTTTAATAACCTTCTCTGGGATAAACTACTGTTTCCCAGAAAATGTCAAGTTAAATTGACTTAACTAGTCTTTTCCAAATTCATAGACCCAGCACACACCATCTTACAATGGAGTGCTGGAGGGGTTCATAGTATTCCCTGTGTCTAAACACTCATGTAGCTGTCAAATGCTACCCTTTCCTATTGGAAAGGCTGGTGGTAGTGGTTTTACAACAAACCACCATGATTTTTACTGACCGCGAACACCCGTAACTAAAAATCACGGGAGCCAGGTTTTTCAAGATGGCACATTTAGCCACATTTGTTTAAATGGGTCCTGGTCTTCTTTTTTCGCCATTTCGTTTTGGAAAGGTCCTTCTAATGTTTGTCTCTGCGCGCCAAACCAGGTTTGGTCCCTTTGTTCGTGTGCCTTTGCCGGGCTTCAGGACTGAAGTCCGCCCTTGATGTCTGAGTGTCTGGGGTAGCAGGAAGTGAGGGAGGTGCCCAAAAATCCCTGTGCTTAGTCTCCTAGGAAACCCAAATGCACTCTGGCGTGATTGGCTGGCTGACTGTCTGGCAAGGACAGCCACCCTGCTGGGTGAGTGACAGCTAGGCTGGAATGAAAGGGAGAAAACTGTTTAAAAGGTGAGTCTCCAGGACTGGAAGGCTGAGTCGACTACTGGAATGAAAGAACCAAAGACGAGCTGGAAGAGGATGGATGCTGCAACCACTAGACCGTTGGTTTGCCCGGTGAAGCCCTGCTGCAGGCCCGAATTGCCAAACTGCATTCGACAGAGAAGCTCCTTCAAGGACGGCTTTTTCCTTTGAGTTGGTGGGACCAATCAACTCATAAGACACCTGGATAACATTCTCAAGGCTGGTTGGGTTTAACCAGGGAGAGGGACACCAGTTCGTGTTCTTGAATATACAATTACTGGAACTGAAGTGACTCCATTTTGTTTGCTTTCTTCAACGATCCCATGCAGTGCATGAGTCCCCTGACATCCTCCCTCTTGTCCCCACGACTGAGGCTCAGGAACAGCGAGATCTGCAGGAACTGCCAGGAACCACGACTTCAGCAACATTTGTTTTTTTCACAAAAAGGTACTGTGCCAACCCGATTGAGGGAAGGCCACTCTCGCAGAGAAAGTTTGTGAAACTTTCCGAACTTGCAGGCCTAATCAGCTTGTGACCCCACAAATGATTCTTTTTCACCTAAACTACTTCTGAGAACTTTTGAAAAGACTTTACCATTTGATACCAGAACTGCTCTTTCCTATCCAGAACACTAGCCCATTGACTTTGGCCGGGCCTATTGACTTGAATTGAACTATTCTGGTGAACTGAAACTGTTTGCACTGCCTAGAAAGTATATGTAATCTATTCTATTTACATGTGTCCTTTTTGCTCACTGCTAAGTAACTGAACTGCCATTTGGCTCCTTTTTCAAGGGAGCTCAAACTGTCTCAAAAGCTTAGAGTTTTGTATTGAAGTGTATTGATCTATAATATTAAGTTGTCTTCTTCTAGTGAAATGTTTTATAAATGATTGTGTAAATAAATTAATAAGTGTGTCACCAAGAAACCTTGAGAATAAGTGTCTACTTGAACCACTGTGATTGAAAGTCCTTTGTGGAACTACTTGTACTGCTCACATTCACTCAAAGGTTGGTTTGGCTAACACCTGTCGTCCTAATTGTGTGTAGTGGGTCCAGAGGGTAATGCATGCAATTCTGCCTAACACCTCCTCCAGGTTTATATACTGCTTTGGGAGTCTATCAAAGATGAGGCCTCCTTGGGAGGAAGGAGTCCATTAGAATAACAAATTACTTACATCTTGGTAATGTTCTTTACTATGGACCTGATGACCTGTCTGGCGTGTAGAGCCATTGGGCAGAGCCGCTGCCCTAAGAAATGGATATCGAAGATGAGAAATCCATAGGTGGAACATACAGAAAAAAAGAATATTACTGAGAGGCAAGTAATTTGTTCAGTACTGGGATACCAAAATAAAAGAATGTCCAGCAAAGTTTCTATGAAAATAGGCTGTGTAGTAGCACCTTTTAGGCATATGTATGCACAGAATAGGATTACCATAATAAACAGTCTTGGACCCAAATGACCAGACAGACTCAAAGAATATGGCAAAGTACTACTTTATTATCAGTTCAATACAGTAGGGCAATCTGGCGAACAACAATTTGTAGTCTATACGCTCACTCTGCAAATTGGTTACACAAAAGCTTTATAACTCAAAGTGCATCAGCTATGACATCATCCTACGTGGCAAATAATAAAACCTATTGGATTTAGGGATTGGTTAGGGGAACATAGCTACTTATAGAGCCTATAAGTGTTAGTTACTTTATTGGCTACTCCTCTCTGGTGGCCTTGAACTTCCCTCCAACTATGTATAATACAGCTCATGCAACATTGTATGCTCATCGTTCCATAGGCCCTCATGATAGGTTGGCATCCTCTCCCAACCTTGGACACTCTCACTAGCAGCATATAAGCAAAACGAAACGCCAGTGCAGAGAATGTTGGACTGCTACCCACTTGCCCAATTAGTCCACCCTCTCTCCAGCTAAGCCTTCAGCCAAGGACTCTTTTTTTTTTTTTTTTTTTTTTTTTTTTTTTTTTGCAGTTGACCTTGCAGGCTGTTCTTTTCTCTGGGACTTTTAAGGGAGTCTAGGTATACCACTATCTTCGTCTGGAGCTTTAATGAATAGGCCTTGTTTACCATTTCTGAATCACGTGTGAGGCAACCACGATTTTGTCCATTTCGCCTCTTATTTAGTGCTATTTAAATCAATTATCTCGGGTGCAATTACTCTCTTTGGCCGCTGGAGACTTTGTTTCGCCTCACATAGGCTTTTCTGCATATTTATCAATACTTGCCACCAACAAATGTTCGCTCATTTACTTAATCTATGGGAAATATGTCCTCTGTACATTGCTTATCCTTGTTAACGCCCCTTGTACTCTTCAGTAGCTTCTTTCTGTGGTCTCTGGACTTCAAGTTCTTCGCTTACTATCTTTGAGAGTCGGCACCTATCTTTTCAACATGGCCGCTTCATTAATCCGTGTTAGGTTTTCTACTCCAGCAAGCTTCTATATAGCTCATATACCTTCTGTTTGTGCATATATACATTCACTACTCGTCTGGTTACTTATCTTTGTATATATGGTTTCTTCTTAGTTGTACGTATGTTTACTCTTGTTTCTTCAGTTGCATTTTTAATTATTCTTGTATCGTTTCAGTGCATCACTGTATCTTCTCCTTATGACATCACTTTGCACCTGTCCGATCTTCTTTACAACTCTTCGATATTCAGTGGTGCCTGCAAGTCTCCTGCTACCACCTCAGTACGAGGGTACATTTGATATGGTTGTCTGAGCGCATAACGATGCAGTATTGGGATGATACTCGGTGTCATACAGTGTCTTGTTATTCATCCAGTTCCTCAATTCTCCTAATTTCTTTTACAGAACAACTTCTTCGGGGTCCATATCTTAGTCACCCCCCTCAGGTCACCTGCATTCTTTATATGTTCATCCATGCTCCAGGTCATGTGGCAGCACTCTCCAGTTGGTTGACGGAACATCCAAAGCCCTACATAGTTCTTATGATCCTTAGGGTCCCCAAGGTTGCTAGAAGACTTTCTTTCAAGCGCTCATGGGTAGTTTTTCAGTCTGTGTGTGCTAATCAGTCACAGCATTTACATCGATCATTATCTTCATCCCAATTCCTTTCTTTGCTGTCTTTGTGTATTATACAATGAATATTCTTGTAAGACAGAATCCCAGCAATACTAACACTAGTATTGCTCCAAGTAGTTTGAAGGCATTTGTCAGCCAAGTTGGAACCCATGAAAACAGAGACCAAAACCAATCTTCATCCTCATTTTCGTCTACTTGAGCCACCATTTTCGTATGCAGGGTTGACAGCATAGTTATTGCTGTCACGGTTCCATTTTCTTCGTTATGGGCAGGTTTGAATGTACATCAAGAAGGTCCGATCTTGGCGCACACGCCAGGGACGGCATTTCACCAAAATGCCAGGGGTAGTGGAAGTGACATCACAATGCCACCCCCCCACAAGTGACACCACAGGAAGTGATGCCATTTGACCCCGCCCCTGTTTGACATCACAGAAAGTGATGTCAAGTGGCATCATAAAGCATTATCCCTCAGTACACTAAGAAAAAATATGGATAGAGCAGTGTGTCAAGGCCCATGTTGCCATGGGAAGTGTATGAACCCAAATCCCCACTTTATGTAGATCCGCCCTGTTTTTTCAACAGGACTACAGAGCGAAATCACATTCTGGGGGGACAGGG
The DNA here is from genome assembly GCF_040938575.1 of Ambystoma mexicanum. Taxonomy (NCBI): domain Eukaryota; kingdom Metazoa; phylum Chordata; class Amphibia; order Caudata; family Ambystomatidae; genus Ambystoma; species Ambystoma mexicanum. The sequence continues at coordinate 273,201,669 of NC_090932.1, read as the reverse complement.
GCGGATAGGCAAGTGTAGGGATAGGGGAAAGCCAGGATAAAAGGGAGAGGGAGAATTTTTTTTAACAGAGAACATGTATTCTTCTAGTTGATGCCATCCACAGTCTTCAATGATATTGGCACTTACCCCATTTTCTTCTGATTTGACAAGTTACCTTCAGTGTTGTGTTGTACTGTTCGAAGTTGTTTCATGGACTTCATTACTCCTGCACAAAGCAGTCAGACGTATCTGATTCTCATCTCCTTCAGAAGCTAGAGCTAAGTTTAAAATGGGTTTGATTAGTGCATTGGCAAATACTGCTACCTGATCATCTTCCTGTATCTCTTCAAAGTACTTGCATAACTCAAGAGGAATAAAACATTTCAAGTTCTTGTTTCTATACATTACTAGTATTGCACTCTCACACTTTCAAACAAATATAATTGTTTTGTTTCAGGTACACATCCTACCATACAAGATCTGCACACGTTTGGTGTGCTACAACACCGGATTACCTATATTGAAAACCTGTTATTCCAATTTGCAAATGTTTGCACATCCTTCACTGAAGTCATGTTAAAAACATAGTGCAAATCGAATGGCTGAAGGCAGACCTGGTTAAGACATTTGTATTACACTGTTAGTGCGTTTACAACTCTGATTAAGTCATTAACTCAGAAGACTTCTCTGAAAAAACACTGGCAGGCACTTTGAGAGCAAAGTTTGATCGTACAGCTTGATTAAAGTCAGCTCAAAGAGCTCCCATGAGGTGTTTTGGGAGGGGGGGGGGGCTGGGTGGGAATGGCCATATGGATTAGCATGGTCATGGTCAGTCAATAGGTGGGCAAATTCCCAACCAACAACTACAAGCTTTGTGTCCCTCCTCCTATGCCATTTCTCACTAGCTGTACTCTAGTTTTGGATTATAGGTGGCTACTAACAATGAAAGCAGGGGCTTCGCAGGGAGCCCCGCTTCCATTTTATTGACTGCAGGAGGCGTGATAATGGAGGAGGCAGTGTGGATGGCAGCTGGAGGGAGCAGGAAGGCGGTGGCAAGGGAAAGGTGGGAGGAGGGAGGACCCGGGCTATCTTCAATTAAGGATTCAAACGTCTATCCTACATATTTCTTATCTTAACGTGTAATATTAAAAAAGAACACATTGGGGATTGCGAGGATCGCATGACATTTACAAAGCACGCATGGTGCATCCTTCGTCTTATAGATGATCATGTCATCTGAATGCCACTATGGCATTTTTGGGCCATAACACACGGTTACCTGACTGTTTTGTGTAGGGAGGTACAGGTCATGTATAGAGGATGCATACGGGGCAACTGTGCATCATGCGTCTCTAAGGATCTGGAGGAGTTTGGTGGCCGGCGATGATGCCAGAGGCAGAGTGGTTTATAAAATGTGACCAAAACCCTGAGATTGCATTTAAGGATCATAACACTCGGTTACAATTGTCGGGCATGATGAGAGTAGTGACTGTATTTATAGAGAGCAGTGTAGCCTGCTCATTCTATTCTTGCCCGACCCGCGCTTCGCTCCCTTAGATAGAGACACCCACATTGGGTGTGCAGCAGGCCCAGCAGTCACAGCTGGGCCTGGGCAAGGTAGTCCCACCACACCAGGTAGATCTCCACAGCCCCCACCTCTGCTTTCTTCCAAGGACTATCTCACCTCTGCCCTCTATTCCCTCTTTTTCCACCTCACTCATTTGTCCACCATTCTACTTCTGCACTATTTCTCCCCTACTCTGCCTTCCTTCTCTCCATCTGCCCTTCCTTTCCCCACATTTGCTCATCCCCTCCTTCTCCTCCTGCACTCTTTGCTCCCACTTCTGATTACCTCTGTTCTCCATGCCTCCCTCTTTGTCCCTGCTCCTCCTTGTCCCCTGCCTCCGCTCCTCCTTGGCCCCTGCTCCTCCTTGGCCCCTGCCTCTGCTCCTCCTTGGCCCCTGCCTCTGCTCCTCCTTGGCCCCTGCCTCTGCTCCTCCTTGGCCCCTGCCTCTGCTCCTCCTTGGCCCCTGCCTCTGCTCCTCCTTGGCCCCTGCCTCTGCTCCTCCTTGGCCCCTGCCTCTGCTCCAAATTGGCCCCTGCCTCTGCTCCTCCTTGGCCCCTGCCTCTGCCCCTCCTTGGCCCCTGCCTCTGCCCCTCCTTGGCCCCTGCCTCTGCCCCTCCTTGGCCCCTGCCTCTGCCCCTCCTTGGCCCCTGCCTCCTCCCCTCCTTGGCCCCTGCCTCCTCCCCTCCTTGGCCCCTGCCTCCTCCCCTCCTTGGCCCTCAACCTCTTCCCCCAGTTTCCCCTCTTACTACCCCTGCTGTACTTCAGCCCCTCACTCTTTGCGCCCTCTTCTCTTCTCTGCATCTGCCTCTCCCCACATCTCTGCACTACTATCTTACCTACCTCTGCACTCCTTCACCCCGTCCCTCTTTGCTCCCTCTTCTCCTTTCCTCTCACTCCTATCCCCTGACACCCCCCCTCTCTCCCTGCAAGCCCCTTTGTGCTCACGTGTCTGGAGATGTGCGTTGTGGTTCTGCCCTCTTCCTGGTAGAAATACACAGCAGTGTATGGTGCATTTGTATTTGTAATTATTTTATTTATAGAGCGCAGCAGGCCCGAAGGCAACCAGGCGCGTATTTTAGTTACAACATGATCAGGCAGACATGGCAGTACAATTACACTTTAAATGACAGTTTAAAATTACAATAACTTTTATAAACATATATACATAATGCAGTTACGTGTGATCGGGGGGACATAGCCTATGTACAAGAGGTGGCTAGCGCATGGCCGGTGGTTGGCAAGTAGGTGAGGGGTCTTGGGCGGTTAGCCACGCTTTGGCCATGTTTTTAAAACTGTGGAAGGACGTTTCAGATCTTAGCAAGTTAGGAAGCGAGTTCCAGAGTTTCGCCACCATTACTAGGAAGCTGGCTCCGCCAGATCTTTGAAGGTTGAAGCGTGGTATAGAGAGGCAGCTAGTCTGAGCAGTTCTGCGAGGTCTGTTAGTATTGTGGAGGGTGAATCTGTTGGCTAAGTAGAAAGGAACTTGGTTGGATGGGCATTTATGAGTGAGTGCAAGTGTTTTCAGTGTAATTCGTTGAGGGACGGAGAGCCAGCTTAGGTTGCGTCTGGTGTATGAGATGTGTTGGTTCCTAGGGATGTTGAGAGCGGCTCTAATAGGATTGTTTTGGATGATTTGTAACTTGTTTAAGTTACATCTGTTGGTGCCCAGATAGAGGGCATTACAATAGTCAATTTTTGACAGCACGAGTGTCCTAGCAAGTGTGACACAGTTGGCTGGTGAAAGGAAAGGGCGGCTGGCTGTAATAAACTTGCAGGTGTATGCCGCTGCAGAGGAAACTGCATGTGTTTTGTCTGGCCAAGGATAAAGTAGAGTCAAGGTAAATCCCTAACGTTTTAGTGTCCTTAGAGGCTTTGATAGTGTTACCATCAATGATGAAGGAATTGAAATCAGGGGCCAGTTTGGATAGTTTTTGAGGAGAGCCGAGAATGAGGAGCTCTGTCTTCTCGTAATTTATACAAAGTCTGTGTTGCGCCATCCAGGCTTGTATGGACTAGGTAGATTGCATTTACGGAGAGAGTTTGCGACGTAGTCTCCTGAGATTGGGATAAGTATAGGTGTCGTCAGCATAATTGGTATATGTGACGCCCATATAGTCCAAAATATCAAATAGAGGTTTTGTGAACACGTTGTGCAACGTGGGAGAGACACAGGAACCTTGTGGTACCCCGCAGGTGACGGGTGCCGGGGATGCTGCTGCTAATGGAGAGAAGACACGCACCGATCTATTGTCCAGAAATGAACTGATCCAGGCTGTGGCTTTATCAGAAAAGTGGGTGGCTAGTTTAAGGTGCCAAGACAGAATTTGATGATTGACGAGATCAAAAGCCGCAGGGAGATCGAGAAGAAGAGCAAGTTTACCTTTGTCTCTTAAATCTTCAATCTGTGTTTTGAGGTCGATAAGGGCAGTTTCAGTTCCGTGGCAGCGCCGAAACCCAGATTGCCGTAGACCCAAGAGTGTATTAGATTCAAGATAGTCTTGAATCTGTAGGTATGCAGCTCGCTCAATGATTTTTAGTAAGAACGGCACCATGGTGATGGGCCTGTAATTTGTAGGTATATTGGCATCCAAGGTTGTTTTTTAGGAGCGGGATAACCCAGGCAATCTTCAAATTGTCCGGTACAATCCCTGTGCTGAAGGAAGAATTGATGAGCGTAGTGATGAAAGGAGCGAGCTCGTGGGCCGCCTCCTTGATGATGGGCGCTGGACAGAGGTCCCCTTGGCAATTAGAAGGTTTAAGACTATTGATATGTTCCACTTCAGTGATAGATACAGGTGAGAAGCTGAACGGAGTCAAGGAATCAGGGATAGAGTTGTTTATAGTTGGGAGAGAGTTAGGTTGCAAGTTAGATTGTAGATTAGTCTGTTTATCGTTAATTTTGGCTTGGAGAGTGGCTATTTTACCAAAGAGAGCATTTTGGATATTAGTGCACCAGGTGCTATCTTTGATGGAAGTGTCAGGTGCAGTGACAGGGGTTTCCAATTCTTTCAAGATTCTGAAGAGTTCTTTAGTATTAGATTTGGCTTGCTCAATACGTTTGTTATAAGTGTCTTTTTTCGCCTGGAGTATAACTTCCTAATGTAGCTAGGGTGATTCTGGATTTATTGACTTCTGTAGGGTTACTCTTCCTGTGTGATTCAGTGATTCGTTTTTCTTTACGACTGATTCTTAGTTGGGGTGTAAACCAGGAGTTGAGGTGAGCTCGTGGTTTAGGTTTTCTCAGTTTTGAAGGGGCAATGATGTCAAAGGCTTTGACATAGTATGGTTGAAGGTGTCAACCAGGACAGTAGGGTCAGTGCATAATAACGCTTGTTCATTCAGGACTGGAAGGATGAGAGGGAGGAGTTTGTCACAGGTTATGTCACGCTTATTTCGTGTGGGGATGGCAGGCGCCACATCTGGAGTGGAGCTGATGGTTTTGGCAGGGTTGTTGAAGGTGATTAAGTGGTGGTCGGTCCAGGCACAAGGTTGGCTAGCTACCACATTCATTCCGCAATTGAGGTCAGCCATCCAATCGAGGATTCTACCTTTTGGAGTGTGTGGAGGTGTTGATGTGCTGGGTAAAACCTGCGTTAGTAAGCAGGTTGTCGATCGTCAAGGCAGCCGTGTCGTTGGGGTCAGTAAGTCCCAGGTTAAAGTCACCTAGTACAATAATTTGGGAGTTGGTTTTAGTATTATCTGTCAGAATTTTAGAAAGGTCTTCAGCGAAGGAGGATAGTGGCGCTGGAGGCCTGTAGAGTAGGTGGAATGAGATGGTGTGGTTGGGGGTGAGGGCAAATTTGGCTGTTGGGGCTTCCCTAGATGAGATTTGATGAGCTGTGGAGAGGCGGAAGTTGAGGGAGTTTTTGTGGATGATGACAATGCCACCACCTTTAGATTGGCTGGTATTGCGGTCCTGTCTGATGATGATATAGCCTGTTGGAATGGTTAGCGAAAGTAGGGGACCAGAGGCTGCGCGCACCCAGGACTCTGTGACGGCCAGAAAGTCCAGGTCATGGATAAGGATGAGGTCCGCCACCTCTGAGGCGTGGGCTGTGAGAGATCTGGTATTAATTAAAATTAAAGCCACTTTGATGGTGTTCCCAACAGGATTAATGGGTTGGGGTGTTGATGTGTGTGGAGAAGAATCAGTTCTGGTGATGGGTAGTGTGTGTTTATTTTGGCGGAAGGAAGTCAAATGGTGGTAGGAGGCGTGAGTGAGTCTAGTGCCAAGTCGGGCGTTTCTCATGGCAAGTGAGCATGATAGTATAGGAGTGGGTTTAGATGCAAAATGTTGGAGCCATAGGGCTGGGTTGTTAAGGTAAGGGTTGGTGTTGTAGGTAGACATAGGTATGGTTGTAGTGTTATGGTAACGTGAGTGAGGTTACAGAGTCATGATGTGTTTGCATGTCGGCATTAGGTGGATAGTAAGGTAGAGTGTACTGGCCAAGGCTAGGGCAAATAACCTTTGGAAAGGAGACTTGAAGGAGTGAGAGACTGTTGGGAACTGGAGCATGGTGCCAAGATTCACCAGGGCTTGCAGGCAATTGCAATCATAAAGTGCGGAGGGCAGTGTTGTCTGGCAGGAAGTATGCCAAGCGCTCATTTAGAATAAGGTGCCTGAATAGATAATATCGGGGTAATATCGCAAATGGTTTGGGGCATCGCTACTACTAAAATACATTTTGGGAGGGTCAGTCAGGGTGCAAGTACAAAGACTACCAGCTCAGTATGCTGGGTGGAATGGCAAATAGGCAGGCTGGTGCACTGGATACAGACAGTAGGGTACCAGCAGAGTGGCTGTAAAGGCCTGGCCGAGGTTGGCTGTTCACCTAGCATGGAGGACATGTGTGGCGGTTCAGCTGGCAATGCACTAACAGGCTGAATGCAGTGGTCAAATGGCAGTTCAACTGTGAAATAGCAATGTAGTAACAGGCTAAATGCAGCTATCAAATGGTAATGCGCTAATAGGCTAAATGCAGCTATCAAGTGGCAATTCAGCTATGAAATAGCAATGTAGTAACAGGCTAAATGCAGCAATCAAGTGGCAATTCAGCTATGAAATAGCAATGTAGTAACAGGCTAAATGCAGCTATCAAATAGCAATGCGCTAATAGGCTAAATGCAGCTATCAAATGGCAATTCATCTATGAAATAGCAATGTAGTAACAGGCTAAATGCAGCTATCAAATGGCAATTCATCTATGAAATAGCAATGTAGTAACAGGCTAAATGCAGATATCAAGTGGCAATTCAGCTATGAAATAGCAATGTAGTAAGTAACAGGCTAAATGCAGCTATCAAATGGCAGTATAATGCATGTGCAGCTGTTAAGGCAATACAGTAGGTATAACTGGCAGAAGGTGATGCAGCAGATGGCTGGGTATAGAAAACATGTGGCAGCATACATGAACTTGGATGCAATTATCAAATGGTAGTACAAACTGGGGACAAGTGGTAGTACAGTTACAAGCAAGGAAGTACTCACATTTAAGGTTACCTCTGTGATGTAAAGTAGTGTGTTTGCTAAATCCTGGTTGGAGCCCCAATGAAGTCTGGTGTACTGCGAGGGTAGGGTCCAAGGCTTCTAGACCTGAGTGTTCTGGATAGGCTCAGGTCCTAGGTAGGCAAGGGCTAACTTGTAGGCAAGTAGGGCCGTAAATAAGGTGAAAGGTGGCAAAGCTTAGTGCCCTGGTGCAGCCTGCAGCTCGGTCAGCTCAGTCAGGATCTGAGCCTTTTCTCAATGCCTTCTCTCGGAGCCTGGCCGGTGCGCATTGCTGGGGCGGGCGGGATGCTCTTTTGCCATTTCAGTGAATGCTGCTGCCTCTGGATGATTGAAGCTCTTTCAGTGGATGGCATTTCCATCTGAGAGTGACCCCATCTGGACAGCTGAACACATCCTGGAATTTTCTTTGCCAGCGCTCGTGTGAGGCTCATCGGCAATGCAATTCCAAATCCCAGAGACCCGAATTCCCTCCAGGTTTGGGTTCAGAACAGGTCGGCCACCTGTTTGCCTGTGTTCTAGATTTTTAATACACTGTAGAAATATGGTGCTTAGATTCTAATTACAGCTGGAACAAAGGCTTTCAAACACCACAGCAAACAGCAGAAGAGCCATGTTCCATGTTTGATTTTTTTCTTGTTAAACTGTAAAGCGCTTTGGAGTAAAGCGCTATATAAACAATAAAATACAAGAGCCTGTGAGCTTCAGAGTCAAACCCTCACCAGCCCAGGGAAGACCCCAAAGGCTGCTCGCCCAGGGCTATGTGAATGTGATGGTGACGCATAAAAGCTACCCAAGCACATATGTTTATACAGCGCTGCACACCATGGCTGGGCTGGCTGGGCCGTGTGCAAAAGCCGGTTTCCTTAATTCCTTATCACTACCGAAGCCGCAGAACTGGTATTGAGTGTATTTTGTTAAATGTTTCATACCAGTGCGAACGTAAACTGCGTGCTTCAGGGAAGAAACAGGAGTATCGGAGAGGTGGGCACCACAAGTTCTTTTCTTTGCTTCAATTGAATGTACAAATTTCTCATTCAGTATCAGATAATATTGATTTTAACCTGGAGCTGCCAGTTCAAACCTAGTCCTATAGCACAAGGACCTTGATAAACTGAAAACAAAAAAACAAGGCAACTCTGCCTTCTCATATTGCTATTTCTATTGTGAAGAGCGGCGAGTATTCGCCGATGCTTACCTAGAGTTCCAGCGTTGTCCTGCCGTCTGAAGAGAGATGTGCACGCGCTTGTCTGTGTGTTTGATTTAAACGTTGTCATGGAGACGGTAGCGAGGCGCCGTGGTCCAACCGGTGTGCTGGAGCACGTACGCCTCGCGCCCCACCCCAGGAACAGCATAGTTCATGTATCATGTAATACACGTAACACACGGTAGAAACTCATGTGAAATCACACATAGTGTATCTAACAGAGAGTATGTTTAGCTATTCGAATAAAAGGGTTAAACACACGGCAGACATACCTTTCAAAAGAGCAAAGAGAAATAGTAGGAACAGCATAGTTCATGCATCATGCAATACACGTAACACACCGTAGAAACTCATGTGCAATTACACATAGTGTATTTAACAGAGAGTATGTTTAGTTATTCGAATAAAAGGGTTAAATACATGAGTAAGGCTTTGACAGCCTAATCGCACATAGTGGAACAGAGGTTGCCATGGAGACATCCCCACCCCAGGGTTATTACCCGGGGGTGGGGCGTGAGGCGTACGTGCTCCAGCACACCGGTTGGACCACGGCGCCTCGCTACCGTCTCCATGACAACGTTTAAATCAAACACACAGACAAGCGCGTGCATGTCTCTCTTCAGACGGCAAGACAACGCTGGAACTCTAGGTAAGCATCGGCGAATACTCGCCGCTCTTCACAATAGAAATAGCAATATGAGAATAGCTGTCTAATCGTCTGTCTCTCCAACAGAGGCACGATGGACATATGCGTTTCGTTACGCATCTAAACACACGTAGCTGTGAGGCCGTGGGCGTTGCAATACGAAATAGAGGAACAGAATCCCTTGGGGCTTGTAAACACTAGAGAGAAAACGCATTCAAAGCGATCAGGTAGGACTCGTTTCTGCCCTAAAAATCAATGCATATAGAGTTCATAATGCTGAAACTAAATGGCTATTTCTGGTTATTTATTTTTCATCTGGCGCAACAATTGAATATTCGTGGGACAAACCAAATGGTATGTGTGAATTCATTAATATACTGTATTTTAACCATGATATATAATTATGATTAGCTTGATGATGTAATCAAGTGCCTATACACAGCCTCTAACCGAAATGCATTGGCAGAATGTATATTGATGGCAAAATATGATCGCCCAACACAGTATATTGTGTATCAACAATTATATAAAAACGGGAATGTGAATAAACATTCCTGGCTAAAACTATACAGATACAACTGACTTTTTTGATTTAATTAGATTAATATATTGAAGAAGAAATCAAACTTTTTGGAAAATTTGCAGCCCTATAGAGGGGCCAACTGAGATGCGCCAGTTATAATAAGGCAGAGTTGCCTTGTTTTTTTGTTTTCAGGGAAGAAACAGCCCAGAATTGTAAATGCAGATTACAGATCCACCTTTTATAGGTCTCGACACAACATGCCATGTAGATACCCTTTGGGGTGAGGCCGGTTTGGTTTGCGCACTATAAAGGAGTACAAATAAATATAAAAGTAAAATCCGAACTTTTATCGTTTAATTTTTAACTGGAACTGAACACCATAAACATAGCCACCCACTACATGTAGGGAGGAGTGCCCAGGAAGCAGCACTCTGTGCAGGATTGTCCGCCCGTCGACTCAGTGTGGCACAGGAGTCCCACTAGGGTGGATTGCCCGGAGGTAGGTTGCTGTACTGGGAAAGGTGCAGTGTCCTCGGAGGACATGGGGAGGTTTCCCCTCGGCGGCAGTTGTTTGGCATCTCCCACCAAAAAATGACACAGGATATGAAGAAACCAAGTGCAGCTTTGTTCTTTCCAACAAATGCTGCACACTACCCACCCAAAGAATCAGAGATTAGAAAAGACTACTCCATGGCTCCTCAGACTCTGGGTACAGTCCGTACCGTCACAGGCAGCTACGCACAGCCCCCCTGGCAAGGCCTGGGTGGGCGGGGCCATGTGCGCTAATGCTAGGCTTACCTTTTACATGACCTCATACAGCAGGCCCCGGCCTGCCTAGCAGTGAGTGACTGCCTCACAGACGCAGTGGGGTGTCCAAGTAAATACAGTGGACTGGTCGACGGGACAGCTAAGCCCTATTGTTAAGGGAGAGTCAGTAACACTGAAGAATGACGTTGGGGCGGGAGACGGGACCGGCAAAGCTGCAATCGCGCAGCGCCGCCTGGGTTCAGAGCTGGCTGCTACACTAGCGTCTGAAAAAAATGGAAAGCAGTAATGTACGTGCATCGGCTGGCGCTCATTTGAATTAGCCTTGCCCTGGCCCATTTTTTGCAGGCTTCTGATTAGTGGATTGGTCCAGAGGTTGCAAACAAAATAACAGAGGTTGCTCCAGTGACCTCTGGCGACCCCTAAACGACGTCCCCGGCAGACGCCTTCTTCAATTGCTGTAATTGAGCTCAAGACATACCTGTTCTGGAGGGTCATGAGCCCTATTGTCCTCAGTTATTCTTTGATTGCACTAAATCCTTAAACTGTCGTGTTAATCGTTTGTAGCAGCTCCCACCGAGTGATCTGTAACCACTTGGCGTTTCCTGAATTTCTGGCATGAATACAGCTATGAATATCACTGCCGTTCTGCAGAACAGTTTGTTCCTCTGCAATGTCATAATCGGCATCTATTGCTTTTGCTGAGCAATGATTCTCCCTCTTTCGTCGAATGAGGCTAAGCGATCTCTTCTTCCTCAAGTGTGCATCCATTTTCTGGAAGCTGTCAATATGGAGATCAATTCGGGGAATCGCCAATGCGAGGAACATGTATGATCACCAAGGAACACATTACTCCCCAATTTTTAGGCAGCTGCATATAAGCCTTGGATCCACAGGCCCAATAACGATCTGTTAGCACATCAGTTCCTCCATTCATTCCTGGTACTTGGAGCGTCTGCTTGCATCCTTTATTTTCTCCAACTAGAACCAGGTCTTTGTTACTAAAGCATGTTCTTGCATTCTTTATTGGTAATATGGACACCAGTCCTGTCTCATTTTCAACCCGTGTTAGTAATTTGGAATACTTGGCCCATGACTTTAGGCATCCGTCGTTTACAATTTTCACTATATCTACTTGTTCTTTTATCAATAAATGTGCACTGAATGCTAACGTTCCTTCTTCCCATCCTGTACTGATGGCAACTCGTCCATATACCAATAGCTTAAGTCTCTCCCAGCATCCTGGCAATCCTGGTGTTTCTTGTACGTCTGCATATCCCAACCTCTTCTTTTAGGCAACTGTTATTTGTTCTCCAGTCATGGATGAATATATGAGCATTCTGCTCAACCAACTTCCCTTTTGCCATCTTTGGTGTTTTTACTTGAGCATCTTCATGTGGTACTGATTTCTTCGATCGCTATCGTAGGGTCGCTCATCTTCCTTCGAATTGTCCTCTTGGTGTGCACGCTGCTAGATGACTGAGGCACTTCGCATTGTGTGCATGTATTTCTCTTACAATAAATGTTCTGGCTGCGTTCATGGCATAAGGGACGAGGGAGCATATGGAGCAGCTTTCATCTGATGTTCGCTTCCCCACCTCTCTCATTTGTTCATACCACATGTTATTTTTTAAATGGGCCGAATTGTCAACATATGAATTTATACCTTCGTTCTCGTCCCCAATATCCCTTTTAGATCGGGTAATTTGTTCAGAAATATCACTTTAGCCTTTTTCAGGGATAGAAAGAAATGTCTAAATCTCAGGTATTTCACTTGAATTATAAAATAATATCTCACGATATGTAACAAGCACAAAAAAATACAAACCCATAAGGCAAAATGTAGTTTTAAGAAGTATTGACATAGTATTCAAATGCCACATGATCTCTCTTGGAGTAGCTGTTGGTCTTGTTAGTGTGCGTTTTTATATAATCGAAAATTCCCATTTTTTTTATTTAATTGTGTTCACCTTTTAGTTATTATTCAAATTTTCTGTTTTTAGAACAGGAACTGGATTATTAAAGCAACAATAACTCTGCAAATGATAGAGGACTGTTTTTAAGATTTCCAAAAAATACAACATTTACGTGTTGTCACACTAGAGCTGGATAGGTTTGTAATATGTAAACAAAAACTGCATGCACAAATGCATGCAAACTATCGGGCAACATAGAATGTGTAATGCAATTTATTTTCGTGTTGTGTTTTTCAATGTGCAATTTGCTTTTAATTCAACTAAATGTTTCTGGAACAGCTGCAAGTCCATTCATTCCCTATTAGACTTAAGAAATGTCAATTTTGTTCCAGATAGTTTTTTAATCCATTGATGCTTTATCCTTGCCCTTGGTAGCCGATCTGGTCAGCATGCGCTGAACTTCTCTTGCTTCAGGGTCACCGGGTGTGTGAGGGGTCAGGGTCTCACCTTTGTAGAACTTCACATCGCTCAAAAGCAGCTATGCTCTCCTCCCTTGGTTTTTACAGTGGTGGGGGTAACAACCGTAACTAATTATGGTCCTTCAAAACAGGGTTTATTCCTTCCAGGTTCTTCGCAAGCACCTGGTTCCCTTGAGACAAACTAGGCTGCTTAAGAGAGTCCATTAAATCGGTCGGTTGGTTATCTTCCTTAATCCTCTTTGTCCCTTCCCTCCGGTTGTTGATCTGTTGAGAAATAAAAGAAATACTAGTGGTCATACTTGTTAAATAGTCATGCATCTCATCACCTAATGTTTTTGCTACACTGTTGGCATCAGTTTTTACTCAAGTGGGAGGAGCAAGAGGTTCTCTTATGCAGAATCCAGCGACCAACTCATGAGGAGTTAGGTGGTGAACTGTGCCAGGCTGATTTCTTAGGGCAAATCGACCCAGGAGTAGGCAATGTAACCATCCCTTCTTCAAGGACATTTTAATCTTAGATATGCTTTCTTTTAGTAGCCTGTTTAACCTCTTGCCTGTGGGTGATAGGCTGAGGAAAACCTATGCTTTATTCCTAATAAAAGAACTATCTGTTCAAACAACTCCTTTACAAAATGCAGGCCATTCTAAGACTGCAGAACCTCGCACACACCCCATCTAAGAAACACCTCACGCACGAGAAATTTATCAGCGTATGTGGCATTGGGGTGCGTGCATGGACCTGCTTCGATCCATCTGGAAAAGGGACACATTCCTAACAGCATGTACCTGTATCCGTTGCATGCTTGTAGCATATCCACATGATCCGTATGTAGATGCTGAAATGGACCATTGGGCTTAGGGATGGCGCCTCTCGCTGTTGGCAAGGCGTTCCCTGCTATACATTTTTGGCACACAATGCAATTTACAATAAACTGTGCCACATGGTCTAATATATTTGGTGTGAACCAGTCTTCTGCGATGGTTGCAGCAAGACTCTCTCTCTGGTGGTTTGTTCAGGGTAGTGAAGCTGCTCCAGAGCCACTTTCAATAATTAATATTAGAGGCACAACTGGCTTTCCAGTGCTATCCTATCTCCATAAAGCCTTGGTGGGGGATAAAGAACACCCCTGTATTTTCCATAGGATCGACCTTTACAACTCAATTAACTGTACAATGGATAACCTATTAAATAGTTTCTGCATCAACATGGATTGCTCTGCTCCTTGCTTAACATCTTCTAATTTGAAGTCCGAAATGTTTGGAAAGTATGCTGCTCTTTTTGCCTCTACATCTGTGGCTTTGCAAGAAATTAGGTCTGCCCCTTTATTATGGGCAAAGCACTTCACCAAGGCAATAGCAAATGGGAGCTTTAATACTTTAATAACTTGCCAAATAGAAATAGAGATGCATGTTGCGCGGAGTAAACCTCTCCTTTTACAACGTGACAACCCTGCGTGTATGGTTGTCGTCATGTAGGCGGAGTCAAAATACACTGTCGCTTCCTCATCTTGAAATCTCTGAAGCGCAGCAATCAGCGCCACTAATTCTGCTGCCTGCGCTGAACAATGTGAAGGCAATCTTGCACTTGTCACTTCTTATTCACCATTCTTTTTTAATTTCACTACTATCGTCCCACTATGCATTTCACCAGTTGTCTGGTCAATTTTTGATGAACCATCAATAAAGAGAACTGCCTGCCTCCCCACTGCCCCCCTTGACCCTCCTCCAAGAGCATTTTCTCTAACATGGGGAATATCATCATAAAATTCAGTATATGTTCTACAGTCGTGTACATAGTCATCATTTCCTACTGGTTCTGCTATGAATGTTGCTGGATTCACTATTCTTCATCTAACAACTTTGACTGCTGGATTCAAAATAATCACTTTGTATCCAGATGCTCTTTGTGTAGTCAATGTATTTTTGGGTTTCTCCAAAATGGTGAATAACAAGTGCTCGACAAATAATAGCATCCCATTGTAATACTGGTAGCTTTTTCAATTGTGAAAGCACCAGTTGCTAAAGCTTGTTCCCAAGGATAATGTTCTTTCGTTACTGGGTCTAGAATCCCAATATAATAGGCTAGTGATTTTGTGCCTATGTCCCAATGTCTTCAGTGCAAGTACGGCTGTCATCACTTCTCCATTCGAATGTGAGTATAATTAAAACTAACACTAGGGCTGTGCAAATCGCCCTTTTTAATTCTTGGAATCCTTCAGTCATGTCGTCTCGCCATACTATTTTACTTTTGCCGATCTGTGCTTCCTTGAGTCCTTTTAAGAGTGGTTGAATATGTGTACTGTAGTAAAAAACCCAGGTCCTGCAGTCATTACATAGGCCTAGAAACGACTGCATTTCCTTTACTGTCTCAGGTTTCAGTTCTCATGATTGCTTCTGCTCTTTCAGTGTCCTTTTTCTCCCCTCTTGAGAGATGAGCTTTCCTATGTACAGGAACTCTTCCTGACAATATTGTAGTAGTTTGAATAAATCTCCATGACCCCCCAGTTGACTTCGTCACTTGGTACACAGTTGTGTTACATGGGGATTCTGATGGCACTAATATTCTCTGCTTTATTAAGGCGGAAATGGTCTTGAATATGCCTTCATCTGCTTCTCTGGACATAGGATACTGTTTTGCACGCGGCAGAACCAGGTTTAAGCTTGATTTTCACTGCACCTGCTCCACTTAATAGACCCACATTATATGGACCGTTAGTCCACACGATGCTTGGCACCTTCTCCAAATCTACATGAAAAAATGACTGCTTCTTTTTTTACCAATGCCATTCTCTGTGGTATTTCTCAATTCTCATTCAATAAGTAAGACTTATGAAAAACGATAATTCAGCACCTGAGTATTAATCTCTAAACAAGTCTTCATTCATCAAATCTGTCAGTCTGTATCCTTCCTTAAGGGTTACCGCCATTGCCCATGCTTTTCCCTCACCTGTTCCATTAACAAGCACCCTCTCTTGATTGCTTGCAGCTCTATGGGAATGACCTGTGCTTCTTCATCATCCATAGGTATTTTTGGTCTAAACAAGAACTCGGGTATTCTCAATATTTTGCCTGTCCGTCCAGGAAGCCATTTCATCAAAATATTTACTCCATACAATAATACGTCTAGTTCTAAAGGAACCCCTCGTAATGCTTTCTGGCCTGTAAAGGCTAGTCTAAATTCTCTCACGTTCATGTAATGTATCCTTGGAGTCCAACAGACTATTCCTTTGTCAGTAAAGGATATTGTCATGTTAACATATTAGGACGCGGCTTGATGACAAAAAACTGGTTTCTGTCGTGAGTATAATAGTGGCATCGACATGTCAAGTTCACCTATATAAAATGGTAATTCATCAGTAAAAGGAACCAAATGTGTGGCTCCAGAGAATCGCTGCACATTCAGGGCAATGCCAGACATTGGGTTTGTTCCCTCTCGAACACAGGAATTAGTTGCTGCTGCGTCTGCAAGGAACACAAATGTCTTGACTCCTATTGTCATCCGGACCCATGGTTCCTCTTGTGGGTCTGGTGTCACGGATAGTACTGAACACATCCGGTCGCTCTGTACAAGGATTTCCTCCCACTACTGTCACACTCCCTATCCGTGGTGTGGGTGTTTGCTTTCCATTGTAACACTGTTGCTTGCTGTACTTGTTTGTTGTGTCTGGATGGGTGCTTGCTGTGGTTGCTCTTGTGGCAACTGCATTTGCTGTGGGACCTGCTGTGCTTGCTGGATTTGTGGCGGCTTGTCTCATACTGTGTGTGATCTTGGGCATAATCTACCTGTGATTCTGTATTGTACTGCAGAGAATAGCCCATCCCTCTCTTGGAGCTTGCCAGTTCTATAGCATGCCTCCCAGTTCTATAGCATGCCTCCCCCTCTACTTCTACATGTTCGGGCTGTATGTCAGTATTGCTGTGGCTGTCCCCCATTAAATCTTCCTCCACTTTTGAGCATTTTGAAATCCTCCTCGCCCTCTAGGTACATTCCCTCTACCTCTTGGCCAAAAGTTATACCCAGTCTGATCCATAGAGTGCACTACATTGCTTTGCTGCACTGACTGTGCTCTGTGTGTGGTCAACCCTTCACTCATCAGTACTGCTCCTTCTATAGGAAATTTGGACTATTTCTTATCAATTAACTTTGCTTCCTCCTTTTCTGTTTTCAGTTTTCTTCTTATTTTTCTCTTGTAACAATCGACAATCGTGTACAATAGTCAACTGTACTTCTGGCCATGGCTTCGCTTCCATCCCTACCTGTTTTTTCATCTGCTGTTGCAGTGGCTCAGGCAGTCCCTGACATAAAATATGATCAAATAATGCCACGTTTTTTTTATTATTATTGAATATAGCTGAAATGACATCAACTTTTTCAATTTATACATAGTAAGGATTTCATAAGCATAAAAACGAGAAAAAGTAATACATATTCACGGTAGAAAAAGACATTCATATAGATTCACGGGTTGACAAAATATTTTCACTAGGATAAAATGATTACAAACAAATTTATCACTGTGAAGATAAACGATGTGAAACAATTTTTTTCATTCCATGTTCAAAGCCTTTAAAAAAATGAATGGTGGCAATTCTTATGCATTCAGTTGCTGCCAAGGCGGCCCATCTATTTCTAGGGTCAATTTGTGCAAAATACGCAAAATGATTAACAATGAGAACTTCTCAAGCTCGTGAGGGCTGGACAATCCAATATTATATGTTGCAGAGTTTCGACAATCGCTGCATTTTTACAAAACCTACACCAATTGAGGTCCCAGGGAATTTGCTTTCTTCTTGTTTTAACCTCCCGAGTGGGCCAAATGTTGAACCGCAACTGTAAGATAGCAGTTCTAATAGCAGCAGATGGAGCCAAACGTAAGTAGGAAGCAGTATCTCTATAACGTTTAGGTCCAAATATTACAGAGTCAAAAAAATTAAGCATTGAGCTCTAGTGTCAATCCAGTCCATCATATAAACTTTCTTCTTTGCTTGCTCCGGGTGAAACGCGAGAAGATCAAGTGACATATCAGCATTCACCATAATTGTTAGAATATTTGTGGACCAGTATTTTGGAAATACTACTTCTGATGAGTTAAGTAAATAACTAGAAATGGAAGATAATGTAGAGTTATCACGTGTAGATAGCAAGCATTTACGAAATAAGGCACATAATCGCCAATTGTGTAAGGCAATTAATGAAATTAAACCCAATTCATAGTGCATCAACACACCAGGGATACACTGTGGTAGATGTAAAGTGGCACGCCAGAACTTGGCTTCTAATAAATTGAGGAAGCCTGGGGGAATGATTTGCATTTCAAGACCATAAAGGATAGTTGCTACAACATTCTGGTTCCAATATGTAATGGCAGCTTTGATCAAAAATTTGCCATATTTGGAAACAATCAATCGTGTTTGACAGATCGCCATAGTTAGCTTCTGTTTGATTTTATTCAGATGCGAATGTAATGTAGGACAACCATCAAAAATAAGGTCCAAATAAACATAATTTGGAACCATCTTTATGGGGATTCCCTCAATTTGCCATTCTAGCAAGTTCTTGCGTAGACCTTTAGGGACAAACGTGACAATCGGTGTTTTACCAGTATTTACTACCAATTAATTTTCTTTAAAGTAGCAACAAAGTGCTGACAGAAGCTTGCGTAAGCCACTAGGTGTTTTTGATACCAAGACAAGATCATCCGCGTACCACAAAGCACTAATTTTCACACCATTCAGTTTAGGCGCATCAGCCATTATTTTGCCAAAGATCCAGGATACATCATTAATAAAAAAATTAAACCAGGCTGATGCTAAAATGCACCCGTTTCAGCCCTCTGAACGTGAGAACTGGGGATGATAAAAGGCCCTCTGCATTTAATCTTAGGAAGACCTTAGTTTTTGAATGGAGAGCAAAAATTATGTCAATATGAGTGGAAGGACACTCCGCCTTGATTAACTTATCTATGAGTTTTGGTCTTGATACCAAATCAAAGGCGGAGTGAAGATCCACAAACGCAAAATATCTGGGTTGTCTCTTATTCTGTGCTTGTTGTCGTATGGCATTTAAAGCAATTAAATTGACGCCATTGCCCAAACCAGCCACAAAACCAGTTTGTGCTGGATCACGTTGACTTGCTGTAGATGACCAGACATTAAAGTCTCTGAGCACCAACCTAGAGAACATTTTTCCTGTAGCGTCCAATAACGCTATTGGACGATAACTTTTAGCATCCATACGGTCACCTTATTTATAGATCGGAATAATCAGATGACCGCCATGATTCTGGAATATTTTTAGTTTGCAAAATGTGGTGAAAAGCATTGTTCAAGATTAACACCCATTCTTTTATATTTTGTTTGAACATCAAATTCGTGAGCCCGTCAAGGCCTGCCGCTCTTGATGAGGATGATGTTTTAATAAAATCCTGAATGATGGATTGAGTACAATGCAAGTCCCAACATTTCGCAGAGCTGCTGTTATAATTGTAACAGCTCATCTTAGAATCGTCGTATAGTGTTGAAAAATGAGTAACCCACACAGATTCAGATACTCCATTAAGTTGCAAGTGAACTTGGGGTGCTGCGTTACATTTATTCAGCAGCTCCCAGACCAAGGCAGAATTTTTATTACGACAAGCTGCTAAAAAGTTTTCACTATCTAATTGATATAATGCAGCTTTTCTTGACCGTACCCAATTTCGATATCTCGAACTAGCAATATTGACAGCTTTAATCTGGACATTTATGGGTAGTTTCCGAAGATTTCTAATCTCTCTTCTATAAGCTTTCTTTCTCTCAGAGAGCTAGATCAAACCCATGAACATGTCTCTTAAATGGCTTGTTGTGGACGGGATAAAGATTCACAAAGGTGCTTAAAACATCTATGTAAGAATCAGCCTTGTGTGACCTCTGACTGCTTAGAATGGTATCATTCAGTGCTAGTAGTTTGTTAATGGACCACTTGAATTGATTTTTGCCATTATTGACTGATAAAGTCTGTTTATAACAAAGTGCAGTTTTTGGGCGATTTTCAATTTCGGCCGACCAAAATAGCGCTAGGAGATGGTGATCACTAGCTGTCTGTTTTACAACAACAAATTTGCTAGTATTCATAAAGATGCTGTTAGACATGACGATATAACCAGTTGTGGATTTTGAAATGCCTCTCTCCCAGGTGTTCATTGGAAGGATGTCACCTGTGATCACACCATTTGCCATTTTTAAGTCGAGATCTTCCATGAAAGACATCCATCTCGCTCCCTCACGATTCTTACTCCTTAGATTTGACTCACAGCAAGACAAGTTCAAATCACCCACTACTAAAATGCCAGACATATTGCCTTGAGCAGAAATAAGTTCAAAGAGAAGCGAGAGAGCAGCATAAAAGCTATCATCGATTATGCCCACCGGATTTCGATAGAGGTTAATAAGTGCGTATATCTGAGAATTAAAGGAGATCTTAACCAATTGCATAAATTTGTTTGGTGCTTGCCAGGGAGAGATTTTAAAACCCTTGCTCGCTTTCACCGCAACTATCAGACCAGCAGTAGGTCTACCTTTACCACCATGTTCTGCTGGAAGAAGTATAAGCTCATGATCATCCCATATGGGAGGATTTACTAGCCACGTTTCTTGTAAGGCTACTATATCATATCTATTCAACCGATTATTTATTGTCCATTGCAGGTGAGAAGAGCCTCGAGTATTCCAACTAGCAAGTGAAATTTCAATAGGAGGAATACTTGTTCGTGGTTATGAGCGAGAGTTAGCAGAAAACGACGAGTCTAAACTGCAGGCACACAAGGGTTCAGGAGTGGTACCTACAATAGATTCATTGACATCAAACTTCTTAGATTGATGACGTGCTGGATCTTGTGCTAATAGAAAACCAAGATTGAATAGGTCCATTCTAGCGATCCATAAAGTATTGCGAACAATTCCAGACTTTATCCATAGTCTAACAATGGAGAGATTCTTGTCACAAAGAAACTCAATTTGATCCAAATCAGTGGAAGATATAGCATCCAATCCCTCTTTCCCCAAAGATGTTAAGGACACTAGCACGACATAAGTCGTACTTTGGAAAGGCCCCATCTCGACCCTTCAAAATTAAAGTGTGGAACAGATTGAATTTCTTTGACAACGCAGCACTAGCGTCATTTGTATGAGGTTTGGTGCCAACATTACGAGATTCCGAATTCTTCCTGATGTTTTGTTTTGGAAGATCTTGATTGCAACGACTATTACAAAGAGGTGGTTTGGGATTCATACAGGTGTCAGTTCGAGTTTTAAGAGATGGAGCTTCATTTTCAGTGTTATTATAGGAGTTATGTATATGAGAAGGCTGGTCAATAACATTTGAAGCTTCAGGCAATACCTCTGAAATTCTATTCAGTAGATAGGAGTCTACCGCTGCTCTTAATGAGCTTAATCGATCATCAACGCCTGGTGTAGAAACGCCAGAAGGAGGTAACTTGACAGCACCTGTAGAGATTACACCACAATGTGCGGTCAATGTCGTTTGTACAGCAGGAGAGGGTTGTCTTATTCGCACATTATCAGGCTTGAATGTTAATAGATGTACCAGCTCATTCAAAGGGTCATAATTAAATGAGGAATTAGGAGCCTCCTTTGGAGCGACTTGGGGAGGTGGAAGATTGCACGACAAAACTTTATTTAAAGGAGGCTCGCTGGCTGTAGCGGCCACATCATTATTTGTGATTTCATCGCAAATTTCTATAGAAGCAACAGGGGTGCAAGCAGAAGTTTTTACAGCACCTGAAGGGGGATTCATTTGGGATTGTTTTTTTTGTACCACCCAGATCTTTATTATTTCTTTGTGTAGCCTTAGTTGACACAGATTTTGTTTTTCTATTGTTTACAAATGCGCGACCAGTTTTTTGTGGATTTTGTTTGGGGCATCCACGTGAATTGAAATTAGCAACAAATTGATCAGCACTCTTCACAGGAGAGTCATCACTGATCCAGGACTCATTATTTTTTGTGGCCAGAGCATCTTCCACACATTCAATCGGACAAATGATTTTGGAAAATGTTGGTAACACTGGATTGATAGTCAGAGGGACCTTGTTTAACGCTTCTAGATTCAAGAGACGTTGCATGATGGATGCACCAGATTGTTCATTCAAGCCCTGATGAGGTGACCAAAGAGATTCAAGGAAAGATACTCTTTGCTCCAGGTTTTCTAAGGAAAGGCTTTTAATGCATTTAAGCGAGTTATCTCTCATCCAGTCACTTATATGATCTAACTTAGGAGTTTGAGTGGCTATTTTCTGGTCCAAAGATTCAAAAAGCTTAAATAGAGTAGATATGGTGGCATTAATGGCCCCCAAGGTGATTGCTAATAGGGCAGGATTGGCTGAGGATGCAAGAGCTTGTTTCTTCTTGTCAGTGGTTAGACAACGACGGGGTGTAGGTTGTAAAAAGGACACCCCATCATCCTGTCTTGTTGAATCCATGGAGCATGGTTGTTCATAGTCAGTCATGATTGAAGCTCTTGAACTTTCTAAGTCCCTACACTCGGGGGGAATAGGATGAGGAGATGATAGAGACTTATTTGAGCTAACTTGACCCACATCTTCAATGAGTACTGAGGCCACCGAGACATTTATAATAGGCATATCTCGCGCTGATTTGCGGCTATCATTTGATATCTCTTCAATCTCATGAGTGGATTCTTCTAAAACTGTAGCAAATGTTTGAACAGGTTTAGTGATTTTAATGGGAGAATGAGGTACGGTTAATAAAGTTTGATCTGAAATGGTGGTGCTCAAAGAGGGAATATGAAGCTCATTGTTAGAAGTAAAGTGTTTCGTAGACTCAGAACACTTGGAGGACCCTTAGGCAAAGGCAAATCGGTAGTTGCACTCGCAAGAGATGCCAAATCGATCGGATCAGTCATTGCTCTACCACTTGACGTTTTTTCATAAAATTTACAAATATCATGTTGAATAGGAGTTTTAATAATTGGTGTTAAAATGATATTTTTCTTAGAAATACGAGTATGGCTTTTAGACTTATCCTGTATTTTAGAGATATTCTGTTTCATAGGAGTTTGTGGGAGACGATCACGATCCGATAGATTTGGCATTGTGCATGGAGGGATAACCATAGGATCTCTAGTAATCTCCGATGGCATACCTGTTTTCAAGGAGAACATGGAATGGTTCGCAAAAGATTATTAAGAATAAGTGCAGCTTTTCACTTTGAGAAATATACAAAACAACACACTAAATTATTTGAAAGCGTTAAAAGTTGAAATAGTTTCAAGCAAGCAAAGTCTCTTGGCTGAATATCTAAATTAACGGTTGCAGCAAGATTTGGCAATACCTGAAGCGGTGTGGGTAAATCACTACCATCCGCCTAACAGCCGCACAACAGCCAGTGGGCTTGACTCCACCGGGCTTAACGCCGCAAGGGTGCCTGCAGGCGAGTTAAATGCAGTTCCTGACACGTGATGTGTCACGTGGGCGCTAGCGGGCTCCGCCTCCTCCTGAAGGCGAGCTTGCGTGTAAACCCAGCAAGAGTCCCCAGTGACTCGCAGTGCTGGAAGATGAAAAATGAAGCCAGTGAGCAAGCGTTGGAAATTGGACACACTCCTAGAAGGCTGTCATGTGCCGCTCGGGCGCCTGCAGGCGAGTTAAATGCAGTTCCTGACACGTGATGTGTCACGTGGGCGCTAGCGGGCTCCGCCTCCTCCTGAAGGCGAGCTTGCGTGTAAACCCAGCAAGAGTCCCCAGTGACTCGCAGTGCTGGAAGATGAAAAATGAAGCCAGTGAGCAAGCGTTGGAAATTGGACACACTCCTAGAAGGCTGTCATGTGCCGCTCGGGCGCCTGCAGGCGAGTTAAATGCAGTTCCTGACACGTGATGTGTCACGTGGGCGCTAGCGGGCTCCGCCTCCTCCTGAAGGCGAGCTTGCGTGTAAACCCAGCAAGAGTCCCCAGTGACTCGCAGTGCTGGAAGATGAAAAATGAAGCCAGTGAGCAAGCGTTGGAAATTGGACACACTCCTAGAAGGCTGTCATGTGCCGCTCGGGCGCCTGCAGGCGAGTTAAATGCAGTTCCTGACACGTGATGTGTCACGTGGGCGCTAGCGGGCTCCGCCTCCTCCTGAAGGCGAGCTTGCGTGTAAACCCAGCAAGAGTCCCCAGTGACTCGCAGTGCTGGAAGATGAAAAATGAAGCCAGTGAGCAAGCGTTGGAAATTGGACACACTCCTAGAAGGCTGTCATGTGCCGCTCGGGCGCCTGCAGGCGAGTTAAATGCAGTTCCTGACACGTGATGTGTCACGTGGGCGCTAGCGGGCTCCGCCTCCTCCTGAAGGCGAGCGTGCGTGTAAACCCAGCAAGAGTCCCCAGTGACTCGCAGTGCTGGAAGATGAAAAATGAAGCAGGTGAGCAAGCGTTCGAAATTGGACACACTCCTAGAAGGCTATGTCATATTTATCCCACGGTTCTCTCATCTCGAGACACAATCGCTATCTCTTGACTAAAGGCAACAGGATCTTCATCCTCTCCCATGTTCCTAGTCATAATCGAACACATGTCTGATGTGTCGGGATACTTTAAGTGCCCTCCATATGTCTGTCCTGCACTTATTAAATGGCGCTCCATGTTGTGGTCTATGCAGTTACTTGCATACCCTACTAGTCTCCAAATGTCATCGGCTCTCTCCCATAGGGCTCTCTCCCAAAGGGCTGCCAGTAGCCCTTTTACCGTCATTCTCTCTAACTCATAAATCAATCTTCCCGCACCTGCAGTCAAACTAGGCAATTTACATTTTAAATTTTCCTTGTCCCTTTGTGGCCATGGCATATGTTGGGGTCGTGCTCCCCCTTTCTCTAATACCGGAATTGTGTAAATCCTGGTCCAACATCATAGCACCCTACACTTTGCGTCTTCCAGGTGGGGCTAGTTTCGCCTGTTCGTCTTCTTCCTGGCAGCGACCTTAGCCTGCTTACATAGGGCGGGGACATATCCCCTGCACTGCGCGTTCATGCTGGTGGTCTTTCAGAATATGGTGTTGGTTCTGGTGCTTTCTCTTTAGGGTCTTCTAAATCTGACCATTTTACCCTTCTCTCTATATTCGGGTCTATCAAAAAGCTGCATTCTCCTTTTCTACCCACTTTCTCATTCTCCACCCTCGTTTAGTGTGACCTCATTATACCCCAACTGGTATGACAGTCATCTCTTTCCTCATCAAGATCTAGTCTGATTAAAGCCAGCGTTCTATGCTCTTCCATGAACTTATTATCTGCTCTGTTTCCTGTTTGCTTCAGCCGAGATCCTTCGATGCTCCCCATAGCATCATAGCCATTCTTCCCTCACATTTGGCTATATAGATGCCCAATCCTTTTCGCTATTCCTTCTGCCTTATGCTCGTCAGCCCATGTTGGTCTACTCGGTATCCCTTATAGCTCCCTGCAGGGCTGTTGTGATCCTCTCTTCTTCCCATAGCTCTCGTGCTTCATTAGATATTCTAATTCGATTAACAATATGATCTATTTCATCATCATTGTCCCCTACTCACTTCTCACTTCTTCTTCCATTCTCCTCATATCCCTGTTCTCTTCTTCCTCTTGCCTTTTTTGCAACCTAAGTTCTTTCAATCTTTGGGCTTCTATTTCTTCACTTTTCTTCTCTTCTATTCTTTCCCTTTTTTCTGTTCTTCATACTTTCTCCGTTCTACTTTCTCTTCCTTGTATGCCCTTTTCTATTTTCCTTGTCTTTCTTCTATTGAATATCGTTATTGCCCTTCCCATCTAACTTCAATAGTACCTGTGTTCTCGCATTTTGGATTCTTGTCATTCCACTTGCTTTGTCTTTCTCTCTTTTGTGTCTTCTGGTTTCTTCTTCTTTTCCTATCTGCCTATCCTTTCTCTCATATGTTAGTGTGTAGACATATATTTATGTTCCATATTACTTTCTTTCATGTGGTCTTCGCTATTATAAGCAGGCGGATTAGCATACCCTGCTGTTTTTAATTCCTGTAGAGATAAACCCCTGTTTGTCTTCTATCGTGTTGCCATTCTTAAGAGGAGAAAGAAGAGCTAGGGGCATTGCGCCCTCTTTATGGTGATTAAGCATCCACTCCTTCTCTGGTGGGTCTTCTACCTCACTCTGGGACATCTATCACAGTTCTAGAACAGCTAACATTTTCTGTACTTCTTCCCTGTGTCTGTAGCATGCTAGTATGTCATCATGTGTCGCAGCACTGCCTTTGATAATGAACCTTCTTGGTAATGTTCTGCATAGATGTAAAAGGGGTAGTGTCCCCCATAATGACGAGATGCTTTTAACTGTCAATATTTACATGATTTTTTTGTTTATTTAGTTAATCACACTTCAACAATTACTTTGGCCAGCACCATCAATCGCTGCCCATCTCCAACAAACCAATTTCTAAACCTATACAGCAATATCCATTTTTGTCCCTTAGTTTATAGTTTTTGTCAAGTCGTATTATCTTGTTTTTATTTTGATAATTTTAAGAATCTCTTTATTTTTTTCCAAATATTATCCCTCCTAGGTCTGATTGTCCTCAAAGATCCATTCCATATATCAAAGGCTTTCGTCTCCTCGTCATAAAAAACCTAAACACTTCCATTCCCGGTCACGAAGGGGATCACAGCATTCCTCGACTTCGAGGCATGGCAAAAAAAGGCTTCATAGATCGCCATCCACTTCCTCATCTAGTTCAGCCGAAAGGGTTGTTTGTCACTTGAAACATAGTACCCCGGCTCAATTGGAGGAATTCAGAATGAGTATGATGATGTTCGAGAACGCGGCCTTGCCCCCCATTGAAGATACCTAGAGGCGATACCTCAGACAAAACACCTGGGAAGCACAGAAGCCGTGAGTTCTCGACCTCAGCCGTGGAAACTCTTCGAGAGCGATCTATTCCCTCGAGTCGAGAGAAAGCCTCTGTGAGGCACAAAAAATCATCGGCATCGATAGAAACCCATACGGCTAAGCGAAGAGTGCGTTGTGGACACCCTCAGCGCTGAAGTCGAAGGAGAATCCATCGACGCCTTAAGTGTCGACCTTCTCGACACCGTACATGACAATTCCATCTACATTTTCGTCTAAGATATCGACGTTTTGACATCCATAACCCCCCCTTGAGTGTCTTAGTGGTAATCATAGCCGCCTGTTTTTCACAGCCACCTGGTCTCTCCTCACCCCTCCCCTCCGCTCCCCTCCTCTTGTTGAAGTCTGGCACTGCCTCAATTGCCATCGGGCATAGTAATCGTAGCTACCTGTCTTTCGCAGCCACCTTGCCCTCTCAACCTCCCCCTCTCCCCCACCCATTTTTATGTCCATTAGTACTTACACTCATCATTTGTCCCGTGACCTTTGATAGTAGCTTGTCTGTCTCCCCCCTTCGGTCCTGTCTTCTCCTCCTGCTTCCCCCCAGCACTATTCTGAATCGTCGCCCGACCTAGTATGATAGTCGCTTGTTTTGTTCCTTTGAAGGTTCCTGATTCACTCCTTATGCAGGAGATTTTAACCCTGCTGGAGAAAGGTGCTATAGAACCAGTACCTGTAGCAGCGAGGAACAAGGGTTGGTACTCCCCATTTTTTCTAATTCCGAAAAAGGACAGAGGACTGAGACCCATCTTGGACTTAAGAGACTTGAACAAGTTACTCACGAAGGACTCGTTCAAGATGGTAAAACTTTCTCAGATCCTTCAGGCCCTACAGCTTCAGGATTGGTTGGTATTGTTAGACCTTCAGGATGTTTACTTTCAGTTGCCGATCCCATCGCAAGCACAAAGTAAGTGAGGTTCGCCGTTTGCAACTCTCACTATCAGTTTCAGGTTCTGCCATTTGGGCTAACCTCCGCCCAAGGGTTTTCACCAAGCCAATGGGGGTTGTGGCAGCGAGTCTCAGGAGAGGGGGGATTCCTGTTTACCCCTATCTATACGATTGGCTGATCAGGGCCAGTGCCCCGGAACAAGCCCTAGATCATCTCAGCTATACTTGTCACTCCCTGCACAGGCTGGGCTTCTCCCTCGACTTCAAGAAGTCCCACATGATACCATCACAAAGACTCAAGTTTATTGGAGCAGTCCAGGATGCATCCATGGGGAAAAGCCTCGCCACCACAGGTGAGGGCTCAAGACGGTCTTCAGATGGCGACAAAATTCCAAAATGCCCAAAATCTTCCGGCCTTCGATTTTCTGAGGTTGTTCAGCCTGATGGCATTCTGCGTTTTTCTGGTGCCAAAATGAGATCTCTCCAGTGGGCTATCGGGACCCAGTGGTCCCAGTTCTAAGTAAGGATGTCAGATCTCCTACAAATCCCAAACAGAGTCTTGCTGGACCTTCAGTGGTGTGCCTGTCGGGAGAACATTTTGAAAGGAGAACCTCTTTGACAACCATGGCTAGAGATAACAGTAATGACGGACGCCTCACTCACGGGGTGGGGAGCCCATACCAATGATTTGACCATCAGCGGTTGTTGGTGTTCATCGGAGACTTAACTACATATCAATCTTTTAGAGCCAAGGACAATCAGACTAGTGCTGAAGGCCTTCATGCCATCGGTACGGGGAAAGAATTTCCTGATAATGACGGACAACACAGTGGCCATGTACTGCCTCAACAAAAGAGGAGGTTTAGGGTCACTTCCACTGTACAGAGAGGCAATGCAGCTCTGGTTTTGGGCAATACAAGAAGGAATGTCTCCATCAGCAGTTCACCTAGCCGTAGAAAAGAACACCACGGCGAATGCTCTGAGCAGGCAGAGCAGTCTCCCACGAGTGGGAACTAGCTCAGGAAGTCCTTCAGAAGATCTTCACCCTTTGGGGAACCCCTCAAGTGGATCTGTTATCGACCGGTGCCAACCGGAAGTGCAAACTGTTTTGCTGAAGGGAATTTCACCCAAGAGGAGCTCTAGGAGACACGTTTGTGGTGGACTGGGAATTTCTGCTCCTGTACACATTTCCTCCAGTCCCCG